>NC_069793.1:85629302-86879302 GCF_027406575.1 Nycticebus coucang
CTCCCAATCAGAGTCCTCCCTCTAAAGTAACAGACCTCTGTCTCAGCATACAGACATTGGCTGAGCTCTGTAGCTCTGATCTGCTGTTCGGCTCTGCCTGCACTCCACCACAGAGACCATCTGGCTCTCACTTGTACCCTTTTACTACTTGTCAGGAATCTTCAGTTTCTCATTACCCCCCTTCAGGAGGTCAATACAACTTAGCAGGAAGCCAACTCTGCTGTCTGTGCAGGCATTTGCCCCCAGATCTTTCAAATCCAGAATTTCTGCCCTTATAGTGGTGACGATCTCTTTCACTAGGACATGCCCCATGTCATTCACAGTGAAGTCACTAGCACATGAGCTGCCACTTTGTCCTAAGGGGTGTCCATGTCTCTTCCATAACTCAGGATGACATTCACTGGGCCTGGTGAGCAATGAACATGATGGTCCCAGAGCCCATTCCACTGTCTGTTTTCGTGGACAGCTCTCAGAACCACTGCGTTCATTTAGGTGAATTCATTTAGCAGGTGCCAATATGGGATTACACTTGTAAGAGATTAGTTGGGAGAAATGCCCCTGAGGAAAACCCCACATTCATGCTGAAGTCACAATTCAGACACATGAGCTCCCAACAAGTGACTGAGCGGCAGGGACACCAACGTGGGCCCCGCCTGGGAGGCAGGGATCTGCTCCAACACACAGCCTGGCCAGGCTCTGTAGGCTGGACTGAAATTTTCTTCAAATGGAACTGTCATCTGAAATCCATCCTATGGGACCCTCCTTCCTTCTCACTGCCCTTCACGGAGTGACACCTCCATCTGGTGTGGCTGCTGTGCCACCTCCGCTGGCCCCTCCTCTTTCTTCCTCGCAGGCATCTCATGCTGTCTAATCTCTTGCACGTCTAATGCTACCTAATGCTCTTTAAAGGACCAAACTAATGCGTAGTCTCCCAGAGAACCACAGTCGGCTTACGTTCCAGTTGTCTTAATAGTAACTTGATTATTAACACACGACATGGCATAAAATACATCTTGTCTTCCTAAAACCTCATGTTTTTGCCTTTTCTATCATCACTGCTTAACTGCTCAACTCTTTTACGTGTTTCCTAGTACCTCCTTCCTAATAAACTGCGATCATCCAAATGCTTGTCTCAGAGGCAACTCTTGGAGGAATCCAAATGAACACAATTCCTCCCTTAAAAGGTAGCCAAATAAAGAGAACAAGTGATTTGTGCAAATGCTTATTTGTTAAAATCCTTTTTAATTTAGAGGTTCTCTTTGATCCTTCTCTGTGCTTCGTTTACAGTGACAGCACATTATCACGGGATGTCATTTAAAGTGACCTCTTCTGCCCATTAGAAAGTTCTAGCAGGGAACAAAATTCCTCTGCTCCTTGAAACCATCTTCTGGCCACCCCCACGTTCGGGCTGCAGGTCGTGGCAGACCCTTCTGAGCCCTCCAAAGACCAAGGGGACTATGTCAGCTCAGCCATCCAGAACATTTCAACTTTCAAAGAAATCCTACTTTTGGTAAAGGGAAGAGTCTGTCTGTATCTCTTGAGATCATGAAACTTCTACTTTATCATGAATAAAAGAATCTAGGTAAGAGGTAGCTTGGAGGCATGGGGGATAAATGCTTTTTATTTTTCACAAGCCCTAATAAACTTCATATTTATCCTTAAAATTACTGAAAATCTTTATTTTACTATGTATTTTTAAATATGAAATAACATCCTCAAAATCACCAGTTAAAATTGGCATTACATAAAATACATCTTTCCCTAAAACTTCACATTTTTACCTCAAACACGGCTAGGTACCCCAGCTTGTGAATTATGGCTTCAAGATGGAAAGATTCCCCTACCTCCAGACCTTTTCTTTGGAGTCCAAGGAGAAAGTGATTTCTTGATAGTATATACATGAATGCACATATGACTATTATTGTATGCAGGATATAAACTCTGCTTTAAGGCAGTTCTCAAATGTATACTTATAAAAGTAAAATAATGTTAAAAATAACTAAAAGGGAATAATGAAACTAGCAGTGAAGTGAGTCCATGAAATCTATGTTTCCAAGTCTTATCCACTGGCTGAGCAGTAATGGGAAAAAAAGAGTTTCATCAAACCCTGGGCAACACAAAATGTGAAAGAACCACAGTGAAGCAGTTCCTGATAATGACAGCATAAGGAGAAACACATCTGTGAACAAAAAAAGTAGACACAGAAACTTCTGAAACCTTTCCACAGTTAAAACCACAAATCCGAGAAGGGCAGAGACAAGATGGCTGACTGAAGCCAGCTTTCCACAGAGGCTCCTGTCCAGAAGGAGAGTTAAAGGACAGAAATTTAGCAAGTAACCTGATGGAGTAGAGCTGCACCAAGAGAGAAGGTTGAAGAATGCACATCAACCCCGCTGAGGTGAACTGCGACCCCAAGGATACAAACAAAAGATCCAAAATTCATCACCAAGCGGATGGGAGTCCCCTCCCCCATGAGAATGGCTTGGAGTGCCCCACAAACAAATGGGCAGAGTTCAAAGGTCTTCCCACTACACTCCACAAGAGAGACCTTCTAAAAAATGGACCTACCTCCCCTATTAGGGTGCCACAGCGTTCTCCTGCCAGGCATAAAACTGTATTAAACTGTATATATTCTCTACCTACAATTCTGAGCTCCCAGCACTCCCCTCCACTCTCACTCTGAGATCTGGAGTCCTGTCCCCAGGAGTCCAGATTCTTGGGTGATTTCTCGAGGGGTGTGGACAGGGCCTAGACTGCAGCTGGTCAGTACTGATTCTGTGGCATGGGAGTGAGGAGAGGACAGTCAGCTGATAGGGAACCACACCAGAGCGGCGGTGCCCCGAGGCGCAGACCAGCACTTTTTTGGCAACAATAGGCCTCACTCCCGGATGTTCTGAAGGCACACCCCCTGTCTCCATGGGCAACCAGAGGAGGCCGGGCATCTTCTCAGGTGGCAACCACCTCGGAACAGATGTGGGACAGAAATGCAGGCCCTGTGAGTAAAGGGTTTGCCTGGGGCGGTAACGGCCCAGGTGGGGTGTGGGGACTAGAAAATGCATGCGCAGAGCCATGAAATTCCCAGAGTAAGGCTGACCCAGAGGACCATTTTACTGAGCCTGAGACGCACCCAGACCTCAGGGGATCGTCTGCCTATAGACAAAGGAAGACAGAACTGACAGCTAACCGAGTACAAACCTGCAAGAACAAAGACAGGGTCTGAGGCACAGGCTCTGGGAACTCAAAACAGCTTCTCTTCTGCAGGGGAATTTAGAAGGTACAGAAACAAATTCCCGCAAAGTTGTTCTGTTCTGTTCTGTCAGTAACATCAATCAGGGGTAGGGCTGGAACTGAGTGAACAACACCCAGCTTCCATCAAACGCCTGAGGTTGTCAGGCCTCACCTCCCCCTGCTGAGCAGATATAGATATCCTTGTGATTCAGGCAGGTGCAAACCCCTGGAGTATCTGTTCACCAGAGGCAACTGGGTCACAGCCCTGTGGGGCTATCAGTAACTAGGTGTGACCGAGCTACCAGGTGGGGAAGGAGGCATCAACCTTCCCAGACTAATCTATTTGCTGGGTGGGTCCTACTTACTTCACAGAGCACTGGAGCAAACTCATATCTGAGTTGTCACCAGACCCCTGCAATGCAGGTGCGAGAGACTTTTAAACTCTCCCACCTGAGACAGGTGCTAACTGAGACAATAGATTTGGACCATTTGAACTGAGCCAATCGTCTGAGGACTATTCCAGTGGTGCCCTGGGTGTGTGGTTGTAGGAAGGTTTGATTTTCCTTTTCAATTGTTGCCTATGGGGAGCAGGGTGACTTAACTGCTGGTATTTCTCCACAGCTGAAACTTCAATCCAGAGTAACTGTTTCACTAGAGTTGAACAGAGACAAGCTGAAAATAAGATAGAACTACTTAGCCCCACCATACCAAACAGGTCTCCAGTTTCTCAGCCCATAGCAGTGTATGGGTCCTCTACAAAGCTCCAGGGGAAAAATCAAATGCGTAAAATAATCATGGGGCAGAATCAGCAGAAAAACTCTGGTAACATGAATAACCAGAATAGATCAACCCCCACAAAGGAAAGATATGGCAGATGTAACTGAAGATCCCATTCATAAACAGCTGGCCAAGATGTCAGAAATCGAATTCAGAATTTGGATTGCAAACAAGATTAATAGAATGGAAGAAAATTTGGAATTAGAAATTGAAGGAGTAATTCAAAAGTTGGAATTAGGAATTCGAGGAGAAATTCAAAAGTTGTCTCAAGAATTTGACGAATTTAAAGACAACACTGCCAAAGCAAGAATTTGCAGCCCTCAAAGATATGAAAAATACAGTAGAACCCCTCAGTAACAGAGTGGAGCAAGCAGAAGAAAGGATTTCTGACATTGAAGACAAAGCTTTTGAATGCTCCCAAACTGTCAAAGAAGAACAGAAATGGAGAGCAAAAATGGATCATTCTCTCAGAGAGCTCTGGGATAATTGGAAGAAGGCTAATATCCACCTCATTGGAAACCCTGAAAGTGATGAAGTGGCCTCGCAAGGCACAGAGGTCCTTCTCCATGAAATTATGAAAGACAATTTTCCAGACATGCCAAGAGACTCTGAAATTCAGATAGCAGACAGTTTCAGAACCCCAGCACGACTCAATCCAAATAAGACATCCCCCAGGCATATCATAATTAACTTCACTAAAGTTAATATGAAGGAGAAAATCCTGAAAGCAGCCAGACATAAGAAATCCATTACCTACAAAGGGAAGAATATTAGAATGACTGCAGATCTCTCTGCTGAAACTTTTCAAGCCATAAGAGGGTGGTCATTTACGTTCAATCTCCTAAAGCAAAATAACTTTCAAGCCCGCATGCAGCATCCAGCTAAACTGAGTTTCATTTATGATGGAGAAATTAAATACTTTAATGACATTCATATGTTGAAAAAATTTGCCATAACCAAAACAAACTGAAGATATTCTCAGACCTATCCTCCATAATGGCCAGCCCAATCCTCTACCACAAAAGTAAACTCACTCAGAAATTTTTGATCAAACTCCAACTTCCACAGTGGCGAAAGGATTAAACATGCCCACAGGACTTTCAAAAAACTTGATACACAAAATTTTCCGGACTTATAAACATTCTCCATTAATGTGAATGGCTTAAAATTTCCTCTAAAGAGGCACGGGTTAGCTGACTGGATACAAAAATCTCAGGCCAGATACTTGCTGCATACAAGAGCCACATCTTACCTTAAAAGATAAATACAGACTCAAGGTGAAAGGACAGTCATCCGTATTTCAAGCAAATGGTAATCAGAAAAAAGCAGGTGTTGCAATTCTATTTGCAGACACAATAGGCTTTCAACCAACAAAAGTAAGGAAGGATTGCTCCAGTGCTGCGTGGAGTCAGGAGGAGCCACACAGCATATAGATCAGTATGGGAAGGATGATGCCTCCTTCCCAACCTTGCAGCTCAGTCACACCCAGTTGCTGCTAGCCCCGCAGGGCTATGACCCAGTCAGTTGTCTGCAGTGAGCAGATACTCCAAGGCTTTATTTGGGAATTTATCTAACAAAGGACGTGAAAGATCTCTATAAAGAGAACTGTGAAACTCTAAGAAAAGAAATAGATGAAAATGTTAACAAATGGAAAAACATACCATGCTCATGGCTGGGAAGAATCAACATTGTTAACATGTCCATACTACCAAAAGCAATATATAATTTCATTGCAATCCCTATTAAAGCTCCACTGTCATACTTTAAAGAACTGGAAAAAACAATACTTCGTTTTATATGGAATCAGAAAAAACCTCGAATAGCCAAGAAAATATTCAGAAATAAAAACAAAGCAGGAGGAATTATGCTACCAGACCTCAGACTATATTACAAATCAATAGTGATCAAAACAGCATGGTATTGGCACAAAAACAGAGAAGTAGATGTCTGGAAAAGAATAGAGAACCAAGAGATGAATCCAGCTACTTACCGTTATTTGATCTTCGACAAGCCAATTAAAAACATTCAGTGGGGAAAAGATTCCCTGTTTAACAAATCGTGCTGGGTGAACTGGCTGGCAAACTGTAGAAGACTGAAACTAGACCCACAACTTTCACCATTAACAAAGATAGACTCACTGGATTAAAGATTTTTTTTTTTATTAAATCATAGCTGTGTACATTGTTATATTCATGGGGCACCATTCACTAGCTTCCCAGACCATTTACCAAATTTCACATATACCCTTGTAAGATGCACCATTGGTGTAATGCACCAATCCCCTTCCCTCTACCTACATCCCCCCTCCCTCCCCTCCCTTTCCCCCTTCCCTCTATTCTTAGGTTGTAACTGGGTTATACCTTTCATGTGAAAACCCTAAATTAATTTCATAGTAGGACTGAGTATATTGGGTACTTTTTCTTCCATTCTTGAGATACTTTACTAAGAAGAATATGTTCCAGCTCCATCCATGTAAACATGAAAGAGGTAAAGTCTCCATCTTTCTTTAAGGCTGCATAATATTCCATGGTATACATATACCACAATTTATTAATCCATTTGTGGATCAATGGGCACTCGGGCTTTTTCCATGACTTAGCAATTATGAATTGGGCTTCAATAAACATTCTGGTACAAATATCTTTGTTATGGTGTGGTTTTTGGTCTTCTGGGTATATGCCCAGTAGAGGGATTACAGTATTGAATGGCAGTTCTATTTTTAGAACTCTAAGTGTTCTCCATATCTCTTTCCAAAAGGAATGTATTAATTTGCATTCCCACCAGCAATGCAAAAGTGTTCCCTTTTCTCCACATCTGCGCCAACATCTCTGGTCTTGGGATTTTGTGATATAGGCTAGTCTCACTGGAGTTAGATGGTATCTCAAAGTAGTTTTCATTTGCATTTCTCTGATGATTAAAGATGATGAGCATTTTTTCATATGTCTGAAGGCCATGTGCCTGTCTTCTTCAGAGAAGTTTCTCTTCAAATCCCTTGCCTAGCCTGCGATGGGATCCCATGTTCTATTCTTGCTAATGCGTTGGAGTTCTCCGTGGATTCTGGTTATTAAACCTTTGTCGGAGACATAACCTGCAAATATCTTCTCCCATTCTGAGGGCTGTTTGCTTGCTTTACTTACTGTGTTCTTGGCTGTGCAGACTGTTTAGTTAGATCAGGTCCCAGTACTGTATTTTTGAAGCTGCTTCAATTGCCCGGGGGGTCCTCCTCATAAAATACTCACCCAGACCGATTTCTTCAAGGGTTTCCCTGCACTCTCCTCTAGTATCTTTATAGTTTCATGTCTTAAGTTTAAATCTTTGATCCAGTGAGAGTCTATTTTAGTTAATGGTGAAAGATGTGGGTCCAGTTTCAGTCTTCTACAGGTTGCCAGCCAGTTCACCCAGCATGATTTGTTAAATAGGGAATCTTTTCCCCACTGAATGCTTTTAATTGGCTTGTCAAAGATTTAATAACAGTAAGTAGCTGGGTTCGTCTCTTGGTTCTCTATTCTGTTCCAGACATCTACTTCTCTGTTTTTGTGCCAATACCATGCTGTTTTGATCACTATCGATTTGTAGTATAGTCTGAGGTCTGGTAGCATAATTCCTCCTGCTTTGTTTTTATTTGTGAGTAATGTCTTGGCTATTAGAGGTTTTTTATGATTCCATATAAAATGAAGTATTGTTTTTTTCAAGAACTTTAAAGTATGACAGTGGAGCTTTAATAGGGATTGCATTGAAATTATATATTGCTTAGGGTAGTATGGACATATTAACAATGTTGATTCTTCCCAGCCATGAGCATGGTATGTTTTTCAATTTGTTAATATTTTCAGCTATTTCTTTTCTTAGAGTTTCATAGTTCTCTTTGTAGAGATGTTTCACGTCCTTTGTTAGATGAACTGCCAAATATTTCATCTTCTTTGGCACTACTGTGAATGGGATAGAGTCCTTAACTGTTTTTTTCAACTTGACTATCGTTGGTATACATAAAGGCTACCGATTTATGAATGTTGATTTTGTAACCTGAGACGCTGCTGTATTCCTTGATCACTTCTAAGACTTTTGTAGGAGAGTCTCTAGTGTTTTCCAGATATACAATCATATCATCTGCGAAGAGCGAAAGTTTGATCTCTTCTGACCCTATATGGATACCCTTGATCGCCTTTTCTTCCCTAATTGCGGTGGCTAAAACTTCCATTACAATATTAAAAAGCAATGGAGACAATGGGCAGCCTTTTCTGGTTCCTGATCTGAGTGGAAATGATTCCAATTTAACTCCCTTCAGTATGATATTGGCTGTGAGATTGTTGTAGATGGTCTCTATCAGTTTAAGAAATGTCCTTCTATACCGATTTTCTTAAGTGTTCTGATCATGAAGGGACGCTGGATATTATCAAAAGCTTTTTCTGCATCGATTGAGAGAATCATATGGTCTTTGGTTTTTAATTTGTTTATGTGCTGGATTACATTTATAGATTTACGTATATTGAACCAGCCTTGAGACCCTGGGATAAAACCGACTTGGTCATGATGTACAATTTGTTTGATGTGTTGTTGAATTCTGTTTGTTAGGATCTTGTTGAATATTTCTGCATCTATATTAATTAGTGATATTGGTCTATAATTTTCTTTCTTGTTGGGTCTTTTCCTGGTTTGGGGATCAGGGTGATGTTTGCTTCCTAGAATGTGTTAGGTAGTCTTCCTTGTTTTTCTACCTTTTGGAACAGGTTGAGTAATATAGGTACTAATTCCTCTTTAAAAGTTTGGTAGAATTCTGACGTGAAACCATCTAGTGCCGGGCTTTTCTTTTTAGGGAGGTTTTGTATGGTTGATGCTATTTCCGAACTTGATATAGACTTTCTCAATAATTACACTTGATTCTGGCTGTCTTGGAAGGTGACATATTTCCAAGTATCGGTCAATTTCCTTCAGCTTTTCATATTTCTGAGAATACAGTTTCTTGTAATATTCATTAAGGATTTTTTGGATTTCTGAGGAGTCTGTTGTTATTTCGTCTTTGTTGTTTCTGATTGATGAGATTAAAGATTTTACTCTTTTTTTCCTGATTAGGTTGGCCAAAGGTTTATCTATTTTTATTGACCTTTTTGAAAAACCAGGTTTTTTATTTATTGACCTGTTCTATTATTGTTTTCTTTTCAATTTCATTTAATTCTGCTCTAATATTGGTTATTTCTTTTCTTCTACTGGGTTTGGGGTTGGAATGTTCTTCCTTTTCCAGTTGCTTGAGATGTCCCATTAAGTTATTAACTTCCTCTCTTTCCATTCTCTTGAGGAAGGCTTGCAGTGCTATAAATTTCCCTCTTAGAACTGCCTTTGCGGTGTCCCAGAGGTTCTGTTAGTTCGTGTTTTCATTGTCGCTTTGTTCCAAAAATTTGGTGATTTCTTTCTTAATCTCATCTCTGACCCAGCTGTCATTCAGCATAAGGTTATTTAACTTCCATGTTTTTGTATGAGTATGCAGATTTCTGTTGTTATTCAGCTCAAGTTTTATTCCATGGTGGTCCGAGAAGATGCAAGGAATAATTTCTAGTCCTTTAAATTTACTGAGGTTAGACTTGTGACCTAAGATGTGATCGATTTTGGAGTAAGTTCCACGGGCTGATAAGAAGTATGTGTATTCAGTTATGTTGGCACAAAATGTTCTGTAGATGTCTGCTAAATCCAAATGTTGGATGGTTAGGTTTAAATCTAAGATTTCTTTGCTCAGCTTCTTGTTGGAGGATCGATCCAACACTGCCAAAGGAGTGTTGAAATCTCCGACGATTATGGAGCTGGAGGAAATCAAGTTGCTCATGTCTGTTAGAGTTTCTCTTATAAATGGAGGTGCGTTCTGATTGGGTGCATAGATATTAACAATTGAAATCTCATCATATTGAGTATTACCCTTAACAAATATGAAGTGACCATTCTCGTCCTTCCTTACTTTTGTTGGTTTAAAGCCTATTGTATCTGCAAATAAAATTGCAACACCTGCTTTTTTCTGATTACCATTTGGCTGAAATATGGACGGCCATCCTTTCACCCTGAGTCTGTATTTGTCTTTTAAGTTAAGATGTGACTCTTGTATGCAACAGATATCTGGCCTGAGTTTTTGTATCCAGTCAGCTAACCTATGCCTCTTTAGAGGACAGTTTAAGCCATTCGCATTAATGGAGAATATTGATAAGTCTGGTGAAGTTTTGGGCATCGAGTTTTTCAAAAGTCCAGTGGGCATTTTCAATCCTTTCACCAGTGTGGAAATTGGAGTTTGATCCCAAGTTTCTGAGTGAGTTTACTTTTCTGGTATAGGATTGGGTTGGTCATTATGGAGGATAGGTCTGAGAATATCCTGAAGAGCTGGTTTCGTTATGGCAAATTTCTTCAACATATGAATGTCATTAAAGTATTTAATTTCTCCATCATAAATGAAACTCAGTTTGGCTGGATACAAGATCCGGGATTGAAAGTTATTTTGCTTTAGGAGATTAAAAGTCGGTGACCACCCTCTTCTGGCTTGAAAAGTTTCAGCAGAGAGATCTGCAGTCATTCTAATATTCTTCCCTTTGAAGGTAATGGTTTTCTTTCTCCTGGCAGCTTTGAGAATTTTCTCCTTCATATTAACTTTTGTGAAGTTAATTATGATATGCCTGGGGGATGTCTTATTGGGGTTGAGTCGTGCTGGCGTTCTGAAGCTGTCTGCTATCTGAATTTCAGAATCTCTAGGCATGTCTGGAAAATTCTCTTTCATAATTTCATGCAGAAGAGCCTCTGTGCCCAGCGAGGCCACTTCATCTGTTTCTGGAACTCCTATGATTCGGATATTCGCCTTCTTCGTATTATCCCATAGTTCTCTGAGAGAATGATCCATGTTTGCTCTCCATTTCCCTTCCTCTTTGAAAGTTTGGGAGCATTCAAAGGCTTTATCTTCGATGTCAGAAATCCTTTCTTCTGCTTGCTCCATTCTGTTGCTGAGGGATTCTACTGAATTTTTCATATCTTTGTGGGCTGCAAATTCTTGCTTCAGTGTGTCTAAGTCTTTGGTGGTTTTGTCTTTAAATTCGTTAAATTCTTGAGACAACTTTTGAATTTCTCCTGGAATTCCTAATTCCACTTTGTTAATCTTGTCTTCAATAGAAATTCTGAATTTGATTTCTGACATCTCAGCCAGTTGTTTATGAATGGGATTTTCAATTGCATCTGCCATATCTTTCCTTGGGGGGGTTGATCTATTCTGGTTATTCATGTTACCAGAGTTTTCCTGCTGATTCCACCCCATGGTTGTTTTACTCCCTCTGATTTTTTCCCCAGGGGCTTTTTCAAGGGCCTGTACAGTGTTGTGGCCTGAGAATCTGGGGCCCTGTCTGGTTTGGTGGGGCTAAGTGGTTCTGTCTTGTTTTCAGCTGGTTTCTGTTCCACCCTAGTGAAACAGATACTCTGGATTGAAGTGTCAGCTGTGGAGAAATATCAGCAATTAAGTCACCCCACCCCCCACCAGCAAACAATTGGAAAAGAAAAATCAAACTTTCCTACCACCATGCACCCAGGGCACCACCAGATTTGTCCTCAGGCAATTGGTTCAGTTCAAAAAGTCCAAATCAATTGTCTCAGTCTGTACCTGTCTCAGGAGAGAGAGTGTAAGAGTTCTCTGGGAACTGGATCACAGGGGTCTGGTGACCACTCTGGTGTCTTGCTCCAGTGCTGCGTGGAGTCAGGAGGAGCCACCCAGTCAATAGATCAGTCTGGGAAAGTTGATGCATCCTTTCCCACCTTGGACTGCTGTCACACCCAGTCACTGATAGCCCTGCAGTTGGCTGACCCAGTTGCCTGTAGTGAATCCGTACTCCAGGAGTTTGTACCTGCCTGAATCACAAGGAAGTCTGCCAGGCCACTGTGTTCTGCCTCTCTCTAGCAGGAGGAGGTGAGGCCTGACAACCTCGGGTGCTTGATGAAGGTTGGGGGGTCTTCAATCAGGTCCAGTCTCACCCCTGATTAATGTTACTGACAAAACAGAACAGAACAACTCTGCAGTTCCCCTGGAGAAGAGAAGCTGAATTGAGTTCCAAATCAGCTTGTCTTTGCTCTGTATTGTCTATAGGCTGAGGGCCAGCTGCGTCTTAGGTTTAGTAAAGCGGACCTCTGGGTCAGCTCAGCCCTGGGAGTTTCCCTGGTTTGCAAGTTGGAGTAGCCTCAGGCAAATCCTATACTCAGAGTCTCTGGTTGCCCAGGGAGACAGGGGGTGTGAGTTCAGAATATTCGGTAGTAAGCCGTATTGCTAGCAAAAGAGGGCTGCTGTTTTATAGCTCAGGCAACCACTGCTCTGGTGTAGCTCCCTTCTGGCCAACGGTCCTCTCTCCACTCCCATACCCCAGAATCTGCACCGACCGGCTGCAGCCCAGCACTGTCTACATCCCTCAAGCAATCGCCCAAGTGTCTGGACCCCTGGGGGACAGGCCTTCAGACCTTGGAGCAAGAGCAGAGGGGAGTGTGGGTAGTGCTGGGAGCCTGGGGTTGCGGGCAGAGACCACACACAGCTTTACACAGTTTTACGCCTGGCCGTATTGTCACCAAAAGACGGGTGTCGCACTGTGCCTCAGGGAACTGCCACTCCAGTGCGGTCCCCTCTCTGCCTACCAGGACCGGCCTCCAGACCTCAGTGAGTAAAGGGGAGCGCTGGGAGCTCAGAATTCCAGGTAGAGACTATATACAGTTTATACAGTTTTATGCCTGGTAGGAGGATGCCGTGGCACCCTAGTAGGGGAGGTAGGTCCAGTTTTTAGAGGGTCTCTCCCGTGGAGTGTAGTGGGAGGACCTTTGAACTCTGCCCAATTGTTTGTGGGGCACTCTGAGCCGTTCTCATGGGGGAGGGGATTCCCGTCCGCTTGGTGATGGATTTTGTACCTTTTGTTTGTATCCTTGTTGTCACAGCTCACCTCAGCGGGATTGTCGTTCATTCTACAACCTTCTCTCTTAGTGCAGCTCAAATCCACCAGGTTACTTGCTGATTTTTTGTCCTTTAACTCTCCTACTTGACGGCAGCCTCTGTGGACAGCTGGCTTCATTCAGCCATCTTGTCTCTACCACCTAGATTAAAGATTTTAACTTAAGACATGAAACTATAAAAATACTAGAGGAGAGTGCAGGGAAAACCCTTGAAGAAATCGGTCTGGGTGAGCATTTTATGAGGAGGACCCCCCAGGCAATTGAAGCAGCTTCAAAAATACACTACTGGGACTTGATCAAACTAAAAAGCTTCTGCACAGCCAAGAACACAGTAAGTAAAGCAAGGAAACAGCCCTCATAATGGGAGAAGATATTTGCATGTTATGTCTCTGACAAGGGTTTAATAACCAGAATCCACAGAGAATTCAAACACATTAGCAAGAAAAGAACAAGGGATCACATCGCAGGCTGGGCAAGGGATTTGAAAAGAAATTTCTCTGAAAAAGACGGGTGCACATCCTTCAGACATATGAAAAAATGCTCATCATCTTTAATCATCAGAGAAATGCAAATCAAAACTACTTTGAGATACCATCTAACTCCAGTGAGACTAGCCTATATCACAAAATCTCCAAGGATGTGGAGAAAAGGGAACACTTCTGCACTGCTGTTGGGAATACAAATTAATACATTCCTTTTGGAGAAATATATGGAGAACACTTAGAGATCTAAAAATAGATCTGCCATTCAATCCTGTAATTCCTCTACTGGGCATCTACCCAGAAAACCAAAAATCACATCATAACAAAGATATTTGTACCAGAATGTTCATTGCAGCCCTATTCACAATTGCTAAGTCATGGAAAAAGCCCAAGTGCCCATTGATACACGAATGGATTAATAAATTGTGGTATATGTACACCATGGAATATTATGCAGCCTTAAAGAAAGATGGAGACTTTACCTCTTTCATGTTTACATGGATGGAGCTGGAACATATTCTTCTTAGTAAAGTATCTCAAGAATGGAAGAAAAAGTACCCAATGTACTCAGCCCTACTATGAAACAAATTTAGGGCTTTCACATGAAAGCTATGACCCAGTTACAACCTAAGAATAACAGGAAGGGAAAAAGGGAAGGGAGTAAGGAGGGAGGTGGGTGAAGGGAAGGGGATTGGTGAGCATACACTGCAGTGCATCTTACAAGGGTATATGTGAAACTTAGTGGATGTGGAATGTAGATGTCTTGGCACAATAACTGGGAGAATGCCAGGAATGCTATGTTGACCAGTGTGATGAAAATGTCAAACGGTATATGAAGCTAGTGTATGATGCCCCAGGATCATATCAATGTACACAGCTATGATTTAATAAAAAATAAAAAGTAAGGAAGGATAAGAATGGTTACTTCATATTTGTTAAGGGTAATACTCAATATGATGAAATTTCAATTATTAATATTTATGCACCCAACCAGAACACACCTCAATTTATAAGAGAAATTCTAACAGACATGAGCAACTTGATTTCCTCTAGCTCCATAATAGTCAGAAATTTCAATACTCCTTTGGCAGCATTGGATAGATCCTCCAATAAGAAGCTAAGCAAAGAAATTTTAGATTTAAACGTAACCATCCAACATTTGGATTTAGCAGACATCTACAGAACATTTCATCCAACAAAACTGAATACACATACTTCTCATCAGCCCACGGACCATATTCCAAAATTGATAACATCTTAGGTCACAAGTCTGACCTTAGTAAATTTAAAGGAATAGAAATTATTCCTTGCATCTTCTCGGACCACCATGGAATAAGAGTTGAACTCAGTAACAACAGGAATCTGGATACTCATACAAAAACATAAAAGTTAAATAACCTTAGGCTGAATGATAGCTGGGTCATAGATAATATTAAGAAGGAAATTGCCAATTTTTTGGAACAAAATGACAATGAAGACACAAACTATCAGAACCTCTGGTATACCGCAAAAAGCAGTCCTAACAGGGAAATTTATAGCCCTGCAAGCCTTCCTCAAGAGAACGGAAAGAGAGGAAGTTAACAACTTAATGGGACATCTCAAGCAACTGGAAAAGGAAGAACATTCCAACCCCAAACCCAGTAGAAGAAAAGAAATAACCAAAATTAGAGCAGAATTAAATGAAATTGAAAACAAAAGAATTATACAACAGATCAACAAATCAAAAAATTGGTTTTTTGAAAAGGTCAATAAAATAGATAAACCTTTGGCCAACCTAACCAGGAAAAACAGAGTAAAATCTCTAATCTCATCAATCAGAAATGACAAAGATGAAATAACAACAGACTACTCAGAAATTCAAAAAATCCTTAATGAATATTATAAGAAACATTATTCTCAGAAAATCTGAAGGAAATTGACCAAAACTTGGAAGTGCATCACCTTCCAAGACTTAGCCAGAATCAAGTGCAAATTTTGAACAGGCCATTATCAAGTTCTGAAATAACATCAACCATACAAAATTTCCCTGAAAAGAAAAGCCTGGGACCAGATGGCTTCACGTCTGAATTCTACCAAAACTTTAAAGAGGAATTAGTACCTATATTACTTAACCTGTTCCAAAAGGTAGAAAAACAAGGAAGATGAACCGACACATTCTATGAAGCAAACATCACCCTGATCCCCAAACCAGGAAAAGACCCAACAAGAAAAGAAAATTATAGACCAATATCACTAATGAATATAGATGCAGAAATATTCAACAAGATCCTAACAAACAGAATCCAGCAACACATCAAAAAATTATACATCATGACCAAATCGGTTTTATCCCAGGGTCTCAAGGCTGGTTCAATATACGTAAATCTATAAATGGAATCCAGCATATAAACAAATTAAAAAACAAAGACCATATGATTCTCTCAATAGATGCAGAAAAAGCTTTTGATAATATCCAGCATTCCTTCATGATCAGAACACTTAAGAAAATCAGTATAGAAGGGACATTTCCTAAACTGATGGAGGCCATCTACAGCAAACCCACAGCCAATATCACATTGAATGGAGTTAAATTGGAATCATTTCCACTCAGATCAGGAACCAGACAAGGCTGCCCATTGTCTCCATTGCTTTTTAACATTGTAATGGAAGTTTTAGCCACTGCAATTAGGGAAGATATGGCGATCAAGGGTATACATATAGGGTATCCATATAGGGTCAGAAGAGATCAAACTTTCGCTCTTCGCAGATGATATGATTGTATATCTGGAAAACACTAGAGACTCTCCTACAAAAGTCTTAGAAGTGATCAAGGAATACAGCAGCGTCTCAGGTTACAAAATCAACATTCATAAATCGGTAGTCTTTCTATATACCAACAATAGTCAAGCTGAAAAGGAGTTAAGGACTCTATTCCATTCAGAGTAGTGCCAAAGAAGATGAAATATTTGGGAGTTTATCTAACAAAGGACGTGAAAGATCTCTATAAAGAGAACTATGAAACTCTAAGAAAAGAAATAGCTGAAAATGTTAACAAATGGAAAAACATACCATGCTCATGGCTGGAAAGAATCAACATTGTTAATATGTCCATACTACCCAAAGCAATATACAATTTTAATGCAATCCCTATTAAAGCTCCACTGTCATGCTTTAAAGATCTTGAAAAATAATACTTCGTTTTATATGGAATCAGAAAAAACCTCAAATAGCCAAGACATTACTCAGAAATAAAAACAAAGCAAGAGGAATCACGCTGCCAGACCTCAGACTATACTATAAATCAATAGTAATCAAAACAGCATGGTACTGGCACAAAAACAGAGAAGTAGATGTCTGGAACAGAATAGAGAACCAAGAGATGAATCCAGCTACTTCCCGTTATTTGATCTTTGACAAGCCAATTAAAAACATTCAGTGGGGAAAAGATTCCCTATTTAACAAATGGTGCTGGGTGAACTGGCTGGCAACCTGTAGAAGACTGAACCTGGTCCCACACTTTTGACCATTAACTAAGATAGACTCTCACTGGATTAAAGATTTAAACTTAAGACATGAAACTATAAAAATACTAGAAGAGAGTGCAGAGAAAACCCTTGAAGAAATCCGTCTGGGTGAGTATTTTATGAGGAAGACCCCCCGGGTAATTGAAGCAGCTTCAAAAGTACACTACTGGGACCTGATTAAACTAAAAAGCTTCTGCACAGACAAGAACACAGTAAGTAAAGCAAGCAAACAACCCTCAGAATGGGAGAAGATATTTGCAGGTTATGTCTGACAAAGGTTTAATAACCAGAATCCACAGAGAACTCAAACGTATAAGTAAGAAAAGAACAAGGGATCCCATCACAGGCTAGGCAAGGGATTTGAAGAGAAATTTCTGTGAAGAAGACAGGCGCATGGCCTACAGACATATGAAAAAATGCTCATCATCTTTAATCATCAGAGAAATGTAAATCAAAACTACTTTGAGTATCATCTAACTCCAGTAAGATTAGCCCATTTCACAAAGTCCCAAGACCAGAGATGTTGGTGTGGATGTGGAGAAAAGGGAACACTTCTACACTGCTGGTGGGAATGCAAATTAATACATGCCTTTTGGAAAGATGTTTGGAGAACACTTAGAAATCTAAAAGTAGATCTGCCATTCAATCCTCTAATTCCTCTACTAGGTATATACCCAGAAGACCAAAAATCACATTATAACAAAAATATTTGTACCAGAATGTTTATTGCAGTCCAATTCATAATTTCTATGTCACAGAAAAAGCCCAAGTGCCCATCGATCCACAAAATAGATTAATAAATTATGGTATATGTACACCATGGAATATTATGCAGCCTTAAAGAAAGATGGAGACGTTACCACTTTCATGTTTACATGGATGGAGCTGGAACATATTCTTCTTAGTAAAGTATCTCAAGAATGGAAGGAAATGTATCCAATGTACTTAGCCCTACTGTGAAACTAATTTATGGCTTTCACATGAAGCTATATCCCAGTTATAACCTAAGAATAGGGAAAAGGGGGAGAGGGACAGGAGGGAAGGGCGAGGATGGGCGGAGGGAGGGTGATTTGTGGGATTACAACGGCGGTGCATCTTGTAAGGGTGCATGTGAAACTTAGTAAATGTAGAATGTAAATATCTTAACACAATAACTAAGAAAATGCTAGAAGGCTATGTTAACCAGTGTGATGAAAATGTGTCAAACGGTCTATAAAACCACTGCATGGTGCCCCATGATCGCATTAATGTACACAGCTGTGATTTAATAAAAAAAAAAAAAAAAAACTCACAAATCCCTTTTGATAAAATGCCTTAATGTTAAATAAATTTAGAGGACTCTGGAAGTCCTATCAGCCAGTCAGTCTCTCTAGAGAAGTTGCATTTAAAATATCAGCTCTGCTACTGTCCTTAGAAGAGGTGTCTGAATCTGGTTGTATCAATAAATCATATTTTCTTTCTTCTTATTTATTTATTTATTTATTATTTAATAAATATTTTTCTATTTCTTTTTTAGTCACAATAATCTTGGGACCCTTATGTGTATCTCCTTTTTATTTTCTTTATTTTTTTATTTTTAGAATATATTCTTTATTTTTTAACTTCTCTATTAAATTTAGATTAACATAAGGTTAGCATCATTTTTCTCTTTCTTTATTGGTAGCTCGATGAAAGAGGGGTGCATTATTGTAATACATATCAGCCAGCTTGAGATCTTGAAAATATCACATTTGGCCACTCCACGTGCCCCTCAGATGAGTGGTAGGACTAGCCACATCTTGGCAGCAGAAGAGCAGGGCCAGTGTCATAAGAACTGGCACCAGTGCAGGGATGCTGAGCTCGTGGTGGTGCCATCTTCCCATGCCCCACCACCCTTGTCCCTAATTACACTTTGCCTTTAGCTACTCATTTATCATAAAGTATCCTGAAACACAGAAGCATGATGAATTTGGGGCGCCATTCTGGCAAAAATTGGCTCTCTGTGGTAGATGTAATACCCCTGGGGTAGCAGGTGAGGGTATTAGAAGGATGAAAAATCCAGCAGAATCTCTGTCAGTCTTTCTGTCTGGAAAAGACAGCTGCTCAAGGCAAAAACCATTAATCATTTACATGAAACTCAAATAAACTCTTTCCATCTCAGAAAATGGCACCAGAACCTACCCAAATGCTTAGGTTGAAAGCCTAAGAGTCGTGGCTCTTTTTTTCCTCTCTACCTCTCACATACCACCTCCAGACCTCTAGCATTCCCTGTCTCCTGATCTCTGAAATTGTCCTGACCCTCTGGCATCTCTCTGTCTCTGCAGATCTCATCTTGGTCCAAGCACCAGCATTTCTCCTTAAGCTACTGGCACGACCTCCTTCTTGGCTACCAGGTTTCTTTCTTGCTCCCTTACAATACATCTTCCCCAGGGAAGCTTGTTATCCTTTTTAAAATAAGTTAGACTAAGTCACTTCTCTGCTTATGACCCTAATGCCCTTCAAATAACATCCATGGTTCTGACCATGACTAACAGTGCCCTCTGTCCTCTGTGCTGACTTCATTCTCTGCCTCCATTCTTGCCACATAGTTTTTTTTATTTTTGTTTTCCTCTAAGTTTATTCCTACTTTAAGCCCTTTGGGCTTCCTACTGCCTCTGTCCAGATCTTCACCTGTAGCACTTTACTCAAATATTCCTTCCTTACTCTAGACATCTGGCAGCACACTGGAGCCTATAGTTAAACTTTCACAGTACACTTAAAAAATGTTGATCAAAAAAGGAGTAAAGAAAAGAATATACTTACTTTGAACTTCTTTCAAAAATAATTTAATTAATAATCTTTAATAATTTTCAAGGCATACCTAAGATCCTCCCATGACTCACACTGACTGAAAATCACCACTCAAAATTAAAATTATATAATTTTGACCAAAGTATATTACTTAAACAATTTTTAATTCAACTTGTTAATATGTTGTTTGGGATATGCCATCCTCATTTATAAGTGAAATATGTTTGTAATTTCCCCTTTATAAGAATATATTCTCTCCAATTTTAATATCAGGTGTATCCAAATAAAGTAGAATGATTTTCAAGTACTTCTTCTTTTTCTATTATCTATAAGATTTGGCATAATCTATTTTTTGAAATTATCTTTTACTTTTATTTATAAATATTATTTGTCTATTTTTAAGACTTAAAAAAAATAACAAGAAGTTAACTAATGACTCCATTCTGAATCTAAGTCAAAGCATTCTATAATAGACATACTCTTATTTGATAATGTGAATGTTACTTTCTTTGCATTATTATTATTGCTTAATATTTCGATGCAGCAATTCTCTGATTTCTTTTCTGAATGTATTTATGTTCGTTCATTCTTTACGAGGCTTTTGTTTCTAATCTTTATCTTAAACATTGTTATTGTTATTAAATTTTAAGCCTCTTTAATTTTGTGAAGGCAAAAAATGGAAACCTAATAAACACATGTATATGTAAAAATAAAAAAAGTAAAAAAAAAAAGAAAATCACCTCTCTAGACTTTATTGACAAATATTTACAAAGTACCTCTCCTCACATCCTATTTCTGTCCAGAGTAATTTTATATTTCTTTTATTATCTTTATAACACCACTAACTGAAATCATCTTCTTTATTTGCGTTTATTTTATGTCTGCCCTCATCTGGAAAGTAGACTCCAAGAACCTAAGGCTTGGGGCCTCAAAGCCTGGATAAATGCTTGCACATAGTAGGCACCCAAAACACAGTCACTGAATAGATATATGAATGAATCAATCAATCTGTCAATCAGAACTATGTTCTAATCCTCTGATGAAAAGAAACCCTATCACCTTTAATTCAGTAAGTCTAATATGGTAATTGAGGTGGCATTTCTGAAACAAGTCCTCTAGTGATAGATGAAATCATTCAGATAATTCAAAGAAAATAATGAAATTTCACTCAGACTTCCATAACAGGACAGAATCTTTCATGGACCACAAAGAACATACTTATTTACTTCTAAGGATCAGGGCCTGGGATGGGGAAAAACTATAAAGTAGTCCCCTGTTCCCCTTTACCTTTACCCTAATCTGACTACATGGAAGAGGAAACATGAGTGGATTCCCCAGAAAACAGATCCTGAGATGGAGTTAAGCATCGCTATGGTTTAAATCAGAGGTCCTCAAACTTTTTAAACAGGGGGCCGGTTCACTGTCCCTCAGATCATTGGAGGGCCGGACTATAGTTTAAAAAAAAAAAACTATGAACACATTCCTATGCATAATGCACATATCTTATTTTGAAGTAAGAAAACAAAATGGGAACAAATACAATCACACCACCACATGTGGCCCATGGGCCGTAGTTTGAGGACCCCTGGTCTAAATGTTCGTGCCCACCAAAATTGCGTATGTTGAAACCTAATTGCCAAAATAGGTTTAAAAAGTGAGGTCTTTGGAAGATGATTAGATCATGAGGGCAGAGCTCTCTTGCATAGGATTCATGCCTTATGAAAGAGCACCCCGAGCTGCCTGTGTGAGGACTCAGCTAGAAGGCGCCATCAGGGAACCAGACAGCAGACCCTCATGAGACACCAAATCTTCCAACACCTTAATCGTAGACTTCCCAGCCTCCAGACTGTGACAAATAAGTTTCTGTTGTTTGTTAGCTACACAGTTTAAGGTATTTTGTTATAGCATCTGGAACAGACTAGGATAAGCATGCAGGGTGTTTTTTAAAGAGCAGTATTGGAATCAACAGGTATGGAAGGGAAGAGAAGGAAGAATTGAACAGAAGGAGAAGTTGAGCTGTGATTCAGTGTCACTGGAAACCTCAGACAGCCCTCAGGGGAGTTCTGAAGGTGGAATGATCCTTCAGATTTGTCCCAAGTGGAGCCGGGGTACTGAGACTTTATTTTCCCACTTGAGTCAGTCACTGGCTGTGAGCTGCTCTAGAAAGGAGGACTTTGGGCCAGATAGCTCTCTCTTGAACAGAGGCAATCCTCACCTCGGATGACCCTGTGGGAACTGGGGCAATGCCTCATAATCACAATGTCCGTCACAGACCCACAGTCCAAAAGGACTGCACCTACTTCCTTCTTAGCAAACACAGAGGGAATGAAGAACTTCTTTTTCCTTCTTCGAATCAACACCCTGGTAGTCAGGGGCCATTCTTCAGCATAACATTTAGAAGCTGATTTTATTTTTTCAATTATTTTTAAAAATATAGATGGATCTTTATTTTTAGAAGGACCATCTCTCCCCAGCTTTACTGAGATCGACAAGGAAAAATTTGATATATTTAAGATACACAAAGCATCACTTTGTGTATCTTACATGTATATACCTTGAAGCGATTACCAACATTAAGCTAACATACCCGGTCGCCTCCATGGTTGTCATTTGTGCACGTGTGTGTGTGTGTGTGTGTGTGTGTGTGTGTGTTTGTGTGTGTGTGTCAGCACGTGTGTTGAGAATTTGTAACATCCCTCCTTTTAGCAAGGAGCGATGTGTAATGACAGTCACCATGCTGTACATTAGGGCTCTAGAATTTATTTATCTTATAACTGAAAGGGCTGAAGGATTTGAAAATGGGGACATTTTGATCAAAGAGTATGAACTTCCAGCAGATGTTTTTAAAAGAGAGACTTTGTTCTTGTTTGTAGTTTTTGTTTATTTTAGTTTGTTTTCCCCTCTTAGGAAATATAAAGTCTTTTCTCTTTCCTCTGTGTCAGATTCTGGCTAAGCTTTGTTCGATCTAAATTCCTGCTTTTAAAATGGAGTCTCCTCATGAAAGCAAGTACCTTCAATCCATACTAGGCCAGGTTACTTCAGGTTTTAGGGCACAAAGGGTATTTCCAAGAAGAATACTTTCTCTAAACTCAAAAATAACCAAACATTAGTTAAAGGGAGGAAGGGGGGTACTTAGGGGACCTCACCTATTGTGCATAATGCAATGGTACATTTCAAAACTACTAAGAGTATAGTATAATGTCTTACCACAACAAATAAGTCAGTGAGATGATGGTTATGTTAATCAGTCTGATTTAAGCATTCCACATTGTATATCAAATCAGCACATTGTACCCCACAGTTATGATTTAATAAAAAATATATAAAATTATAAATACAATTATAAATAAATACAAATCACACAAATAAAAAAATGAGTTGATCTGAGCAAATCTATGAAGAGTACACTTCTCATGTTCAGAAAAGAAGTAAATGCACCAAACTGTCTTCCCTGTGTTCTTTGTTCTCTCTCTCTTTTTTTTAATTCGCTCATGTCTCTGACAATTTCTGTTTCTTTGGGCCTCAAATTTTAATGGGTTTTAAAACAATCTAGTATGCTTATAAAAAACAGATTGCTGGACCCCATCTCCAGAGAGCCAGAAAATCCAAGTGGGACCCAGAATCTGCATTTTAGAAGACTCCCTCAGATGATTTTAAATCCAGGCAGCCCAGAGGCTACATTTTGAGAATCGCAAATTTATTTCATGGGCTGTCAAATATTTTACTAATAAAGTAACACCTTAGTGTTGGATCCTTACAAGCAATACAAATAATGTAACTTGAGCAAGAGCTTAAAGACAAAGCCTCTGCCTTGCCCAACTTCCAGAGCTCCATTTGCATAGAACACAGTGGAATCATGCAATCCTGCTCCAAGGGTTCTGTCCATGTGACATTCTTCTCTCTGGGAAAGGAGCTCCTAGACCAGTATGAGCAGGGCCCCATTAAAGGAAACACAAATACATTAGTGCAAATGCACTGCCTACTTCCTCACTCAACTGCTGCAAACTGCGGCATCCTAGTATGTAAAGAATGGTGATGATGCTTTTCTCAACAGGAAAGTTATGAGGCTTTTCCCAGTTGCAGGAGTATGTGCTTTAATTCATTCCAAAATATACTTTGAAGAAGAAAAAAATTCCCCCCCCACCTCACTCCATTCATGCCACGCAGCAACCAGGGACACAAACTTCTCCTAAGTTCTCTCCAAACCCACCTTGAATCATTGCTGCCATCTTCCTCAGATTTCTTGAACCTTCCTCTTAATGGCGGCAGGCAGCCTTTCTTGGTATTGTCTTTCTCTTAAGCCACTCACTCAAACTTCTCTCATTTTGAGACTGCTTCCTGTAACTGGTAACCTAGCTTACTGGATGGGCCAGATTCTTTTGAATATTTGTAAACCACCAAACAAAACAGAACATATTATGAGTAAGATTATACCGATTTACTGTCAATACAATGTGCCCAACCTAAAGAAGCCATTTCCTGCCCAGGTTTAAGTCAGGAAAGGAATTATATCCATATTTCAGAAGCTCCATCCTGAAAAGCAGCTGTGTAAATTAATTCCTTTTTAGGTCAAACAAAAAGTTCTTTTTATTTGTATGAATAGATTCTTCAGTGAAATGGGTACACATCTGCAACACACCAGATAGTGTACCAAATGTGACACGTGCATTAACTCATTTAATCTTCATTAAAATCTAGAGATGAGAAGTAGCAGTAGTCTACCTGTTTGCTAGATGAGGAAGTTGAGGAATAGTCACTTCCTGGAAATCACATAGCGAGTAATTGGCAGGGCCACAATTTGTACTCAGGTCTATATATGTGACCTCAAATCACCATTAACCATAAAATTACACTTTCTAGATGTTGTCACATCTTTTCTTTTTCAAGTATCACAAGGTCTTATCTATCCCTAATCTACCTTTTCTCATTCTTCCTATTATAAAATTCCTATTATTACACAAATGACTTGAATTGGGACCATATTATTAGATAACCGTCATTAAAGCCAAAATCCAGCCTGAAACAGTAAGGCACACAAGCACCACGAGAAAACAATCCTGCACTATTTTAGGAAATACATCAACTATAATTCTGAAACAAAAAGAGCTAGAGGCCTCAGGAAAGAGAACTTAGGACTGGCCAACTTTGGTTGGGAAATGAAAGTTCAAGAGATGAAATCACTGATTCAATTTCTTCGCACATCTCTGGGAAGCTATGATTGGCAAAAAGGGTTTGAGAAGTAGAATTAGATGAAGCAAGGTCAGAGGTGCCGCCAGCACAGATCGGCCAATCTTCTGTCGAACTTGACATTCAGAAATGGATGTGCTGTGCACGGCACTGAGCTTTCCAATAGATTTTCAGGGAGCCTCCTTCTCCAGATTTGTCAATGAAATGCTTCTTGATTACTTAAGATGTACCCCATCCCCTAGCAGATGACCCCCTCATCACATTACCCCCCTCTTGCTTTTTCAAAACCCACATTATTGCCTGAGATCATATGCTATTATGTTAAGTTATATTTTGCCTGGTTAATAGCATTTTTTTGTTTATTGTACATCTTTCTGTCTAGATAGTAGACTCCATAAGGGATAACCTTGCCTTTTGTGTTGACGCCTGCATTACTATCATGTAACAGGATCCCTGGATACAGTCATCACTCAATAAATTTTGTTAGATGAATGAAGTGATTTTGGTAGAGACAGCTAAAGAAGTGTTATGGAAGTCAATGCATAGCGTTATTTAGTGCTTGCCCTCTGCTAGGTCTTTCCCAAGCACTTCACATCTATTAGCTCCTTTAATATTAATTGTATTTCTGTGAGGTAGGAAATATCATTACCCTCATTTAACAGATATGGACAGGTAGGTAACCCACTCAATGCCACGTGCCTAGAAACAGCAGAGCCTCACTGGAACCCAATTTGGCTCCAGGGCTCCCTTAAACACCATAGCAATATAACACAAGATAGTGCCAATTGGGGGAGAATGGTCTTGCTTGTGTGGAAATAAAGATGTTCACAGTAAATAACAAATGCAGTTACAGTCAATACATTTTCTAAGAAGCTGAGGGGAGAGAAGTTTCCCAGAAAACTAAAGTTGTCAAAGAAAGGCTCCCAGAGAATCTGAGATTTGGACTGTTCCTTGAATAATGGCTTGGCTGATGATAAAGGTCCCTTATCACTGAGACCCCAGTGATTATAGTAGCAAAAAACTTGTTCCACTAAAGATATGCACCACTGATCCTATGACACATGGACATCTCTTTGAAGCTTCTGTTTGCTTGTGCTTGAAGATATTTACATCTGTAAGGACACAGGGAAAAGAGGAAACAAAGGGTGAGCACCTCATGCTGTCACTCTCCTGAGACCCTTCCGGAGAAGGCAGTGCTGCTTCTGGGATGCCAGAAGCCCAAGAACCAGAAATTCTTCTGGAGAAGAATAAGAAATAATCACTTTCCCTCCCCCACTGTCTTTTGCAATAAAAACTGGGCCATTATTACTAGCGTGTCCAAGAAGTCAGAGCTTTGTTAATAAGGACTCATCTGCACTGGTCAGGAGTTTCCCAAGGGAAGTCAAACTTGCCATAACTGATTCACTGCTGATTGCTGTGATGCTTATTGGGATGTCGAAATCCTGGCATTATTGTCGATGAGAACTGGAGGGCTCATTTTCTCCTACATTAGGGTCTGAGAAGGCATCTTAAGCATTGCAAGGTTTCAATAAAATGAGAAAACATGTTAGAAAACAACATACAAGGCCCAGTTCCCATTGTTGACTTCCCCATCCAAGGCTGGACCACAAGTCTCCAGGGTGGTGCTTCCAATCCCTTCTATTCATCAGGGCAGCAGGACTCATGATTCAATGAGCTGAGAATTAGAATCTTTTCTCTACAAGACTGGTTTTTGAAAGTGCCTGGTGGGCATGACTAAGACGTTTTGTGCACTGGAGTTTCGGTTGGTGTTTGTATTTTTTCTTATTATGACTTGAAGGCAAAAACCAAAATCTAAAATTAGCCCTTGTTTTTTCAACTTGGAACTTTGTAAACACACCAGCAGGGCTGTATGTGTGTGTGCACGTGTGTGTGTGAGCATGCATGCGTGTGTATGTGTGTGTGTTCGTGTTCTGCAATAAGCAGTATTACAATTTCTTGACATTTTCATTGCTGTTTCTTGACATATTTAGTGAGGTTTTAAAGGTTTCTTTAGAGAGAAAAAAATGGCTGTCTTCCAAACCACCATATGTTTGCAATTGGAAATTCAAAAGCAGAACTTAGGCCTCAGCTCAGGCTGTATAGCTTTTGTGCAGGCTATGGAGCTAAGAAGGTAGGTCATCTTTTACAATTTATTTGTTAGAATTTCATTGCTACCTGGTGACACCAGAGGAAAATAAAGTGTGTGGCAAATATTCCTGGAGTACCACCTATGTGTGAGACACTGAGCAAGAGCCAGTACAGAGAGTTTTAGATACAGTCTAGTTGGTGTATAAGACATGAAAGAAGGCAAATGCCCCATACAGAATGATACATGAATGGCTTTCAACTGGAACTTCTCCAAGAGGTCAAAGAGTAAGGAGCAGATCTGATAAAAGAAGCATTCATAGAAGAGGTAAAATTGGAGGTGAGTCTTGAAGGTGGCCAGCAAGACATTGCCAGTGAACAGCCTGCAGGGCCAAGGTCATGGAGACTGAGCTGCCAGTGTGGTGACTGATTCTTTGTGGCTGGAACTGGGTTTACATGGGAATGGGAGGGGGCAATGAATAAAAGCTGTAAAAATAAGCAGATTGTGGTAGACTAAAACAACAGGTAGCATCATCATTGTTAAGTTTTATTTAGTCCAACCTACAATTCTACAAATTGGACATTGATTATGATCTCTACTTTATAGATGAGGTAATTACCCAAAGTTAAATAGTGAATTATTTGGTTAAACTAGGTTTGAGTGAAGTCTGTTTGACTCCCAACCCCATTAACCCATTGAGTTTCAGTGATGACGCAGATTTGAGTGAAGCCGTGGTTAGCCAGTGGGTGAGATATGGCAGCAGGAGCAATGATGTTTTTAAGCAGGGAAAGAAAATTAGAACGGAGAAGGTACAAAGCAGCATCCCAGACCTAAGGGCCCCACAGGGCACAGTGGAAGTAGCAGGACCCCTGGAGCTATCATGAATCCTCAGCAGGGATCTCATCACTTAGGGTCTTAGCTTTGGTGTTGGGCCATTCTCCTTCCATATGTACATTCCTGGCAAATATTTATTCGCAAGCAGATGCTGGGGGAGAGTCAGGACTGACAGGTATTTGCAACCATGGCAGTCACACTCTTCTCACTTGAGCAACCGTCCTCTTCAAAGCACTTAACAATTTCTAAGTCTCAGGTTCTTGAGTTAAAACCAGTTATTAGGTAGATGCTCCAAGGCTCTGTGAGTCACTGAAGTGATGGAGAGCAAGGGCCCCAGAAGCCACTTAGTTTGCAAATAACGTGTATCTAGGTGTAAACAGGATTTATTATTTCATGTTACTGAAAAGCACAGGGCTGAAGTGGCCTCGAGCACTCAAAATTGAGGTACCCCCCAAATATATGTCATTTTTCCTTTTCCATCTGTCAGCTCTGCTGTCCTCAATATTGGTTCATTCTCAGTATGTACCAATATTGAGTGGTTCTCAGCTGGTTCTTCAAGTAATGGCAAATATGATTAAGAGCAGCCCCAGGCTCACATCTTTCAGTTCTCTTACCCCAAAGAAATGAGAGTAGCATGATTTATGAGATATTCCTTTCTCTACAAATGCAGTGAATTGCCCCGCACTAGTATGATGATACAGCTCAGGTCACGCGCTTATTCAAAAACTAAGTACAATGGTCAGAGAGTGGCATGATCCCAGTTACCAGCCTACACACAAAGTTAGGTGCTGGGCCCCGCTGCACCCATGCCACACTGTAAAAGAGTGAGAGATGGACGGCCCCCAGGGGAAACTGGCTTGCTGGGACTAAAAGAAAAAACCATGGTACTGGGCAGTTGTCATTATAATGTTGAAGGCAGTTGTGATTATAATGAAACGTAGAGAAAGGGCAAAAGGAATAAGAGGAGGGGTCTCCTCTACCCTCGGATAAAGCAGGGATGAATTCTAGATTTCTCACTTTCTACAAACAGCCCGTGCTTCAGAACTTCTCCTCCGGTCCTGCCTCTCACAACTTCGCCGCTGCAACCCTACTCAGCTCTAGACTTGGCTACTGAGCTGAGCTCTGCCACGCATATAGGCCTTTGCGTGGGCTGTGTCTCTCTGTGGAATGCAGATCTACCTATCCACCCTGCTGAAAGGAAGACTTCTGTTTACCTGTCTCTATAGCAATTTTGCTGTTTTTTTGTTTTTTTTTTTTTAGGACTATTTGGGTTTGTTGGTTTGTGTTTGCTGGGAACACTGACACACAGTCAGCCCCCTGGATAAATTCTAATTGTAGTTGCACACATGGCTGCCTGTGATGGGGCAGGGATGCTCATCCCTTCCTTACAGCTGATGTGTTCTAAACCCTGCATGGGACATGTAGAGCACATGTGTGAATTAATAGCAATCCTTAGCAAAGTTCTGTATCTAGGTATGTGACCTTATTTTCTGCTGTTTTCTCACAGGGCCAAAATCTGTCTTCCTCACAGATTATTAATATCTTTTAAAGAGATATCAAAATCACAAAGCTAGAAAAAAAATTTTTTTACAAAGCTAGAACTTTTAAAAATATTAGTTTAGATTCTTCTCTTATGTTCAGTGCCCAGTAACCCTTGGCAGCCCTTTGTCGCTGTGGGTGAGGTGACTTGGCCCTCCTCACAACGGCTTCCTAACCAGATACCACAATTTTGGAAAGCATTAGGACAGGCTTAAAAAAATGGCAGAATACTCCCAGTTCCAGGCCTGCGAGCAGGAGAGTCAATACCCAATTTCAGGCCAGGCTGTTCCACACAAGAGACCCCAGAGAAGCCTTCTTGATGTTAATATTTTGCCATTGTTTTTCACACTGTGGCATGTCTAGGACAGGACTAGTCAGACACTTTTCAAGACCACTGACAGACTAACAAGCCCAGCCTCTGCACTGGGCAGAATTTGGGCCTTTTGGGAGCTGTAAGAACTGTGAGGTGAGCTTGCCAGGCTTCTGGAATGCAGCAAGTGCTGCTCAACCAGCCTGTCAAGGAGCCGGGTGCTTCACAAGCCAGAGAACCAAAAGTGAGAAAGAAGGGAAAGCCTCTGGGGGGAACCAAGCACAGTTTTCTTTTCCGTGGTGCTCAAGGCAGAGCTCACTAAACAGGTTGCAGCCTCAGCCTGTTCTGCAGTCACGGAAGTGCTGGATACTCAATGAGGGCACTGCTTCCCTCAGGACTGGAGCTGACGCTCATCTTTCTCATCATGGCCAGATGCTTGAGGAGGCGCATAAAAGGAAACGCATTTGCACAGTTTGGATGTCCCCTCCAAAACTCATGTTGAAATGTATTGCTGATTTGTGTTGAATCCCCACTGTGGGAGTATTGAGAGAGGAGGCCTTGAATCATAAGGCCTCTCGTGGATGGATTAATCCATGGGGATTAGTGGATTAACGGGTTCTCATGGGAGGGACCTGATGGCATTATAAACTGAGAGACCTGGCATAGCATGTGAGCATCCCCAGCCCCTCACCACGTGATGCCTTGTGCTATGGTGGAACTCCGCAGTCTCCCAAACTCTGTAGTCTCACCTGATGTACCTCCTCAGCCCTGAGCTTCCCAGCCTCTATTTTCTTATAAATTACTCAGTTTCGGGTATTCTGTTATAAGCAACAGAAAACAGACTAATGGATCCTTCTTCTTTTAGAACGCTGTTCTGTGGCTCTCCTTTTGCTATAGCCACATCTCACTGATTCTCTGTTATTCCTCTTCTCTAAATTCTATTTGGGAACTCTTCACCACCCACACAGTTTAGCTCTATCTGCCTTCTAGTTGTGACAAGGCTTTACAGTGAGACTGTCAGAACTGAATGTGCTTTTCTGTGTCCATAGCTTTCGCAGTGTTGGCCGGAGTAAATACCCATGGAGAACTGCCTGGTTTAGTAAGTTTTGGACAAACTGTTGAGCTACTGAGTATGGGGTGGGGAGGAACTAACATTTATTTAGCAATAGCTGTGTGCCAGGTATTATGTAAGTGCTCTACTACATTATCTAATTTAATACTCAGGGCAGACCTTTGAGAAAGCTTTACCTTCCCCATCCTTACAGGCTAAGAAACCAAAGTTCAGAGAGCTTAAAAAAATGATTAGTATGAAATATACCCAAGAAGAAATACTAGATTTAAGGAATGGCATTATTTAGAGAAGTCCTTTAGAATAAATTAGGAAATATAAGACAACACCATGGTTTGAGAAATAAAATTCCAGTTTACTTGCTTAAGTTCAATATTCTGATAATGGAAGAGAAGAGCATAGTTTAAATCAGAATTTCCATAAATAATCCATGAAATATGGCAAATGCAATAACAAAGAAATTAAAGGCCCTATTCTTATAAGATTATATATATATATATATACACACACACACATATACGTATATACATTTCTAATTTTCCATTTGTTACTCTCACTGTCCAAAAGTGTTTTACTATTGATGGTTAAAAGTCATATATCTTTGTATGTTCATTTTTTTCAACAAAGATGGCTAATGCACAGTTCTCAAGCTCTATTGAATAAGATGGACCAAAACATAAACAGATAATTATATCACAGAGAATATTTGTGAATATCAGAGAAGGAAAACCTAGCCCAGTCTGGGAAATCTGGAAATTTTGGGGGGACTAGTTGAAATTGTATTTGTCTTACTTTCTACTGTTTCACTAACTTAGCATCGTGCCTCATTCCATATATGAGCTTGGCAAGCATTTGTGGGATGAATGAATGAATGCAGAAATGATCAGACTGCGGTAGTGAAGCTGCAGAGGAATTACCCAGACAAAGAAGGAAGGTTTGGAAGGTGGCACAGGGAGTGGAGTGTAAAGAGAATTACTCCAGGTGAATGGCACTGTGGAAACCAGAATCCTGGGTAGAGATTATAATTACTCTTAGATTGTCGCAGCATAAAATATGAAGATAAGGCTGAAAGAAAATGGAGCTAGAGAAATAAGTCTGGGTCATATCCAGGGATAATACTAGAAATAATTAACAATTGAGACAGTGTGAGTGCCAAGCTTCAGACACCTTACGATAGCAGATGCTGGATTATGGGGACAAAGTCTGGGAAGCTTGGTGGTGGAGTTGGGTTAGATGGAATGGGATCTTGAGCAAAAGTAAAGGAGGAGGACTGGGGCCAGACTGCTCATCTAGAGTAACAAGAGTGAAGGTAGAGTATGTACTCCAGGGGGAGATGTGGCCTAGAATGCAAAGAAACTCTTTTTAGTTTGCTTCTTCTCTTTCCACAGTGAAATATGAAGCCAGGTCTCCAACTGAGAGTTAGGATGAAGGAGAAGAAGCTGGAGGTCAGTTGTTGGCTGAGAAAATTCAGGATAGTCACGTAGGAGAGGGGAGGGTGAATCAAGCAGGGCCTGTGGCCAGGGACCGAGCTCCACTCGAGGTTGGCACTCCTGAGACTGAACTGAAACCCATCCCCATGATTCTGTGCTTCTCTCTAGTGATGCTGAGCTGTGGCCGGGCTGGTGTGCAGTAAGTGGAGTACTGGATTTAAACAAAATTATGTTTTTTCCAAGTGAGTGTAAAGTGAAAGCTAAGCCTGATACCATAGAATTACCTCTGGTGTTTTCGTTACCCTCTGTTACAAAAGGGGACTGGACCATACTACCCAAAGCAATATACAATTTTAATGCAATCCTTATTAAAGCTCCACTGTCATGCTTTAAAGATCTTGAAAAAATAATACTTCCTTTTATATGGAATCAGAAAAAAACTCGAATAGCCAAGACATTACTCAGAAATAAAAACAAAGCAAGAGGAATCACGCTACCAGACCTCAGACTATACTCTAAATTGATAGTGATCAAAACAGCATGGTACTGGCACAAAAACAGAGAAGTAGATGTCTGGAACAGAATAGAGAACCAAGAGATGAATCCAGCTACTTACCATTATTTGATCTTTGACAAGCCAATTAAAAACATTCAGTGGGGAAAAAGATTCCCTATTTAATAAATGGTGCTGGGTGAACTGGCTGGCAACCTGTAGAAGACTGAAACTGGACCCACACCTTTCACCATTAACTAAGATAGACTCTCGCTGTATTAAATATTTAAACTTAAGACATGAAACTATAAAAATACTAGAAGAGAGTGCAGGGAAAATCCTTGAAGAAATCGGTCTGGGCGAGTATTTTATGAGGAGGACCCCCCGGGCAATTGAAGCAGCTTCAAAAATACACTACTGGGACCTGATCAAACTAAAAAGCTTCTGCACAGCCAAGAACACAGTAAGTAAAGCAAGCAGACAGCCCTCAGAATGGGAGAAGATATTTGCAGGTTATGTCTCCGACAAAGATTTAATAATCAGAATCCACAGAGAACTCAACGTATTAGCAAGAAAAGAACAAGTGATCCCATCGCAGGCTGGGCAAGGGACTTGAAGAGAAACTTCTCTGAAGAAGACAGGTGTGCAGCCTACAGGCATATGAAAAAATGCTCATCATCTTTAATCATCAGAGAAATGCAAATCAAAACTACTTTGAGATGTCATCTAACTCCAGTAAGATTAGCCCATATCACAAAATCCCAAGACCAGAGATGTTGGCGTGGATGTGGAGGAAGGGAACACGTCTACATTGCTGGTGGGAATGCAAATTAATACATTCCTTTTGGAAAGATGTTTGGAGAACACTTAGAAATCTAAAAGTAGATCTGCCATTCAATCCTCTAATTCCTCTACTAGGTATATACCCAGAAGACCAAAAGTCACAATGTAACAAAGATATTTGTACCAGAATATTTATTGCAGCCCAATTCATAATTGCTAAGTCATGGAAAAAGCCCAAGTGCCCATCGATCCACGAATGGATTAATAAATTGTGGTATATGTACACCATGGAATATTATGCAACCTTAAAGAAAGATGGAGACTTTACCTCTTTCATGTTTACATGGATGGAGCTGGAACATATTCTTAGTAAAGTATCTCAAGAACGGAAGGAAAAGTATCCAATGTACTCAGCCCTACTTTGAAACTAATTTATGGCTTTCGCATGAAAGCTATAACCCAGTTATAACCTAAGAATAGGGGAAAGGGGGAGTGGGAGGGGAGGGAAGGGGGAGGATGGGCAGAGGGAGGGTGATTGGTGGGATTACACCTGTGGTGCATCTTATAAGGGTAAGTGAAACTTAGTAAATGTAGAATGTAAATGTCTTAACACAATAACTAAGAAAATGCCAGGAAGGCTATGTTAACCAGTGTGATGAAAATGTGTCCAACAGTCTATAAAACCAGTGTATGGTGCCCCATGATCGCATTAATATACACAGCTATGATTTAATAATAAAATAATAAAAAATAAATTAAAAAAAAAAGAGACTGGACAGAGAAGTTCTCATCCCAGCTCATGAATCAGTTTCATATACACAGATTTATTTCTCTATCTCCATTCTTGTTCAGCCTCATCTGCATATTTTATGCTCCCACAATGTAAGAGTAATTACAGTCTCTACCCAGGATGTCTGGTTTCTTGCCTGTGTGCCTTTGTTTCTACAGTGCCCTGCACTGGATTTTATTTTCTCATTTCCTGTTGAGTTTTCCTCCACTTCTCTCCATGTTCTGTCCAGTCCTCTTTGGGAGTTCCTTTCCCTTGCTCATCTCCTCTCACTTCTGGCCCTTTCCATTAGCCCTGAGCTGTCTCATCCAGCCCACCCTCCCCTCATCCTCCCAGGTTTCATTGACATGTGCTTGTAGACGCCTCCCAAATCTTGTCTCCAGCTCCTCTCTCTCTCCAAGGCTCCAAACAACCTTGTCTGGTCCTTTCTGCACCAGTCCCCAACATTTTTGGCACTAGGGACCAGTTGCATGGAAGGCAATTTTTCCGTAGACCGCAGGGGTCACACTTTTGAGATGATTCAAGTGCATTACATTCATCGTGCATTTTATTTCTATTATTATTACATTGTAAGATGTAATGAAATAATTACACAACTCACCATAATGCAGAATCAGTGGGAGTCCTGGGTTTGTTTTCCTACAACTAGGCAGTCCCACCTGGGGGCGACGAGAGATAGTGCACCCCCCACCCCCCCAAAGTGTGTTGCTTATGTCCTCAGCCCTACCTCAGATCATCAGGTTTTTGATTCCCAGAAAAGAACTTAGATCCCTCACATGCACGGTTTACAGGAATGTCCGTGATCCTCTGAGAATCTAACCTTGCCACTGCTGATCTGACATGAGGCGGAGCTGATGCAGTGATGTGAGTGGTGAGGAGTGGCTGTGCATAGAAATGGGGCTTTGCTGCTCCCCCCAACCACTCACCTCCTGCTATGTGGCCTGGTTCCTAACAAGGCTAGAGGGTTGGAGACCTAACCATTCAGATGCTCTTCCCACACCACATGTTCAAATGTCCTAACTCGTTTATTATCTTTCACCTCAATATGTTCCTCTTGGAGTATTCTATTTCTCAGTGGTTCCAGCATTTACTAGGCCAGGTTTTTCAACCTTTTTATCTTGAACCTATCGTTAAACTTTTGCAGCACATTTAAATTATGTTGATCAAAAAAAGAATTTAAAAAATGGATGTACTTGCTGGACCTTGAATTTCTTTTGAAAATAATTTAATTAATGATCTTAAAAAAAAAAAATTGTGGCCAACCTAAGATCCTCTCATGGCACACCAGTACCTGCAGCTCATGGGTTAAAAAATCATTGTACTAGAATGTTCTAGTTAAAGCCTGAGAATTCACTCATCTTCCCCCTTTCCTCATCACATAAATCCTATCAATTAGTCATCAAGCAATCAGCAATTCTTGCCTTCCTTATTTTTTTTTATGAATTTCCCGAACCACTGGTAATGACTCTGTAATCAAAAAAATCCTAAATAATAAAAATATATATTTTTAATGTCAAGTTGGACTGGTGCTCATATCATCTCCACACTCCTGGGAAGCTTACCACAGTCATTTAGTAAAATTGCATTTTGACAGCCTGACAGCTTTTGGCTTCTGCAAAAAGAGATTGGGGGCAGAGCCATGAATATTTAATCTGTTTTTCATTGAATTACCCAAAAAAGCAGGAATGGAAACTCCACCCACTGGCCAGTATTAGTTGCACAACTCAACCTTCTCACATTTTATGGTTGGGGTCACAAGGAAAATTCAAAGCAAAGCTGTGGGTCATTTATCTTTCTGTGTCATGTCAGAGTCCCCTTAGGGCTCGTGTGGTGACAACTTACCTTTCCATTTAGAGCTGCTGTGCTTCATGCCTTCTAGAAGCAAAGCAAGCTGAGCTGAGTTCTTGGAAAATGCTGGGTAGCTAGGGCATATCAAAGGGAATTTGGAATTGTTTATGTGGTTTGAAAATTCTTGGGGGCAAAACTGCCTTCCTGTTGCTTTTGGAAACTACAGTCCAGACTTGGAAAGGAGGTAAACAGCACGAACTCCTCACCATTTGGTTTGCTTCCCACTTATATTTAGCTAATTATTTTGTGCTGACAAGAGAGCATGCTTCTCCACAGTTCCTTTTTCTTCTTCTCCTCCTCCTCCTCATCCTTGTCATTCTCCTCCTTCCTTCCTTTCTTACTTTTTTTTCTTTTCTTTTCTTTTCTTTTGAGTCTTACAGCACCCTTGGGACACTTGGAAGACTGAAGACAAATCAGCTCACTCTCAGTTTAGACACAAATGGAGCTGGTGTTTTCTGCCATGTAAACCAGTGCAAGAACTTTCTCATCAGCTTCCTTCCACTGTCATGGGTAGATTCATTTGGTACGTGGATGGGATGAGCCATTGTCCAAGGCAAAACATTCCTGAAAATTGCTAGTGGCACTCAGTGGTCAGTAGTCAGGCCCAGTGCCCCACCCCCAAACCCCTACACGTATCAGTTACACCCTGTGGACACATGTCTCCTTTCCCTTGCCCTCAGCAGGCGCTTCGGCTATAACCCCTCCCAGAGCCCTCCCCCTGCTGTTTCTCTTTCATCTGCTTTCTTTGTTCCGAGAACGTGCTCCTGGACTGCAGTCTCTTCTCCTGTCCCTTTGTCCCTGTGGATTGATACCTCTTTCTAGTCCTTTTTTGTTTATGTTTTTGCCACTCAACTTTTTCCTCCTTCAGGAAAGAATTGGATTGATTAAGGTCTGCCCCCCAAAATATAAAATGTTGGAATGAATTTCTCCAAGAATCTTTTTGCTGAACTAATGCCCAGAACAGAATCTAAGCTCTGTATATAAAAGTTCAGACAGATAATGATTACAGAGCAGATAATGATGTTAGGAATTGGGTTAAATATGCTCTGTGATCTCCAAAAGGCATTTTTCTAAGTTGTGCTTTCAGATATTTGATGCTTGTATCTGACTCGTATGTATTCAGTTTCCAAGGGTGGGGACATGGTTACTGTGCAATAATCTAGCCCCTGACTGCCGCGCTCTGCCACCACCACCAAACCCCTACTCTAGCTACATTTCTCTCCATTTTTCTGTGAGGGGGAAGGATGCCTGCCAGTCTGAACTCCTGGCTCAGGCAGTTGAGTAGGAGAAGAGGTGGGTGGTTTCAGTAATTTATTTTTTGCATGCCTGATTTAAACCATTCCCTTCTCACCAAATGGGAGCTTTCAACTATCAGAGAAGACGTGCAGCCCCTTTTGTCTCTGTACCTCCAAGCTGCAAAGATGCTTTTCATCAGATTAAAAGATTAAGGCTCCTTCCAGAATTCTAAACCAGCTGGTTCTGAGAATTTTAAATGTGCCTGAAAAAAAGCATCTGTTCTTTCCATGTTACTTCTATCTTCCCTTTATACTAAACACCTATTCATTTATGTCTGCTGATAAGTAGAGAATCTGTAGTTTATAAGCTCAGAGAAGAACCTTATTCTGGGAATTAATTATTTTCCTAATTTCGTTGGCTCCATAAAGACTATAAAATAAGGTTTTTGATCCCTGTTCCCTTTCAGGCAGCCAGCCTGACATGCCCGATGTTGACTGCAGCCATCTTTCTCAGGACGGAACATGGCATTCACACAGGACCTTGGCTTATATACTTCTTAAGGCTTCGAGAGGATTTTCTGAATTGGTGTTTTGAAACTCCTAATGCCCCAATTACAGAGGTTCGCAATTTTCCCTGAGTTTCACAGCTCAGCTTGGTATAATCTGGATTGGGACAGTTCCAGGACAAGAGGTCAAAAAAAGTGCAGATTCATACATAATGTATGCAGGGCTTTAATAAGCGTCCTTTATACTGTAGCTTGCCTTCCTGGCTTCCCATAAAACTTCGCAAGCCATGGGCTCTATGACTATTATTTTTTTTTAAAGTGCAACAGAAGGAAATGTTCAGCCTCTCGCTAAGTTACACCAACATGAAAATGTCTTACAGATGCTTCACACACAAAATCTTTACTCTGTGGCAGTGATCCCCAATGAAACTTGACAAATTCAAGAAATATCCATTTATATTAAGATCAAGAAATTGCAACACTCACTTCTTATTTATATTATAAAATGAAGGTAAATTAATGCCCAGTGGAAAGGGAGTTAGAGCAACTACCTACTAATCCTAGAGATGTAATAGGCAAGAAGATAAAATTTAAAGAAAATAGACTATGAAAAGAAATTTTTAGTGATTTTGTTCAATTTTTAATTCATAGGAATAAAGCAATTCCAATAAGAATGGATATTTCCTATGAAAATATCTGCTTGGTGGTATGGCCCATGTTATTAATTATTTATCCCCAAACCATCCCCATTCATTCTTTCAGGAATGCTTGCAAATAAATCCTCTAGCATCATGTAAAGTTGAACTGGAACTTGATAGGAAGAACTACACTTCACCTGGAGCTCGTGAATATTATCTGGATACAACACTGGATGAGATTTTGACTTGTCTCCCTTTAGGTAGCAAACATATGCATTCTTTGTGGATATAGTTGTCCAGTTACTAACTAAACTTCCAGGAAAAGGGAAGTCAAAAGAGTCCACACCCTTAATGGTAAGATCTGACTGTTAGAAAATATTTTCTTGGTAAGAAGTGGGGCAGTACCCTGTTTCCCCGAAAATAAGGCAGTGTCTTATTTTAAGGTGTGCTCCCAAAGATGCGCTAGGTCTTATTTTCAGGGGATAAAATCTTTCCTGTAAGTAGGTCTTATTTTCGGAGGATGTCTTATTTTCCGGGAAACAGGGTAGTCATGCGTTTTTTAGCTACAAGTTACAATTCCTCAACTCAAATTATCTTCATTTTTGAAAATGGAGTAACTGAAAAGTCCACCAGAGTAGTTTAGAATAGCTGAATCCGGCAGTTCAAAGAACCTGGGAAGACTAGTTAATGTGTGTCCACATTTGTGGACTGGTCACTGTGGCTGGTGAGCATGGAGCATTCTGGTCACTAGTTCTAGGTCAAATACTCATTCCCAGAGCCTGGGAATGTGGGGGAAAGGAATCAGCTCCTCTGACTACAGAGGCTGAACAAAATTACTATGACATGAGAGTAGGGTAATTACTCAAATAAAGGACTGTGCTGGGTAGCTGAAAATGTCTCACTAACCCCAGATGTCCAGTCCACCCACAGGAGGAGGAAAAGGAAACAAAATAGTCCTAATTCAAATTCCAATTTACAAACAGGGAGAAGTAATATGTAGGAGTCCACATCACATCCCATTGTGAGCTAGTGAGGAGCCCCCCTGCAGTGCAGACTCCTGTCACCTGTGGCTGTGTCCCAGAAGGCTGCTGCCTGGCTCCACTTTGGGGAACCACACTAACCATTATAAAAGTTGACTTGGGGTACATTTGGAGCTTTAGAGGATTTTTAGTGTTGAGAAGGTACAGTCTCAGGGTCTTTCTGGTGGTAAAAACTCAATCAATAACTGGCCAGTCTGCAGTAAACAGAGCCAGAGATCTTCCTGCCTCCTGGGCTCTGAAAAAACACCCCATCCTCAGGAATAAATCTTGTTGTCCACCAACAGTCTAGGTCTTAAAGACTTCTCCATTTTGGCACTGCTCAGAGCGACAGAAAAAAGTAGGCTAGACGAGAGAAGGCACAGACTATCTGCGTGGAATACACGGCTGGGTTGTGTGGACTTCTCTGGATCCACCTGCGTCCCAGTCTCATCTCCTGCTATTTTCCCCACCTCCCTGCCTTGCTTCTATTTGTTTGCAGAAGAGAATTCAAATTTTCAGTCTTGCAAATGGCATGATTATATGACTCTCAGCTACTTTGGATTTCTGAGCATTGGCAGAAAGATCGTCTTTTAGCAACAAAATGTCCGAGGGAGGACATTTGTGGGTACAGGCCGCATCTTCATCACTGGGCCTGTCACTGCAGCAGGTGGAAGGAGCGCTGTGGCCACACTGGGCTGTGTTCCAGGAGAAATCACTCTCACCAGCAGCACAGGGACAGTGCTTCTTGGGTGCACCTCCCCTCCGACCTGTCATCCATCTACAAAGCCCAGCTATAAAATGACCACACTTTGCCTCGCGGGCATTCTACACCTCTGGCTTTCTTTTCCAAGATTCCCTTTCTTTGTCCACCTGCTGGGACATCTATGAAACCTGCTGAATACGGTTTTAGTGTGTAGTCCCTTCAAAGCTCATGTTGAAATTTGGTTGAAATTTGATCCCTGGTGTTGGGAGATAGTGCTCAGATCAATGGGGGCAGATCCCTCGTGATGGCTTGGTGGACCCCACACTGAAGGGTGAGTTCTCACTTAATTAGTAAACATAGAGCTCCTGTGCACGGGGGCCTGGCACTGCCCCCTGCCAGGTGACATGCCTGCTGCCTCTTCACCTTCTACCTTGAGGGGAAGCTCCCGGAACCCTTCACTGAAGCAGATAGCAGCGCCATGCTCCTCTCATCCAGCCTGCTGGACCATGAGCCAGGTAAACCTCTTATCTTTATAAACTACCAGTCTCGGGTATTCCTTTAGAGAAACACAAAATAGACTATCAGACCTGCTCAGCTCTCTGATCCCTGTGCAAACTGGGTCTGAGAGAGACATCACTTCCACAGGCACTCCTTGGCCAGAGAGGCAGAAGCCAGTGGGTGCTCCCTCCCTTCCTTCCACGGACAGACAGTCCTCTCAAGGCACAGTCTGCATCTCAGGGGGGCTCCTAGTCGGGTGGGAGCTTCTGCTCCTTCCTGTTTTACTTTTCATAGGGTCTCACTTTTCTTCTTTGAGATAGCTTTTCAAAATAAATTACCTGCATACAAACCTTGTGTTAAGACTCTGTTTTTGGCAGGATGGGGACTGAATAGGAGCATTATGGACTGAGACACATGAGGGTTGTGCCTGAGGACTCAGGGTGAGCGTGGGGACTAACCTGTACTGAAGCCTCACTCCTATCAGGCAGTTTGAAGTGTGCTATATGGTTTTTGTTTTGAAGTTGGTAAATGCCTTTATTTTATTTTTTTGTTCATTCAACACTTCATTTTTTAATTATTATTTCAGATTAATATGAGGGTACAAACGATGAGTTTACAATGTTCGCATTTGTGAGGTGAGGCCCCTGCTGCAGTTGTGCCCTTGGGAGGTGTGCTGTGTACCCCCACTTTGTGCCCATTCAGTAAGAGCACACCAATCCCCTCCCTTCCCTCCTCCTCCTTCCTCCAAACTTGAATTAAATTGAGTTTTTGTCTTTCGTGAGAGTGCATTATTTTGTCTACCAACTTCATATTAGTATGGAATACATTGGATACTTGCTTTTCCATTCTTGTGATACTTTACTAAAGACAGTGGTTTCCAACTCTATCCAGGTTGATACAAAAGATGTAAAGTCTCCATCTTTTCTGGCTGACTAATATTCCATGGTATACACACACCACAGTTTATTGAACATTTGCACTAGACTGTCACAGCTCAATTTACCAAGATGTGTTATATGTTTTGATTCACTCAGTCACCACAAGTCAATGAAATAGGTGCTTTTGTACCAACATGGTATGGAAAATGTAAGTAACTTGCACAGGCCCATGCAGCCATTAAGCAGAAGGGGTTGGATTTCATTGAACCCTACCGTGAGTGTCACCATCTGCACCTTTCATCACCACACTATCCGGAGCCTCAGATTCGACCTGTGGTCTAACTCCTCTTTAACATTTGTTTAGAAATATTTAAAAAGAAAAGTAAATACGTTTTCATTTTCTTCCTTATTAAAAAAAAGAAATATTTGAAAACATCTTTCAGACTGTTCATGACTTCTCTTCTTTAGGTTAAACTACAAATATGTATCAAGTACTAGATGCTAATTGCTGTGACAGGCACTGCTGACATAGTAATACAAAAAACAGACACTTCAGCCTCAAGAGACTCGCAGACAGGGCAGGAAAGGCGGGACACTACAGCTGTGTGACTGGCACGGTGGAGGTGAGGTCTACACGGTGCCAGGGAGACGCCTGGGAGCCACCACCACCCTAGACCAGTGGAGACAGGAATGCGACTGAGCCCTGAGGATAAATGCCAGAGGGGAGTCAGAGTGTCCTTGTGTGCACGGCAGGGACTCCCCAGTGTTGCTGGTATCTTTGCTAAAAGAGAGAGAGCAGAGAGACAGAGAGACAGGCAGAGAAAGAACTGCAGAACAAGGACCGGAGAGAAAAGGAGTTGGCTTTGAAATGAAACAAAGCTGCCAGGAGACCTGATGGACAGCTCCCAAACTCTCCTCATCCTGTGAGCGAGGTTTGTTTCCACTGTGCACATCCGCACAACTGTGAGTGTAGAATCCTAGATTTTTTTTGACAACAATTATAAATACCAGGTAGGTGCAGTGGCTCATGCCTATAATCCCAGCACTCTAGGAGGCCAAGGCAGGTAGATTGCTTGAGCTCAGGAATTCGAGACCAGCCTGAGCAAGAGCGAGACCCTGTCTCTAAAAACAGCCAGGCATTGTGGCAGGGCCTGTAGTCCCAGCTACTCAAGAGACGGAGGCAAAAGGATCACTTGAGTCCAAGAGTTTGAAGTTGTTGTGAACTATGACACCATGACACTCTATCCACGGTGACAGACTGAGACTCTGTCTCAAAAAAAAAAATTGTAAATCCTGTAATTCCAGCCATAGTGACACTAATTCTATCAACAAATAGATGCACTATTCTACTGGGCCTCATATTTTTGAAAATGTTAGCATCCCTTTTAATTAACATTGTACCGTTCCTCAGGTTTTGTGGAGTATTTTTGTTTTACTTTTTTTTTTGTTTGTTTCTTGTTTTTTTTTTTTTTTTGTCAGCATTCTCGTATTTATGACTCCCACTGAGCTGGGAATCAAGCAAAATTTTGTATTTCTTTTCATATTTTTCCCTTTCTTTTTTACTTAAATATAGAAGTACATTATGCCATATACATGCAATGTCCGTTTAGGAAATGTATTTTCTGAGGTGCATAAATTCATGAACTTGAGTTCCTTGCTTTAACTTGTCGAGATCTGTTTGATTTGGATGCCATTCCTGAACATTTTAGCTTTCCCTACAATTTTATGCCATTGATACAATGCTATAGTTTTCACAATTATGAGTATAAGCAATATTTCAAAAATGTAGAGGCACATACTGTCCTAAATTCAAAAAGCATTAGAAAGATCTCAGGAGAGGTAGGTCAATGAGCTTGCTATTAATTCCCAGAAAAATTCTAAAATAAATTATGCAATAGATGTTTTGATAACATGAGCAAAAGAAAGTGCTGATTGCCTGAAACAGCCTCAGTCTACTAGAAAAAAATATGCCAAACTAATCTAATTTCTCTTCTTCCTGGTGCTGCCAGACTCAGAGCAGGAAGGACTGCTGTAGACATATGCTATGTGAATTTCAGCAGGGAATTTAACAAATTCATCCCTTGCAGATGAGATGGAGAAGAATGGGCAAAATTACAGCAGAGTGAGGCATCCCAGCTCACAGTAGGTGATGTAGTTGAAAGAGTATGAACCAGAGCTTCTTGTCAAAATGGTGCTATAAGTTCCCTTTCCTGCTCAAACACAGTAAAGAAAGATAAAATGTGGAAACAAAGAAACATACCCTTGCTGAAAAACAAAATAACTTCTCTGCCCAGCAAAGAAAGAAGAGAAGCATGCGAGGCCAAATACAATACAAAGGCTGCAATTCCAAATACAAGCAGAGACAGCTGGGAGTTAGAGTCCCACAAGGTAAAGGGACACCAAATAGTCCATGCAGCCCTTACAAAGAACAAGCACCCATCCCCCTGCCTGAGATGGGGGGATATCCCAGCAGTGTTCTTCATAAGGGCTGGACTCACAGGTTCTCTTAAAAGAAAAAAAGAGAGAAGTCCGGCTCTAAACAAGCCCATAGCAATGACTCAGAGGAGGTGAGCAGACGCGCTGCGGCCCCTTCCTCCCGCCTGCATCCTGTCTTCATGGGATGGGCCCTCAATCCGCAGCCTTTGGACTTTCTCATCTCTGCCAAGGGTCACTGTAAAAACAAATGAAAAATATTAGTCTTGAATTCAAAGCAGAAGTCAGCTTCTTACGCCCCTGCACACACGTCACGCCTGTTCTCCCCAGCATGGAGTGGGCAAGGTACTTCAGGAAAACCTGCACGCCAACCGCAGGAAGAAATGGGGCTGCCCAGTGGGAATTTTTCTCCCACTGGCCTGTTCCAATGCCTATTGCCTTTTACAGCATTGCTTTTCTGGAGAACTCTTATCAGCCCATACTTTTCAAGGTGATTTCTCTTCTAAAAAGTGGTGTCTGAACATTGACATACGTGAGAAAAACTGGGTTAGTTTTAAGATATTCGTTCTTCTTCAACAATCCTTGGCCCAGATCAGTTGACACTGAAGGGTGACTATCCCATCTACACTGCAACCTGAAGGTCAGCAGAAACCTACCTGGACTCTGTGCTAAACAAAATTGAGTGGTAAGCTGGGAATTCTGTGACAACGTGGGTGCACACACAGCCCCAGTAAAACGTTCCAATGAATACCAACCAGTGCTATGATCATTTAATAAAAAACCTGAATGCTTCTTTATATGTTTCCCATGAGTGTGCAATTTCCACTTTGCTGCCATGAAAGGTAGCCATCTGCTGAGTGCCAGGGTGTGGCAAAGAGTAAACAGTGGCAACTTTACTTTGCAGTGGGAACTGGCCAGCAAAAGCTGACAGCACACGAAACACACCCAGCTCCTGCTTCCCTAAGCTGGAAAAGATGATCTCTGGCCTCTCTTTGTGAATCCTAGTTTCAGAGGGGCAAGAAAGAGATTCATGACCACCAGGAAGAGGAAAAGTAAGTGACCGAATGTGAGTGTGTGTGTGTGTGTGTGTGTAGGTGTGTATGTGTGTCTATGTGTGTGTGTATGTGTGTGAGACTGTATGTATGTGTGCATACACAAAATACTCCCTTTTCTCTCTTTTTCCTTCCTATTGCAACCCCTTTTTTTCTCTTTGTTCTTCAGTGAATCATCTTAAATATAGTAAAGCTTCTATGCAGCTTAATGGAGTAAACACTTCTGGGAGAAATAGTCCTTCTCCATTTCTCCAACATTTTTCTTAGGACACTTTTCCCAACTTATTGGTCCTTGTCTGAACACCTTACCCCCATGAATCAATGAGTCTTTTTTCTGTAATTTTGAATTTAGAAAGGTAGAAAATTCTACAAACCCTCCCCATAGGTAGAATTGTAAGATATCCAACTGGAAAATGTCATCCTGCTACTCCCCATGTGTACAAAACTAAGTTTTAGTGACATACAATGAAGTCACGGTGAGGAGAGAAGCCCAGGAAGGGGTTAGAGGGAAGGAGAGAGAGAGACAAAGATCTGACATCATACATGTCTCTGTTTCTAGTATTTCCTTGTTTTTATTGTGTGTGTGTTTGTTTCTGTTTGTTTGTTCGTTTCTAAGACAGAGTCTTGCTCTGTCGCCCTGCATAGAGCGCCGTAGTGTCACAGCTTACAGCAACCTCAAACTCTTGGGCTTAAGTGATTCTTTTGCCTTAGCCTCCCAATAGTATTTCCTTGTTAAGTGACATCCCTGCCCTTAACCATAATTTGGTTGTTAAACAATTTCTTTGATTTAATGAACAAAATTAATTCCCTTTAAAAAATTGGTTCAAGTTTTAGTACCGTCATTGTAGCCAAAAGGGCCAAATAACACAGTGTTAAAAGTCTTCCAGTACATGTCTTGTGTTTGTGATTAGAATATGCTAAGATGCAGCATTTGGACCCATCACAATGGGCTGATTGATACCCCACACAGATGACAGCACTCTCAACTGTGAAAAGATGCCATCCTTCAAAAGCTTCAAGTAAGACACCTTTCCTGGAGGAGATTATATCAGACCTCCTTTTATCTGCTCTTTCTTGCTCCAAATGGTCACACATCACCCAATCTAAGAAAATGTCTGTCTTGGCCTTATTCACTCAAAGCTGAAGAAGTACACAGCTGAATTAGCTAGAATTCGGATCCACAAATATCAGTCTGAGAGAACAAGAAGGCTTAGTAATGTCATCTGGAACAGTGATTCTCAGGCAGGGGCCTGGGAAGAGAGGTCACCATGAAAACGATATAAGAATCTCCAAACAGGGTAAGATGAGTATTCCTAATGTCCAAACGACTCTTTTCTCAAAATGAAGACTTAGTTCTGTCTACAGTTTACAATTTACTACTATGAGTCTATTTAGTCCTGGTGTCAAAAAATTCCTAACTAGATGTGGTTCTCGACGAGAGTCACTCAGACAGTATGAGGGCGCTCACCAGGATCAGCTCAACAGTGATTTTAGAACTGGGCAACACAATCAATTATGAACTATGTTTAAAACAAATTGTTACTAATAACAAGGAACTTAAATTTATAAATTGTTTATTTTATAAAATGTAGTGGACTCAAGGAAATCGCTTATATCACTTCCACTCATCTTCAGTCTTCTATGCTTTTCTGTGGAGAAGAAAAACATAAAGGTGTTACACCTACTGGGATGTAGAGAGACCTATAAACCTGCAAGTAAAAGAAAAATATATTTGGCTCCTAGATCCACTAATTAAAAATTAGATGACCTGGGAAAATTTCTTAATCTCCTTTTATTCTATTTTGCTCTTGAGGATGATAGCAGCATTCCCTCTGTCATAGGGCTGCTCTGAGAATTAAATGATAGCTTATTAAATATTTTAGCTGAGCCCTGGTAGATGTTCAGAATGTGAAAATTGAATCTAAATCTGATTTCTGCAAGGCCATCTATGAGAGGCAAAAACAGATTGTGGAGAATGTGTCACTCTGAGATTTCTGGGTTCTGGGTTCAAGTTCCTAATTCTATCATTTACTAATTCCAAATATTAGGCTCTTACTCCATAAACTGGAGACAAAGACATCTACCTTGCAAGTTCCTCTTGAAGATTAAATTTATTAGGAGCAAATGCAAGATGAATGCCTGTTCTATAGAATGTATTTAGTGATAACATTATCTCTATTATTATTATTAATTAGTGGGGAATCAGAAGGAAAACTACAGCTGAAAACTGTCTAAATGAAAATAATGGGAAAAAAATCCCACAATACAAAAAAAGATTTTCTAATTTTCTGCACCCTAAAAACCACCCAGAAAAGAATTCCTTCCAAACGTGAGTGAACATGAGGTGTTTTCTTTCCCTCCTCCCCGGAGATGGTAGGTAGCAGAAATGAAACCAGCGAACAGGCCCAACTCAAACAAAGATAGCTACAGGAATAATATTGGGAGAGACACAAGATTTGTTTTGGCAAATAGAAGCGATTTCTGATTGTTTTGGTTTTCTTCTCTCGGAGCCAGTCAGCATCTGGCTTAGAGAGCTACGGGGATGGTCACCAGATGTCCCACGGTTTTAAGGGCAGCACCAATTTGAAATATTGAGCCATGTTGCCCCCTTAAGAGCACTTGTGTGTAGGAGGCTATGGATCCTTATTTGAAGCTCCCAGAGTATGGTCATGATCACTACAGAAGTCTGTGTTTGTTAGGGTAAAAGCAGAGACCACAGAGACCCAAGTGCAGGCCATGAACTACAGAAAAATAAACATGGATTTTTTTTCACCTCTATATTATCACTCCCCTCACACTTAATGCCAAGTGCTGGTTTGGCACTTTCCTCTAAAGAAAGTAAATCACCTTTCCAGGGTGATTGTGACCAATGCAATCTGCCTTTGAATAGATTCAGACCATTCAGACCATTTTCAGGAGAGTTCAGCTCCAATCAGTCTGAGAACTCGGTGCTGAGAGCAGAGCAATGATGGCACCAGCAGTGCAGCTGGCTGGCCTCAGCACAGTGACAGCTTGGACACTGCATGTGCCCCAGCATGGCTGCGCATCACATGGGCATTGGCTCACCTAATGCTTGCAGCGACCCTCTAAGAGGACACCATCCTTCTCCCCTTTTCCTAACCTGGAAACACATTCAGAGGACTTAAGTAACTTGCTGACAGCCACATGGCTGGTGAGTGACAGAGCTAGAATTCAAGCCTGGTTGACCCCAAGACTTCTCAGTAGGTAGACTCATACATTTAAATGAAGGGAGTGCTTTTGAAACAGGAAGGTTGAGGGTCAGGCCTGAAATTTCTGGGGTGATCAAGTAGCTTAGCTGTGAGAGTACCCGGCAGGCTGCTGCTCACAAAAGACCAGTTCTCTCTAGGAGTTGATCTTCAAACTAGAAAAATCGGGGAATTTGTGATCCATTATGTGAAAGTCAATGTGTCTGGATGGGATTACTAGAGCTGTGCAAACCCAGGGGTGTTTGGGGCTTGGCTACACATTATGTTCTATTTTTCAAAGGTTCTGGAAGAGGCAAAACTCAAAACATAGTAATTATCCACTTTGGTTGCAAATCCACATGTATTTCTAGAGGAACTAACTAGCATGGACCTGTTTCTTATATTAGTGGGTGACCCTCACATAAATATCCATGGTCAGTGCAGGCCCATGGGACATGGTGAGAGTCAGAGGACCTAAACTCAGCCTTGTGAGACCAGAAGCAAAACATGTTTCGGAATCTCCAGCTACTACAATAGCCAGGGTTTTGCAGCTAATTAGAGCAAGACTTTGGGTAGGAAAAGGAATAAAATAAAATTTGAGTGCCCACTATGCAAACTACTCCTCTTGGTGCTAAGAACACTGTCCTCAGGGAATCTTCATGAGGAAGGTCATAAAGACCAGTGAACAGACAACTTCATTACAGTGAAAAGGACAGGGTTCCGTAGAAGCACAGAGACGGGGCATTTAAAGCCAGCCTTGAGTGATGGTCTGGTTATGTACTGCTATTTAACAAACTACTCCCACAATTTAGTGGTTTAAAGGCCAGGCACGGTGGCTCATGCCTGTAATCCTAGCACTCTAGGAGGCCGAGGTGGGAGGATAGCTTGAGCTCAGAAGTTCAAGACCAGTTTTAACAAGAGCTAGACCCCAACTCTACTAAAAATAGAAAAACTAGCCAGGAGTTGTGGTGGGCACCTGTAGTCCCAGCTACTTGAGAGGCTGAGACAAGAGGATTGCTTGAGCCTAGGATTTTGAGGTTGCTGTGATCTATGATGCCACAGCACTCTACCCAGAGCAACCAAGTGAGATGTTGTCTCAAAAAAATAAAAATAAAGATAAACCAAGTGGCTTAAAATAATAACCATTTATTTATATTTGTTAATTTGTGGGTCAGAAATTTTGGCAGGGATCAGCTAGGCTATTCTTTCTCACATGGTATTAACAAAGGTCGCTGAGTAATAACTCAGCTGGGAGATTGATTAGTCTGTAAGATCCAAAGTAGCTTCATCCTCTGTCTGTTTCTTTGCTGGAGTAAATGAACTATGTTGGTGAAAGCAGTGGTAAGTCTTTCAGGTCCAAGAGGAGGGCACCTGAGCCCGATGCCATGATAGGGTGAGACTTTTAAAAGAAGAGGAGATGAATGTATCTTACAAATATGAGACATTTCTAAAGTGTATAGTAACAGAGAAGACGGTGGCAGTTTTCAAACAAAACTACAAATTCATTAATACTTCTCCTATTTACAGGAGGTCCTCTTGGACTCTCCTTCATCTGTGGCCCTTCCATGATATGATCAGTCTTAAACCAGAGTCAAGAGGACTTGCTCATCTGGAAACAATGTCCTCTGCTAGACTATGCTTTGGATCCCTAGGATGCTAAGATTCCCTGCCCAGATGGGCCTGAGACCCCAGAGACCATGCACAACTGAGAGGTGACCAAAAGGCAACTGTTTTCGGGGGCCAGTGGATAGAAGATGGACGTGAGATCTGGGGTGTCTGCATGCAGGGGTGCAAGGTGCTCACAGTATGGACTACAGAGAAAGTGCACAGGGTGAGAATGTCAGGCCTCCCAGTACCACAGTGCTCTGACTTGGAACTCTAAGGAGTTCAAGAATGCTGTTTGAGCCAGGTCTTCCAGGCCCTTATGCAGTTGTATCTGTCAAGGCCTTCAGCTAGAGTATATTTTAAGAACAGTTTGATAGCTTGATTTATAACCTTACAAATATCATTTGGGCTCCATTTGGACTATTATCCTGGGAACTTCAAGAGGTCCGAAGACTATATACCACACTAAGGAGCTTGTATTATCTGCTGATGGCAGTGTGGAACTATTAAAAGACTTTATTCAACAAGTGAAAATGATTTACTGATGTCCTCCCCTCCCCTCCCCTCTGCCCTCTCCTCTCCTCTCTTCTCTCTCCCTGCATTTGCTTTTTTCACTCTTATCTTTCCTTCTGCTCTTTGCCTTTCTGGACCATTTTCACATCTCAGCTCAAATCTCCTTTTCCCAGAGAGTTCATTCCTGTCCCCTCAGTCTAAAGCAGATTCTTTTAAACAAGAGTCAGAGTGGATCTCACTTCATTGCATCACCTTCCATTACTTTCCTCATACCTAATACACTAACTGGAAATAATCCAGCTCATAGTATATGCATGTATGTGTTATAATCTTTCATCCCCATGAGAAAATAAGCTCCTTAAGGGCAGGGCTTTGCCCATAGCCCCGGCATCTAAACACCACCAGCACACAACAGACAACCACTAAGTATTTAGCAAATGAATCTGTGGATGAATGAATGAACAAATGAATGATCTTGACAGACTTGTAAGCTGTGATGTCAGGATGTGAGCACAGCACTGCCTGACTACAAAGTCCTTCCTTTTGCCCAGTCCTCTCATGCAGCCTCATGGAATCTCTTAATTGTGAGACCATCTCTATCTTGCTCACCACTGTATCCAGCTCCAGGTCAGTGCCTGGCACATGAAATGTGCTTACTGCATATTTATTGGGTGAATTAAATGTGAATTAACATGACTGTCTTAAAAAAGCCGTCTCATTACTTTATAGTCACGTGGTAGACAGGGATGCCTTGAACAGGGCACCAGGGGGCTATGACTACTGACGAAATACACAGAATTATAAGGAGACTAACTGTCCCAAAACTATCAAGCCACAATATAGGGAAATTCTTAACCAGGCAAATAATGACTTTAGCTCTAACTAATAATGTGGAAAAAGGATGGCAAGGAGGAGCTGTGGGATCAAGAAAGTGTTAGGGGTAGCACAGGCTGGCTGGTGGGGGGGTTGTTGAGTATGGTGGGTGAGTAAATGAAGTGGTCTTCAAGTTTCATATTGGGTGTGCAAGCTGGATGCAATTAAGTTGATGAACAGGATGAAAAAAGTAGGGTAGCAATTAGAACGTAATTAGGGAATTCAAGGGACTATCATTTTTGGATGGAAAGTCTAGAGCGGGGATCCTCAAACTGTGGCCCGTGGGCCACATGAGGCGGTGTGATTGTATTTGTTCCCATTTTGTTTTTTTACTTCAAAATAAGATATGTGCAGTGTGCATAGGCATTGTTCATAGTTCTGTTGTTTTTTTCCAAACTATAGTCCAGCCCGCCAATGGTCTGAGGGACAGTGAACTGGCCCCCTGTTTAAAAAGTTGAGGACACCTGGTCTAGAGCATATTTGTAAATGTATTAAGAGTCAGATGGAGTTAGAGAAGAAAGAGAGAGGAAACATGAATTGAATGAGAGGGCAAAGTCCACAGATGCTTTGAAGATGTTTAATAAGGGCTGGGCGTGTATAAGTGCACACATGGTATTTAACGCTGAACAGGACAAAGAGTTTTTAAAATAAGGTTGTCCATTGCTTGTCTTTTCCAGGCTACCAGGAGCACTCAAGCTGGCAGATGATATTATAGGATCCAAAGTTCAAAGACCAAGTCTACTCAAGGAGCTACTGTTCCCAATGTGTTTCTCACAAAGAGAAATTACTTGATCAGAAATAATTCAGTGTTCAAGAGAAAGTATAGCCTGGCTCTTTAAAATACACATATTTTTTCATTTTAATATACTTGGCCAATGTTAAAATTCCTGATCTATCTTAATCATACTAGGAAGTTAATCACCACACAACTTCTTCTATCCTTGAATTCCTTGCCTCTCTCAGACATCATTCTCCCAAGCCTGTATGTCTGGATTGTGAGCCAAACACACCAACGCATGCCTCCCATCAAGAAACCAGTTCCCATTTATTGCTGTCCATGATTGTGAGGTTCTGTGCCAGCAGGATGAAGGGGGAAGGGTTGGGGAAAGAGGCCTAAATGAGGCTCATTAGGAGACGTGTGGTCTTAGACAAGTCACTTAACCTGTCTGCATTTGGACTTCTTCCTCATAAAATGCTGCTCCTTGGTCGGTATGATTTATAAGTTGCCCCCAGATTGAGAAGATTATATATAGAAGCATACAAAGCACATTTGTCTAAGAATTTTCAATGTTGTGGGGGTATAAGGATAATATTGGGGTTTTGGGAAAAGAAACATGTAAGAAAGTAGGGCATGTGCATTTGGCCTAATATCTTTATTAAAACCTTTGAGAGCATCTTATAACACAGATGTTCCCAGTAAATAAAATGATCCACGAATGTTATGTATATACACAAACAGGCTGTCTCTTAATGGTAATCTCTTCATGAATCCTCTACTCTCGCCTTGTGACCAGCTGACTTACCCACTAGGATCTGGTGTCAATACCAGTTTCATAACACCTTTCTCCTGCCAAAGCCGGGATTACTGGCCCTTCTACATCATTCTCCATGTCATTATTTCTTCTATTTCTCCATCATGGTCCCTTTAATATTGCTGATAGCCTATTTATTGTCTGGGGTTCCCACTAACTCTAAGTTTCCGAAAGGCAGAAATTGTGGCATGTCCTTAGTATGTGGCTTGGTGCATAGCACAAGAAGGTGATTTTACACATATGCTCATCCTTCCGAATTGGTGGGGGATTAGTTTCAGGACCCCCTTCAGATACCAAAACCCATGGATGCTCAGGTCCCTGATATAAAATGGGACAGTATTAATATATAAAACCCACGCATCCTCCCATATACTTTAAATCTTCTCTAGATTACTTATAATACCGAATGCAATACAAATGCTATGTAAGGAGTTGTTCTACTGTATTGTTTAGGGAATAATGAAAAGAACCAGGTCTGTGTATGTTCCGTATAGGTGCAATTTTTAAAAATATTTTGGATCCATGGTTGGTTAAATTCTCAATGCAGAGTTCATGGACATGGAAGACTGGCTGTGTGTGTGTGTGTGAGAATATACACAGGTACAATCATGTGCTGCATAACATTTTGGTCAACAACTGACCACATACATGATGGTGGTTCTATAACACGATAATGGAACTGAAAAATTCCTAGTGCAGTGGTTCTCAACCTTCCTAATGCTGTGGCCCTCTAATACAGTTCCTGTGGGTCGTGACCCACAGGTTGAGAACCACTGTCCTAGTGGCTCATGGTGTTGCAGCTGTTGTAACATCATAGCACAATGTATAACTCACACGTTTGTGGTGACGCTGGTGTAACACGCCCACTGCAGTGATGCACTCCTCTGTCATGTAAAAGTCTAGCACATACAATCATGTAGAGCACATAATATTTGGTGAGGATAATAAGCGACTATGTTACTGGTTCTTGTATTTACTATAGAATACTTTTAATTATTTTAGAGTATATTCCTTCCACTTATATTAAAAAAAAAAAAGACAAGTTAACTGTAAAATGGCCTCAGGCAGGTCCTTTAGGAGGTGTTCAGGGGAGGCACTGTCCCCACTGGAGGTGGCAGTTCCATGTGTGTTACTGTCCCTGAAGACCTTCCAGTGAGACAGAGATATTGATGATCTTGACGCTGTGCAGGCCTAGCATAATGGGTATGCATGTTAGCTTTTAATTTAAAAAGCTCAAAAAGTAAAGACACCCCAAATTTAAATAGGAAAACATCTTATAGAATAAGGTTATAAAGAAAGAAATTCTTTTCGTATAGCTGTACAATGTGTGTTTTAAGCTAAGTGTTTTTACAAGAGTCAAAAGGTGTTTTAAAAATTAAGAGTTTAAAATAGCCAGGTGTTGTGGGGGGCACCTGTAGTCCCAGCTACTTTGGAAGCTGAGGTAAAAGAATCGCCTAAGCCCAGGAGGCAGAGGTTGCTAGTGATGCCATGGCACTTTACCGAGGATGATAAAGTAAGACTCTGTCTCTAAATTAAAAAAAAAAAAAGAAAGAAAGAAAATTAAAAGTTTATAAAGAAGTTAAAGTAAACCAATGTTAATTTGTTATCGACAACAGAAAACATACTTTCACGAGTTGAGTGTAGCCTAAGTGGACAGTATTTATAAAGCCCACAGCAGTGTTCTGCCGACTTCACATCACTCTGCTCTCACTCCTGGCTCACTCAGAGCAACTCCCTATGAGCTCCATTCATGGTAAGTGCCGATACAGGTGCACTAGTTCTTATTTTTATACCCTATTTTTACTGTGCCTTTTCTATGGTCAGATGACTGGATGCCCAAGTCCTCACTATTGTGTCGAAGTTGCCTACAGTGCTCAGTGTTCACACGCGGCACAGGCACAGGCCTGGGGGCAGCAGACCGCGCCGTGCAGCCCCTGCGTGCAGCGGTTCTGCCGTCCAGGTTTGTGTGAGCTCATCCTAGGGTATGCACACAGCAGCACAATTGCCTGACAGTAATGCCTCCTCAGAACGTGTCCCCACTGTTGAGCAGCATGTGACTATATATATACACACATATATAAATGAATCCATCTGAAATAAAAGCAGCGCAGTTTAGCACTGTACTGGATGGAATTCAAGTGCTCCAGGGCCAGAGCAGGGTGGGCAGAGACAGAGGCAGCCCCTCCAAGGCTGATCAGTGGCCCTTACTGGGCACGTGGCTGAGGCAGCTTGGAGCTGTACCACATGCCTTTCTGCTGAACTTTCACAAGAGATTAGCTCTTGCTTCTTGGAGAACTGAATAAGTGGAAAGAAAAGATGTTTGTCAGTAACACCAAAGAAAAGTCTGTTTGTTCTCAAGACACTGAGCGCGTTGTTCAACCCAGTGAGTTCATCCATGCATTTTCTTGGGTCCTGAAAGGGTCATAATGGCAGCAGGGTGACAAGCCACTTGGTTCAAGTCATGCCCATTCAGGCAGCCCCAGGGCAGCATTAACTTAAGCAGCTGCTTTCTTTCCTTTCCTGGGCTTAAAAAATAAATAAATAAAAAGACTCAAAAGAGAGTATGTGTGCATCTTGCTTGTTCGCTCCCTTGCCTTCATATTCTCATATCTCTGTCTCGTTCCCTCTCATCTCTCTTTCATCCCATCTCTCTCATCTTATCTATCTTTATCTCTCTCTCTCTCATCTCTGCTTTAGGGCAGAGATGACCTCTACCTTCCTCTTGCTCAATTCTAGCTTTTCTTCCTGATTTTGGCACGGGGGCCCAGGCATAGCGCCAACGGCAGTGACTAGGGGTTCAGCTTGAAAAGAGAAAGGCCTCTAGTCCCACCCTTGGAGCTCAGCAATCATGACACCACAGGAAAATGGGAGAGCAAGAGAGTTCCAAGAGTGCCAAATCTAACTGAGACACTCAGGAATCAGGAATTCTAATCCTCCATTCAATCCGACTGCCGCTAAGTGTCGGAATTTTGTAAGCACTTTAAGATGAGGGCCCAGTTATGGTGCGTTCTTATTCTGATAAGGCCCAACACAGTATGTGAGCAATTAGACAAGGAAAAAATTCTCCTTAATCAGTCTTGTGTACAAAGATTAAATGTTCAAGGATAAGTGTTGTCATATTATTTCTAAAATCTAAAACTGGAAACAATACTAAATACCTGTAATAGAGAATAGATTAGATACAGGGATGGATCTCGACTACAGCGAATCTATACAATCATTGAAAATCATGTAGTGGTCAATATTTAATAATATGGAAAGATTCTTAATATATTATGTAAAAACATAATATGTAGTGATTGAGTCCAAATTAGAGAAAATATGTAAGTACTTACAAAAAAAAATGTGGTTGAGGGTTTTTTCTCCATGATTTAACTGCTTTGTTTAAATTTCAACAATAAACATGTCTAACTTTTACAAACAGAAAAATAATAATACTTAACATTGATCAATCATTTCTGATTGCGGGGGCTCATACAAAAAGGAGAGAAGCATGGAGGATCGCTGTTGTCTAACTGCCTGGAAACCAAGTAAATCAAATAATCAGCAAGGAATTCCTAAGGGAAGCTGAGAGAATGGCAAAAAATGACTTGTACAGATTTGCATGACAAGAATACTGGGTTCATGCTCCCTCTGAGTCAGAACCTGTTTCTAAGAGATCATCTGGCATCAGTGTGTAATGCTCCCGTGTTAACAGAAGTCAATCGACTGTGCATTAAGTCCTATCTCCAGAAAAACTAAAAAGGCTCTATCATTTGTCAAGAAACTTCAGACATAGGAAGTGTACGGAAGGCATGGGCAACTGGTTTTATAATTAGATCATTAGATCCAGCATCAGAATCTTGGGCCTTGAAACCCCTTTTCCAGTCACTCTGTGCCTTCACAAGCTTACTATTCTCTGAGCTCCAACTGCCTCATCTGCCAAATGAAGACGATAATAACAACCTCAGCATGTGGTTATGAAAATGTATCCATTTAATTAAAAAGTGTTTCTGGAGCATCTACTTTATACTGTGCTAGACACTTAGGATACAATAGTATCAATCCCTGTCCTAACACAATCTACAGCTGAGTGGGCAGAGAAAGACCGGCAGAAAGTTAGAGAAGAGTGTGGAATCGCTGTGAGGGTGCAGGAGGCAGCTGTGGAAGCAGCACGCCAGAGTGGGACCTCACCCGGGGAAGTGCTGATACCTGTGATAAAACACAAAGGAGAAGCTGGCATCTCCCAGGCAAAGATGGGGAGAAGATAGCTCCAGGAGGACTGAACATGGGCTCTGGGGCCCAGAAGTAATAATGGAGAAATATGGTTCAATTTAATGGAAAGAAAGATGTGGCACAGGGATCATCCTTTTAGACATTTGGTGGCCAAGAAGCTTAGTATGAAGCAACAGTGACTTGTGATCACGGTGCTGTAGAAGTGTGATGCGCAGGAGTTCCAGATAGCACTATGCTGGGGTGATGGGACTACATGTGGATATTGGGTTCAGCTCTGCGTATCACACTTTTAGAGGGGCATAGAGAGCCTGAAACTGTTGACAGCACAAGACCGAAACCATCAGGAGTAATGATGGAAGCAATGAGGCTGTTTATGTGGAAGAGATGGGCATAGCAGACATGCTGACTACCTCCAAACACAAAAGCAGCAGCTACATGGAAGGAACCAGACTTACTCCCTGCAGCTTCAAAATGTAGAACCACAGAACGAACACGAATAGGGCAATTTCCAGCTCATTTAAAAGGATCTTTTTTTGTGGTTTTTGGCCAAGGCTGGGTTTGAACCCGCCACCTCTGGCATATGTGGCCGGTCCCCTACCCCTTTGAGCCACAGGCGCTGCCCTAAAAGGATCATTTTCTAGTAATGAAAGCTGCTCAGAGATGAGTAAATTCCTTTAGAAGGGATACGTTCCCTGTTATTGTGTCAACAGATATTGGACAATCTCCTAGCCAACAGTATCTTAGTATCTTAAATAATATTTTAGCATCTTAGGTGATACTTTACAAAAGATTCAAGCATCGAACAGATAATTAGGCCATACGAGTTTTCAGTTTGCCAGTTTGCTTCCTAATCAAAGATTCTATGTGTCTGGCATATTCAAAGAAAATAGCAATTACAATATCATTACTCTCACCATCAACAACAGCAAAATCAAAACCCATTCTTACTGTCTGGGTATTCAGTGCCAATACGGCAGTCACCTGACTCACACTATTGTGCACTAGAAGGGTAGCTGGTCTAATTTGAACTAATTTAATAATTCTTCACATAGATTACAAGTTGAAATAATATTTTGGCTATTTTAGATTAAATAAAATTCATTAAAATTAATTTCTCCTATTTTTCTTTTTTTTAATGTGGTTGCTTAGAAACTTTACAATTACTTATGTGGCTGGCCAAAATGCAGCCCATTATTTCCAGCTTGAGCTAAGTTAAGATCACTTCCCACATCACTAATTCTTGAGATAAAGCTTTCCTTAGGCATTCCCACACTCACCAGGGCAGGTTATGGGCTGCAGGAAAACCCAGACCAAGAAACCCAGTAGCCAGTGCCTTACCCCAAACCTGACAATAGCCCACAGCAGGGAACAAATTGTGCTGACCTCAGACACAAGCCAAATAGATCAAAAGGTTTTAATTTCCTCAAACGGGCAGTTGAACTGCAACCCAGGAATGTCATCAAATTGGAGTCGAACCTACCTACGTTTTTCCTAAACCTAGTGAGCAGCCTGCCACACTGAGCCAACATTGACTGGCCTTGGGTCCTTGCTAGTAACCAAGTACAAAATATTTACCAACTCTGTGTATTTTGGCTTTTGGCATCGAGACAACGTTTAGAGTGAAGTGAGTAAGGTCAGCACTCTTTTCTACTAGGCGAACATAAATGGGTGCTCTCTGCACGCAAGCAGGTGGGCCGCCGCCTCCACAGGCACCTGAACAGGTAGGCGGCCTTTTAAGACACGATCAGACCACGGCCTGAAGCTGAAGGAGTCAGCTTTGGAGTCAGAAGGACCTGGGTCAGAGTTGCTGCTCTCTGTGCTGCCCACAGTACAGCCCTGTGCACGTCACCTGATTCTCCTACAGCCTCAGCCTCTGTATGTGTAAAGTAGCAGACATAATACCACCTGCTTCATAATTTCCTACAGTTGTTGGGAAGATTGAATGATTATATATGTGTTTATTTATAGGGCACTCAGTAGTAGGTATCATTGTTATTTTCATCCTCGTCATCTTCCTTCCCCCCGGTTAGACGCTGAGCTCCTAGATGCAGGCTGCACCTCCATTCTGTCATCGTCCCATGCTGCGCCTTCACACAGTCATCACTCCGCACTACCAGTGAGGGCTGACTATGCCGGCACTGCCCTGGGTGCTGGAGATCTAGAAGGGACAAGACTTAACAGAGTCCCCGAGTTAGCAGACTTCAGATTCCGCTGGGAAGTCACACATGAACCCGTGTTCAAATGAACATATAATTTCAGTGATGGCAAGTGCTCAGAGGGAAGGCAGAGAAGGGTGTGGCAGCAGAGGACCGTGAGGGGTATGAAGCGTGGCTTCCTCATCAGAGAAGACATTAGGGTGGCTTCTCCCAGTGGGATCTGAGTGGAGTGAGGGAGTCAGCCTGGCAAAGGTCTGAAGAAAGCATGTTCCAGAAGAAGGAAGGAACAAGTCCATAGGAGCAAAGAGCTGAATGCTGTGAAGACCAGCACGGGCGAGCAGCCCGGCTGACCACGGCCGGGTGAGGGTGGAGACATGGTCAGACTCTGTGTCTGGAGGATGGAAATCATCGGTGACCTTGACCACAACATTTTTCACAGAGTTTGGAGATGCAGATATGACTGGAATGGGCTAACTGGAATATAGGAGGCGAAGACATAGAGACAGATATATAATATACTCTTTTGACGAACTTTGATATAGAGACAGAGAAATGGGTCAACAGCTAAAATGGGGACCCTGTGGATGATGGGATTCTGCAGAGAAGGAGAAATTGTCTATGCAGGAGAAAGAGGGGACACTTCAGGACAACTGTAGGGGAAAATCCTGGAGTGAATAGAAGTGAAGAGCCAGTTTATGGGGCCCGGGCCGGCTCCTCCCAGCAGCAGGAACCATGCCTGCATCTGATGGGAAGGTGGGCAGAGTCCGTGGGTTTGAGTGAAGACAGGGCAGTCAGTGTGGTGATGGCTGGGTGACAGGTCTCGTGGGCTCTGTTCTCTCAAGAAATGGAGGGAGGAGCAACCTGTAAGTTGCCACCTTACCTTCTGCACTGAAGGCAGAGCCTACGCAAATGTTCTCAGAAATCTTCATTGACTACCCAAAAGACTGTCAGCTACATGACCCACAGGAAGAAAAAATACCACTTCCCTTCCACTGTTTTTGCCACCTCTCCCAGGTCTTCTTATTTTCTCTGTACCTGCTAAGTTTTGCTCTCATTGGGGACATTTCAGCTCCGATCAACAAGCATTTATTAAATACTTACTGCATGACCTGCCTGTGCTCAGTATGGCCATATGGCATCAAATCTGTTGACATGGTCACTGTCCCAGGCAGGTCACCACTGTCTTGTCTGGCTGTTTGAAGGGGAAACAGTAGATTACAATCCTGAGGATAACTGCTTTGACAAGAGACCCAGTGAGAGTGCCCTAGCCATATGGAGTGTCAGAAGACTATTCTGGACCCTAATCTCCATCCCTCTCCAAGTTTCTCTGCCCTTGCCTTCTCCTGACATCTTAATTACCCTCCCCCACCCCACTGTAATGCCCTTGTCAGATCTCACCTCCCCCTATCAGAAGTGATCTTTCACCATTCTAACTTTTTAAAGGACACAGAATGGTGTCTCCTCCAGCAGCCAATGCCAAGTGCTTCCTTCAGTAGAGTGTCACTGGTATTGGCAATTTGATTCCAAGCCAGAACTGTGGATAAAGCAGAATTCAAAGTTCCCACTTGGGGATTCTTCTTGCAGCTGCCAAGATCAGGAGAGGGTTATGGTTTTGGGGTGGGGAGAGATGAGGGAAGGGCCTGGGATAGGACCCACACAGATGCCTCCCCTGTGGCTCTGCAGGGCTCTTTTGAGTGCTCATACTTCCATTTAAGATGCTTGGCCTGGAGCTGCTGTCCCGCAGGGCGGCTCTGGGCAAAGCAAACACACCAGCCGGCACATGCACTCAGGGGACACAGGGCGAAGGTTGTAGGGCTGTTTTGCAGGACTAACCATCAAATCACTTGGTTGTTGTTTCCAGCAAGTAAAACAACAGGCCGGAGACTTTGCAGAGAGTCCTGGAGCACAGGGAGCACCTTGAAAAGGGCACTCATTTGCGTTTTGCTCTAGCCATAGCAAGTATTTGTTACTCTCTCTTCTTGCTATAATAAAGAAAACACGCCTGGAAGTGTCCATGCACACCCACACAATGTCACTGACCGTGGCACCTGTGTTTCCTCCTGCTCCTACCCCTTGGAAGAAGGTCGTATTGCCTGAGCATGTTAGGGAAGATTTTCATTTCCTCCCTCCCTTTTTCTCACCTCCTCTGTCCTCTCCTACTCAATAAAAAAGAAAAATAAAAGCCTCAGAGGAAACCTACAGGCTTGAAAGGGTACGAATAAAAATAATACGGGAAAAAATTATTTCTGGCCCAGTTCATTTTGAGATTAGAATAAAGGTATAGATAGACATTTGGTGTGCTGACTCGACTCTCATAGATTTACTGGCATGATAGCCCAGGGCTGGGGGCCAAGGGTGATCTCAGGCAGCAATTTTTCTACCTACGCAAGAGCGGAGCTAAAAGCAGAGTGCGATCCAAATCACTTCACTGAACAGGCTGAGAGGGAGGGAGGCTGAGTGAGTCCTGCAAAGCTATTACTGCGTCTCATCACCACCCCCAAACTTCCCCCATCATCCAAGCACATAGGATAGGAGTTCACATCCCATTCCCAAGACATTTCAGACTAAAAAATACTTTAAATGTTGGAAAAGTGATGAAACTGTTCAATGACACATAGATAGGTATGTAAATTGTAAAGTCTCACTTCTCTCTTGTTCTGAAACAGCATATAATGACAGATTTTTTTCCTACCCAGATAAAGATTACAAACCACTACTGCTGGTTATAAAACGAACATTCAAGTAATCTGTGGTCCCTAACATTTCAGTCCTACTAAACACGTAAAAAGCCTCATTCAGGTGTCCTAATTCCCAACAAGGATGGAAAGGAGCAGATAACACTACCTTTCATACCACGGTCTCTGCACTGAAAGCTGACATGAAAGTGTGACTTTAGCACTCAGAAAAATAGGAACATAATATGAAAGTCACATCTTTTTTAATATTCTTTTTTTCCAAGGAGCTTTTGGTTGTCCTAAAATTCGTGAATTTGTCCCTCAAGCTTTGAGCACCCATCTTTCTGCAGCTCAAGTAAAAGGCTTTGATTTTTCTGAGACAGCTCTTGAGGGGCCTAGAAATGTTGAAGTTAGGAATTTAAGCCAGGTATCTGGAACATAAGAGGTGCTTGCTAAAGCATTATTGAACCAATGAGCGTACAAACACACGGAGTGCCCAGCTTGGATTGTTTAAGGTAACGATTACGCAGAGTCACCTGACGTTCACCATCCCGGAAATAGGGTACAAATTAAAAATAAAAATAATATAAAGGTAGGCATAAAAGCATCCATTCTTAGATGAGAGATCACTTCTAGTCCATAAAGAGCAACTCATAAATGTGTCCATGGCCTGCGGGGTGAAGCCCTGGCCATCCCACACCTCTCTTTGGGCAGCCTGATTCTGAGCATTGTTCTGATTTGGGATTCTCAGTTTTCTGGGAGACATCTGACGTCAAACTTTCTCAGAATTAAATCTCCAATAAACATCTCAGACCAAAAGCTTGGAGCCATTTGCTTCCCTTTCATGGTCCCATGTTCTTCTCAAGTGTCTATATAGTTTCTACTTTATCCATGGAGGCAGAGAGGTCTTGGGCTGGCTCTCTCTGTCCCAGGATGATGCCTTTCAGGAAGAAGCACAAGGACTAAGTTACCACCTCTGCCCCTAGGCCTGTCCAATCCCATAGAAGGATTTGCAGGCTGCTTGCCTTAGCTATTTCTTGGTCTATGCACTGTCCGTGATGAATGAGAAAGGTCCCAGGAAGCCACCTTAACAGGCTTTTAGAGTCCATCCCTTTTAGGTATGTAGAGCTTGTCTTGTGATCATCTACTCAGAGTTGGTCTAACCTTTGAAGAACCACCTTCCCTTGACATTAGATTATTGAAAAATCTGGCAGGGGACAGAGAATTAACAACTGCCAGCTTTCAACCATGAAAGCATCAGAAAGGGCTCTGCTACCATAGCAACCATCAGAATTGGACATGGAGTTCTTCTGAGGGCAGAAAAGGTAAAACAAGGAGCAGCTGGTGGGGAGAGCGCCTGAGTCGGTAGATGACCAGTGTATCTGGTCTCATGACTGTCTTATGGAACAACAGTTTTCTATTTTTCTGTCACTGTCTGTGCTCTGTGGAGTCTCCCTTTCTATTCCAAAATTTCCCAACTTGTTTTTTTTTTTTTTGTAGAGACAGAGTCTCACTTTATGCCCCTTGGTAGAGTGCCGTGGCATCACACAGCTCACAGCAACCTCCAGCTCCTGGGCTTAAGCGATTCTCTTGCCTCAGCCTCCCAAGTAGCTGGGACTACAGGTGCCCGCCACAGCGCCCGGCTATTTTTTTGTTGCAGTTTGGCCGGGGCCGGGTTTGAACCCGCCACCCTCGGCATATGGGGCCGGCGCCCTACTCACTAAGCCACAGGCGCCGCCCCCAACTTGTTTTTTTAAACAAAAAATCTTATCTAGTACATCTTAAAATTCCCAATTCACTATGTCTTCCCCATATCCTCTACATGAGCCCTGTCTTTTCCTAGTCCAGCTTTCCAGAAAGTGGGGGAAAGAATGGTCCGTGTCTGGTTTTAGAACAGCAGTTCTCAACCTGTGGGTCGTGACCCCTTTAGATTGTATTAAAGGTTCGCGGCATTAGGAAGGTTGAGAACCACTGTTATAGAATAACTTCCCTCATTTCTCTTTTCAATGCCTGATGTCTGTGATATTTGAGGCTGGTTGTTAGGGCAAGGGAGGTGGGCCTCATGGGGCAGGGGTGTTCCCTGCCTGAGGGACGGAATTTTTAGCTAGTTCTGACTATTTGGCCTACATCCTTTATGTGGCACAAACTTCCATGCTTACTTTCTGGGGGACACATGTCGGAGCTCCTCAGAGAGCTGGCAAGACCTTGCCAAAGTCTAGTTTTCTCATACATTTCAGATCTATCCATTGTTTTAACCAGGGAAGAGTTCTATAGAGGCAAAATCCAGCTCTGAATATGTCACCACTGTTGTGAACTGTGGACTGTAGTAGCTAAGGCAGCCAGCCCTAGAGTCCTAGTCTGAGGCCCATTTCAGCTCCACTACTCACCTAACTACTCTGAGCTTCAGTTTTCCCAGATATAAAGTGGGGGAAGTGATGTTTATCTGGTTATAAGGATAACGACCTTGGGCTCCATGAAGTTCTGCTGCCTGAGTTCAAATCCCAGATCCACTAGTGGGTTCCTGCATGCATAAGGTTAGGCGAATCTTACTTCTGAGACTCAGCTTTCTCATCTAAAAAATGAAAATGGTATTTTTAATTTTTTCATAGGGTAGAATTTAATTAATTTCATAGAATTAAATGAATAATGGTATGGAATAATCTAGAACAGTACGTGAGACAAAGCAAGCACTCAAAATATGTCAATTACTGTTAAATACACAAGGAAATGCACACTGAAGTTGGCATTGATCCTCTCCTTACCCCCTTGCTTGGTTTTAAACATTTACTTGGCCCTCACCAATGCTCTTTCCATCATGTTCATGCCTTTTGGGATTTGTCAGTTTCTTGTGGTCTTCCTGTGAACTCAGGAGCCTGCACGGGCACAGACAGTGCTCTTTCTGCTGTGGGAGCCAACCTCACCCACCCACAGCTGAGGTACCTTCCCTCAGAAACAGCTCACTGTGTATCCAGAAAATAGAGCTCCATGCACCCTGTGATCACACGGAAGGCTTCCCCTCAGCAGATTTCCTTCCTATCTCAGTGCGTAGGCCTACCAAGTCACTGGTATTTCTACCTTACCTTCCGTGTGGCATCAGGCACACATCTTAGGCCTACTGATTTGTCAGTAGCCAATCTTGTACTTTGAGGTTTTTTTCTAGTGTGTATATGAATTAATACCTCCTCACCCACATTCTTGCATTCAGACTTCCTTGAGACCAAGAGGCGTAATAGCCTCTCCATGGTCTGAACTACGCCTACCAATACAGCCTTATCTCCCTTGAGCACATTAAAAATAAATTACAGATAGCAGAGACATTACATTCACCATATCTCCAGGCCTTCACAAATGCTCTTCTTTCCTTTGCTGAGAAAATCCCTGTGCTGGGAACCTCCATCCCTGACATTCCTCGACTCCTGAGGAACCTGTGTTTATCTTCAGAAGTCGCCCTCCCTGGAACTGCTTCAGAGTGTTGCCCATCTGTTCCTCTCCCACTTAGGAAGGCCCTCCTCACTGACCCTCCCACATGTTGTGGTTGACACCTATTACTATTATGTTCGACTTATCTTTGTTTTCTCTTCTAGACTGTGAATTCCTTAGAGGCAGATATTTCACGTTACATGACTCTGTATGCCTACTCTAAAGTCTGCAGCAATATACTTGTATAGAATAGGAACTAAGCAAAAAATTAAACACTGAATAAATTTTCAAGATGGCTGCCTCGGGTTGTTCTATTACTTATAGCTCAAATGACAAAAAGTAAACAAAAATAAAAAAAGAAATTGATCTCCTCCATGTAAGTCATTATGTGCCCTGGATACACAGAGCAAACAAACTGAGTTCTCCAGCTATAGAGAGGATTCTGGAAAGGAGTACAAATCTAGACAGAAATTTCTATCTTAAACAATAAAAACTCCTACCAGATGCCATCCTAACCATCATCACCATCTAGCCTGTGACAAGTGCTTAAAATGACCAATCTGTACCAATCTCTTTTCCTACATTATATTCATGTCAAAATGGTATAATTTATTAAGAAAATAACAGAAACCACAGACGCTCAGACACACCTAAGCAGCACCAGAAATCTTTTTGAATGAATGAGGCACTAATATTTTTCATTTCCTACCCAAGGACCTCTACGAATAATGCCCCTATATTCTCATGCTCCCTTACAAGAGCCTTCCAATGAGGTGTCTTTCTTCTACCTCACACGTGTCCAATGCACACACTTAATTCTGCTATTGTTGGGATCCCCTCTCAAAAAATTTCCACCTTTCCCTCAAATGCAACTAAAACAACTTCAGAGAAAATGTACTTTTTATATACAACCCCGTGAAGTAAACATTTTCATGATTTCTGTTTTTATAGACGTAGAAACTGAGGTTCACAGAAGAAAAAAGTTTTTCAAGTTTAAACAACCAGTTAATAGAGAGATAATGTTGAACAGAATGGTAATTATGGGGATAAACTTTGGAATCTGATGACCCTGGATCTAATGCTACTTTTCTATTTATTAATTAAGTGACCTTGGGCAACTTAATTTGCTTTCTGGAGCTTTCATTTCTTTAGGTACAAAGATGGTCACGTAAGTAAAAGTTAATTAGTTGTCTATGTAAAGTATCTAGCAGAAGTATTAAAGAAGCACCTGAAAAAACAGTAGAGAAATAGTAGGTATAGGAAAATTCAAGTGGAATTTCTAGAGATTTAAAAAATATATAATATGCAAAATGAAATGTACTGGATGACAAGATTAACACAGATTAGATGCTGAAGAAGAAAAGTATAGTAAACTTGAAAACATAGCCATAAGAACAACATAAAGCAAAAAAAAAAAAAAGATAAATTAACAGACCATCAGTAAGCTGGGAGACAGCATCAAGCAATCATATAATACAATATGTACAGTTGTGATTCCAGAGAAAACGTACTTGAATACATAACAGTAACAAATAAATGTGCAGATGTGAGGAAAACTACAATTCCACACTTTTAAAAGGCCATCAAATTACAAATCAAATAAATGCAGAGAAAACCATATGAAGATACGTCATGGTCTAGTTGCTGAAAACCAGATGATGTGGTGCATAATGCAAGGGTACATGTTGGATCTATTAGTATAGAGTATAAATGTCTTAATACAATAATTAAGTAAACAAGGTGAGGTATATATTAACCAGTGTGATGTAAGTGTTCCTAATTCTATATGAAATCAGCACATTGTACCCCATAAGTGTATTAATGTATACATAATCTATGTGTTTATGATTTAATAAAAAAGAAAGAAAGAAAAGAAAAGAAAACCAGATGATGGAACAGGAAGCCTGAACTCCTAATCCTACCCAGCAGTGACAAGGAGCCCTGTCTCCCTTGAATGTTAATAGAAGTCAGGTGGAAAAGCTGGATTTTTATTTTCACCTGATGGCAATGAGGCAGCACCCTCCTCACCCCACCAGCAGAAGCTTGTTAAAACAGAAGATTGAAAAGTCTTATGATAAAACACCCCAAATGTCCAGATTTCAATTGAAAAATCACATCCTACCAAGAACCAGGAAAATTTCACCATGAAGGAAAAGAAAAACAATAGATTTTGATAACAAGGAGATAAAGATGTTGAAATTATTTGACAAGGATAAAATTCTTGAAATGCCAATTACAAACACAAGTTAAAAATGAAAAATAAAAACTTTCAGCAAAAGAGTGAGAGTAGTGATATAGGAGACATAAAGAAGAACAAAATGGAAATTTAAAACTGAAAAACAACTTAAATAAGAAGCTCTCAATGAATGAGATTGATAGTAGAATGGAAAGGACAGAGGAAAGAATCAATGAACTTGAAGGTAGACCAATAGAAATCACCAACAGAAATCACTAAGAAACAAACAAACAAAAAAAAACCCTGAAAACAAAAAGAAACAGACCCTCAAGAGTATGAGGAGATATAAAAAGTTCTAACCTTAGTATCTTTGAAGTCTCAGAAGAAGAAAATGTAAAGCTAAAAAAATAGTCAAGAAAATAATGGCTGAAAATTTCCGAAATTTGCAAAAAAAAAAAAAGGAAGGAAAGAAAGAACAGACCCCAAACCCACAGATTCAAGACGCTGAGTGAAATCCAAACAAAATAAAATCACAGGAATCATGTCAAGACACATCATAGTCAAACTTCTGAAAACTAAAGACAAAGAAAAGATCTTGAAAGCAACAAGAGAAAAATGACATATTGCCTGCAGGGAAAAAGCAATTAAAATGCCATTGAATTTCTCTTTGGAAATCATAAATTTGAGAAGAAAGTGGTACAACTTTTTTCAAGTGCTGAATGAAAAAAATATTTAAAGACAAAGTTCTATATCTAGAGAAAATATCCTTCAGAAATGAAGGATTAACCAAGGCATTCGGAGATGAGGGAATTCTAATAGAATTTATTGCAAGCAGACCTACCCTAAAAGAATGGCTGAAGAAAATTAACAAACATAACAGAAATTATAAAACAAGGAATCTGGGAACATCAGAAAAAAAGAAAGAATGGCATGACATGTGGTCTACGTAGAAAATCCCAGGTATCCACTAAAAATTCTGAACCTAAGAAGGGAGTTCAGCAAGAATGCAGGACAAAAGGTCAAAGTACCAAAAAGCAAAAAAAACCCAAAACAATTGTATTTCTATAAAGTAGCAATCGGTATGTAGAAACAAATCTAAAATACATTATCATGTAAAATTACTATAAATTAAATACTTAGGTGTGAATCTAACAAAACATGTACATGACTTGCATGTTCTAACTACGAAACACGGATGAAAGACCTAAATGAATGGAGAGCTAGTATTTGTTCATGGATTAGAAGATTCAGTATAATATAGATGTTAACTTTCACCACATTGGCATATATGTTTAATACAATTGCTATCAAAATCTCAGAGAATTTTCTTGTAGATTTGCAATTATTCTGAAGTTCATAGGAGAAGGCAAATGATCGATATTTGCTAAAATAATTTTGAAAAGAAGAATAAAATGCAGTGTAGGATAAAATGAGACTATATAAAGATAGACATGTAGAACAATGGGACAGAATAAAGAAAGCAGGACTAGCCCCACACAAACACGGCCAACTGGTTTTTGACAAAGGTACAGAAACAATTTGATGAATAATGGATAGTCTTTTCAACAGATGATGCTGGACCAACTAGATAGCCATAGGCAAGAAAAAAAAAATAATAAAGAACCTCAACATAGGCCTTATACTGTAAGCAAAAATTAGCTCAAAATGGATTACAGATTTACATGTAAATATAAAACTCTTAGAAAATAGCATAAGAGAAAACTTTCAGGACATTGAGTACGGTGAATAATTCCCAGATGTGACACCAAAAGCACAATCCATATAAGAAAAATTAAATATTGAACTTTACCAAAATTTAACTTTTTTTCCTAAAAACAACCCAGTTAGGAAAATGGAAAGACAGCTACAGAATGGGAGGAAATATTTACAAAGTTCTTATTTGGACAAATCTAGAGTCGGTAAAGGTGTTTAAAACTAAAAAGCAAGCAATACAATTACAAAATGAGCAAAAGACAGGAAGAGAAACTTCACTGCAGAGCATATACAAATGCTCAGTGAGCACTAATGCAAGCTCAATACCACTAACCAGCAGGAAATGAAAATGAGTGCCTCCGTGGGACGTCACACACACCTGCTAGGACGGCTAAGATAATGGCCAGGATGTAGAAAAGCTGCGTCTCCTCATGCATTGCTGGTGCAATCACCTCGGAAAACAGTTTTGCAGTTTTTGAAGAACTTAAACATATACTTAGGATGCAATGCAGCAACTCCTGGGCATTTTTATCTTATAGAACTGAAGACATATATATATATGCACAAAACTCTGCCCATGATTGTTCATAGCTTTATTTGTAACAGCCCCGAACTGTTCCTCTTTATATGAAGTGTTAAACGGTCGTACAGCCATACCATGGAATGCTGCTCATTAATAAAAAGAAATGGATTACTTGACACATGCAAAAGCTTGGATTCATCTTAAATTACTATGTTGAATAAAGAATATCAAGGCCCCTAGAATATGTGATTCATTTATATAACATTACTGAAGAGATAAAATTACAGAGATGGAAAGGAGATTAAGGGTTGCCCCAGGTAAGGGATGGTGGGGGGAGGGTTTGAGTGTGACTGTAAAGGGATAGCATTAGAGATGTCTTTGTAGTGATTGAATAATTCTATATCTTGATTGTGGTGGTGATTACATGAAATGCAATTTGAAAAAATGACAGAACTATACACAAACATTGTACTAATATGAAATTCCTGGTTTTGGTATTGTGCTATAGTTGTAGAAAATGTAACCTTTGGGGGAAACTGGATGAAGGGTATATGAAATGCCTCTGTACTATGATCACAACTTTCTGTAAATTTGTTATTATTTCAAAAAATAACCAAAATCGGTACATAATAATGGAGCCTTAAAACATATGAAGTACTTCACATATAAGCAATTGTTAACATTACATCATAGAAATGTTTATATTAACTAGACAAAAGAACCTGTAATAATCAAGAAGATTTGAACATTACCTTTACCAAATTAACATTTATAAAGCACTGCATCCAACAATAGCTAAATGCCCATACTTTTTAGGAGCACTTAGTACATTCACCAAGATAGGTCATATGTTGGGCCATAAAGTAATATGTCTCAATAAATTTAAAAGGATCAAGATAAAAGAGAATGGTTTTCTCTCTATGTGTTAGTCAGACTTCTTCAGAGAAACAGAACCAATAGGGGGCATATACGTGTGTGTATATACAGATTAAATGTACAGAGGGAGAGAGATTTTAAGGAATTGGCTCACACAATTGTGGATGTGGCAAGCCCCAAGTCTGCAGGGCAGGCCAGCAGGCTGGAGTGCCAGAGGAGGGCAGATGTGGCGGGTCAGCTTTGATGGCAGTCTGGAGACATGACCGGTCTTACTCAGGAGAAATGCAGTCTTTTGTCTTAAGGCTTGTAATGGACTGGATATGACTCATCCACATTATGGAGAGTAACAAGCTTTGCTCTCAGCCTGTTGATGTAAATGTTAATTGCACATAAAACATATCTTTACAGAAATGTCTAGACTGGTGTTTGACCAAAAATGGGTAGCCTGGTCTAGGCAAGTTGATGCATAAAAGTAGGCAATATAATCTGTAACAGAATTAACAAGAAAGCAGTAACGAACATGCATCTAGATAATTGGGAATTTTGGAAAATTAAACAACATAGTTCTGAATAATTCATACAGAAGAGACATTAGAAAATATTTTGATTTGAACAGTAATAAAAATAAAACATCAAAATTTTCAGTCTGTAGGTAAAGAGCACAGTGCAGAAGAAAACTTACAGCTTTCCATGCTTAAACATGAAAATCATATCTAAAATCAATGGACTAAAGTTTCTGACTTAGGAAGCTAGAAAAAGAAGAGCAAATAAACAGAAAGAAAGAAATATTAATGCTAAGAGTATAAATTAGGAAATAGAAAACAGACGTTATAGAAAATTAACAAAGTGAAGAGCTCTTCTTTAAAAAAATTGTCAAACACTTAAATAGATGTCCCCCAAAAGGAAAGAAAGCAAAAATAGCCAATCTTGAGAATGAGAATGTGATTATCACTACAGATCTGACAGACATTAGAAGAATAATAAAAGAATACTTCAGGGGGCGGTGCCTGTGGCTCAAAGGAGGAGGGTGCCGGCCCCATGTGCTGGAGGTGGCAGGTTCAAACCCAGTCCTGGCCAAAAACTGCAAAAAAAAAAAAAAAAAAAAGAATACTTCAAAAGATGACAACTTAGATGAAACAAATTTCTTTGAAATCACAATTTATCCAAACTGACACCAAAAAGAAAAAAAATCTGAATAGTCATATATCTATTAAAGAAATCACATTTATCACAAGCATTCCAAACTGAAATCTCTGGTTCCAGATAGATTCACTAGTAAATGTTAAAAATATATAAAGAATAAAACACCAACACTGCTCAAACTTTTTCAGGTAATAAAAGATAAGGAAACAAAATTATCATTCAAATTATTTTATGATGGCATGAAATAAAAGATAAGAAAACAAGGCGGCACCTGTAGCTCAAAGAAGTAGGGCAGCAGCCTCATATGCCGGAGGTGGTGGGTTCAAACCCAACCCCAGCCAAAAACTGCAAAAAAAGAAAGAAAGAAAAGATAAGAAAACATCTCTCAAATTATTTAACAAGGCCAGTATAACCCTAATTTTAAAAACTAAAAAATATATTACTCCCTAAAATTAAATTTTAAATCAAAATACATCATGAATCAAAATACAAACTGTTTTTCCTTTCTATAGATTCTGAAGATACAAGTGTAATTTTTTTACATGGATATAGTGCACAGTTCTGAAGTCAGGGCTAATAGAATAACCATCACTCAGATAGTATGCACTATCTGTCCCCATTAAGTAATTTTCCTCCCTCAGCCCTCTCACCCTCTTACCTTTCCAAGTCCCCAAAGTCCATTACTCCACACTATTTCCAGGTGTACACATTGTTTAGCTCCCACTTATAAATGGTAACATGCACTATTTGACTTTCTGTTTCTGAGTTGTTTCACTTAAGATGATGGCCTCCATTATCACGCTGCTGTAAAAGACATAATTTTCTGACTAGTATTCCATGGTCAACATATACCACATTTGACAAAAAATTAACAAAATATTAGCAAATCAAATCCAATAATAAACCAAGACTGGTTTAATATTCAAAAATAATTTATTCAGTGTAATTCACTAGCGTAACAGAATATAAGGCAAACCCCACACCATCTTTCAATAGCTGCTGAAAAGCAATTGAGAAAAATTCACCATCAATTCACAAAAGTAATTTTAAAAACTCTTACAAAACTGAGAGCAGGAGGGAATTTCCTCAAACTACCAAAGGGTATCTACAAAATACCTGTGATTTCATCATATATAAAATGGCCAACTAAGTGCTTTCCACCTAAAATTGGGAACAAGGAAAAGATACACTTTCACAATTTTTATTCAATATTGTACTGGCAATCCAAGCCATTGCAATAATAAAAGAAAAATAAATGAAAAGCATAAAGATAGGAAAGGAAGAACCAAGAGCTTCTGCAAAAACTACGAATATAGGAAATGACAAGCAATCTAAAAAACACTGAGGCTAATAAGTGAATTTAGCAAGTTTACAAATACAAGGTAAATACACCCCAATCAACTGTGTGTTTATACATTAGCAGCAAATAATTACAAAATAAAATTTTTTTAATGAATTTAATTTAGAGTACTATCAAAAATATAAAATATTTAGGAATAAATCTAACAAAGGACATCTAAGAAATTGCTAAGATATGTTAAAAAAATTTTAAATAAATCAAGAAACGTACCACATTGATGAAAGGACTCAATATTGCTTAGATATCAGTTCTCATAAATATGATATATAGGTTCAAGATAATTCCAATCAAAATATTTCAGTAAAAATTCTTTGTAGAAATTTGCATGTTGATCTAATTTAGTTGAAATTCAAAGAACCTAGAATAACCAAAGCAATTTTTTAAAGGGGGGAAAAGGTTAGAAGAATTAAATGATTTCAAGGTTTACTATGAAGCTCCAACCACCAAGAAAGTTTGGTGTTGGTATAGTGACAGACATTTGATTAATGAAACAGAGTGGAGAATCCAGAAATAGACAAACATACCTAAATTGGCTAATTGTCAACAAAACTGCAAGGTAGATCAATGGAGAAAGGATAGTCTTTGTAATGAATGTGCTAGAAAAACCATTTTCGATAGCCACACATATCCATAAGGAAAAAAGAAAACAAACAGAACTTCTGCCCTTTTCTCACATCATCTACAAATTAACTCATAATGAAAAGCAGACCTAAAAGTGAAAGTTTTAACTATTAAAATCCAAGAAGAAAACTAAAAGAAAATCTTTGTGATCTCAAAATATACAAAACTTTCTTAGCTAAGACACACACAACGAAAGTACGAAACATAAAAGAAAATACTGATAATTGACCTTCAGAAAAATTTAAAAGTTTTGCTTTAGAAATACACTAAAAAGATGTGGAGAAAATAATTTCCAAAACCATGGTGCATATTGCAAGGGTACATGTCGGGTCTATTAAGTGTAGAGTATAAATGTCTTACCACAATAATTAAGTAAATGAGGTGAGGGATATATTAACCAGTACAATGTAAGCACTCCAAATTGCATATGAAATCAGCACATTGTACCCTATAAATGCATTCATGTATACATGATCTACCTCTTTATGATTTAATAAAAAATTTGTTAAACCCTCTGTAATTCAATAATAATAAGACAAACAACTATCTAGTTGTTAAAGAGGCAAATGATTGGCATAGACACATCAAAGAAACTATCTGACTAGCAGATCAGCACAGTAAAACATGCAAACTAGATCCAAAATAATGCCTGGCTTCCAATCCTGGCCAGTCACTTAGTTCTAGTGTGACCCAGGTCTGCCCTCTTTGGCCTTTCAGGCCTTTTGGCCTCAATGTCCTCATAGAAAAAAATATCAGTAACAACAGAACATACTTGATAAGATGAGGGGTGGAAGTCTGAATGAAGAAATGCCTGCCACATGGTAAATTGGTTACACATGTAGTTATTGTTAATTGTTCAGACATCCCTGCCTGGAAATTTTGTCTAGGAGAATTTCTGACAATAGTATTTTTCCATAGCCACACATACTACACTTTCTAACCTCCTATCTCAGGAAAGAAAAAAGCAACGGATTGGGGTAGAGGGCGAGGGGCTTAGCCAGCTTGAGTTTTGACATGCTATTTTGAGCATTAAATGAAATAATCCTTATAAAGTGCTTAGCTATGTGTTTGGCATTCAGGCCACACTCAGTAAACATTAATTAGTGCAGCTTTTCTTCCAGATGCCTCGCATAGAACTGGGGCTATAAATTGTGCTGTAAAATCATTGCTGAATAAACATACAGAGATTTAACCTCAAACTTGTAAGTATGAAAGATTGCATCTCCAGCCCTCTTGCTGTAGGAGCCGGTAGGACCTCCAACTCACTACAAGCTTAAATATTTTTAGTTTCCTCCAAAGAGGAAGAAGAAGATAATATTAGCTTGTTGCAACCTCTTGGCTGAAAATTTTCCACAGGAGCTGAGGTTAGAGATTTAGTGGGAGTAACACTAAATGTTTTAAGCTTTCTTAGAACAATTACATTGATTACACACTGTCAGTGGAACATTCATTGGAAGGCTAACCCTGTGAGGTGCTGAGTGGTGATGAGTTTTCTGTGATCTGCCGAGAAGGTCTCACAAGGTTCTCTAGCCAGCAATTGGCATTTGAGAAAAAGTGCAGCGCAAGGTTAGGGGTGCTGTCTGCGGCTATAGAACCCAATGAAGCTAACAGGCCCACAAGGGGATTAAACCTGTGACCTGCTCATTAGCACAATGTCCTAGCCGACTGGGAAATAATGCAGACTCCTTGAGTGTTAGCAAATACTGACCTACTTAGATATGAGGGATAAAAGCACATATTTTCCCTCCAACATCAGCACAATCTGTCTCCGGGAATTGAAAGGACAGAGAAGGCCCTTTTACACGGTGTTTCTGGGTCAGTAACTCTCATCTCCTGCTCCTACAGTAATTACTGGATTGTGTTCCCCAATTATTTTCCCATCCAATCACTGCCTCTCTTCCTACCCACCCATGTTCCAACAAGTATGAGACAACGTGGCAGGCCATCTGAGGCTCCTGTGACATCAGCAGACTCTGTACAACTAGATCCCTCTGCCTGGAGCACTTGCACCACTCACCCCCGCCCCCCACCTCCCGCTGCCTTCCCCACATGCCCTTCTGCTCCTCACCTCCACTCACCTGGCTACTACAGGCTCTTCCTCCTGCCCCAGACAGATGTCCTGGAAGCAGTCAGAGACTCTGAACGCGGGGTTGCAGACACAGCCATGTGCACGCACAGCACGACCCATCATAGAACTTAGCCCACTGTACCCCCAGGGTCTATGTTGTCTCTCTCCTGCCCCCAACACTGTAAGTACCTTAAGGCAAGGCCTGTGCCTGGTGCACAGTTGAGTGCTATCTCCCGGGTGTCTGGCATAAAGTAGGGATTCAATAAATATTTGTTGAGTGAATGAATGATTGAAGGAAGTTCCAATTTCCTCTTATATATTAAACTCCCTAAGTTTTACTAAGTAATATCTGAAAAATATTAAATAGCTCTTATATCTAATCATCTTTAAAGGCACCCTCAAATCTCAGTACTTACTGAAGTAGCATGAGAAAGTGTGTTGGAATAATTTAGATCTGAATTTAATATCCCAGGTGATTATCAACTAACCACATTTCATGTTTCTGAATGAAGATGATATCTGCCTCGTAGAGTTACTGAGAAGGCAGAATAAGATAATATATGTGGAGTTCCTGATGCTCACAAAACAGTCTGTTCCTTCATTCAATTTTCTAATTAATGAGTTTTCTCCTGATGTTCTGTCTGCCCTACTCATTAGGCAATAAATACTGCATTTTAATACACACACACTCTTCCAAGTTAATTAGAAAAATGGAACGATATGTGTGTATATAAATATATTTGCTTTTTTATACTGTTTCAAGTAACTTGGAAAATATATGTCTATCTGTATATGTGAATGTGTGTGGGAGACATAAATACATTTGCTTTTTCATGCTTTTTCAATTAACGTGGAAAATGTCTGTATATGTGATATGTATATGTGTCCGTGTTCCCCAGCATATGTTTATTTATTAAACTTAGTAGATTTTGCAGGTTTTTCTGAGAGATTAAAAAACATAATGTGGAAAAGCACAAGTTGACTGGGGGTGGGGGTGGTAAAAGACATAATGTAGAAAAGCACAAGTTGACCGGGCGGTGGCTCATACCTGTGATCCCAGTGGTCTGGGAGGCCGAGGCAGGACAATCGTTTCAGCTCAGAGTTCAAAACCAGCTTAAGCAAGAGTGAGACCCTGTCACTACTAAAAGTAGAAAAACTTAGCCAGGCATTCTGGTGGGCTCCTGTAGTCCTGGCTACTTGGGAGTCCAGAATTTTGAGGTCACTGTGCCTAGATGAGGCCATGGCACTCTAGACTGGTCAACAGAGTGAGACTCTGTCTCAAAAAAAAAGGAAGAAATGGCTCAGTGCCCATAGCACAATGGTTATGGCACCAGCCACATACACCAAAGTTGGCGGGTTTGAACCCGACCCAGGCCAGCTAACCAACAATGACAACTGCAACAAAAAAATAGCCAGGTGTTGTGGCAGATGCCTATGGGCCCAGCGACTTGGGAGGCCGAGGCAAGAAAATCACTTAAGCCCAAGAGTTTGAGCTTGCTGTGAGCTGTGATGCTACAGCACTCTACCGAGGGGGATATAACAAGACTCTGTCTCAAAGAAAAAAAAAAAAAGGAAGGAAGGGAGGGGGAAGGCATAAGTCTCCTACACAGAGTAAGAAATCAATTCATGTTTTCATTTTCTTTTTCCTTCTTTTTTTCCTTCCTTTTTTCTTCCTTTTCTCCTTCCCTCCTTTCATCTTTCTCTTTTCTCTTAATAGAATTACCCAATAAATACTGCTCAAGGTATTATATAATTAAGTATATTCTAATTATATCCCAATTTGCCTGACACAGAGAGGACATCTGTCTTAGTCCAACTGGGCTGCTGTGACAAAATATTATAGGCTGGGTGGTTCATATCCAGTCTGAGATCAAAGTGCCAGCATGATTAAATTTGAGTCAGCTCTCTCTTTTGGATTTCAGAATGCCTACTGCTTGCTGTATCCTTGTATGGAGCAGGGAGCAAGGGGTCTTGTTCTGGTCCCTTTCATAAGAGCACTATGACTATATATATATATGTATACATATATATTCTTTTTTTTTTAAGTATTTTTGTCCATGATTCTTGGCTTATATCTCCCATAGTCCTTATTACAGTAAACAGAATCTCTCTTTCCCTGACTTTCTCCCACCCTCCTTTCACCTGCTCACAACAGAACTCTAATCTATTGGTGAGTCATAACACCCCCTATTCCAGAGAGGGCCCTGCCCCCTTCCCTGGAGGAAAGAATGCTATTCAGAGAAGCCAAGAAGAATCTGAATAACAGGACTTTCTTGGTTTAGATCATGCCCTTTTTGTCCAATCACATTTCTAATAGTTGTCAATCATGCCCATCCAATGAAGCCTCCACCAAAGGGCCACAAGGATGAGTTGCACTGAACTTCCTGATAGCTGGACACCTGGGGCTCCTGGAGGGAGGCACCCTAGGAAGGACATGGAGGCTCCACACCCTTTCCCCCATACCTTGCCCTACACATCTCTTTATCTGTATCCTTTAAAATATCTTTCATAATAAACTAGTAAACATGAGTGTTACCTGAGGTCTATAAACCTGTCTAGCAAATTAATTAAATCCACAGAGGACTTGTGAGAACTCCAGCTTGGAGCCTGCCAGTGGGAAGTTCTGGAAGCCCAGACTTTTGATTAGTATCTAATGGTGTGAGGCAGTCCTGGGGGCTGAGGCTCCTACCTGTAGGATATGATGCAATCTCCAGGCCAGTATCTGAAGGTGGGAGCAGTCCTGGGGGCTGAGGCCCTCACCTATGGGATATGATGCAATCTCCAGGCCAGTATCTGAAGGTGGGAGTAGTCCTGGGGGCTGAGGCCCCCACCTGTGGGATATGATGCAATCTCCAGGCCAGTATCTGAAGGTGGGAGCAGTCCTGGGGGCTGAGGCCCCCACCTGTGGGATATGATGCTATCCCCAGGCAGACAGCGTCAGACTTGAGCTCAAGGACACCCAGCTAGTGTCAACTGCATAATTGGTCACTTGCTTATTAGTGAGGAAAAATCCCCACATATTTTGGGGACATAGATGTCTTCTCTGTTGACTGTTGTGGTGGTGTGAGAGCAGAAGAAAAGCATAATTTGAGTTTTTCCTAAACAGCTATTAATCCCCTTCACGAGGGCTCTGCCCCATCACCTCCAGATCTCCCAGTCTCCAACTCCTAATGCCACTGCCTTGATAGTTAAGATTTCAACAGATGAATTCTGGTGTAACACGAACATTCAAACCATATTAATACTCAACAAATAACTCATCAAATGTTTATACAGCTTAGATAATAATGAAGCTTTATTTTCATTGGATCATAATTATGGATGTCCACTATATATTTAAAAACTCAAACAGCTTCTGGAATAATGCAAATTCTCCTATAGTCTTTAGTCAATAATATCCACAAATGATACTCTTTTTAAAAGAGATTTAGAGGGCTAGTTTCTGGCATTACCTTCTCAATGTATGTTGAGCAAGGGAAGTCTTCTTTACCAGATAAACCTTGTTTTGGAAATAATTTTTTGCATTATTTCAGATTAATATGTGGGTATGTATGATTAGCTACATTGTATGCACTTGTTAGGAAAAGTCTGAGTTGTATTTGAGTCCTTCACCAAGGAGGGGTGCCATATACCCCTATATTTTTATACAGCTTAGATAATAATGAAGGTTGGGTGGGAGTTTACTGAGCCCCTTCCTCCCTCCCCTCTTCTTGAATTCAATTGTTTTTCCTCTTATGTGGGCCTGTAGTTATTCATCTACTAGTTTCAATGGAAATAATATTTTTATAAGGACAATATTTTTTATCCAGAGAAGCAGCTTTGTTAGTAAGATACAGGGCATTGTTTGGGTAATCAGATAATATCAGTGGTCTCTTTAAGGAAGAGAGGAGTTTTGCTAAGAGTAATACTACATACTACCCTGATGACAATGCAGCTTATAAGAGGTACATTTAAGTTTGAGAAAGGTCCACATTGATGTTACTAACACTGATGGAAGCATTCAGATTCTTAAAAAATAGGTCACTCTTTATACAGAATAACTAAAGACTGAAAAAATTCACAAGCAAGAACACCTTGCCTTTTTTTTGGATGGGTGCATATAGTGTGAGCATATAACTAGAGAGGATTGTGACGTGGGGCTCAGAAGGAAGGGACGAAGCAGAGTGGTCAGACATTTCGACTTCATGGGTTCTTTCAAATTAATTGGCATTTTTATCAAACTCATACCTGCACATAATTGTAAAATGTAGAAAATATTCAAAGATATAATTAAAAAAAAAAAAACAGTAAGCCATGGCTATTCACCTATAAGAGGCAATCACTTTCAACTTTCCCAGCTTTTTTTTTTTTTAAGCTGGTATTTATTGGCCCTTACATCTCTAAGCAATTTGCTTAAATGCCTTAGATTTTACCCTCGCTGCTTTTCCTTTTAAAAGAAATGATATATTTCTGATAGAAAATACATGCAGAGGTTCAAAGTCCTGAGATCTTTTCACACCAATGCTTATGAGATATGTTGGATGTACTACAAATTATTATTGAACATTTAGGTTGTTTCCAATCTTCTGCTTTTACAAACAACATGGCAATCAATATGCTTAGGTACATATCATCACACAAACATTCAAATTGCCAATAGAATGCATTTCCAAAAGTATGTAGAACTTCTGTGTCAAATATTATGTGCAATTGATACTTGATAAATACTGTCAAATTGTCATCCACTAAAGTTACATCAATTATAGTCCCACTATAAATATTTCTTCTCAAGCATGTCCACATATTATCACATTTTTTGATGATGGTAAATTGTCAAAATGTTAACCTTAAGTTTAATTTGTATCTATCTTACCATCTGTAAAGTTTAGCACCTTTTCATATGCTTAGAAGTCATTTATAATTACTTTTCTATGAACTGTTACTTTATATACTTGGGTGGGTTTTGGGGAAGACTTTCTACTTTCCTTAAGTGTAACAGCAATTTACACATTAAGAAAGTACTACTTCGTATGAATTAAAGACTGAAATCCAAGACTTCACACTATAAAACAAAGAGTAAAAACATTGGGTTAATACTCCAGGACATTGGTCTGGGCGAAGATGTTTTGTGTAAGACCTCAAATGCACAGACAACCAAAACCAAAATAGACAATTGGTATCACGTCAAGCTAAAAACTTCTATACAGCAAAGAAAACAATCAACAAAGTGAAGAGACAACCAACAGAATGGGAGAAAATATTTGCAAACTATTCATCTGACAAAGCATTAATAACTAGAGTATATAAGGAGCTCAAACAACTCAATAGCAAAAACACAAGACAAAACAAACCCTCCCCCCAAATCCTCCAATTTAAAAATGGGCAAATATCTGAACAGACATTTCTCTAAAGAAAACATACAAATGGCCAATAGGAATATAAAAAACATTCAACAGCACTGATCATCAGATAAATGCAAATCAAAACTACAATCAGATATCATTTCACTCTAATTAAAATGGCTTGTATCAAAAAGACTGCAACAGCACACACTAATGAGGATCTGGAGAAAGGGGAACCCTAGTACACTGTTGGTAGACATGTAAATTAGTGCAACCATTATGGAGAACAGTGTGACAGCTCCTCATAAAACTAAAAATGGAACTACTATATGACCCAACAATTCTACTACTGGGTATATATCCAAAAGAAAGGTAATCTATATATCAAAAAGATGTCAGCACTCCTGTGTCTAATACAGCACTATTCACAATAGCCAAAAAAATAGAATCAACCTAAATCCCCATCAATGGACAAAGGAAATGTCACATATATACACAATGGAATATTAGTCAGCCAAAGAAAAAGAATGAAATCCTATTATTTGCAGCAACATGGATAGAAGTGGAAGCCATTATGTTAAGTGAAGTAAGCCAAGCATGGAAAGACGATTATTGCAATTTCTCACTCATGTGTGAGAGATAAAAAAGTGGATCTCATGAAGATAGATAATAGATGGACTGGGGGTTACCAGAGGCCAGGATCAGGAATGGGGAGGGGGAGATGGAGGGGAAAAAAGAATATAAATATGTTTATTACTACTGAACGCTACAATTAAAAATGATTAAGATGGTAAATTATATATTTTACCTCAAAAAAAGTTTAACAAGAAACACACACACTTTGTGATAAAATTATAATTTTTCTCTTTCAATTCTTAATGTTTTTATGCAAAAATATTTTCATGTAAATGAGTCATCCCTTTATTCTAATACTTCTAAATTTTGATTCAGCTGTTTGTCTACTAACCAATTTTGACATTGTTTATTGGCCATTTATTACAGTAGTTGAATATTTTGGTTTTTTAACCTCTGTGTCATTCCAGAAGATTTCTCCCCTCATCCCTCCTGATTCTCTATAAATAGTTATATCACAATTTTTAGCTGAATCCAGGCATCAGAATTTACACTATTGTAATGATATTTTCTGTTGGAAATATCTGTACTATACTTTCTTTCCCCAGTGCAGTGGTCCTCAACCTTTCTAATGCTGTGACTCTTTAATACAGTTCCTGTGGGTCACAACCCACAGTTTGAGAACTGCTGCACTAAGGACTTTTGAATGAGCTTTGATTTATTCATTTATTTATTTATTTTATTTTTATTAAATCATAGCTGTGTACATTAATGTGATCATGGGGCACCATACCCTACTTTCATAAACCGTTTGACAAATTTTCATCACACTGGTTAACATAGCCTTCCTGGCATTTGCTTAGTTATTGTCCTAATGCATTTACATTCCACATTTACTAAGTTTCACATATACCCTTGTAAGATGCACCACACGTGTAATCCCACCAATCTCCCTCCCTCTTCCCACCTCCCCACTCCCTCTCCTCCCTTTCCCCCTTTCCCATATTCATAAATTGTAACTAAGTTATAGCTTTCATGTGAAAGCCATAAATTAGTTTCATAGTAGGGCTGAGTACATTGGATACTTTTTCTTCCATTCTTGAAATACTTTACTAAGAAGAACATGTTCCAGCTCCATCCATGTAAACATGAAAGAGGTAAAGTCTCCATCTTTCTTTAAGGCTGCATAATAATGCATGGTGTACATATACCACAGTTTATTAATCCATTCCTGGATCAGTGGGCACTTGGGCCTTTTCCATGACTGAGCAAATATGAATAGGGCTGCAATAAACATTCTGGTACAAATATCTTTGTTATGATTTGTTTTTGGTCTTCTGGGTACATTCCTAGTAGAGAAATTATAGGATTGAATGGCAGATCTATTTTTAGATCTCTAAGTGTTCTCCAAACATCTTTCCAAGAGGAATGTATTAATTTGCATTCCCACCAGCAGTGTAGAAGTGTTCCCTTTTCTCCACATCCACGCCAACATCTCTGGTCTTGGGATTTTGTGATATAGGCTAATCTTACTGGAGTTAGATGACATCTCAAAGTAGTTTTGATTTGCATTTGTCTGATGATTAAAGACGATGAGCATTTTTTCATATGTCTGTAGGCTGTGCACCTGTCTTCTTCAGAGAAGTTTCTCTTCAAGTTCCTTGCCCAGCCTGTGATGGGATCACTTGTTCTTTTCTTGCTAATACGTTGAGTTCTCTGTGGATTCTGATTATTAAATCTTTGTCGGAGACATAACCTGCAAATATCTTCTCCCATTCTGAGGGCTGTCTGCTTGCTTTACTTACTGTGTTCTTGGCTGTGCAGAAGTGTTTTAGTTTGATCAGATCCCAGTAGTGTATTTTTGAAGCTGCTTCAATTGCCTGGGGGGTCCTCCTCATAAAATACTCATCCAGACCAATTTCTTCTACAATTTTTACAGTTTTGTGTCTTAAGTTTAAATCTTTAATCCAGTGAGGGTCTATCTTCATTAATGGTGAAAGATGTGGGTCCAGTTTCAGTCTTCTGCAGGTTGCCAGCCAGTTCACCCAGCACCATTTGTTAAATAGGGAATCATTTCCCCACTGAATGCTTTTAATTGCCTTGTCAAAGATTAAATAATGGTAAGTAGCTGGATTCATCTTTTGGTCTCTATTCTGTTCCAGACATCTATTTCTCCGTTTTTGTGCCAGTACCACGCTGTTTTGATCAGTATCAATTTGTAGTATAGTCTGAGGTCTGGTAGCATGATTCCTCCTGCTTTGTTTTTATTTCTGAGTAATGTCTTGGCTATTCGAGGTTTTTTTCTGATCCAATATAAAACGAAGTATTGTTTTTTCAAGATCTTTAAAGTATGACAGTGGAACTTTAATAGGGATTGTGTTAAAATTACATATTACTTTGGGTAGTATGGACATTTTAACAATGTTGATTCTTCCCAGCCATGAGCATGGTATGTTTTTTCATTTGTTAACATTTTCAGCTATTTCTTTTCTTCGAGTTTCATAGTTTTCTTTATAGAGATCTTTCACATCCTTTTTTAGATAAACTCCCAAATATTTCATTTTCTTTGGCACTACTGTGAATGGGATGGATTCCTTAACTGTTTTTTCAACTTGGCTATTCGTGGTATATATAAAGGCTACCAATTTATGAATGTTGATTTTGTAATCTGAGACACTGCTGTATTCCTTGATCACTTCTAAGAGTTTTGTAGTAGAATCCATGGTATTTTCCAGATATACAATCATATCATCTGCGAAGAGCAAAAGTTTGATCTCTTCTGACCCTATATGAATTCCCTTGATTGCCTTTTCTTCCCTAATTGCAGTGGCTAAAACTTCCATTACAATGTTAAAGAGCAGTGGAGACAATGGGCAGCCTTGTCTGGTTCCTGATTTGAGTGGAAATGATTCCAATTTAACTACATTCAATATGATATTGGCTGTGGGTTTACTATAGATGGCCTCTATCAGTTTAAGAAATGTCCCTTCTATACCAATTTTCTTAAGTGTTCTGATCAGGAAGGGATGCTATATATTAACAAAAGCTTTTTCTGCATCAATTGAGAGAATCATATGGTCTTTGTTTTTTAATTTGTTTATGTGCTGGATTATAGTTATAGATTTACAGATACTGAACCAGCCTTGAGACCCTGGGATAAAACCGACTTGGTCATGATGTATAATTTGTTTGATGTGTTGCTGGATTCTGTTTGTTAGGATCTTGTTGAATATTTTTGCATCTATATTCATTAGTGATATTGGTCTATAATTTTCTTTTCTTGTTGGGTCTTTTCCTGGTTTGGGGATCAGGGTGATGTTTGCTTCCTAGAATGTGTTGGGTAGTCTTCCTTCTTTTTCTACCTTTTGGAACAGGTTGAGTAATATAGGTACTAATTCCTCTTTAAAGGTTTGATAGAATTCTAACGTGAAGCCGTCTGGTCCCGGGCTTTTCTTTTTAGGGATGTTTTGTATGGTTGATGCTATTTCAGAACTTGATATGGGCCTGTTTAACATTTCCACTTGATTCTGGCTAAGTCTTGGAAGGTGACGTGCTTCCAAGTATTGGTCAGTTTTCTTCAGATTTTCATATTTCCGAGAATAAATTTTCTTGTAATATTCATTAAGGATTTTTTTGATTTCTGAGGAGTCTGTTGTTATTTCATCTTTGTCGTTTCTGATTGATAAGATTAGAGATTTTACTCTTTTTTTTCTGATTAGGTTGGCCAAAGGTTTATCTATTTTATCGACCTTTACAAAAGACCAAGTTTTTGATTTATTGATCTGTTGTATAATTCTTTTGTTTTCAATTTCATTTAATTCTGCTCTAATTTTGGTTATTTCTTTTCTTCTACTGGGTTTGGGATTGGAATGTTCTTCCTTTTCCAGTTGCTTGAGATGTCCCATTAAGTTGTTAACTTCCTCTCTTTCCGTTCTCTTGAGGAAGACTTGCAGTGCTATAAATCTCCCTCTTAGGACTGCCTTTGCGGTATCCCAGAGGTTCTGATAGTTCGTGTCTTCATTGTTGTTTTTGTCCAAAAATTTGGCAATTTCTTTCTTAATCTCATCTCTGACCCAGCTATCATTCAGCATAAGGTTATTTAACTTCCATGTTTTTGTATGAGTATGCAGATTCCTGTTACTCAGCTCAACTTTTTTTCCATGGTGGTCTGAGAAAATGCGAGGAATAATTTCTATTCCTTTAAATTTACTGAGGTTAGACTTGTGACCTAAGATGTGATTGATTTTGGAGTATGTTCTGTGGGCTGATAAGAAGTATGTGTATTCAGTTTTGTTGGGATGAAATGTTCTGTAGATGTCTGCTAAATCCAAAAGTTGGATGCTTAGGTTTAAATCTAAGATTTCTTTGCTCAGCTTCTTGCTGGAGGATTGATCCAACACTGCCAAAGGAGTGTTGAAATCTCCGACTATTATGGAGCTGGAAGAAATCAAGTTGCAAATGTCTGTTAGAGTTTCTCTTATAAATTGAGGTGCATTCTGGTTGGGTGCATAGATATCAAAAATTGAAATCTCATCATATTGAGTATTACCCTTAACAAATATGAAGTGACCATTCTAATCCTTTCTTACTTTTGTTGGTTTAAAGTCTATTTTATCTGCAAATAAAATTGCAGCACTGCTTTTTTTCTGATTACCATTTGCCTGAAATATGGACAACTACCCTTTCACCCTCAGTCTATATTTGTCTTTTAAGGTAAGATACGACTCTTGTGTGCAACAAATATCTGGCCTGAGTTTTTGTATCCAGTCAGCTAACCTATGCCTCTTTAGAGGACACTTTAAGCTGTTCACATTAATAGAGAATATTGATGAGTCTGGTGAAGTTTTGGATATCGAGTTTTTCAAAAGTCCAGTGGACATTTTTAATCCTTTCGCCAATGTGGAAGTTGGAGTTTGATCAAAAGTTTCTGAGTGAGTTTACTTTTGTAGTAGAGGATTGGGTTGGTCATTATGGAAGATAGGTCTGAGAATATCTGGAAGAGCTGGTTTGGTTATGGCAAATTTATTCAACATATGAATGTCATTAAAGTATTTCATTCCTCCATCATAAAGGAAACTTAGTTTAGCTGGATACAAGATCCAGGGTTGAAAGTTATTTTGCTTTAGGAGATTAAAAGTCTATGACCAGCCTCTTCTGGCTTGAAAAGTTTCAGCAGAGAGATCTGCAGTCATTCTAATATTCTTCCCTTTACAGGTAATGGCTTTCTTATGTCTGGCTGCTTTGAGAATTTTCTCCTTCATATTAACTTTAGTGAAGTTAATTATGATATGCCTGGGGGATGTCTTATTGGGATTGAGTCATGCTCAGTTTCTGAAACTATCTGCTATCAGAATTTCAGAATCTCTAGGCATGTCTGGAAAATTCTCTTTCATAATTTCATGGAGAAGGGTATCTGTGCCCAGCGAGGCCACTTCATCAGATTCAGGGATTCCAATGAGGTGGATATTAGCCTTCTTCGAATTATCCCAGAGTTATCTGAGAGAATGATCCATTTGATTTATTTATTGATTGTGTTATGTGTTGTTTACTTTTCTAAAAATTCATACTATAATTGTTTCTTTTTTTAAAAATGTTGAACCGCATCAGGTAATTCATCAGAAGCCTTTTTTCCTTAGATACATTATTCCCCAAACTACTACTTCAATTTTTGAAACTAGACTTATTTCCCTTGAACTGCTACAGTTGTCATTCTGGAATTTTTGATTTATTTTATTTATTTATTTTTTTGAGACAGAATCTAACTCTGTCACCCTGGGTAGAGTGTGATGCCATCATAATTCACAGCAACCCCAAACTCCTATGTTTGAGCAATCTTCTTGCCTCAGTCTCCCAAGTAGCTAGGAATATAGGCACACACCACAATGGCCAGCTATATTTTGGAATGTCTATTCTCTGTTTTTATTAATATCTTCTTTTATGAACCTCAATGGTTTTTCTTTTTATAGGTTTACTCTCTTATACTGCAGAAAATCCTCCAGAAAATTCTCTAGAAATAGTATGTAAAAAATAAGTTTTGCAGTCTTTGCAATAATCTAGACTACAATTATTTTTGCAGTCTAGATTGACAGTTTTGTTCTCTAAACTCTAGATTGACAGTTTGCCTCAGTACAAAATTCTGAGTGGGAATAATTTTAACTCAGTTTTTCAGTGTTTTTTTTTCTGTTATTTACTAGGATTATGTTGCTGTTGAGAAGACTAATTCCATTTTGATTACTGTATCATTACATGTCATCTTTTTCTTAATTAAATATAACTGTGTACATTGATGCATTTATGAGGTTCAGTGTATTGATTTGATATCCAGTGTGAAATGCTTACATTGAACTAAGTAACACATCCATCACAATTATACTCTTTTCTTAATAGTTTTGAAATGTACCATTGCATCATGCACATTAAGTGACGTCCCACCAAATACCCTCCCTCCTCCCACCTCACCCACCCCTCCCCTCTCTCTCCTCTTCTCTTCTACTTTCCAGACTATGGTAATGTTTGTTATGTTTTACCATTCATATGAATGTGTAGGTGACTATATATTTATTTCAAGGTAGTATTGAGTACATTGGATACTTTTTTTCCATTCTTGAGATACTATAGTATCATATCATCCGTGAAGAGTGAGATTTTGATCTCCTCTGACTCTATTTAGATACATTGATTGCCTTCTCTTGCCTGATTGTGATGACTAAGACTTCCATTACTATGTTGAATAGCAGTGAAGACAGTGGGCACCCTTACCGAGCTCCTGATCTAAGTGGAAATGTTTTCAATTTTACACCATTCAATATGATATTGGCTGTGGGTTTGCTGTAGATGGCCTCTATCAGTTTAAGAAATGACCCTTCTAATCTGATCATGAAAGGATTCTGGATGTTATCAAGAGCTTTTTCTGCATCAATTGAGAGAATCATACTGTCTTTGTTTTTTATTTTATTGATGTGATGTATTATATTTATATATTTGTGTATGTTGAACCAACCCTCTAACCCTGGAATAAAACAAATTTGATCATGGTGTATAATTGTTCTGATGTGTTGTTGATTTCTGTTGGCTAAGATCTTTTTGCAATGATATTCATTAATGATATTGGTCTATAATTTTCTTTCTTTGTTGGATTCTCTCCTTGTTTGGGGATCAGGGTGATATTTGCTTCATAGAATGTGTTGGGAACTATTCCTTCTTTTTCTATGTTTTGCAAAAGGTTGTATAATATATGTATTAGTTCCTCTTGAAAAGTTTGATTCTATGTGAAGCCATCTGGTCCTGGACTTTTCCCTTTTGGAAGATTTCTTATTATTGATGCTATTTCAGTGATTGACATAGGTCTATTCAAAATTTCTAATTCTTTCTGGTTGAGTCTAGGTGGCATGCTTCCAGGTATTGGTCCATTTCCTTCAGATTTTCATATTTCTGGGAATAGAGATTTTTGTGGTAATCATAGAGGATATTTCAAATTTCTGAGGTATCTGTTGTTATTTCTCCTTTATCATTTCTGATAGATGATATTAGAGATTTTACTTTTCTGTTTCTGGTTAGGTTGGCAAAAGGTTTATAAAGTTTGTTAATCTTTTCAAAAAACTAACTTTTTGTTTTGTTGATCTTCTGAATGATTTTTTTTTTTATTTCACTTAATTCTGCCCTAATTTTGGTTATTTCTCTTCTTCTGCTGTGTTTGGGGTTGGGATGTTCTTCTTTTTCAAGTTGCTTGAGATGATCCATTAAGTTGTTGACTTCCTCTCTTTGTTTGATGAAGATTTCTATTGCTATAAATTTTCCTCTTAGGACTGCCTTTGCAATATCCCACAGGTTTTGATAATTTGTGTCTTCATTATTATTTCATTCCAAAGCTTTGGTGATTTCCTTCTTAATCTCATCTTTGACCCAGCTATCATTCAGCATAAGATTATTTGGTTTCTGTGACTGTTTGAGTATGAAGATTCCTGTTACTGTTGAGTTCAACTTTTATTCCATGGTGGTCTGAGAAGATACAAAAAATAATTTCCTTTCTTTTTTAATTTTCTGAGGTTAGACTTGAGCCCTAGGATATGGTCAATTTTGGAGGATGATCCCTGGGCTGATGAGAAGATTGTATATTCAGTTTTATTAGGATGAAATGTTCTGAAGAAGTCTGGTAAGTCCATTTGTTCTGGAGTCAGGTTTAAGTCTAATATTGCTTTGTTTAGTTTCTTTTGGAGGATCTATCCAAAACTGTTGAAGGGCTGTTAAAATGCCCAACTACTATAGTGCAGGAAGATATCAAGTTGTTTATATCCATTGGGGTTTGCTTTAGAACTTAAGGAGCATTCTGTTAGGGCACATACATGTTAATTATCAAAATCTCTTCATGTTGGGTGTTTCCCTTGACAAATATGTAGTGACCATTCTTACCTTTCTTTATCTTTGTTGGTTTAAAGCCAAATGTATCTGCAAATAAAATTGCAACTGCTGCTTTATTCTGGTTTCCATTTGCCTGTATTACAGATGTCCATCCCTTCACCCTGGGTCTATTTTTATCCTTTTAGGTAAGATGAGGTTCTTGAATGCAGAAGATATGTGGTCTGACTTTATGCATCCAGTCATACAGTCTGTGCCTTTTTAGAGGACAATTTAAACCATTCACATTAATTGAGAGAATTGATAAACCTGGCTGTGTTTGGGGGTGTTATCTTTGGTGGTAGAGTATTGTGCTGATCATTGTGAAGGATGGGTCTGAGAATATCCTCGAGACCTGGTTTAGTTATAGCAAATTTCCTCAACATGTGTATGTCATTAAAGTATTTGATTTCTCCATCATAAATGAAACTCAGTTTAGCTGGATACAGGATTCTGGGCTGAAAGGTGTTTTGTTTTATGGGATTGAAGGTCAATGACCATCCTCTTCTGGCTTGAAATGTTTCAGCTGAGAGATCTGCAGTCATTCTGCTATTTTTCCCATTGTAGGTAATGCTTTTCTTACATCTGGCTGCTTGCAGAATTTTCTCCTTCATCTTAACTTTGGCTTAGTTAATCACAATGTTCTAGGAAATGCTTTATTTGGATTGAGTCTAGCTGGGGTTCTGAAACTGTCTACTATCTGAATTTCTGTATTTCTTGCCATGCTTGGGAAATTCTCTCCCATAATCTCTTGGAGTAGAGTATCTGTCCCTTTGGGACCATCTTCTTCTCCTTCAGGAATTCCTAAAGACAAATGTTAGATCTTTTGGAGTGATCCCACAACACTCTCAGGGAATGATCAATTTTTGCTCTCCATTTGTCTGCCTCATTGAGCATTTGGGCACATTCAAAAGCTTTATCTTCAGTTTCAAAGATCCTTTCTTCTGCCTGTTCAACTCCATTACTGAGGGATTCTACTGTATTTCAGAGCTCCTTGACTAACTTTTTCATTTACTTGATTTCTGCTGCCTCTTTTCTTATTATGTCCTTATCTTTTGTGACTTTGTCTTTGAATTCATTAATTTCTTGAGACAACTTTAGAACAACTCTTTGGATTTCAAATTCTAACTTTTCTTCCATTCTATTCATCTTATTTGCCATCCATATCCTGAATTTGATTTCTGATATTTCAGTTATTTGTCTATGCATTATGCATGACATCTTCACTTGTATCTCCTTTGTCATTCCTGAGGGGGGGGTTGATCTACTCTGATTATTCATGTTGCCAGAGTTCTTCTGTTGGTTTCACACCATGTTTATTTTCCACAGTTTGGTTATTAGAACTGGTAGGGTGAGATTGAATTGGGATTCCCAGGTAGTAGAGATAATCATCCCCTTACCAAAGCTCTATGCTTCGTAATTGTGGCATATCTCCTACAACCTTACCAAAGCCCCTTTCAGAGTTTTGGCCAGAGACTCCAAGGACCTACTTGGTGAGACAGTGCAAGCTAGCTATGTTTTCATATCTGCCAACCTCTACCCTATCCTAAGATGCCATGATATTAGGTTTAGATCTCAGTTGTGAAGAGGTACAGACAGCTGTGGTGCCCAGCCCCCATTCTACAGCTCTTTTCTGCTACAGAACTTCAAAGGTCAGCCTCAGAGTGTCCCCAGGTGGACATCCCCAGGCATGAGTTCCATTTAAATTGTCTAAGGCAGTGCAAACCCTGCTCAACAGAGAGGAATCCAAGGGTCTCCAACAGCACAATTGGAACCAGGGACCCACACCCCTGCCTGTCAGACTTAGTCCACACTGTTGTCCACTTCTCTGTTCATAGGCCCAGTTGGAGTCAGGGGACCACGCTCCACCTGCAGGTCTCAGTCCACACCCAGCAAGCCTCTGGAGTCAGGGGAACACACTCACACACACAGTTCTCAGTCCACTCCCAGAGACTTGCTGGTTCTGTCTTTTGGAGTCACGGGATCATGCCCTTGACCTCAGGTCTTGGTCCACACCTGGCAAGCCTCTGCTTGCAGGCCCTGCTGGGTCTGGGGACCAGCCCTGCCCACCGAACTCAGTCCACACTGGGAAACCACTCTCCTGTTGTGGATGCTGTCAGAGCCAGAGGTTTTGTACCCCTCCTCCCACCATACACAGCCTGAACTGAGGGTCAACAACACCACTGGCCAGGCAAAGTCATAACCATGGGAACATTCCTCCTCCCACTGAGTGTCACTTTCTTCCCACACCCTCTTTCTTCTCCACTAGTCACAGATTCCATCCTGATGGTTGGTGGTCCACGCTATGCCCAGATCTCTTAATAAAACACCAAATACTCTGCACTCTGTAGGGAGAAGAATTTCAGACCACCATGCGAGGGAGGAAGGGTGAACTGGGAATTTGGAATTGTGGGGGGAAATTTAATGTCTGGCAGAGTGGTATCTAGGTTCACAAGTGGGACACCTTACTGGAGAAAAAGACCTGGTGTTTAGCAGCTCTCTCCAGTGAGGTAAAATGAGAGGTCTTTTGTTCCCCGCTCACTCGCAGAGGGCCCAGGGCAGGCCTCCCCCTTGGGCTTTGTACCTGTAATTTTTTTTTTTATTGTTACATCATAGCTGTGTACATTAGTGCAATCAAGGGGTACAATATGCTGGTTTCATGTACAATCTGAAATATTCTTATCAAACTGTTCAATGTAGCCTTCGTGGCATTTTCTTAGTTATTGTATGTAGACATTTGTATTCTGCATTTAGTAAGTTTTGCCTGTACCCATTCTAAGATGCAGGTAGGTGTGGCCCCACCCATTACCCTCCCTCCACCCTAACTTCATCCCTACCTCACCCTTCCTTGGCCCTTTCTCCATAGTCTTGTGCTATAGTTGGGTTATAGCCTTCATGTAAAAGCTATAAATTAGCTTCATAGTAGGGCTGAGTACATTGGATACTTTTTCTTCCATTCCTGAGATACTTTGCTAAGAAGAATATGTTCCAGCTCCATCCATGTAAACATGAAAGAGGTAAAGTCTCCATCTTTCTTTAAGGCTGCATAATATTCCATGGTATACATGTACAACAATTTGGTAGTCCATTCGTGGGTTGATTGATACTTGAGCTTCTTCCATGACTTAGCAATTATGAATTGGGCTGCAATAAACATTCTGGTACAAATATCTTTGTTATATTGTGACTTTTGGTCTTCTGGATATAAACCTAGGAAAAGAATTATAGGATTGAATGGCAGGTCTATTTTTAGGTCTCTAAGTATTCTCCAAACATCCTTCCAGAAGGAATGTATTAGTGCGCATTCCCACCAGCACTGTAGAAGTGTGCCCTTTTCTCCACATCCACACCAACATTTCTGGTTTTGGGATTTTGTTATGTGGGCTACTCTTACTGGGGTTAGGTGGTATCTCAAAGTAGTGTTGATTTGCATTTCTCTGATGATTAAGGATGATGAGCTTTTTTCATGTGTCTGTAGATCATGTGTCTGTGTTCTTTAGAGAAGTTTCTCTTCAAGTCCCTTGCCCAGCCTGCGATGGGATCACTTGTTATTTCTTGCTAATACATTTGAGTTCTCTGTGAATTCTGGTTATTAGACCTTTATCGAAAGTATAACCTGCAAATATTTTCTCCCATTCTGAGGGCTGTCTGCTTGCTTTACTTACTTTGTTCTTGGCTGTGCAGAAGCTTTTAAGTTTAGGTCCCAGTAGTGTATTTTAGATACTGCTTCAATTGCCTGGGGAGTCCTCCTCATAAAATATTCACCTAGGCCAATTCCTTCAAGAGTTTTCCCTGCACTTTCTTCAAGTATTTTTATAGTTTCATGTCTTAAGTTTAAAGCTTTTATCCAGTGATAGTCTATCTTAGTTAATGATGAAAGGTGTGGGTCCAGATTCAATCTTTTACAGACTTCCAGCCAGTTTACCCAGCACCATTTGTTAAATAGGGAGTCTCTTTCCCACTGAATGTTTTTAATTGGCTTGTCAAAGATCAAATAAAGGTAAGTAGCTGGATTCATCTCTTGGTTCTCTATTCTGTTACAGACATCTACTTCTCTGCTTTTGTGCCAGTACCATGCTGTTTTGATCACAATCGATTTATAGTGCAGTCTCAGGTCTGGTAACGTGATTCCTCCTGCTTTGTTTTTATTGCTGAGTAATGTTTTGTCTATTCGAGGTTTTTTATGATTCCATATAAAACGAAGTATTATTTTTAAAACATCTTTAAAGTATGACAATGGAGCTTTAATAGGAATTGCATTAAAATTATATATTGCTTTGGGTAGTATAGACATTTTAACAATGCTGATTCTTCTCAGCCATGAGCATGGTATGTTTTTCCATTTGTTAACATCTTCAGCTATTTCTTTTGTTAGAGTTTCATAGTTCTCTTTGTAGAGATCTTTCACATCCTTTGTTAGGTATACTCCCAAATATTTCATCTTCTTTTGCACTACTGTGAAAGGAATAGAGTCCTTGACTGCTTTTTCAGCTTAGTTACTCTTGGTATATATAAAGGCTACAGATTTATGGGTGTTGATTTTGTAGCCTGAGACATTGCTTTATTCCTTGATCACTTCTAAAAGTTTTGTAATAGAATCCCTAGTGTTTTCCAGATAAATGATCATATCATCTGTGAAGAGTGAAAGTTTGATCTCTTCTGACCCTATGTGAATACCCTTGTTCACCTTTTCTTCCCTAATTGCAATGGCTAAAACTTCCATTACAATGTTAAAGAGCAATGGAGACAATGGGCAACCTTGCCTGGTTCCTGATCTAAGTGGAAATGATTTCAATTTAACTCCATTCAATATGATATTGGCTGTGGGTTTGCTGTAGATGGCCTCTATTAGTTTAAGAAATGTCCCTTCTATACCAATTTGCTTAAGTGTTCTGATCATGAAGGGATGCTGTATATTATCAAAAGCTTTTTCTGCATCAATTGAAAGAATCATATGGTCCTTATTTTTTAGTTTGTTTATGTGCTGAATTACATTTACAGATTTATGTATATTGAACCAGCCTTGAGAGCCTGGGATAAATCCCCATGTGGTCATGGTGTATAATTTTTTTGATGTGTTGTTGGATTCTGTTTGTTAGGATCTTATTGAGTATTTTAGCATCAATATTCATTAGTGATATTGGTCCATAATTTTCTTTTCTTCTTGGGTCTTTCCCTGGTTTGCATTCCACAAAGCAAAAAGGTGATGTTTGCTTTGTAGAATGTGTTAGGTAATATTTCTTCTTTTTCTGTATTTTAGAAGAGGTTTAGTAATATAGGTATTAGTTCTTCTTTAAAGGTTTGATAGAATTCTGATGTAAAGCCATCTGGTCCTGGGCTTTTCTTTTTAGGGAGATTTTGTATAGTTGATGCTATTTCAGAACTTGATATAGGCCTGTTCAACATTTCCACTTCATTCTGGCTAAGTCTTGATAGGTGGCATACTTCCAGGTATTGGTTGATTTCTTTCAGATTTTCACATTTCTGAGAGTAGAATTTCTTGTAGTATTCATTAAGGATTTTTTTAATTTCTGAGGGGTCTGTTGTTATTTCATCATTAGCGTTTCTGATTGATGAAATCAGAGATTTTAGTCTTTTTTCCTGGTTGGGTTGGCCAAAGTTATATCTATCTTATTGACCTTTTCAAAAAAACAACTTTTGGATTTATTGATCTGTTGTATAATTCAATTTTTTTTCAGTTTCGTTTAATTCTGCTCTGATTTTGGTTATTTCTTTTCTTCTGCTGGGTTTGGGGTTGGAGTGTTCTTCCTTCTCCAGTTGCTTGAGATGTCCCATTAAATTCTTAACTTCCTCTCTTTCCGTTTTCATGAGGAAGGCTTGTAGTGCTATAAATTTCCCTCTTAGGACTGCCTTTGCAGTATCCCAGAGGTTCTGATAATTCGTGTCTTGATTATAGTTTTGTCCCAAAAATTTGGTGATTTCCTTCTTAATCTCTTCTATGACCCATCTATTCTTCAGCATAAGGTTGTTTAGCTTCCATGTTTTTGTTGTTATTGAGTTGTTGGAACCTCTTGTTATCGAGTTCAACTTTTATTCCATGATCGTCTAAGAAGATGCAAGAAATAATTTCTATTTTTTTAAATTTGCTGAGGTTAGATTTGTGGCCTAGGATGTGGTCTATTTTGGAGTATGTTCCTTGGGCTGATGAGAAGAATGCAGTTTTGTTAGGATGAAATGTTCTATAGATGTCTGTTAAGTCCAGATGTTGAATGGCTAAGCTTAAATCTAAAATTTCTTTGCTCAGCTTCTTTTTGGAGGATCTATCCAGAACTGCTAAAGGGGTGTTAAAATCTCCAACTCCTATGCAACTGGAGGAGATCAAGTTGCTCATGTCTGTTAGAGTTTCTCTTATAAATTGAGGTACTTTCAGGTTGGGTGCATAAATATTAATAATTGAGATCTCATCATATAAATTTATTACCTTTAACAAATATGAAGTGTGCAGCCTTATCCTTCCTTATTTCGGTTGGTTTAAAGCCTATTGCATCTGCGAATAAGATAGTAATGCCTGCTTTTTTCTGCTTTCCATTTGCCTAGAGTATAGATGACCATCCCTTCACCTTGAGTCTATATTTGTTTTTTAATGTAAGATGTGATTCTTGTATGCAGCAGATATCTGGCTTGAGTTTTTGTATCTAGTCAGCCAACCTGTGCCTCTTTAGAGGACAATTTAAACCATTCACATTAATTGAAAATATTGATAAGCTTTTCAAGCGTCTGGTGGACATTTTTAATCCTTTTGAGACTGTGGAAGTTGGAATTTGATCAAAATTTTCAGGGTGGGTTTACTTTTGTGGTGGAGGATTACGCTGGTCTTTATGGAGGATAGGTCTGAGAATATCCTGGAGAACTGGTGTAGTTATGGCAAATTCTTCAACGTGTGAATGTCATTGAAGTATTTAATTTCTCTGTCATAAATGAAACTCAGTTTAGCTGGGTACAGGATCCTGGGTTGGAAGTTATTTTGTTTTAGGAGATTAAAAGTCGATGACTGTCCTCTTCTAGCTTGAAAGGTTTCAGCAGAGAGATCTGCAGTTATTCTAATATTCTTGCCCTTGTACGTGATGGTTTTCTTTCGTCTGGCTGCTTTCAGAATTTTCTCCTTCATATTAACTTTAGTGAAATTGATTATGATGTGTCTGGGGGATGTCTTACTTGGGTTGATTCGTGCTGGAGTTCTGAAACTGTCTGCTATCTGAATTTCAGAATCTCTTGGCATGTCTGGAAAGTTGTCCTTTATAATCTCGTGGAGAAATGACTCTGTGCCTTGTGAAATCACATCATCACTTTTGGGGATCCCTAGAAGACGATTATTGGTTTTCTTCGAATTGTCCCAGAGCAATCTGAGAGAGTGATCTGTTTTTGCTCTCCATTTCTCTTCCTCTTTGAGAGTTTGGGAGCATTCGAAAGCTTTGTCTTCAATGTCAGAAATCCTTTCTTCTGCTTGCTCCAGTCTGTTGCTGAGGGATTCTACTGTGTTCCTCAGATCTTTGAGGGCTGCAACTTCTTATCTCAATGTGTCAATATCTTTGGTCATTTGGTCTTTGAATTCGTTGAATTCTTGAGATATCTTTTGGGTTACTGCTTGGAATTCTAATTCAATTTTATTTGCTATCCAGATTCTGATTCTATTTCTGACATCTCAGCTATTTGTTTGTGCCTGGGATCTTGTGCTGTGTCTGCCCCATTTATCCTTGGGGGAATTGATCTAGTCTGATTATTCATATTGCCAGAGTTTTTCTGTTGATTTCGCCTCATGATTGTTTTTCGCTGTTGCCTCTGGCCATCCTCAGAGTTGGGGAGGTGTCTCTCCAAGATTAGACCCAGCAGGATCACTCTATTGTTTCTGGATCTTTGTAGGGAGTGACCCTGTGTAGTTCCTCTGGGGATGCCCTAGCTAGGGAGTTCTGGTTGTGGAAGCAGCTCCGGAGTGTGACACACCCGGATCCAGCAACAGGGTGGGAGGTGGTGCGCACAGTTCTGGGAGTGCCTGGCAACCAGTGAGTTTGGCACAGAGAGCCCAAGGCTCTAGCAGTCTCTGGCCAGGAGAAGGGCTCTGTGCAGAGGCAGGAAGGGCTCCGAAGGGCACACGGCTACCAGTGTCCCTGGCCAGACAAGCAGGCCATTGTGGAATCAGGGAGGGTGCAGGAGGGAGGGAGAACATGGTGTTGTGCCTTTCCCGTAGTTCCTTGTCAAGGCATGCACAGGCCCGGTGGGCACAGCTCTTATGGAGGTCCGGGCGGTGCCAAGCCCAGGAGTTTGAGGTTGCTATGAGCTGCGATGCCATGGCACTCTACCCAGGGCAACAGCCTGAGGCTCCAGTGTTTCAAAACCAATCTCACTCTGCCCCTGAGAGTTAAGGCTGTAAGGTAGCTCATTCCCTGCCTTTAGGCTGCTTAGTCACTAGGTTACTAGCTCCCGCCCGATCCTTGCTTTGCGACCCTGAGGGCAGAGCTTGCCAGGGTAGTTCTCTCACGATGGCTCCCTGCAGTCCACAGCCAAATACCATTAGCTCCGTCAGGCTCAGCGGCTCAGTCTGGGGCCCTAGACAATGCCCAAAGTTCTCTGCACTCCTGCTAAAGCTCTCCCCAAGGCAGTACAACTGAGTGCCAATTCCAAAACCACTGAAACAGTTCACAGGTAGGGCCTTTCTGGTTTGCAGTCTCACTGCTGCTTGTACTTACAGTTGCTGGCGGGATTAGGTTGATTGAGCACATGCAACCACTTGCCAGTTTTCCACTCTTTTTGTCCTCCTCTTGGGGTCCAGAAGTCCCTTGCTGACTCTCTGTATCCTCGACGGGATGATTATAGGCAGATCCCACCAGCCAGAGATGCCTGCAGTCTTATGTCCCCAGACTCACCATGCCCAGTTGCAAGGAAGCTGTTACTCAGCCACCATCTTGCTCCACCCCCCACCCCTGTAATTTGTTTTCTTGAATGCTCTTCCTTGGATTTACAGCTTGCCAAACTTCTTTCTTGGCTCAGCTCCCTTTGGCTTCATAGAGTCTGATTCTGTCCAGTTTTTCTTCCTCTGATCAGGAGCCTCTGCCGAGGGTTGCTACCAGTCAGCCATCTTCCCAGAATCCTCCTTTTTCTGAAGATTTTTAAGGTAATATTTTTATTTCCAGTGTTGTCATAATTCTAGAAAATGTGACTTGACTGAATTTTTTTTTCCTCACTCATAAGCATTCAATAGACCCTTTTCCCTGGAGATGTCAGTTTTTTTTTTTGTTTTGTTTTTGTTTTTTTGGTTTTTGGCCGGGGCTAGGTTTGAACCTGCCACCTCCGGCATATGGAACCGGCATCCTACTCCTTGAGCCACAGGTGCCGCCCGGAGATGTCAGTTTTTAGAAATTTTCTCACATTGTTTATTTGATAATATTCTTTCTATTTGCCTTGTTTCTCTCTCTGAAACTACTGATGATTGAAAACCCTTGTGATTGATTTTTTTTTAATTTTTTCTTACTTTATTACCATTTCTTTGTCTTTTATATTTGTTTCAGGAAAAATTCATCAATTTATTTTTGACCTTTACATTTACATTTTTAAACACATTTGTTTCTTTAGATTTTCTTATAATTTTTTACAGAGTAATTTCTATGTACACAATTCTATTTTCTGTGAATAGAAACAATTTTATTCCTTCCTTTCCTTCCTTTTTTGTTTCCCTCCTTTCTTCTTTCATTTCTTCACTTTATCATTTCTTCTATTCTCATTTTTTCCTTTTCCTTTTCTTTCTCTTCTTCTTTATTTATTTATTTTTTTCATTCTTTATTGCATCACCTAGGGCAGGAGTCCTCAAACTGTGGCCCGCAGGCCACATGAAGCAATGTGAATTGTATTTGTTCCCATTTTGTTTTTTACTTCAATATAAGATATGTACAGTGTGCATAGGAATTTGTTCACAGTTTTTTTTTGTTTAAACTATAGTCCAGCCCTCCAACGGTTGAGGGACAGTGAATTGGCCCCCTGTTGAAAAAATTTGAGGACGCCTGACCTAGGGCTTCTAATTCAATGTAAAACAGCAGCAGGAAAAGTAAACATCCATGCCTTCTTTTCTTGTTCTCAATCTTGTGAGAAATTATTCAGTTTTTCACCATTAGGTATGAAGTTATTTATATGTTTTTATAAATGCCATTTCTCATGTTGAGAAAGTTGTCTTCCAACTCTGATTTCTTAATACCTATTGTTATAAATTGGTTTTTAATTTTCTCAAATAGTTTGTGTGCAACTATTTAAGGAGTCATGAGTTCTCCTTTATTTCAAATTTGGTGAATTATACTGATTTTCAAATATTAAAATCATATTGCCTCTATAGAACAAACAGGTTCTATATAGGTCATGAACTATTATATACTTTGTGTATTTCAGTATTTAACTTGCTATTAATTTTAAGGATTTTGCACTTACATGCATAAAGGATATTAGTTTACAATTTTCCTTTCTTACAATCCCTCTGCTAGGTTTTATCAGAGTGTTTGCCTAACAAAATGAGTTGGAAGGCATCTATTAAGGGTTCTTTTCTCTTCTATTTTCTAAAAGAACTTGAGTAGAGTTCCTATGATTTTTTTCCTTAAACATCTGGCAAAATTCAGTTGTAAAGCTATCTAGGCCTCAAGTTTTCTTTGTGGATTTTTCTGAGAAAGAATTAAAATTGCTTAATGAAAATAGGGCTACTTATAGTTTATGTTTTATTTTATGTCAATTTGGCAGGTTATATTATGTTATTGATATGGCCATTTCATCTAGGTTATCAACTTTTAGCATTAAACTCTTTAGAATGATTCTTTAATTTCTTATTAATGTATGAATGATTCACAGTGATATACTTTTATTTATTCTTGCTCTTAATATTTTGCATTTTTTATCTTTTGTTAGTCCATCTTGCTAAGGGCTTATTAATCATATTCATTAAAAAAAACTTATTTGAGTCTTTCTTAATTTTCTCCATTGTTAAGGCCCTCTGTAGTCACGCTCTTTCAGAATGTTGCCACTCTGCCAGCCCTAGACTCCCTTCTAACACCTCAGGCCAGTAAGACTGCTGCTTTCTGCCAATCAATATTTTGTGAATCAGAGATTAACTTCAAATAAAAGCCCAAAACTCACAAATCTCGCCAAATACAGTTTCTATCTTTCAAGAGTGAGCTTGTCTCCAATTTATGCCTAATTTTTTTGGTCTATGAGACCTTCTCAAAGTAGTGTGTGGTGGGGCACCTATGTGCATCGTCTCTGTTTTACAATTGTTGAATATGAGACAGACAGTCTCACTAAATTATTCTGTCATTGCCATGGGCCAGACCTAATTCTCCTATTTGTTTTCAAGATCAAAATTTCTATCTGCAGTTATCTCATTTACCATTGTCTTTGCCATTGTGCCTTAATCCTTATTTTATTTCTTTTCTTACCATTTTAATAAGACTTTAGAGGGCAGTAGACATAAATGCAAGTTGTAATGCTTAATCCTCTGGGGATTCTATACATTTCAAAAATACATAAATAAATATAGAAATTTCATTGGGAATGGAAGTAATGAGATATGTTTTAGGGGCTCAATTTTTGGTTGTCTTTGGAAAACTATAGACTGAGGTAGTGAAGAACCAATGAAACTTGGTTTCACATTTCATATTTGTTGAGAAGTGAAATATGAAAAGTCTCAATAATTCCATAGGATGCGTGCAGTATAAGTGATCTATGCTTAGGATGAATCTTCATGCCTTGCTGAATATGTAGGGGCTATGACAGTTTTCCGTAGCTGGAAGGATCAAAATTCCACTCTTCTGAAAACTGTAGTTAGGGGAATCCAGGACCTGATAAACAAGTGAAAATGTGAAATTTTGTTACCACCCGGGCTCCCATCCTGTCTCTGTGCAATCTAGTCAAGTGGACAGTAGAAATCACTGTTTACTCTGCAAAATTTTTATTAATTGGAGAAAAGCATTTGTGTGTGACTAGTCTTGGTGTGGTGACTCTCATGTACTCTTCGGTTCTCTGTGGTATAAATATTCTTATTGTTTGATCCCCCTCCTTCCAGAAATAGTCTTTTCTTTTGTCTTGTCTTTCTGTGTTGTTCATAAAGAGGGGCACTGGATAAAGTTCCCTCTCATCTTGTTTTATGTCCTTGAGGGCTTGACTTGTCATCAAATGGGAGCACTTTCTCTTGGTTTTCACCAGCCAGGGGGCATGAAGCTAACAAATATCAACCTTTATGTTCCCCCACTTACATAGGGCCAGTTCAAAACCTGGAAAAGATCTCTAACAATGTGTTCAGATAGTCATATGTTTTGTAAAATTTGCAAAGCTAAGATAGTTTAATAAAAATTAGCTAAAATCATTCTCTAACCAGTCTCCTCTACTCTCTTTCACACTTTTTCTGTTACCAAAAAGTATTAAGAGTAGCTATGGGCATTTTCAGTACCCAGTAAGGGAGAATGTGAGTTAGTAAAATATTCAGTTCAGCACTTAAGTAAGTCATGTTCATTTCCCTGTACAGTTGTTTCTGGGTGTCACAAATTGCCTTTTAGCAACACTCTCAAACCCCACTGTACCAATTCATCTATCACAACCCAAAGATGCAAAATATATTCCAACATAAAATATCTTCCACAGTGCCTGGCATTAAAAATATATGCAGAGTAGAGAAGAAACAAGGTTGAAAATATATGTCAAATAGACTCATGTCTGTGGTATATTCTTCATGTCATCAGACATGAAAAATCACAAACAGAAGATCTGATTCTCATCAACAGCTGGTCAAAATGGAAACTCTCCTCCTTTCTGGACTATAGTTTTGTTTTATCATTTGTATGAATGTGTAGGTAATTGTATATTATAGTTTTCATAATAGTATTTTGTACATTGGAAACTTTTTCTTCCATTCTTGAGATACATTACTAAGAAGAATATATTCTAGCTCCATCCAGGTAAACATAAAAGATGTAAAGTACCCATATTTTTATGGCTGCATAGTATTCCATGGTATACATATACCATAATTTATTAATCCATTCATGGATTGATGGGCACTGGGGCTGCTTTCGTGACTTTGCAATTATGAATTGGGCTGAAATGAGCATTCTGGTACAAATCTCTTTGTTGTGAAATGTTTGATCATCTGAGTATATACTTAGTAGAGGAATTGCAGGATCAAATGGAAAGTCTACTTTTAGTTCCTTGAGTATTCTCCAAACTTCTTTCCAAAAAGGCCATATTAGCTTGCATTCCCACCAGCAGTGTAGAAGTATTCCATTCTCTCCACATCCATTCCAACATATAATGCAATGGTACATTTTAAAAGTATTAAGAGTAGAATATAAATATCTTAACCACAACCAATAAGTAAGTGAGGCAATGGTTATGTTAACAAGTTTGATGTAAGCTTTCCACATTGTATATCAAATCACGACATTGTACCAAATAAATGCATTGATGTACACAGTTATGATTTAATAAAAAAAAAATGGAAACTCACCTATTAGGAATATAATCAATAATATAATTTATAACTTTATAAATGCATGTTACTTTTTTTTCATTTTGATGAGACTTGGAAAAAATGTACAGAATTCTTGTGATTATCAAAATTCCCTTTAGACTACAGACCTAATATTGTCCTGTCTCTGAGAAGCTGTTACATATACCTTAAGAAGCCTTAGTCTCATGTACTTCCAGTATCCATTCCATTCTGAGATTTACTGTTGTCATTCCACCTTTGCCAATATCTAACTCTCTTATTTCCTTTCCTAACTCTTTTCTTAACTTAAGGAATCTACTGCAAGTCAAAGGCAGAACAATTGGCTTTTAGACCATAGAGTATTCTTCCCCAAACTATTGTTTATAGCATACAAACAAGTCCTTTCTTTCAACCTTTCAGTTTTCAAGCATAAAACTAAACAAATACTCAACAAAACTCTTTTTGAGTCAAAATCTAAGAATTAACTCCTTTGTTCTCTGGGGTTCTGTCAGAGCTTTCTTCCTACAAATGACCAAAATGGGGATTTCCCGATCACAATGGGTAGGGAAGGCAAAAAGGAGTCATCAGATAAAAATCTCTTCACTTAATAACCACAGATGTCCAAATATCTGAATGTTTAGAATTGTGTCAGTGGAACTTCCATAAGATTGATCAAATTGTTGATCTTTTAAATCAAGATGCTTAATAATCTCCATACATATATTCTGAGAGATATAAAGAAACTGGGCAAGTTATCAAACAAAACCCAGGAATCTAATAATTCTGGTATTAAGAGGGAAGTTGATTATAGTATATCAATTAACCAGGTGATCCTAAGAATTAATAAATTAGGCAGAATTTTGGGTAATTTCCTCTTGCTTTTTCTTGAATATACCTAAGTTCAAAATTTTTCAAGTGTGATTTCTGATGCCAGATTTATTTATTTTTATTTGTGTACATGTGTGTGTTTGATTGTAGAAATAATTTACATTGTAGTTTTAGAAATTACTAAAGAGAACAAGTAAGTACAAGTAACAAGTATAAGCCATTGGTAGCCACTTGTGTTTGCATGTCTATGTGAAATTAAAATTATACCCTAGAGAATGCAGTAAGATGGCTGATGAGAGGCAACTTTAGTGAGAGGCTCCTGACCAGAAGGAAAGATTCTGGACAGATTTGGCCTCTGAAACTGAAGGAAGGAAGCTGAGATAGGAAAGAAGATAGACAAGTACACATCATCTCAGCTGTGGCAACCTGCAACTCCAAGAAAGAGTGAACATATTCCAGGTACAAAGCCCAGCAACAGGAGGACAAGAGACCCCTCCCCAAAGTGGGAGGCTCGCTGAAAGCTCTCTGCAAGTGAGCAAGGGACAAAAGACCTCCCATTTTACTCCATGGGTGAGAGCCACAAAATACTGGATGTACTTCCCCATAGAGGTCCCACCTGTAAGCCTAGTCATCATCCTGCCCAGCATAAAACTGAACAGATACTCTCCCCGCAATACTGAACTTTCAGTACACGTTTCCCCCATTGCCTGGTCGTCAGAAGTTCTACCCCATGCAGAACCCAGAGTGTGTGGCCATTTCCTAAGAGAGCTGGACACTGCACAGATAGAAGTGTGGAAACAGTGACTTGAGTGGAGGCAGGGGGGTGCAGTAAAAGAAGGACATTGGAGCAAGAAACATGTGTGACAGTGTGCTACAAGAGGTGGCACTGACCCCCATTGGGAATTTCCAGGGCAGAGTCACTGACACCTGGTTTGGACATTAAAGAGGGGAGCCACTAGAGCCTGGTTTGGACTTTAAATAGTGGAGCCATGGGTGCCCAGTTTAGACTTTCAAGGGCTTACTGCCCATGCCAGGTTGGAACTTTCAAGGGCTCATAAACTGATTCCCAGTTCAGACTCCAAAGGCTGGAGGTGCTGATGCCTTTGACCTGACTGTGGCTAGTAACCTTTCCAGAATTTGTGGTCCACATGAGGGGAACAGGCTCCATAATCCCTGTGTATGCTGGTGGGAATTGTCTATGGCAGTGGTTCTCAACCTTCCTAATGCTGTGACCCTTTAGTACAGTTCTTCATGTTGTGGTGACCCTCACACATGAGGAGCGATGTCTTAGTCCCTAAGACCATCAGAAATATGTGTTTTTGTTGGTCTTAGGTGACCCCTGTGAAAGGGGAAAGGGTCGTTTGACCCCCAAAGGGGTCGCAACCCACATGTTGAGAACTGCTGGTCTATGGGTTTCCACTATCAGGATATTGGAGACCCTTTGAGCTCTCCCTATTCAGCAATGATTGAACTGTCCAGGTCAATCTATTTAGAACTCTAGACCTGGGCTGTCCACCTGGGGTCCCTTAGTGGTTGAGTGCTGCTTGTTTTAAAGTGGGAAAGGACTGAATCTCCTTCACCAGTTGTCACTGGTTGGGAGCAGGGCACCACAGATGCTTGTATCTCTCCCAGATGAGATTCCAGACTAATATCTCAACTCCTTAAGATTGAGTAAAGGTGGCTGATTTCAGGTCAGGACATCTTGATTTCTCTTACTAAGCAGGTCTTCAGAGTCTTAGGCTACACCTCTGAAAGGGACCTTTCCAAGACTGTAGGGGAAAACCCACAGTCACAAGCCCTAGTTCATTGGTTAAAGGCAGATTAAATCTACTTCCTGGGGCCCCTAATCCAATCTTACCCTACCAATTTAAATAGCCAAATAGCAGAAAATACTCATGGGGTGGAACCAGAGGAAGAACTATAGCAACATGAATAACTAGAGTACATCAACTCACCCAAGGAATGACAAAGGAAATAAAACAGAAGATACCATTCATAGACAAATGGATTTAAATATCAGAAATAGAATTCAGAATATGGATGCTAAGTAAGATCAATAGAATCGAAAAAAATTGGAAATAGGAATTCAAAGAGTAGTTCAAAAGTAATCTCAAGAAATCAATTAATTCAAAGACAAAATCTCCAAGGAAATGGACATAATGAGAAAAGAAATAGCCAGAGCTCAAGTAATGAGAAAATTATTTGAGAAGCTTCATAATACAGTAGAATCCCTCAGTAATAGAGCTGACCAGTCAGAAGGAGGGATCTCTGAAACTGAAGACAAAGCTTTTGAACGTTCAAAAATTTCTGAGTGAGTTTACTTTGGTGGTCTTGGTGGAGGATGGGTCTGAGAATATCCTGGAGAGCTGGTTTAGTTAGGGCAAATTTCCTCAACATGTATATGTCATTAAAGTATTTGATTTCTCCATCACAAATGAAACTCATTTGTGGATGGATACAGAATCCTGGGCTGAAATTTTTTTTTTGTTTTAAGAGACTGAAGGTTGATGACCATCCTTTTCTGGCTTGAAATGTTTCAGCTGAGAGATCTGCAGTCATTCTAATCTTTCTCCCATTGTAGGTAATGCTTTTCTTACATCTGGCTGCTTGCAGAATTTTCTCTTTCATCTTAACTTTGGCAAAGTTAATCACAATGTGTCTAGGAGATGCTTTATTTGGATTGAGTCTAGCTGGGGTTCTGAAACTGTCTGCTATCTGAATTTCTGTACCTGTTGCCATGCTTGGGAGATTCTCCTCCATTATATATTGGCCCCAGCTAAACTGCAACAAAAAAATAGCCAGGCATTGTGGCAGGCATCTGTAGTTTCAGCTACTCAAGAGGCTGAGGCAAGACAATCGCCTAAGCCCAGGAGTTGGAGGTTGCTGTGAGCTGTGATTCCACAGCACTCTACCAAGGGTGATAAAGTGAGACTCTGACTCAAAAAAAAAAAAAAAAAAAAAAGGAAGAAAGAGAAAAACAAGAAAATAGGCTTAGATGGGTCATTTCTTAAACTGATAGAGGCCATCTATAAGAAACCCACAGCCAATATCATACTGAACCAAGTAAAATTGAAAACATTTCCACTCAGATAAGGAACTGGGCAAGGATGCCCACTGTCTCTACTGCTATTCAACATAGTAATGAAAGTCTTAGCCATCACAATCAAGGAAGAGAATACAATTAAGGGTTTTCAAATGGGGTCAGAGGAGATCAAATTCTCTCTCTTCACTGATGATATGATCCTATACCTGGAAACCCCCAAGGACTCAACTAATAAGTTCTTAGAAGCAATCAAGAAATATAGCAGTGTCTCAGGATACAAGATTAATACTTACAAATCAGTAGCTTTTGTATATACCAACAATAGTCACACTGAAAATCTAGTGAAGGACTCTATTCTTTTTACAGTAGTGCCAATGAAGATTAAATATTTGAGAATTTACTTAACAAAGGACATAAAAGATCTCTACAAACAGAATTTTGAAACTCTGAGAAAATAAACAGCTGAAGATTTTAACAAATGGAAAAACATACCATGCTTATGGCTGGGAAGAATCAACATTGTTAAAATGTCCACACTACCCAAAGAAATCTACAGATTTAATGCAATCCCTATTAAAGCACCACTGTCATACTTTAAAGATATTGAAAAAATAGTACTTCATTTTATATAGAATCATAAAAATCCTTGAATAGCCAAGACATTACTCAGAAATAAAAACAAATCAGGAGGGACCCATCAAGAAATGGATAAATCATACTGATATTACTCTGTTTAAAAAAGTATGGCTGCTTGTAATGCATTTTAGAATTATTTCCCTGAAGGTAGTTACAAATAAATACAGTTTGTGAAAAAGTTAAAATAAAAAAAATCAGGAGGTATTACATTACCAGACTTCAGGCTATCCTAGAAATCTATAGTGATCAAAGCGGCATGCTACTGGCACAAAAACAGAGAGGTAGATTTATGGAACAGAATTAGAGAACCAAGAGATAAACCCAGCCACTTATCATCATTTGATCTTTGATAAGCCTATCAAAAACAATCACTGGGGGAAAGACTCCCTATTTAACAAATGGTGCTGGGAAAATTGGCTAGCAACCTACAGAAGACTGAAACTGGACCCTTACCTTTCACTGTCAACAAAAATTGATTCTCACTGGATAAAACACATAAACTTAAGACATGAAACTATAAAAATACTAGAAGAGAGTACAGGGAAAACAGTTGAAGAAATCAGCCTGGGAAAATATTTTATGAGGAGGACCCCCAGAGCAATTGAAGCAACAAAAAAAATTTATTATTGAGATCTAATTAAACTGAAAAGCTTCTGAAGAACCAGGAGCATAGTAAGTAAAGCAAGCAGACAGCCTTCAGAATGGGAGAAGATTTTATGTTTCTGACAAAGGTCTGATAACCAGAATCCACAGAGAACTCAAACTAATCAATAAAAAAAGATCAAATAAACCCATTTATTTGTGGGCAAGAGTCTTGAACAGAAACTTCTCTGAAGAAGACAGGTGCATGGCCTACAAACACATGAAAAAATGCTCATCATCTTTAATCATCAGAGAAATGCAAATCAAAACCACTTTGAGATATCATCTAACTCCAGTAAGATTAGCCCACATCACAAAATCCCCAAACCACAGATGTTGGCTACACTTGAAGTTTGTAGAAAACTCAAGGAACTAAAGGTGGACCTACCATTCAATCCTGCAATGCCTCTACTAGGTATATACCCAGATGATCAAAACTCATTTTACAACAAAGGCGTTTGCACCAGAATATTTATTGCAGCCCAGTTCATAATTGCCAAGTCATGGAGGCAGTCCAAGGGCCCACCAACTCATGAATGGATTATGAAATTGTGGTATATGTATACCATGGAATACTATGCAGCCATGAAAAAGATGGAGACTTTACGTCTTTTATGCTTGCCTGGCTGGAGCTGGAATATATTCTTCTTAGTAAAGAATTTCAATAATGGTTGAAAAAGTGTTCAATGTACTCAATACTATTATGAAACCAACCTATAATCACCTACACATTCATATGAATGATAAAACAAAACTATAGTCCAGAAAGGAGGGAAGAGGAGAGAGAAGGGAGTGGAGGGGGGAGGAGAAGAGGGAGGGTAGGGGTATATGGAGGGAGGGTATTAGGTGGGACCTCATCTAAGATGCATAATACAATGGTACATTTTGAAACTATTAAGAATAGGGTATAAATGTATTACCACAACAAATAAGCAAGGAAGGTGATGGTTACATTACTCAGTTCAATGTAAGCATTCCACATTGTTTATAATTTCAGCACTTTGTACCCCATAAATGCATTAATGTACATAGTCATGATTTAATAAAGAAAATAGATAAATAAATGAGAAAATTAGAACAGATTCATAATTAGTAAGAAGACTGAATCAGTAATCAAAACTCCCCTATCAATGAAAATCCCAAGACTTTATGGCTTTATTGGTAAATTCTACCAAACATTTAAAGAAAAACTAATTCCAGTCCCAATAAGGTGAAGAGGAATAAACAATTTCAAACTTAATTTATAAGACCAGGCTTATCTTTATACTAATGCCAGACACAGACACTCTGAAAAAAGAAAATTACAGGCCAATTGATGAACCTAAATGCACAACTCATCAACAATGTGCTAGCAAAGCAAATCCAACAGCATATTAAAAGGATCATTCTCCATGACGAAGTGAGATATTCCTGGGACACAAGGATGGTTCAACACATGCAAATCAATAAATGTGATGCATCATATTAACAGAATAAAAGATGAAAACCATATGAGCTTCTCAACAGATGTAGGAAACACATTTGACAAAATTCAAAATTCACAATAAAAAACTCAACAAATTCAACATAGAAGGAATGCACCTGGGCACGATAGAGGCCACATGTGACAAGTCCATAGTTAACACTGCACTCAAATGGTGAAAGTTGAAAGCTTTCCACTAAGATCAGGAATAAGACATGGAAGCCCACTCTTACCATTTCCTTCACAATAGTACTGAAAGTTCCAGCTAGAGTAATTACACATTAGAAAGAAATAAAAGGCATCCAAACTAGAAAGGAAGATATTAAATCATCTCTATTTATAGATGACATTATCTTATACATAAAAACCCTAAACCTAGCACACAAAAAACCGTTAGACTTAATAAACAAATTTGGTAAAGAGCCTAGAATAAATCCATCCGTTTACAATCAATTGGTCTTTAACAAAAGTGCCAAGAATGCAGTGAGGAAAGGAAATGTCTCTAATAAATGGTGCTAGGAAAGCTGTATATCCATATGTGAAAGAATGAAATTAGATCCTTATATCACACTATACACGAAAATCAACCCAAAGCGGATTAAAGATTTAAATGTAAGACCTTTCGATGAGTGAGTAGAAAAAGAAAATGTGGTATACATAACACAATACTAGTCAGCCTTACAAAAGAAAGAAATCCTGTTATTTTCCACAACATGGATGTTGAGAATTTTTGCACCTATCATGTTCATAATTAGAGTTCAAAATGAAACAGTTACACCCGACATGTAGATTCACAGATGCCATGTTATGCTCTAAAGATAATGTGTAATGCTAGTAAAGATCCCCCTCTGAGTACACAGCTCATTTTATACATACTAGCCTGGGTATTAGGGTTTGTAGGAGGCTCTATGAGTGTGCACAACCACACAATACAATAAGCAATGTACCTGACATGGGCAGATCTGGCAGGAAAACAAAAATGCCTCTGCAAAAATATCTTGCTTTCAATCTTCAGAGGGCAGCCTTGAAATACAGAATGCTTAAGTAATTATCTTAATGTCACAAATCAACTGAAAAGTGAGAGGGAGGAAGAAATGGTGAATTTTGAAAGACATACTATAATTACATTAATGACTTTGTTTTCTAACCATAAAAACCTTTCTCCCTCTCTCACCCCAGCCATGGACAGACCTTCTGCTGTCACTGGACAGTGCGCTCTTGTTTTGTGCAATCTTCTTGAATCAGAGAGGACTCCATGTTTCTTTCTGGTAACAAGCTGAATTGTCAGAAGCAAGGTGGGAGTTTCCCAAGCAAACAAAAGAAACAGCTGAAAAGGCCACTGAGGCAACAAAGCAGGCCCTCCAGAAAATCTGTCTTTATATCTGAACTCTTTTTAGAGATAGGCAATAATAAACACTGCTTTTTAATAGGGCTTATGTGGGTGGTGGCTTCTGTGGTGAGAGCTTTGTGTCAGTGTGTTGATTCAATGGAAGCACACAAGCTTTGCCAAGGCCGAGCAACAGACCAGAGTGAAACTGGAGTCAGGTGCTGGGAATATTTTCTATCCATGACGGTGAAACAAAACAGCCCTTGCCTCCTTCTTTGAATAATTGCTTGGTGAGTTTATTATCAGTTGAAGTGAATGGGTCTCTATATGGCATTCTTTGCACTTAAAGAAGAATCATCCTAATTCTTATTTCTTTGAGTGGTGAAGGCCAAGGTAGGTAGGAAATGTGCGCAGTCATTTAAACAGGTAAAGATGGTTGGCTTTACTGGTTAATTTGCATACTTTTATTAAGTATCCTAACGTCCAAAAAACACACTGCACTAGGCTTCATAGAAAAAGAAAAAAATAGTAAGTATTATTGCTAAACTCACTGTGAATGTATGTATATGAGGCACTATGCTGATAATGTTATGGTGTATCCCAGACATGCACAGCCATGTCCTCAGTCACTGTATTCCAGACATGCACAGCCACGTCCTCAGTCACTGGATTCCAGACATGCACAGCTGTGTCCTTAGTCACTGTATTCTAATAACATCACATTTGCAGGGAAGTGCATGGCATAAACATTATTTTTGATGAGAATTTCAGCTGTAGGGTGTGTATAAAAGTAGAAATGACAAAGTCGTGCCATTTTCATGTAGTCTGATGTCTCTGAAGTATACATGAACCACTGGTATAGAATGTGATAGATGTCCTTGGTGATCCATGCTTTCTGCATAATAATGGACTGGTAAGAAAATCACTCTTTGAAAACACAAATAGGACACAAGCTTTTTCCTATCACAGAAAGTTTACATTTTTGCATGCCTGCTGCATTAGCACATCCTGTGCAATTATTTGGTCCTTAGCATCCTTAATTCCTATAGGGGCTGTATCATCAGCGGTAATCAGTATCTCTCTGGACCAGTAACACCAAAAAGGTGATGTTTTGTCAGCATTAATAAACTTGTTCTGGCATCAGATTTCCATTAGCCATGACCTTGGGAAACTCATCAAATGAATTTTTCTACTGCTTCATTATTAGCAGATGCTTCATCACCACAAATCTTTAAAAATTGAACATCTTGTCTTTTCTTAAATTTCTGCACCCAGTTCATTGACTATTCTTAGTTCATTTGGATGCTTAGCTCATCATGGTAAAGGTCTTTGCTTGTTTCACGATCAGAAGACCAGTAAGTGGCACCACCTCATTATGATGCTGATTGAGCCACTTTTTTAACACATAATTGAAGTCTTCATTTTTTGCCTAATGCAATTTTTTTCATTTTTGGTTAACTTGTGCTCATAACTTTCAGCATAGGACTTACCTAGTGGATGCTTCTGCTTCTTTGTGTCACATATGGTGTTCATTCCAACACCACACTCTACAGTAAGACATTTCATACTTACATCGCTCTTCCATTTATCCAATAGCTTGACTTTCTATGCTGCACCTAAACAGAACTACTTCCTCTTTTCTTATCACTGTTTTCCATAGAGGTATATTACATCTTTTTTCTTTGACATTTTTGGCAATATCTTTACATCATGGTGCACACAATAAGCAAAACAAACACATCGAGTAAATACATGTGTGTCCCGACCCGCGGGACAGCAACGGGGGGCCCGCAGGAACCACCTAAAGGAGAAAAACAAACAAGAGGCACGAGAAAGGGAGACAAGACAGTTTTCTGATCAAGTCTCTAACTTTATTGAAAAAACTTGTGCCTTATAAGCATTACGGGGAAGGTGGGTGGGTCTTGTTGGGAGGTTCAGAGGAGTTGTTAACTGGGGATTGGCTAGAGTAAGTAAGATGGGGCATAAGGTGATTGGTTGGCTAGTTGCCAGGTAAAGTTACCGGGAAAAGGTAAAACTGTTTTTTACTTAAAAAGGAAGTAAGGCCAAGCTGTACCTTATATGGCTTCCGACATCTCCTCCCTTTTTGTTTTAAGGAGGTGGGCATTAACCGAGAGAGGGAGTAGTGACCTGGCTCCTCTCGTGGATTTCCCAGATCCACATTTGTTATTTGCGGTATCTTTTGGAGAGGAGAGGTAAGCGAAATTTTTGATACCAACCTCTATGCAAGCCAGGTTTGCTCTCAGAGAAAAATCAGAGGGGGTCTGATCCTTCATTTGACTTCTCCTTGGGATCGGGAGGTCGAAGGATTGTGGGACCTTCTCTTGCAATGCCTTGCTGTGCACTCAACTCGGTGCCCATACCCTTTTTTCCTTTTATTAGGAATGGGTAAGTGTACCTCTGATCTATACACTGCCCTCATTATGAGGGGAAGCCATAAGAGTCGGTTTCTTGGTCAGACAGAGCCAGGCGATGGTAGTGAATTTGAATTGGTTTTGCTAGGGCAGAGTCTATTTGTTGTTTAATGAAAGTGGTAACCTTTTTGAATAGCCAGGGGCCAAAGGAAAGGACTAATAGAAAACCTAATAGGGGGCCTAGGAGTGGGAGGAGATAAGGAAGAAGTCCATCGAATCCTGACCAAAGGGGGTTATCACGAAGTTCCTTTCTTCTTTCTTCGAGCTGGTCTTGCAGGTTTTTTATCTTGTCTCGAACAATGCCTGACTTGTTGGCGTAGAAGCAGCATTTTTCCTGTAAAGCCAAACAGATACCTCCCTGCTCTGCCGTGAGGAGATCTAAGCCTCTACGGTTTTGTAGGACTACTTCTGCTAGGGAGTCTATTTGATCTTGAAGATCGCGAATTGTTTCAGAAAGAGCTGAGACATCCTCTATTAGTTGATGAGACAGTTTGTGGTAGGAATGTATAGATATTCCTGTTCCGGTAACTCCCGTGGCTACTGCTGTAGTGATGCCTAGTCCTGCTATTAGTGGGATAAGTTGAATAGCTCTTTTAGAGCGTGGATGTCCAGCTATGTAATCAAGACTGGGGAGAGGAACAGGTTGATCTCCTAGTATAATAGAGATATCAGGGAGTAGTTGGGCGGTTACGCAATAGCCTGTCCAGTTACCTGGTAGGGCCGTGTAGGCCAAATTTCCTCCGCATACAAAAACATGTCCAGGAGGAGGGCACCGGTGTGAGGTGATGTTAGAAATGGAGGAGCAGTTTGTGAAGGTGATGCTTCCTAAGTCTACATCATAATTATTGTTCTGGGGAGGTTTGTATATACAAGGGGTTTGTGTAAATTCTATAGGTTGGACTCTAAAAGGTAGACTGTCACTACAGTTTAGATGTGAGTTGTTTAGATGTGAAGTGGAGGTGTTTGTTAGTAGGGCTAGGGGCATAGGTGTGCCAAGAGTTAGACATAGCCAGCAGTTTTCCGCGAGGGTTGGGTTGGAATTATTTAAAGCTTTGAAAGTGGCTTCTAAAATATCAGAGGTTTGGATGTCGAGATCTATGTCTCGAGATTTAGGTAAAGCTAAGGGGTGGTATTGTAGGGGAGTATATTTTTCTTTAATTATTTTTTCAATTTGTTTTTGGACCGCATCTTCTCTTACCCTATCTGATGGCCCACCGCCATCAGATGTGTGAATTGGTGGTTTTAGTGGCCAGCAAACATTTTTGCCAATAGTGCCTAAGCAGGAGGCTTGGGCATATTTGGAGTGTCCCAGGTTATGAGTAGAATCAAGCTCACCTCCAAAGGAGCCAGAATAAGTTCTTTGTAAAATGGCTGTTAGATATGTGTTGCCGTTTGTGTGGGTGCACTGTTGGACACTATTGTAGCACATAGAGTGCATTTGATTGGTTATTTCGCACTCTGTGGGACAAGGTCCTGGTTCGTTTTGAATTGGGAGTATTATTTTGGGTGCATTAACACATTGCCAGTTTTGTTTATGTCCTCCTCCTATCTGTGACGTGAAAGTTAAATAGGCGGTTTTGCCGCTGCAATCAACTTGGCTAGTATGTGAGGTGGGTATTATTGTAGTTGTTCCTCCCTTGCAGTCACAAGGTGCCCCATATAATTTTTGGAGTAGTTGTTCTGTGGTAATTGGGGGCCCCATGCCACCTAGGGTAGTGTTTAATAAGGTAAAGAATATTATGGTAGGGTAGAAAACCATGGTTTTGATTGATTTTGTTCTAGCAGGTAGGAGTTTATTGAGAAGTAGTGTCTTCAGGAAGGTTGTGTTCCAGGGCCGTATCTGTAGGGGAAGATAAAGTTTTCTCAGGGATTTTCCCTGGAACTGATAGTGTTACGGAGGGGTTGATGGGTTTGATTAACCGTTCTGGGAGCCAACGAGGTCCGTCTTCTTTGGTATCATATATATAGGCATGTCCTCCACCCCAAATGAGAACGGGATCGGGGCCATTCCATTTTAAAGTAAAGGGATCTTTCCACATGACTTTAGCATATTGGGTGTTTGTTTCTTGGTGCCAGAGTCTGTCAGCTGCAGACTTTCCATGGTAATCTAATTGTAAGAAGTTTAGGACAAATAGAGCATGGTTAAGGAGGTTACGAGGGGAGCCTTTGGTGGGATAAAAGGAGGTAGTTTTAAGTTTGTTAATTGTGGTTTTTAAGGTTTGATGTGCTCTTTCAACGATCCCTTGGCCTTGCGGGTTATAAGGGATCCCCGTAATGTGTTTGATTTTTAATTGATGGCAGAATGATTGAAAGGCTTTGGAAATGTATCCAGGGCCGTTGTCAGTTTTGATTTTTTGAGGTTTATTCATGGTAGTAAGACATTGGAGAATATGGGCTATGACATTTTTTCTGGCTTCACCGCTTTGAAGAGTGGCGAAGATGAATCCACTGAAAGTGTCAATAGTGACATGGACATACTTAAGGGTGCCAAATTCAGGGAGATGGGTAACATCCATTTGCCAAATTTCATTGGGGAGTATACCCCTGGGATTGACTCCTAAGTGAGGAACCGGTAATGAGGTTACACATCCGGGACAGGACTTGACAATTTGTCGAGCTTGTTCTCTGGAAATTTTGAATAGGAGTCGGAGGGTGTGAGCATTAAGATGGTGAGTAGCATGAGTTTGTTGGGCTTTGGTAATTGGGTCTGTAAAGATGGGGTATATAGGTCGGGTATTTTTGTCAGTGATGGCATTGCCCTGGGAAAGGGGTCCTGGTAGTTCTGTATGTGCTCTTAAGTGTCCGATGTAAAAGGGAGTTTGCCTGGTTCTTATTAACTTTTGTAGTTGATAGAATAGAGGTACTGCATTAGTGGTAGGTTTGATATAGGGAATAGTTTCTAACAAAGGGATGGAAAAGGCTAGATAAGAACTATCAGTGTAAAGATTAAAGAGAAAATTGGGTAATTTTGTAAAGACTTGAAGGATTGCAAAAAGTTCTACAAGTTGGGCAGATTTGAAAGGGGATTTAATGGAATGTTCTTTATCATTGATAGTAAAGGCAGCCATGCCATTGGAAGAGCCATCTGTAAATACTAAGAATGCTTGTTTAAGTGGTGTTTTTGAAGTGATTTTGGGGATAACGAAGGGATGTAATCGTGCAAATTGGAGTAATTTGTGGGGAGGGAAATGGTTATCTATTGTTCCTTGGAATGAAGTGAGGGAAATGGTCCAATCGTCATCATGTTGAATAAGCCAATTTAATTGTTCCTTAGTATATGGAAGAATAAGTTGATTGGGATCTCTTCCAAAGTATTGTAAGCTTTTTTCTCTCCCTTGTCGTATGATTTTTGTGACTAATGAAGGGTAGGGGGTAAGTACCCAGGAGGGAGAGGAGGGTAGGTGAATCCAAAGAAGGGGATTGTCTTGCCATAAAACTCCGGTTGGTATGTGAGGTGTAGGGTATATGATAAGAGAGAAAGGTTTATTGTAGGAAAGGAATGTAATTTGTTGTTGTTGAATGGCATTCTCAACCGAGCGAAGGGCTTTCTTTGCTTCAGGGGAGAGGGAGCGCGGGGAGAGAGGATTAGAATCACCCTGTAGGGTGTTAAAAAGGGGCTTAAGTTCCTCGGTTGTAAGTTTTAGGTAGGGTCTTAACCAGTTAATATCGCCGAGGAATTTTTGGAAGTCATTAAGGGTTTGAAGGTGTGAAGTTTCTAGTTGGATTTTTTGAGTTGTAATTTTATTTGAGTTTAATTCGAATCCAAGATAATAATAGGGGTCTTTGAGTTGTATTTTATTGGGAGCTATTTGGAGTCCTAAGGTGTTGAGTTGATTTGTTAGTTCTTGGCTGCATTTGAGTACTTTTGAGGCCGAAGGTCCTGCTAGAAGAATATCATCCATATAGTGAATGATATACATAGAGGGCCATAGTGGCCGGAGGGGGTCTATGGCTTGGGCGACAAATTTTTGACATAGGGTGGGACTGTTTGCCATTCCCTGTGGGAGTACTTTCCATTGATAGCGGGGCATAGGCCCTTTGAAGTTGATAATGGGGAGGCTGAAGGCAAAACGCTCCCTGTCCTGAGGGTGTAAAGGAATGGTGAAGAAACAATCTTTAAGATCAATAATAATTTTGAAATAATTGGCTGGAATAGCAACTGGGGAAGGGAGGCCTGGTTGAAGGGCTCCCATGGTATACATGGTTTCATTAATTTCTCTGAGATCTTGGAGAAGTCTCCAGGATCCTGTTTTCTTTTTTATTGTAAATATGGGGGTGTTCCAGGGGGAAGTAGTAGGTTCTAAGTGGCCAGCTGCTAGTTGTTCCTGTACTAACTGAGTAGCTGCTGTAAGTTTTTCATTACTTAGAGGCCATTGATCTACCCACACCGGTGCGTCAGATTTCCATTTTATCCTATCAGTGTGGGGTACAGGAAAGTCAATGGCCATTATGGAAAATGTTCACTCCCTAAACCCGAGCGGTTACTGTTTTGTACTAGGGAAAGGGGCTGTTTTATTCCTTGGCTGTTTTTACCTAATCCTTGCCCTGGTAAAAAGCCCTGCTTAAGCATTTGATGAGTGATGATTTCATTGGGACTGCACATAATGATTTTCATCTGGGATAAGATGTCTCGCCCCCAAAGATTGATGGGCAGTCCTGAAACAATGTAAGGTTGTACTTGTCCGGTATTACCTTCTTCGTCTTTCCATGTTAATATTTTGGAACTTTGTTTAGGATTGGTTGATTGACCAATACGTTTAAGGTGAGTTATGGAGGCTTCACAGGGCCAACTAGAGGGCCAGTTTTGGGCAGCGATGACTGTAGCATCAGCCCCTGTATCTACTAGGCCTGTAAAGGCTTTGCCATCAAGATGTAAAGTTAACAATGGTCTTTCAGGGGTTATTTCTTGTGCCCAATAAGCATCAGCTGATCTGAGAGCAGCATTTAGTCTGGGGAAGGAGGAACTATTTTTATTGGAGGAATTTATGGGGAGCAATATAAGTTGGGCTATTTTTTTGCCTTTGGGGATGGACACAGGTCCTGATGGTGCTGAGGCTAAGAGTGTTATTTGTCCTGTATAATTATTATCAATAATTCCAGGAGTGATGTGGAGACCGGCCAATGTAATACTTCCTCTGCCTAAGACAAGGCTGAAGGTCTCAGGAGGTAGGGGCCCATATGACTCTGTGGGTATGAGTTGTATTCCTTGGTCAGGAATTAATATTGTATCGGTGGCGGCACAGAGGTCCAATCCTGCACTACCTGGGATGGGGTGGAGGAGAGATTTGACATCTGAGTGAGGAGAATTTGTTGTTGGTTTTCCTGGGCTTGAGGGATGAACCTGGTGGCCCCTTGGTTCAGTCCCTGAGTTGGGGCCAGGGGCTGGCCCCTCAGGAAGTTTCCCTGGTTGGGGTTTTCCCGCGAAGGGGTAAGGAGTTTACCTTCGATATCAGTTTTGGAGTAGCATTCATTAGCCCAGTGAAGGCCGCGCTTGCAACGTGGGCAACGAGTTTTGGGAGGTGCTCGGGGCTGGGAACATTTAGGCGGGGAATTGGTGGTAGCTGCTGATTGTTTTTCATTAGGGCAGTTACGGGCGAAGTGCCCTGGCTGTTTACAATTATAACAGGTTTTGTGTTGGTTATTTGAGGTGAGGTTTTTTAAGGCTGCCCCAATGGCTAGACCAAGCGTGTGAGAAGTGCCAATGCCTGAGCATAATTTTATGTAGTTGGACAGACTGCCACAATGATGGGGTCTAAGGATTTCCTGGCATGTTAAATTTGCATTTTCATAAGCAAGATGTTTAATGAAGGTGCCCTCAACTTCTGCTTCCCCTAATAATCTTTCGGCAGCGTCAGTGAGGCGGCTGACAAAGTCACTATAGGGTTCATCAGAGCCTTGGCGAACTTTAGCCAAGGAGGTGGTGGCTGAGCCTTTAGGAGGGAGTCGTCGCCAAGCTTTGAGGCCTGCATTCTGAATTTGAGCTAGTAATCCAGGGGGAAATGTTGCTTGGATTTCATTAGTTTCATAGGGACTCCGGCCGAGTAGTTTATCTCGGGTCCAAGAGCGTGTGGTTTTATTTTCACTATTGCGCTGGGCAGTTTCTTGACAATTTTCTACAAAGTCAGTCCGCCAAAGGACATAGTCACCTCCTGATAATGTAGCTCGTGCCAGGGAGAGCCAATCGTTGGGTGTTAGCCATCGGTCACTAAGACTCTCAAGGATGGTAAGTGTATAAGGAGCAGTGGGGCCATAATTGGTAACTGCCGCTTTTAGGTCTTTTAAATGTTTAAGGTTTAGGCAGCGGTATTTTTGTCCTTTAACGAGATTTTTTTGGTCAGTGTCTAAATCCTCTGTATCTGAATTATCAGGATCAGGTTTTGTGGAGTTGGGGGAGGTTTCATTTTCATTAGAAGGGTCTTCCTCAATCTCATTGTCTTCAGATTCTGCTACGGCAGGGTTAGAATTTTGGCTACGGGTGACGGGGAATGTAAGAACAGGGGGGTTGACTTTGGCCCTTTTTGTTCTCCCTATTTTTTGTGTTGGTGAGGGAGATAGATTATTGGCAGTGAGGTTGGGGTTTAATTTAAAAAGTTCAGTTTCAAGGGCCTGAATTTCTTTAATAAGGTGAAGGTGCTCACGCTTGGTTTGTAATATTTCTTTGAGGGAGGAGACTTCTTGAGTGAGTGTTGTTTTTGCTAGTCGGATGGGGTCAAGTGGGAGATTATTGGGTATAGAGGGAGGTTTTGGAATAACTGAGGTGTTGAGGTTGTAAGAGTGTGGGTTATGGGGGGGGGTTTGTTGATGACAGGGGCTGTAAGGCCCCAGGGGTTATCATGGTAATGGACAGCCTGATTTTCTAGGGATTTTTCTTCCTCAGGGTTTAAATGATGTATTTGATTATTAGAAATGAGCGATGGGTAGAGTTTGGGAGATGAAGGTTTTTGAGGGAAAGGGTTGGTAACATTTGGAGTTTTAAGAGCGTTGTTGGGGCTGTTCGGGGTTTTAGGGGAAACTGGGGGGTTGTCAGGAATTTCTACCGTGACAGAGGGGCAGGTGGAAGGACGGCGAGAAGCCTCTTTAAGGACTTCTTCTCCTACTTTGATGACATCTCGAATGTCAGGATCTAGTGAATGAACTTTTAACATGTCATGAATTAAATTCCAGTAGGAAAAGGCTGTAACTGGGACTTTGTCAGGACCAAAGGTGTGGTAAAAGTCCTGCAAGGCATCTCCTACTTGTTCCCAGCGTTTTTGGCTGATTGTTCCCTCTAAAGGGAACCAGGGGCAAGTGTTATGAATAAAATTAAAAAATTCTTTAAGGTCCTTTCTTTTAACCCTTACTCCTCGCACTCTGAGTGATCCTTTGAGTCCGTCAAGGAACATTTCATGTGTACTAAGCGAATTCCCCATTATGTTGGCTGGATGGCTCTCTCAGGATCTCGGTTCACGCAAGTCTCCAGTCGACTCGGAACTTAAGTTTCTCTGTGACCACTCTCCCTGTGCCTTATGGTCTCTGCTCGCGTGTCATAGGTCGGCAGGTATAATCCGCCTGCTCGGACCCTCTCAGGCAGGACAGCTGCCTACCGCCCTCAGGCTTAGCCTTTGGGAGGCAGCGTCCCTGGGAGTGCCCTTGAGGTGGACGACCGTGTAAGACATAGCGAGCTCAGAGTTTGTTAGAGAGTGTTAGGCAGAAAAACTAGTCCAAGTGTTTTGGAGTTCTCACTGCCGAAACGGGTACCTCTCGTCCTTCCCCGCTTTGGCCCTGTGAGCTTGGTAAGTGAATTAGATCCGGGAGAGCCAATAATAACAGCCAAGACAAAGGGGTGAAATGTTTGAAATCTTGTAAGTTATCGTTTGCCTACCTTCTCTTCTGATCCGTCTCATGGCGGGTGAACCGAGGCGATCTGAATGGGGAGTGCACACGGGTCCTCGCTGCAGCTCCGAAGGGTGCCCGGCGGGGCTTCCGTAGGCAAGCGTTCTCCTCCAGGGGGTCCCTATCGCCCCACATTGGGCGCCAGGATGTCCCGACCCGCGGGACAGCAACGGGGGGCCCGCAGGAACCACCTAAAGGAGGAAAACAAACAAGGGGCGCGAGAAAGGGAGACAAGACAGTTTTCTGATCAAGTCTCTAACTTTATTGAAAAAACTTGTGCCTTATAAGCATTACGGGGAAGGTGGGTGGGTCTTGTTGGGAGGTTCAGAGGAGTTGTTAACTGGGGATTGGCTAGAGTAAGTAAGATGGGGCATAAGGTGATTGGTTGGCTAGTTGCCAGGTAAAATTACCGGGAAAAGGTAAAACTGTTTTTTACTTAAAAAGGAAGTAAGGCCAAGCTGTACCTTATATGGCTTCCGACACATGTGGGTCTTGCTCTCATGTGGGGCATCACAGGGAGCCTGCTGTTAGTGCATCCGGCCTGCACTTGTGCCACTTCATTACCCTTTGTGGATGTGTTTGTACGGAGGAAACTGGCTGGTGCACAGAAGCTGAGCGAGCACTGAATAAATGTTGCATCATGCTGCAAACCTGCATTTTGACTGTAACCTGTCACAGGAGGTCAGGTGTGGAGTTTCCCACTTGTGATATCATGTCAGAATTCAAAAATTGTCAAATTCTGGAGCATTTCAGATATCAAATTTTTTGATTAGGGATACTCAACATAGTCAGGTATTTTAGGAACCAGCCAAGCATATCACCAAATACATTTAATAATGTGTTATATTGATCAAACCATTTGAAGCCTCCAATGCTATATAAATGCTTGAATTGTTTTATTCATTTATTATTTATGGGGCACTTATTATTCCTTAGGTCTATAATGAAAATATATTATTCCTGCCATCAGGAATTTCACTTGCTATTGTATTTAATGATATCTTTAAATAAGAATCACTGATTTTAACACATTTTAAGTTTCATGGTAGATTTCATGTTCTGTGATATATCAGATTAATCAGATACCCTTAACAAGCTTTCTGATAAAAGTAGCCAAAATATTATGTGTGTGTATTTGTATATGTAGACTATGTTAAGTGTGTCACTAAACTGGCAGAAAAGTACATGATAAGCTAAAGCCAAAGTGAAGTGAGATGAGGAGATGAGAGATGAGCAGAGGTGGAGGCCGGCTCTGGCCCCGCTGGAACCTGCCAGACCCTGGCAAACTTGAGTATGGGTATTGAAGAATGCATAATGCATAGAAGAAAGCAGACACACCTATGGCACATGTAACGTAGAAGGTCTAATTATAGTCCCCCATAGAAAACTGAGGCCGTATAGCTATACAATTTCTTCTTAGAAGTGAACAATAAGGAAACATCTTTTTTCACCTTGGCACTGGGAGTAGGGGGAAAAAAATCCCTCTAATGAATTTCAAACAATAATCCAGCCCTCACACAGCTTTTTCGCCCAAGCTCAAACTTTCTGTATGGTAAAAAAAATACTCACATAGAAATTTTAATTCAAAATGGTCCTGGATTTTAGTACCTACCCCCAGGGAGAAGCAAATTAAAATCTTCTCTGAAAGAATTCTATGTCAACATGACTTGAAGGAATTTTTCAGATAATGTGAGCTATCAGTCAAAAATTGCAAATATACAGGTAAACAAAGAACTATGAGTAAGAGCCAGCAGAAATAGCATTGCAGAATCTGACAGACAAAAACTCCAGGTACTGGAATCATCAAATGCTGAATACAAGATAAGAATATTCAATATGCTTGAAGAGCTGATGATTCAAAGTATAAGCAAGAAACAAGAGACTATTTTAAAAATCTGCAGAACAGTAACTAGAAAATTAAAATTACAATAAAATAAATGAATTTAAACACTAAATGAGTTAAATACAGATTAGAAAGTGGTGAAGAGAGACTTAATAAAAGAATGATAAGTTCAAAGAATTTAACCAGAATATTTATGAAGGACACATATTGAAAATATGAAAGAGGTTAATAAAATTAGAGAGCAGAATGAGAAGGCCCAGCATACTGTAATAAGAAATCCAGAAGGGAGGGGAGGAACATGATGGCAGCCAAGTAACAGCTTCCTTGCAACTGGGCATAGTGAGTCTGGGGAGAGAAGACTCCAGGAATCTCTGGCTCGTGGGATCTGCTCAGAAACATCCCTTTTGGGACACAGGGAGTCAGCAAGAGACTTCTGGACCCCATGAGGAGGACAAAAGCAGTGGAGAACTGGCAAAAGTGTTTGTGTGTGTTTATTTGGTCTAATCCCACTGACAGCTGTAAGTACAGCAGCAGTGAGATTGCAAACTGGAAAGGCCTTACCTGTGAGCTGTTTTGTTTGTTTGTTTGTTTGTTTGTTTGTTTGTTTGTTTTTGACTTAGCACTCAGTTGAACTACCTTGGGAAAACTTGGGCAAGAGTGTGGAGGACTTTAAGCATTGTCTAGGGCCCCAGACTGAGCCACTGAGCCAGACAGAGCTAATAGTGTTTGACTGTGGGCCATGCTCAGACATTGTGTGAGAACTGCCCCAGCAAGCTCTGCCCCCAGGGTCACAGAGCAAGGATCTGGCAGGAGTGAGTAATCTAGTGACTAAGCAGCCTAACAGCAGGGACTGAGATGCCTTACAGCCTTTTGGCCCTCAAGGGCATAGCGTGAGACCAATTTTGGCACACTGGGTAAGTGGATAGCCACTTCAGGAGAGATCCCAGAGACAAGTGCTTTCCTGGGAAAGCTTCTTATTGGCCAAGGTTAGCAGTTTAAAGTGCCTTTTAAGTGGGCTGAGTAGAGATTTAGGATCTCCACTCTGCAGAGTTTGAGAAATCAGCAGAGGCTTCCAGTCTTCATCTCATACAGCCATATCAGCATTGTGATTAACATCTCAACATCTCATACCCCAGAAGATCATCCGTTGCCCAGACAATATTCAGAAAGATACATATACTGCTTTGTTTGGGTTTTTTTGTTTCTTTGGTTGTTTTTTTTTTTGTTTGTTTGTTTGTTGTTTGTTTTTGTAATTTCAACATTTTCCCCATAGACTTGTCTTTTCTTTTTTTTTTTCTTTTCTTTCTTCATTTTCTCATTTAAATATAATTTCCCATTGTTGCCTTTTTTAACAATTAGGACTTCGTTTCTGCTAGTGTTTCTACCCCTATTACTTAGGTTTTTCCCCAATTTAATCCTGTAAAGTTTTCTGTTTGCTTGTTTTGGTTTGATTTATAGCATTTTTGTCTTTCCTATCTACTTAGTGGAGGTGGGGTACTGTGTTCAAATAGGCTAGCAAAGAGCTGCTAACCTCAAGGGAACCACCCATCCTGGCACCCCCATAGGTTGGGGTATTTTAAGGTTTGGTCAAAGTACCATACTGTATACTTATATTTCTCCTGTCTCCCTCTTTCTGTGCCTCTTTTCTTTTTGTCAATATTCCCTTTTACAGGGAGGCACCTGTGGCTCAAGGAGTAGGGTGCTGGTCCCATATGCTGGAGGTGGCAGGTTCAAACCTAGCCCTGGCAAAAACCACAAAAAAAAAAAATTACCTTTTACACACACCCTCTTCTTTCTCTTCTTTCTTTTTTTTTATTTTTCTTTCTTTTTTCCCTTCTTGCTCTTCAATCTTCTCATCCTTCTGGTCCTGTACCAAAAGGACTCATCAAAACCCTAGTCCAGAGTCTTGGTAACTTAAAGAGCAAGAGAAAGTGAAAGGAAAATTAGGTCAAGGAAAAAGATAAAAGAAATTATTCATCAGGGAGAATCAGCAAAAAAATCCTGGCAACATGAAAAAACAGTCCAGAGCAACCCCCTCAAGGGACCATGAGGTAGCTACTACAGAGGATTCCACCAATAAAGAAATGTTAGAAATGACAGAAAGGGAATTTAGAATACTGATGATGAAAACAATGAAGGAAATGATGGAAACAATGAAGGAAACTGCTGACAAAGTGAAAAATAACCAAAAGGAAATCCAAAAACAGAAGCAAATAAGAAATGAATGATATGAAGAATATAAAAAGGATATAGCAGAGCTCAAGGAACTGAAGCAGTCAATTAGGGATCTTAAAGATGCAATAGAAAGTATCAACAACAGATTAGACCATGCAGAAGAAAAAATATCAGAGGTAGAAGACAAAGCTCTTGAGATAACTCAGATAGTTAAAGAGGCAGAAAAGAAGAGAGAGAAAGCAGAATGTTCACTGACAGAATTATGGGACATTATGAAGTGTTCAAACATACGAGTTATAGGTATCCCAGAAGGGGAAGAAGAATGCTCCAGGAGAATGGAAGCCATACTAGAGAATATTATAAATGAAAATTTCCCAAATATCACCAAAGATTCTGATTCACTCCTTTCAGAGTGATATCAGACCCCAGGTCACCTCAACTCTAACCAAGCTTCTTAAAGACACATTCTGATGAACCTGCCCAAAGTCAAGACAAAAGAAAAGATTCTGCAAGCTGCCAGGAGTAAGTGCCAGTTAACCTACAGGGGCAAATCCATCAGGGTGACTGCAGAATTCTCTAAAGAAACTTTTCAAGCCAGAAGACAATGGTCATCTACCTTTAATCTACTTAAACAGAACAATTTCCAGCCCAAAATTCTATATCCTGCTAAGCTGAGCTTTAAAACTGATGGAGAAATCAAATCATTGTCTGATATACAAACATTGAAGAAATTCACCACAACAAGACCAGCTCTACAGAAAATATTTCAACCTATTCTACACACTGACCATCACAATGAATCAATAGCAAAGTAAGAACTCACAAGTTAAAGGACAGAACCTAACTTCCACACGAATGCAAAAGATAAAACTAAGCAATGGACTCTCACAAAATAAGATGAATAGAACAATTCCACACTTATCAATTATCTCAATAAATGTTGATCTCAATAAATGGCTTAAATTCCCCACTGAAGAGGCATAGATTGGCTGACTGGATTAAAAAAACACAAGGCACCTATTTGCTGTCTGCAGGAAACACACCTAGCTTCAAAAGACAAATTAAAACTCTGAGTTAAGGGTTGGAAGATAATTTTTCAGGCAAATGGAATTCAGAAGAAAAGAGGGGTTGCAATCTTATTTTCAGATACATGCGGATTTAAAGCAACTAAATTTAAAAAAGACAGAGATGGTCACTTTATATTGGTCAAGGAAAAAATACAATAAGAAGATGTTTCAATTCTAAATATTTATGCACCCAATTTAAATGTTCCCAGATTCTTGAAACAGACCTTACTCAGTCTGAGTGATATGATATCCTATAATACCATAGTAACAGGGGACTTTAACACTCATCTTACAGAGCTGAACAGATCCTCTAAATAGAAATTAAGAAAAGATATAAGGGACCTAAATGAGACCCTAGAACAACTGTGCTTGACAGACGCATATAGAACACTCCATCCCAAAGGTAAAGAATATACATTATTCTCACCAACTCATGGAACATTCTCCAAAATTGATCATAACCTAGGACACAAAACAAACCTCAACAGAATCAAAAGAATTGAAATTTTACCATGTATCTTCTCAGACCACAAGGCACTAAAAGTGGAACTCAACTCTAACAAAAATGTTTAACCCCACACAAAGGCATGGAAACTAAACAACCATCTGTTGAATGACAGTGGGGTGCAAGAAGAAATAAAAGAAGAAAATATTAACTTCCTTGAGCATAACAACAATGAAGACACAAGCTACCAAAACTCTGGGATACTACAAAAGCAGTTTTGGGTTTTTTTTTAATTGAATCATAGCTGTGTACAATAATGCAATCATGAAGTACAATGTGCTGGTTCCATATAGAGTCTGAAATATTTTCACCAAACTGGTTAACATGGCCTTCATAGCATTTTCTTAATTATTGTGTTCAAACCCTAATACTCTACACTTAGTAAACTTCACTTGCACCCTTCCAAGATGCAAACTAGGTGTGGACCCACCAATCACCCTCCCTTTACCCTTCCTCCCCCTCCCTTCCCCTCCTTTGCCCCCTTCCCCATATTCTTGTACTGAGATTGGGTTATAGCCTTCATACGAAAGCTATAAATTTAGTTTCATATTAGGGCTGAGTACATTGGGTACTTTTTCTTCCATTCTTTGAATACCTTGCTAAGAAGAATATTTTCCAGCTCCATCCATGTAAACACGTAAGAGGTAAAGTCTCCATCTTTCTTTATGGCTGCATAATATTCCATGGTGTACATATACCACAATTTATTAATCCATTCATGAGTCGACGGGTACTTGGGTTTTTTCCATGATTTAGCAATTATGAATTGGGCTGCAATAAACATTCTGACACAAATATCTTTGTTATAGTGCAATTTTTGGTCTTCTGGATATATACCTAGTAGAGCAATCATAGGTTCGAATGGCAGATCTATTTTTAGATCTCTAAGTATTATCCAAACATCTTTCCAAAAGGACCATAGTAGTTTGCATTCCCACCAGAAGTGCAGAAGTGTTCCCTTTTCTCCACATCTGCGCTAACATCTCTGGTTTGAGGATTTTGTGATGTAGGCTAATCTTACTGGAGTTAGATGATATCTCAAAGTAGTTTTGATTTGCATTTCTATGATGGTTAAGGATGATGAGCATTTTTTCATGTGTCTGTAGGCCATGCGCCTGTCTTCTTCAGAGAAGTTTCTCTTCAAGTCACTTGCCCAGACTGAGATGGGATCACTTGTTCTTTTCTTGCTAATACTTTTGAGTTCACTGTGGATTCTGGTTATTAGACCTTTATCAGAGACATAACCTGCAAATATCTTCTATTCTGAAGGCTGTCTGCTTGCTCTACTTACTATATTCTTGGCTGTGCAGAAACTTTTTAGTTTCATCAGGTCTCAGTATTGTTTTGTTTTTGTCATACTTTAAAGATCTCAAAAAAATAATACATCATTTTATATGAAATCAGAAAAAACATCAAATAGCCAAGACATTACTCAGAAATAAATGGAAAAGCAGTTTTGAGAAGAAAATTTATCACTTTAGATGCTTACATTCAAAAAACAGAAAGAGAGCTCATCAACAAACTCACAAGCCATATGATGGAATTGGAAAAAGAAGATCAATCTAAGCCTAAACCAGCAGAAGAAAAGAAATATCCAAAATTAAATCAGAGATCAATGAAAGTGAAAACAAAAGAATCATTCAGAAAATTAATGAAACAAGGAGTTGGTTTTTTGAAAAAATAAATTAAATAGATAAACCTTTGGCCAGACTAACTAGAAATAGAAAAGTAGCCTAGTAACCTCAATCAGAAATGATAAAGGGGAAATAAAAACTGATGCCACAGAGATACAAGAGATCATCTTTGAATACTACCAGAAACTCTATGCCCAGAAATTTGACAATGTAACAATATTTGGAATCACACTCTCTCCCTAGACTTAGCCAGGAAGAAATAGAGCTCCTGAATAGACCAATTTCAAGCACTGAGATCAAAGAAACAATAAATATCTTTCAAGAAAAAAGTGACCTGGTCCAGATGGCTTCACACCAGAATTCTATCAAACCTTCAAAGAAGAGCTTATTCCCATAATGCAGAAATTATTCCAAAAAAATGAAGAGGAAGGAATCTTCCCCAACATGTTCTATAAAGCAAACATCACCCTGATACCATGGCTCAGTGAGCAGGGCGCCGGCCCCAAATACCGAGGGTGACGGGTTCAAACCCAGTCCCGGCCAAACTGCAACCAAAAAATAGCCGGGCGTTGTGGCAGGCGCCTGTAGTCCCAGCTGCTCAGGAGGCTGAGGCAGGAGTATCGCCTAAGCCCAGGAGTTGGAGGTTACTGTGAGCTGTGTGACGCCACGGCACTCTACCAAGGGCGATAAAGTGAAACTCTGTCTCTACAAAAAAAAAAAAAACAACTAAAAAGGAGAATTTCAGACCAATTTCACTAATGAATATAGATGCAAAAATTCTCAACAAAATCCTAGCCAATAGATTGCAGCTTATCATCAAAAAAGTCATACATCATGATCGAGTAGGTTTCATCCCAGGGATGCAAGGCTGGTTTAACATACGTAAGTCCATAAACATTATCCACCGTATTAACAAAAGCAAAAACAAGGACCATATGATCCTCTCAATAGATGCAGAAAAAGCATCTGCTAAAATCCATCATCCTTTTCTAATTAGAACACTGAAGAGTATAGGCATAGGTGGCACATTTCTAAAACTGATTGAAGCTATCTATGACAAACCCACAGCTAATATTTTACTGAATGGAGTAAAACTGAAAGCTTTTCCTCTTAGAACTGGAACCAGACAAGGTTGTCCTCTGTCACCTTTACTATTCAACATAGTGCTGGAAGTTCTAGCCAATACAATTCGGCAAGACAAGGAACTAAAGGGAATCCAAATGGGAGCAGAGGAGGTCAAACCTTCTCTAAAGAAGACAGACGAATGGCTAACAAACATATGAAAAAATGCTCATCATTCCTATCTATTAGAGAAATGCAAATCAAAACCACCCTGAGATACCATCTAACCCCAGCGAGAATGGCCCACATCACAAAATCTCAAAACTGCAGATGCTGGCATGGATGTGGAAAGAAGGGAACACTTTTACACTGCTGGTAGGACTGCAAACTAATACAACATTTTCGGAAGGAAGTATGGAGAACCCTCAAAGCACTCAAGCTAGACCTCCCATTTGATCCTGCAATCCCATTACTGGGCATCTACCTGGAAGGAAAAAATATCCTTTTATAATAGGACACTTGCACTAGACTGTCTATTGCAGCTCAATTTACAATCACCAAAACGTGGAAACGGCCTAAATGCCCACAAACCCAGGAATGGATTAACAAGCTGTGGCATATGTACACCATGAAATACTATTCAGCCATTAAAAAAATGGAGACTTTACAGCCTTTGTATTAACCTGGATGGAAATGGAACACATTATTCTTAGTAAAGCATCACAAGAATGGAGACTCATGAATCCTATGTACTCAATTTTGATTTGAGGAAAATTAATGACAATTAGTGACAATTAATGACACAGTGGGGGTGGGGGAAGGGGAGAGCAGAGAGAGAAAGAAGGAGGGAAGGGTGGGGGAAAGGAAGATCAGAGAGAGGGAAGGAGGGAGGGGGTGGGGTCTTGGTGTGTGCCACACCTTTTGCCGGCAAGACACGATTGTAAGAGGACTTTACCTAACAAATGCAATCAGTGCATTGAGGTTTCTTGTACCCTCAATGAATCACCAACAATAAATAAAATAAAAAAAAGAAAAGAAATCCAGAAGGAATAATAATGCAAATGAAGAAAAAACAATATCTGAAGAGATAATAATGAAGAGTTTTCCAGAAAAAAACACCAACTCCAACCCAAGCAAGGGAAACAAAAATAAATCCATATCTAACCTAATAGACACATGTATGTGTAAAAATAAAAATTAAAAAAAAATCCACATCTAGATGTATTACAGTAAAACTACAGGGCACTGAGGACAAAGGGACGATGTACAAAGCATCCAGAAAGGAATGTTTAGCTTGGATTTGGTTTGTCATCTCAGAATAAAATGATAGTAAATCAAGGTTTTCCAAAACATTGCCATGTTTAGTGGATGTAGTATTTTTTTTAATGAATGGTAGATCAAAGATGTGTTTTTAAATATCAGGTATGCCAATAGAAAGGAACACAGTCTTAACAAAATTCTTCTTGGCAGTATTTGACGTATTATGAAATTTGTAGGCCAGATAGGAAGCAAAGCTATGCTCCTGAAATTTTGGTCGTGCCTGTGTTGCTGTGCTAAATCCCTAGCCAGCCTCTCAGGCTTTCAGCTCTACACAGGCTACCAGAATAAGTTACTCTGATTATCACTTTTGCCTTGTTACATGACTGATTAGAAACCTTCAAAGATTATGTACTTCTAAACACATCACTTCAAATACTTCTCAGAGCTGTGGAATAGTAGTACTGATGGGTTAGTAGCTTCCCCCCACCCCAAATTGGCTGGATGTGGATTTTAATCTAAATATATATCACCTGGAAAAGTTCCTAATGTATTTAGTTCTTAGTTTTCTCAGCTATAAAATAGGAATAATAATAACAATACATAAAATATCTTTTAAGGATTAAAAGAGATAATATAAATCAAGGGCTTTGCATAATATAGGTTGAGAATAAATTGTCACCGAAGTTGGCTGTTGCTATCACATAATCACTCTAGTGTTAGCTAACGATTTTAAGATGCATTCTTCGTTTTTTGATTCTACTGCCCTTGGTTCACATCCTTCTTTCTGTCATGTCTTCCTGGCTTGTGATTCAAGACCAAGGGTTCCTAAGGTGAGTGTGCAGAGCATCAACATGAGATGGGAATTTGTTAAAATGTAAATTTTCAGGCCTCTTCCTGGACTTACTGAATCAGAAGCTCTGGAGATGGGGCCCAGCAGTCTGTGTGTTAGCAGGCGCTCCCGGAGCACCAGCAGGAGCTGTTCTTGTGAACAGGCTTCTGGTTGTCATGGTACTTGACGATTCCTACAGGCAATTCATGGAGGCAGGGATGCTAAATGTCCAGAAATCCTTCCTAAACCTTTACCTGCCCCTGCACCTGTGGAAAGTCTGCACCATTTCTGAGGCTTGGCTCCTTCACACTTTATCTTCGTTACCATTTTAGCACACACCATGATTCCTCTTAGGACACAGCTCTGCACATTATGTATATTTAATATTATCACATTTGCAGGGGCACAAGGGCTCATTCCTGTAATCCTGGCACTCTGGGAGGTGGAGGTGGGAGGATCACTTGAGCTCAGGAGCTGGAGACCAGCGAGATCAAGAGCGAGACCCTGTCTGTAATAAAACTAGAAAAATGAGCTGGGCATTATGGCAGATGCTTGTAGTCATGGCTGCTCAGCAGGCTGAGGCAGGAGGATCACTTGAACTCAAGAGTCTGAAGTTGCTGTGAACTAGAGTGATGCCACAGCGCTCCAGCCTGGCAACAGAATGAGACTATGTCTCAAAAATATATATATATATATATCATTTGTAATGTCCACAAACAATAATTCTTACCCATGACTTCTTCTGCAGGAAAATAGTGTCAGTGGTTTAAGAACATAGACTAGGGAGCTAGAATACCTGGGTGTGAATCCTTCTCCCTTAGTGGGTAACCTTGGGTCTTGTTACTTACCTATTCTGAGCCTCGCTTTTCTCCTCTGTATAATGGGACAGTAATAGCATGTATTTCAAAGATCCATTGAGAGGACTCAGGCTCTAGAATAGTGTCGGGCACACTGTGAATGCTATACAAGTGCTGCCACTATTATTCCATCATGTTCCTGCGAGTGTAATGCCAGGAATTTACCACAGGCCTAACACTGTTAACTTATTAATTGATTGGTCAAATAACTTCAGAATATAATCCCAATTCAACTTTCAAAGGTTCATTAGAAGACTCAAGGGAGCTATAATTGCCAATTTTAAATTCAAAAAGTACTGCTATGTAGAAGGAAAAAATTGACTTACTCTGTGTTGTTTCAGAACACAGTGTTTGAAAGCAAAGTTCTGTAGGAGGTGACAGAGCACATTCACCCTCAGCGTCCCTGCTACATCTCCTCCTCTGGGGAGATGGGACAGTGGACGTCAAGGACTTGAAAATGGGATCCCAGTCATCTCTTTTAATTTCTTTCTACTTGAGAGATATAAATGAGGACACAATCATATTTCCAGAGCTGCTGAGATTCTTTCTACTTGATTCACGTTCTTCTTAATGGTTTTGTTCAAAAAGAGCCTTGTTTCCTGCCAATTTCTGATGGCTGCCCTCCACCACCTGCCCTTTTGTTTCCCAGAAGCCCACAGGCCATCAGCTGAAGTTTGTATCCCTGGCGGGGCGCTGCCTTGGACAGCTCTGAGCACAGTGGGGCTGATGAAATGCTCCTTGGAGCCTGCCTGTCCAAACACAAGAGTGCAGCCAAATCTGGAGGTGATGACATTTCAGCCAAGGTGGAAGGAGTACACAGGTCTCTGAATGGTTATGTAATAAAGGCAAGAGAGAAAGTGACACAGAATGTGGAAAGAGAGCATCCCACAGGCCGGCTCTGGTTTTGTGGGTGGGCCTGCGAATAAGGAAGGTGATTAAGGCTGTCTTTTGCATGTGATGTCAACCAGCAGAGGTGGCCAAAACCTCCTGTGGACAGAAAATCCTGGTCATACAGCCCTTATCATTGGCGTAAAGGGCAAGAACAGGAGATCTGTGCCTCTGTCCGTTTATCCATGAAACTCTCTAAAATGAACTCTTACTTCATTAGGTGGTCAGGCAGCAAATTGGTTCACATAAAAATCCAATAAATAAACATCCTGAAAAACATTTATGATAAAATTCAACATGTGTTACATTAAGCTATGGTATTAAAGGAGAAAACTCTAACTGTGTCTACCTGTCCATTGACTCTCTAGTTGGAAGGCGAAGAGACGGAGGCAGAGCAGGAGGAAAAAAAGGGAGGAAGACGATTGTGTCTCAGCAAGGCCTGGCTTCACAGGACTGTCAGGCCCAAGGGCACATCCTTAGTTTGTCCAGTTCGTGATTTCCATTTAATGAGGAAGGCTCTGACAGGTGAATGGACTAATACTAATGAAGCTTACGAGAGAAATGAACAAAATCAGTTTGTTTATTTGTGTATCAGTTTAATCTTGGAGATAAAAATGCCAGAGAGATTAATAATCACATGAGCTGATGGTATTATTTTCTACCCAATCACAAAAATAGACAAAAGACTTGAATATACCCTTTCACAAAGCAGATATGAAAGTGGTCAATACTTGTATGAAAACATGCTTTCCCAATTGTCATCTGGTAAATGCAAACAAAACCCACAATCCAATAAAATTTTATGTCCATCAGAATGGCTAAATTTTAAAAAATGTACCAACTAATTGGCAATGATGGATCAAGTGAACTCTCAAACACTACACCAGTTTGGAAAATTTTGACAATATCTACCAAAACTGAAAATACATATACCCAAGACTCAGCAATTTCACTTTGTGATATATACGCAATAGAAATCAATCAAAAGACATGTACATGCTGGCCTATAATCATGCCTATTATCATACCTATAATCCTAGCACTCCGGGAGACTGAGACAGGTAAACTGCATGAGCTCAGGCATTCAAGACCAGACTGAGTAAGAAAGAGACTCCATCTCTACTAAAAATAGAAAAAAATAGCTGGGAATGATGGCTCATGCCTATCATCCCAGGTACTTGGGAGGCTGAGGCAAAAGGATTGCTCAAGCCCAAGAGTTTGAAGTTGCTGTAAGCTATGATGCTACAGCACTCTACCCAGGCTGACAGAGTGAGACTCTGTCTCAAAAAAGAAAGAAAAAAGACACGTGCATGAATCTTCATACCAGCATTACTCATAACAGCCAAAATTGGGAACAATTCCAGTGTTTCTCAAAAGTAGAAAGGATTGTGTACGGCAGTGTGGCCACAGCAGAGTAGGATAAAGCAAAGAAGACAAACCAATACAGCATTCTGCAGAGATGACCCCAGCAGACCCAAGACCATGTGCCACATGATGACTTAAATTCTAAAATGACAAAACTAATCATGGCAATAGAAGTCTACAGAGTAGGAAACAAATGAAGGGACGTAGAAGGAAGGCTTCCCAGGTGCTGATAATGTTCTTTTTCTTGATCTGAATGAAATGTATTCATAAAATATTAGTCAGTCGGGGCCCTTGAGATTTATGCATATTTCTATTTGTACACTGTACATCGGTGGTTCTCAACTGGGATTGATTTTGCCTCTCGGGGGATATTTGGCCATTTCTGGAGACATTTTGTGTTGTCACACCTAGAGGGTATACTGACCTCCAGCAGGCAGAAATCCTGCACAATACACTACAACAACAGATTTACCTACACTTCAATAAAAGCAAGTGTTCAAAATAAAATACCATCAAAATGATAAAATATAATTCATGTGGCTTACACACTAGTGCAATGTGTTCCTGATAAAAGCCAAGGTGCCTGTAAATTGTGTCCACTTGAACTATACAAGCCAGGCCATGACAGTACCAAGTTCAGGGTTCTATGCAACTGTGGAAAGTCCTCACAGTGGGTAAAGGGACAAGGGCTTACTGTCAGGTATTTCAGTGAGTACCTTAAACTAATGTCTGGGAGCAAATCTAGTAGATATTTTGTTTGTTAACTTTTGAAATTCCAATCTCTTTCATTGTTACTACATAGAATAAGCACTATGTATTAAATTCATGAATGAACAGTCTCTCCAAGGCCCAACCAACCACACACAACATTCTCGAATGCGGAAGCCCCTCCTGCCCTGCACACCTATGTCTTTCTAGTATCTGAAGCTCCCAATTTATCTGCCCTGCACCATACTAGGTGGTCATGTAATTTCTCAGATAGATTCGTAGATGCCAATCTACTAATTGTTTCAGTAGATTTATGTGCCACCATAACCCAATTTTAAAAGGGCCAATTGAGATAACAGTTTCCTAATCCGAAGCAGTAGCTAATATTAGAAATGTCATGTACTTGCGAAAGGTCTGTGAGGGAGAAAAATAAAGAAGGGCAAGGCGCTTCTTCAGTGACTCCCAGACCCAGCTGCAGAAAGGGCTGCCTGTGATGAGCCCAGTGCTTACGATGGCAGGAGAGAGCTCCAGGGAGAGTGTTCACACACCCTTCTCACACATCCATGGGATCTTCATGCACACAAAGACATCAACCCAGATTAAGTCCAAGGGTGTGGAAGCAGGAATACTCACCCTGAAATTTTTCGAGATTGTTTTGACTTTCCAAGAGTGGTGGGCATAATAATGGTCCCTCCCCCCAAATGATGTCTGCGTTTTGATTTCTGGAACATGTGAATGTGTAAGATTACAAGAACAAGGGAATTAAGGTTGCAGATGGAATTAAGCTTCCTAATCAGCTGACTAAAATAGCAAGATTATCATGAACTATCCAGGTAAACCCAGTATAAGAGTTTACTGAGTTCTTAAAAAGGAAAGTTCACAAGAGTCCTTAAAAGGGAAAGAGGAAGGCAGAAAAAACTAGAGAGATGACAGTGGTAAGGGCTTCAGCCAGTGTTGCCTTCAAAGTTGAAGGCAGAGCCATGGCCAAGGAATGTGGGTAACCTCTAGAGCAGTGATTTTCAACATTTTGTTATCTCACGGCACACTTAAACCTATAGTTAAACTTCTGCAGCACACTTAAATTATGTTGATCAAAAAAAAAAAAAGAGGAAGAAAAGCAGATACTTACTGTGCTTTGAACTTCTTTTGAAAATAATTTAGTTAATGATCTTTAAAACTTTTTGCAGCACACCTAAGATCCTCTCATGGCACACCAGTTGAAAATCACTGCTCTAGAAGATAGAAAAGCCAAGGAAATAGATTCCCCTCCAGGCCTTCAGAGGGTACAGAAACTCACCAACATGTTGATTTTAGTCCAATGAGACTCATTTGGGGGTTTTGACCTTCAGAATTGTTAGATAATAAATTTGCTTAATTTTAAACCACTAAGTTTGTAGTAATTTGTTATAGCAGCAATAGGAACTTATAGGCTATATTAATGGGTTGGAAAAAAGTCGTAGCTCACCCAAACAACTGACCGTATAATTTATATTGGCTTTTGAGTATAAACAATTGGGACATACATATAAAACTACGCACACACACGCACACACGCTTGAATTTTTATTCATTTGCATTTGTCCTCATGAAATTCCTCTTCTGATTTGGCCTTGTTTTCATAATTTGAGGAGAAACTTAAGAAGCAAAGGACTGGTTGCAGTTACTGTGAGTTAACTGAGAGATGCCAGAATGCCCACAGAGGTAGACAGTGTACTGTCCGCATTTCCTGGGGTTAAAATCAAGCTATGCACAGGGAAAGAGAAAAGCTTGTTTACACTCTGTCTTCACAAGAAAGTTATCCTTCTGCTGATAAAGTTAGTTGATTTGCAGGTTTGCAAACCTAGGGCATAAAATACAGGTGCAAATACATAACTATAAACAAAACGTGAAACAAGTAATTTGAGGTTACTGGGAGAGATCCAATGAATTAACTCCATCTCCAGGAATGTTGCAAACCCAATCTATGATTCAAGTTAAAGAGCTAAATCACACACTGGCAACCAACGGGTGGCTTAGGGAAGCAGAAATACCCACAATCTTCTTCAGCCCCATCACGCAAATCACTCTAAATAAACATCTAACCAAGTAAAAACATGATTACTATGCAAACACAGCTTTGAGCTACTGCCAAATAAATACACTGTCTATATAAAAGCAATGTGCTTGTTTTCCAAAATGAGCCTCAGAGGAATCTTTACCCCCATTCCCTTTGGATCACAGCCTCAAGGCTCTTCCTATAAACTATGGCATCGCCAGAATTTCAAGGATAGTTTTATGTCTTTTGAATAATCACAAAATATAAGAAAGAAACAAGCAGTGTATTGAAGCAATGGTGAAATGACAAGAATTTGAAAACAAAATTAACAAAATTACTAAAAAATATAAAAATTAAAAATAAACAAACAAAATTACTGCTCTGGTGTGAATGTATCCTCAGAAAGCTTGTGATGAGACTCGTGTGGTGGCGTCTCTGCACTCCATGGCAGTGTCTCTGCACCCTGGGAGGCTGAAGTAGGGGTCCCTTGATCTCAGGAGTCTATGACCAGCCTGAGCAAGAGTGAGACCATCTATACTAAAAACAGAGAAATTAGCTGGGCATTGTGGTGGGTGCCTGTAGTCCCAGCTACTCAGGAAGTTGAGGCAAGAGGATCACTTGAACATAGGAGTCTGATGTTGCTTTGAGTTAGGCTGATGCACTCTAGTCTGGAGCAACAGACAGAGCAAGCCTCTCTCTGTTAAAAAAAGCCTCTCACGTGTTAAAAAAAACACGTGTTGGAAACTTTACCCCCAGTGTGACATCAGTGTTAGTGCATTGGACCTAATGAGAAGTGATTAGCCCATGAGGGTAAAGTGAGTGCATTAATGCAATTTATTGTGTTGTGGGAGGAGCTCATTATCAAAGGCAAAGTTTAACCCTCTACCCCACCTCCACCCCCTCCTCTCTCTGCCCTTCTTCCTTCTACTACAGGAGGATGCAGCAAGTAGGCTCTTGTCAGACCCAGCGACTTGCTCTCATACTTCCCAGCCTCCAGAGCTGTAAGAAATGCACTGTTGTTCATTATCAATTGTCCAGTCCCAGGTACTCTGTTACGGCAGCAAAAACAGACAAAGACAATGATCTTAGAAGAGAAAAATGAAAGCAACGCACTGTGCCTCAAAGCTGATTGATAGCAATTTGCTTTAAAAACCTAGCCTTTGCTATGAGCAGATTTAGAGTATCAGCACATTCAAGGAAACACGTCCTAGTCAGAATAGGGCTGTTTGGCAAAACAAGCATTTTTTTTCAATGATGTATAAGTAAATTCTGAATATATTTACTCAACCACTGGCTAGAAGAGAGAGTTCCTTGGCTCTTAGAGAGGGCTAAGCGTTCCAGGTCTGCATCCCTGAACAGAGACGGCTGTCTAGTCCGTCATGCTCTGATCTGACCAGACAGGTAATGCAGCTAACTCCCCTGCTTCTGATTATATGTTCCAAGAGGAGCATGGGGAGAGGGTGCACTAATCAGCAGCCAGGAGTAATCTATCTCTGAAAATGGTTGTGTACTCATCATAGAGCCATATATTATTTTTCTAGTTTAAGTTGAACTATGCACTGTCTTTCCACCTGATTAATACTGTCTCCATAAGAGCTCCAGGAGCCTGGGCTCTTTTCTTTTCTTTTCTTTTTTTTTGTAGAGACAGTCTTACTTTATCACCCTGAGTAGAGTGCTGTGGCGTCACAGCTCACAGCAACCTCCAACTCCTGGGCTTAGGCGACTCTCTTGCCTCAGCCTCCCGAGTGCTGGGACTACAGATGCCCACCACAACACCTGGTTATTTTTTGTTGCAGTGTGGCTGGGGCCAGGTTCAAACTCACCACCCTCAGTACATGGGGCTGGCGCCCTACTCATTGAGCCACAGGTACCACCTGAGCATGGGCTCTTTTGTCTTTAAGGTAAGATTTTGCCAAGGGTCAGGTGGTTGGAAGGGGTCGTAGTACCTACCAGAGCAATTGTCTTTCCCACGAAATGGTTGGGATTATTTCAGAGCCTCTGAAATTGAATGGGATGGTGTCTGTGTCCCCGGGACCACCTCATCTGGAGCTAGCTGCCTCTCTTCTCAACAGAAACCCAGCTCTGCTCTCCCATAAGATCGCACTCTCCCATCCACTGAGCGGTGCACTGGACTAAGTAAACACCAAGGAATGAGAGATTCATTCACAAACAGAAAATTAAAAGGTTCACAATGCAAGGGTGTATTTCAGAATAACAAGAGTAAATTTTAAACACCTTACAACAAAAAATAAGTAAGTGAGGTGATGGCTATGTTAATTAGTTTGATTTGAGCATTCCACATTATATATCAAATCATCACATTGTGCCCCATAAACGTATACAATTATGATTTTAATTAAAAATTAATAGAAAAAGAAAATTAAAGCGTGACTAAGAATGGGTAGAAATTGAAAAGGACAGCCTACATTTGTCTTGTGAAGAAACAGGGAGGCCAAGTTCCATCAGCCCCGTGTTTCTACACCTGTTTTGTATAGAACAGCAACCTTTATGACCTGGCAGAACCCCTGTAGTTAGCAAGGATCAAATTGATGTGTGTGCCCTGGCTAATGAAAATACTAGCACCACAACTCTAGCTTTTACTTTGTATTGAAATTTTTTACTATAATCCTATTTAAATATGTACAAACATAAACCTGGGTGTAAGTTTTCTGTGCTCACACATCTATAAACTTACAGAAACAATATAATCCTAGTGAACTCTCAATGTGGCATACAACATTACTTTGCTGAAATCAATCACTCTTTACTGTGCAACTACAGTACTGAATGCCAGAGCTGGAGTCTTTTCGGTTTGGCAGCCTGTGCTACTATGTGCTGTGAGAGAACGTAATGTTCCCATCGCAGTTCTTTATTGATGTTAACATGAATCCTTTGCTCACAGCTGCATCATGATGCCATTGGCCTTAGCTAATACATAAATGTGTTCTCTGTTCTTTTCCTTTCCACTTGAGGCCAATAAAACTGTAAACAGAAAAGCCAACTGCAACACAGAAATTGTGTGGCAGTACTCAGGTAGCCATTTGATGACCTGGAATGTGTTTATAGTCATGTTTATGAAGACACACAATTTTTAAAAATTTCATGTGGACAATTGGCAGACACCAATTTGAGTCACTAGTGGAATCTAGTCCCTAGATGCAGTGAGACCACGCCGTGCATTCACTCCTTCCTGCCAATGTGCATGAATTATGTGAGACATAAAATCAATGTTTTCTTTCTAGTCTCAGCTCACAAAATGGTGGTGGCAACTTTATGACCTTTTCTTTAATTTTGCACTCCACAGCTTCATGCTTTTATTTAAGCAAGTTTATGTAAGTCAACTGGGGGATATTCATGTAGCCAGACCTATCTTCTCAAGGAAAGAGAAAAACTGGTGAAGAATGAGATGTGAACCCCAGTGCCGTTCTTCCTTCTCCAGTTTTGTGAAAGGGCAACAGCCTATGGTTAACGGAGCAGCACAGCAGGAGCGACTGGAAAGACTCCCCCAACTGTTGATTTCTCCCTGTTCACACCTGCTGCTTTGTACTCTCCACCCCTTTCTATTATCTTCCATTTTCCCCTTCCCTTGAAATGTGAAGTATATTTTTTCCTTCCCTTGGAATGTGAAGGATTGACACTTTGATCACAAGAGCTTCCGGTATGCCTGCATCAGTGCTGTGTCTAAACAAATGATTTGGGAGTAGAGCAGGGTGCGACAGTGCCCCGAGAGGCCCAGGAACCCTACCCCCGAGTGCCCACTGATTAAAATGCCTTCTTCACATGTACCAATTTCTATATAGATTTTCACACTGCCAGCCTCATCTAGTAGCCCTGTCCAGGAGCACATGTTTGAAGTACTATCAACAGAAATAAACTTCTAGATCTGACCTCACTTTCTAATTTTTCTTTCACAATTTTTTTGTCTTTTGTCTTTGCTGTCTATACTTTTGGAGATTTCATCATCTTCATTTGAGATCCATAATGGCAATCATGATTTTTATTTATAAGAACTCTACTTTATTCCTCCCCCTTCACTGGAGCCTGTTCTTATTTTGAGGCTGCAGTTCTCCTAAAAGTCTCTAACTATAATAGATTTGAATGTTCCTAAAGTTCACCTCTGTTTCCTGGGTCAATGGTTCTGATTTTTCCCTCCACCTCTGTTTTTTTTTTTTTTTTTGCTGTTTTTCCTCAAATCTCTGAATATTCACAATTGTTTCCATTAATCTGATCCCATTTTGTTTCTATTCTCTGGAAATTCTTTTAAATTTCTATTCCTCACATCACCCTTTCTCACTTTTCAGCACTATTATGGGTACGTTGGTTTTAAAGTATCTTTTCTCTGATAACATTGAGGATTTAGGAAGATTAAGTTCTCATCCTATATAATTTATTAAGTTTTTGAGACAAAATTCAGGGACTTTATTTAAATAGTGCTGGCAGAAATGCAGGGATTTTATATGCCAAATAAGGGTGTACGTTCATTCAGCTGCCCACTGACTTGAAATGGGATAAAGATTTGAATCTTTATCATATACTCCACTTTTCTACAAATGTAGGTTTATTTCTGACCTTTATGTTTTCTCACTTGACAGTAATACTGTATTTAATTAATTCCATTTTAATTGCTCCCATTTGTCCAGCAGGTATCCACTTGCAAGTTAGAAGGAATTGTAGGGGAAAAGTGATAATGCAGAACTATGTAGCAAACCATAACATTAATCTTCCTCCTTGCAAATATCCTTCAACAGAAAAAAAATTGACTATGTAAGATTTATAAATATTTACCAAAATTCATGATATCTGTATCTTCTCACAAAGCATATATGACATGTAATATTTGAGTTTATACTCAAAATGGTAATTATTATCCACATTGATAATCTTCATTTTACAGAAAAAGAAATTAAAGCCTAGAGAACTTAAGTGACTTACTTAGGTTACCCCACTATCAACTGGCAGGACTTGAACTCGGATCTCACTCCAGCTCTCAGGTTATATAATATGGGCCCTTTGCAATCACAGAGTGGAGGTCCTTTTCTCGTTTATTAAAATGGATTTTGCTAGCTAGCTTGTCCCTTTACTCCAGTGAATTAGAAATCAAATCCTCACTGAGGGCGGTGCTGTGGCTCAAGGCGTAGGGCACCAGCTCCTTATACCAGAGGTGGTGTGTTCAAACCCGGCCTCAGCCAAAAACTGCAAAAAAAAAAAAAAAAATCCTCACTGATTGTCTCCTTGTGGAAGAAGACCTGCGTCCTCCTGACCATGGACACAGACCAAAGTAATTCAAGTGCTGTGATCCTCTCCATGAGGGTGACTCAACTTACTGAGGGATGGTCTATGCTCCTCAAACCAAAAGGCCACAGCACACAGGCTTAGCTCACTAACTGCTCCAACCTACAAGGTATGCCTTAGGTTGCCGTCTGCTCCTCACCACATCCACAAGATGTGCTGTGGGCTCAAAAAGATTTTTTTTAAAGAAGGTACATAACAAATACAATCTGGCAGAAATCGTGCATATCAGGGAGACAAAGAGAGGAGATAAAATACAGACACGAAAACACTTGTGGTAATCGCCTCATGATTAATGAGGCAATCTTATGGAAAAGCATGTATGTTTAAATCTATGCTGGAATCATTGTCTTTGCAGATTTAAAAAGTAATAAAAAATTATTTTATTTATTTAGTTATTTATTAAATGCGACCAAAATGGCCTCCTGGATTAAAGACTCTCAAAGATTTTCCTCTAAAATGTATGTTGATTTATCTTCAGAGTTTCATTTCTCCTTTTGTCTACCCTCTAACTAAGGCCTAAGAATTTGTGAAATGGCAGGCGGCGCCTGTGGCTCAAGGAGTAGGGCGCTGGTCCCATATGCCGGAGGTGGCGGGTTCAAACCTAGCCCCGGCCAAAAACCAAAAAAAAAAAAAAAGAATTTGTGAAATGCCTAAAGGAAGGAATTGAGGAACAAAGGGCCTGGGTAGAAACAACCAAAGAAACAGTTGGGGGTTAGATGCCGTAAAAGCAAACTAAAGGAAGGAATCAGAAAAGAGAGTGAAAAGAAAACAGGTCTTTTGAGTGGCTCAGAGAGGCAAGGGTCATAAAACAGTATGAAAAGCTGCATGAAGTAAATATAAAAACCATGGAAGGATGTGGAAGGAAGAGGGAAAGATGAGCTAAGCAGTGGTTCTCAAGTTCTCAACCTGTGGGTCACGACCCCTTTGTAATACCGAGGGTGGTGGGTTCAAACCTGGCCCCTGCCAAACTGCAACAAAAAAAATAACCGGGCGTTGTGGCGGGTGCCTGTAGTCCCAGCTACTCAGGAGGCTGAGGCAAGAGAATCACCTAAGTCTAGGAGCTGGAGGTTGCTGTGAGCTGTGACGCCACAGCACTCTACTAAGGTCAACAAAGTGAGACTCTGTTTCTAAAACAATATAAATACATGAGCGGCATTAGGAAGGTTGAGAACCACAGAGCTAGAGAGATAAAGACTCAAAGGAAAGGCAAAGATTAAACAAGAAACAGGAAGTTCACCCAAGAGGAACTTTGGTGTGGAAAGGATGACAGCTCAGACGGAGGGACACACTGGTCAGACAGCACCATCTTTGCTTTATGTCTCCATGCAGATGTGCTGCAAGTGTGACAGATGCCCAAGGGAAGGAGGCACACCCAGGCTCCTATGCCTTTTCCCTTCTTCATTTCCTAACTGCCCTCCCAAGTTTCAAATCCAAAATACTGATGGTGATTTAATTTGGTAAATTTAAACTTGATCACCAACATCCAGGTATCAGAAGGCCAAGGTCTCAGACAGGCTAGTGATTCATTGTCCAAACCCAAATCAAAAATAACTATTTAAAACATGAGAATGAGACAATGAGACCCATGCCAGGTATGGTGGCAGGCCTGTGATCCCAGCACTCTGGGAGGCTGAGGTGGTGCATCACCTGAGCAGAGGAGTTCAAGACCAGCCTGAGCAAAGTAAGACCCTGTCTCTACTAAAAATAGAAAAACTAACTGGCATGATGGCTTGGCCATTAGCTACTCGGGAGGCTGAGGCAAGAGGATCACTTGAGACCAGGGTATTAAGTTGCTGTGAGCTATAATGCCAGGAGACTCTACCCAGGCCCTGGGAGACTGTCACAAAAAGAAGAAGAAGAAAAAAAACAAGACCAGTGTCAGATCTTTCATTTCACATGGGAGCCTTTTCTAACAATCCAGCTGTGAGTTACCTGATTTTTAGGGCTATCATTTAGTTTGACTAAATAGTTGGTACAAATTAGGGTTCAGGGCTCGGACTCCCCCATGAAGTTAAATGTTAACTAACACTTAGTTAACACTTAGGAGATTGATAAGTTGTGATGTATCTTTGTCCGTTGAACATAAAAATAAATAAATGCCTAGTGAAAAACATAACCCCAGAGGTTACCATTCATGGAACCTCCTAGGAACTAACGGCTTTGCATATAACTTACCAGCCTTATTTCAGAAGCTTTCTTTTCACCAGCTGTATAAACGTCTTCCTCAGTCTCTGTTACCCACATGCTGTGCTCCTCACTGATGGCCAAGCAAATCTTTGGCACATGCTGGTTACACATGTTTAAATGTCTAAAATGTCTACTTCGACTATAGTAGCAACAAGAACAACTCATAGTTAGCAATGTTTCACTTTGTGCAGGACATGGTAGTACTTTGTGAGCACTCTTTCCTTCAATCTCCACAACAATCTGTGTGTTTGGGTAAACTGAGGCCCAGAGACACTAAGTCATTTTTCAAGCTTATCCATGGCCAGAGGATGGCTTAGAACTCTGGACTGTATTGAGCACATTGCCTTGCATTTTCCTGCCCTGGGCAGGGGCTAGGAAGACAGGAGGTCCTGACAGTCACTGGAGCAGGGCACAGATGGTGAGAACCAGTGGGTAGAATGGGTAAAATTGTTAGAAAAGTAACACATTCTGATCTTACAAAAATAAGGGTTATCTATATTGCCATTTAACAGATGAGGTGACCAAAGTTCAGAGAGAACAGCTGCCCATTCTCAAGTCACCCCACTAAGAAGAAACTGAACAAGGCTGGGAAAGCTGTTCCCCAGATGCCACGGCCACGGCTGGGCACTCCCTCAGGCTCCCCCTTCTAAACAGATGGTCACCAAGTTCAGCCTCATTTGTTCCACCTCGTAGTTCCAAACTATGGTTACAGCTGCCATTATGTGCCCTTTGTCCTAGATCTCTTTGGCTTTGAGATTTTTATTTTCCTGTTTTTGTCTTTGACATAATGATCAGGCAACATTTAATATGGTCTCTGGTTCTTGTTTATTTTTCTGGCACCTGTCCCAGAGACCAACTCAAAGGAACAACACACAGTCATAAGGTATCAATGGCCTGATTTTGATCAGGGCTGTGTGACACCACAGCTCACCATTCCTTTCCTAACTGCCACCCGCCCCCTACAGTAGTCAACATATGGATACAATCTTTGCAGGCAGGCAACCCACTAGCCTGCATTATGAGTTTTACACCACAGAATTAGGCACAATTAATGGTAATTATTAAATAGATGGACAATAAATAATAAACACACAGCAAGAATTCTACCTGAAAGCAAGGTCTGCCTCAACTCTTTTACACACAAACACTTAAATATTTAGAAAAGGGGAAAAGTATAGAATTGGCCCCAAAGTCTGTGTGCATCTTGTTTTCTGGTTTCAACTCCATGAATACCACCTAGCAGGACCCAACACAATACTGTTCTTAAGAATGTTGTCAGTTGGCAGTGATTAACCTGAGAACCAGCAAACCTATGAACCCAGTCACCCTGAGACACTCAGGTATATTATTTCCAAAAGCACAACATCAGCTTTTTTCTGGGATCCCGGCCAGCTCACTTTTCCTCTCTGGCTTCACTGTCTTCACCTAATTGAGCTCCCAAGTCTCCTCCGATCCTAACTCTGATGTTTGTGTTACATCCGTGTTTATCTGCATTCCTGCCTTGTCATCCCTGAAGTAGAGCAGCATTAATAATTCACTCAGAAATCTCCTTAGGAGGAAAGAGCATTGAAATAAAGCAGAAGAAGGGGAATGAGGTCAGCATAGGAGTGGCAGATGAATGAACAGAGAAAAGTTAACCTTTAGGGAGCACCTGCAATAGTTTATGCACCGTGTTAGGAACTTTTACATAGGTGGTTTCATTTAATTATCTTAATGACTCCAAAAAGAAGCTGTCATTGTTTCAATATTAACAAAACAAAAGCTAAGACTCAAAGAAAGCAAATAACTTGCCTCAGGCCTCAGGTCGCTCAGCTAATAAGTGGTGACAGGGCAGATTTAGCCCACTTTTGTCTGATTTGTCTGACTTGGGAGCCCATGTACTCCCATCACACCCATTAGTGTCTTCACACATTATTGGGGCACTTTGAAGGAAGTGCTGAAAAATACTGTCTTGGTAGTTAACTAACTTGAAAAGTGTAAAGGAAATTTAAATCTGTATGTTTTCAATAGGGGTACCTGCCATGAGCCAGGTGCTGCTCTAGCCACTGAATATACATCATTGTAAAAAGCAAAAAACTATCAATGCCCCTCTCCTCATAGAGTTCATAATCTTAAAACTCATGTAAGAAGAAATAAGCTTTGAGATCAAAGAGGAAGGAGTTCAGAACTAGTTCTAGGGCTGAAGGAAGGGTTTGTTGAGGAAGTGATATTTGAACTAATATCTGAAGGATGAGGAGTTAACTGAGTACAGATAAGAGGTGTCATTTCGCTCAGGGGAAACAGAGTACACAAAGGCTGGGAGGTGAGAGAGCAGCCTGGTAAAGGGACCCCAGCATCAAATTACTGTGAGAATTAGTTAATGAGTATAGCAAGGGATATGTTCACCAAAGAACTTGAATTTGCATATATAGGCATGTGTGTGATCACTCACACATGCACACTGAAAATTAGAAAGAAAAAAAAAACTGGCCATAGAACAAGAAAATTCTTCTTCAAAGTATATCACTTAAAGCAACCAATAAAAACTCACAAGTTATCTATGAATAATTACCATCACCATCACCATCATCATCAATGTATTGATGGGATAAGTACATAATTCTCTGATGTAGCAGACACAGTTCCTAACTCTAGAAATTCAAAAACCAACAGTTGCTTCTTAGGGGTGCTGTGGATGGGATACCCGCCTGGTGAGGTGAATTACAAGGAAGTCCCCAGTGCCAAGAGTCCTTGATTCTATGATGAAACACCAGTGGCCTCATCAGAATCTGGAAAACATTTACATATTTAATGAGTTAAAAATTCAGATTAACATATTTAAAAACTGTTCACAAAAAGGGTAAGTGCTGCCTGGGAGTAATCACCCACTGAAAGGCTATAAGAAAACAAAGAGGCCAGTGTGAAAAATGTGGGGAAAATGAATGTCTATATTGGGAGTAAAAGTATTGAATATTTTAGGCAAAACTGTGTATTCATATTAAAATTTTTTTTCATTTCCAGTCAACATGGAGTAACAGAGACCAACTTATATTCAGCTAAAAATCTTAATGTGAATGTGTGTGTGTGTTTTCTAAAGATGGCATTCAGGCATTTGGAATCAGGTAGCAAAGCACTGTAATCCCTGAGACACAAGAAACAAATGGTTTAAACCCACGATTGCCCAGGCTCACCAAGCTTAGCAGAGAGGGGAAACCAAGAAGAGTCCCGTGTTCTCTCTGAGTTAAAAGCGATAAAGCTGAGAGTCTGAGGAAGAAAAGACAGTTATAGTTCTCAGAACAAAGCAACGCTGAGAAGATCAAACAGAGAGAAACTCAGGAAATCTTCAGAGCAGCCCTGTCCGGTTTTCAGCAGAGTGCTCATCAGTACAGGGGCGTGCGAGGACTCTACCTAAGGTTGGGAAAAGAACCATTTGAGAGCACTGGAGGAAACAGAGCCCAGGAGCTGTGGCTATTCTCACACCAGTCAGGCCAAAAAACTCAGAATTCATGAGGCACTTGGGAAAGCATTTAAGAAGGTCTTTCTCAGATGTAGAAGATAATAAGCTTTAGACTGAGCCCTACTTATAACCCACCTAACAAGTCATAAAAGCAAGACCTAAAAGAATCAAATTCTTTACAGGCAACTTAACTGTATCTCAAAACAGTACCCCCAAAATGAAGTATTGGACTTCAAAAGTATTCAGCACCCAATAAGTTAAAATTTATAATATCTGAGTTCTAATCAAATATCACCAAACAAAAAGGTGGGAAAATATGAACAATAATGATAAAATCAAAATCAATTCAAAATGGCACAGGAAAGAACATTTAAAAAAGTATATTAACTATATTCCATATGTTTACAATTTTAAGTTTACATAGTGTATGTAAACATATATATACATATGTATATATATTCAAACAACTTTTAGAGATGGAAACTGCAACACTCAAGATGAAAAATATAATGAACTGGATTAAAAGCAGATTAAATGTGGTGGAAGGGAAGATCAGTGAACTTGAAGGCACAGCAACAGAAAACACACAAAGGTTTCCGCACATAGAGGCTGAAAACAGCGCCAGTGAGCTACATATGCAACCCCTTCAAATGACCCCGTATGTGGGGGAAATCTATATTGGTGGGTGAAACATTTCATTAAATATATAAATGTTTTCCAGATTCTGATGAGGCAGTTGGTGCTTCATGATAGAATCAAGGACTCATGGCCTTGAAAAGGGAAGCAAGGTAAAAAAAAAAGGGGGGGGACCTTAGTCCACAGAAACGAGAAATTAAAGAGCAAGAGGAACTTAAAGGAAAATTAGGGCAAGGAAACAGACAAAAGAAATCACTCATGAGGAAGAATCAGCATAAAACTCCAGGCAACATGAAGAACCCGTCCAGAACAACCCCACCAAGGGACCATGACGTAGCTACTGCAGAGGATTCCACCTATAAAGAAATGCTAGGAATGACAGAAAGGGAATTTAAAATACACATGATGAAAACAATGAAGGAAATGATGGAAACAATGAAGGAAACTGCTAATAAAGTGGAAAATAACCAAAAGGAAATCTAAAAACAGAATCAAATAAGAGATGAACGATATGAAGAATATGGCTCAGTCGGTAGGGCGCCGGCCTCATATGCCGAGGGTGGCGGGTTCAAACCCGCCCCGGCCAAACTGCAAAACCAAAAAATAGCCGGGCGTTGTGGCGGGCGCCTATAGTCCCAGCTACTCGGGAGGCTGAGGCAAGAGAATCGCTTAAGCCCAGGAGTTGGCGGTTGCTGTGAGCTGTGTGAGGCCACGGCACTCTACCGAGGGCCATAAAGTGAGACTCTGTCTCTACAAAAAAAAAGAAAAAAAAAAAAAAGATATAGCAGAGCTGAAGGAACTGAAACAGTCAATTAGGGAACTTAAAGATGCAATGGAAAGTATCAGCAACAGGTTAGACCATGCAGAAGAAAGAATTTCAGAGGTAGAACACAAAGTTCTTGAGATAACTCAGATAGTAAAAGAGGCAGAAAAGAAGAGAGAGAAAGCAGAACGTTCACTGTCAGAATTATATGAAGCGTTCCAACGTACGAGTTATAGGACTCCAAGAAGGGGAAGAAGAATGCCCCAGAGGCATGGAAGCCATACTAGAGAATATTATAAAAGAAAATTTCCCAAATATCACCAAAGAGTCTGACACACTGCTTTCAGAGGGATATCGGACCGCAGGTTGCCTCAACTCTAAGAGCTTCTCCAAGACACATTGTGATGAACCTGTCCAAAGTCAAGACAAAACGAAAGATTCTGCAAGCTGCCAGGAGTAAGCGCCAGTTGACCTACAGGGGCAAATCCATCGAGTGACTGCAGACTTCTCTAATGAAACTTTCCAAGCAAGAAGACAATGGTCATCTACCTTTAATCTACTTAAACAGAACAATTTCCAGCCCAGAATTCTGTACCCTGCTAAGCTAAGCTTAAAAATTGAAGGAGAAATCAAATCATTTACGGATATGCAAACATTGAGGAAATTTGCCACAAGACCAGATCTATAGGAAATACTTCAACCTGTTCTGCACACTGACCACCACAATGGATCAGCAGCAAAGTAAGAACTCAGAAATTAAAGGACAGAATCTAACCTCCACACTGATGCAAAAGATAAAACTAAGCAATGGACTCTCACAAAATAAGATGAATAGAATACTACCACACTTATCAATTATCTCAATAAATGTTAATGGCTTGAATTCCCCACTGAAGAGACATAGATTGGCTGACTGGATTTAAAAACACAAGCCATCCATTTGCTGTCTACAAGAAACACACCTGGCTTCAAAAGACAAATTAAAGCTCCGAGTCAAGGGTTGGAAGACAATTTTTCAGGCAAATGGAATTCAGAAGAAAAGAGGAGTTGCAATCTTATTTTCAGGTACATGTGGATTTAAAATACTCCCAGATTCTTGAAACAGACCTTACTCAGTCTGAGCAATATGATATCTAATAATACCATCATAACAGGGGACTTTAACACTCCTCTTACAGAGCTGGACAGATCCTCTAAACAGAAATTAAACAAAGATATAAGAGATTTAAATGAGACCCTAGAACAATTGTGCTTGATAGATGCATATAGAACACTCCAACCCAAAGATAAAGAAAATACATTCTTCTCATCACCCCATGGAACATTCTCCAAAATTGATCATATCCTGGGACACAAAACAAATATCAACAGAATCAAAAGAACTGAAATTTTTACCTTGTATCTTCTCAAACCATAAGGCACTAAAGGTGGAACTCAACCCTAACAAAAACGCTCGACCCCTCCCAAAGGCATGGAAATTAAACAATCTTCTGTTGAATAACAGATGGGTGCAGGAAGAAATAAAACAGGAAATCATTAACTTCCTTGAGCATAACAACAATGAAGAAACAAGCTACCAAAACCTGTGGGATACTGCAAAAGCAGTTTTGAGAGGAAAATTCATTGCTTTAGATGCCTACATTCGAAAAACAGAAAGAGAGCACATCAACAATCTCACAAGCCATCTTATGGATTTGGAAAAAGAAGAATAAACTAAGCCGAAACTCAGTAGAAGAAAAGAAATATCCAAAATCAAATCAGAGATCAATGAAATTGAAAACAAAAGAATCATTCAGAAAATTAATGAAACAAGGAGTTGGTTTTTTGAAAAAATAAATAAAATAGATAAACCACTGGACAGACTAATGAGGAATAGAAAAGTAAAATCTCTAGTAACCTCAATCAGAAATGATAAAGGGGAAATAACAACTGATCCCACAGAGATACAAGAGATCATCTCTGAATACTACCAGAAACTCTATGCCCAGAAATTTGACAATGTGAAGGAAATGGATCAATATTTGGAATCACACCCTCTCCCTAGACTTAGCCAGGAAGAAATAGAGCTCCTGAACAGACCAATTTCAAGCACTGAGATCAAAGAAACAATAAAAAAATCTTCCAACCAAAAAATGCCGTTGTCCAGATGGCTTCACACCAGAATTATATGAAACCTTTAAGGAAGAGCTTATTCCTGTACTACAGAAATTATTCCAAAAAATTGAGGAAGAAGGAATCTTCCCCAACACATTCTATGAAGCAAACATCACCCTGATACCAAAACCAGGAAAAGACCCAAACAAAAAGGAGAATTTCAGACCAATCTCACTCATGAATATACATGCAAAAATTCTCAACAAAATCCTAGCCAATAGATTACACCTTATCATCAAAAAAGTCATTCATCACGATCAAGTGGGCTTCATCCCAGGGATGCAAGGCTGGTTTAACATACGCAAGTCCATAAACATTATCCACCATATTAACAGAGGCAAAAATAAAGATCACATGATCCTCTCAGTAGATGCAGAAAAAGCATTTGATAATATCCAGCATCCCTTTCTATTTAGAACACTGGAGAGTATAGGCATAGGTGGCACATTTCTAAAACTGATTGAAGCTATCTATTGCAAACCCACAGCTAATATTTTACTGAATGGAGTAAAACTGAAAGCTTTTCCCCCTAGAACGGGAACCAGACAAGGTTGTCCTCCGTCACCTTTACTATTCAACATAGTGCTGGAAGTTCTAGCCAATACAATTAGGCAAGACAAGGAAATAAAGGGAATCCAAATGGGAGCAGAGGAGGTCAAACTCTCCCTCTTTGCTGACGACATGATCTTATACTTAGAGAACCACAAAGACTCAAACACAAGACTCCTAGAAGTCATCAAAAAATACAGTAATGTTTCAGGATATAAAATCAATGTCCACAAGTCAGTAGCCTTTGTATACACCAATAACAGTCAAGATGAGAAGCTAATTAAGGACACAACTCCCTTCACCATAGTTTCAAAGAAAATGAAATATCTAGGAATATACCTAACGAAGGAGGTGAAGGACCTCTATAAAGAAAACTATGAAATCCTCTGAAAAGAAATAGCAGAGGGTATTAACAAATGGAAGAACATACCATGCTCATGGATGGGAAGAATCAACATTGTTAAAATGTCTATACTTCCCAAAGCAATCTACCTATTCAACGCCATTCCCATCAAAGTACCAACATCGTGCTTTCAAGATTTGGAAAAAATGGTTCTGCGTTTTGTATGGAACTGGAAAAAAACCCGTATAGCTAAGGCAGTTCTTAGAAATAAAAATAAAGCTGGGGGCATCAGCATACCAGATTTTAGTCTGTACTACAAAGCTATAGTGGTCAAGACAGCATGCTACTGGCACAAAAACAGAGACATAGACACTTGGAATCGAATTGAAAACCAAGAAATGAAACTAACATCTTACAACCACCAAATCTTCGATAAACCAAACAAGAACATACCTTGGGGGAAAGACTCACTATTCAATAAATGGTGTTGGGAGAACTGGATGTCTACATGTAAAAGACTGAAACTGGACCCACACCTTTCCCCACTCACAAAAATTGATTCAAGATGGATAAAGGACTTAAATTTAAGGCATGAAACAATAAAAATCCTCCAAGAAAGCAGAGGAAAAACACTGGAAGATATTGGCCTGGGGAAAGACTTCATGAAGAAGACTGCCATGGAAATTGCAACAACAACAAAAATAAACAAATGGGACTTCATTAAACTGAAAAGCTTCTGTACAGCTAAGGAGACAATAACCAAAGCAAAGAGACAACCTACACAAAGGGAAAGGATATTTGCATATTTTCAATCAGACAAAAGCTTGATAACTAGGATCTATAGAGAACTCAAATTCATCCACATGAAAAAAGCCAACAATCCCATATATCAATGGGCAAGAGACATGAATAGAACTTTCTCTAAAGATGACAGACGAATGGCTAACAAACACATGAAAAAATGTTCATCATCCCTATATATTAGAGAAATGCAAATCAAAACAACCCTGAGATATCATCTAACCCCAGTGAGAATGGCCCACATCACAAAATCTCAAAACTGCAGATGCTGGCGTGGATGTGGAGAGAAAGGAACACTTTTACACTGCTGGTGGGACTGCAAACTAATACAACCTTTCTGGAAGGAAGTATGGAGAAACCTCAAAGCACTCAAGCTAGACCTTCCATTTGATCCTGCAATCCCATTACTGGGCATCTACCCAGAAGGAAAGAAATCCTTTTATCGTAAGGACACTTGTACTAGACTGTTTATTTCAGCTCAATTTACAATCGCCAAAATGTGGAAACAGCCTAAATGCCCACCAACCCAGGAATGGATTAACAAGCTGTGGTATATATATATATATATACCATGGAATACTATTCAGCCATTTTAAAAAATAGAGACTTTACATCCTTCGTATTAACCTGAATGGAAGTGGACGACATTATTCTTAGTAAAGCATCACAAGAATGGAGAAGCATGAATCCTATGTACTCAATTTTGATATGAGGACAATTAATGACAATTAAGGTTACGGGGGGGGAGCAGAAAGAGGGACGGAGGGAGGGTGTTGGGGCCTTGGTGTGTGTCACACTTTATGGGGGCAAGACATGATTGCAAGAGGGACTTTACCTAACAATTGCAATCAGTGTAACCTGGCTTATTGTACCCTCAATGAATCCCCAACAATAAAAAAAAAAAAAGAAAAGAAAAAGGAAAAAAAATGTACACCATGGAATACTATTCAGCTATTAAAAAAAAAATGGAGAATTTACATCCTTCGTATTAACCTGAATGAAAGTGGAAGACATTATTCTTAGTAAAACGTCACAAGAATGGAGAAGCATGAATCCTATGTACTCAATTTTGATATGAGGATAATTAATGACAATTAAGGTTATGGGGGGAGGAAAAGCAGAAAGATGGATGGAGGGAGGGGCGTGAGGCCTTGGTGTGTGTCACACTTTATGGGGGCAAGACATGATTGCAAGAGTGACCTTGCCTAACAATTGCAATCAGTGTAACCTGGCATATTGTACCCTCAATGAATCCCCAACAATAAAAAAAAAAAAGATTAGGGACGGTGCTTCAGATGAGTTTTTCTTTCTGTTTTTTAAAAATTTTTATAATTTTTTTACAGTGAATATGCACATTTTTTGTAATTTTTGTAAGTATAAATGAGTGAAAATTTAACACTATGCAAAGTAACTCTATGAAGAGTCTTACTTGAACTACTTTAGTTAAACTCATTAATTTCATTCCCATTAATTTTCCTCCCAATGAAACTGATCACACATAGTTTGCAGTAATAATAACATCCTTTAATGAGCATGTATTCCAAGTCTGGCATCTCGTTAGGCACGTTAGGCTCATTGTTGAACCCTCACAACTAACCTGTGGGTCATCTGCCATCATCTTCCTTGTTGTTATCATTATCATTCCCCTTAATAAAAACAACAAAGTTGTTCAAGGCTCAGATTGTTTAGAGAGTAAGAACTGAACTGAGGAGCTGGAGGTACAGCCTGAGCAGTGCGTCTGCCCCTCTCTCCTCACTCCCAGGGGGGACTCTTGACTTTGCTTAGTCATATTTTCTCAACATATTGATACCAAATGGAGCAGTAATAAAACCATGAGGTTTAGTCCTCAAATTTTGTCCTAGTCGATAGAACATAGTCAAGAAAAGTAATTTCAAAATTCATTAGGAACTTTTTTGGAATTCCTTCAATACCGTGAGTGGAACTTGCAGCTGGAGCTCTCTGCCCCTGCGTCCACTATTCTCAGCCCTCCAGGTGATGCTACCTCCTCCTTCAAGATGATGCAGCCTAAGGGCCTTATTCCTTCTTCTCTCCTCTTGATTTTCAATGAAAAGGCCCAAAAGAGCTCAACTGGCAACTAGGAGGTGGAAGAGAAAATGACCAAAAAGAGAGTCACAATCCATTTGAGCAGACAGAAGAAAAAATATCCGATGTACTCAGTACTGTTATGAAACCAACTTACAATCACTCACCCTTTCTTATGAAGAATATAGATCACAACTATGAACCAAGATAAAGGAGGGAGGAGGGGGGATGGGAGGAAAGGAGGGAGGTCAGATAGAGGGATAGAGGGAGGGTGAATGGTGGGATCACACTTATGGTGCCTAATGCAAGGGTACATGTCGGATCTATTAGTACAGAGTATAAATGTCTTAACACAATAACTAAGTAAATGAGATGAGGTATATATTAACCAGTGTGATGTAAGCATTCCTAATTCTATTATGAAATCAGCACATTGTATCCATAAATGCATTCATGTATACGTGATCTATGTGTTTATGATTTAATAAAAAAAAGAAAGAAGAAAAAAGAAGAAGGAAGAAGGAAGTAAATTTCTGGGAACATTCATTTTATGAATATTTACTTCCCATTACCTAAGTTTACAACCACTATCATGTGAGCATTGATGACTTTTTTTACATTATAAATGTATCATTTGACTCAGAAATGCAAGGTACCATGATATAACCTCTGAGCACTGTGTCTGGTCTGTGAAGGGGAGAGATATAAAAGCCAGAGGGAATGGAACTGATCTCACAGAGCGTTGGACTGGAGTTGAATCTTGGCAGTTAAGTGCATTTAGGATGAGCCCAGGAATTGTGATGAGAGGTTCCTGGAGAAGAACATAGGTGCCACCCTGGGAACAAGCGGACTCCAGAGTGGGCACGGCCAGGCACCAGGTAACCTGCCCCCGGTTTTGCAGTCCATGCTTTGCACTGGCCACAGAGCCCTCAGACCTCCCAAGGAGTCTCTTGGAAAGAGGGATCAATGCATCCTTCATCTTTAGGTTTTTCCTAAATTTGTTCTAAGTTTAGAAAACTAAAACTGGCTCCAAGCCCATTGCTTTTCACCTAGAAAAATAATAATTGAGTATTTAAGCCAGATTTCTAGTTGTAGCTTATCAGTCAATGGAAAGTGGGTAGAGAAAATTTTAAGGACAAGCTTTCTTAAAATGAATGAGCACATCATGTAGCTTTTATATAACAGTAATTTTTGACATGGCTTTTTCCCTTTACTTTCATTTTTCACAGTAATTTAGAAGTCAACACTAACACAATGAGTAAACCACTCTTTGAGATTGTTAGAGAGAACTACAATCAACAGAAATACTCCTGCCTACTTGACACCTGCTTTTGAATATTTGAATATTTCAAAATATTTTTTAAGATAATTTAACGCTAACAAGTTGTCTCTAAGTATATAAAGTCATCCTTGGCTGACATATTCATAATTCTTTTTCCAACAAATCTGAAACTATTTTCACAAATCATAATCTTATTTCCTGTAAACATCTCGGTGTCATTACTTTCCTTCCTCTACTTTCACTCTCCATTTTCTTACCCAGTAAATCTCCTGACCCATTTCATACCTGAGGCTTCAGTACTTTGTTTTTCTTAAAGTCTTTGTCCTTTTATTTTATCTTTTTAGGACTGTATTACCTTCTTACCTATAGCTTACTCACTTGTTTTCCTTCAATTTTCCTGATTTCCTTATTCAAAAAAGGTTACCCCAAATTTCTGTTTTTGTCATTAATAGGTGCTTTTGTCTTCTGTCATCTTGCATAAAGGCCTCTTCTTTTTTCCCCCTTTTTTCTAGCTATAGGGTGGAAATGGACCTTCTAGAAGAAACAGCAAAGAAGGATCATCTTAGCATTTTGAAGGAATAACAAGCATTTCTAACTACCAATAGTGCAAGGAAAAGACTTGCGTACAGGACTTTCCAAGGGGAAGCTGGCATCAACCCCTGAGCACCTCCTGCCAAAGGCCTGAGTAGGGATCTGAGGAGCTTACTCTGATCCAGAAGGGAACTGCATGAAAGTAGAAGCGGTTGACCCAAGATCAACACAATGTAAATTAGTACCGAATAAAACCAAGGAGGAAAATTTATGTATGGTTATTTATTTTAAAATATTGCTGATAGTATTTTTAACATTGTTTTTTTCTGATATGCATACAAGATTTCCTTTCTCTTTCTTCTTGACCTATTTCTAATCCATGCCATTCTTATAAAAACCAAAATACTCTTTGAATGTTTTCTTATTCCCACTGACCCCTCAAAATTAAGCGAAAATATCCTATGGAAAATCTTAGGATAGACTATAGAAATAGACTATAAAGATGATACTGACCCTGGATCTTGTAATCTAGAAGACTGGTTAGGTTGAGTAAAATTTTGAAAAAACACAACTGACTCTTGACAAAAAAAAAAAAAAAAGGAGAGGGCGTTGGTAAGAGCCTACCAAATTCAGATATTATAATTTCCAAGTACAATTCATCTATAAACAAGCAAACTATAAGTGACATGTTATCTCTGTCATAACCTATGATCATTCTATATAAAATATGTAAGGTTCTGATTTCTCATCTGCAAACATACTTAGAACAGTGAACAGATAGTATTACAACTCCCTGGATTGAGCCTCTTTACCTTGAATGCAATGTAATTACCCACAGAGTATTTTTAGTAATCAGTCCTATGCCAGAATGTAACTAAGCAGATCAATTGTGCAACCAAAGTCATACTAGTAATGCCATGTTGGAAAATAAATCCCATTTAATCAAGTATAAAGGGCCCACCATTAAAGAGCAAAGGTTGTACTTTTATATGTGGAATCAACGTCTACAAAGCCCTCGCTAGAGGTCTATGGCTTGCAGCTGGTGGTAAAGAATGTCACTTCCTGGCAGGCTAAGACTCTTATTGTATTGAGGTACTTTGCAGAAGGCAGAACTTATAAATGGTTCTACATACCACAGGTAAAATCCCAGTGGAGGTTAATTTCTGAGTAGTGTCTTAGCCTAAGAATACATGAGCTAATAAGAGCAGAAAAAATGTAAGAATACATGAGCTGATAATAGTAGAAAAACACATGGAATGATAAAGTCTATTGAAAATGCAACACTAGATTCTTAGATTTTTTTAACATAACCTCCAGACTAAAGTTAACTAAATGAACTTCTCTCTAGCTTTGCTGAATATATGAAAGGGTTAATGATACGATACCTCTTGCTTCACTATGTATGTAAATTAGGCTAAGTAGAACAGAACTTACACAATATGGAGATGTGGTACTGAGACTACATGCAACAGCTACCACTGACTCAGCATAATATCAATTATTGTCAGAATTAGAGTCATGGCTTTATATGTAAGCAATGTATTAAGACTATCCCTAATTTCAACTAACTTTAAAACTATGGAATACAGTTAACTAAACAAGTTCAATAAATGATCATAGCACAAAAACTTAGCAAGTTGGCTTTTATGGATGGGTAAGAACATGTGTATATACACATTATCAAGAATAATGTTCAGCTTACTTGTGATAGCACAGGCAATGTTCAAGAAAATTTATCCAGAACTTGAAAATAACATAGAATGACTGTGTGATATTTAAACATCACATATTAGTACAATTTTCCAGTACTCTGAAAGCTGAATCTCTCAAGCAAAGTAATGTTTACTAACAATTTTTTAGGGGTCAGATTTTTTTATCTAACTTAATATTCTTTTAGCATTCTATTTTTACTGACTATATAAATTCTAGTCTTTCATAACATCATGGGAGTAGCTTTATCATTTTGGAGACCCTTCAGTCACATAAACGAAATTTTGAGACATGCTAAACATCTCCTTTTTTAAAATTGTGGTAGGAGCACTTAACATGAGATCTACCTTCTTAATAAAATTTTAAGTGGAGAATACAGTGTTATTAACTATAGGCATAGTAGTGTTCAGCAGATCTCTACAACTTATTCATCTTGCATAGCAAATTTTATACCTGTTGGACAGCAATATCCCATTTCCTACTGTCACCAGCTACTGGAAATCATGTTTCTATGTTCTGCTTCTGTGAGTTTAACTATTTTAGATATTGCACATAGGTGGAATCGTGCAGTATTCTCTCTCTGTGACTAGCTTATTTTACTTAGCAAAATGGCCTCAAGGTTCAGCCGTATTCTCACACATGGCAGGATCTCCTTCTTTTTTAAGGTTGAATAATATTTCATTGTGTGTTATATATATAAAATACTTTATTGATAAGTTTTTATGACTAATTCAATATCCTTAATAATTATAGGTCTGTTCAGATTTTCCATTTCTTTATGATTCAGTTCTTGTAGGTTGTATGTGTCTAGAAATGTCTATATTTCTTCTAGGTTACCCAACTTGTTGGGTATTTCTTACCCAACTTGTTGTTAGAGTCTAATTGCTCATAGTGGTCTTCTGTGAACTGTTTTATTTCTGTAGCATCAGTTAAAATGTCTCCTCTTTTATTTCTGATTTTATTTATTTGGGTGTTCTCTCTTTTTTCCTAGTGAGTATAGCCAAAGGTTGTTAATTTTGTTCATCTTTTTAAAACATCAATTCTTAGTTTCATCGTTTTATTCCCAATATTTTCCCCTTGTATTTTCTGTTTCATTTATCTCTGATAGAATCTTATTATTTTCTTCTCTCTGCTAACTTTGGACTTAGTTCTTTCTTTTTTAGTCCCTTGAGATAGAAAGTTAAGTTGTTTGTTTGAGATCTTTCTTCTTTAATGTAAGCATTTAAGCTATAAACTTCCCTTAGTACTGCTTTTACTGTAAGTTTAGATAGATTGTATTTTTCTTTTGTCTTGAGAGATTGCCTAATTTCCTTTTAAATTTCATTTTTTGACTCATTAGTTATTCAAGAGTGTGTTATTTAATTTTAACATATTTATGAATTTTCCAATTTTTCTTCTGCTGCTGATTTCTAGTTTAATTCCATTGTGGTCAGAAAAGATACTTGGGATAATTTCAATCTTCGAAATTTGTTAAGATTTATTTTGTGGCCCCATTTATTGATGTGGCTCCAACGATCTTGGAGATTGTTTTGTGTGCTCTTGAGAAGAATATGTTCCGCAGCTTTTGGGTGGAATATTCTGCACATGTTTGTTAGCTCCATTTGGTTTATAGTGTTCTTAAGTCCACTATTTTCCTAGGGATTTTCTCTCTGAATGTTCTGTTAATTGTTGAAATTTGAATATTGAAGTTCGTATTAGTTATTCTTCCCTTCAATTTTGTCACTGCTTATATAGTTAGGGGCTCTGATATTGGGTGCATGTATTTGTTTACAATTGTTATATTATCTTAATGAATTGACCCCTTTATCATTATATAATTACATTCTTTCTCTTGTTTTACAGTTTTGTACTTAAAGTCTATTTTGTCTGATATAAATATAATCACCCTATTCTCCTTGGCTATCATTTGCATGGAATATCTTTTTACATCTCTTTATTTTCTGCCTATATGTATCTTTGAATCCAAAGTGAGTCTCTTGTAGACAGCATGTAATTGGATTTTGCTCTTATCTGTTCAAGACTATCTTTAATTGGAGTGTTAAATCCATTTACATTTATATCAAGTAGTTATTGATATAAAAGGATTTGACACTGCTATTTAAAAATAGTTAAATTTTTAATGTTTTAATTTTAATGTTTTTAATGTTTTCTATCTTATAGCTCTTTTGTCTTTTTTCCCTCTTCCTGTATTCCTTTGTGTTGTATTAATTTGTTTTTATATTGATGTGTTATAATTCTTTTCTCTTTTGATTTTGTGTATTCCATACTAGGAAAGATGGGTGTTTTTTCTAATGCTCAGATAGCAACACAAAGTGTCAAGGAACATGAAGAGGTAGGGAATGTACTCCAAAGAAATAAAACTTCAGAAGTCAAATCTAATAATACAGAGATTTATGAATCCCAGTTATTAAAAATAACTATTATAAAGATACACCATGAACTTAGGGGAAAAATGCATGAAAACAAGTGAGAATTTGAACAGAGATAGAAAAATATAATAAAGGACCAAATTGAAATCTTAGAGCTGAAGAATATAAAAAACAAACTGTAAAATTCACAAGAAAGACTGAATAGCAGACTAGATAAAACAGAAGAAAGAATTAGTGAACTCAAAGATCAATCATTCGAACTTAATCAGAAGACTCAAAAGAAAAAATAATGAAAAAGAGTGAAGAAAGCTTCAGGAAAATTTGGGACATGATCAAGTGGACTTTGGTACTTCATGGAGGTCTCAGAAAAAAAAAGAGACAGACAGACAGACAGAAACACAGAGAGAAAGGGCCACAAAGCTTATTCAAAGATAGGTGGCTAAAAATTTCCAATCTGGGAAAGGAATGGTCATCTATATACAGGAATCACAAAGGATTCCACAAAAAATGAACTCAGATAAATCCAACTGATACAATTATAATCAAATTGTCAAAAGACAAAGATGAGAATTTTGAAAATTTCAAGAGAAAAGCAGCTTTTTCCATACAACAGCATTCTCATAAAATGACCAGGAGATTTCTAAACAGAAACTTTGCAAGCCAGAAGGCTATGAGATTATATATTCAAAGGTCTAATAGAAAAATAAAAAGCTGTTACATTAATAAGCAAGAATACTATACCCAGCAGCAATATCTTTCAGAAATGAAGGCAAGATAAAGACTTTTCCAAAAAACAAAACTAAGGGATTTAATTACCACTATACCTACCTTACAAGAAATGCTAAAAGGAGTTCTTCAAGTTGAAATGAAAGGATGCTAAACAGTAAGATGAAAACACATGAATGCATATATAAATAACACTCATATATATGTAAACATATAGACAATACATGATACTGTAATTCTATAATGATAGTGTATATACCACTTAATTCTAGTATACAAGTTAAAATACAAAACAATTAAAAATAACTATAACTAAAAAATGTGGGTTATGCCTTGTAACCATCTAATAAATTTATATCTTGAGCAATTGAAAGAACAAATCTAGGATTAAAATGGCAACAGCAAAATATGCAATGTTGATGCAGATGCGGGCAAAAGTGACACTGATTCTGCTGGTAAGAATGTAAATTAATATCACATTTCTAGAAATCAATTTGATGACATACATTAAAAGTTTTTATAATGTATATTAAAAAATAACCACAACTATGAAAATATATTAATAGATACACAATATAAAAAGATGCAAACTGTAACAACAATACCATAAGATGTGGTGAGGGGAAAAATAAAAGTATAGAGTTGTTGTATGCAATTAAAGTTAACTTGATATTAACCTAAAATAGATTTTTACAACTATAAGATACTGTATGTAAGCCCTACGGTAACCACAACAAAGAATATATCTCTTTTGAAAGAAGTGTGTATTTAATAATTTGAAAATTATGATTTGCCAACTTTAAATGTAAATACTCCTTTCTGTTTGTACTTACAACTTGACATTTTAAAAATAGTATGTTTCATTATTAGTTCTGTGCTGTTCTTTTCTGCTAACAGCCCATCTGCTCATCTACATCTTAAGCTTCTAGAGAGCAGGATCATGTCTTAGATGTCTCTATAAACCTAAGTTTCATGTGAACTGTCTTAAGTCTTATAGACATTTGCTTAGTGGTTCTCAACCTTCCTAATGCTGCAACGTATTGTACATTGTTACAACCCACAAGTTGAGAACTACTGGGTGAGAGGAACAAAGAAAATGGAATTAATTGTAGAAATATACTTGTCCTAAAGCTGGCAAGTTGTTCATGTCTCATTAGAAAGCCTTCTTATGTTTTCTTTACAAGAGTTTGAAATACTCTTTTTTACTGTTTCCCTCCTCTTACTAGAGTTACTTCCACTTGTTAACGAGATGGCCAATTTCTCTCACAAGTCTTCTTGAACAGCCTTGACTAGTTGGCTACACCTATTATGCACTCCTGCAGCCCCCTATGTATTCCCTATCAAAACGCTAAGAGAAGAAAAAAACGCTGAGGACATCTTTCTTTAATGATAATATGTTATGTTGTTTGCTCCATTTCTGTCTTCCTGTTGAATCTCCCATGTCCAGCCTTGCACAATAATAGGCAGTCAATATTTGCTCAATAAATGTTATCTTTTTTGGAGTTCCTACCTTTCTCTGCAACAATTATTTTTCTTTTGCTACCTACTGACTTAACCTTTTCATCCCCTCTCTATAGTTTTACTGAACTCATGGTGTCTGCTTTATAGCATCTACTTGGCTCCTATCTATGCTGTTTCTTCTCTCTACACACCCTATGATCCCCCCACCATCGCCCATGGCCCTGATCGTTTCTCATGACTACTTCCTATCTGTACTCTCGGTTTTATGTCCTGATTCTAACAATTTTTCAGGGCTAATTCCAAATAAAGAGAATCTGGTTTCTTCATCTGCTCTCTTCATACCAGACAGTCTTATGGACTTTGGGTGCTCACCTCTAGCCACTGGCCTTGACAGGAGGCCAGGCCAGACAGCAGCAAACATGGCTGACTATAGCCCTTTCTTAACAGGAAGCATATTTTCTTAGAAAAGGGTATGGGTTTGGCAACCACCATAATTGAAATATGTTAAATAATTTATTATGAAAGATAATTATGCTTTTTGCCAGTTGGTTCAAAAAAATCCGCAGTCTAAAATATACAGAAGTTAGATATGTTATCTTTACAATATTCCCTCTGAAGGGCAGAACAGGCACTTCTTTTCTTTTCTTTTGTTTTTTTTTTTAATTGACACAGAGTCTCACTAACTCACCCTGAGTAGAGTGCCGTGGTGTCCTAGCTCACAGCAACCTCCAACTCCTGGGCTTAGGTGATTCTCTTGCCTCAGCCTCCCAAGTAGCTGGGATTACAGGCACCAGCTACAACACCCAGCTATCTTTTTTGTTGTTTGTTTGTTTGTTTGTTTGTTTTAGCAGGCCTGGGCCTGGTTCAACCTGACAGCCCTGATGTATGTGGTTGGCACCCTGCCACTGATCTTTCAGCACCTGAGGAAATTGCACAGAGAATTTCACTGAGTGGCTGAGGATCATACAGTTAGTAAGAAACCTGTTTATCATGACAGGAATCTTAACCCTAGGGTCTGTCAGGGGTACCCTTTTCCATGTGCTCAGTCAAGTTCTCTTTCACTTCTTAATCAGGAAGTCACACCTATTCAAGGAAACCTCAGTAGAGTTCAATTTTTAGGAAGCGGATGAGGAAGGAATTAGAAGAATGGAGAATACTGATTGAAGCCCTTAAAAGTTTAGTTTGAAACTTCTGTAGTTATATGCAAGTGATAGAATTCAATTTTTTCTACTTTTTCCTCTCTCAGTAATAAATAACAAAGGCTGCTAAGATCGAACAGAACTTTCTTTGCATTCATTTTGCCATGGAGACCATGATGTCATAAGCAACACAATGTACTGCCCTGACCCCGGAGAATCAAAGTCAGTGTGCGATGGGAGCGTTTTCTGGGCAAGTTATTGTCCTTAACAAGAAAATGGAGACTTGGTGGTTGGGGCCTTGGTGTGTGTCACACTTTATGGGGGCAAGACATGATTGCAAGAGGGACTTTACCTAACAATTGCAATCAATGTAACCTGGCTTATTGTACCCTCAATGAATCCCCAACAATAAAAAAAAAAAGAAAAGAAAGAAAGAAAATGGAGACTTGACTTGAGAGGAGAAAACATGTCTTAAACATTGCATGCTTCTTGGGGTCAATTTTTGTAGTCACTGAAAGCTTCGCAAAAGAAAATGCCTTCACCACTTAAAATACTGAGAGGTCAGAGTAAGGGAACAAAGAGAGTGTGTGATCAAGCTAGTTACTCTTTGGACAGACTGTTCCCAAGCTGAGAATAGTTCAACTTTTGTTGCATAGCAGAATCTATTGGAGTTTTAAGTCATATTGAAAATTCACCATGGTATTGAATAGAAATAACAAATCCTCAGACCAAATAAATCAGAATAGATGGTGCTAAGCCTGGCTTTGTATGCCCTCAGGACCACATGCGTTGTGGTCTTCTGCGATGTCAAGTGCTGGACACTCTTTCACTGAATTTCCAACTCCAATGCCTTTTTGTTTTTATACTCGTCCTTTGTCACATCAGTTGTTTTGGGTCACCGAAACATCGGAGGCCTTTCGCTTTTTCACTGCAGTCCTACAGACCACAGCTTTCCACAGAAAAAGAAAAATGAACAGGAAAAATAGACAAACATTTGTTTCCTGAACTCAGACAACTTGGATTGATAGAATTGAAAAGTAGCAGGCTTCGTGAGGGAAGTAGGCATCATAAATAACATACGTATAGGGTGAAAAATAATATACATATACATACTCGTGTGAAATAATCTGCATGTTCCTGACCTTCCCTGAGATTCTCTCAGATATACAAGCCAATGAACTCCAACCATGAAATTCTATGTGGCCGGGATTTTTAGGCAAATGAGATAATATCAACGTACATATGGGAATATCTGTTTATTTCTTACTTGTTTTTAGGTAAAATTTACATGACATAAAATTTATCATTTCAAAGTGAAAAATCAGTGCCATTTAGTACATTCATAATATTGTGCAATCACTACCTCTATCTAGTTTCAAAACACTTTTGTACCCCAAAATAAGGTTCTGTATGCCTTAACCTGTTACTCCCTACTATCCCCTGCCTGTGGCCATGGGCAACCACCCTCTGCTAATTCTATTTATTATCTAGATAATTCACATAGATGGCATCATACAACATGTAACCTTTTCTGCCAGGCTTCTTTCACTTAGCATGTTTTTGAGGTGCATTCTCATTGTAACATTTATCAATACTTGAATTTTTTGTGGCTGACCAATATTTTATTGTATACATATATAGTGGTATATATATAGCGGTGTGTATATATATACATATGTATATGTAGTCGTACATATGTATATACACACACATACACCACAATATATGTTTACCTATTTGTTTATTAATTCATCTATTGATGGACATTTGGGTTGTTTTCACTTTATTCTATTGTGAATAGAGCTGCTATGAATATTTGTGTACAATTTTTTTTTTAGTATCTTATTTCAATTCTATTAAGTGTATACATAGAAGTGGAATTTCTGGGTTATATAATAATTTCATGTTTAACTTTTTGAGGAGCTACCAAACTTTTTTTACAGTGGGTGAAACATTTTATATTCCCATCAGCAATGTATGAAGATTCCGATTTCTCCACATCATCACCAACATTTGTTACTTTCCATTTTCAGTGGCTGTCCAGGTGGCTGTGAAGTAGTAAGTCATGACAGTTTGATCTGCATTTCCCTAATGAATAATGATGTTGAGCATTTTTCATGTTCTTACTGGCCATCTGTATAACTTCTCTGGAGGAATATTTGTATCCTTTGCCTGTTTTTCAATTGTGTTATCTTCTTGTTGTTGAGTTGTCAGACTTCTTTATATAAACTGGATGTTAATCCCTTACCAGATGTTATCTTTTCCTATTTTGTAGGTTGTCCTTTCACATTCTTGATAATATCATTTAATGCAAAAGTTTTTAATTTTGATAGAGTTCGATTCATCTATTTTTAATTTGGGTGCTTATGTGTCATGTCTAAGAATACATTGCAAAACCCAGTGCCAGGAAGATTCATCCTTTTGCTAATGACTTTTAGAGTCTGAAGTTTTATATTTCATCATCAAATCATTTTGAGTTTATTTTTGTATATGGCATGAGGTAGAGGTTCGATTTTACTCTTTAGCTTGTAAACAAAGGGACCATTCTTCCCCCCATTGAATGGTCTTCGCATCCTTATCAAAAATTAATTTACCATAGATGTAACCAGAGAGGTAAAATACTATACAACATTGCCATAAGAAATTAAGGTTGACCTAAATAAATAAAAAGACATGTTAATGGACAGGAAGTCTTAATTTTATTAACATGGCAATACTTCTCAAAGACATCTACATATTCATTATGATCTCTCTAAAAATTCCAACAGCCAATTTGCAGAACTGGAAAATTCAATCCTCATGTTCGTATGGAATTGCAAGGGTGCCAGAATAGCTGGGACAATCTTAAAAAAGAAAAACAAAGTTGAAGGATTCATACATTCTTATTTCCAAACTAACTATGAAACTATAATAATTAAAACTAATACTGGAATAATGATATAATATCATATATAATTATAATATATAATAATTTATTATAATATTATAAGAATATAATAAAATTTAGAGTCCAGAAATAAACTTTTTTTCCATTAATTTCTCTATTGTTTTATTTTCTATTTTATTATTGTCTACCATAAACATTTATTATTTCTTCTCTTCTGGTTTTTGGTTTAGTTTGTTTATATTTTCCTGGTTTCTTAAATAAAAAATGTAGGTTATTGATTTGAAATATTTATTTTTTTAATGTAGGCATTTATGGTCACAAATTTTTCTCTGAGCACTGCCTTTGCTACATCTCATAAGTTTCGGTTTTTATTTAAATCATCTTTAAGTATTCTGTAATTTATTTTCCTTTTTTTTTTTTGAGACAGAGATTCACCATGTGGCCCTATAGAGTGCTGTAGCATCCCAGCTCGCAACAACCTCAAACTCATGGACCCAAGCAATTCTCCTCCCTCAGCCTCCCAAGCAGCCGGGAGTACAGGTGCCCACCACAACTCCCAACTATTTTTTGTTGCAGTTGTCATTGTTGATTAGCTGGCCCTGGCCAGGTTCAAACCGGCCAACTTTCAGTGTATGTGGCTGGCGCTGTAACCACTGTGTTACAGGCGCCGTGCCATATTCTCTGATTTTTATTGTGATTTCTTCTTTGACACATCTGTTGCTTAAGAGTGTTTTATTTTTATCCAGTCAGAGGAGCAAAAAGAAAGAAGAATTTTTTAAAAGAGTGAAGATAGCCTATTAGACTTACAGGACACCATCAAGCAAAATAATAATAAATAAGCAAATAATATATATTTCATATACATACAAGAGAGAGTCAAAATTATTAGCCTGTCTCTGCCTTTTAATTGGTAAACTTACCTTTATTTTAATTGAACCTCAAAATTAATTTCAAGCACCCAAACTTTTATTCATTCATCCATTCATTTACTTATTATCAATAAATACTTATTAAGATCTTATTAAATTCTAGGATCCATCTTAGATATTGTGGAGAATACAAAGAGTTGGAAAAATTTAAGTCTTATCCCAGAAGCATTCACAATCTGAAACATAAGAAATATACTCAAGTAAATAGTTGTAACACATGGAATATATACAAATAATAATCGAAGGGCACAAAATGCTTTAGAGGAAACTGGATACAGGGACCTCTGAGAAAACGATACAGAACGAGTCACATACAAGCATGTAGCTAAGAGATTTTCAGATTAAGAAACAGGGAGCTACATTCCAGGCTGAAAGAAGAGGGTGTGCAGAAGCCAGAGGTGTGGGTGTGCGTAGTTTGAGCATGAAGAAGTAATTTAATGTGAGTTGAAAGAGCGAATAACTAGAAATGGAAGCTGGGAGCTCAGAATGAAGTCAGATAATGACAGACTTATCTATATTGTTGAAGCCTTGAATGTTACTTCATATGGATTGGAAATCAAGGAAGTAAAATATTTACTTTTAAGTTTAGAAGATCACTGGTGGCAGTTGGGTGATGGATCAAATGGTGAGATAAGAAACTATGAGGCGTTAACTGAAAGCCCAGAAGAACAGGAAAATTTTCATGCCACAGTCTCTCAACCTGTTGATAGGCAAAGGACCAATCAAGATCCTTTGCCTGAATTTTTCAAATTGTTGCTAAGACAGAGAAACCTCTTTCCTTCCACAGAGAAGTTTCAGGGATCACATCCTGATCAAATGACTCATCAGTGTAAGCCTAAAGCTTAGGTCCTCAAGTCCCTTAAGAATACAGCCCAGAAATGGAAATAAAGACAACAAAAAAAGCAAGGGGTTCTAAAAGCACCTGAGCTCCGTTGGAGGCACCTTCAAAACCAGCTTGACTTCTGCCGCCCACACAGTTTGGTTTTGTGAGTTATTATATTCCTGTTTCCTGCTGAAGATTGTTGAAGTTAGATTTGTCACTTGCCTCCAAAAGTATTTATTGAAACAGAGGTTCTTGTATAGCAAATGCACAAAGAAGGAAAAGCAAGGTTTGGCAGGCTCTTATAGACCCCAGAGCAAATTCTGAAGTCAGCATGTGTATGCATACTTCTGTAACAAAGTCAAACTATAAATATGCCTTAAAGATTATGTGAACCTGTGATGGACTAGAGTTCTTTAATTCAGGGTTCATATTTTCATTCTTTTGAATTTCTCTAGTTATTATGGTCAAGGAATATTTTTTCCGAAGAAATATCACAATAATGGAAGAATAATTTGTTGACGGTCTACTCCTAGTTTACCTTTTTTTTTTTAATCAACATTAAACAACCTGAGCAAAAGATTGATTTCCATGTGATCTCTTGGAAGTGCATACCCTGCTCTTCCCATATCTCCTTAGCCCAATCTCTTAATAACTAGAAATCTGACCTCAAACCATGGATGGAGCAGGGAAAGATCAGCAAAATAATTGTTAGACATTTGCACAAGAGAGAGAGGGAAAGACACAACTGCACTACCCTGTCCTTCCTGGGTGTCTCTGCAAGCCTTTCAGCAGAGCCCAGATCCCTGCTCCTGGACGTCATTCATCCGTGAACTCACCTATATTTGTTCCAATTTCTACACCATCAAATACTGATGCTGGTTCTAGGAGAACAATCCCCTATAGCAAGGTGACAGAGGCCAGAGAATCGAAAGTTACTCACCCCAAATTGCATAATGATTACCAGCAAGCTGGGGCCAAGATCTCAACCTCGCTGACTCCTCTACCAGAGCTCATTGTAGTGCATAGTTCTCCCTCTCCCCTGCACCAGGAGGAAGTAGAGAAAACTCTCAGTTTGCGGAGTGTGGGTGAAGAGTAAGGCAAACTCTGAACTGGATACGTCTTTGATGTCATTATTCTTCAGGAGTTACTGCCAAGGGGCAAGAGGTGACAGAATTAACCAGATTGTTTTGCAGTTTCATGAATTTTCCACTGGAATGCCATGATGAACACCAGCTGTTTCATCTTCTGGGTTGAGACTTGTTTTTTTCTCTGTTCAGGATTTATTGTATGCCTGCAATGTACAAGGGGATGTCGTATTCCGTTGCCTCACTGGATTCACTCGAGTTAAACAATACTTTCTAATTATAAATAGGGTGCATGTGGGTGATATTCTCTGCTGGCAGAAAGTTATAGCTAAAAAAAAAAAAAAAAAATACATGGGCTGGAGCCCAGGGAAGCATTCTGAAACATGTTTGCCCTCCTCTTGTTGCCCTGCCATGAGGCCCGGCCTCAGAGACGCTGCGGCTGGAGAGGTGCTTGCCCCTCAGTGTCCCCTCTGAGTGGGTGCAGGAGGAAAACAGGCTCCAGAATCAGAAACTCAGTGTGAGTCCTAGCAGTGCTGGTAACTTGTCATTTCACCTGGGACAAGTCACTCACACTCCATGAGCTTCACTTTTCCCACTTGTAAAAGGGTATGACTTCTTGCATTATAAAACTTTAGTGAAAACAAAATGACGTATCATAAGTAAAATATCAAATACCATACCTGGAACATAGTATATGCTCAATAAATGGTACTTTTGTTTTCACTCCCTTTTGTTTCCATCCCCACCCCAACTTGAGAAAAGAGCTACAGAGGGCACTCCCCACAGCATTGTTGGAACTGCAGAACGGCAGCCGTGTGGGTCCCCAGCATGGCCTGAGTCCTGAGATGGCTGCTTTCTATGCCCAACTGTCATGATCTAGCACCAAGAACAGTCAGACCAATCCCTTCCCTGCCTAGGCCCACATTGCTCAGAGTCCGATTGGACTTGTGAACTGTCTTTCACTCCACAGAAGTAGAAAAAAATTTGCTTTTGCAGCTAAATGAAAATTTCCCAATGACAACATTGGTAGAGTGTCCTGACTTGCATTGCACAGTTTAGCTTTTAACACCATGTTATTCTGTGTCTTAACTTTAGGGTTTTCATCTCATCTCTCTAATGAGACCGTAGGCCACTTGGAAGGAAAAGATGCCTCAAGTTTCAGTATTTTCATGGTGTGCCTAGACAGTGTACTCAAAAAACACATTTTTTGCTTCACTGAGAGCCAATTTGGGTGAAGATTAAATTTAAACCAAACTAAAAGAATTCATCACACAGCAGGAAAGACACAAGAAAGACAGGTTTGGCCCCAATACCCTTACCTTGTCGATAAAGGAGGTGACATTAAGGAGTTAAACGAGGAGGAACGAGAGCTGATCTTTGCCAAAATCTTTGCCCACACAATTCTCTGCAGAACTCTTGACGGCCTCTGTCCGTGGCCCTGGTTCAGTGCAAGCTGGCTTGTGGGGCCACTTACCAGTTATACGGTTGCACTCAGCCTTTGAGATCAAGAACGATGTTCTTATTTTGTGCCTGCCATGTCTAGTGCAGTGCCAACCACATTTTAAGTGCGCAATAAATGTTGCAGTTGGTGGTAAGTGACATATTCTACCATTGAAGTTGAGATGACATAAAGATGCCCACCAGAGCTCAGAAATAAGAGTTCCTTCTGAAGGTTAAACTAGTAAATCAGTTCTAAATAGATATGATCTGTAACCTCCAGAAAACATTTTATAAAACATTATGTTTTTTTCCTTGTTGATAAAATCTTTTATTTTATTTTTTTTAATTAAATCATAGCTGTGTACATCAATATGATCATGGGGCACCATACACTTGTTTCATAGAAGCTATGTCAACTAATGAGATGAAAACATTATGTTTTGTAAATAAAAGATCGGGGATAAAAGAACAAACGACTTCATTTACAATGGGGGGAAACCCCTGGAGCCTAATCAATGCTATTATCCTCATTTCTTTTAAAAAGAGAATGCATATGTAGACACAAAGAAGTTGGTGCACACGAGCCTAGAAGAAGCAGAAGAAAGAGGGCTAGCTAGCAAGAGTGTGGCGATGCTGGTCCAGCACCACTGCAAGCAGAGGAGCTGACTGCGGCCTCTAAAATATTCTCCAATGTGATAGCGTCTCTGCTCAATGAGCTGCCCCAGGGCCTGCGCTAGGATTTCTCAATATTTATCACTGAGCTGCCACCTCCATTCCGAAAGAGACTGTCTAGATCATCCTGGTATCCTCAGAATCTAGCCTGGCACCTGAAATGTGATAGATACTCAAATGTTTATTGAATTTACATATGTTTCTACTTTTGTAACATTAAAACTTCACTCTCTTGCTCAGCACCCATAGCTCAGTGGTTAGGGCACTAGCCAGGTACACCAAGTCTGGTGGGTTCGAACTCGGCCTGGGCCTGCTAAACAACAATGACAACTGCAACCAAAAAAAAAAATAGCCGGGGGGCATTATGGCAGGTACCTTGTGAGATGAGGCAAGAGGCAAGAGAATCCCTTAAACCCAAGAGTTTGAGGTTGCTGTTAATTTTGACACCACAGAACCCTACTGAGGGTGACATAGTGAGACTCTGTCTAAAAAAAAAAAAAAACTTTCCTCTCCTTTATGCTAACTTGCAAACTAGAGCTGAATTATATGTTACTAGAATCACATTCAAATTGTTACAAATGGAATATATTTTTTCCACGTTACACATTCTACCTCTCTCTCCTGGAGCTTCCCAGGGAGGTGGATCTCTCTCTGTCTCCAAGGGCCTCCCAAGGTCCTTAGGTGCGGAAGCCACAGTCGGGATGGTCCAGCTGCTTTCTCCTGAGCTCTGCTCATGAGGGAACCTCTGATCAATGACAATATTTTGTCATCTCTAAGAAGTGGTGCATGTATTTCCACACATTTCTAACATTAATCTGCACCTTCCAACAAGCACATTTAATGCAGGGCTGGTTTTTGTTTTCCAGAACACTTCAATTAACCCATGGTGTAATCTAATTATCAGTAGCATTTTAAAATATTAGCTTGCTAGGTACTTTAATTGTAAAAATAGGGGGCATAGAGGCTAGTTATGTAAAATTCAAACACTGGAAAGAAACTGCTACTTTGCAAATGAATAATTTGAGTTCTGATTTACATATTGCTCTCCTATGAGTTCTGTTATCTTGATTAAGCCCCTGAGAGAGCTGCTCAAGTATGTAGCAATGAGAAAACTGAGCTCCTAGTGACTAACACTTTGTTCCTCCCCACTAGACAGTAAGGCCTTTGGCAACCAGACTCCTCTGTCTTGTTAACATCTGGGTTTTATCCTTCTCTAACCAAACCATGATCATTTCTGTCTATCATAAGTAGGCAAAGTGACAGATATTTCCCAGGGCCACCACTCTGGGGTACAATGAGGTCAGAAAATGGGCGATAATATAATAATTTTTTGACTCAGAATCTACACAAAGAACATTTAAAAAATTCTCTCTTACTCAAACTATTTCCAGATTATCCCTCCCCCAACCTACCCATTTTTCTAATTTCCTGCCTGGCTCCTGATACCAGATCACAAACATTGTATACCCCACTCCCTCCATGATGTTTGGGTGACATCCCAGAATATTCCCCATGCCACCTTCACCGTGAAATGCTGCCTCCATGTCCATTTTAGTCCACAGCCCAATGGTAACTTGTATCCTTTTAACTTCATATTAAAATTCCCATTTCTATATTTATCTCATCCTTGTATCTTGAATTGCTCTTCTGAAGACTCTCAAATTCACCCAAAAAGTACAGTGTTAGAAGCTGGACTATTTTAATCCTCTGGAATTTCTATAGTTTAGTGAGATTACAGGCTGAGCTGCTATTACAAAGAGACAAAATAATGGTCAAGTAAGATCACAGTTTACTTCTGTCAAGGGTCAGTCTAGAGAGAATCAGTCTGCCATCCTGAGCACCTGGGCTCATGTCAGGGTCCTGCATCATCTCACCACGGAGTGTCAGAACAGGACTCAGACGTGAGTGGAGTGGGGACCACTCTTCCCTCCTTCCCATGCAAAGCTTGCTCATCCTGCCTCTACCCCATCAAGTGTGCTCCTTCCTGGGTATAATACCAGAATGGGGAAAGCCAGCTATTACGCTCTACAGGGTGAGGACATTTCCAGCACTGGCAGCCTTGAAAAACATTTCTAGCCTTGGCAGCCTTGGTTGGCAGCCTACCATCCCATCTCATCAAGCTCTCCTTCCTTCAGCAAAAAGACACCTGGAAGGCACAGCTACTTAATAGTGCTCAGACTAATTTGAATCAGGCAAATATGTGCAGCATCCCCTTAAAAATAATGAGAATCAGCAAAGGAACATGTAATAAAACACATACTAGTAAACAGATTGGTTTTATTTAGTATTCATTTATTTGCACTTATGAATGTATGCAAATAAATGAATAATAGAAAATACTCTGCTCTCAGCACTATGTATAAAGATGAACTGGGCAGGCATGGTTCCCGTATGAGACGTCATCCACATCACTCTCCACCTTTCTCACCCTTCGCTCCACCAGACAACATCAGTGGACATCCTTGCCCTCAGGTGCCCAGCAGAAATTGAGAGGGGGAAAGAAGAATGAAGCAGGATCTGTGAAGGCGGTTCCCCCCCAGTCAACCCTGCCACATCCATCAATCAAGGTGGACTGCTCCAGTCAGGGCAGTCCTCTGCACACGATTCCTCCCTCCAGATCCACTGACCACTGCCTTCTCTCACCCCTTCAGGCCGAGGTAAGAATACCCCACTCTTACCAGCTCTTGAGTCCTGACTATACCTTGTCTGCATCCGGCCCACCCGTGTAACCTTCTCCAACATTGAGGCTGGTCCAGCATTCTTTGACAGCACGCCATCTAATTCTCCACCTAATTCAAGTTCCTGTTCTCAGGAAGTTCACTATCTCATGAAAGGGGACTGATAACCAACAAACATACAATTACAAATTGTGATAAGATCCATGAAGGAAACAAACTGGGTGGTGTGGAAGAGAATAACAAGTTGGGGTCTACATTGGGCAGGATGGAGATGGCGTTTAACTTCGAGAATGAAAAGAAGCCAGAAGTGGATTCTAGGCAATGAAGATAATGTGCAGATACTTGAAGATGGAAAAGAATTTGGTACGCTCAAGAAATGAGAGATTTTCAACAAACATGTCAAAACACACAATTAGGAAAGGACAGTCTTTTTGATATATGGTGCTGAGAAAACTGGGTATCTAAACGCTAAATAAAATTAGACCCTTATTTCACACTATACAAAAATAAACTCAAAATGAATTAAAGACGTAATGTAAAACCTGAAACTTTAAAACTTCTAGGAGAAAACAGAGGAAAAGTCCCATGCCTTTTGTTTGGGCAATGATTTTTCTTTTAATATGATTCCAAAATCTCAAGCAACTAAAATAAAAATAGACAAATGGGAATGTGTCAAATTATAAACCTTCTGCACAGCAAAGGAAATAATCAACAGAGTGAAGAGACAACCTACAGAATGGAAGGATATATTTGCAAACCATACATCTTCTAAGGAGTTAATATCCAAAATACACATTTGTAAGAAATATATCTTACAACCCCATGGTAAGAAAACAAATGACCCAGTTAAAAAATGAGCAAAGGACCTGAATAGGTATTTCTCAAACAAAAACATACAAATGACCAACAGGTATATGAAAAAATGCTCAACATAACTAATCATCAGAGAAATGAAAATTAAAACCCCAAAGAGATATCGTCTCACACCTGTTATAATAGCTATTATCAAAAAGATAAGAAATAAGTTACGACAAAGAGTAAAGAAAGGGAATCCTTGTATACTGCTGGTGGGAATATAAATTAGTACAACCATTATCAAAAATGTCATGGAGGTTCCTCAAAAACTCAAAAATACACTACTCTACAATCCAAGATACTACTTCTGGGTATACATCAAAGAATATGGAATCAATGTGTTGAAGTGCTATCCGCACATCCATGTTCACTGAGGTACTGTTTGCGATAACCAAAATATGGAATCAGCCTAAGTGTTCATCAACAGATAAATGAGCAACATAACTTGCATTCATCTTTTGTTACTGGTATATATTGAGTATTGCAATTTTTTTCTTTTTTATAAGGTGTCTACATTTTCTGGCACCCTCTGTATGTACACACACACACAGACACTATGGAATATCGGGAGGCTGAAGCAAGAGAATCACTTAAGCCCAGGAGTTGGAGGTTGCTGTGAGCTGTGTGAGGCCACGGCACTCTACCGAGGGCCATAAAGTGAGACTCTGTCTCTACAAAAAAAAAAAAAAAAGAAGAAAAGTCTGTCATTTGCTACAACATGAATGAAGCTGGAGAACATTATGTTAAGTTGAAATAAGTAAAATAAGCCAAACACAGAAAGACGAAAATACCATATGGTCTCCTTTATATATATACAATCCAAAGAAGTCACTCTCATAGAAACAGAGAAATGGTGGTTACCAGAGGCTGGTAGGAGCTGAGGCAACTGGGGATATGTGCACCAAAAGACATAAAATCTCTGTTAGACAGGAAGAATAAGTTCAAGAGATCTGTTGTACATAATAATGACCATAGTTAATAAAAATTTGTCACATACTTGACATGTAATGCATATGATAAATAAATTAAATAAGTTTAATTTAATAAATAGCTGATTTAATTTAATTTTCCACAATGTATACAGCTACTAAAACATTGTTTTCCACAATGTATACTGCTACAACACATTATGCACATTTTACTTGTCAACTTTTTTTAAAAAACCATAATAATAAATTCACAAGAAGGAAACACAAATGGTCAAAAAATATATGGGAAAAAGAAAAGAAAAAAGACCAGTGCTGCTAAGTGGCATGAGATAGAACTGAAAGACTCAGCAATCGTAGAGACAGACTCTAAAGCATTTGTTTATAGGGAATTTTTAAAAGATTTTCTTTTTTTTTTTTAAAGGCTTTTCTTAACCCTAAAAATTATACAAGAGATTTTATCACCCTTTCCTAATTCCTCAACTGTTAAACTATTAATATCTTAGTTTAGCTGATATTTAGGAGCATTTTAAATCACCACGTAAGCTCCAATTCTGGTAATGTATTTAATACCTAGATATTTAGGGAAAATCTTACATTAGTCTGTGACCAAAAATACAGCTCACCCCAACACTTTCCCCACATCTGCTGCCCTATTACTTTTCCAATTGAAGACATTATTAATTCAAACAATCAATTAGCTTAAGCCCTCTAATAGCTCCCCTTCCATTAAGAATCTATCCAACCAGTTGTCATTTAAGAGCCCCATGGAGTTCATCATTTCATAAATAGCATTTTTTTTTTTTTGAGACAGTCTCACTATGCTGCCCTAAGTAAAGTGCTGTGGTGTCATAGTCCACAGCAACCTCAAACTCTTGGGCTCAAGCAATTGTCTTGCCGCAGCCTCCCTAGTAGCTGGGACTACAAGTGCCTGCCACAACGCTCATCTGTTTTTGTTGTTGTTCTTGTTGTTGTTGTTTGTTTGTTTGTTTAGCAGGCCCAGGCCGGATTCCAACCTACCAGCCTTGGTGTACATGGCCGGTGCCCTAACCACTAAGTACAGACACTGAGCTAATAAACAGCATTTTTAAATTGGCAACTTTGGATGAGGACTCAGATAACCTGACTTATCTTGGTCCTCTGTTTAGAAAAGACCCTTGCCTTGCATCTCCGTCCCTATATCCCATCTTGCTGTTGAATGAATGGAACTAGAAAACCACAGATTCTACCACAGTCTGATGGTCTTTGAGGCTGAAGATTAATCGTCTTACTGAGAAAGGTTTGGTCTTTTTAAAATAAAATATCTCATTCTAAACCATTCTGACCCAAGCTTCTAGGATGATAAACTTCTATCTAACTAATTATGTGCTTTATTTTCTTTACCTCTTCTGATTTCTTACTAGAAAACAGCATAGAGGCCTCCAGACCTCAGGAGCTACGTCACTCATTCACCCAGCTTCAGAGAGTCCAGTCACACATGGATGTAAGTCACCAGCCATGAGAGTTAGCTGTCTGTGTCCACTGGTCTAGGTATTTGGTCAGACCCGAGTCTAATTGTTTATGTTAAGATATATTTAGATGATATTTAAGTTAATGAGGCATTTAAATCAGTAAACTTTGAGTAAGCAGGTTATGCTCCACAATGTAGGTGGGCCTCGTCAATAGGTTGATGGCTTTAAGAATAAGCAGGCAGAGAGATCCCCAAGGAAGACATGATTCTGCCACAGATGGCCTACAGATTGGATCCGCAGCCTCACTTTTGCCCTGAGTCTCCAGTTGGCTGGCCTGGACTCCTGATTTTGGATTTTTCAGCCTCCACAATCATGTGAACCAATTTTTGAGGAAGTTTAAATGGAATTTATAAACTCCTTTATGAAGCATTTTTAAACATTCAAATCAATGCCTTTGAATCAATAGCAAGGATGCTCATCCTCTCCTAGAGCCTCTACAACCTGGCCACTTGCCCCAGGCTGCTAATCCTCCCAGTGGAATGTAGACTCCCATTTCTAAGATGAGCCTACAGTGGCTACTCTGCTGATTTTAGAAGACTGGCACAAGGAGCATGAAAAAAATGTGAAAGTACTGTATAAATGGTGTGAATAAGTAGCGGCAATAAGATAAACCTTGTTGCATTTATTGTAACATGTATAGATACAGAGTTATGAAATTCTCCCCCATTAAAACACACTCTGTTTCTCAGATTGAGTTTAAAAATACCAATTTCTGACTGAAATAGATGATTCTATAGCAGATGAACTGATTAATGCAGAGAATTCTGCACTGTAGATGAAGGGAAAGAAGAGAAAATAGTAAACACTGATCTTTATAATAAAATAAGAAATAGCATTCACATTAATAAAATGAGATTAGTAAATATTGTAAATAAATATTGATCCCCCTCACTCAGGTTCTCTGAAAAACAAATTATATAAGCTGTCTCAACTCCTTTTGGGAATTATGTAGACAAACAATTAAAGAGAAGGAAAGAGAAAGAAAAGATGAAGGGCCTGTGGACAAACAAAAAGGGAGTTCTGTGAGCAAGTAAGTTTGGGAAATAATGGGTGAAAAAGTGAAACAAGTTTCTTTAGTACAGAATTTTCTAGAAATTTTAGATGTTAATATGCACAGTGAAGTGAAAGATGCATCAGTTTGCATTTTTCTCATTTTTCTAGTTCTTTTTTTCCTATTTTCTCAAAATTTTTTGACAAGGGGATCTCCCTTCACCTCACCATCATCTCACAAGATGCCTCAAGCAGCTCCAGAAGCTGTGGCCCACTAACACGTCCTTAGCTGGACATGGGGAGTTCTTGGCCCAGCCCCCTTCACTTACCCCCCCCCACTCTCTCCTCTGCTGGAGTTCTCACCCCAACCCCACCACCACCATCTGCTCTCTCCTCCGCTGGATGTCGGGAGTTCTCAGCCCAGCCGCATCTGCTGCTGGTTGGCCCCTGTCTATGGGGCAGGTGGCTTTACTCTTTCAGCTTCCAAGTTCACATGTGTAAACTTTTGATTTTACACATTGTCTGAGATCTCTCAGATTCTTTCCAGGTCAAATAATTCCCAGCTCAGATATTCTAGAATTCTATATAAGAAAATCAATAGAAATATATGTTATTTCCTGAGAAATATCAAAGCACATTTTGGTAAAACACAAGAAAACATGTTTATACAGTTCTGTGTAATCTTTGAAGGTATTTCTTCCAACTTCAACTCACTGCACACAAACCTGAGAGACAATGATATTTATCATTCCTCTTTTATAGGCGAGGAATGCTTGTAACAGGCTTCCCTGGCTCCTCCTCCACTTCCTGTCAGAGTGATATTTCTAAAACTAAATGTCCATCCCTTATTTGAAACCCTTCAAAGCCCCCCTCTTGCTTATATAAAAAACCCAAGTTCCTTATTACAGCACACAAGACCCCAGGCTCCTTACTCACTGTTCCTTCCCATACTTAGCATCTTAGCAACCCCAGCAGGTTTGTAATCCCCACGCCCAGCACACACACGGAGCCGTGGGCTGAGAGAGGAGTGTCACTGGGACCAGAAAGCCTAAGGCAGAGCGGGGCAGGGCCAGCGATGCTCTGAGTCAAGGGGGATGGGACTGGAACTCTTTGATGGTAGTGGCCCAGATGACAACAGGAAAGGCGGGGAAGGAACACAGGTGGCCTACACGGTGTACAGAGGAATGAAACAGAAGTGGGAGTGGAGACAGCTAGCCAACAGCCCCGGCAAGGAATATGATCTTTAGAGGAAAAAGCAGAAATACAGAGGCCTCTGAAATAGAAAAAGAGAGTTTTTTAGAATGGGAGGTTATGTGCTTGGGATCATATTGATAGGTTTTTCAGAAAAGATGATGGAGAAGGAGAGACTGAAGACAGAAGAGAAAGGGCATTCTCTGACCAACATCACCTGCATCCCAACACTCTCTCTGAGCAGCCCTTCACACCCACAGCCAGGGCGGCAGGCTCCAGCTCCTCCCCATAGCACCAGCCACACCCCTGGCCACGGTGGCAGGCTCCAGCTCCTCCCCCACAGTGCTGGCTGTACACCCTGTCTAAGCCACCACCACAGGGCCCTGACATTCTCTATGTACAATCTCTTCATCCCATACACTGTAGACTTTGCATGCATTTCCGATTGCTGCTGTGATAAATGACCACAACAAAAATTGCCTTGAAACAACAAAAATTTACCTTAGCATTCTGGAGGACACAAGTCTGAAATAGGTCTAATGGCTAAAAGCAAGGAGTTGGCAAAATTGTATTCCATCTGTGGGAACTAGAGAAAAATCTGTTTCCTTGCCTTCCTGGATTCTAGAGACTGCCCAATTCCTTGGCTCCTGGCCTCCTCCTCACATCTTTTGACCTATGACTCTCCTGCCTCCCTCTTTTCCTGCTGTCTAGGCTTTCATGTATTCACCATTCAGTTACATAACTACCCTATTGATGGGAAAGTGCTGTTATTTAGGAGAAACCACACTAGATTAAAGTGAAAAATGTACATTCTTAGTTTTAAGTTTTCCCATTTTCCAAAGTCTTGAGCATGTGAATGGCTATGTCATACCCACATGTTAACATTTGAAGTCCTCTCTTTTCTCATTTACTATGCTAATGCGTCAGCCCAGACAGGTTATTTCACTGTATTATGAAGGTAGGTCAGGATCCCAGGAAGTACTTTATGTCAGTTAAGAGGGTAAAATGGAGTGGATATTTGTAACATTCTTAGCTTCTCCAAAGATTATAAATATGGCTTTACTTCATGAGGAACCCAAAAGAAGTAATTTTCTCACTCAGTAACTTTCCTTTTACCTCATTTGATTTCCAAATGTTTATTTCCTAAGGAAAGAATAATCCATGAACTTTCAGACCTTACAGTGCCAAACATAGGCCACACTTCCCTGCATTGTGCTGTTTGTGTAATTCCTGACATTAGCACAAACCTCAGTCCAAATGAAGCTGTTTTGTGCCCTCTCTGGAAATTTCCTCTGCTGTTCAGGCTGTCTGTGGTTGGCCATGCTGCATCACAGATAGTGATTTGGCTGCGGTCACCACCACACTTTCTAGCTTTTGTAAAGCTTCCAAGGCGGATCTTCCCAGATCAAATCCCCACCTCTGTCACCTCTGTCCTTTCTTTTCTCATGGAATATCCTTCTACTCACAGAAAATCCACCTTGAAGATTGTCTTCCAGGAAATCCATCCAGTGTCATCCCAATCCAATAAATAGATAAAATTTAAACCAGGTACCTGAGATAATTTCATCTCTATCAATAGACATTACTCTAGCCTTCAAATCAATTTTACTTCAGTTCCTGCTACTTCTAATAGGACATCCTGATATTAACTACTAACTATATTCTACAATGCTTAAACTCTCCAAATGTTCAGGATAATATTCAAATATTTTATCATTGTGCTAATCATTTTTCTTGTTATATCCTCCCCACAAATTTTTCCTTTCTCCTCCTGTATTTTTTTATATCTAGGTTCCATCCTCTTTCTTTCTAAAGTTGAAAACTGAAATTACTTTCTTCATTCCTGTAGGAATGTCAGTTGTTTTCTCTGCCCCAAATCCCTTTTTCATTTTCCAGGTAACTGCTTCCACCCTCCCCCACAAAAAATAATGTGATTCTAAGGAAACTGCCGATTACAGTGCCCCATACATACACACAAAAACCACCTGCCACGGGGGTGGGCAAGCAACCGGGGCAAGGCTGGGTATTGCCTGGACAAAGTCACCTGACAGACTCATGAGTTTAGCTGAGCCAATCAGAATCTTTTGCTGTGATTTATACCCATTGGATCACGGGGAAAGGAGTCCACTCATTCCTTGTTGGTCAGTGAGCTGCGAACATTTTCCTTAAGGCAAGAATCTGGAACAATGAAGAAATCCTATGGGCTACACTGGCCGTGTTTTGTGGGGAAATGTGCTACAGGAGATCACCATCAGGCAAAGAGAAGCAGAGAGAGGAGAGATGTAGAGAGAGAATCCTTTGGGAATTAAGGGAGGGGACTGTGCTCACACCAGGACAAATCAGTTCAAGGAAAGCAGCAGACGCCAGGAGAAGTGAGTTACAAGAAGGCAAACAGTGCTGGGAACTCGGACAAGATGGCTGACTAAAGCCAGTTTTCCACAGAGGCTCCCATCCAGAAGGAGAGTTAAAGGAAAGAAATTTAGCAAGTGACCTAGTGGATTTGAGCTGCACCAAGAGAGAAGGTTGAAGAACGCACATCCCCACTGAGGTGAGCTGTGAACCCAAGGATACAAACAAAAGGTACAAAATCCATCACCAAGCAGATGGGAGTCCCCTCCCCCATGAGAACAGGTCAGAGTGTCCCTCAAACAAACTAGCAGAGTTCAAAGATAGTCCCACTACACTCCACGGGAGAGACCCTTTAAAACTGGACCTATCTCCCCTACTAGGGTGCCATGGCATTCTCCTGCCAGGCATAAAACTATATAAAACTGTATATATTCTATATAAAACTATATATATTCTCTACCAGCAATTCTGAGCTCCCAGCACTTCCCTCCACTCTCGCTCTGAGGTCTGGAGGCCTGTCCCCCAGGAGTCCAGATTCTTGGGTGATTTCTCAAGGAGTGTGGATAGGACCTGGACTGCAGCTGGTCAGTGCTGATTCTGTGGCATGGGAGTGAGGAGAGGACGGTCAGCTGAGAGGGAACCACGCCAGAGTGGCGGTGTCCCGAGGCGCACAGCAACAGCCATTTTTGGCAACAATAGGGCTCACCCCTGGATATTCCAAAGTCACACCCCCATCTCTCTGGACAACAAGAGGAGGCCAGGCATCTTCTCAGGTGGCAACAACCATGGAACAGATCTGGGAAGGAAACACAGGCCCCACTAGTAAAGGCTTTGCCTGAGTTGGTAACAGCCTGGGGAAAGCGCGGGGACTAGAAAATGCACGCACAGAGCCAGGAGATAACCTAGGCAGGGCTGACCCAGAGGACTGCTTTACTGAGCCGAAGATGCACCCAGCCCTCAGGGGATTGTCAGCCTATAGACAAAGGAAGGCAGGAGGCTAGACCTAACAGCTAACCGTGCTGTGAATACAAACCTGCAAGAGCACAGACAGGGCCTGAGGTGCAGGTTCTGGGAACTCAAAAGAGCTTCTCTTCTGCAGGGCAATTTAGCAGGGACAGAAACAAATTCCCGCAAAGATATTCTGTTCAGTCAGTAACATCAATCAGGGGTGGGGCTGGAATTGAGTGAACACCCCCCAGCCTCCATCAAGTGCCCGAGGTTCTCAGGTCTCACCTCCCCCTGCTGGATAAAGGCAGAGAAAAGTGGCCTGGTGGAGCAAATATAGATTTCCTTGTGATTCAGGCAGGTGCAAACCCCTGGAGTATCTGCTCATTGGAGGCAACCGGGTCACAGCCTTGCGGGGCTATCCGTGACTGGGTGTGACAGAGGTGCAAGGTGGGGAAGGAGACATCAACCCTCTCAGACTAATCTATTTGCTGGGTGGGTCCTCCTGACTTCACAGAGCACCAGAGCAAGTCATATCTGAGTTATCACGAGACCTTTGCGATCTAGGTGCCAGAGACCTTTTAAATGCTCCCACCTGAGACAGGTGCTGACTGAGACAATTGATTTGGACCTTTTGAACTGATCCAATTGCCCGAGGACTATCCAGGTAGTGCCCTGGGTGTGTAGTTGTAGGAAAGTTTGATTTTCCTTTTCAAATTGTTAACGGTGGGGGGCAGGGTGACTTAATGGCTGATATTTCTCCACAGCTGAGACTTCAACCCAGAGTAACTGTTTCACTAGGCTCGGACAGAGACCACCTGAAAACAAGACCGAACCACTTAGCCCAACCATACCAAACAGGTCCCCAGTTTCTCAGGCCGTTGCACTGTATGGGTCCTTGAGAAAGCTCCAAGGGAGAAGTCAAATGGTATAAAATAATCATCGGGCAGAATCAGTGGAAAAACTCTGGTAACATGAATAACCAGAATAGATCAAACCACCCCCCCCCAAAGAAAGATATGGCAGACATAACTGAAGATCACATTCACAAACAGCTGGCTGAGATGTCAGAAATCGAATTCAGAATTTGAACTGCAAATTAGATTAATAGAATGGAGGAAAATTTGGAATTAGAAATTAGAGGACCAATTCAATATTCCGCATTAGAAATTCGAGGAGAAATTCAAAAGTTTTCTCAAGAATTTCATGAATTTAAAGACAAAACCACCAAAGATTTTGATTCACTGAAGCAAGAATTTGCAGCCCTCAAAGATCAGAAAAATACAGTAGAATCCTTCAGTAACAGAGTGGACCAAGCAGAGGAAAGGATTTCTGACATTGAAGACAAAGCTTTTGAACGCTGCAAAACTCTCAAAGAGGAAGAGAAATGGAGAGCAAAAATGGATCGTTCTCTCAGAGAGCTCTGAGATAATTCAAAGAAGGCTAATATCCACCTCATTGGAATCCCTGAAAAGGATGAAGTGGCCTCGCAAGCTACAGAGGCCCTTCTTCATGAAATTATGAAAGACAATTTTCCAGACATGCCAAGAGACTCTGAAATTCAGATAGCAGACAGTTTCAGAACCCCAGCATGACTCAACCAGAATAAGACATCCCCCAGGCATATCATAATTAACTTCACTAAAGTTAATATGAAGGAGAAAATTCTGAAAGCAGCCAGACACAAGAAATCCATTACCTACAAAGGGAAGAATATTAGACTGACTGCAGATCTCTCTGCTGAAACTTTTCAAGCCAGAAGAGGGTGGTCATCAACTTTTAATCTCCTAAAACAAAATAACTTTCAACCTTGGATCCTGTATCCAGCTAAACTGAGTTTCATTTATGTTGGATAAATTGAATAATTAATGACATTCATATGTTGAAGAAATTGGCCATAACCAAACAAGCTCTTCAGAATATTCTCAGACCAATCCTTCATAATGACCAGCCCAATCCTGTACAACAAAAGTAAACTCACTCAGAAACTTTTGATCAAACTCCAACTTCCACAGTGGAGAAAGGATTAAAAATGTCCAGAGGACTTTTGAAAACCTCAATACCTAAAATTTTACCAGACTTATCAATAATCTCCATTAATGTGAGCAGCTTAAACTGTCCTCTAAGGAGGCACAGGCTAGCTGACTGGATACAAAAACTCTGGCCAGATATTTGCTGCATACGAGAATCACATCGTACCTTAAAAGATAAATATAGACTATGGGTAAAAGGATGGTCATCCATATTTCAGGCAAATGGTAATCAGATAAAAGCAAGTGTTGTAATTCTATTTGCAGATCCAATAGGCTTTAAATCAAGAAAAGTAAGGAAGGATAACAATGGTCACTTTGTATTTGTTAAGGGTAATACTCAATATGATGAGGTCTCAATTAATAATATTTATGCACCCAACCAGAATGCACCTCAATTTATAAGAGAAACTCCAACAGAAATGAGCAACTTGATTTCCTCCAGCTCCATAATAGTCAGAGATTTCAGCACTCCTTTGGCAGTGTTGGATAGATCCTCCAAGAAGAAGCTGAGCAAAGAAATTTTAGGGTTAAACCTGACCATCCAACATTTAGATTTAGCACATATCTACAGAACATTTCATCCCAACAAAACTGAATACACATACTTCTCATCCACCCAGAGAACATACTCCAAAATCAATCACATCTTAGGTCACAAGTCTAACCTCAGTAAATTTAAAGGAATAAAAATTATTCCTTGCATCTTCTCGGACCTCCATGGAATAAAAGTTGAACTCAGGAACAACAGGAATCTGCATACTCATAGAAAAACATGGAAGTTAAATAACCTTATGGTGAATGATAGCTGGGTCAGAGATGAGATTAAGAAGGAAATTGCCAAATTTTTGGAACAAAACAACAATGAAGACACAATTATCAGAACCTCTGGGATACTGCAAAGGCGGTCCTAAGAGGGAAATTTATAGCACTTCAAGCCTTCTTCAAGAAAACAGAAGGAGAGGAAGTAAACAACTTAATGGGACATCTCAAGCAACTGGAAAAGGAAGAACATTTCAACCCAAACCCAGTAGAAGAAAAGAAATAACCAAAATTAGAGCAGAATTAAATGAAATTGAAAGCAAAAGAATTATACAACAGATCAAAAAATCAAAAAGCTGGGGTTTTTGAAAAAGTCAATAAAATAGATAAACCTTTGGCTAACCTAACAAGGAAAAATAAAATAAAATCTCTAATGTCATCAATCAGAAACAACAAAGACAAAATAACAACAGACTTCTCAGAAATTCAAAAAAATCCTTAATGAATATTACAAGAAACTTTATTCTCAGAAATATGAAAATCTGAAGGAAATTGACCAATACTTGGAAGCACGTCACCTTCCAAGACTTAGCCAGAATCAAGTGCAATTTTTGAACAGGCCATTATCAAGTTCTGAAATAGCATCAACCATACAAAATCTCCCTAAAAAGAAAAACCCGGGACCAGATGGCTTCACATCAGAAATTCTACCAAACCTTTAAAGAGGAATTAGTACCTATATTACTCAACCTGTTCCAAAATGTAGAAAAAGAAGGAAGACTACCCAACACGTTCTATGAAGCAAACATCACCCGGATCCCCAAACCAGGAAAAGACCCCACAAGAAAAGAAAATTATAGACCAATATCACTAATGAATATAGATGCAAAAATAATCAACAAGATCCTAACAAACAGAATCCAGCAACACATCAAACAAATTATACATCATGACCAAGTCAGTTTTATCCCAGGGTCTCAAGGCTGGTTCAATATACGTAAATCTATAAGTATAATTCAGCACCTAAACAAATTAAAAAACAAAGACCATATAATTCTATCAATTGATGCAGAAAAAGTTTTTGATAATATCCAGCATCCCTTCATGAGCAGAACACTTAAGAAAATTGGTATAGAAGGGACATTTCTTAAACTGATGGAGGCCATCTACAGCAAACCCATAGCCAATATCGTATTGAATGGACTTAAACTGAAATCATTTCCACTCAGATCAGGAACCAGACAAGGCTGCCCATTGTCTTCACTGCTCTGAAACTTTGTAATGGAAGTTTTAGCCACCACAATTAGGGAAGAAAAGGCGATCGAGGGTATCCATATAGGGTCAGAAAGGATCAAACTTTTGCTCTTCGCAGATGATATGATTGTAAATCTGGAAAACACCAGGGATTCTACTACAAAACTCTTAGAAGTGATCAAGAATACAGCAGCGTCTCAGGTTACAAAATCAACATTCATAAATCGGTAGCCTTTATATACACCAGCAATAGTCCAGCTGAAAAAACAGTTAAGGACTCTTTTCCTTTCACAGTAGTGCCAAAGAAGATGAAATCTTTGGGAGTTTATCTAACAAAGGACATGAAAGATCTCTATAAAGAGAACTATGAAACTCTAAGAAAAGAAATAGCTGAAAATGTTAACAAGTGGAAAAAGATACCATGCTCATGGCTGGGAAGAATCAACATTGTTAAAATGTCCATACTACCCAAAGCAATATACAATTTTAATGCAATCCCTATTAAAGCTCCACTGTCATACTTTAAAGTTCTTGAAAAAATAATACTTTGTTTTATATGGAATCAGAAAAAACCTCGAATAGCCAAGACATTACTCACAAATAAAAACAAAGCAGGAGGAATTACGCTACCAGACCTCAGACTATACTATAAATCGACAGTGATCAAAACAGCGTGGTACTGGCACAAAAACAGAGAGGTAGATATCTGGAACAGAATAGAGAACCAAGGGATGAATCCAGCTACTTACCATTATTTGATTTTTGACAAGCCAATTAAAAACATTCAGTGGGGAAAAGATTCCCTATTTAACTAATGTGGCTGGTTGAACTGGCTGGCAACCTGTAGAAGACTGAAACTGGACCCACACCTTTCACCATTAACTAAGATAGACTCTCACTGGATTAAAGATTTAAACTTAAGACATGAAACTATAAAAATACTAGAAGAGAATGCAGGGAAAACCCTTGAAGAAATCGGTCTGGGAGTGTATTTCATGAGGAGGACTCCCCCAGGCAATTGAAACAGCTTCAAAAATACACTTCTGGGACCTGATCAAACTAAAATCTTCTGCACATCCAAGAACACAGTAAGTAAAGCAAGCAAACAGCCCTCAGAATGGGAGAAGATATTTGCAGGTTATGTCTCCGACAAAGATTTAATAACCAGAATCCACAGAGAACTCAAACATATAAGCAAGAAAAGAAGTGATCCCATCTCAGACGGGGCAAGGGACTTGAAGAGAAACTTCTCTGAAGAAGACAGGCGCACAGCCTTCAGACATGAAAAAATGCTCATCATCTTTAATCATCAGAGAAATGCAAATCAAAACTACTTTGAGATAACATCTAACTCCAGTGAAACTAGCCTACATCACAAAATCCCAAGACCAGAGATGTTGGCGTGGATGTGGAGAAAAGGGAACACTTCTACACTGCTAGTGGGAATGCAAATTATTACATTGCTTTTGGAAAGATTTTGGAGAACACTTAGAGATCTAAAAATAGATCTGCCATTCAATCCTATAATTCCTCTATTAGGTATATACCCATAAGACCAAAAATCACATAATAGCAAAAACAGAATGTTTATTGCAGCCCAATTCATAATTGCTAAACCATGGAAAAAGCCCAAGCGCCCATAGATCCACAAATGGATTAATAAACTGTGGTATATGTACACCATGGAATATTATGCAGCCTTAAAAAAGATGGAGACTTTACCTCTTTCATGTTTGCATGGATGGAGCTGGAACATATTCTTTGTAGAAAAGTATCTCAAGAATGGAAGAAAAAGTATCCAATGTACTCAGCCCTACTATGAAACTAATTTATGGTTTTCATATGAAAGCTATAACCCAGTTATAACCTAAGAATATGGAGAAGAGGGAGAGGGAAGGGAGGGAGAGGGGAGGATGGGAGAAAGGAAGGTGATTTGTGGGATTACACCTGCGGTGCATCTTACAAGGGTGCATGTGAAACTTAGTAAATGTAGAATATAAATGTCTTAACACAATAAGTAAGAAAATGCCAGGAAGTCTATGTTAACCAATGTGATGAAAATATATCAAACGATCTATAAAACCAGTGTATGGTGCCCCATGATCGCATTAATGTACACAGCTATGATTTAATAAAAAATAAATAAATAAATAATAATAAAACTGGAAAAAAAAAAACAACAGTGCCCACACACAGTGCCACCTGGAACAAATGACCAGCAGCAGGGAGAAGCCACAGTAGATGAATGTGCAGGGTGTGTGAGCACCCCAGGGATTCTCAGGAACACAGAGGGAGGGATTATAAGAAGACATTACATTTTTCTGCACATATGGAAAAAATGCTTAGCTTATTGTTTATCATTATTATTATTACTATCACTATAATTATTCAGAGTAAATTGTGGCCTAAAAGGCTGGAGAATTTGAGTACATAAAGTGTCCATTGAAAAGCAAAGGGAACACTGAAAAAGGTAAGTGCATCCAGACAATACTGCTTTTTTCCCCTGTGACATTAATGCCCAGAAGAGCAGCTACCACAATTTATCTGAGCATGCAAACAGTATTAACGATGCATCTTCCATAAGTTAAATTATCTGCACCACTCTTTCTATGATTTCAGCCATATGTCGTAATTATCCTATCACTGGTGCAAGGATCTATGGAAAATCATGAAGATGACTATGTCATGCGTATTTTCATAAGGGCTGATTTTGATCTTTCAAACCAAGATACAGCCTCAGAAGACTAAATATAATTGGAATAAATAATTATTAAGTCACACCTCATTTTAAAAAAGGCAAGTGGAAGAATATTTTGAAAATGTTTCCACTGTAAGTGACGCAGAAATCAAAGAAAAAAAATAAATTGCACACATGAGAAAACATTTCATACACCATTAAAATACAGAAAAATTTTCCATCACATAAATGCTATTATTGTGTTAAATTTATTGTGTTAATAAGTTATTGCATGACTATTTGACCTTTGTTTTTAAAGAAATGTATAATTTTCTTAAAGTTTAGAAACATGAAATCTAGAATAAATCTGGATGATATTTTTGGAACACGGAGGTGGCAGAACTTTTGCCTTTTTTTCTCTCAATTATTTCAACTAATTTTAGCTGAGCTTGTGGATTTCTATAATGAAGGTTATATTTGCAGTTAAGTGCACCCATATGACCACATTCAGGTCAATGGCAAAAGTGGTGTGCACAACTTTGGAAAGTGTCCTAAGAGGGAAAAAGCATAATTTTCTTATTCCTGTTCTTCCTTCTGTTGGCTGATGTGGGCAATAACTAGAGCTTCAGAAAGTTGACAAGTGATGGCACATGATAAAACTGGAGGAGGCCTGGGTTTCTACAAACACCCCCCTTGGAGGCTGACCTCCAGTTTTTCTATGTGACAATGAGATTTTTGGTTTAACCCATCATATTTGCATTTTCTTCCACAAGACAATGAACTCAATCCTAACAAATACAAAGGAGAAAGTGAGGCATTGTCTCACTTTTCTGGCCTGGGTTTTGGAGGATGTAGATTTCTAAGAAAGGGCTTTTTGGGTGACACATTTAAAAACTGATAATCAACTCACAGAGATAAGCTAGATACTAGAAAGTTAAAGCTTCATATCAGTCATTTCTTAATCTTTAGGGTACTCAAATGGGATAGATTCTGTAGGATCTAGAGCAAGCTATATCTTGTGGGTCAGATTGTTTAAAAATTCTTCCTACTTAGGCTGCTTCCAACTCTCCATATTTATTTCCCTGATTTTCCCCTTTAGCAGTTAGCAAAATTCTGTTTTATTTTTGCACGGGACAAAATTGAAAGAACCAGGACCTCTCGATTCTTGTATACCTGTATGGAGGTGACATTAGAAATAAGTAAGAAATCATCCTTACTAAACCAATAATACCTTTCTAGAACATATATGTTGTAATCTTCCCTTTGCTATCCTAAAATAAAATTCAGAGATAATATATATCTATCTGTACATATAAATAAGGAAATCAATATAATCCCCAAACTATATTATTGAAAAAAGGAAAGTAGTTGATAATAAAGTAATTTTTCCTTGTGCAAATGCTCAAGCGTGATAACACTAGAAAACCAGACTGCCCCTGCATTTTCAAAATGTTCCCCGGAGAAAGTGCAGTGTGAGTGTAGAGTGCTCTACACAATATGACTCTTGCCTGCCCTGGACGACTGCAGAACTTTGGGGTCAGAAAGACATCTCCTCCTTGCCAGCAGGGGGTTCTCCTCCTGGGGACAACCTTGAAATTTTGGGGTTTATTTTCTTAAGAAAATAAAGTGGGGTTTTTTACAGCAGTGTTCTTTCAAGTGCGTTCTGTAGCAAGCAAATCTGTTAATAGGTGTTGTGTTGAAGAACAATTATAGTCTAATTGTTTCAGAAATGTAAGTTTAAAGAAAACTGATTGCTTTTTTCTTGCTCCACTTCAGACTCTCAAAGATGTCGCTGCCTGTGTGATTCTAATTCCCAAGCGTATTTCATCATAGAATCCTTTTTCACTGGAACATCCCTTGGGTCCAGTTTTTCATGAAAGAAACTTAGAAAAATATTGCTTCATCCCTTGTCAAAGCACATTAGCACGGAGAAAAGAGGGTTTTTGGAAGATCAGAAATCTACTCGTGAAGAGCAGTCTTCAGCTAATTCATTGTGCAGGAAAGCAGCCACGTAATGCTGCCCTAGACGTCATGAATTTCTCCAAGTGTCACTTGATGCTCCTGAGAGGGGAGCAACTGATTAGAAACAATCTGACATCAGGGACATGTTCAAGAAAGCACAGTTGTAATGCTGCTAGTGGTATTGATAAATATTTGAGCTCATATTTTACACCAAATGCATCTATAGCTATTTTAACAAGACATTACAGAAATTATCAGTTTATATGTTGACAACAGGACATTAGAAAAGGATATTTGATGTTCATTATCTTTAAAATGTATCTTTTACTACTAGTATCAATAATATTTATCATTTCTGAAGCTCTGTTTTTGTATAATGACATTTTACAATCGCCACTTTATTGCATCCATACAGCATGTCTACGAGATACCATCAGTCCCATCTGTAGATGAGGAGCCTGCAGCTCAGGATGGCCAGGCACCAACGTCACAGAACATTTTAGTTGCAGAACTTGGACACAGCCCAAGTTTATCCTTCTCTAAAGCCCAGGATTTTTCCACTGCCTCCCTTAACTGAGGGAAAAATTTTAGAACATTTTCCATTTTCAAAAATCAGTTACAGCAAATACAAGTTAACCAGCAGCCTTTAGGAAAACAGCCAGAGTCACTCATTCCTTGAGGGTGCTATAGTCCATGGTTTAGCACACATATTTTAATTGACAAACCTACCCTGAACTGCTAAAAAGTTTACAAAGTCTAAAATATCATGTTTTTCTTCCTCCCTCATTGTCACCTGATTTAAACTTCAAGGTGTGTTCTTTGAAAACCACTTGTTTCCAGTGACTCATTTTGAAATCACTGATTTCATCTTCCTGGCTCTTTGCAAAGCCAGGAAGAGAGATCAACACCACATTGTTTTCATCTTCAAACACATTGGCCCTGTAACCAGAAGGATCCAGAAATGTTATTGTTAATTCATTGAATAGTATGCTCTTGTTTCATCTTTTCGCAAGAGAAGAAATCCATTCTCAGAATAGGGCTCCCTGCTTGCCATGTGCTCCATCCACCACCAGTTTCAGCCAAGTTCTAAATGTCTGGAAATGGATTCCCTTATTAGGTCAACACACGTTCTCTCAGCATCTGCGTTACACCAGACACTACTCTACATTCTGGGGATGCAGGAGTAAGGCAGATGCAATCCTTTCTCCTTGGAGTTTGTATTCTAATGGGAAGAATAAAATGATAAATGTATAAATAAACATGATCATTCTAGATAGTGAAAAGGTCTATGAACAAAAATAAATGAGGGTGGGCTTAGCACAGAGTGACTGGGACAAAAGATTTCTTTAGATTGGGTGAGCAGGCACAGCTATCCAAAGGAGGACACCTTTGAACTAGAACCAGAAAGGCAGCAGTGACATGATTTGCAGGAAGGGAGTTCCAGGTGGAGAGAAGAGCACCAGGATGAAAATAAAATTGGGAGGCTTGAGGAATAGAAAGAAGACAGATGCATCTGGAAAGCAGTAAGGGAAAAGGAAAAGAAAAGTAGCAGATGAGGTCAGACAGGTTAACAGGGCCCAGAGCCTGTGGTAAAAAAAATCGAATTTTATCCCAAGTGCAGTGAAAAGACATGGTAGGATTTTGAGATTGCAGTCTGGAGATGAAAATACAGGTTGGCAAAAATGAAGCAGAAAGACCAGTTAAGGCTAATTGCAGCTGTTCAGGGGGAGAAATAGCATGCTTGGACAGGATAATCCCTGAAGATGGGAGGAAGTGAATATCTTTCATGATAAAACTACCAGAATTTTCTGATAGATCACATGAGGGGATAGGAATGACTTTTAGAATTTTGTCTAAACAGTTAGATTGATAGTGGTGATATTTTTTGAATCGAAGATGACTAATAGAGACATAGATTTGACGAAGGGATGGGAAATGGAGTGAAGTATTGGATAGCTTAACTTTGAGATTTCTTTGAGTCATCTAAATGGAGATGTCAAGCAGTCAGCTGACAAAAGGTCAGAGGATGGGGGGTCATAGCTGGAGATATGTTGAGTATTCCATGAGGCTCCCGCAAAGCAATATCCTGGCTTTGAAACATAGTCACTTCCAATTCTACATATGTAACTGATCTGCTCTCAGAATTAATACTCCATGAAAGTATCTGGTTTCCATTTGGTTTCCCTCTAACTGAGGCCATTCTAGGTGCTCTTCCTTTGTCATCAGTATCTTCTTAAAATGAAAATAAAATCAATAGGCACCTAAGCCAAATTGAATGAAATTACAAGTATTCTTAAGTAAGGTGACAACTTGCATTCTAAGACAGTTTAGGTGACTTTTGTATAATTCTCAAGAAGGCTGGCTTCCAGCATCCAGTCTGCCCTGTGGACCCTTCCCCAGCCTGCAGCTCTTCTTTATCCCTCTCCCACACACAACACTCTTTATTTTCCTTCCTATTTCCTGTAGAGTCTTGATTTCAACCAACAGTCAACCAATCAACCCTTGGATGTTTAAAGGTTTATTCATCTGCAAATATATTTGCTTTTTACCTGGGAGATTGAACAAACAAAAGATCTTGAAGGTCAAATAAACAACTCTTTAATGGAAAGGTCTCAGGTAGAATTATTCCAATCTTGACACATAGGCTGATTTCTTTCCTGTGACCCGTGCTATTGTTTTGTTCATTCTTTTCATCTTAAAAATTCTCTTCCTTAAGAAATGTGGCACATGCCACGACACGGATGGACCTGGAGTACATTATGCTTGGTGAAACAAACCAGTAACAAAGACACAAATGCTGTCTGATTCCACAGATGGGAGGTTTCTAGTCAAAAGCTCAGAAACAGAAAGTAGAATGTTGGTTACCAGGGGCGCAGAAACAGGGAGAAAGGAAAAACAATCATCACTGAAATATGATAGAGTTTCAGTTTTGCAACATGAAAAAGCTTTGGGGATTAGTTGCACAACAATGTGAATATACTTAACACTACCGAACTACATGCTTAAAAATGGCCAGAATGGTAAATTTTACGCTATGTTAAACCACAATTAAAAATTCAGAGAAAAATTTAAGATAAAACAGCAAGACATGGAGATTTGAAGCATGAAAAGGATTTAACACACTGAGGCTTCAAAGACGAAGAGGAACACATGATGAGGAATTCAGGGGCCTCTGCAAAAGCAGGAGCCTCAGTCCTACAAATGTAAGAAAGACTGTGAGAGACTAAAGTATGACAACCAACCTGAAAGCTCTTAGAAAGATAGTCTGCTCCAGATCCGTCATCTAAAAGGCAGAAGGACCCCACGATGTCGGCCTTGAAAGACCTCAAGCAGAGAAACTAGTTGAGTCATAAACAAGTCTGTGAGATATAAAATGAATATTTTAAGCTACTAAAAAAATTCCCTTTTTATTAACCTCAAGCCTGTCCTCACCATGATCCACCATCACTTATCTTTCCTCTATAGGCTACTATTTGACATCAGTGTCTACGTCCCCTGTTCTCTTGACTCTACTTTCTCCCCAAAGTATCAGTGACTTTCTTCACTTCCAGGTTCTGACGGACATTTTAAAAATTTTATCTCTGTGACGTTTGATGTTCCTGACCGCTCTGTTCCTTATGAAACATTCTCCCCATTTGGATGCTGTGCTGCTTCTTCCTGATCCCTGCGGTAGATCCGATTAGCTGTAATGAACTCTCACATTTGTTGTCCTCCAGGGCTCTGTCATTCCCCCTACCTTTCCTGCTCTGTGTACTCTCCTCAGAAAACTTCATCCACATGCACAATTTCAGCTCTTAGATAACTACATAACAGTTTCTTATCTAACCAGATCTGTATCTCCAACTGCAGATGAAACATGTCCACTTAGAAACCCCAAAGACCTTCAAATTCATTACTTTCAAATCACTCTTTCCTGACTAAATCTGCACTTTTTCTTGGCAGTTGCCGTCTAGGTGAAATCAATCCTCCCAACTTAGTAGCCCAAACTGGAAGAAAGCAGGTATTGCCCACACTCCTCTTTACCTCTCAGAACCCCTGCTACAATCCAACCACTCCCCCAGTCCTGATGAATTCTACCTCCGTGTCTCTTGAATCCACTCTCCTTCTCTATCTACTGTCAGTTTGTTATTTTGTGCTCTAATCACATCACACTTGATTATTGCAATAGCTTCTTGTTTTTCTGTTTCCTGAATGGTCACCCTATTTTCAGATTGTCCCACTATGGTTCATTTTTCACCCCAAAGTGGTCTTTCCAAAATGCAATTTATTTGATTAAATGTCTTTCATAACTCTGCATGCTTTCAAGATAAAGCTTGAGTTTTTTTTCTTAGTATGCAATGCCCTACATGATATATGCTTGCCCAACTCCTCAACTTCTCCTCCCTCTGGCCTGGGACATACTAAGTTACTACAAATTCAGTAATATGTCAAGCTGGTTCTTACCTCCATTCCTTTGAACATATTGTTCCTTTTATACATAATTCACAAACCATTCTTCAAATTTTGTTTCCATTATGACCCTCTTGGAAACCTATTCTGATTATACAGTGACACCTAGGCATTCTCCTTTCCCTGCTAAGATTGCACCCTGAGAAGTCAATCATGCTGCTTTCTCACAGTTCCTGGTGACAGTGGCCTCGTCTTCTTTGAATGCATTATTTATTCTAGTACACACCCCTGGAGAATAAAGAATGGGCCTTACTGACCCTGGCCACTTCATATTTAACACAATCTATGTACTATCAGGTTCTATAACATACTATAAGTATACCTTAATGCATATATGCATGCATGAGTTGTCTTTTATTCATTGCTCATTAAGAGCTGAACATTTTTGGAAAATGATACCAACAAAAACATGTAATGTTTGCCAGCTTGGTAACAGTAATAATAATTGCTAATATTTACTATATTCTAAGTACTATGCCATTTATACTTGTAATATTCCTGGAATATTTACAGAGATGTATACGTTGTAACTATCCCTATATTTTAGGTGAAAAAATTGAGAGATAGGAAAGTTAACTAATTTGCCCAAAATCCAGAGATAAGAAATGAAGATTCAAATTAATACAGCCTTTTGGAAAGAAGTATGGAGAATCCTCAAAGAGCTAAAAGTAGACTTTCCATTTGATCCCTCAATCTCATTATTAGGTATCTATCTATCCAGAAGGAAAAAAAATCGTTTTACCAGGGTTTGCATTTGAATGTCTGCAGCAGCTCAATTCACAATCACAAAGATGTGGAAACAACTTCAAATGTCCATCAGCCCATGAATGGATTAATAAACCATGGCATATGTATACCATGGAACACTATACAGCCATAAAAAGAAGGAGACTTTGCATCTTTTGTATTAACCTAGATGGAGCTGACACACAGTCTCCTTAATAAAGTATCTCAAGAATAGAAAAACAAGTATCCCGTGTACTCAATACTAACTTACACATAGTAGATGAACAGCTACAGGCCCACATGCGAGGGAAACACAACTAAATTGAAGAAGGAGGGAGGTGGGGAGGAGTCCGGTAAGCTCCCACCTGACTGGTATAATGCAGGGGCACCTGGCACACTTCATGGAGGAAGGACTCAGCTACAACTCCGACTTTTCCTAACACAAACAATGTAACCTAATTTCATGTGCCCTTAGACTAATCTGAAATAAAAAATGAAAAAAAAGAAATCAGGGTTCAAAACTAGATTTTTCTGATTCCACTGCATTAAACTGCCAACCATATATAATGAGCTCTGTAGACCGTGTAGATTTAGAAATACCCTTTTCTTTTGTCAGATAAAATACTGGAACAAAATTTTAGTTCAGAAAATTATCACTATATCTATATATGGTAAATACCTGTATGTAAAAACTAAACCATAATAAAAAATTAAATCCATGTATTTCTTTTTTTTTTTTTTTTATTGTTGGGGATTCATTGAGGGTACAATAAGCCAGGTTACACTGATTGCAATTGTTAGGCAAAGTCCCTCTTGCAATCATGTCTTGCCCCCATAAAGTGTGACAAATCCATGTTTTTCTCATTTTTTTTCCCCCAACAAAAATTGATGAGCATGTCTGGTGAAGTGAGTGAATAGCTGTCCCCCCAGCTTCTGACTGACTCCCCTGCCCACGTGTTCAAAGGAAATACTATAAAGCAAGTTTCAGACTCTATTTTGAAAAGTAGCTCTTTTTTAAAATCATACTTATAAATTTTCAATTTTGTGGCAACATATGGCAAACTTTCTGGCACGTGGAAGGGGTACAATGAATCTGTCAAATGCTTCATGTGAGGGGACTTGCGGTGAAGAGGTGGCAGATTAGAAGCATCGGACTCTGGGCTCTTACCACAGTTCCAGACTGTGGAGTGTCTTACTTATCTATCTCACTGCCTTGTAAGATTCCATTTTAGAAAAAAGTTTTACTTTGAATAAAGCATGAAATCAATTTAAATTATGAAAGCAAATTTTCTATAACCTATGTAATCATGGATTTTCCCAGGACATTTTCCTTTGAGGGCATTTCCTTTTGAACCCTCCTTATACATCTGCTTCTTGGAACAAGTCTTTCTTCTTTTGGTCATCAGAGTCTGTTGAGATTGGTTGAAGACCACAAGCATGAAATGTGAAATAGGCTTATCCACTTTAATTATAATACCAACCCCTTAAATATAGGCGCACATATTATGTTTGAATTGTCAGGCGGATTAGGGCACAGAATAGTAGCACTAAAGTGATATTCCCTGTGTTCACATCCTAACTCTGCTACTTTTATAACACTTAGGTGATTTCTGACAAATTATGTCTAAAATGAAGTTAATAATAGAAGCTACTTTATAGTGCTGTGGTAAGAATTAAGTGAGTTAACATATGTGAATCTCATTGAAGAGCCCCTGGCATACAATGTGGGCTCTATAATTGATAGTTGTTAATAATACTATTATTATTACTCATGCATGGGCATCCCAACCTTTGCATGCCTGGAAATTATCCATAAAATCCAGTGCTACTCCTAGCCAGCTCCTTAAAAATAAGAGCACTACAGTTTTCTCTTCTTAGCAGCCTAAAGCTGCACAGCGTACATCTTGGTTCTTGCCTCTGTGGAGACCCACTGGCAGGACTGCAAATTCTTGCCTGGTCAGTCACTGCAGTATCCAAATGCTCAGGACCCCAGAATATTCCAGAATGATCCTTGTCCATCCTCTCTGCCATGGATGGTCTATTCCCTGCCTAAGGGTATAAAGTTGCTTCTGCTTTACTTAGGTTAGGATGGCAAAGTTGAATAAGACATAGCCACCATTGAAGACTTTCAGTTGGAAAGGAAAGATAGACCAGTGAACTATGATTACAATGAAAGTTTAGGTATTGGTGTAGCAGTGGATAATAGTTTCATTATATGTTAATTTCTTTTTTTACTCTTCTTGCATGAGACTGTTCTCTGAGAAACCAGGTGCATTTTTACCTCTGGGAAGATTTTGTTATAACTGGACTGCAAATAAAGAGCCACCATGTATCTTGCGATTTGCAAGAGAGAATCTTGAAGCCCCTGGCAAATCTGTAGTCCTGAAAGCCAGGGTTTGCTGAGAATTAAAGTTACTTCTGAAGTGGAGTAGCTTCCCTTTCCACTTTAGGACCAAAACTTCACATTTGAAACATACAATTTTACTGTAAGTTCTACACAGATAGAAATTTAAGGACTGCAACTTAAGAGACGATATCATGTACCTAAAGAGTAAGAAGGAAGTGGAAAAAAGTTCTGACTTAAGAAACAGAAGTCAGACAGGGGGTTGGGGGGGTTCTAAAGGAGATTGGATGAGAGAGGATGGTTACGGGTCCCTGTGTTGAGCCGCCCAGGGGCAGGTGTGAGGACACCAAGGGGCTCTTGCTGCAGCTGAGATTGCCACAAACCACCAGACTCATTGAGGCAGAGCCCAGGAGCATCTTTTTCTAAGACTGTCCAAGCTGGCCTTGAAGCAACAAAGAGTGGAGGGAGTGTCTGCAGAAAGCGGCCTGGTATGGAGCAAGGACTTTCCCTTGGTGCTTATCTGAGGAGGAAGGAATGCAGCGGCTCTTGGATGCCTCGTGGAATGCAGATCATGAGCGCTGGATGGCGAACTTTCTAGAGGCAAAGACAGGGCAATCTGCAGATGGGATGGAGCCCCTGGGAATGAAAAGCACCAGCAAGAGCCAGTGTGGGCCTGACTGACAGCAGGGGCCCAGCTCGCAGGCTCCATCACAGTGCAGCATCTTCCCAGAAGGACAGAACCTGAGTCACAACACCTGCATGCTCAGTGGCAGCTTTACAGTCAATACAGGCTGCACCCCAAAGACCAAGCAAGATGAGCTGGACTGGGGCAGAGAAGCGAGCAGAAAGGACAATGTGTCCATCACTCACCTCTTCAGAGCTTCCTGGACGCCCTTAGTGCAGCAAACCTTCCCCTGCACCCAGACGCCATCAACTCCTGGAGAGGGTGTTAGAACATGTGAAATGTCAATCACCTATCCAAAAGAGACAGAGTTACCCTGAGGTTGAAAAGTTTATGGTTTTCAACATTAGTGAAAATTTCAGAGCAAGGTGAAACCAGTGACCAAGAAATTGAGAAATGCTTACTTTGGTCCATCCGCACTGCGGGTCCTCAATCTGACCCCTCTGTAGTAAAGTGAGTGTGCATCGTACTACGGAAATGAAGGTCAGTTTTTTTAGACCATAGAGTTAGAAAAGGCTCCCAGAGGAGTAGCATGTGAGGTGAAGTTTGAAGGGCAAGCAGGAATTATCCAGCTATGAAGAAGATGAAGTATATTTTAAGAAATGGAAAAAACATAAGTAAAGGGACACTGGTCAAATTAAGTACAACATGCTCAGAGAAAACAAAGTTGTCTGAGAGAAGGGCTAAATTTCAGTGCCAAGAGAAATTGGGTTGAACAGGTCGACTGCCTATGGCTGTGATGGTTTTGTCAGTTGCAAGGGCAACTGAATGGCTGAGAGCTAAAAAAACAGCCTGCTCCTGACTCTCCAAAGATCTGTGCACCCTACAGCAGAGCAGGGGTGTAACCTAAGTGCACGACCACCCTTTTTAATTCATTCAAAGGTTTGGTCACTAGCTGAACCTTAAATAACCAGGCTTCCTCTGCCCAGAGGAGATGACTTCCCAATTTTGCTAAAGGCATCGTATAAATTCACGGACATCTTTTATCTGCAGTCAGATTATGGAAGGTATGAAAGTTACTGTAAAGAACTTGGACTTTAGGTAAGAACAACGAGGAGCCATGGAAGGTTTCTGGGCAGGGATATGACATGACAAAAGAGATGATTCTAGCAGCCACTGTACGCAGGGCAGACTGGAGCCTGCGGTCACTGGAGCCTGCAGACTCGGGAAGTTGCTGCAGCTGTCCAGGCTTGAAGCAAAAAGAGAGATTCGCTGGTATCCATGGTAACTGAAAGAGAAAGATGTGAAAATTATTTCGAAGGCAGAAACAACGGGACTTGATTACTGATTGGATTTGAGTGTATGGAAGAGGAGGCAGTAACAAATGACTCAGGGGTTTTGAGCTTAGGAAGCTATGAGAATAAATCTGAACTGGAGACGCTAATGAGGATGGCTGCGTTGAGGGAGAAAAGAGAGTTGGGTTAGGCATGTTGAATTTCACGTAATGATGAAACGCAGAAAATGGAAATGCTCTCCGCAGATTTCAAAGGGCAAGACTCGGGTATTCAATCCTTTTTCCCCACTGTTTTGTTTTTTTTTTCTTCCTCTAAAATTTGGAATGCATTTGGGGCTCTTCATCTGAGGAATTTGGAGGAGGAATTAAATTCACCACTTCCCTTACTGTTAGTAAACTATGAAGATAAACATCATCATCATCAACCTTGTCTTCAAGTCAATACAAGGTATTATTCAACACCTACTGGTGTTTGTCATTTTGTAGACAGTTCACGGTAACAGATTCTATGGCCTTAAGAGATTTCCACTTGGATACAGCCAACATTTGCAGGATCAATATATAGAGAACACAAAGAGTAGATAATAATCATTGAACAATGCCCACACAGGATTAAGAGTAATATTCATACTGTAGAGAAGGACTCAAGGAAAGAGGAAGGATGGCCTTCCAGGTTAGACCAGTGCTGGGATACTCATCGTTGGCAATGAAAAGAAAAATTAACCAGAATTCCTCTTTTAGAAAGGACTAATTTAAGTCATCATCTCCTTAGGAGAGGAAAATGATTTGAGATGCTGCTTGTATAATAGTAATTGTCACTTTGGTTCATCCAGGGCTGAGTACTTCATACCCATTATATCCCCTCTCCCTGGATTCCACAGCTTGTACAAGACCGTGCTGCTATTCTGCAGGAAATCCGGGCCTCCAGCTCAAATTTCCAGCATACCAGATTAAACCACTTGAATGTAGATGAGAAAAACCACAGTGTTTCTTGAGGAAATTCACCACTTTTTAAAAGATCAGTATATAAGAACCCAAAAATGTTGTTGTTGAGGGCAGCATCTTCAGTAAAATGTTCTTCACCTTTTAGAAACAGAGGCCCTTCTGTATGAAAAATCCCCGGGCAGACCGCCCATCCCTGCCCTTCTAACAGCACATCCCTTCCCTTACACATTTGGATTTCACGCAGAGGGAGCTGCTTCCTGCACGGAGCAGCTCTGTGAGTCAGTGTGGGACCACCTGTCGCCTTATCACCTCCCACTATCTTAGAGAGGAGGTCAGCTTTCATCAAAGAGAGAGAGGATGCAATGGCATGTTTCCCTTCCTGATTTTCCACATTACTAATTTCCATTACAGCTCAACACTGTGGGTACAAACCTGGGCTGGGAGTCAGCTGATCTTTTGCTTTTTTTTTTTTTTTGCCCATTGATGGGCAAATTGGTTGACGTTTATCCCAATGTTTGCTCCACTCCTAATGAGATTTAGTGAAGCCTTACATGGATATTTAGAGGACTAAGAACCTTGATTTTGAAATGGTGCCTCATGGACACAGGCACTATTCATAGCCAAAGTGTGGTGGTGCTAGTGGAGCTCCATTCACACCTATAGAAAAGTTCTGGAATGATTTAAGTTTCTCTGTAAGCCGGAGCAATCAAACATTCACTTTGTACTTACATAACATGTTTTCTTCAAGTTTCCTTTAAATTTTTCACTATATTAAATAGAGGGACTTTTTTTTTTTTTAAGAAAAGAGGATCTTTCTCTTTTGCAGCTACTTTAATGTATGAAAGCTTGATTTCTTTGCTGCCCACACAGTTTCCTCTGGAGCCTTATCCTTACCAGTATTCTATGACTCACTGTGTTACTTTTCATAAATAGATGCTAAATAACATCCCTGATTCTACTGGAAATGGCAGATAAAAATATTCAAGGAAAAATTTTAACTAATGCAGTTACATTTGAACAATGCAATCAATTCCCTACCTCTCCTTTTTTTTATATCCTTCTCTTTTATTTTCTACTCATCAACCTGCTTGTCATAAACAGTGGTTGTCAACCTCTGTCAGATTACTCTGTTCTCTTTGTTTCTCATCACCCACGATACACTGCAAAACCCTTTTACTGGGAGAAGGAAGAGTGGTCTTTGCTCCTCCTCCTCCTTTCTCTCTCATTCTTCATTTTCCCCTTCTCCTCCACTCTGCATTTTTTCCTCTCAAAACTATTCTTCCTCACCAAGCCTACCTAGGTCAATCAGGTGTCACTATTGACCCCAGAAAAAGTTCATTCCTCCTGCCAGAGACCTAGCTGTGTTGTCATCTTTCTCAATTGCAAAGATTTGGAACATCAGAGGTCAGACTCAAGGAAAATAAAGATTCCCAGGATAATCCCAAGCCAGGTTTGAGAGCAGAAACTGGAGGCAACAAGTTGGTGGCCTAAAGGTACCTGTGGAGAAGAGGCCAAGGGCATGACTGGGCATAGACGCCACATTCTTTCAAGAGCCCTTGTGGAAGACAATTTCTCCATTTTTTCTGTACATCTTATAATTAAAGACACTGAGTTTTTTAATTCTGGACTGTCTTTTCAAGGATGTTTCTACAGAAAATTGCCTTGTAAGGTGTAAGGAGAGGCATGCTTACTGCCTATTATAATGGATTAGGGTTTCGTGGTTTCAACCTACAGGTGCAGGTGTCCCCAGGCCTTCTTCACCTCACTCTGTGGAAACAGAGGCTCAGAGAAGAACCACAAGAAAATGCAGGCACTCTACCTGCTGCTGCTCCTCGGAGTGGAAGAGTCCTTTGTTTCTGCCCTGGGAGTCTTCTGCCCCCATCTCCAAAACTGTAGCAAGCTAACGTATTAGCTTACAAGCAGGGTAAAATCTCATTGCTTTATAGTTCTTGACAATTTCCAGACACTATGATTTTTAGGCTGTCCGTAGAAATATTTGGCAAATAAAAACTTAGGAGCTAAAATTTTTCCTCTAGCAACATTTTGAAATTGTTAAATACCACCCCCACATCCCCTTCAGCTCCCACCTCCATTAAGTCTAATGTACCTTTTTAACCTCAATAATGATGGACTCTAATGGCCCATTTATTTGGTAGAGTGGATTTCCAAAACCCATTTCCAGATTATAGTTTGTGTTCCAGCATTACCTTTATTTTTATTAATAGAGAAAGGAGCTGAGCAGCTGACTTTTCAATCACTTAATCAGCAAATGCATCCTGAGTACCTTCTCAGTACTGTGTTAAGTGCTGCAGAAAGCAGCTTTAGTTCTCAAAGCATTTTAACTTCCTTCCCTCCAATAAAGAAAACTTCCTTATAAAAAGAACCTAAATGTCCAAGCCACTCATTTAGACAGCAACTAGGAGAAACATTTAGTCTTTAAAAGTGTTCTCTCTAGTCTACCTTTCTCCCCAACAGAAAGGTAACCTCAGGACCCAGACTTAATAACATTCTGATTTTTTAAAACCTCTGACCTTCAGAAAACTCAAAGACTAAGGAATCAAGCCCAACCAAGCCAACATCCTTTTGCTACCACCGATTTATAGTAACAATAAAATAAAACATTGCTGTCCGTCATTTCCAGTTAATTCAATTCATAATGATGATTATTTATTGAGGAAAAGAGAGCAGTGAGTCACGGTGAGGCTTTAAGAGCTGGTGAGGAAGCCATGTAAATACACATGTGCACATGCGCACACTCCCATTTTCAAATCCTCTGGAATCATGGCGTTTTCTAAACAACAGTGCTCAAACGACAAATGCATTTTATAGTTCAACAAAAACTTAAGTTTATCACCTCTAGAAGGACTAAAAGTCCTTCTGAGTCTGTGTGTTTCTCCAATTCAGTCCAGAATTTAACCTCCAACTCAACACAGCACTGACCACTTCAATTTCAACCACAGTCTTCAGAGAGGGATTTAGAAAAAATGCTGATGCAGCTTGTCGGGGACAGTGAGGAGATCAGTGTGCGAGCACACCAGGTACCTCTCCTAGGGCATCAGAACCCAGCACTGAGGCAGCGAAGAGCTCAGAAGAGGCAGAATAGCTTTGCATTCTTTCTGTGAGGTTGGGGGAGCCACAAAGCTCATTCTGCTTCTTGTGACCTACCCCACGAGTCATGGCTTGTGTTTTTGCAACACTGTCTGTTTTCTTTGCATAAGTTGCGCTTTCGAAGGCCATAGACAATCAGCACACAGAGAATGTGCAGGCCACGTAGACTCCTTACTATCTTGGCCTCACTTGCCACCGTAGGATGACAATAGACCTGCTCTAAGTTTCATAATCAGATGTGCAAAAAAAAAAAGAAAAAAGGGTAAAGACTGCTGTGCATACCTAAGAGATGGGGGAAGAGCCTGAGCTCGTGGCATTTTCCTAAGGGAAAGACTTTCAGGTAGTTATTGACTTGGAAGTTACTTTCTTCCTCAATTAAAAGCTAGAGTTATTTATATAACTACTCTACTGAATAAAAGAACTGAAAAAGAAATGAAACGAGGCATAAGACACAGTTATGTCATTCCCAGGTGACCAGAACTGTGAGCTAATTTGAGAAAGAGACACTGTCTAGAAGTCCCTACATGACACAGATCCCAGCACTGGTATGAAGGAAGAAGAGTACTTAGAACTAAGGAGAGACAGCTGATAGAAACTCATCTTAAGACATGAACTCTAAGCAATTGCAGATAGAAAACCTGAGAATTCTCAAGTCGTTTAAGAGCTCTGATTCGAGATGTAATGATTCCGATACACACCAGTGAGGGATGTGGAATAGTGAATAGCGTCACATAAGAAATAATAAAGTCACATCCCAGAATCAGATAAAAAGGGGAGGAAAAGTGAAGACCTGTACATGGACCAAGCAGAGAGATTTCCCTTAGGCAGTCAAGCCTGGCTAAATATTTTACCAGTTCTCTAATGACTTAAGATAGGAAATACTGCAATTGCTTGATTAAGTATTATTTGCAGGTATTTTGCATGGTTTGCAGGTATTTGCCTAGGTTCCTAGTGAGCAATGGCAAAGCTGGACTTTTGAAACCTACATGCAATCTGGCTCCAGAGCTGACACTGTATTTTGTTGTTAACTATTTAGTTGAACCTATCACATTCTTCAATATGAGTTCAATTATTCCCAGTCATTTTTGTATTCATAATGACAACCAGTGTGAAATCCCCTAGTAAATATCAGAATGAATATTTATTTGGGCTGGATCTATCCAGTGAAAAATCACAACCAAGGTTCTGATAATCAGAGTACAACATTAGCAGCAACCCTTCCAGAATGTTGCTTTAGCAGGATTATTTATATCTCTGGATGTGCCATGATACATACTAGTGGGTTCAGGGGTGCTGCAGAAGAAGGGTCCCAAGAGATCTTGTTGTACTATATAACTCTGCTCAGAGAAGGTATGATTTGAAAACACTAGATATCCCACTCATCCTCAAATCCTCTCCTTCCTCGGGCTGCCATGTGCCAGAAATTCTCTACTCTCTTTACTAAAGCAAGGATTATGTTAAAATGCAATTAGTGTGAAAGGGTGATTAATGCTTTTAGCCATTAGCTTCTACTGAAACACTGATGAGGCCCTTTCTTCAGATTAGCTACCAGGGGATCTCAGATGTCATAAGCATATTTTATACATCTAACATTGGTTCAAGTGGCCGGACAAGTAAAAATGTAACTGTGCATTTAAAAATGTTTTGAAATCACAACAGTACCAGAACTGAGACATCAAGTTCCTGTGAGTAGAGCAAGGTTGTTCTAACAAAGGAAGAGCAGTACGTGCAGGTAGAACGGAGGGCATGTGAGCTGTCAGTGTGGGAGACCTGCGGGGATTCGCAAGTCAGGGGTACAGAGGGAGTGAAGGGAATCAGCTGGTTCTGGAAAACAAAATGGTTCTGGGAAACAAAATGGCTGCCTATCCCTCCATATTTTTGCTAGTCTTCAGACAAAGAAGAAGTAAAGGGAAGTGGGCAAAGATAAAATAGCCTACGTTCTTCAACATAAAATGTGTGAAGAGTGGGTATTCGATTCAGCATTTCCTGAGTCCCTACTCTGTGCCCAGGCCTGAGCCAGGTGCTATCCCTTCCCTGGGCCAAGGACCAGCTTGCAGGGTGAGTGTTGCCATAGCAACACACTAGAGACACCTCATGCCCCACTTACACTGAGCCTTCTACTCTAAATATTCTCAAGGTTCCTTGCAAACAGAAATAACTTTTCTTCACACTTCTGGAATTGTTGATTATTTATCTATCTATTGCCATAAAATTTAGTGATATCATGTAAAAACTAAGCACTAGAAGAGAAATAAAATAGACCTTCAAAGACCACGCTGGTATTTTTGTCTAAAAGGTACCTGAGATCTGAGCTCTTACTCTAACTCTCAATTTCATCAGCCAAAACGAGTTTCCATGACGTCTACAGGAATAGTATTTCCCAGCCCCCACTCCTCAAAACACCGTGAAAGAGCTAAAATGTTAAAATAAAAATGGTTACACACTATACGTACGAGGTGTGGTAGTTCCTTCAGTGGATTGGGATTTAAGGACTGTCAGAGCAGCGGCCCCATGCATCTGGTGGGAGCTGCCAGCCTCCTGCCCTGGTGGGACAGCGCCACCTGCTGCATCTCCTTTCTGTGGGCCCCGAGTCTCCCCAATGCTCAGGGCAGCTTGACGGTTCTAAGCACCAGTCGGACAGTGTGTCCTGAACTGTGGAGTAAAGAGAGAAGAAGGAAGGACCATCCTGGGAGCTGGGAAAAGGCTGAGTGTTCGGAAGGAGGGTTTCAGGAGGGTTTCTCCTCACCACCCAGATGCCTTAGGGAAAGATAAGACATGGTTTGATTAAAGAACAGAAGAAGCTGGCACCAGAATTTCGTTACCCCTGACCACACAAGAGACAATCGGAAGGAAGGAAAGACCAAACCAGAGGGACAGAGCAAAGGAGGTTCCACGTAAACAAAGGAGAACAGAAAAGGAGCCAGGCAGAAAACAATACAACCGCCTTTATTTCTTTTCACTCCCTCACCTTTTTAAAACATTGGTTCCTAATGAATACATAGTTCATTACATTACCCAAACAACAAGTCACCTTCAGAAAGTTCTGTCCAGACCTGTTTACCCATGATGCAATTTTCATAGTCTTGCATTTTCGTGGGTGGGGTGCTGGGAAGCTGTGTTCATTTCAGCGAGCGATCTCGCACTATTTGGATGTCACCATTACTTAGTAGCTTCTGTCATTGTTTAGCTGCTCCATCAGCTCATTGCAGGGCAGCTGTGCTGCTGCCCGTCTTCTGCTTCTGGGTCCCTGTCACTGCTTACCCTGCCTCATCGAAATATCACCTCCATATCAGGACCCAGGGGCAGATAGCGAAAACTTACTGCAGATGTTGGGAACAGAACCATTGTAAGTTATTTTATTTATTATTACTAATGAAATATGTAATTAAAAGAACAAAGTGTTATCAAAGGTTAAATTGCTAGTAACAGGCTTTGAACTGCAGCTCCCAAAGCTCATTCTTCGTGTCTTCTCTGGTAGCAATGCCAATCTAGGCTAATTCTAGGAGAAATACTCCTCTCTTGCAAGTGTTCATAGAATTGCCCACGCTACCGAAATTGTTATATCTCCCAGTTATCCTTTTTAAAGGCATGTGTACTTGAATTTTCATAAGGTGAATGTAGTCATGATGTAACTACCATGGAGCATGACTGCCATGTAAGAATTATAGGAAGCCTTCAGAAGCCTTTCAAAATTCCTTAGATCATCTGTAAGCAAGCATGTTTTCTTCTCCTAGGAAGCAGATGACATTATTTTTTTATGCAAAGTATACTAAGGCAGGAGGGTGCTGCAGTGAGAAAGCAGCTCTTCATTGGGAGAGGGAGAGCCCTAGCATGTAGTGTTTGCTGATTTATATGATGTACACACTCCACCCCAGTCCATGTGGGCCACCCATGTGACATCACTGAATGCAGCATTGGGGCAAGTTGTGCAGAATCAGCCCTTGCTGCCCCACATGAGCAGGCTCCACCAAGTTGTGCTGATTCTGCACAACTTTCCCCAAAGCTGCATTCAGTGATGTCACATGGGTGGCCTACATGGACCATGGTTGAGTCTTATTGGAGTTAGACTGCATGTGCACGTTTTAGGGCAGAAGCCTGCAGGGAGTACCATGATGGGCAGGCACGTGAAGAGAGTCAGTTCTGGAGCCAGATTGCATGTAGGTTTCAAAAGTCCAGCTTTGCCATTGCTCACTAGGAACCTGGGAAAATTATTTGAATATTCCATCATATACTCATCCATAGAATGGGGATAATAATAATACTTACTTCACAAGGTTGTTGCAATGATTAAATGAACACACACATGAACAGTGCAGATAACCATGCCAGGCACAGAACGTTTAATAAATGTCACCTATTGTTACATATTACGTGTATAGAGTATCGTACCCTAATGGTCATATCTGCAATGTCTCAAATCAAGTGCAAGAAGAATAAGTATGAATATTGATTGCTGTGGCCCATAATTTCAGAGCTGAGCAAGTGGATGGGAGTACTGGGAATACTCTGGCCCTGAAGAATAGTCAGGTGTTCAGGCTCGGACACTAAGCTCCTCTCTGGACAACCCCTCTGCTACCTCCCACTATTGTGGAAAAGGCCATGCTGGGTCAGAAGCCAGGATTGTCCACACAGGAGAAAGTCCCACCCTCAGGAAGAGAGCAGGGAGCTGTGTAAGAGTTAGATATACTTGGCACTCAATTTCTTTTGGAATAAAGAGGGAGTGAAACTCTTTTATGAATACATATCCTTCAGTATCCTGTACTTTCTTATCTAAAGAACCTGTGAAGGTCTCACACAGAGAAATGAGGCCTCCCTAATTTTGGCAGACACTAAGACATGAAGTCTTAGAGAAAAAAGGAACAGTGAATTAAGTAGACATATGACAGAATTAATCCATCTTTCTTTCTTTTTTTTTTTTTTGTAGAGACAGAGTCTCACTTTATGGCCCTCGGTAGAGTGCCGTGGCCTCACACCACTCACAGCAACCTCCAACTCCTGGGCTCAAGCGATTCTCTTGCCTCAGCCTCTGGAGTAGCTGGGACTACAGGCGCCCGCCACAATGCCCAGCCATTTTTTGGTTGCAGTTTGGCCGGGGCCGGGTTTGAACCCGCCACTCTCGGTATATGGGGCCGGCGCCTTACCGACTGAGCCACAGGCGCCGCCCAATCCATCTTTCTTTCACTTTCCATCTCTTCTTTATGAAAATGCACATGATTATCTTTTCCATTCTGGCTCTACTGCCAATAAATTATGTTTAAGATTTTATTACCTCCTTCTTAGAATATTATAATAGCCATTGAAATAATGTCCAGATTCCAGTTCATCTATCAGTTCTTTTAATCTTTTTTTTTTTTCCTAACACAGGCCAGGCACTGCTTAAGGCATGAGGGGCCCAGGGCTAAGCAGTTGGGTATGATCCCTGCCCTCAAGAAGCTCATGTTGTATTAAAGGAGAGATGCGATTAACAAATCAACAAATAAATGAATATCATAATTTTGAATTGTGGTCATTTTCTATAAAAGAAATTAAGAGGAGAATGTCAAGGAGAGTCTCTCAGGTGAGTTCTTATTTGAGAGCACGGAGAAAGATGAGCTAGTCGGGGCACTGCAAGATGAAAAGCCACAGAGCGAGCTTCTCCCTCTTACTGCCTCCTTCAATACCCCTACCCACTCCCAGCTGTATTTTCCTAAAATAGCCTCTGAGAGCATCTTTCCTTCCTTCCTTCCTCCCTCCCTCCCTTCCTTTCTTTCTCTCTTTTTGAGACAGAGTCTCACTCTGTTTCCTAGGCTAGAGTGCCATGCATCACTAGCTCACAGCAACCTCACACTCCTGAGTTCAGGTGATCCTCCTGCCTTAGCCTCCCGAGTAGCTGGGACCACTGGCACCCACCACAATGCCCAGATCATTTTTTTTTTCTATTTTAGTAGAGACAGGATCTTGCTCTTGTTCAGGCTGGTCAGGAACTCCTCAACTCAAGAAATCTACCTGCCTCGGCCTCCCATAGTAATAGGATTACAGGTGTGAGCCACGTGCCCAGCCTCTTTTTTCCTTTAAAAAGCCTTGACAGCTTCACATTTCCTAGCCATACAAATTTCTGGACATGGCTTCAGAAGCCCTAAACTCTTGACCCCGGTGCACTCCCTGGGCCCTGTCTGGCAGCCATCCTCTGTGCCAAGTCTGCCCCAAAACTGGCTTCTTCACAAGCCCTACATTATTTCTCACAGTTCTGCTCATTTGTTTTCCATTGGCTCAGCCTCATCACTTAGCCAAAACCCGTGTATCTTTCAAGGACTAGTTGAGAATTTTCTCCTCTATTCATACATGCTTTCCTTCCAGTCTTTACAATTCTTACCTCTCAGGGTCAACAGCAGTTGTGTATTCATTAAACTTCCTAGTGACATGTCTTGTCAGCTTTATTATTTAATTCATGCCAAGTTCTCTAAGTAATCACATTCTTTGGGGTAACATCTCCAGCACATTTTTAAGCCCCTGGAGGGCAGCAGCAACAGCTGATATTTATTCTTATCACACGGCACCAAGAACAAGGCTTTGGACCCAATGGTCACTTTTCATGATCTGATTGCTTCTTCTCCATGATTTCTTTCATTGCATTTTGCACAAGTCCTCAGAGGAGCTTACCTTTGTGACAGAGCTCTGAATTCAGGTGCAAACCACATACCCCCTACTCTCCTGGCCTCAGGAGTGGGGTGGATACAGGAAAAAGTGGGAGAAGTGCTATTGCATGAGCAATTGTTTTCTTTGTTTCTAGAGATTCCTTACCACTGGGAAGTCCAAGCTTCATCTCAATTACCCAGACATACTATAGAAATTCTCAAATTCCTGTGTTCATTAATATGCAGCAACAGGATATAGGCAGTTAAAAAGGATATGTAAAATTTTAAAATTGTAAATTTTAGAGAAAAAAACTGACTTCAATTCTGAACTCCTCTATTTATATCCCATGTGGCCTTAGGCATGTTTCTAGGCATCACTGAACTTGTTTAGTTCCTTCCCATCCCTGGTCCCATAAGGAGATCTGGCCTGACCAAGCAATGGATGTTAAGAATATGTAAGAGTCCCCCTTCAGGCTCCAGTTGTTGGCGCCCAGCATCTGCCCAAACAGCTCACTTACAGCAACCTGCTCTTCCTGCTTGCTCCTTCTCTGGCTTTCTGAATGCTCCTCTCTGTGTCAACTTCCGGCCTCTTGTGCTTTGATTAGCTGGTAGGGCTAGCATCTCCAGTGGGTCCACACCACTGTTCTCTGGGTCACTGGCCTCTCTGCTGGGTCCACACCACTGTTCTCTGGGTCACCAGCCTCTCTGGTGGGTAACACCACTGTTTTCTGGGTCACCGGCATCTCTGGTGGGTCCACACCACTCTTCTCTGGGTCACTGGCCTCTGGTGGGTCCACACCACTCTTCTCTGGGTCACTGGACTCTGGTGGGTCCACACCACTCTTCTCTGGGTCACTGATCTCTCTGGTGGGTTCACACCACTTTCCTCTGGGTCACTGGCCTCTCTGGTGGGTCCACACCACTGTTCTCTGGGTCACTGGCCTCTCTGGTGGGCCCACACCACTGTTCTCTGGGTCACTGGCCTCTCTAGTGGATCCACACCACTCTTCTCTGGGTCACTGGCCTCTGGTGAGTCCACACCACTTTCCTCTGGGTCACTGGCCTCTCTGGTGGGTCCACATCACTCTTCTCTGGGTCACTGGAATCTCTGGTGGGTCCACACCACTCTTCTCTGGGTCACTGGCCTCTCTGGTGGGTCCACATCCTTCTTCTCTGGGTCACTGACCTCTCTGGTAGGTACACACCACTCTCCTCTGGGTCACTGGCCTCTCTGGTGGGTCCACATCACTCTTCTCTGGGTCACTGGCCTCTGGAGGGTCCACACCACTCTCCTCTGGGTCACTGGCCTCTCTGGTGGGTCCACATCACTCTTCTCTGGGTCACTGGCCTCTGGTGGTTCCACACCACTCTCCTCTGGATCACTGGCCTCTCTGGTGTGTCCACACCACTCTTCTCTGGGTCACTGACCTCTCTGGTGGGTCCATACCACTCTTCTCTGAATCAAGGTTGTTTCTGTTTCCCATCCTGCCTACAGATCTTCTGATTTTACCAAGAGAGGGAGAGAGGTCCAATCATCCAGGTGAGTAATGAGATAGGAAAAGCAGGAGTATCAGTCATCTACTTGAAAGATGAAGACACGTTCAATTGGTTGCTAGAAAACAAAGTAATTCATGTTTTAAATTATACATTAATTAGCCTATGCTATATTAGCCAAGTATAATTCAAGTAATTCATGTTTTAAATTATACATTAATTAGCCTATGCACAGGTAGAGATTTATTGTTAAATCTTTTTTTCTTTTTTTTTTATTAATTCATTTGTACACAGATCATGAATACATTTATGCCATTATGGGATTCAATGTGTTGATTATTTATACAAATGGAGTGCTTACATCCTACCAATCAACATAGCTTTCACCTCATTTACCCAATTACAGCATTAAGACATTTGTGTTCTACACCTGATAGATCCAACTTGTACTTGCAATGTGCTCCATAGGTGTGGTCCCCCAGTTTACATGCATGGAGCTGGAAAATATTCTTCTTAGTAAAGTATCTCAGGAATGGAATAAAAAAAACTATTGTTAAATCTTAAACACAACCCATAATATACATCCTGCGAATGTGATATGCCATAACCTCTGACAATGGAATGACTATTACACACATATAGATGACCCAAAAAAGGTGCGAGCCTGCCAGACTTTGTCCTTGGTTTCTTTTCAGCACCATCCCTGACAAACTTTCTGAGATATGCTGCCTTCCCTCTTTTGTTTTCTAGCTAGCTATCTGTCAATGAATGCCCCTGAAGTGTGGGTTGACACTGCCTTAAGGTGTTTTAAGTGTAAACACATATAAAGTTTAAAATACAATACCTCCCAGTGGCATTTACACTTTTGTATAGAACTGTTGAAAAAAGCCCCAGAACAATCAATCTCGCAGGGTAAGATTTCAGGTATCTTGACAGAGGTTGTAAATTTCATCTCTCCTGAAATTACATCATCAGTGAGCTCACTTCCTCCAGGAATGTCAGATCCAGGCAGAGTACACAGAAGGCAGCAGGAAGACAGAGGTGAGTCTGTAAACTGTGGAGCCCTGTTCTTTCACATGACCTCTGAGGTTAGAAGCACAGTCATCAGGTCCCAGCTGCTCTAAAATGAGTTTAGCACAATAAAGGACAGGTGTGAAAAATCCTCTAGCGGTCTGGCTTCTGACAGCTGTTTTTCTGTGAAAGGTAATAGCTCCTTCTCTTCAGATAAAACTTGAAAAGGCTAAACTTCCTGTTGGAAAATTGACATCAATTTTGGATTGATGTCAATCCAAATTGCCCAATGATTTTGAAAGCATATTCATACTGAAACATCAACACAGAGAGAAGGCAGAAATGTACCTTGCCCTGACGGTGTGACACATAAAGACTGGACATCAAGGTATATAATTCAGCCAACTTGCTATTATTTCCAGAAGACTAAGTCCATTTAAATTCAATGAGCTCCATGGCCCTAATAGTCTTAATATATTGTATTTTCCTCATGCCAAATTCAATCTCACAAAACTTGCCAATTCATTTTACTAATGGCGAAAAACGAGTTACAGCTTAGAAGAGACCATTAAGGAAAACCAAAGCAACCGATAGACAGCAGGGTGGAACATGAAGAATGGCTGTGACTCAGCGAAGATGCCAGCACATCACAGACAGGGAGGGTGGTGGATGCTGAGCACAGCATGCTCCAGACTCTCACCTGGGACGAGAGGAGACTGTGGCCAGTTGAAAGGGGGACTTTGTGAGTAGGGAAACCAAAACCAATTACATTCTCCTCCTGAGCCATGTTAGGCAACAGATGAGCCGAGGGTATCGGAATGAGCTCAAGCAGAGTGATTCCTGTTACACTAGGCCGTTATATGCAAGGTGAAAGACTCTCACAAGAGGAGAAACGTGGAGATGTGACAGACAGAGTCTCAGGTTCATACAGTAACCCCTGAATTGATGTTTTATTCCAATTAAAACTTAACTCTCTGGTAAGAGTTCTTTGCTCCATTATCCCAATATTTACTTCTAAAAGAAGGAAATATGCCAACTCAGAAACATTCCATGAAAACTAATTGCCTGGTAAATTTGTGCAAAAACACATAACGCAGAGATATTAACCAGGCAAGCTGAGAGAAGTTCTAAGCTGAAGTCAATAGACTTAAAACAAACCCAGGGGTGCAGAGTGTGGGATAATGCACAGTGTCAATCAGGGGGCTGGTGGGAAGTGGGATTATCGCCAGCATCTTTTCCAAACTATGCAGACCCACTCACGTGAAGATTCTGATGAGCCCCGAGGGAAACTGCCCACAGCCCACCAGAGGCCCGCTGCTATTGATAGACTCAAGTTATCAGGACCACTGAGTGAGAAGGGCTTTGAAAGACACCTGTAAAATGGGAAGAAGTACAGATCTACAGTCAGAAGGACCTAGAAATGAATGGAGGAAGGGTAAATATTTGCTTTGGGCAGTTATTTAACTTCTCTCTCTGCCTCTATTTCCTTGTCTTCAAAAGAGGGGGAGAGAGTAAGAGCTCAGTGGAATCTGAGTGCCATTCATGACTATCCATGGTATCTTAGCAAATAAATATGTCAGACTCTACCCATTTTTTTTATTTTATCTTGTTTTCATTCATATCAACTTCCCCTGGTTTGTATTAAAAGGATTTCCTGGCCTGTGTATTTTTTATCAGCTCATGGAAAGAAAGTTCTCAAAGGAAAGACTCTTTGCTCCATATCCAATGGAGTTGTTGGCATAGAATTTAGGAAGTTAAGAAGAAATGACTTTCTTACAATTATTTGATTCAGCATGGAAATTTCCTTCAGGATTGAGCTGTGTTTTGCTGTTGCCATTGGCTCAAAGTAAAACTGAAGAATATAAACAAGTAATTCTAGTATGAAGAGCGCAAAACTGTGAAATTGTACCAACTAACCGGGGTTGTATTCTTATTAGTGCTACTAATTTACTTGACGTTGGACAAATAATTTTCCCATATTACAATTTAGTCTACTCAAAAGTCTAAGAGATGTCACCTGCCCATAAAAAAAAAAAAACATGAAATATGGCACGATGCCAGTAGAATATCATCATATAACTATGCTCTGTGACTCGACATACACACTTTGGGGGGTAGTCCTGTTTATTTTTTTCAATCAATATATTCTGACTAATATGTATTGTATTCAACATTGGTACATTGACTCCATGGGATTTCTTGTTGGATCTGATGAGAAGATGAGACTAAACGAACACATCCTTCATCCATCTGAGGTTACTCACATAATGAAACTTACTGTGCCCTTAGGGAGTCCAAAATGGCCATTGATGAAACTGACAAAATAATTCATTTTCTTAATATTTTTCAAGGTAATTAATATTCATGCTTGAACCTTCAGAGAAGAGTTAAGTGTAGAAAGAAACACACACAAATCTTTAAGAACCCTGAGGATTTTGCCCTTCCTCCTTTTCATATATCTCTTTGCCTCAGCCCACTTACTTCTGAAGAAAGAAATCAAAACTGTCAAATAAAGGTTAAGTGTGGGTTTCTTTAAGTCTCTTTAAGTAGAATTAGGCCCAGGTTTTACAAGCTGCATTTCTTCAGTTTTATACTGTCATACACTAATTTCATTTAACTGAGCTTCAGAATATTGAGTAAAGTCCAGGTGAACACGTAGCAAAAAGCTCTGGAAACACTCCAGGGAGAAAACTGAGTATGTTGGTCACCAAAATAACAAAGGAAACAGAATCGTAGAGTTTGGCTTCTTCACTGCCTTTCCCAGGTCCGTGCTCACTGTGGTAATCAATTTCAATTCTAATCCTATGTTGTCCATGGAATAAAAACAAAGGAAATAGAAACTCAACATTTATATTTTTATCTTTAATCTAATCAGAAAAATATGAAAAGTTTCTCATCTCTCTTCTCAAAGATGTCTTAAAATGTAACTAAAAAAAAAACCTGAGTGTTTCTAAAAATCATATTGTCATTAAGAAATAATTTTTAGGCCCAGAAAATTTGCCTAAAGAACTTCTTTCCCTGGAATTCTGAGAGAGCAAAATGAATATTCATTGTATACATTCAAATGCAAAGGATTATTTATAAAAACAGTTTACAGATAAAAACAACTAATATTCAGGAAGTGTGAACAATTTGCTCTGGCATAAACTAAGTTAATAGAAGAGCAAGATGATCTCTACTCTCACTATCTCACTTTCCTGTTAATCATTTATGCACAATTCTTGAGTATGAGTACCTGTCATATCCACTACTAAGAACCATGAAGGATACGAACCCAAAAAAGTTATAATTCCTGCTCCCAAGAACATTATTATTAGATACTTTATGCAGCACAATACTGAAAATAATTATTTATCAAATATTCGTTATATGAGAGAAACTGGGTCAATGTCACAGTCACAGACATCATCCTCTTGATATGAATGTTATTTTCCTCGATTTACAAATAAACAAACTAGGATACAAAATGGTAATGCAGTTGTCTCAAATCACACCATTCATCAAAAGCAGAGGTAACTGAAACCTATATCTGCCTGATGCCAAGATCATAGCTCTTAACTACGTCATAGGCTATGTTACAACTGAAACGTCACATTTACCCCAAGACACAATGGAAGATACATTAGCTAAATGTTAAAGAAATGTCCAAACACAAGATTTATTAACTCTGCAATAATTTCACATAGGAACCTACAAAATTTCATTTCTAACTGGGTTAAATATGAAAGGATATTGAATAAGAGGTTTCACTTAAGAGTGGGTCTACCAAATTGCTTAGTAGGAAGTTAAACCAAATGCTATCTCAGGCTTTCTTCTGTCCTATGACCTGGAGAAACAATAACAATCAAAAAACACCACCATCTACAACAGCAGTCTCCTTCCTCTGTGCTTTCAAATGAGCTAAAAAGAGGTGAATACATTATGAATAAAATAGCTATGCAGCATCCTTGGAAGAATAAGCATGTGCTGTGAGGCTTTACGGTGGTGCCAAGGACATGTTGCAGAGTCTTTCAGTGTTAACCCTGGTACTGAAATTTGGACAAAGGTGTGTGTGTGTGTGTGTGTGTGTGTGTATGTGCAGTGAATAAGTTTGTGTGGGTGGGAGGCAACCACTGCAGATGGCTGAAAAATATGGTCCTGTTGAAAGACCCCGGGGGTGGCTGGCATGCCGAAAGAGAGACAAGTGTCTCCTTAGAAGAACTGTAGAACAAATTGCTTGCAGACCTATTCAGGCTTGGTTCTCTGACTGCCCCTCGGGGTCATACACATAGTAGAGCCACTGCGGTCATCAGGCTTCTCTAGATCCCAAGAAAGAGCCTCAGTGAAGAGGCAGCATTTGAAAAAAATTTTAAGTGTTCAAGATGTTTTCATGTTCTATGAAACTTGCTTTAGGAATGTTGCCTTTGTTCACACCCCAGGACCCCTGCAGTGCTCTCCCTACTCTCTCTACCTATTTTTCCCAGTAAAAACCATTCTTTTTGTATCAACTTTTAAATTTCTCTCTTCCCCACTGAATATGTTCATTTCGTGTCAGGGAGCATGACTAACTTAGCGACGAAATCCCAAGGGCCTGACACAGTGAGGGGGACATAGTAGGCTCTCAAAAATATTTTTTCCAGGGTGGCACCTGTGGCTCAGTTGGTAGGGCGCCGGCCCCATATACGGAGGGTAGCGGGTTCAAACCTGGCCCCAGCTGAACTGCAACCAAAAAATAGCCGGGCGTTGTGGTGGGCGCCTGTAGTCCCAGCTACTCGGGAGGTTGAGGCAAGAGAATCACTTAAGCCCAGGAGTTGGAGGTTGCTGTAAGCTGTGTGATGCCATGGCACTCTACCGAGGGCCATAAAGTGAGACTCTGTCTCTACCAAAAAATATATATATATTTTTTCCAGCACTCCTTGGACTATCTATTGGATATTGTCAGATAATCCAGAAAGGCAAAGAAAGCCTAGGGTGGTCCTCACGAGGCTGCCTGAACAAGATTGTTCATTCACTCACTCACTCAACTAATATTGTTGAGTCTATGCTATGTGCCAGGCATTGCTCTAAGTGACTGGGATGCTTCGAAGGACAGAAAGGGACAAATTCCCATCCTCCTGGCATTTGCACGTTAGCATAATTACGTTTGAAAAAGAAATTGAAAAACCCAGGTATTTCAGTACAAAATTCATTTTGTTTGCAGATTATATAACAATGCTAAGGATCTCACGGGTTTTCTATCTTAACCAGGTGGGGACTATCTCCATAAAACCAGAAGAGTTTTAACCTGCAAAACATCATGGAAATCTATTTTCAGAGATGTCAAAGCTAGCAGTGTGCTACTCCATGTCCGTCTTACGGTAGAAGCTTCTCATTAGCTTCAGCGTGAATACATGTGCCCTGTTGTTTCTTACCACTTATCAGGGTTCTGAAGGTAACAGCTACTAGGTTCTGATAAGAAGAGAAACATCTAGAGTGTGGTCATGCTCATTTAGAGAAGGGGGGTGAAACCAATGTGCACTGTACGGTTTACATGCACTGAGTTATGACCAGCATTCCATACATTACCTCATTTAATCTTTACAATGAACAAACAACTAGCTAAGTCATGTGCCCTCCCCTTTTGCTTCCTACCAAATGAGGAAACAGGGCAAGAGGTAGAGCTATACTTTCATATATCTAGAGGGAGCTTATAGCTTTTGCCGTCGTCCTAAATCATAGCTCTCTAACAAGTTTATAGACTGATTTAACAAGTGAATCAATGGTCTCACTAGATACTAAGACATTTTGTTGTTCATAACCCTGTGCCAAAAAAGAAATGGAAAATCCTTCGACCAGAGAGAATGGCCATCTATGTTCTGTTCAGCCAAGGAAGACTTTGTAGATAAGATGGGAACTAGTTATAGTTGATGCTATTTAAAGAAATTCTGACTTCTAAAATTCTTCATTCCCTTTCTTAACGGCATCTTTTTTTTCCTGTCCTTAAAGTCAAAACTTTTCTCCAGCTGAAAATACAGCTGCCTCATAGAAACACTGCATAATAAAAATTAATAACAATAAATCCCAGAAGAATCAGACAAGTGGTGATAAGGCCACTTTATGCTTTCCCATAATCCAACTGGGAACTTCCTTCGGGCCTCACTGGCCAAGTGCTAAGGGGGGATGGGGGAGCCCTGGGACATGTAGGAGAGAGGCAGGCTGGCGGGAAGGAGCAAACAGAAGAGGAAGCAAAGGGAATTTTAACAAGGAGAACGGTCTCCAGGTGGGGCTGGTCTAAGGGGAAATTGAAGGTCAGCAGAAGGCCTTTCCCACGATCCTCTCCCCACTCTATTCTCTGCTGCGTTCTTAACCACCTTCACTCAACCCTCTTCCCAGCTGCTCTCCCTCCCGCCCTCCCCACCACCTGAAACAACAAATGCTACAAATCTGAAGTCAATTCTGTGTATACAGTGGAGCCTCATTTTGCACAAATGTGAGTTATATTTCTGACTTTAGAACCTACCCTTCCTGCTAATTTTTTTTGATCTCTAACCACAGCCGCGGTGCACAGGAACAGAAAGCTAAACTATCCGCCTGTGTATTAAGGCCACAGTGGCTTGAAAGGAAAACCCGGTTAGACTGCCCCCTACAGGCAAGTTTGAGAATGGACACTGTCTTCCATCCTCTGAACATTTCAGTTACTTCAAAGGCAGAACGCTGCAAAAGGCGGGATGTCAGCTTTCTTTCTATTCCACTTTTGGTCTAGATCACTGGTAATCAAGTTACAATATGCTTAATAATTAATGAAGGGCAAAATACCTCAAATCATTTACACTATATGTCAAGATGACTTAAAGGCTTTTAAGCAAAATTTTGTGTTTGAAAACTTTTCATCTCATTTGGACTTTTGAACATGCCCAGTGGCAAACAGCCACCTCCACTAACATACATTCTTCCGGGTATATAGCTTTTGAAATATTCTCTAAGGAGTCTTTAACCACCAAAGATAAGAATAATTTGTCTCTGCACATCAAATCTCATCTGTCTCATATCTTATTCCATTAGGAATAGCTTATTCCCCAGCTGATTCACACTGAAGTTTAACTGAGTTAAATGTTTATGGTTTCTGTACCTGAACAGCATCTACACTTCACATACGACTTTAGCACTTCAACCCAAGGGATTAAATCACTTTGGGAAATTCCAAGCACTTGGGCAGATTAGGAAGGGAAATGCTTGGGTGCAGGAGGCTGGGAAAGTTGAAACTTGGATGGATGAATCAGAGAGGACACTGCCAAGTGTGTTTCTCGGAAATGAAATAATGGGCTATAACACAGGCTGTCCCAAAACTTTTGTAGTGACCCACAGCCTTGCTTATTAGAAAATGCTGCCCTTAGCAGAAGCTGGGAGACAGGTCCCCTTTGGCCAATTCTGGGCAGGAAGGAACAATATTGAGAGCACCTATTCCAATTGCCATCCCAGAAAAGTCACAAATGTCTACTTGATTAATCTAAAGAATCCATAAATTCTGTCCCTTTAGAGAATGTTTTCAGGTTATATGTAGTTGGGGAGCAGCTTCCTTCTCTCCACGAAGCAAAAATCCATGCCCTGCCCACAACTGCAGCAACGATCAGACCACACACGGTGCACAGGAAGAGAAAGCTAAACCCAGGATTTTGCAGAGCTTTGGTTGCATATTTGTACTCAAAATATTGCATCTGAACTTTGGGCAATTATAAGAAGAAATGCAGAAAATTCTGTGCAATTAAATGTTAAACCCATGAAGAAAGAAATCTATCTGCACAGAGTCTGGGGCATAAATAGTGTGATTACGGCAGACTAGGCAGTCAGGCCCTGAATAAAAAAACCAAAACAGAAACATTTTTTTCGGTCACATCTGGAAGAGAGTTTTACCAGTTCCTTAAGATAGAGGATTGAGACTGAGTAGTTCAGACAGAATTCTGTTCTAGCAAACAGAATTTTTGTTTGTTATATATTATTGCTGCTTTTCTTTGTTATATATTATTGCTGTTTTTCTTCTGCTAACTACATAGTAAAGCTCATAATACAGATTTGCTAACCAGCAATTAACTATTTTATTTTCTTAATATAATTCAAGCTAAAAAATTCCTTCAGGTATCATTATAAGAAGATTTCTGGACTAAGATAAAACTTTGCTGAATCTTGCAGTCATGATTCTGATATGTAGACATTTAAAAATCTAGGTAAGCAGCAAACACTCTTATCCTATCTCTGTGTCTTACAAACAGCAAATATAATAAATAAAAGGATATATTTCCCAATCCAGTGTTCTGTGGATTTCCTCTAATCATTGTAATTATTTCAGGAGATGTAATATCATTGTCAGGAAGTAGAACTTTCCTTAATACAAAGCTACCCAGCTGGGCCTAGGAGGATTTACTACCTCAGCCTCATAAACATGCCACCTGAGCTTGGGGGTCCTACAGAACTGCCCCTCCCCCCACAAAGATCTGTTCATGCCCACAGTTTCTGCCCCTAGTTCTGAAACTTCATAGCTTTTTACAAAGACACTTCTTGCCAGTGTGAATTATTCAAATTCTGCCCAATAAAGATAGTTCTGCTCTTGTAAAAGAATAATAAGAAAAAATAATTGTCATACTGATGGCCTCAGTCTGATTTCATGTTCCATAAAACTCCATTGTGACTTTGTCAAATTACTGCTCTTCCCTGGTCCTAAATTTACTGACTTGTAAAACAAAGGTTTGGTCCAGAAGATGATATGTAAGTTGTACATTTCCCAGGAACATGGAATAATGGCATCATTCTCTGAAAAAATTCATCCATTTAACACCTGAGAGAAATAAGATCCAAATCACTGACAATACTAGCTCCTGTCCAGGACGTGGGGCAACAGAAACTTTCATTCATTGCTGGTGGAAATGCAAAATGGAAAACATTTTGCCAATTGCTTATAAAACTGTTATCTTCTTAACAATCACACTCCAAGATATTTACCTGACGGATCTGAAAACAGTGTCCACACAAAACCCTGCACATGAATATTTATAGCAGCTCTTTTATAACTGTCCACAATAAGGTGTCCCTTAGGTAAGCAAAGGAATAAACAAACTTCACTACATCCATACAACGCGATATTATTTAAGGATAAAAAGGAATGAGCTATAAAGCCACAAAAAAATGAGTGATATTTAAATTCAAAAAAGCAAAAAAAAATCTCTATAATGTATAATCCCAAGTCAACATTGTGGAAAAGGAAAACTGTGGGGCTGTGAAGCAGCTCGATGTTTCCCGTGAGTTCATGTGCAAGATGAGTGAGTAGGGTTGGATAGGTGAAGAGTTTGGGAGTTTTAGAATGGCAAGACATTTTGTAGGATACTATAACCATGTATAAATGATACTATGCATCTGTCAAAGCCTCTGGTACATCACAGCAGAAAACGTGCCTGCAAATGCTTTAAAAATCATCTAGGAGGTCAGAGAACCCTAAGAGTTTATACAGAGGTAACAAAAGAATCTCAATATTTTAGGACTGAAGCCGGCATTCCACAGAGGGTCCCATCCAGAAGGAAAGTTAAAGGACAGAAATTTAGCAAGGAACCTGGTGGATTAGAGCTGCACCAAGAGAGAAGGTTGAGGAACGCACATCAACCCCATGGAGGTGAGCTGCGACCCCAAGAATACAAACAAAAAGTACAAAATCCAACACCAAGCAGACAGGAGTCCCTTCCCCCATGATAATGGCTTGGAGTGCCATTGCACAAACAAACGAGCAGAGTTCAAAGGTCCTCCCACTACACTCCACAGGAGAGACCCTCTAAAAACTGGACCCACCTTCCCTACTAGGGTGCCATGGTACTCTCCTGCAAGGCATAAAACTGTGTAAAACTGTATATATTCTCTACCTGAAATTCTGAGCTCCCAGCACTCCCCTCCACTCTCACTCTGAGGTCTGGAGGCCTGTTCACCAGGAGTCCAGATTCTTGGATGATTTCTCGAGGGGTGTGGACAGGGCCTGGACTGCAGCTAGTCAGTGCTGATTCTGTGGCAGGGGAGTGAGGAGAGGACAGTTAGCTGACAGGGAACCACGCCGGAACAGTGGTTCCCCGAGGCACAGAGCAGCAGTTGTTTTTGGCAAGGCTCACCCCCAGATATTCGGAAGTCACACCCCCTGTCTCTCTGGGCAACCAGAGGAGGCCAGGCATCTTTTCAGGTGGCAACCACTGCAGAACAGATCTGGGACAGAAACGCATGCCCTATGAGTAAAGGGTTTGCCTGAGGCACTACCAGCCTAGGTGGAGCGCAGGGACTAGAAAATGCACACGCAGAGCCAGGAGATTCCCAGGGTGGGGCTGACCCAGAAGACCACGTTACTGAGCCTAAGATGCACCCAGCCCCCAGAGTACCATCAGCTTAAACAAAGGAGGGCAGGCAGAGGCTGGATCTGACAGGTAACTGTGCTGCGAATACAAACAGCTGAGACCGTACAGCAACACAAACAGGGCCCGAGGCACAGGTTCTGAGAACTCAAAACAGCTTCTCTTCTACAGAAGAATTTAGCAGGGACAGAAACAAATTCCCGCAAAGTTGTTCTGTTCTGTCAGAAACATCAATCAGGGGCGGGGCTGGAACTGAGTGAACACCCCCCAGACTCCATCAAGCGCCCGAGGTTGTTAGGCCTCACCTCCCCCTTCTGGACAGAAGCAGAGAAAAGTGGCCTGGCTGAGGAGACATAGATCTCCTTGTGATTCAGGCAGGTGCAAACTCCTGGAGTATCTGCTCATTGAAGGCAAGTGGGTCACAGCTCTGCAGGGTTATCAGTGACTGGGTGTGACAGAGGTGCAAGGTGGGGAAGGAAGCATCAACCTTCCCAGACTAATCTATTTCCTGGGGGGTCCTCCTGACTTAACGGAGCACCAGAGCAAGTCATATTTGAGTTGTCAGCAGACCCCTGCAATCTAGTTGCCAGAAACCTTTTAAACTCTCCGACCTGAAACAGGTGCTGACTGAGACAATTGATTTGGATCTTTTGAACTGAGCCAATCACCCTAGGACTATGTAAATGGTGCCCTGGGTGTGCGGTTGTAGGAAGGTTTAATTTTCCTTTTCCAATTGTTACCTGTGGGGGGAAGCAGGGTGACTGAATTGCTGGTATTTCTCCACAGCTGAGACTTCAACCCAGAGTCACTGTTTCACTAGGGTTGGACAGAGACCATCTGAAAATAAGACAGAGCCACTTAACCACACCACACCAAACAGGTCCACAGTTTCTCAGGCCATAGCACTGTACGGGTCCTCAACAAACCTCCAGGGGAAAAGTCAAAAAGTGTAAAATAATCTTGGGGCATAATCAGCGGAAAAACTCTGGTTACATGAATCACCAGAATAGATCAACCCACCAACCCTCAAGGAAAGATATGGCGGATGTAACTTAAGGTTCCATTCATAAACAGCTGGCCGAGATGTCAGAAATTGAATTCAGAATTTGGATTGCAAACAAGATTAATAGAATGGAGGAAAATTTGGAATTAGACATTTGAGGAACAATTCAAAAGTTGGAATTAGAAATTTGAGGAGAAATTCAAAAGTTGTTTCAAGAATTCAATAAATTTAAAGACAAAACAACCACAGATTTTGACACACTGAAGCAAGAATTTGCAGCCCTCAAAGATCTGAAAAATACAGTAGAATCCCTCAGTAACAGAGTGGACCAAGCCGAAGAAAGGATTTCTGACATTGAAGACAAAGCTTTTGAATGCTGCAAAACTCTCAAAGAGGAAGAGAAATGGAGAGCAAAAATGGATCATTCTCTCAGAGAGCTCTGGGATAATTCGAAGAAGGCTAATATCCACCTCATTGGAATCCCTGAAAGTGATGAAGTGGCCTCACAGGCACAGAGGCCATTCTCCAAGAAATTATGAAAGAGAATTTTCTAGACATGCCAAGACATTCTGAAATTCAGATAGCAGGCAGTTTCAGAACCCCAGCACGACTCAACCAGAATAAGACATCCCCCAGGCATATCATAATTAACTTCACTAAAGTTAATATGAAGGAGAAAATTCTGAAAGAAGCCAGATGCAAGAAATCCATTACCTACAAAGGGAAGAATATTAGAATGACTACAGATCTCTCTGCTGATAATTTTCAAGCCCGAAGAGGGTGGTCATCAACTTTTAATCTCCTAAAGCAAAATAACTTTCAACTCCAGATCGTGTAACCAGATAAACTGAGTTTAATTTATGATGGAAAAATTAAATACTTTAATGACATTTATATGTTGAAGAAATTTTCCGTAACCAAACAAGCTCTTCAGGAAATTCTCAGACCTATCCTCCATAATGACCAGCCCAATTCTCTACTACAAAAGTAAACTCACACAGAAACTTTTGACCAAACTCCAACTTCCACAGTGGAGAAAGGATTAGAAATGTCCACTGGACGTTCAAAAAACTCAATATGCAAAATTTTACCAGACTTATCAATATTCTCCATTAATGTGAACAGCTTAAACTGTCCTCTAAAGAGGCACAGGTTGGCTGACTGGATAGAAAAACTCAGGCCAGATATTTGCTGCATACCAGTATCACATTGTACCTTAAAAGATATAGACTCAGGGTAAAAGGATGGTCGTCCATATTTCAGGCAAATGGTAATCAGAAAAAAAGCAGGTGTTGCAATTCTATTTGCAGACACAATAGGCTTTAAACCAACAAAAGTAAGGAAGGATAAGAATGGTCACTTCATATTTGTTAAGGGTAATATGATGAGATTTCAATTATGAATATTTATGTACCCAACCAGAATGCGCCTCAATTTATAAGAGAAACTCTAACAGAAATGAGCAACTTGATTTCCTCCAGCTTCATAATAGTTGGAGATTTCAACATTCCTTTGGCAGTGTTGGATCGATCCTTCAATAAGAAGCTGGTCTTGGGATTTTATGATATGGGCTAATCTTACTGGAGTTAGATGATATCTCAAAGTAGTTTTGATTTCCATTTCTCTGATGATTAAAGATGATGAGCATTTTTTCATATGTCTGTAGGCTGTGCACCTCTCTTCTTCAGAGAAGTTTCTCTTCAAGTCCCTTGCCCAATCTGCGATGGGATCATTTGTTCTTTTCTTGCTTATATGTTTGTGTTCTCTGTGGATTCTGGTTATTAAACCTTTGTTGGAGACATAACCTGCAAATATCTTCTCCCATTCTGAGGGCTGTTTGTTTGCTTTACTTACTTTGTTCTTGGCTGTACAGAAGCTTTTTAGTTTGATCAGGTCCCAGTAGTGTACTTTTGAAGCTGCTTCAATTGCCCGGGGGGTTCCTCCTCATAACATACTCACCCAGACCAATTTCTTCAACAGTTTTCCCTGCACTCTCTTCTAGTATTTTTATAGTTTCATGTCTTAAGTGTAAATCTTTAATCCAGTGAGAGTATATCTTAGTTAATGGTGAAAGGTGTGGGTCCACTTTCAGTCTTCTGCAGGTTGCCAGCCAGTTCACCCAGCACCATTTGTTAAATAGGGAATCATTTCCCCACTGAATGTTTTTAATTGGCTTGTCAAAGATCAAATAACAGTAAGTAGCTGGATTCATCTCTAGGTTCTCTATTCTGTTCCAGACATCTACTTCTCTGTTTTTGTGCCAGTACCATGCTTTTTTGATCACTATCAATTTATAGTATAGTCTGAGGTCTGGTAGCGTGATTCCTCCTGCTTTGTTTTTATTTGTGAGTAAAGTATTCGCTATTCGAGGTTTTTTTCCGATTCCATATAAAACAAAGTATTATTTTTTCAAGATCTTTAAAGTATGACCGTGGAACTTTAATAGGGAATGCATTAAAATTGTACATGGCTTTGGGTAGTATGTGCATTTTAACAATGTTGATTCTTCCCAGCCATGAGCATGGTATGTTTTTCCATTTGTTAACATTTTCAGCTATTTCATTTCTTAGAGTTTCATACTTCTCTTTATAGAGATATTTCATGTCCTTTGTTAGATAAACTACCAAATATTTCCTCTTCTTTGGTACTACTGTGAATGGAATAGAGTCCTTAACTGTTTTATCAGCTTCACTATTGTTGGTATATATAAAGGCTACCGATTTATGAATGTAGATTTTGCAATCTGAGATACTGCTGTATTCCTTGATCACTTCTAAGAGTTTTGTAGTAGAATCCCTGGTGTTTTCCAGATATACAACCATATCATATGCAAAGACCGAAAGTTTGATTTCTTATGACCCTATATGGATTCCCTTGATCGCCATTTCTTCCCTAATTGTGGTGGCTAAAGCTTTCTTTACAACATTAAAGAGCAGTGCAGAAAATGGGCAACCTTGCTGGTTCCTGATCTGAGTGGAAATGATTTCAATTTAACTCCATTCAATACGATATTGGCTGTGGGTTTGCTGTAGATGGCCTCCATCAGTTTAAGAAATGTCCCTTCTATACCAATTTTCTTAAGTGTTTTGATCATGAAGGGATGCTGGATATTATCAAAAGCTTTTTCTGCATTGATTGAGAGAATCATATGGTCTTTGTTTTTTAATATGTTTATGTGCTGAATTATACTTATAGATTTACATATATTGAACCAGTCTTAAGACCCTGGGATAAAACCGACTTGCTCATGATGTATAATTTGTTTGATGTGTTGCTGGATTCTGCTTGTTAGGATCTTGTTGAATATTTTTGCATCTATATTCATTAGTGATATTGGTCTATAATTTTCTTTTCTTGTTGTGTCTTTTCCTGGTTTGGGGATCAGGGTGATGTTTGCTTCATAGAACATGTTGGGTAGTCCTCCTCCTTTTTCTACATTTTGGAACAGGTTGAGTAATATAGGTACTAATTCCTCTTTAAAGGTTTGGTAGAATTTCTGACGTGAAGCCATCTGGTCCTGGGTTTTTCTGGAGAGAGAGATTTTAGGGAGATTTTGTATGGTTGATGCTATTTCAGAACTTGATAATGGCCTGTTCAACATATTTCCACTTGATTCTGGCTAAGTCTTGAAAGATGACGTGCTTCCAAGTATTGGTCAATTTCCTTCAGATTTTCATATTTCTGAAGAAAGTTCCTTGTAACATTCATTCCAAGTATTGTTAATTTCCTTCAGATTTTCATATTTCTGAAGAAAGTTCCTTGTAACATTCATTAAGGAGTTTTTGAATTTTTGAGGAGTTTGTTGTTATTTCATCTTTGTCATTTCTGATTGATGAGATTAGAGACTCTACTCTTTTTTTCCTGCTTAGGTTAGCCAAAGGTTTATATAATTTATTGTCCTTTTTAAAAAACCAACTTTTTGATACATTGATCTGTTGTATAATCCTTTTATTTTCAATTTCATTTAATTCTGCTCTAATTTTGGTTATTTCTTTTCTTCTCCTAGGTTTGGAGTTGGAATATTCTTCCTTTTCCAGTTGCTTGAGTTGTCCCATTAAGTTGTTAACTTCCTCTTTTTCCATTTTCTTGAGGAAGGCTTGAAGTGCTATAAATTTCCCTCGTAAGACTGCCTTTGCGGTATCCCAGAAGTTCTGATAATTCATGTCTTCATTGTCATTTTGTTCCAAAAATTTGGCAATTTCTTTCTTAATCTCATCTCTGATCCAGCTATCATTCAGCATAAGGTTATTTAACTTCCATGTTTTTGTATGACTACGCAGATTCCTGTTGTTCCTGAGTTCAACTTTTATTCCATGGTGGTCCAAGAAGATGCAAGGAATAATTTCTATTCCTTTAAATTTACTGAGGTTAGACTTGTGACCTAAGAGGTAATTGATTTTGGAGTATGTTCTGTGGGTGGATGAGAAGTATATGTATTCAGTTTTTGGGGGGGGGAATGAAATGTTGTGTAGATGTCTGCTAAATCCAAATGTTGGATGGTTAGATTTAAATTTAAAATTTCTTTGCTCAGCTTCTTATTGGAGGATCTATCCAATACTGCCAAAGGATTGTTGAAATCTCTGACTATTATGGAGCTGGAGGAAATCAAGTTGCTCATTTCTGTTAGGGTTTCTCTTATAAATTGAGGCGCATTCTGGTTGGGTGCATAAATATTCATAATTGAAATCTCATCATATTGTATATCCTCTTAACAAATATGAAGTGACCATTCTTATCCTTCCTTACTTTTGTTGGTTTAAAGCCTATTGTGTCTGCAAATAGAATTGCAACACCTGCTTTTTTCTGATTACCATTTGCCTGAAATATGGACTATCATCCTCTCATCTCGAGCCTATAATTATCTTTTTAGTTAAGATGTGACTCTTGTATGTAGCAAATATCTGGCCTGAGTTTTTGTATCCAATAAGCTAACCTGTGCCTCTTTAGAGGACAGTTTAAGCTATTCACATTAATGGAGAATATTGATAAGTCTGGTAAAAATTTAGTTATCGAGGTTTTTGAAAGTGCAGTGAATATTTTTAATCCTTTCTCCACTGTGGAAGTTGGACTTTGATCAAAAGTTTCTGAGTGAGTTTACTTTTGTGGTAGAGGATTGGGCTGGTAATTATGGAGGATAGGTCTGAGAATATCCTGAAGAGCTTGTTTAGTTATGGCAAATTTCTTTCACCCTAGTGAAATCGTTACTCTGGGTTGAAGTCTCAGCTGTGGAGAATTACCAGCAATTCAGTCACCCTGCCACCCCCCATAGGTAACAATTGGAAAAGGAAAATCGAATCTTCCTACAACCACACACCCAGGGCATGTCTTTGCTCTTGCAGGTTTGTATTTGCAGCCCGGTTAGCTGTCAGTTCTAGCCCCTGCCTTCCTTTGTTATAGGCTGACATTCCCTGAGGGCCGGGTGCATCTTAGCTCAGTAAAGCAGTCCTCTGGGTCAGCCCCACCCTGGGAATTTCCCGGCTCTGCACATGAGTTTTCCTGTCCCCACACTCCACCCAGGCAGGTACCGCCTCAGGCAAACCCTTTACTCACAGGGCCTGCGTTTCTGTCCCAGATCTATTCTGCGGTGGTTGCCATCTGAGTAGATGCCCGGCCTCCTCCTGTTGCCCAGGGAGACAAGGGTGTGGCTTCAGAATATCCGGGAGTGAGACCTATTGTTGCCAAAAACGGCTGCTGCTCTGCACCTCAGGACACCGTAGTTCCAGTGTGGTTCACTCTCAGCCCACCATCCTCTCCTCACTCCTGTGCCACAGAATCAGCACTGACCAGCTGCAGTCCAGGCCCTGTCCACACCCCTCAAGAAATCACCCAAGAATCTGGACTCCTGGAAGACAGGCCTCCGGACCTCAGTGTGAGAGTGGAGGGGAGTGCTGGGAGCTCAGAATTGCAGGTAGAGAATATATACAGTTTTATGCCTGGCAGGAGAACACCGTGGCACCCTAGTAGGGGAGGTAGGTCCAGTTTTTAGAGGGTCTCTCCCATGGAGTATAGTGGGAGGACCTTTGAACTCTGCTTGTTTGTTTGTGGGGCACTCCGAGTCATTCTCATGGGGGAGGGGACTCCCATCCACCTGGTGATGGATTTTGTACCTTTTATTTGTATCCTTGGGGTCACAGCTTGCCTCAGCAGGGTTGATATGCATTCTTCAACCTTCTCTCTTGGTGCAGCTCTAATCCACCAGGTTACTTGCTAAATTTCTGTCCTTTAACTCTCCTTCTGGATGGGAGCCTCTGTGGAAAGCTGGCTTCAGTCAGCCATCTTGTCTCCACCCCTATAGCATTCTGTATATGAAACTGAGTAAAATATGATAAAATGATCCAGTCTTTACAACATTTCCTATGTTAACTTTTGGCTTGTGTTGTTGTTTTATGGTAACTTGAAGACTGTCATCCACGTAACAATTCCGCATGGGGTGAACCGTTCAGCCTCCTCAGACGATGATGTAAATAACAATGGCCGAATATAAATGTCTTAACACAATAACTAAGAAAATGCCAGGAAGGCTATGTTAACCAGTGTGATAAAAATGTGTCAAACGGTCTATCAAACCAGTGTATAGTGCCCCATGATCACATTATGTACACAGCTATGATTTAATTTTAAAAAAAAAAGAATCTCAATATTTTATGTACATGGTGTCTATAAAGTTCATGTTCTATTTAAATTCGTTGTCTATTTTAAATCACACACAAACTTTATGGATATCCTGTATGTTAAACAACCTCATTGAATGGGATGAGGATTATGGTATAATCTAAACCTCTTTGCAAATGAATAGAGTCTATAAGTCTAAAGTGAAGGAGACTATTCATACTCGATAAAGTAGTTTCTCACAAGGGTGTGGGTTAACAATTCTGAAACCTCTACAAATGGCTACTGAAATGGTATCCAATTAAGTAAATGAAAGGTGGACAAGTGTCAGTTTCTCACTATTGGGCTGAGAGAGTAGAGATCAGCAAGGAAAGGAACCCGGGGTGACCTGCCTGCAGGGGCGAGAGCTGGAAAATCAGTGCAAACTCTCCTTTAGCTTAATCTGGGCCCTGATGGTCACATAGAGAAATGCTTATGGATATGGTTTGTATACCAGTAACCAGACGTAAATACTCCCTCATTTTTTCATCTGAGCAGCCAAGAAGCAAGATACTCCAGTTGTAAGAAGTGCCCAAGTCATGCTTCCTAATACCATTCTCCAATAAAAGGAACTCGGGCTCCTTGTAGAAATGGCTGGTTTTAAAACTTGAGCAGGAAATATACAAGATTAGCATGGAACACCTTCCAATTACAGAAAGTAAGAAACTCCTCAGAATAAAACAAAACAAAACTTCATATTGATGCCAAAAGGACATAGGAGGCAACTGAAAAAGTTCCCATTTGCCAAAGCTGGAGCAACTTGAATAAGAAAATAAGTAAAGCAGCATTAGACTCTAACTCAAAGTATAAAATAAAATACACATGCGTACACACTGATATCAATGATTTAATAAGTAAAAATGGGGAGAAGGAATAAACCTCCTGTGCAGAAGAATTCCAACTACAATAGAGTCCCTGTAAATTAACCACCCACAAGACTGTAACAAACTGGCCATCTGTACTGATACACACACGTGGTGCCTGTCTGATCTGCAAAAATGAGGTCAGCTTGAGGAGGTGGTCAATGTAGAGAGGTGGTCAGCTATAGAGGTTCTTCTGTAACTTGTGGATACTCCATCCTCAAGGAAGGGGAGTGCAATACATCACCATTTAAGTGTGGGCTGTACGCAGAGATTTTCCTCCAGGAGCACAATATGCAAAGAAAGAAAAACACTACCTCAAGCCAGGAGATCAAGGCTGACATCAACAATGATAAATCATATTGATAATATGTACCCTGATTTGATGTAATGAGAATGAAATTTTGTGATTTCCAAAACACCTTATCCAGTCTAACCACGGTGGGGAAATCAGACAAATCCCAATTGAGGGACATTCTACAAAATACCTGCTTTAGTCCTTTTCTGCTGCCATGACAGAATATCTAAGACTGGATCATTTCTAGTGAATAAAAGTTTATTGGCTCGTGGTTCTGGAGCCAGGAAGTCCAAGCACACTGGGCTGGCATCTGGTGACACCCTGCAGTTGGAGACAGAGGGCAGGAGAGGGCAAGAGGGAGCAAACGGCACCAGTCCTGCTCCTAAAAGTGTGGCCCTCACGAGCTAATCACCTCTTCAAGGTTCGACCTCTTAATACTGTTACAATGGCAATTAAATTTCAACATGAGTTTGGAGGGGGTAGACATGCAAGCCAGAACAATATCTGACTAGTGTGCCTCCAAACTGCTGGAGTCCCCAGAACTTGGAAAGTCTGAAAAATTATCACAGCCAGGAAGAGACGTGACTAATAAATGTAATACACTCTAGATGGGATCCTGGGACAAAAGAAGAACATTAAGCAAAACCTAAGAAAATATGAATAAATTATGGAGTTTACTTAATAAAAATGCATTAATCTTAGTTCATTAATTGTGAAAATATGCCATACTAGTGTAAGATAGTAATAATAGGGGTGTGGTATATGGAAAGACTGAATTATCTTCATGGTCATTCTATAAATATAAAACTGTTCTAAAATAAAATGCTTATTTGAAACATTATTCAGGCTACATTGCACAAGTGCTGCTGTGCTTTTGCATTGTTGGGCTGCAGTTTGTACAAAACGATGAGTAAAACAAAGCTCACCTATTCCCTGCAGGAGCTTCTAGTCTAACTTGAAGCAGTGACATTCAGCAAGTAAGTCCACAAATAGAAGGAGTGCTCTGCTGTGGAGGAGTCATGAAGTCTAATGCTGCAAAGCCTGAAGCAACGTCCTAGCACTGATCCATGCGGAGAAGCATCAGATCCTCTACTCTGCGCCTTACAGCCACAGGCTGCCTGTTAACCCATACAGCAAACATTTTCTGTGCACCACAAAGGGGACTCTATGGAAGGTGGTGATGGGTAGGACATGAGTAGATTCATTAGAATCAGAAGACCCAAGATCAAAATCCGTGTTCATTAGACACATCCATTATCTAAGCTACAATGCCTTCACCAGTAAAATTAGGTAACAACATCTGCTCTGCAGAGTTGGTCTGAAGATTAAATGTGATGTATAAACCGCCAAGCATGTTTAACATGCACTTTCTGGGACTCAGCAGAGCTGCTCGCAAGTCTGTTCGTTTATTCCGGAACATGAACTTCTCCACGGTGCTGTACTCCTTTTTCTCAGGGAGAGCACAGACTGCACGGTCTCCCCGTCCTCCTCTCTATATGCCCCTCTCTCTCTTTAGAAGCTCCTGTCTCTCCACACCTGACTTCCTTATCTGTAAAAGCCTGTGTGCAATGACGCCGTAACCCAATAGAACTGCCCAGGACAGAAAAAAATGCATTTCTAAGTGCTCTGCTTTCACACAAGGAAACTCAATTTGTCTTGCAGAGGGTGAAAGGAAGTTTCATCCAATCTATTTCTGGAATCAGGGAATATGCTATGGAGAAAAAAGAAACTAGAGTACATTTGAATTTAAAATTTAGAAAACGCTATCACAAATTGTATACCACTAATTCAGAATTTTTGACAATTCAGACAGAATTCATGGTGGTTCTATGGTTTATAAAAATAAAAGCCAGCAGCTCCAGCACTATATTTAGTAATATGTTCTATTCACATTAGTTGACTTCATAGAAACAAATCTATGTTAAATTATATTAAATATATAAGAGCACACTTTTCTTAGGCTTTTTAAAACGCATTTTTTAATTTAGTTCCAATCATTCTGGTTGTAAGAAGCTGTATTATATGAGCATTACCAGGCCTGTTGTAATTGCACCTAACCAGGCAGACAAACCAATATGTGTCAAATAATGCCAAAGGCAAAGGTTTTTGTTAGGATAGCAATGAAAGGAGAAAGCAATGCTTTGAACTTCAAATAACAGCCTATCTTTGGGTAAACAGTCATCAGCAAATCATAAAAATGTATTTAAATCCAAACTTCAAACATGAACATTGTCAGGTGGTCAGGAAGTGAACATCGCCTGGTTAATCTTAATTTTCATCTAATTCGGGTGAAGAGTCTAGTTCCAGTTAAAGAAATGGATATCTTCACATCTTCACCAGCTCTTTGGCAAAGACAGGAGTAAACGTTACCTCTGTCTCCCCACTCCCCATCCTAAAATCTGACGAGTTAGTGGCTATTTAGCTAAGTTCAACATTTATAAATTTGCAAATTTATCCATATAAATAGTTTTCTATCCATAATGATAGTTTTCTACAATGATGGTATATCCAGAGAAGAAGATATTGGTATCAAATGCTAAAAAAACTATAAAAAAGATTCCTATGGAAATACATGTTTTATCTCATTTATAAACTCATAAGTACACGTATATATTTATTCTACTAAAATATTATCTTAAGTACATCCTTATTTCTCTTCCAATTTTAGCTTTAATGTTATTTGAAATTTTTTCTTGTAGTATTTCCACAATTGTTGTGGAAAAGGTTTAAGTACGAAAATGTTGCAAACCTACCTTCTGTAGGCAACTGAGACCAAACTCTCAATTAGCCTTTTGTTCACTATTTTCATTAATTAGCTCTGTCTTTTATACATAATTTCATTCATTATCTCTGTCTTTCATTGTCTCTAATGCCATACCATAACAACAGTCATTTGGTCTGTTTTATAGATAATTAATTTCAGAAACAATAAGGATCTGAATTGAAATCATACAGTGAAAAGTGATGGTCCAGGGCAAGCTGCCCGTATCCTGACCATAAAACCTGAACTACCTGCAACACAGCACAGCAGCTGCAGGGGAAGTGGTGCATCAAAAGAACTTTTTAAATCTAATGTTTATAAATATAAATAGATTCATGAGATTAGAGTATTAAATTGTACAATATCAGAGAGAAATAACATTACTTAAGAAGCTGATTAATCAATTGTGACAACAAATTGCACCAGACAGAGAAAGGAGTTAAGACTTCAACATTAATTAACCTGAGGGAGCGTCACTGTGTTGGATGTAACTAGGGAGGAAGTGTTTGGGGACCTTCCTGGGAATTCCAAAGAACTGAAATGTTTCAGAACATGAAACGCAACATTGTTCACAAACAGATCTCCCCTTCGGGCCACTCTGGTATCTGTTGGGATTATTTGCTGCAAGTGGCTTAAGTAAAACGTGGAGATTTATTACAAGGGCACTGTCCTGCATCAGAACTGGGATCATGTGCCTGGGGCTTATGATACTCAAAGTTTCTGTTTTTAAGCATTCTTTACATGGAAGCTTTCTAAGGAAAAGGGAAAAGCCTGGAGTAAAGAAGAGCTACTTCCAAGAAGGACTCAGTGGGTAGAAACATCTGAACGGATCTGTTGCCGAAGACACAGAGATACTGTCTAAAAATTCCCACTTACGTGGGAAGACTCAGGCCAGGATGGGGGCTGGCAAATCTCTGTCGTTTTATAAATGAGGGCACATGCTCCAGCCAATTCTAGACATTGTGATAATGTGATACCATTTCTACCAACAGAACTGCTGAGGCCTCAGGGCTACACGTACACAAGGAATGTGACACAGTAGAGAGAGGGGGGTTCTCCACATGCCAGTGAAGGGCACAACGTGGGATTTCTGCGCCAAAGCCGCCCATATCAGTACCGGGGCACACAGAGGGCAGGAGGGCAGCGGGAGAGCAGGCGAGCCCTGGGCAGCAGCATCTGCTTCTCTGGACTGGGACAGTTAGCAGCAGACCTTACCCTGGGCGCCAAAGCTGCGGTTGGAAGAAAGTAAAATGATAATGTTTGGGGAGTGAGTGTTCTAGTGAAATACTCTGAGGATAACTCAGAAGTAATCAGTAAAGATTTTAAAGGTGTCTGGGGTGAATCAGGCAAAGCCAAAGGAATATCCTATTTGTACTGCTATCCGAACCCTGTTATTTTACCTCTTACATAATGTGGCTTGGGAAGCATGTTGTATGTATGACTAGAAATATGTGAATCTCTCTCTCTGTCTTGAAATCTATGGAATTCAATGAATCTTGCCCCTGCCCTCCTCTCTGATGGCAGCAGGGAGGCACCTCTGTGCATCTGTCTGCCCTTGCCGGACACCTTCCCACACAATACAGGAGTTCAATAACCCTCTGCTTGTTCTCACTAAGCTCCTGATGCCCCTCGTAGAGGGATCCTTTCCATGTTTTTTCTATTCTCAGTAAAAGCTTCTGCCCATGATATTAGTAAAGATGCTGGGAAGGTACGCATATGAAATAAAGCAACAAGGATCTTTTGAAGCCCAGAACACATCAATGGCATTCACTTAAAAAAGACACGTCTCATGTTACACAGTACTTACATTCCCCCAAAGTGAACACATCTTAATGAGTTGTATAAAAAGGCAGATGGTATTTAAACGTTGATCATTTTTTAAAGCCTTGAGTGTATTCATTTGAAAGGAAAGAATCGCTTCTATTAACTCTGTGTAGATTTGCCTCCTTAGTAGGTTTGCAGAAAGGGGATATCAAGGAGCGTCAAAACAACCTGGATTTAAAGTCAGACTAAGAATTGACCTGTGTCTATGATTAACTGCTCTGTGACCTTAAACAAGTTTCTTAGATTTGTTGAGCTCAGTCTTCTCATCTGTGAAGTAGGGCAGCAGCTGATTTCACAGTGTACTGTGAGGAACCATGAAAAGAACTCATACAAGTTCATAGACAGACCCATGATACAGACAGATACCTAGAGAGAGAGATAGCATGTTTTAAATTTCTTTCTATATTTTTTAGTGCCTTTTCATAACACTGTATCTTAGGTTCTTTTTATAGGTAATGAAAATATTTCAGAGACACTGAACGTCTGACTTAAAGTTACACAGCAGAAAGTGATGGGCCCAGCACCCACCTGCAGGCCTCCCGCCTGTGGAGCCAGCCCACCTGCCGCGCAGCACAGACATGGGTGCATGCGGGTGCGTGTTGTAGGTGAGCACGCCCCCACCGCTCTTCCTCCCTCCTGTATATGTATACAGTGCACCCATATTTCTTTGTTTCTGAACAAAATACCATGTCTTTAATTTTTTAAGTATATATGCAGAAATAAAAGTTAATAAAAATTATGCAATGCATGCAGGCAAGCCATCACAGACTGCAATGGCCCACAGTCAAAATCCTGCCTTTCACCCATTCTCTAATTTTACTGAAATTGACTTAGATCAAGTTTGACAGCTTCATCTCAGTTCTAAATGAATAAATCAATGAATGAGATACACCTTTTCTATATTCAGTCCCTTCATTTCTATGAAAACCCAATCAAGTGAGCAGTCAGTATTTACCAAGGGCACAGAACTATGCAGAGGGCATCAGGTGAGATCTTACTGACTTCCCCCCATTGAAATGACACACCCACCTCCCTAAAAGATCTTATTTTTTGTATTTGTATTAATCTTTTAAATCTTGAAAACCATTTGCTCAGAATAACAATGAATTTCCAGAGTCAATTTCAGATGCCTTTTCTTCTTCTACAGCATGCATAGATGCTGTGACCATTAGTTGGTGTTTAAGTTTCAATATTTGTATATTGGAAGTTGCAAAATGGGCCTCAAATCTACTCAAAAGCAATGTGTTCCTATTGCAAGGTTTTTCCCAAGAGGAAATTAGAATACATTTTGTATGGTAAAATCACTGATTTGCATTCTGCGACCTTAGCTGATTTCTACACGAATGTGGAAGAATTATAGGAAATCATTTTCTGGAATACATTCACCATTAAGTTTCCTAAAGATTGCTGTTTGAGTGCTTAAAGAGGCCAAAACACGAATTGGAATTATATGTTCCTCGATGTTGAGAACTCTTTGTGTCAAACAAATCTGTCAGAGTGTTTATCTCCACATAGGACATTAGTTCTTATTTTTAGATTCTCATTAAACTCAGTAAAGCAGGTGTCTGCATAATTGGAAATTTCATTGATATGCTTGTTCTGCATATAGCAGCAAAAATCATATTGCTCCTTATTATTGGTAATGCTTAAAAGTAGAATCTTGAAAGTATTTTAATAATTGGATTTTAAAAGTTCTTTAGTTATATGGCAACTCAAATGGTCTGATTCTGTTCTTCCAAATGTAGTTTCCAAAAGGGGGGAAAAAACACTCTTTACCGAAATCTTGGCTGAGCACTAAGTGCACTGCTGATCTTGAGTGCTTCAACTTGGATGACCAGACTGGAGAACCAGGAATGATCCACTGCTAATCGTGAGTGCTTCAACTTGGATGACAGGACTGGAGACTCAGAAACGATTTTGTAAATTATCATATTGCCGGACTTACTCTTTCTGAGGTGAGCAAATTAATGTCAAGAGCTCTCTCTCTCTCTAATAGGTCTCAGAGCATCAAAGTCTGATGCACCCAGCTTTGTGAACAGTCTCAACTCAAAGAGATATAAAAGTAAAAGCTTTGGATTTTTCGCCAATAACTGATTTCCCTGTGCTCTGTTGAATAGTCATAGCATTTTCCAGGCTGGGAAGCGTCTCTCTCATGGTGTCATTCTGGTTCCATAACCTTGTAGTCATTTTCAGGAGTTAAAATAGTAACATTTTGGATCTTTACTCACATCTACGAGTGCTGCTCTTTAAGCTTCAGTCTCAAATTTGGCCCAAAGCCCTCTTCACCCTAGCACAGGCTAAACTCATGACTCTAGAAGTTTGAAAGGAAAGTGAGGAAAAAGAATACCTCTCTCCTCTTCGTTTATCTCCACTCTGCTGTCTCTCCTCTGATTTTGAGGTAGAAGGGAAAGAAAGGGCAGCTGTCTCCTCTTCCATGCCCGCCAGTGCTGAGGTTCCCACCCCTTTCCCAGGGACAACCCCGCCTCTCCTTCCTAACTGGGCAGGCCAGTCAGCTCTCAGCATTGCTGAGATCCACAATCCTTGGGCCTCTCCTTTTTTCTCTTTACATTAAATTCCTTGGTGATCTTACTGAGTCTGGTGGCTTTTAATAACATTTATATGCTAAAACCCCCAAATATCCAACTGTCTAATTATCATCTATACTTGGATATCCAATACACATCTCATTCTTAATGTGCCCACAAAGCCTTCTCCACCTGAAGTCTTTCCCATCTCAGCTAATAGCAATTCCATCTTTCTCATTGCTCAAGCCAAATTTGGAGTCACTTTTATTCCTTTCTTCCTCCTATACCCCAAATCCAATCTTCCCACAAATTCAATCATCTCTACCTTCAGACTTGTATCCAGAATCCAAACTCTTGTGCCCACCTCCACTGAGGCCACCCTCATCTCAGCCATCACTAGCCCTACCTCATATAATTGTAATCTGAGGACTTTCTCAACACAGCAACCTGAGTGATCTTATTAAAACAGATCATTTTGTACCTCTGCTCAAAATCCTGCAAAGGCTGCCTCTGTCATCCAGAATGAGATCTGGAGGCTTCATGACAGCCTCCATGCCTTACGTGAGCCGCCCCCCCTTAGCATGTGTTTGCCCTCATCCCAGGCTACATTGTTCCTTGCTCACAGCAAATCTGCAACAGACACTTCAGCACAAACTTTTCAGTTGAGATATAATTTGCATACAATAAAATATGCCTGCCTGCCTGCCTTCCTTTCTTATTTTGAGAAAGAGTCTCACTCTGTCACCCAGGGTAGAGTGCCATGGCATCATCACTGCTCACAGCAACCTCAAACTGTTGGGCTCAAGAGGTCCTCTTGCCTCAGCCTCCCCAGTAGCTGATTTCTCTGTGGTGGAAGGAAAAGAAAGGGCAGCTTTTAGACAGTCTCACTCTGTTTTCCCAGACCCAGCTCACAGTAACCTCAAACTCCTGAGTTCAAGTGATCCTTCTGCTTCAGCCTCTCGAGTAGCTAGAACCACAGGCATCTGCCACCAAGTCAGGCTAGTTTTTCTCTTTTTAGTAAAGATGGGGTCTCACTTTTGCTCAGGCTGGTCTCCAATTCCTAAGCGCAAGCAATCCACCTACCTTGGCCTTTCAGAGTGAGACTATAGACACCTTCCATGATGCCTGGCTAGTTTTCTATTTTTAGTAGATATGGGATCTCACTCTTGCTCAGGCTGGTCTTGACCCCTCTCCCCCAAGATCAAGCAATCCACCCACCTCAGCCTCCCAGACGTGCTAGGATAACAGACATGAGCCACTGGGTCCTGCTGCAAATCTTAATTATTCAGTTCATGGAGTTTTGGCACTTATGTACACCCAAGTAACCACCATCCACATCAGGACATGGGACATTGCTGTCTCTCAGTCAGCTCCCACCCCTCCTCACAGGCAGCCACTGTTTTAATCTCTGTCACCATAGATTAGCTTTGCTTGTTCTAGACTTAATATAAATGGAATCACATAGTTAAATTCTTTAATGCCTGGCCTCACTGACTTAACATTTTTGAGATTCATTCATGTTATAGAATGCATTCATTTTCTTCTAATTGATGAGTAGAATTCCATTGTATAAATACATCATAGCTCCTTTGTCATTCTCCTCTTGATGGGGGTCAGTGGTGTTTTCTATCTGGGGCTGACATAACAAGGCCCCTGTAAGCAGGCGTGTACAGATGTCTGTGTAGACCTGGGTTTCATTTGTCGCGGGTAAACATCCAGGTGTGGGATTACTGAGTCATAGGCTAAAAGCATGCTTACCTTTATGAAGCAACTTTTGCCTTCTGGCCTCTGCATTTGCTGTTCCCCTTACCTGGACAGCTCTACGATAAGTATTTCCCGGCTCCCTCTTTTGCTTCCTAAAGTCTTTGCCAAAAGTCACCTTCTCAATGAGCTCTGGGGTTCCCTATCCCACTGCATCCTCCACCCAACCCTAGCACTCTCACTCTCTCCAGATACGCCCTTTGCACCCTTCACCCTTTAACATGCTATATGATCATTGCTTATTGATTATATTTATTGGCTATTTTATCCCACCAGAATGAAAGTAAGCTTTTTTTTTTTGTCTGTCATTTATTAATGTGTCACCATTGTGCAAAACAGTGCCTGACACTTCAGTAGAAGCTTAGAAATGATTGTCAGAAGGAAAGAAGGAAGAGAGGGAGAGAGGGAGGAGGAAGGGGGCAGGAAGGAAGGGAGTGAGGGAGGGAGGAGAAAGGGGGGAAGGAGGGAGGAAGGGAGTCAAGAGGGCAGCATCTGAGGCTTCACCCCAGTGCCAGGCCATCTCTGTTCGATGTAACTTCACCAGTCTCCTGAGCTGCTGAGTCTCACTCTCTCTCTCCCCATTCTCACTACTTGTAGACTTTCCAGCCTGTTTCTCGTCTGCACTTGCACGGCGGCCTCCAGTGCAAAAGCCTCTATGTTTTGAGATGGAGTTGGTGAAATGTCTCACCTGTCAGAAGCTTATCTGTTGGTTTCTGCTTTAGTGTATATAGATGTGTTTCTACCATCTTCCTCTTCCCTCCCCCACAGCACATGACCATCAGATAGCGGGGGGGGGGGTTCAAGCTTCCTCCCCCTCTCCCACAAGCAGCATCAAACTCCAGCCCTGCTCTTCCTCCATTTTCTCGGACCTCACAGGCACTCAAATCACTTTATAGTCATATTTCCACTGTTCTGGAAATATGTTCCATTTCCAGAATTCCTCCAGGTGAACAGACTTCATGGCATGTGTTTCTCTTCAAAGCGTCCAGTACATTGAAGAAGCTATTATATTCTATACTACCTGGCAGAAAATTCTAGAATGCTCCATTTCTTTTGCCCTCTCAATACAAGCCCTCACAAATAGAACAACAGAACTAGGATTGCCATTTATTGATTAAGTCCTCTGTTTTTGAGAAAATCAGAAATGAGTGATGGGCAGGTATGGGGCCAGCAGGGTTTTGAGAACTCTCTGCTCTTCCCACTTAATATTTTTATGAACCTAAAACTGCTCCAAAAAGTAAAGCTTCCCAGGCACAGTGGCTTGTGTTTGTAATCCTAGCACACTGAAAGGCCAAGGTGGGTGAATTGCTTGAGCTCAGGAATTAGAGACCAGCCTGAGCAAAAACGAGACCTCATCTCTACTAAAAACAGACAAAACTATGCTTTCTTGGAGGATTTTTATTGTTTCATGCCTTAAATTTAAGTCCTTTATCCATCTTGAATCAATTTTTGTGAGTGGGGAAAGGTGTGGGTCCAGTTTCAGTCTTTTACATGTAGACATCCAGTTCTCCCAACACCATTTATTGAATAGGGAGTCTTTCCCCCAAGATATGTTCTTGTTTGGTTTATCGAAGATTAGGTGGTTGTAAAATGTTAGTTTCATTTCTTGGTTTTCAATTCGATTCCAAGTGTCTATGTCTCTGTTTTTGTGCCAGTACCATGCTGTCTTGAGCACTATGGCTTTGTAGTACAGACTAAAATCTGGTATGCTGATGCCCCCAGCTTTATTTTTGTTACAGAGAACTGCCTTAGCTATACGGGGTTTTTTCCGGTTCCATACAAAATGCAGAATCATTTTTTCCAAATCTTGAAAGTACGATGTTGGTATTTTGATAGGAATGGCATTGAATAGGTAGATTGCTTTGGGAAGTATAGACATTTTAACAATGTTGATTCTTCCCATCCATGAGCATGGTATGTTCTTCCATTTGTTAATATCCTCTGCTATTTCCTTTCTGAGGATTTCATAGTTTTCTTTATAGATGTCCTTCACCTCCTTCGTTAGGTATACTCCTAGGTATTTCATTTTCTTTGAAACTATGGTGAAGGGAGTTGTGTCCTTAATTAGCTTCTCATCTTGACTGTTATTGGTGTACACAAAGGCTACTGACTTGTGGACATTGATTTTATATCCTGAAACATTACTGTATTTTTTGATGACTTCTAGGAGTCTTGTGGTTGAGTCTTTGGGGTTCTCTAAGTATAAGATCATGTCGTCAGCAAAGAGGGAGAGTTTGACCTCCTCTGCTCCCATTTGGATTCCCTTTATTTCCTTGTCTTGCCTAATTGTATTGGCTAGGACTTCCACCACTACGTTGAATAGTAAAGGTGACAGAGGACAACCTTGTCTGGTTCCAGTTCTAAGAGGAAAAGCTTTCAGTTTTACTCCATTCAGTAAAATATTGGCTGTGGGTTTGTCATAGATAGCTTCAATCAGTTTTAGAAATGTGCCACCTATGCCTATACTCTTCAGTGTTCTAATGAGAAAAAGATGCTGGATTTTATCAAATGCTTTTTCTGCATCTATTGAGAGATCATGTGATCTTTATTTTTGCCTCTGTTAATATGGTGGATAACGTTTATGGACTTGCGTATGTTAAACCAGCCTTGCATCCTTGGGATGAAGCCTACTTGATCATGATGAATGACTTTTTTGATGATAAGCTGTAATCTATTGGCTAGGATTTTGTTGAGAATTTTTGCGTCTATGTTCATGAGTGAGATTGGTCTGAAATTCTCCTTTTTGTTTGGGTCTTTTCCTGGTTTTGGTATCAGGGTGATGTTTGCTTCATAGAATGTATTGGGGAAGATTCCTTCTACCTCAATTTTTTGGAATAATTTCTGCAGTACAGGAATAAGCTCTTCCTTGAAGGTTTGATAGAATTCTGGAGTGAAGCCATCTGGACCAGGGCATTTTTTGGTTGGAAGATTTTTTATTGTTTCTTTGATCTCAGTGCTTGAAATTGGTCTGTTCAGGAGCTCTATTTCTTCCTGGCTGAGTCTAGGGAGAGGGTGTGATTCCAAATATTGATCCATTTCTTTCACATTGTCAAATTTCTGGGTATAGAGTTTCTGGTAGTATTCAGAGATGATCTCTTGTATCTCTATGGGATCAGTTGTTATTTCCCCTTTATCATTTCTGATTGAGGTTACTAGAGATATTGGCCTGGGGAAAGACTTCATGAAGAAGACTGCCATGGCAATTGCAACAACAACAATAATAAACAAATGGGACTTCATTAAACTGAAAAGCTTCTGTACAGCTAAGGAGACAATAACCAAAGCAAAGAGACAACCTACACAATGGGAAAGGATATTTGCATATTTTCAATCAGACAAAAGCTTGATAACTAGGATCTATAGAGAACTCAAATTCATCCACATGAAAAAAGCCAACAATCCCTTATATCAATGGGCAAGAGACATGAATAGAACTTTCTCTAAAGACGACAGACGAATGGCTAACAAACACATGAAAAAATGTTCATCATCTCTTTATATTAGAGAAATGCAAATCAAAACAACCCTGAAATATCATCTAACCCCAGTGAGAATGGCCCACATCACAAAATCTCAAAACTGCACATGCTGGCGTGGATGTGGAGAGAAGGGAACACTTTTACACTGCTGGTGGGACTGCAAACTAGTACAACCTTTCTGGAAGGAAGTATGGAGAAACCTCAAAGCACTCAAGCTAGACCTCCCATTTGATCCTGCAATCCCATTACTGGGCATCTACCCAGAAGGAAAGAAATCCTTTTATCATAAGGACACTTGTACTAGACTGTTTATTGCAGCTCAATTTACAATCGCCAAAATGTGGAAACAGCCTAAATGCCCACCAACCCAGGAATGGATTAACAAGCTGTGGTATATGTATACCATGGAATACTATTCAGCCATTAAAAAAAATGGAGACTTTACATCCTTCGTATTAACCTGGATGGACGTGGAAGACATTATTCTTAGTAAAGCATCACAAGAATGGAGAAGCATGAATCCTATGTACTCAATTTTGATATGAGGACAATTAATGACAATTATGGTTATGGGGGGGAAACAGAAAGAGGGAAGGAGGGAGGTGGGTGGGGCCTTGGTGTGTGTCACACTTTATGGGGGCAAGACATGATTGCAAGAGGGACTTTACCTAACAATTGCAATCAGTGTAACCTGGCTTATTGTACCCTCAATGAATCCCCAACAATAAAAAAAAATAAAAATAAAATAAAAGAAGGGAAGGGGGAGAGGATGGTCAGGGCATTCATCCCTCCCCTACACCCATGCAGTCAAAAAAAAAAAAAAAACAGACAAAACTAGCCTGACTTGGTGGCAGATGCCTGTGGTCTCAGCTACTCGAGAGGCTGAGGCAGGAGAATCACTTGAACCCAGGAGTTTGAGGTAACTGTGTGCTGGGCCTGGGAAAACAGAGTGAGACGGTCTAAAAAAAATAAATAATTAAATTTTATTAACTTTCTAAAAAGAAGTAATGTCTCTATCTACAGATAACAGGGAAGTCTTGTAAAAATCACTGCCCATTCATTTCCCTACTGGTTCACTATGGCCAATGTGAACTCACTCAGAATCTAAGCAAATTCCCTCATTAAGTAAGGTAATATTTATTACTACGACAGTTTAACAATGTTTGTCAGTTAATAATGACATAATAATGTTGACAGTTTAATAATGTTTTGGTAACCTTAAAGTGATTATCAGTGCCTGTTTTGGTATAAGCATGAAAATGCTCTTAAAGTATTTACACTGAGGGTATGTAATGCGGGAAGCTGATTCCATAGAAGATGAAGGAGCTGAGAAACCAAACGAAATGATGGGAGGAATCAGTAGCAGCATCAGGAAACCACTTCTACCCTGAGGCTGGGCAGCTAAAGAGAAAGGGTAAAGTTTACCGAGTCCAGGTGCCAGGGTCCCTCAGCAGAAGCCAGTTTCATGGCAGGCCTGTCCAACGGGAGCTAGTGCCATGGAAAACATACAGCCTGGCCAGAAAAGGTGGGAATGGAGAGCAACATCAATGTGTCCATTTCTCAGTCTCCTCGCAGAGCTCCCTTCTGAGCACATGCAGTCAGAAGGCTGCTGACAAGTTTGCCTGGGAGACAACCTTTAAAGAAGGTTTGAAGCTTACATGTTAGGGGCGGGTACAGAATGGACCTGAGGACAGCAGGTGGCACCGTGCCAGAGCTACAGCAAACGCGTGCAGCAGAATCTGGAAAAGATGCAAGAATTTATATCAGAGACTGTCTCTGTATGGTGTTATTTTATGACCTTTCAAAATGCATGTGTGTAATATAAGGAAGAATAAGTGGCTTATGCTCCTCTTGTTGCAGAAAGAAAGGAAGACTACTTAATGGTAAGATGTTATTAGAATAGCCCGATACTAAAGCAAAGCCTGAAAAAGGAAATTTTGTTAGATTCCACTCCACCAAAATACTGTTTTGTTGGCCTATTATGACACCAAGGTTGGCGGTAGTGAAGTGAAGAAAGAAGGTTTGAAGCTTACATGTTATTTCTGGCTCTTCAATTGCAGTATGGTGGGGGGGAGACTAAGAGTAATAGTTCAGATCTCATCTTGGTGCTAATCTTGATGGTTTGTCTATTTTTAGAGAAATGAAACCAGCAAATAAAAGTGGAAGGTAAAGTTTCTTTTTCTTCTCTTTGACATCATGAAGTTATTTCAACAACAACAAAAAGATACAGTTTGAAACATGGTTGTGCTCCTTGAAGTTCAAGATGGCATGTGCTTCTTAAGTCTGCAATTGACTAGGCGTAGTGCTGTGACGAGACTGACTTAGGTGGTTACTGCCTAAGGATCATCTAGGATCATGGTAACTTCTGGGCAGTAGAGAGGGCCAGCACTCTAGATTCAAGGCACAGGTGCAAACACCACCTGGAGTCCCTTCCTAGCCGTGTACCTTGACAACAACTTGACGACTCTGAGCTTCCATTATTTGACATAAAATAATTCTGGGTCCAGGTGCCACTGCACAGGGTGGTTGTGATGATGTAATGAAATAAAGTTCAGTGGCCACTACTGCACAAATGTTGGGTTCTATTGTTCTCTTTTCAGTTCAGAGACCGGAGAATAAGCTCTTCCTTTATGTGAGGGAAAAAACACTAAACGCAAACACTACGTAGCCATGAGCAAGCCTGAAATAGCCACTATATAATTAACCCAGTCTTCAGCAAAGAAAACAATTACAGGATTAGAGAAGGAAAACACAGACAATTTTCAGCGCCTTCCCAATGGCAGCAGCTGAACGCAGGCCTGTCAAACTTAAACTCGCTGTGGCACCAGCTGTGTCACTGAATCTTTGCAGCCCTAAGTATCCCAGATGTTTAGGGTTCACCTCGTCTGATAAGCCCTTCAACAAGCTAACTGGTGATTTCCTACAAAACAGAGGGCTAAAATCAGAGGAAGAAACGAAGATCACCTGGACATTTGTTACCTTGAAATACTTGATGGAAGAGGTGGAGAAAGATTAGTTTTGTAAGGCCGAGCTCCTGGCAGCAGTTTTCCTGTCTAAATGTCTCCCGGGAAGCAGTTTTTCTGACCAACTCGCTCAGTTCTGGTTTCAGTTAAGTTGTTTGTCTATCGCAAACTCACGCTTTTTCCTAGATGAATCTTTTTTTTTCCTTAAACGGACTTCTTCTTTTTCCCCTGAAACTACCACCATGTTACTCCCTTAGAGGAATTTGGCACAGAATTCATCATGCAACAGACATCTGTCAAATATCTACATCACCCTTCCACGTCCCCATGATACAGCAAGGAACAAAAATCTCTGTCCTCAAGGAGCACGTATTCCAGTGAGAGAGACAGATGATGAACAAGAAACATAAAAGAGAAGTAAATGATACAGAGTGTTAGAAAGTGATGAGTGTTAAAGGGCTTAAAATAATGTCGCAAGAGCAGGACCAGGAACGCTGAGTGGGCCCTGGGGAGAGGGTGAAAGTTCTTCCCTGTCCAAAGAGGGAGGTTTCTGTAAAGACAAGCAGCCTTCCCCCTGAAACAAGGTTTCATGCTGGCAAGTAATGGCTTCAGTCCCTTCCCATTCAAACAAGTAACGGAATTTTATATAGTACTTTTTACTCTTTTCATTTCCAGATCTGATTTCACAGAACTGCAGATTAGGACACCCTGGATTCTATACCCATTATATTTCATTAGAACTAATTTAGTTTTTCTATCTCCAAGTCCTCAGTCTTCCCTTCACAAATAGGATAATTACCAGCTCATGTCCTTTGACGTCACAACAATGTACCACTCTCGGTGTTTTAGCAATTCAATTCTAGACTTTCATTTGATTCCCTGGACCTCATCTGAACATCCGTGGGCACAATTCAGTCTTAATAAAGGACATATTGACTCTGGGCAAAATTATGAAGCAAGTGAAGATGGGGTAGGAGCTGCCCTGTATCACTGCTGAGGCTCTTAGCCTGCTCGTTACGGGCGTCCTCACCATCCTCTCGGCACTGCCGGGTGCTCGGGTACCCTTGACCGGCACATCCCGGCTCCTCCACCCAGAGCTTACATCCAGTGTGGCACTGCCTTGAGGATGTTCCACACAGCCAATAAGGAAGTTTTTTGTAATAATTAATCCACACATAGTTAATTAATCCAAGAGATTTTGTTTTAAAGTCAGGGAGATGTTCCGGCTTCATCTTGGCCAGCTTTGTATCCCCAGGGTTCAATAATACATTTTAATACTTATACACATTAGATGCATGAATGAATTAAGGAATGAATGGAAGAGAAATATTAATAAAGGAAAACATAATCCTGGCAGAGGAAGGGAGCAATGTGGATTCTGTAGTTGAAACAGTGCTGGGATCGCAGCCCCGGTACCCTTCTGCTACACCCCGTCCTCACACAGAATTCTAGTCCATGATGTTCTGTTTGTCTATGTGTCTGCCCATCTCTGCCAATGGACACTGAAGTTCTTGGAAGGACACATATGGTTAACCATTTTATCTCCTGTCACTGATTTTTGGGGTGAAGGAATATTTGTTTCCCCAGGACTCACTTCCAGACACAGAGGAGCAGGAATTTCCATTCTCCTTCTCAGAAGGGAAAAGCACGGGAGGGACACAGAGTGTCTCTGAGCCTCCCTGCCTTCTTTCCAGGGGCTCACGTTACTGGAAACGCAAGAAACGATCAGGCGTGCTCCCTGGGCCATGTCTCTCTCCTTTTGGATCTGGTTTGCCCTCAGATGCCCATATCCTCCACTGTGCCCACGGGGCAGACTGGAAGGTGGAGGAACCCTGCTTTTCCAGGGCCTGGGTGGGCAGATAAATCTGCCTAACTTAGGAGTAAAGTCTTAGGTGGCCCACTGGAAATACCATTTCTAACCCACGTTCTCTAATCAGCCTTACCAACCAACAAAACCAGTTTCCATCTCTGTCAAATTCCTGCATCTACTACTGAATCACCTCTGAATGCGACAGCTAGCATAGGGCCTGGTCCATAACGCACATTCACAAGTGGATGACTTTAATGAAATGATATTGTCAGAGGCCTTGTCATGCTTGAGCGAAAACAATGAAGAATAAGCGAGATCAGGGCAAGGTTATTCCGAAGGTCTCATTCCATAACTCAAGGAGTCACTGATTTATTTGGTACTTCAGAGAATACAATCAGACTAGGGTGAGTGGAAAAACATCTAACGCTGGCTCTTTGTTCCCTTCTCCCCATCTGTCATGAGTGTGCGGACTCTGAGCTGGGGCTCACCCCAGCAGCACCTGATATTTCTATCCTAGAAACTCCCTTCTCAAAGTATGACCTCTGGGTTTCTCCCTGAGCAAGATCCTCTTTGGGAAAAAATGAAAATAAAAAAGGAAGAATAGAGCATTGTGGTCAAATGTTTGGGCTCTGCAGCTGAACTGATTATATGCAAATCAGAGCAAAGTCATGTGCTCTTTATGACCATGGTAAACTTATGCAAGCACTCCAGCTCTCCGTGCCATCAATACAAAAAAATACAGATATGTCATAGAGCAGCTATACAGATTGTATGAAGTGTGTACATAAAGTATTTAATGTAATAAATAATACTTAGGTGCTCAATAAATGCTAGCTTTCTTTTTTTTTTTTTTTTTTTTGTAGAGACAGAGTCTCACTGTACCGCCCTCGGGTAGAGTGCTGTGGCATCACACGGCTCACAGCAACCTCTAACTCTTGGGCTTACGCGATTCTCTTGCCTCAGCCTCCCGAGCAGCTGGGACTACAGGCACCCGCCACAACACCCAGCTATTTTTTTGTTGCAGTTTGGCCGGGGCTGGGTTTGAACCCGCCAACCTCGGCATATGGGGCCGGCGCCCTACTCACTGAGCCACAGGCGCCGCCCAATGCTAGCTTTCTTATAAGTTTGATAATTCCGTCCCCTCCTCTTTTAGAAAATTCCAAAGCATATAAGTGCACTCAGAAATCTGAAAAACTCTGCATTAAAAAAATACATTTAACTTTGTTCAATATGAACCTTCCTAAATTTATTTCACTGAAAGATCTTTTTATATGAGTTTGAAAATTACTCTTAATATCCCTGAAAAAACTTTGGATAACACCTACATGGGATTGTAAATTCAGCCGAGGGCCATGCAACAGCCTAGTGGCCATAAAACCCTAACAGAAGGAGCTGGAGTTCAGAACTATCTGCCCCTGAGCTGGCGGGTCTCTTCTGCCGTCTCCTAGTCCAGCTTCCCTCCATTATGTGCATTTTCACCACCAGTACTAAGCACAGGCCTCAGTTAATTGAATATGCAAAGTGGCTCCCATAGGCAATGATCTCAGCGTATATTTTGACTCATCATCCAAAGAAATCAGAGATGAAAGCTACATCTAATGGCCGAGAATACATAAATAGCTATTTCCCTTCACTTTCAATTACACTGCAGAGGAATCTGGTCACAGATGAGCTCAGTAAATTCACAATATGTTATCCTCAATAGCCAAGCTGAGCAAAATCACCCAATTTGTTAGAGCATTAATCTTCTAAAAGCATGCTGACCCTAGTCATTTTATGGGTTCACATTGCTTAATGGTAAAGATGAGAGGACCTCTGGAATGCCCAGGTATGACCTCCACTGAGTCAAGTGTACACAGTCTCATAATAACGTGGATGCAAGTTGTGCTGCCCTGGTGTTCAACTTGCAGTTTTGTGGCTGGTGTTCCGGATTCCCCTCCTCACTATGTGCCATTCACTGTGTCAGCTTGGGGGAAGTTCTAGTCCTTGGAAAGTGAGGGTTACATCTAATTTATTTTGGAATCTTCAGTGATTGGCGTAATATCAGACACATGGAAGTCACTCAACAATTTGTCAAATGAAAAATCTAATAAGTGATAGTGACAGTTACTTTTAGCAAATGCGTACATACACAAAGGATGGGGTTGTCCTTATGTTTGTCAGTCTGAAGGGGGAGGTGAGGGCTCTCTTTGATTCTACTGAGGAGGAATAGTTCTGAAGTATTGATACCTTCAGAGTACACATGGCAGACTAATGTAATGATGGGAAGCCCAGGCTCTGCACCATACATGCTGAATGGGTTGAAGACTTAGAAACCCCTTGGTAAAGGCATGGCTTTGGACAAAATGGCTTTTCTGTGTCTCAATTACTAAGCTGTCTAAGCTGTCTAAGCTGACAGATAGGGATGATAATCAAGGTCGACATGGGGGGGTGAATAAATTATACATACATTTATGTGCCACCTAACATTTGGTAAAGGATGGACCATATACATGAGAGTGGTTCCAAAAGGTTATACTACCGTATTGTTACTGTACTTTTTTTATGTTCAGATGTGTTTAGATACATAGACACTTACTAGTGTCACCTCAATATTCAGCACAGCAGCCGGGTCTCCTGGAGCCTTGGGGCAGCAGCTGCACTGCCATACAGCCCAGCTATGCAGGAGGCTGTGCCATGTGGGCTTATGTAAGTACACTCTCCGATGTTTTTCCAGAGTACTTCCCAAAATACTCCACTATTTTGTACTCCCATATCTAACTTATGAGTTCCTGTACCTCTACATTTTGTCAACATTTAGTATGGTCAATCTTTTTAATTTTAGTAATTATAGTTGTTGTGTGATTTCCACATAAATTCTATAATCAAATGGATAATTATACAAAAAAGTATGCCATGATTGAGATAAAATTCTACATCTAATCAGGTAGAATTTTAACAATATAGAGTCTTCCAGTCCATGAACTTGGTATATTTTACCAGTTATTTCGGCATTCTTTCATTTCTCTAAAAAAGGTTTTATAGTTGGCAGCACCTGTGGCTCAAAAGAGTAGGGCGCCGGCCCCATATGCCAGAGGTGGCGGGTTCAAACCCAGCCCTGGCCAAAAACTGCAAAAAAAAAAAAAAAGTTTTATAGTTTTAAGGTTTTATAGCATACAGTCTTAATATCTTTTATTAAATTTATCTTTAATTATTTTGTGCTTTCATGCTATTCTAAATGCAATCACTTTTGTTGCATTTTACAGTAGTGTACAGATAGAACATAAAAATACAATTGTCTACTACTTTGTGACCTTGCTAAATCCATGTGTTAGTTCCAATAGTTTTCATATCAATTCCTTGAGATTTTGTATATGCATGATCACATCATATATGAATAAAAACAACTTTACTTCTTCCTTTCTAATTTGTCTATTTGTTTTGGCCTTGCTCCATTTCATAGACTAGGACCCCTGTAATGCTGAACACAAGTGGTAAAAACAGACATCCTTGTTACACCCCCAATCTTACATCGAGTAGTTTTTTACAAGTAAGTATGATGTTAGCTGTGATATATTTTGTAGATGCTCTTCATTAGGTTAAAAATTTCTCTTCTATTCCTAGCTTTCTGAGATACCTTACCCTGAATATATGTGAATTTTCCCCGTTTTTTCTAATTCAAATGATGCTTATGTAGTTTATGTTCTTTATTCTATAGATTTAGTGAACAAAAATGAAAGTATTTAATTTTTTAATCTAAATCAACTTTGAATTCCCAGAATAAACCTTACTCATTTATTTTCTATTATCTTTTTATTGTATTGCTGGATTCCATTTGCTTATCATTTGTAGGGTAATTTTGTGTCAATATCCATGACAGACATAGGTATATAGTTTTCTCATGTTGTGTGGAAAATCATTTGTAGAAAAGACTGGTCAAGGGCAATTCAATACACCACACGCACGTGCACACACACACATATATACATGCACACACACTAATTGGTCTTGTTTTATTATCAAAGTAAGGCTCATGCTGTTGTTTGTTTTTGTCACCTCCAAAATTCATTGAAATTTAATCTCCAATGCAACAGTTATAAGACGTGTGGCCTTTAGGAGGTGATTAACTAGTTCCCTTATAAGAGGGCTTGACAGATCCAGCCTTATCCATCAGTAATCTCAACCATATTAAAAAAAAAAAACAAAAACAGTTCACCCCTATTTTTGCCCTTCTGCCTTTTTCCATATGAAAATGCAATCAGTTTTCAAGGCACCCTCTTTGAAGCAGAAACAGGCCCTCACAGATAGTCAACCTGTCCACGCTGTGTTCTTGGACTTTCCAGCCTCCAGAACTGTAGGAAATAAAGTTCTGTTCTTGAATGACGGTTCAATCATTCTGTCATGTCAGCATAAAAAGGACTAAAAGACAGCTGGCCTCATAAAGTAAGTTAAGAGATATTTCCTCTTCTGCTATTTTCCAAATAAGTTTGTGTGGGATTTGTATTAATTATTCCTTAAATGCTTGATGTCATTCATCAGTGAAGCAATCCAGCAGATCTGTAGCATTCTCTGTAAGAAATATTTTATTTTTGAATATATTTTTAATAGATATAGGGCTATGTAAATGTTCTCTCACTCTCTCCCTCTCTCTCATCAGCCAAACTTATCAATTGTATTGACTTTTTCAAAGCAATCACCTTGTGGTGATTTTCTTGGTCTACTTTCTATTTAACTATCTTTCCTTCTGTTTAGTTTGAGTTTTATTTGTTCCACGTATACAATATGCATTTTTCTTAAAATAAAAAATTTGAATTGTTTTTTTAATTCTGATAATAGTCTGTCCTGAGTCTACTTTAATATTAGTATAGCTACTCTTCCTTTTGTTTAGGGCTTTTTCTGGGTAATTTTTCATTCTATTCATTTTAACTTAGATTTTAATATTTAAAGTAGACTTCTTGCATGTATCACAGAGTTGAGAATTGCCTTTTTTATCAAATATGACAAACTTTGACTTTCACTTACAGACTTTAGGCCATTAACATTTCATGAACTATAGATATTGTTGGGTTTAAATCTATGTTCTTGCTGTTGTTCTTCTTGTGTGTTATTTATGCCAATCTGAATAAGTCTTCTTCCATTTCTGAAGAATATTTTTCTTAACATAAAATTCTAGGTGAGCAAGTCTTTTTATTTTTCTTTCAGCACTTTTCATCTATTGTCCTAGTACGTATTGGCTTGTATTATTTCTGACAAGAAGTCTGATTTCCTTTTATCTTTTTTCCCTTTTACATAATATAGTATTCTCTTTTCCTATGGCTGTTTTTAAGATCTTTATTATTGATTTTTCAAACATTTTATTAAGATACAGTTTGGTGGACTTTTTCATTTTGTTATACTGTTTGTACATCTGTTAATTTTATAATTGTATGTTTTTTTAATCAAATTTGGAAGTTTTTCTTCCCTTATTGCTACCAATAGTTTATCATTTATCCCCAAAGCCACAAGAAAAGAATGAGAACAAGTGGTTTGAGGACAAGAAAATAGAAGTTTACTGATTTGCTGGTAAATGAGGAGGTTGTCAGACTCCCATCTTAAAGTACCAATGAGCTCCCTCGGAGCAGGATTACAGAGCTTTTAAAGGGGCGTTTTTCAGCTTCAAGCTATTGTTTATATTTGACGGTTCTAATCCATCCCAATTGCCTTAGGCCATCTCCTGTTGTACAAAGAACAAAATTCCCCCAGAGTAGGAGAAGTTTTAAAGACACAGAAAACCTATATTCCCTTTTTTAGGTCATTCCCCTATTGCATTGCTTAATCAAATACTTTTTTTATCCCTTTCCTTTTTTCATGGATTTCAATTATATTCATGGTATGTAGAAAACTTAAAATTACTGCTGAGACTCCATTTATTTTACTTGTTTTCTCTTTCTCTGCTTCTATTTGAATAGTTTCTATTGCCACATCTTTAATAACTTATCTTTTATTCTACAGTGTCTAATCTCCTCCTGTGTCCACCTGATAATATTTTGACTAAAGATGTCAATTTTTTTATCTTTAGAAGTTTCACGTATTTTTCTTTTTATTTCTTTCCTCTTGAACTTCACAATTTTTAACAATCTTGAAGCACATTTGTTACAATAATTTTAACAAATACTTAAAGCCATTATATATTAATTCCATTGTCTTTTGTAAGTTTGTTCCTACTGACATTTTTCTGCTTCTTCACAAGTCCAGAAATTTTTATTGGATAGTAGGAATTGTGAGTGTTACACTGTTCAGTGTCTAAATTTTGTGGCATTCAATTAAAGTGTCCTAAGTTTCTTCTGGATCATCTCGATCTTTTTGAGGTTTGCTTTTAAGCTTTTAGGAAAGTCTAGAGTGACTTTCACGCTTGGGCTAGTTCTGCTACTAACGTGTGAGTCTTCTGAGGTCTCTAATGTTTAATGAAGTTTCACTAGTTAGGCCAGCTGTATCTCAAATAGATTTCAGTCAAGTATGATTTTATTTTACAGCTCCCTAGTAGTGCCTTGCTTGGCCTTGAGGAGTTTTTACCTCCACATGTATAACTTAGTACTAAGCAACAGGTTCAAATGGACCCCACACAGAGTTCTGGGGCTCTCTCTCTGCACAGCTCCCTACTCTCAGCCAGATGCCTCAGCCTCTCTAACCTTTTGTTTTCACATCTTCAACACAACATGGTCACTAAGCTCTGTCTGGGATCTCCCTATGTGTGCTAACATCCTTAAAGTATAGGAGGCTAGGGGCATCACAGGGCTCATAGTGTTTATAGTCTTATACTGCCTATGGTCCAAATTAAAGACAGATTAGACAGATTGTCCAATTTTCTAGTGTTTTTGGTGACAGGGCAAGTCCAATCTCACATCTAGAAGTGGACAACTTCCACCTCACTGCTACTTTACTTTAGGTAAAATTGCTTTCTGATTTTAGCAAAATTCATGCTAATCTATAAAAGACTCAGCTTTCCCTGTCAAAGACCATAATAATCCCCTTTTGCCATTGAACAGACTTTAAGGAAGAGCAAAAAAATAAATGATCAACAAAGCCAAAGGTGGTTGTTTTGGCAAGATTGTCATGAAAGAATGTTTTCTACCCTTTTCACTTAGCAACAATACCCTTCCTAACCACACTTACTCACATGCATCCTTGGTTTTGGATACCCCACGTAGGACACTGTGCTCCTACTTTTTTCAAAATGTCTCTCAACAGAATTTCCTGCCTAATTATCCATCTGTTCAGAGTCCAAATCCCCATTCAGGGACTACATAGATGGGCTGCTCTCCAGCAGCAGTGGGGAGACCAGCTCAAGGGTGATGGCTTTCTAAGGAGGTAGCACCTGTTCTTTCCAGCAAATGCCTTTTGGAGACAACAGTTTTGCCTTTGTTAACTCAAAATAGAACATCTAATCAATCTAAGTAGAAGATCAATCGATTCTCTTGGCCAGTCATTGGGAGTGAATATTGTAATTAGGTGAGGAATTAAGTCTCCAAGAAGGTAGTTAATAAAACTGGAGAACTTTTAATAACATTTAACCAAAATAAATCTCTCTCCTCTGGCCTCCGGAAGAGCAATAAAAGGAAATATTCGAAACAATTTCTACTTAATTGGCCTCTAAGGGATGATATGGTTATACTATTGACATGTTTTTTTGTTTTGGTTTGGTTTATTATTTTAATTAATTTATTAAATGGATGTCTGGAGATACTTATTTATTAATTTAAGAAATTTTTATTTCACTCTTACTATGTGTCATGCCCTGTGATAGCCATTCCCTAGTGATGAATGTATACAATGCCTATCCCCCAAAAGCTCACAGCCTCTTGAAGGAGCAAGATATATAATTTAATTATAAAATGTGAACTCATGAAGGAGGCGGAGCAAGATGGCAGCCGAGTAACAGCTTCCTTGCATCTGGGCACCGTGAGTCTGGGGAGATAGGACTCCAGGCATCTCTGGCTGGTGGGAACTGCCTATCATCACTCCTATGAAAATACAGGGAGTCAGCGAGAGACTTCTGGACCCCAAGAGGAGGACTAAAACAGTGGAAAGCCGGCAAGTGGTCGCGTGTGTTCAATCCGTCTAAACCCGCCCACAACTGTAAGTTCAGTAGCAGCGAGACTGCAAACCAGAAAGGCCTTACCTGTGAACCGTTTTGATGTCCTTGGACTTGGCACTGAGTTGAACTGCCTTGGGGAAGGCCTGAGCGGGAGTGCGGAGAACTTTGGCCGTTGTCTAGGGCCCCAGTCTGAGCCGCTGAGCCAGACGGAGCTGATAGTGTTTGGTGGTGGGTCACACGGATCCATTGTCAGTGATCTGCCCCGGCAAGCTCTGCCCTCAGGGTCGCAGAGCTAGAAATGGGTGGGAGCTGGTAACCCAGCAACCAAGTAGCCTAAGGGTGGGGTCTGAGCCGCCTTGCAGCCCTAACCCTCAGTGGCAGAGTGAGATCGGTTTTGGCACACTGAGTAAGTGCATAGCCACTTCAGCAGCGATTCCAGCGAGAAAGCTGGGAAAGCTTCTGCTCAGCAAGTTTACAAGTTCAAAGTGCCTTTTAAGTAGGCTGAAGAGAGATTTAGGGTGTCTACCTGCTGGGGTTTGAGAAATCAGCAGCCTCCAGTCGTATCAGAACTGTGACTAACATCTCATACCCCAGAAGACCACGTGTTGCCCAGACAATATTCAATAACATATACAAACTGCTTTGTTTTTGGTTGTGTATTTTTTTCTTCTTTTTTTTTTTTTTGGTTTGGTTGTTTTTTTTGTTTGTTTATTTTGACGTTGCTGATGTTCTTTTGTTTTTTTAATTTCAATCTTTTCCACACAGATCCCTTTTTCTTTCTCAATTTTCCTAGTTTAATTATAATTTCCCATTGCTGCCTTTTTTAATAACTTCAACTTCATTTTTGTTAGTGTTTCTACCGATATAATTTGGTTTTTCACCCAATTTTATCCCCGTAAAGTTTTCTGTTTGCTTCTTTTGGTTTGATTTATAGCATTTTTGTCTTTCCTCTCTACTTGGTGGAGGTGGGGTACTGTGTCTGATCAGGTTAGCAAAGAGCTGCTGACCTCAAGGGAACCACGCAACTGGGCACCCCCAGAAGGTGGGGTTTTTTTAAGGTTGTGTCAAAGTACCCTACTGTACACCTATATTGCCCTGTCTCCCTCTTTCTGTGCCTCTCTTCTTTTTGTCAATATTCCTTATACCCACCCCCTCTCCTTTCTCTATCTTTCTTTTTTTCTTATCACTCGGTCCTCCTTTCTTTCATCCCCTTTTTTTGCTCTTCAACCTTCTCACCCTTCTGGTCCTATAACCCTTAGTCCACAGGCATAAGAACTTAAAGAGCAAGAGGAAGTGAAAGGAAAATTAGGGCAAGGAAACAGATAAAAGAAATCACTCATGAGGAAGAATCAGCAGAAAACTCCAGGCAACATGAAGAACCAGTCTAGAACAACCCCACCAAGGGACCATGAGGTAGCTACTGCAGATGATTCCACCAGTATAGAAATGTTAGGAATGACAGAAAGGGAATTTAGAATACACATGTTGAAAACAATGAAAGAAATGATGGAAACAATGAAGGAAATTGCTAATAAAGTGGAAAATAACCAAAAGGAAATCCAAAAACAGAATCAAATAAGAGATGAACGATATGAAGAATATAAAAAGGATATAGCAGACCTGAAGGAACTGAAACAGTCAATTAGGGAACTTAAAGATACAATGGAAAGTATCAGCAACAGGTTAGACCATGCAGAAGAAAGAATTTCAGAGGTAGAAGACAAAGTTCTTGAGATAACTCAGACAGTAAAAGAGGCAGAAAAGAAGAGAGAGAAAGCAGAACATTCACTGTCAGAATTATGGGACTTTATGAAGCGTTCCAACATACGAGTTATAGGAATTCCAGAAGGGGAAGAAGAATGCCCCAGAGGAATGGAAGCCATACTAGAGAATATTATAAAAGAAAATTTCCCAAACATCACCAAAGAGTCTGACACACTGCTTTCAGAGGGATATCGGACCCCAGGTCGCCTCAACTCTAACCGAGCTTCTCCAAGACACATTGTGATGAACCTGTCCAAAGTCAAGACAAAAGAAAAGATTCTGCAAGCTGCCAGGAGTAAGCACCAGTTGACCTACAGGGGCAAATCCATCAGAGTTACCGCAGACTTCTCTAATGAAACTTTCCAAGCAAGAAGACAATGGTCATCTACCTTTAATCTACTTAAACAGAACAATTTTCAGCCCAGAATTCTGTACCCTGCTAAGCTAAGCTTCAGAATTGACGGAGAAATCAAATCATTTACGGATATACAAACATTGAGGAAATTCGCCACAACAAGACCAGCTCTACAGGAAATACTTCAACCTGTTCTGCACACTGACCACCACAATGGATCAGCAGCAAAGTAAGAACTCAGAAATCAAAGGACAAAACCTAACCTCCACACTGATGCAAAAGATAAAATTAAGCAATGGACTCTCACCAAATAAGACGAATAGAATACTACCACACTTATCAATTATCTCAATAAATGTTAATGGCTTGAATTCCCCACTGAAGAGACATAGATTGGCTGACTGGATTAAAAAACACAAGCCATCCATTTGCTGTCTGCAAGAAACACACCTGGCCTCAAAAGACAAATTAAAGCTCCGAGTCAAGGGTTGGAAGACAATTTTTCAGGCAAACGGAATTCAGAAGAAAAGAGGAGTTGCAATCTTATTTTCAGATACATGTGGATTTAAAGCAACTAAAGTCAAAAAAGACAAAGATGGTCACTTTATATTGGTCAAGGGAAAACTACAACAAGAAGACATTTCAATTCTAAATATTTATGCACCCAATTTAAATGCTCCCAGATTCCTGAAGCAGACCTTACTCAGTCTGAGCAATATGATATCTGATAATACCATCATAACAGGGGACTTTAACACACCTCTTACAGAGCTGGACAGATCCTCTAAACAGAAATTAAACAAAGATGTAAGAGATTTAAATGAGACCCTAGAACAACTATGCTTGATAGATGCATATAGAACACTCCACCCCAAAGATAAAGAATATACATTCTTCTCATCACCCCATGGAACATTCTCCAAAATTGATCATATCCTGGGACACAAAACAAATATCAACAGAATCAGAAGAATTGAAATTTTACCTTGTATCTTTTCAGACCATAAGGCACTAAAGGTGGAACTCAACTCTAACAAAAATGCTCAAGCCCACCCAAAGGCATGGAAATTAAACAATCTTCTGTTGAATAACAGATGGGTGAAGGAAGAAATAAAACAGGAAATCATTAACTTCCTTGAGCATAACAACAATGAAGACACAAGCTACCAAAACCTGTGGGATACTGCAAAAGCAGTTTTGAGAGGAAAAGTCATCGCTTTAGATGCCTACATTCGAAAAACAGAAAGAGAGCACATCAACAATCTCACAAGAGATCTTATGGAATTGGAAAAAGAAGAACAATCTAAGCCTAAACTCAGTAGAAGAAAAGAAATATCCAAAATCAAATCAGAGATCAATGAAATTGAAAACAAAAGAATCATTCAGAAAATTAATGAAACAAGGAGTTGGTTTTTTGAAAAAATAAATAAAATAGATAAACCATTAGCCAGACTAACTAGAAATAGAAAAGTAAAATCTCTAATAACCTCAATCAGAAACGATAAAGGGGAAATAACAACTGATCCCACAGAGATACAAGAGATCATCTCTGAATACTACCAGAAACTCTATGCCCAGAAATTTGACAATGTGAAGGAAATGGATCAATATTTGGAATCACACCCTCTCCCTAGACTTAGCCAGGAAGAAATAGACCTCCTGAACAGACCAATTTCAAGCACTGAGATCAAAGAAACAATAAAAAAGCTTCCAACTAAAAAATGCCCTGGTCCAGATGGCTTCACTCCAGAATTCTATCAAATCTTCAAGGAAGAGCTTATTCCTGTACTGCAGAAATTATTACAAAAAACTGAGGAAGAAGGAATCTTCCCCAACACATTCTATGAAGCAAACATCACCCTGATACCAAAACCAGGAAAAGACCCAAACAAAAAGGAGAATTTCAGACCAATCTCACTCATGAACATAGACGCAAAAATTCTCAACAAAATCCTAGCCAATAGATTACAGCTTATCATCAAAAAAGTCATTCATCAAGATCAAGTAGGCTTCATCCCAGGGATGCAAGGCTGGTTTAACATACGCAAGTCTATAAACATTATCCACCATATTAACAGAGGCAAAAATAAAGATCACATGATCCTCTCAATAGATGCAGAAAAAGCATTTGATAAAATCCAGCATCCTTTTCTAATTAGAACTCTGAAGAGTATAGGCATAGGTGGCACATTTCTAAAACTGATTGAAGCTATCTATGACAAACCCACAGCCAATATTTTACTGAATGGAGTAAAACTGAAAGCTTTTCCTCTTAGAACTGGAACCAGACAAGGTTGTCCTCTGTCACCTTTACTATTCAACGTAGTGCTGGAAGTTCTAGCCAATACAATTAGGCAAGACAAGGAAATAAAGGGAATCCAAATGGGAGCAGAGGAGGTCCAACTCTACCTCTTTGCTGACGACATGATCTTATACTTAGAGAACCCCAAAGACTCAACCACAAGACTCCTAGAAGTCATCAAAAAATACAGTAATGTTTCAGGATATAAAATCAATGTCCACAAGTCAGTAGCCTTTGTATACACCAATAACAGTCAAGATGAGAAGCTAATTAAGGACACAACTCCCTTCACCATAGTTTCAAAGAAAATGAAATACCTAGGAATATACCTAACCAAGGAGGTGAAGGACCTCTATAAAGAAAACTATGAAATCCTCAGAAAGGAAATAGCAGAGGATATTAACAAATGGAAGAACATACCATGCTCATGGATGGGAAGAATCAACATTGTTAAAATGTCTATACTTCCCAAAGCTATCTACCTATTCAATGCCATTCCTATCAAAGTACCTACATCGTACTTTCAAGATTTGGAAAAAATGATTCTGCATTTTGTATGGAACCGGAAAAAACCCCGTATAGCTAAGGCAGTTCTTAGTAACAAAAATAAAGCTGGGGGCGTCAGCATACCAGATTTTAGTCTGTACTACAAAGCCATAGTGCTCAAGACAGCATGGTACTGGCACAAAAACAGAGACATAGACACTTGGAATCGAAATGAACACCAAGAAATGAAACTAACATCTTACAACCACCTAATCTTTGATAAACCAAACAAGAACTTACCTTGGGGGAAAGACTCCCTATTCAATAAATGGTGTTGGGAGAACTGGATGTCTACATGTAAAAGACTGAAACTGGACTCACACCTTTCCCCACTCACAAAAATTGATTCAAGATGGATAAAGGACTTAAATTTAAGGCATGAAACAATAAAAATCCTCAAAGAAAGCATAGGAAAAACACTGGAAGATATTGGCCTGGGGGAAGACTTCATGAAGAAGACTGCCATGGCAATTGCAACAACATCAAAAATAAACAAATGGGACTTCATTAAACTGAAAAGCTTCTGTACAGCTAAGGACACAATAACCAAAGCAAAGAGACAACCTACACAATGGGAAAGGATATTTGCATATTTTCAATCAGACAAAAGCTTGATAACCAGGATCTATAGAGAACTCAAATTCATCCACATGAAAAAAGCCAACAATCCCTTATATCAATGGGCAAGAGACATGAATAGAACTTTCTCTAAAGATGACAGACGAATGGCTAACAAACATATGAAAAAATGTTCATCATCTCTATATATTAGAGAAATGCAAATCAAAACAACCCTCAGATATCATCTAACCCCAGTGAGAATGGCCCACATCACAAAATCTCAAAACTGTAGATGCTGGCGTGGATGTGGAGAGAAGGGAACACTTTTACACTGCTGGTGGGACTGCAAACTAGTACAACCTTTCTGGAAGGAAGTATGGAGAAACCTCAAAGCACTCAACCTAGACCTCCCATTCGATCCTGCAATCCCATTACTGGGCATCTACCCAGAAGGAAAAAAATCCTTTTATCATAAGGACACTTGTACTAGACTGTTTATGGCAGCTCAATTTACCATTGCCAAAATGTGGAAACAGCCTAAATGCCCACCAACCCAGGAATGGATTAACAAGCTGTGGTATATGTATACCATGGAATACTATTCAGCCATTAAAAAAAATGGAGACTTTACATCCTTCGTATTAACCTGGATGGAAGTGGAAGACATTATTCTTAGTAAAGCATCACAAGAATGGAGAAGCATGAATCCTATGTACTCAATCTTGATATGAGGACAATTAATGACAATTAAGTTTATGGGGGGGGAAGCAGAAAGAGGGATGGAGGGAGGAGGGTGGGGCCTTAGTGTGTGTCACACTTTATGGGGGCAAGACATGATTGCAAGAGGGACTTTACCTAACAATTGCAATCAGTGTAACTGACTTATTGTACCCTCAATGAATCCCCAACAATAAAAAAAAAAAAAAGAAAAAAAGAAAAAAAAAATGTGAACTCATTTGATAGAGACATGCATAGAGAGCTATAGGAACACAGAAGAGAGATTAATTATCCATGCCATAGAGAAAGCTTCCCTGAGCAGGTACTATTATGTTTCAGTAATAGATTGTGGATAGTCTACCCAATTTTCTCAGAAAGACAGTTTTGAATGCAAATTTGGTAGCGGATACAAGGGGCAGTAAATTATACATCGTAAATGGCTATCCGCGTGTCCTGTGAGGAACTGGTGACTTAAGGCCAAGTGTGGGCACCCTTGTGCTCATTGCTCAGATCGTTATCAGGAAGAAAGAGAGGAGGCAAGAGTGTGGAGTCAGGGCAGTTAACTGGATGAGGGAGTGACCAGCACTCTGTTAGAAGGCTGGGGAAGGACAGCCGACAAAGGAGAAATGTAATTGACTAACAGGCACACTCTTCAAGAGCAGCAACACTTAACCTGAAGTCCACAGATGGCTCCAGGAGTATTGGGGGAAATAAACCTCCCCACTCCTGAAATCGTCTCCCCGTTTTGGGATGTTTGCACATGAGCATTTTTCTGGAAAGAGTATCTATTGTTTTCATTAGTTCATCAAAGCATCACACACACAGCCCTACATTTTAAGACCCACTGCTGCGTAGTATGATAACTTACCATATGATGGCAATGGATTATAAAGCCAAAAGATTCAAATGTGAGACTTGGGTCTTCTGAATACTAGCTGTGTGACCTTGAACAAGTTCCTTTATGCCTCTGTGCCTACATCCACCATCTGCCTACCTTGTGGAATTACTGTGAAGGTCAAAGTATTTGATAAAATGTTAAGTGTTATACGGTTGTTATTTATAAAAATACTATGTAACAACCGACTTAAGGAAATGCAAACATAATTTATTAGAAGTTCCTTGTTGCTCTTTTAAACACAGCAAATCCACTCGATAAGCTAATATTTGTTTCCACGTGTGTGTGTGTGTGTGTGTGTAAACTTTCAAAAGTTTTTCAACGCAAAAGTTTCAAGCATACAGTATGAAGAACGCCCACCTAGCCCTCACTAATTTTCATATTATCAACATATGGTCAACCTTGTCTCACCTCTACCCCTTCTCTTCCTCTTTTTCTCTCTGGATTATTTTGAAGCAAAACCAAAACATCATATTACTTATGTTTCCTAAAAAGTAAGGACCCCCTTTTGTAAAAAAATAAAATCCAATTATCATTTTTAACATGACAACAGTATCATTATCAAACCCAAATATTACAGTAAATCCTCAGTTTCATCAGTGTTCAAATTTCTCTGGTTGTCTTCTTGAGGCGAGATCCAAAAGTTCACACTACACCTTTGGTATGTAGGGCTGCAGAGGGTCTGTCCATCCCAACCTTTCTAGATCCTCCCAGCTTGGCCCCTGAAGCTCATAATAGCCAGAAATTACAGCAGCAGCCTTGGCCACCAGCAGCTGGATTCAAAAATGCTTCTTGTTGCCACAGCCCTTAACAACTGGAGCTCAACCTTTTGGCTTCAACTGTGATTTCACTAATAAGCTCCTGACTCTGTGACTATTGCTCTCATGACTGTCTGCACTGCTTTTAAAACCTGGCTACAAATTCTTTGACATTCCTCCCATTGGGAAGTGATGTCTGTACAACTCGATCAACAGAACACAGCATAAATGATACAATGACTTATAAGCCTAAGTCATAAATGACCAGGGAGCATCTGTCATCTTCCTGGAGCAGTTCACAGTGCTGCGGGGAGCCCAGACCACACAGAGGGCCTGCAGATAGGCATTCAAGTTCCCAGTCCTTGCGGAGCCCAGTCTTCAAGCCATCTCACCAGTCACATTCAGACCATAAGCATTTGAGTTACCAAATGTTTGAGTCATCCCAATTGAGATACCAGGTGTTATAAAGCAGAGAAAAGCCATCCCCACTTAAGTTTTATTAGAGAGTATGCCATCTAAAATCCTGCCCTAAAAAATTAGCTTAATAAAATGGTTTATGTTTTATGCCACTAAATTGTGGGTTGGTTCATTATACGACATTAATAATGACCTTAGTTCTTGCCATGCCTCTTTCTTTGCAGAGATAAATCCCACAAACTCCTGCCTCAGCGCACTACACTAAGCATTTGTGATTTGGGAGTGCAGCTAGAAGCAAGGACTGAGAAACCTTATCAATCATTATAAAAAATTTTAACATAACCTTCATTTCTAACAAAGTGACTCACTCTGGCCCTAGGCGGGGTCTGTCATTACTAAGTTCAAGGAGTCTTGATTTAATTTGTCTGAAGAGTCAACCTTCAGATGGCTGGCTTTCTGGGGGAGGAGAAGAGGTCGATTGTTCTAAGTTTCAGCAAGCCTTCTTCCTTCAGCCCATTTTCACCCCTGGGTCTGTCTTTCCTGGGTCTTACAGAACAAGTTGACTGCTTTGTTGTTGTCACTCCCTCTGCAGACGCCTGTATTTTAGCTGTTTTTACTCTGCTAAGTGGAAACCACCCACCCATCCATTAGCTTTCTCTCTTCTAACATACGTGTTGGCATCTCACATCTACTGAGATCACTTACCTTCTTTTCTCTGTCCTTGTGTATTGTACGTTGGTTTATTTATTCTCAGGCTTTGGCATCTAGAACAGGATGAGGAAAGTGGCTGCAGGGCCTGTGATGTTTTCAGTATATGGACTTTCTTTTTTCTTTAAATTTCAGAATGTTACAGTAGTGCAAACGTTTTGGTTACATGCATGGCTTTTGTACACTTTGAGTCAAGGTTATAATTGTATCCATCCCCCAGATAGCATGTGTCCTCTCCATTAAGTGTGTATTTACCCACGCCCTTCCCCCTCCCTGCTCAGTCCCTGCTTCCCACCGGCCTCTCATCCTAGCCACACATTAGGCCTGCTATTGCAGAATGAAAGCTTTGTTTGGTACCTATGGTGCATTTTGCAAGGGTACATGGTAAATCTATTATGTGTAGAATAGAAATGTCTTAACACAATAATTAAGAAAGTGAGGTGAAGGGTATCTTAACCAGTGTGATGTAAGCATTCCAAATTGTATATAACACCAGCACATTGTACCCCATTAATACATTAATGTATGATTTAATAAAAAATAAATAAATAAAGCTTTGTTTGGTTTGTTACAGACTTTCAAAGGCACTTCCTGTTTCCAGCACTATGCCTCATTCCCACCCGCTGTGGTTCCTGACAGCTCCCGGTTGTGAGCCTTGCAAAGTGTCCAGGGTGTGGGGGAGCAGCTGCTGTCAGTCTCCCCCTCACCGTCTCCTCCACTCTGCTCAGTTGTTCACCCCCCCACCTGCAGCTGCCGACATTCCTGTTTTCTTCTTGAGTACCACTCTTGTGATACTCTTCAATATAATTGATCCAAAAGCTTGAAAGAGGAACCGTAAGAAATCTTCGTTATTCAGAGTTGACGCACAAACAACATCTAACATTGTTAGATGTTCCTTTTGAGTCTTTAGTTTTAGTAAGGTCTTGAAAGGAATAGGATATAAATTTGCGTGGTCAATACACCAAGTTTAACAAAAATCAGCACTGTTTACTTATAAAGTCACCAATGAACAATAAAGTTGACTCAGGTAAAAATCAGCGTTGGCAGAAATCATCAATAGCAGTTGAACAGTTGCTGTGTTGAATCACCCTCAGTCTCCGATTTACTCCTTTATTTTTATTGGATTGCAGAGTATGAAGAAACCTCTCATTCAAAGAGAGAAATTGTTGCAAATGATAATGTTTTTAACAGATTGCCTACCACTTTTGTGATACTCTTCAATATAATTGATCCAAAAGCTTGAAAGAGGAACCGTAAGAAATCTTTGTTATTCAGAGTTGATGCACGAACAACATCTAACATTGTTCACCCTTTGTCCTTTTCTCCTTGGTAAGTGTTCAGTTTGGATTGAGTTGACAGAACAATTTCTTAAGCAGTATATAATTGGCATCACTAAGAGATACCCAAAATGTTTCTTAAATCCTCAGTAAGACTTCTTTTTTTGAGAGAGAGCCTCCACTGGGTAGAGTGCTAGGGCATCATCACAGCTCACAGCAACCTCAAACTCTTGGGCTCAAGCAATCCCGTTGCCTCAGCCTCCGAGGTAGCTGGGACTACAGGTGCCCACGACAATTCCTGGCCAGTTTTTTGTTTGTTTGTTTTCTATTTTTAATAGAGACAGGGTCTCCATCTTGCTCAGACTGGTCTCAAACTCCTGAGCTCAAGGAATCTACCCTCCTTGGCTATCCAGAGAACTGAGATTACAGGCACAAGCCCCCATGAGCTGGGATTACAGGCTGAGCCACAGCTCTGGCTTCGCAGGAGGACTTCTGGTCAAGAGAATAAATGGAGCACACAGGCCCCTTTGAAATGACAATAAGCAAAAAAGGGAGGAAGTTCTCTAAGAGCTAAGACTGGGGGGCATCAACATATTAAGGTCATGGGTAAATTTCCCTAAGGCAGAAACTAGATAATGGGACCCTGGGTAAGCAAGAGCAGGCGCTGCTCCAGCAGTGTGCAGGGCAAGCAAGGCTAAGACAGAGGGGTACTTAGCTGTGGCTGTGGTGCCCCACAAGGCAGAAGCTGATGATTACCATGAGTTACGATTGAATGGTTATTCCATGCCAAAAACTTACTAGCTCTGATCGCGTTTCATGCTCACAGACATCTCATAAAACTGAATATATTTCAAATTTACAGCTGAGGAAACTAAGGTACAGAAGAGTCGAGTGGTGTGCTTGGCCTGCACAGCCAGGGCGGGACACTGCACACAGAGGTGGAGGGGTGTGCCTGGGGCTGCACGGCTCTGACAGGACACTGCACAGAGGAGTGGAGGGGTGTGCGCAGGGCTGCAGGGCTATGACAGGACACTGCACAGAGGAGTGGAGGGGTGTGCCCGGGGTTGCAGGGCTATGACAGGACACTGCACAGAGGAGTGGAGGGGTGTGCCAGGGGCTGCAGGGCTATGACAGGACACTGCACAGAGGAGTGGAGGGGTGTGCGCGGGGCTGCAGGGCTATGACAGGACACTGCACAGAGGAGTGGAGGGGTGTGCGCGGGGTTGCAGGGCTATGACAGGACACTGCACAGAGGAGTGGAGGGGTGTGCCAGGGGCTGCACGGCTATGACAGGACACTGCACAGAGGAGTGGAGGGGTGTGCGCGGGGCTGCAGGGCTATGACAGGACACTGCACAGAGGAGTGGAGGGGTGTGCGCGGGGTTGCAGGGCTATGACAGGACACTGCACAGAGGAGTGGAGGGGTGTGCCAGGGGCTGCACGGCTATGACAGGACACTGCACAGAGGAGTGGAGGGGTGTGCCCGGGGCTGCACGGCTATGACAGGACACTGCACAGAGGAGTGGAGGGGTGTGCCCGGGGCTGCACGGCTATGACAGGACACTGCACAGAGGAGTGGAGGGGTGTGCGCGGGGCTGCAGGGCTATGACAGGACACTGCACAGAGGAGTGGAGGGGTGTGCCCGGGGCTGCACAGCTATGACAGGACACTGCACAGAGGAGTGGAGGGGTGTGCCCGGGGCTGCACGGCTATGACAGGACACTGCACAGAGGAGTGGAGGGGTGTGCCCGGGGCTGCACTGCTATGACAGGACACTACGTGTGGAACTCAAGCCATCTGAATCCAGAATCTCATTATTGCTTTGCTTTGCTTTTCTCGAGTGATTATATTTATTTTGTTTAGCACATACATTTCAAACTTTAAGGTTCACTTTATCCTCAAAATGTTATCTGCACTTTTGAGGGAAATGCTGAAAGATTAAATTATAAAATTGAGTGTGTTCAGCTTATTAAAGACAGCATTAGAAACTCACAAAGGCTATATCTATCTGTAACAAAATTAAAACATGTGGTACCCATTCATGTTTTTCTTAGAAGTGTCTATTTCTCTATTAAAATGCCATGAACCCAAGGGAAGCCTCTGAGTGTTACATAACATTTAATTGAGGACAGCATTTGTGCATGCTTTGCTGTACTTGCTAGTATAACTTCATTAGACAATATACGCCCCCATTCTGAATTCAAAAAACACTTGGGTACCAACCTGAGCATATAGTAAGAACTCTGTAAGTTGGCTTGGCGCCTGTAGCTCAAGCAGCCAAAGTGCCATCCACATGCACCGGAGCTGGCAGGTTCAAACCCAGCCCTGTCCTGCCAAACAGCAATGACAACTACAACCAAAAAATGGCCCAGCATTGTGGTGGGAACATGTAGTTCCAGCTACTTGGGAGGTTGAGGCAAGAGAATGGCTTGGGCCCAGGAGTAGAATGTTGCTGTGAGCTGTGATGCCACAGCACTCTACTACCCATGGTCAACAGCTTGAGGCTCTGTCTCAAAAAAAAAAAAAAAAAACCTATGTAAGTTGACCACCCGAGGGACTGGAACAGACTAGTCAACATATGGAGGTGATCCACTTGGGCTTACTGTACCAATATGTCCATGGTGCATGTTTGGTCTATGAAAATTAGGTCAGTTCAAGGTGGGGATCATTGTAGGGAGGTTGTCAACTATGGAAGGTCCATTGTAACACATTTGCTTTTTCAAAAAGTACAAATATAAAAGCTATCAGAAAAATTTTCTTCCAAAATTTGCTCAAGATCAAGTTAAACTAGCTATCCCAAGTTAGCAGATAATTTGTGATCCCCAGATTACAAATTATGCAGGGTGTCCCAGTGCTGCTCAGAGCATCCCTTCTCCGTGGGTGTGGGATCCCAGCAGCCATGTTTACAGGGGAATCCCGGTGCCACTCACAGCATCCCTTCTCCGTGGGTGTGGGATCCCAGCAGCCATGTTTACACTGCGTGAGTCAGTGCTCTTAGCCACAGCTAGTTGTACCTGCAGTTTGCACTTGGCTCCCTTAGCCAGTTGATTTCCCTTTCTTAAGCATTTGGGATTGGGACCACAAGTTGAATCAGTCTCTGAAGATATATATGGACTCTAAGGCATAGGCCTGAGGAGCATAGAAAGCAAATCTTCAGAGAAAAAAATAAAGGAACACACAAAAACGAGAAATCCAAGGTCCTACTGTCCTTCATTACCTGGTTTAAATCCCCTCCTGAGATCTGGCTACATTGCAGCTCTTTGTCTATGAAAAAGTTTTGAGTCTTTCAAATAAACTGTTTTGCTTTAGCTACTTACTTAGAGTTGCTGTCAATTACTTGAAATCATAATTTTAATTTACAGAACTGCTATGTGTTAAAATTTGTTATATGTACACAGGTCTGTTTCTTGCTTCTTATTCGTTTTGAAGTATTCAAAGTATTTTAAATTAACTTTTACCATATTTACGGACTCTCTCAGCTTCTGCGGAGCACAGCATGAAAATCTCTAGTTAAATGCCCCCCAGAGTCTGTAAAAGGAGGGAAGAGTCTGACCAGGTCTGAATGACAGATACCTGCCCATTGGCAAGATGTATAAACTGAGCTTCCACTTGGTCAGATTAGCAAGGCATTTTGTCTTCTGGAGATGTTTTCTTGTATCTGTTGCTGCTTTGGGCTGAATGCAACTCAAACAGGAACCTAGAGACCCAAAGACTCTCCCTGCTGCCCTGGAGATTGGTGCCTCTGCCCTCCTTGCTGCAGACGCTCCCACCCCACCATGAGAAGCAGCTGCTGTCTTTACTGGCTTCTCCTGACCTGCCATCCTCACAGCCTGCAGCTTCTTTCTACCTGGGCTTCTTCAGACCCACCCCCACCCCCACTCCTCAGAGACCATGCTCAGCTTACAGCCCTGGAAGGAAGACCAAGCCCTTCCCTCTTCCAGACTTGGTTCCACCTGCAAGGGAAACCCCCTCCCTTCTATCAGGTTCCACAGGGTCCCATGGCCTCAACAAAACAATCACAAAATAATTGGCTCATGGTAGATTTTCCCAAATTTAGACTTTTCAGTTATGCGGATAATCATCTTGTCATCTTTAAGGAGTTGGATCTACTGGTTGATGGATTGGGATAGTAAAAATATAAAAATAAAATAAAATAAAGCACTTTCATGGGTTTCAGATGGCCAGGAAATTCAAGCTACTTATTAACATAGCAAAAGTAGAAAGAAAAAAGCAAATGTAAAAAATCAAAAATAGCAAAAAAAAAAAAAAAAAAAAAACCAAACAAAAAAAAAGAAAGAAAGAAAAAGAGAAATAAAAGATCAAAAAGAACCGGTCAGAGGGTGGGAATATCAGAGGCTAAAAGAAGCAAAACAGATAGTAGAGCTCCTGGGACAGGCTGACACAGTAGGAGAGAAGCCATGACCAGAAGAAGAAAAATCCTGTCGCGCCTGTGATCCCAACACTCTGGGAGGAGGGTGGATTGCCTGAGTTCATGAGTTCAAAACCAGCCTGAGGAAGAGCAAGATCCCGTCTCTAAAAATAGCCAGCATTGTGGCAGGCACCTGTAGTCTCAGCTACTTGGGAGGCTGAGGCAAGAGAATTGCTTGAGCCCAAGAGTTTGAGGTTGCTGTGAGCTGTAATGCTACAGCACGCTACCAAGGGTAACATAATGAGACTCTGTCTCCAAAAAAAAAAAAAAAAAAATCTGCTCCATGAAGATCACTAGAAGTGTTCTTGACATGAAGGCAGCCCTCGTAGACCTCTCTCTACGTTACTGAGAACTTGCTGCGTCTGGAAGGACATTCCCAGAAAGGACATGCAACCTGGTCACCTCAGCAGCTTCTTCCAGCACAGCAGAATCAGATGGTGCCATAGGTTCCCTGGAAAGCGTTTGCTGCACGGTATGTGATAACAACAATATTTGATGGCAATTGATGAAGTAAGGAATTTTCATAATCATGACCTTATTGGATCCTCCCAGCCCTAGGAGTTGATAGCTGCAGCAGGATTATTATGACATGTTAAAAGTGAAAAAACAAAATGCAAAAAAAAGGGGGGGGGGGTATTTTCAAGGTTTCCTGACTCCACACGTCGCATTTATTCCTCTCCATCACAACAGACTTCTATTCAATGATTAATTTAATGGACACTCAGCTCTGAAAATCAGGCAATTGCATGGATATTCCTTCTTTTATTGAAAGAGGCAAAAAAAGGAAGTAGATAGCAAGGAATTTTTGATCGGTGGAGCAGGTTACTGTGTCCTATTTAGTCTTACATTTTCCTTTGTAGGAAATAAAATCCATTTACCGAGCACTCACCCAGGCAATGGGATTAGAATTTTGCAGGCCTTATTTGGGATTTATATTCATTTTGGCAATGAGGAAACTGTGGTTCAGAGAGGTGAAGTGACTCTTCCAGTGTTACACAGCCCTGTCATGGCTGAGTCTGAGGCTCTAACCTGAAGCCTCACTTTTCAGCCCTCACGCTTGTGGCCTCTCTATGCAGCACTGTCTTAAGTCTAATGACAGGTGTTGTCTTTGAGTTACAGAAAAGTTAAATTCTTTCTAGCAATCATCACTTATAGTACCAAGAAGTGTTATATGTATTTGGGGTGGAAACTTTTCATTCAAAACTAGTTTAAATTTTTTTACTTTCAATTAAACCCTAGTGATCTGGAGAAATTACTTTCCTGAATTACTCCTTTCCCTGAAACTCTGCATGTTTGATTTGTTATTCTACCTTTACTTTGTATATCCTTGCTAAAGTTTATCATTATTATTATTATTATACAATTATCTTTCTTTACACAAAGGGTTTTTCAAAATATAAGAAGTTCTTGAGTAGTAGTTTTTCAGAATCCCCCATTTAATTTTTACGTATGTGTAGTGTGATTACATTCATGCTAGACACTTACAGCATAGCCCTGACTTTGTTTTCACCTTCCCTTTCCTTCCAACTACTCCGCGTCACTTGCCACTTTGTTTTTCCTGTAGTTGTTTTAATGGTGTTTCCTTTTCCTTATTTTTACTGGTTTGATCAAGCTGCTTTCAGTCCGGATTTTCCCCTGATATTTTGAAAGCTCTAGCCCCTTTTCATTTCATGAATGGCTACCTGCCCTTTCCTGTTCCTGGGATCACACTCATGTTTTTCTATTTTATTTGAAGAAATAATAGCATCTATTTTTCCCAATCCAGGGGGTCTTGTTTTCTAATTTCTCCTTATCTCATTAAGTCTAATCCTTTAAAACAGAGCATTTTCCCTGCTGCCCCTTCACTCACCACAAAACTCTGGAGATGGAATTATTTAGTCCTCTTTCCCATTTCTAACTCATAGATTTTGCCAAGATAGTTCCAAACCTTTGATATGTCCCTTGTTTTTTAAGAGTCTGTACTTACGCTCAGTGATCTTAAAAAATTCCAGGTAACATTGTTTGAATTTAAGGACATGTATATCCTGCTTCATTGCTCACCACTGTCTGCTCTTCCTTACCTCTCCATACTGAAGTTTTCTTTTCTATTTCTGTTGCTGGCATCCTTTCTAGAATACCTTCCTCATATGGACAACATGAGTGTCGTAGTCTCTGATTATATCCGTATCTACAATTTAAGCTCTTTTATTTTGATGGTATTTGGCCGGTGGAGGATTCTTAGGTGGCAGGTCTTTTTCTCTCAGTAGTTTATGGGATATTAGTTCACTGTCTCTTCTAGTGTTACAGACGAGAAGTCTGACTCCTTTTCCTTTGCAGGAAAACTATTTGTTTCTGTCCAGAAGCTTATAAGATTTTTATCATCAGCCTTGGAATAAACTCCCTCTTGCGATCCTGTCTTGCCCTCAAAGGTGTGGCACACACCAAGGCCCCACCCCCCTCCCTCCTTCCCTCTCTCTGCTCTTCCTTTCCCCAACGCTCCGTCCTTTTTCTCTCTCTGCTCTCCCCTTACCCCACCCCCACTGTGACCTTAATTGTCCTTAATTGTCCTCATATCAAAATTGAGTACATAGGATTCATGCTTCTCCATTCTTGTGATGCTTTACTAAGAATAATGTCTTCCACGTCCATCCAGGTTAATACGAAGGATGTAAAGTCTCCATTTTTTTTAATGGCTGAATAGTATTCCATGGTATACATATACCACAGCTTGTTAATCCATTCCTGGGTTGGTGGGCATTTAGGCTGTTTCCACATTTTGGCAATTGTAAATTGAGCTGCAATAAACAGTCTAGTACAAGTGTCCTTATGATAAAAGGATTTTTTTCCTTCTGGGTAGATGCCCAGTAATGGGATTGCAGGATCAAATGGGAGGTCTAACTTCAGTGCTTTGAGGTTTCTTCACACTTCCTTCCAAAAAGGTTGTACTAGTTTGCAGTCTCACCAGCAGTGTAAAAGTGTTCCCTTCTCTCCACATCCACGCCAGCATCTGCAGTTTTGAGATTTTGTGATGTGGGCCATTCTCACTGGGGTTAGATGATATCTCAGGGTTGTTTTGATTTGCATTTCTCTAATAGATAGAGATGATGAACATCTTTTCATATGCTTATTAGTTATTCATCTGTCTTTTTAGAGAAGGTTCTATTCATGTCTCTTGCCCATTGATATGTGGGATTGTTGGCTTTTTTCATGTGGATTAATTTGAGTTCTCTCTAGATCCTAGGTATCAAGCTTTTGTCTGATTCAAAATATGCAAATATCCTCTCCCATTGTGTAGGTTGTCTCTTTGCTTTGGTTGTTGTCTCCTTAGCTGTACAGAAGCTTTTCGGTTTAATGAAGTCCCATTTGTTTATTTTTATTCTTGTTGCAATTGCCATGGCAGTCTTATTCATGAAGCCTTTCCCCAGGCCAATATCTTCCAGTGTTTTTCCTATGCTTTCTTTGAGGATTTTTATTGTTTCATGCCTTATCCATCTTGAATCAATTTTTGTGAGTGGGGAAAGGTGTGGGTCCAGTGTCAGTCTTTTGCATGTGGATACCCAGTTCTCTCAACACCATTTATTGAATAGGGAATCTTTCCCCCAAGATATGTTCTTGTTTGGTTTATCAAAGATTGGGTGGTTGTAAGATGTTAGTTTCATTTCCTGGTTTTCTATTTGATTCCAAGTGTCTATGTCTCTATTTTTGTGCCAGTACCAAAGCTGTCTTGACCACTATGGCTTTGTAGTACAGACTAAAATCTGGTATGCTGATGCCCCCAGCTTTATTTTTATTACTAAGAACAGCCTTAGCTATATGGGCTTTTTTCTGGTTCCACACAAAAGGCAGAATCATTTTTTCCAAATCTTGAAAGTACGATGTTGGTATTTTAATAGGAATGGCATTGAATAGGTAGATTGCTTTGGGAAGTATAGACATTTTAACAATGTTGATTCTTCCCATCCATGAGCATGGTATGTTCTTCCATTTGTTAATATCCTCTGCTATTTCCTTTCCGAAGATTTCATAGTTTTCTTTATAGAGGTCCTTCACCTCCTTTGTTAGGTATATTCCTAGGTATTTCATTTTCTTTGAAACTATTGTGAAGGGAGTTGTGTCCTTAATTAGCTTCTCATCTTGACTGTTATTGGCGTATACAAAGGCTACTGACTTTTGGACATTGATTTTATATATCCTGAAACATTACTGTATTTTGTGATGACTTCTAGGAGTCTTGTGGTTGAGTCTTTGGGATTCTCTAAGTATAAGATCATGTCGTCAGCAAAGAGGGAGACTTTGACCTCCTCTGCTCCCATTTGGATTCCCTTTATTTCCTTGTCTTGCCTAATTGTATTGGCTAGAACTTCCACCACTATGTTGAGGAAAAGCTTTCAGTTTTACTCCATTCAGTAAAATATTAGCTGTGGGTTTGCCATAGATAGCTTCAATCAGTTTTAGAAATGTGCCACCTATGCCTATACTCTTCAATGTTCTAATTAGAAAAGGATGCTGGATTTTATCAAATGCTTTTTCTGAATCCATTCAGAAGATCATATAATCTTTATTTTTGCCTCTGTTAATATGGTGGATAATGTTTATGGACTTGCATATGTTAGACCAGCCTTGCATGGCTGGAATGAAACCTACTTGATCATGATGAATGACGTTTTAATGATAAGCTGTAATCTATTGGCTAAGGTTTTGTTGAGAATTTTTGCATCTATATTCATGAGTGAAATTGGTCTGAAATTCTCCTTTTTGGTTGGGTCTTTTCCTGGTTTCAGTATCCAGGTGATGTTTGCTTCATAGAACGTGTTGGGGAAGATTTCTTCATCCTCAATTTTTTGGAATAATTTCTGCTCTTCCTTAAAGCTTTGATAGAATTCTGGTGTGAAGCCATCTGGACCAGGGCATTTTTTGGTTGGAAGATATTTTTATTGTTTCTTTAATCTCAGTGCTAAAAATTGGTCTGTTCAGGAGCTTTATTTCTTTCTGGCCAAGTCTAGGGAGGTGGTGTGATTCCAAATATTGATCCATTTCCTTCACATTGTCAAATTTGTAGGCATAGAGTTTCTGGTAGTATTCAGAGATGATCTTTTGTATCTCTGTGGGATCAGTTGTTATTTCCCCTTTATAATTTCTGACTGAGGTTACTAGAGATCCCCCCCCCTCGGGAACTGCTTTTTTTTTTCTTTTTTATTGTTGGGGATTCATTGAGGGTACAATAAGCCAGGTTACACTGATTGCAATTGTTAGGTAAAGTCCCTCTTGCAATCATGTCTTGCCCCCATAAAGTGTAACACACACCAAGGCCCCACCCACCTCCCTCCTTCCCTCTTTCTGTTTCCCCCCCATAACCTTAATTGTCATTAATTGTCCTCATATCAAAATTGAGTATATAGGATTCATGCTTCTCCATTCTTGTGATGCTTTACTAAGAATAATGTCTTCCACGTCCATCCAGGTTAATACGAAGGATGTAAAGTCTCCATTTTTTTTAACGGCTGAATAGTATTACATGGTATACATATACCACAGCTTAATCCATTCCTGGGTTGGTGGGCATTTAGGCTGTTTCCACATTTTGGCAATTGTAAATTGAGCTGCAATAAACAGTCTAGTACAAGTGTCCTTATGATAAAAGGATTTCTTTCCTTCTGGGTAGATGCCCAGTAATGGGATTGCGGGATCAAATGGGAGGTCTAGCTTGAGTGCTTTGAGATTACTCCATACTTCCTTCCAGAAAGGTTGTACTAGTTTGTAGTTCCACCAGCAGTGTAAAAGTGTTCCCTTCTCTCCACATCCACGGCAGCATCTGCAGTTTTGAGATTTTGTGATGTGGGCCATTCTCACTGGGGTTAGATGATATCTCAGGGTTGTTTTGATTTGCATTTCTCTAATATATAGAGATGATGAACATTTTTTCATGTGTTTGTTAGCCATTCGTTTGTCGTCTTTAGAGAAAGTTCTATTCATGTCTTTTGCCCATTGATATAAGGGATTGTTGGCTTTTTTCATGTGGATGAATTTGAGTTCTCTATAGATCCTAGTTATCAAGCTTTTGTCTGATTGAAAATATGCAAATATCCTTTCCCATTGTGTAGGTTGTCTCTTTGCTTTGGTTATTGTCTCCTTAGCTGTACAGAAGCTTTTCAGTTTAATGAAGTCCCCTTTGTTTATTTTTGTTGTTGTTGCAATTGCCATGGCAGTCTTCTTCATGAAGTCTTTCCCCAGGCCAATATCTTCCAGTGTTTTTCCTATGCTTTCTTTGAGGATTTTTATTGTTTCATGCCTTAAATGTAAGTCCTTTATCCATCTTGAATCAATTTTTGTGAATGGGGAAAGGTGTGGGTCCAGCTTCAGTCTTTTACATGTAGACATCCAGTTCTCCCAACACCATTTATTGAATAGGGAGTCTTTCCCCCAAGGTATGTTCTCGTTTGGTTTATCAAAGATTAGGTGGTTGTAAAATGTTAGTTTCATTTCTTGGTTTTCAATTCGATTCCAAGTGTCTATGTCTCTGTTTTTGTGCCAGTACCATGCTGTCTTGAGCACTATGGCTTTGTAGTACAGACTAAAATCTGGTATGCTGATGCCCCCAGCTTTATTTTTGTTACAGAGAACTGCCTTAGATATACAGGGTTTTTCCGGTTCCATACAAAATGCAGAATCATTTTTTCCAAATCTTGAAAGTACGATGTTGGTATTTTGATAGGAATGGCATTGAATAGGTAGATTGCTTTGGGAAGTATAGACATTTTAACAATGTTGATTCTTCCCATCCATGAGCATGGTATGTTCTTCCATTTGTTAATATCCTCTGCTATTTCCTTTCTAAGGATTTCATAGTTTTCTTTATAGAGGTCCTTCACCTCCTTCGTTAGGTATACTCCTAGGTATTTCATTTTCTTTGAAACTATGGTGAAGGGAGTTGTGTCCTTAATTAGCTTCTCATCTTGACTGTTATTGGTGTACACAAAGGCTACTGACTTGTGGACATTGATTTTATATCCTGAAACATTACTGTATTTTTTGATGACTTCTAGGAGTCTTGTTGTTGAGTCTTTGGGGTTCTCTAAGTATAAGATCATGTCGTCAGGAAAGAGGGAGAGTTTGACCTCCTCTGGTCCCATTTGGATTCCCTTTATTTCCTTCTCTTGCCTAATTGTATTGGCTAGAACTTCCAGCACTACGTTGAATAGTAACGGTGACAGAGGACAGCCTTGTCTGGTTCCAGTTCTAAGAGGAAAAGCTTTCAGTTTTACTCCATTCAGTAAAATATTGGCTGTGGGTTTGTCATAGATAGCTTCAATCAGTTTTAGAAATGTGCCACCTATGCCTATACTCTTCAGTGTTCTAATTAGAAAAGGATGCTGGATTTTATCAAATGCTTTTTCTGCATCTATTGAGAGGATCATGTGATCTTTATTTTTGCCTCTGTTAATATGGTGGATAACGTTTATAGACTTGCGTATGTTAAACCAGCCTTGCATCCCTAGGATGAAGCCTACTTGATCATGATGAATGACTTTTTGATGATAAGCTGTAATCTATTGGCTAGGATTTTGTTGAGAATTTTTGCGTCTATGTTCATGAGTGAGATTGGTCTGAAATTCTCCTTTATGTTTGGGTCTTTTCCTCGTTTTGGTATCAGGGTGATGTTTGCTTCATAGAATGTGTTGGGGAAGATTCCTTCTTCCTCAATATTTTGGAATAATTTCTGCAGTACAGGAATAAGCTCTTCCTTGAAGGTTTGATGGAATTCTGGAGTGAAGCCATCTGGACCAGGGCATTTTTTGGTTGGAAGATTTTTTATTGTTTCTTTAATCTCAGTGCTTGAAATTGGTCTGTTCAGGAGCTCTATTTCTTCCTGGCTGAGTCTAGGGAGAGTGTGTGATTCCAAATATTGATCCATTTCCTTCACATTGTCAAATTTCTGGGCATAGAGTTTCTGGTAGTATTCAGAGATGATCTTTTGTATCTCTGTGGGATCAGTTGTTATTTACCCTTTATCATTTCTGATTGAGTTTACTAGAGATTTTACTTTTCTATTCCTCGTTAGTCTGGCCAATGGTTTATCTATTTTATTTATTTTTTCAAAAAACCAACTCCTTGTTTCATTAATTTTCTGAATGATTCTTTTCTTTTCAATTTCATTGATCTCTGATCTGATTTTGGATATTTCATTTCTTCTACTGAATTTAGGCTTAGATTGTTCTTCTTTTTCCAATTCCATAAGATCTCTTGTGAGATTGTTGATGTGCTCTCTTTCTGTTTTTCGAATGTAGGCATCTGAAGCGATGAATTTTCCTCTCAAAACTGCTTTTGCAGTATCCCACAGGTTTTGGTAGCTTGTGTCTTCATCGTTGTTATGCTCAAGGAAGTTAATGATTTCCTGTTTTATTTCTTCCTGCACCCATCTGTTATTCAACAGAAGATTGTTTAATTTACATGCCTTAGGGTGGGGTCGAGCATTTTTGTTAGAGTTGAGTTTGACCTTTAGTGCCTTATGGTCTGAGAAGATACAAGGTAAAATTTCAATTCTTTTGATATTTGTTTTGTGTCCCAAGATATGATCAATTCTGGAGAATGTTCCACGGGGTGATGAGAAGAATGTATATTCTTTATCTTTGGGATGGAGTGTTCTATATGCGTCTATCAAGCACAGTTGTTCTAGGGTCTCATTTAAATCTCTTATATCCTTGTTTAATTTCTGTTTGGAGGATCTGTCCAGCTCTGTAAGAGGAGTGTTAAGGTCCCCTGTTATTATGGTATTATCAGATATAATATTGCTCAGACTGAGTAAGGTCTGTTTCAAGAATCTGGGAGCATTTAAATTAGGTGCATAGATATTTAGAATTGAAATGTCTTCTTGTTATATTTTTCCCTTGACCAATATAAAGTGACCATCTTTGTCTTTTTTGACTTTAGTTGCTTTAAATCCACATGTATCTGAAAATAAGATTGCAACTCCTCTTTTCTTCTGAATTCCATTTGCCTGAAAAATCGTCTTCCAACCCTTGACTCGGAGCTTTAATTTGTCTTTTGAAGCCAGGTGTGTTTCTTGCAGACAGCAAATGGATAGCTTGTGTTTTTTAATCCAGTCAACCAATCTATGTCTCTTCAGTGGGGAATTCAAGCCATTAACATTTATGGAGATAATTGATAAGTGTGGTAGTATTCTATTCATCTTATTTGGTGAGAGTCCATTGCTTAGTTTTATCTTTTGCATCAGTGTGGAGGTTAGGTTCTGTCCTTTAATTTCTGAGTTCTTACTTTGCTGCTGATCCATTGTGGTGGTCAGTGTGCAGAACAGGTTGAAGTATTTCCTGTAGAGCTGGTCTTGTTGTGGCGAATTTCCTCAATGTTTGTATATCTGTAAATGATTTGATTTCTCCATCAATTTTGAAGCTTAGCTTAGCAGGGTACAGAATTCTGGGCTGGAAATTGTTCTGTTTAAGTAGATTAAAGGTAGATGACCTTGTCTTCTTGCTTGGAAAGTTTCATTAGAGAAGTCTGCGGTCACTCTGATGGAATTGCCCCTGTAGGTCAAATGGCGCTTACTCCTGATAGCTTGCAGAATCTTTTCTTTTGTCTTGACTTTGGACAGGTTCATCACAATGTGTCTTGGAGAAGCTCGGTTAGAGTTGAGGTGACCTGGGGTCCGATAGCCCTCTGAAAGCAGTGTGTCAGAATCTTTGGTGATATTTGGGAAATTTTCATTTATAATATTCTCTAGTATGCCTTCCATTCCTCTGGGGCATTCTTCTTCCCCTTCTGGAATTCCTATAACTCGTATGTTGTAACCCTTCATAAATTCCCATAATTCTGACAGTGAACGTTCTGCTTTCTCTCTCTTCTTTTCTGCCTCTTTTACTATCTGAGTTATCTCAAAAACTTTGTCTTCTACCTCTGAAATTCTTTCTTCTGCATGGTCTAACCTGTTGCTGATACTTTCCATTGCATCTTTAAGTTCCCTGATTGACTGTTTCATTTCCTTCAGCTCTGCTATATCCTTTTGATATTCTTCATATCGTTCATCTCTTATTTGATTCTGTTTTGGAATTTCCTTTTGATTATTTTCCACTTTATTAGCAGTTTCCTTCATTGTTTCCATCATTTCTTTCATTGTTTTCAACATGTGTATTCTAAATTCCCTTTCTGTCATTCCTAGCATTTCTGTATAGGTGGAATCCTCTGCAGTAGCTACCTCGTGGTCCCTTGGTGGGGTTGTTCTGGACTGGTTCTTCTTGTTGCCTGGAGTTTTCTGCTGATTCTTCCTCATGAGCGATTTCTTTTGTCTGTTTCCTTGCCCTAATTTTCCTTTCACTTTCTCTTGCTCTTTAAGTTCTTGTGCCTGTGGACTAAGGGATACAGGACCAGAAGGGTGAGAAGGTTGAAGAGCAAAAAAGGGATGAAAGAATGGAGGACCGAGTGATAAAAAAAAAAAAGATAAATAGAGAAAGGAGAGGGGGTGGGTAAAAGGAATATTGAGAAAAAGAAGAGAGGCACAGAAAGAGGGAGACAGAGCAATATAGGTGTACAGTAGGGTACTTTGATACAACCTTAAAAAAAAAGGCCACCTTCTGGGGGTGCCCAGTAGGGTGGTTCCCTTGAGGTCAGCAGCTCTTTGCTAACCTGATCAGACACAGTTCCCCACCTCCACCAAGTAGAGAGGAAAGACAAAAATGCTATAAACCAAACCAAAACAAGCAAACAGAAAACTTTACGGGATAAAATTGGCTGGAAAAACCAAATAATAGCGGTAGAAACACTAACAAAAATGAAGTTCTAAGTATTGAAATAGGCAGCAATGGGAAATTATAATTAAACTAGAAAAATTGAGAAAGAAAAAGGATCTGTATGGAAAAGGTCGAACTTAAAAAACAAAACAACAATCAACAACATCAAAATAAACAAAAAAAAAAAACCAACCAAACCAAAAAAAAAAAAAAAACACAACCAAAAACAAAGCAGTATGTATATGTTATTGAATATTGTCTGGGCAACACGTGGTCTTCTGGGGTATGAGCTGTTAATCACAGTTCTGATACTACTGGAGCCTGCTAGTTTCTCAAACCACAGCAGGTAGACACCCTAAATCTCTCTTCAGCCCACTTAAAAGGCACTTTGCGCTTGTTCACTTGCTGAGCAGAAGCTTTCCCAGGGAAGTGCTTATCGCTGGAATCACTGCTGAAGTGGCTATCCACTTACCCTGTGTGCCAAAAATGGTCTCCCTCTGCCCCTGAGGGTTAGGGCTGCAAGGTGGCTCAGACCCCGCCCTTAGGCTACTTGGTCGCTGGGTTACCAGCTCCCACCCAATTCCAGCTCTGCGACCCTGAGGGCGGAGCTTGCTGGGGAAGATCACTCACAATGGCTGCCTGTGACCCAGAGCCAAACACTATTAGCTCCGTCTGGCTCAGCGGCTCAGACTGGGGCCCTAGACAAAGGCCAAAGTTCTCTGCACTTCCGCTCAGGCTCTCCCCAAGGCAGTTCAGCTGAGTGCCAAGTCCAAAGACACCAAAACAGTTCACAGGTAAGGCCTTTCAGCTTTGCAGTCTCGCTGCTACTGAACTTACAGTTGCGGGCGGGTTTAGACGGATTGAACACACGTGACCACTTGCCGGTTTTCCACTGTTTTAGTCCTCCTCTTGGGTTCAAGAAGTCTCTCGCTGACTCCCTGTATCCTCTCAGGGGTGATGATAGGCAGATCCCACCAGCCAGAGATGCCTGGAGTCCTATCTCCCCAGACTCACGGTGCCCAGATGCAAGGAAACTGTTATTCGGCTGCCATCTTGCTCCGCCTCCCTGAGGTTACTAGAGATTTTACTTTTCTATTTCTAGTTAGTCTGGTCAATGGTTTATCTATTTTATTTGTTTTTTCAAAAAACCAACTCCTTGTTTCATTAATTTTCTGAATGATTCTTTTTTTTTTTTCAATTTCATTAATCTCTGATTTGATTTTGGATATTTCTTTTTTTCTACTGGGTTTAGGGTAAGATCGTTCTTCTTTTTCCAGTTCCATAAGATGACTTGCGAGTTTGTTGATGTACTCTCTTTCTGATTTTCGAATGTAGGCATCTAAAGTGATAAATTTTCCTCTCAAATCTGCTTTTACAGTATCCCACAGGTTTTGGTAGCTTGTGTCTTCATTGTTGTTATGCTCAAGGAAGTTAATGATTTCCTGTTTTATTTCTTCTTGTACCCATCTGTTATTCAACAGAAGATTGTTTAATTTCCATGCCTTTGTGTGGGGTCGAGCATTTTTGTTAGAGTTGAGTTCCACCTTTAGTGCCTTATGGTCTGAGAAGATACAAGGTAAAACTTCAATTCTTTTGATTCTGTTGATATTTGTTTTGTGTCCCAGGATATGATCAATTTTGGAGAATGTTCCATGGGGTGATGAGAAGAATGTATATTTTTTATCTTTGGGATGGAGTGTTCTATATACGTCTATCAAGCACAGTTGTTCTAGGGTCTCATTTAAATCTCTTATATCTTTGTTTAATTTCTGTTTAGAGGATCTGTCCAGCTCTGTAAGAGGAGTGTTAAAGTCCCCTGTTATTATGGTATTATCAGATATTATATTGCTCAGACTTAGTAAGGTCTGTTTCAAGAATCTGGGAATATTTGAATTAGGTGATAAATATTTAGAATTGAAACGTCTTCTTGTATTTTTCCCTTGACCAATACAAAGTGACCGTCTTTGTCTTTTTTGACTTTATTTGGTTTAAATCCACATGTATCTGAAAATAACATTGCAACTCCTCTTTTCTTCTGAATTCCATTTGCCTGGAAAATTGTCTTCCAACCCTTGACTCGGAGTTTTATTTGTCTTTTGAAGCCAGGTGTGTTTCTTGCAGACAGAAAATGAATGGCATGTGTTTTTTAATCTAGTCAGCCAATCTATGTCTCTTCCATGGGGATTTCAAGCCATTAACATTTATGGAGATAATTGATAAGTGTGGTAGTATTCTATTCATCTTATTTGGTGAGAGTCCATTGCTTAGTTTTATCTTTTGCAAGAGTGTGGAAGGTAGGTTCTGTCCTTTAATTTCTGAGTTCTTACTTTGCTGCTGATCCATTTTGGTGGTCAGTGTGTAGAACAGGTTGAAATATTTCCTGTAGAGCTGGTCTTGTTGTGGTGAATTTCCTCAATGTTTGTATATCCGTAAATGATTTGATTTCTCTGTCAATTTCAAAGCTTAGCTTAGCAGGGTACAGAATTCTGGGCTGGAAATTGTTCTGTTTAAGTAGATTAAAGGTAGATAACATTGTGTTCTTGCTTGGAAAGTTTCATTAGAGAAGTCTGCAGTCACTCTGATGGATTTGCCCCTGTAGGTCAACTGGCGATTACTCCTGACAGCTTGCTGAATCTTTTCTTTTGTCTTGACTTTGGACAGCTTCATCACAATGTCTTGGACAAGCTCAGTTAGTGTTAAGGCAACCTGGGGTCCAATATCCCTCTGAAAGCAGTGTGTCAGAATCTTTGGTGATATTTGGGAAATTTTCATTTATAATATTCTCTAGTATGGCTTCCATTCCTCTGGGGCATTCTTCTTCCCCTTCTGGGATTCTTATAACTTGTATTTTGGAATGCTTCATAAAGTCCCATAATTCTGACAGTGAACGTTCTGCTTTCTCTCTCTTCTTTTCTGCCTCTTTAACCATCTGAGTTATCTCAAGAACTTTGTCCTCTACCTCCGAAATTCTTTCTTTTTCACAGTCTAACCTGTTGTTGATACTTTCCATTGCATCTTTAAATTCCCTAATTGACTGCTTCAGTTCCTTTGGTTCCACTATATCCTTTCTATATTCTTCATATCATGCATCTCTTATTTGATTCTGTTTTTGGATTTCCTTTTGGTTATTTTCCACTTTATTAGCAGTTTCCTTCATTGTTTCCATCTTTTCATTCATTATTTTCTTCCTTCATTGTTTCCATCATTTTGTTCATTGTTTTCATCATGTGTATTCTAAATTCCCTTTCTGTCATTCCTAACATTTCTTTATAGGTGGACTCCTCTGCAGTAGCTACCTCATGGTCCCTTGGAGGGGTCACTCTGGACTGGTTCTTCATGTTGCCTGGAGTTTTCTGCTGATTCTTCCTCATGAGTGATTTCTTTTATCTGTTTCCTTGCCCTAATTTTCCTTTCACTACCTCTTGCTCTTTAAGTTCCTGTGCCTGTGGACTAAGGTTTCGATGAGTCCTTTTGTTACAGGACCAGAAGGATGAGAAGGTTGAAGAGCAAGAAGGGATAAAGGAAAGAAAAAGAAGGAAAGAAAGAGAAGAAAATAGAGAAAGGAGAGCGGATGGGTAAAAGGGAATATTAAAAAAAAGAATAGAGGCATAGAAAGAGGGAGACAGAGTAATATAGGGGTACAGTAGGGTACTTTAACACAGCCTTTAAAAACCCCAACCTCTGGGGGTGCCCAGTTGGGTGCTCCCTTGAGGTCAGTGGCTCTTTGCTAACCTGATCGGACACAGTACCCCACCTCCACCAAGTAGAGTAGAAAGACAAAAATGCTATAAATCAAAGCAAAACAAGCAAACAGAAAACTTTACAGGATAAAATTGGGTGAAAGGGAGGAGACAAGATGGCTGACTGAAGCCAGCTTTACACAGAGGTTCCCATCCAGTAGGGGAGTTAAAGGACAAAAATTCAGCAAATAACCTGGTGGATTTGAGCTGCACTAAGAGAGAAGGTTGAAGAACGCACGTCAACCCCGCTGAGGCAAGCTGCGACCACAAGGATACAAACAAAAGGTACAAAATCCATCACCAAGTGGATGTGAGTACCCTCCCCCGTAAGAACGGCTCAGAGTGCCCCACAAACAATCGGGCAGAGTTCAAAGGTCCTCCCACTACCTTCCATGGGACAGACTCTCTAAAAACTGGACCTACCTCCCCTACAAGGTTGCCACGGCAACCTCCTGCCAGGCATAAAACTGTGTAAACTGTATATAGTCTCCACCTGGAATTCTGAGCTCCCAGCGCTCACATTGAGGTCTGGAGACCAGTCCTCCAGGAGTTCAGAGTCTTGGGTGATTTCTCGAGGGGTGTGGATGGGGTCTCGGCTGCAGCTGGTTGGTGCCGGCTCCGGGGCATGGGAATGAGGAGAGGACGGTCAGTGGAGAGGGGACTGCACAGCAGCAGCAGTTCCCTGAGGCACAGTGCGACAGCCGTCTTTTTTGTATTGTCACAGCCAGTCATAAAACTGTCTAAAACTATGTGTGTTCTCTGCCTGCAACCCAGGCTCCCAGCGCTCCCCACGCTCCCCTCTGCTCTTGCTCCAAGGTCTGGAGGCCTGTCCCCCAAGAGTCCAGAGTCTTGGGTGATTGCTCAAGGGGTGTAGAAAGTGTGGGGCTGCAGCCGGTCAGTGCAGACTCTGGGGCACAGGAGTGGAGAGAGGACGGTTGGCCAGAAGGGAGCTACACCGGAGCAGCAGTTGCCTGAGCCATAAAACAGCAGCCCTCTTTTGCTAGCAATATGGCTCACTACCAAATATTCTGAAGCCACACCCCCTGTCTCCCTGGGCAACCAGAGACTCTGAGTATAGGATTTGCCTGAGGCAACTCCAACTTGCAAACTGGGGAAAAGCCCAGGGCTGAGCTGACCCAGAGGTCCGCTTTACTGAACCTAAGACGCACCGGGCCCTCAGGGGATCGTCAGCCTATAAACAATACAAGAGCAAAGACAAGCTGATTTGGAACTCAATTCCGCTTCTCTTCTGCAGGGGAACCGCAAAGTTGTCCTGTTCTGTTCTGTCAGTAACATTAATCAGGGGTGAGACTGAGTGAAAACCCCCCAACCTTCATCAATTTCCTGAGGTTGTCAGGCCTCACCTCCTCCTGCTAGAGATAGGCAGAGCACAGCGGCCTGGCAGACTTCCTTGTGATTCAGGCAGGTGCAAACTCCTGGAGTACCGAATCACTACTGGCAACTGGGTCAGCCAACTGCAGGGCTATCAGTGACTGGGTGTGACAGTGGTGCAAGGTGGGGAAGGAGGCAGCAACCTTCCCAGACTGATCTCTTGGCTGGGTGGCTCCTCCTGACTCCACACAGCACTGGAGCAACCACACCAGAGTAGTCACCAGACCCCTGTGATCCAGTTCCCAGAGACCTCTTAAACTCTCTCACCCGAGACAGGTGCAGACTGAGACAATTGATTTGGATGATTTCAACTGAAACAATCACCTGAGGACAAATCTGGTGGTGCCCTGGGTGCACAGTGGTAGGAAGGTTTTATTTTCCTTTTCCAATTGTTTGCTGGTGGGGGGGGCAGGGTGACTTAATTGCCGATATTTCTCCACAGCTGAGACTTCAATCCAAAGTATCTGTTTCACTAGGGTGGAACAGAAACCAGCTGAGAACAAGACAGAACCACTTAGCCCCACCACACCAGACAGGGCCCCAGTTTCTCAGGCCACAACACTGTACGGGCCCTCGACAAAGCCCCAGGGGAATAAATCAAAGGGAGTAAAACAACCGTGGGGCGGAATCAGCGGAAAAAATATGGTAACATGAATAACCAGAATAGATCAACCCCCCCCCACAAGGAAAGATATGGCCGATGTAATTGAAGATCCCATTCATAAACAACTGGCTGAGATGTCAGAAATCGAATTCAGAATTTGGATTGCAGACAAGATTAATAAAATGGAATTAGGAATTCAAGGAGAAATTCAAAAGTTGTCTCAAGAATTTAACGAATTTAAAGACAAAACTACCAAAGACTTAGACACACTGAAGCAAGAATTTGCAGCCCTCAAAGATATGAAAAATACAATAGAATCGCTGAGCAACAGAATGGAGCAAGCAGAAGAAAGGATTTCTGACATTGAAGATAAAGCCTTTGAACGCTCCCAAACTCTCAAAGAAGAAGAGAAATGGAGAGCAGAAATGGATCATTCTCTCTGAGAGCTCTGGAGTAATTCGAAGAAGGCTAATATCCAAATCATTGGAGTTCCAGAAACAGATGAAGTGGCCTCACTGGGCACAGAGGCCCTTCTGCATGAAATTATGAAAGAGTATTTTCCAGACATGCCTAGAGATTCTGAAATTCAGATAGCAGACAGCTTCAGAACCCCAGCACGACTCAACCCCAATAAGACATCCCCCAGGCATATCATAATTAACTTCACTAAAGTTAATATCAAGGAGAAAATCCTCAAAGCTTCCAGAAGAAAGAAAACCATTACCTTCAAAGGGAAGAATATTAGAATGACTGCAGATCTCTCTGCTGAAACTTTTCAAGCCAGAAGAGGGTGGTCACCGACTTTTAATCTCCTACAGCAAAATAACTTTCAATCCCAGATCTTGTATCCAGCTAAACTGAGTTTCATTTATAATGGAGAAATTAAATACTTTAATGACATTCATATGTTGAAGAAATTTGCCATAACCAAACCAGCTCTTTAGGATATTCTCAGACCTATCCTCCATAATGACCAACCCAATCCTATACCACAAAAGTAAACTCACTCAGAAACTTTGGATCAAACTCCAATTTCCACACCAGTGAAAGGATTAAAAATGCCCACTGGACTTTTGAAAATCTCGATACCCAAACTTCACCAGACTTATCAATATTCTCCATTAATGTGAACGGCTTAAACTGTCCTCTAAAGAGGCATAGGTTAGCTGGCTGGATACAAAAACTCAGGCCAGATATTTGTTGCATATAAGAGTCACATCTTAACTTAAAAGACAAATACAGACTCAGGTTGAAAGGATGGTCATCCATATTTCAGGCAAATGGTAATCAGGAAAAAGCAGGTGTTGCAATTTTATTTGCAGATACAATAGGCTTTAAACCAACAAAAGTAAGGAAGGACAAGAATGGTCACCTCATATTTGTTAAGGGTAATACTCAATATGATGAGATCTCAATTATTAATACCTATGCACCCAACCAGAATGCACCTCAATTTATAAGAGAAACTCTAACAGACATGAGCAACTTGATTTCCTCCAGCTCCATAATAGTCAGAGATTTCAACACTCCTTTGGCAGTGTTGTATCGATCCTCCAATAAGAAGCTGAGGAAGTTAACAACTTAATGGGACATCTCAAGCACCTGGAAAAGGAAGAACATTCCAACCCCAAACCCAGTAGAAGAAAAGAAATAACCAAAATTAGAGCAGAATTAAATGAAATTGAAAACAAAAGAATAATACAACAGATAAATAAATTAACAAGCTGGTTTTTCAAAAAGGTCAATAAAATAGATAAACCTTTGGCCAACTTAATCAGGGAAAAAAGAGTAAAATCTCTAATCTCATCAATCAGAAACAACAAAGATGAAATAACAACAGACTCCTCAGAAATCAAAAAAATCCTTAATGAATATTACAAGAAACTTTATTCTCAGAAATATGAAAATCTGAATGAAATTGACCAATACTTGGAAGCACGTCACCTTCCAAGACTTAGCCAGAATCAAGTGGAAATGTTGAACAGGCCCATGTCAAGTTCGGAAATAGCATCAACCATACAAAACCTCCCTAAGAAGAAAAGCCCAGGACCAGATGGTTTCACGTCAGAATTCTACCAAACCTGTAAAGAGGAATTAGTACCTATACTACTCAACCTGTTCCAAAAGGTAGAAAAAGAAGGAAGACTACCCAACACGTTCTAGGAAGCAAACATCACCCTGATCCCCAAACTAGGAAAAGACCCAACAAGAAAAGAAAATTATAGACCAATATCACTAATGAATATAGATGCAAAAATATTCAACAAGATCATAACAAACAGAATCCAGCAACACATCAAACAAATTATACATCATGACCAACTTGGTTTTATCCCAGGGTCTCAAGGCTGGCTCAATATACGTAAATCTATAAATGTAATCCAGCACATAAACAAATTAAAAAACAAAGACCATATGATTCTCTCAATCGATGCAGAAAAAGCTTCTGATAATATCCAGCATCCCTTCATGATAAGAACACTTAAGAAAATCGGCATGGAAGGGAAATTTCTTAAACTGATAGAGACCATCTAGAGCAAACCCACAGCCAATATCATATTGAATGGAGTTAAATTGGAATCATTTCCACTCAGATCAGGAACCAGACAAGACTGCCCAGTGTCTCCATTGCTTTTTAACATTGTAATGGAAGTTTTAGCCACTGCAATTAGGGAAGAAAAGGCGATCAAGGGTATCCATATAGGATCAGAAGAGATCAAACTTGAAAAAACAATACTTCGTTTTATATGGAATCAGAAAAAACCTTGAATATCCAGGACATTACTCAGAAATAAAAACAAAGCAGGAGGAATTACGCTACCAGACCTCAGACTATGCTACAAATCGATACTGATCAAAACAGCATGGTATTGGCACAAAAACGGAGAAGTAGATGTCTGGAACAGAATAGAGAACCAAGAGATGAATCTACCTACTTACCATTATTTAATCTTTGACAAGCTAATTAAAAACATTCAGTGGGGAAAAGAGTCCCTATTTAACAAATGTTGCTGGGTAAACTGGCTGGCAACCTGTAGAAGACTGAAACTGGACCCACACCTTTCACCATTTACTAAGATAGACTCTCACTAGATTAAAGATTTAAACTTAAGACATGAAACTATAAAAATACTAGAAGAGAGTGCAGGGAAAACCCTTGAAAAAATCGGGCTGGGCGAGTATTTTATGAGGAGGAACCCCCGGGCAATTGAAGCAGCTTCAAAAATACACTACTGGGACTTGATCAAACTAAAGAGCTTCTGCACAGCCAAGAACACAGTAAGTAAAGCAAGCAAACAGCCCTCAGAATGGGAGAAGATATTTACAGGTTATGTCTCCGACAAAGGTTTAATAACCAGAATCCACAGAGAACTCAAACGCATTAGCAAGAATAGAACAAGGGATCCTATCACAGGCTGGGCAAGGGATTTGAAGAGTAACTTCTCTGAATAAGACAGGTGCGCGGCCTTCAGACATATGAAAAATGCTCATCATCTTTAATCATCAGAAAAAGGCAAATCAATACTACTTTGAGATATCATCTAACTCTAGTGAGACTAGCCTATATCACAAAATCCCAAGACCAGAGATGTTGGCGCAGATGTGGAGAAAAGGGAACACTTTTGCACTGCTGGTGGGAATGCAAATTAATACATTCCTTTTGGAAAGAGATATAGAGAACACTTAGAGATCTAAAAATAGATCTGCCATTCAATCCTGTAATCCCTCAACTGGGCATATACCCAGAAGACCAAAAATCATACCATAACAAAGATATTTGTACCAGAATGTTTATTGCAGCTCAATTCATAATTGCTAAGTCATGGAAAAAACCCAAGTGCCCATCGATCCACTAATGGATTAATAAATTGTGGTATATGTACACCATGGAGTATTATGCAGCCTTAAAGAAAGATGGAGACTTTATCTCTTTCATGTTTACATGGATGGAGCTGGAACATATTCTTCTTAGTAAAGTATCTCAAGAATGGAAGAAAAAGTACCCAATGTACTCAGCCCTACTATGAAACTAATTTAGGGTTTTCCCATGAAAGCTATAACCCAGTTACAACCTAAGAATAGGTGGAAGGGGGAAAGGGAGGGGAGGGAGGGGGTAGGGGGTAGAGGGAAGGGGATTGGTGGGATTACACCAGTGGTGCATGTTATAAGGGTATATGTGAAACTTGGTAAATATAAGTGTCTTGGCACAGTAACTGAGAGAATGCCAGGAAGGCTATGTTAACTAGTGTGATGAAAGTGTGTCAAATGGTCTGTGAAGCTAGTGAATGATGCCCCATTATCATATCAATGTACACAGCTATGATTTAATAAAATAAATAAATAAATAAAATTGTGTGAAAACCAAATAATAGGGGTAGAAACACTAGCAAAAATGAAGTTATAATTATTGAAAAAGGCAGCAATGGGAAATTGTATTTAAACTAGAAAAATGGAGAAAGAAAAGAAAAAATCTGTATGGAAAAGGTTGAAATTAAAAAACAAAACAAAACAACAACAAAACAAACAAACAAACAAACAAACAAAAATAACCAAAAAGAAAGCAGTGTATATATCTTGTTGAATATTGTTTGGGCAACAGGTGGTCTTCTGGGGTATGAGATGTTAATCACAATACTGATACAACTGGAGGCCTCTGCTAATTTAGGCATCCACCCTAAATCTCTCTTCGGCCCTCTTAAAAGACACTTTAAACTTCTAAACTTGGCTAAGTGGAAGCTTTCCCAGCAAAGTGCTGTCACTGGGATCACTGCTGAAGTGTCTATCCACTTACCCAATGTGCCAAAACTGGTCTCACTCTGCCCCTGAGGGTTAAGGCTGTAAGGTGGCTCAGTCCCCACCTTTAGGCTGCTCAGTCACTAGGTTACTAGCTCCCACCCTATCCTTGCTCTGCGACCCTGAGGGTGGAGCTTGCCGGGGCAGTTCTCTCACAATGGCTCCTTGTGGCCCACAGCCAAACACTATTAGCTCCGTCCAGCTCAGCGGCTCAGTCTGGGGCCCTGGACAATGCCCAAAGTTCTCTGCACTCCTGCTCAAGCTCTCCCCAAGGCAGTTCAACTGAGTTCCAAGTCCAAAAACACCAAAACAGTTCACAGGGAGGACCTTTCCAGTTTGCAGTCTCGCTGCTGCTGTACTTATAGCTGCCGGCAGGATTAGACCGATAGAACACATGCAACTATTTGCCAGATTTTCCACTGTTTTTGTCCTCCTCTTGGGGTACAGAAGTCTCTTACTTACTCCCTGTATCCTCAAAGGGATGATTATAGACAGATCTTACCAGCCAGAGATGCCTGGAGTCTTATCTCCCCAGACTCACAGTGCCCAATTGTAGGAAAGGTGTTACTCGGCCACCATCTTGCTCTCACCTCCAACTATTTCTTGTTATTGCCTCTTCACATGTTTGTTTCTCTCCATCAGCATCTTTAGTTAATTGTGTATGTATTATTTGCTCTGGTGATCTTGTTCTGCCTAAAATCAGTCCTCGGGAAGTGTCTGCGTGTTCTTTGTTGCTCGCTGGGGCTTAGGTTTGGGTTGTTGGAGTGCTCTCAGGAATAGCTGTCCCAAGAGCTTTTCTAAGAATCTGCTGGTTTAAGATTCGTATCCCTGGGGTGTGCAGTGTGGGAGGGGAAATGGAAGAAGTTAGAAGTGAAAGAAGTTTAAAAGACGTATATATAAATGCAGGATATAGCTGTTATATAGATCTGAATTTTAACAAACTGAAAACTAATCTCAGAAGAATCTGTATGCTGATAATATTAAAAATACAACTTTTAAATGCAATAATGAAATTAAGTTATATTTTCAGAATGAATCCTTTTTGTGTGGAGGCAGAAACTAAAATATTTAGGAACAAAATTATATGATGATTAGGATTTGTTTGAAGATAATTGGGGGATGTGGTTATGGGTATGGGTACAAAAGAAATGAAATTGGCCTTGAGCTTGAGGAGGACAGCTGGTCTTCTCTGCCTCCATGAGTCTCAGACCCTTCCTCTCAATGTGATTTTGAGCTTCTTCTATGACAGTCTCCCATGATCACAAATTGGAAACTACCAGACCTTCCCAGACTTGGGCCTAGAACTGGCCCAGCATCACTTCCTCCGCATTGTATCCATTAAAGGGAGACATAGGACAACTGCAGCTTCAGTGTGGGCTGGAACTGAAGTTTCCATGGTGAGAACACTGGAAACCACAATTCAGGGGACTAATTTGAAGACTACTACCAGACCTGTGTATGAATTAACAACTCTACAGTTTTATAGCTGAGATGTCTTCTCTTTGCTGAGGACAGCTATATACCAGCTGTCTGTGCTGAGGACAGAGACTGTGATCTTTTCCTTCCCCAATTTGGCACATGGTCTCTTCCTCAAGCTCGCCAGTATTTCTAACTCAGCTAGTATCAATGCAAGGGGAGGGGGCGGCACCTGTGGCTCAAGGAGTAGGGCACCAGCCCCATACATAGGAGTGGTGGGTTCAAGCCCAGCCCTAGCCAAAACTGCAAAGCAAGGGGAGGCCAGAGCAGTAATAGGAGTGGAAGCTGTTACCATCATGGTGTCATGATAAGATGGCTTCGTTCTTTGGATTTGGCAAATCTTTTAGAGTTGATTCTTTTTCTTGTGATGGAAAGAGTGGCTGTGGCAGAGCTGGTGCTCTTAACATGTTCTTTTGAGGTCTCTCTTTAACTCACTAGAACTTTTTATTGTACTTTCTTCAACATGGACTAGCTACTTTCCTACCACTCGCTGTTCCCCTAAAGGCTCTGGTTCTCTTTTGACTATCTAATAAAGACTTCCTTCTGGAATGCCTCACTTCTCAGCTCCACCTGCCCAAAGCTCCACCTGCCCAAAGCCATCCTCTTGGGGCAAAATGTAGAACAACTCTAAGCTAGCTGTATCACAGTTCCGCACAACTGGAAACCCCATTCATATATGCTCAATCCAATAACTTCTGAGAGTGGAAGTTGATCTTGATGCAGTGGCATTTCCTTCACTCACACCATCAGAGAAGCCCTTATCGACCTCAAGTAAATTTATAGAAGATCTCCAAATGGGGAAAACCCCAAAACTACATTCTTGGGTGGAAAGAAAGGGCTTACAGCTTGGTTGTCTCCAAATAAGTCTTCACCATTCTCAACCTTTTTAGACCCCCATTGTTAACAAAGAGTTAATAATTATGTCCTGAGTTTCTAGGTACCTCCTTTTTTCAAGTCCCCAAGTGTGGTCTGTCTCACTGTGGTATCTAATACTATTTTCTCTTCGTGTCTCAGTCATGGCTTTGAATCTCCTATCCTGTGAACCTATTTGCAGGCACATGCTGAATTCACAGGCCTATTTCTGATTCAAATATTTGCTTTGAACACCTTTTCAAATGCTCACAAAGGTTTTCTTACTCTAGTACTTTGAGATGGGTGGATTGACACCCCAGCTATTTTAAGAACACAAAAGCATGCATTTTGTTTTAAAAATTATTTATAAACATAAAATCCTCAGGTTTCTTTACCCAACCCAAAAGAAAAACTAAATACTGTCAAATTCCCTTTTCTCCCTCTACTCTATACAGCTATGCAGATATTTATAGTTTAAGAAACAGGCCACTTTACAGACATAAATGGTCAGCAATTGTGGGCACGTCTTGGTAATCATTGGAGCAGGCAGCTGATGACCTCAAAAGCCTGTATTGCTGCTTCTATTTGCCCAGAGCTATGTTGACGGTAATTACAAGTTAATGTAAAGAAAATATTCTATTAAATGGCTTTCATTCTTTTTGAGAAGTACTTGGAAATGATATCTAAAATAAATATAGTAGAACACCCAAGGGACCACAACAGACAGGTCAACATACAGAGGTGATCAACACAGGAAGTAGGACTACTGTACTGATACGTACGTGTGGTGCTTGTCCAGTCTAGGAAAATTAGGTCAACTTAAAAAGGTGGTCAATGTAGGGAGGTGGTCAACTATGGAGGTTCTACCATATCTGAATTCTTGCAGCCATCTTTAAACTTTCAGTTGGTATTAAAGATATACCGCAAAAACAACTTACAACAATTTGAAATGACATAAAGAAGAAATATATTTGATTGTATATGTCACATACATCTATGTATATTTGCTAGTTATTACGTTTGTTTTGTTTTTTTTTTTTTTGCAGTTTCTGGCCAGGGCGGGGTTTGAACTCGCCACCTCCGGCATATGGGGCTGGCGCTGTACCCCTTTGAGCCACAGGCGCCACCTCTAGTTACTAGTTTTGACTATAAAAGTACCCAGCTAAAAGACGGCCATGCTGTGACCCCAGATGAAGTCATACTTGCATAAAAGTCATTTTAATGTGGAAAAAGTTGGATGCAGTAATTACACTGGCTTTTGATATTTGATTTATACCTGAACTCCATTTGTCCCAGTGCCCTGCCTTCCTTTCAGCTACTCTCCAGATTTCTCAGGTTACCTCCTCCTACCTGTCTCCCCCCTCCTCCCCGCCCCCGCCATTACTTTCAGTTTCACTCATTACTTTTCAGGAATCTTCTAAACTGTACAATTTTTCTAGTTGCATTGATATTAAGAATATAAAAACAGAGACTCACAACAGAAGCTGAATGGCCCAGCCCATAGGAGTTCCTAACGTCTTAGCAGGCACTGTCCCATTAATAATGAATAAGAGAGGTCTAATAACCCTCTCAAAGAAAAATCCATGTCACATGAAGCATACAAAAATGAGGAAAATCTACAATACGTGAACATTTAGGAGCCATTTAATACATGCAATAGCATGATTCAAAGCACACCATTTCCCCAGTAGTGACTCAGGCTGTCTTTCACCATGGCACAGGGCTCTGGAAGGCGCTGATAATACAAAGTTCAATAATGCAGTGTCCATGTCAAGTCTCTCTGGGAGGCAATGACTTAGTTGGAGACAGAAGGCTTCTGAATTCAGGCTGCTGATCCCTGAACCCACTATGTTTGCCCTGAGGGTACTGGATGCAGGAGCTACCTCACAGATAGGTGGAGGAGGGACTAAACCAGGGGTCCTCAAACTACGGCCTGGGGGCCACATGTGGCCTGCAGAGGACATTGATCCGGCCCTCCGGGTGTTTTTGCCACCGCTGCCTGCCCTGCTACAGTGCGCATGTGTGCAGCACTCCCTGACTCCCCTCCTCTCTTTCTCTCAACTCCTCCTCTGGGTCTTGGGATTAACTGATGCACACTTGCAATCACTTGTTACCACTATCAGTGACAAATATGGAACCAGACATTGACCATCTCATTAGCCAAAAGCAGGCCCATAGTTCCCATTGAAATACTGATAAGTTTGTTGATTTAACCTTAGTTGTTCTTCATTTTAAATATTGTATTTGTTCCCGTTTTGTTTTTTTAATTCAAAATAAGATGTGTGCAATGTGCATAGGAATTTGTTCAGTCTTTTTAATTAAAAAAAATTTTTTTTTAATTTTTAATTTCAGCTTGCTTGTTCATTCTTCTTTGTTTGAAGTACTCTTTTTTTGTTGTTGTTCATTTTCTTCTTCCTCTGGTGATGCTCTGTCCCGCTGTTTTTGATGTTAGTAGAGACGGGGTCTTACTCTGGCTCACTACTGCTCATACTGGTCTCGAACCTCTGAGCTCAGGCAATCCACCCGCCTCAGCCTCCTACAGCGCTGGGACTCACCACCACGCCAGGCCCATAGTTTTTTTCTTTTTTTTAAACTATAGTCCAGCCCTCCAATGGTCTGAGGGACAGTGAACTGGCCCCCTGTTTAAAAAGTTTGAGGACCCTAGGACTAAACAGTATGACTGGGTTTAGATGGAAAGAAATGTGAACAGAAATCCAATATAGAAATCCTTAAAGCAATGTTTAAAAATAATACTTCTAAGGTCAAAAACAACCCATACAAAAATAAATACTTTAAAACTTATTTTATTGAGCTAATTTTTTAAAATGTATGCCGGAATTGTGAAAAGCCAACTGCATCTGAAAATGCATTACCATATATAATAGCACTCTGTTACAAAAGAGAAACTGTGAGTACGCTTGCTTGCACTAATTACAGCGACGCCCACGCTATGCTGTCAATGAAAAGTGGTTAGGGTTATTATTTAGTAGTGAAGCGCTCCCCCTAGGGGACACATGTAGGAATTTTAACAAAAAATTCTAAGTAAATTTCATTTCCTCTTAGTATTTCCAGAACTAAGATAAATAGGGAATAGCTGCTTCACTGATAAGTCATATAAGAAATAGCATACTATAAAGACTCACCTTAAAGTCAAGGGATTACCATGGTACGAGTTGAGATGTAAGACAATTTTAGGGTGTTAAGTAGAGCAAGTTGGATGGTCTGAATGTTCCCCCCAATTTACATTTTGTATTCTAATTAAAAGGTATTAGAATGTGGGACTTTAGGGAGTTGATTAGGTCACGAATGATCTGCCCTCATGAATGCGATTTGTGCCCTTATGAAAGAGGCCCCAGAGAGCTGCCTTGCCCCGTTCACCATGTGAGGGCAGTATAAGGTGTTGCTGATGAGGAATGGGCCCTCCCCACACTTGGAATCTGCCAGTGCCTAGATGTTGGACTTTCCAACCTCTGAAACTGCAAGAATAATTTCTTTTGTTTATGAGGTAGAATCCCCAAAGAATGAAGATAGCACAGCTTCTCAACCTCTGCTGACACTGTTGATATATTGGGCTAACTTAAATCCTTTATTGCAGTGTTTGTCAACTTTTTTAATCTCATAGCACACTTGAACCTGTAATTAAACTTCTGTGACACACTTAAATTATGTTGATCAAAAAAAGTTAAAAGAGGGCTGGCCGCAGTGTCTTACACCTGTAATCCCAGCACTTAGGAGGCCAAGGTGGGTGGATTGCCTGAGCTCACAGGTTTGACACCAGCCTGAGCCAGAGTGAGACCTCATCTCCAAAAAATAGCAGGCGTTGTGGAGGGCACCTGTGGTCCTGGCTACTAGGGAGGCTGAGGCAAGAGGATCACTTGAACCCAAAACTTTGAGGTGGATGTTGAGCTAAGATGTCACGGCACTCTACCAAGAGTGACCAAGTGAGACTCTGACTCAAAAAAAAAAAAAAAACTTACTGTACTTTGAATTTGTTTTGAAAGTAACCTAATGACCTTTAAAAATTTTCACGGCACACCTAAGATCCTCTCAAGTAGCATCAGAGTGCCATGGCACACCAATTGAAAATCATTGCTTTATTGCATAAGGCTGTACTGAGCCCTGTAGGATGCTCAGCAGCATTCTTGGCCTTTACTCATTTGATACTAGAAGTAACTCCTCCCCAAGCCCACCAGTAGTGATAATAAAAAATGTCTCTCGGGGTGGCGCCTGTGGCTTAAAGGGGTAGGGTGCCAGCCCCACATGCTGGAGGTGGCGGGTTCAAACCCAGCCCCAGCCAAAAACTGCCAAAAAAAAAAAAAAATCTCTAGACATTGCCAGATGTCTTCAGGGGAGCAAAATTACCTTCAGTTGAGAACCACTGGAGTAGGATAATAACATGATACAACATCTTTTAATAGGATCACTCTCTTCTGTGTTAAGAATAGACATCAAACAACAGAGTAGGAGTGGAGATGGTGAAAAGTGGTCATATTTTGAAGTTAAGGCTGATGGAAATTTTCCAAGGATGACCATGTAATGAGAAAAAGAAGAGAGAGTAAAGGATAACATCAAGGATTTGGGCCTGAACAGCTAGAATTGAGTTGTCTTAACTGAGATGCAAAGTCAGGGGGTGGCGTGGCAGTTGTTTGGACTAGGGCATGTGCATAAGGAGCACAAAATTTTGGACATATTAAATATGACGGCCTTTGTTAGACACCCAAATGGAGATGTAAAATTGTGTTGAGTGTTAAGTCTAGAAATTAGAGGAAAGCTGTAAGCCGTTTACTGTTAAGTTTTAGAGTCCTTAGGGTTACAGATAATGCTTAATAAGCTTGCCTAGAAAGTGAATGTAATTTTTTTTTTCAGGTTTGAAATAATGATGTAAGTTTTAAATAAGAAGCTGAGAGCCCTGAGCAACTCTAACCATTCCATGAAGGGATATCAGAAGGAACCACAAAACAACATGAGCAGCAGCAAGGTAGGGAAAAAACAGGCAAATGTGAGGTTCTGAAAGTCATGAACCTTTGCGTATCATTTTTCTTTACACAAAATGGTTTCATCTTGGTAACTCCCTCCCCGAGGTGAGCACTTGTATCTGTACTTCATTATATTTTCTGTAATAATTTATTTACCTGGCTGTCTCTTCTAGATTATAAGCTCCTGAGAATAAGATTTCTCTTTGCATCTTTGTAACAACTAGCACAGTGATTAGACTTAGCACATATGTTCAATTGATACTGTAATGTAATAGGAAATTCATCCCTCTGAATGAAAATGTCCACACAGTAAGATGTTTATTGGGATTCTCACTTCAAAATTAGTAAAAGCTCAGATATAATTCAAGTAACTGTTGATTTTCTTTCTTTCTTTCCTTTTCTTTTTTTTTTTTTTTTTTTTTTTGAGACAGTCTCCAGTCTGTGGCCCTGGGTATAGTGCCAAGACATCATAGTAGCTCACAGCAACTTCAAACTCTTGGGCTTGAGAGATCCTCTTGCCTCAGCCTCCCGAGCAGCTGGGACTACAGACCTGTGCCACCACACCCAGCTAGTTTTTCTATTTTTAGAAGATATGGTGTTTCACTCTTGCTCAGGCTGGTCTCAAAATCCTGAGCTCAAGCAATCCACCCACCTTGGCCTCCCAGAATGCTAAGATTACAAGTGTGAGTCACCACACCCAGCCTGTGATGTTTAAATTATACAGCATTATCAGGTTTAGCCACCAGAATCTTCCCTGCTGGATCCTACTATGAAAGTGATATTGATTCTTGCCCTAACTTCAACCAGTGTCTCAGTGTCTTAACTTTATGTATTGAGACTCCAATAAGATTTTATTTTACAAAAGAAAATTGGTTCCAAAGCTGAAAATTATGAAACCATTCATCAACCCTAATATTCTACTGTTATCAGGTCTATCAAGAGACATGCTTGAAAGCTGGAGGCAGTTAGCCTTCATTTTACCTCTATATAGACTTTTGATTAAATAATTATCTAATCATATTGTAACTCTATGTGTCAGATTATGTAAAATGCTTTGTATATTAATACTTTGCCTTACTTAATGCTCATTAAAATGACATAATTAATTACGCAGACAAGGAAATTTAACTCAGAAATACTAAAAAGTATACTCCCAAGACATCTGGCTAGCCAATGGGAGAGCTGGATTTAAAACATATTTTATTCCAAAAATAATGGTATTCTAATAAATATTAAGCTCTACAGACTCATATGCATGGCTTTAACATGATAATAGTTTTTTTTTTTTTAACGTAGGGATTACTTTTGTTAGATCTAGGGAGGAAGAAAGGATAAAAATAGGAGCCAAAATTCCACTGTGGCATGTTCATAGCCACAGATCACGCTGGAAGCACACACATAGTAAAGAAACATGAATGTTTCTTCATAGAATTGTGGTCTTTTAAAAAATTTATGTTTTGTACTGTCCCTATTTTCAGGGAACGTTTGAGGTGTTAAGCTAAGTGTTAATTTGGCAGGGGTGATGGTAGTGATGTTACTTTTTATTACCAAAAAAACCCCTTAAACTTAACACAAGTTGAACAATATAATATAATGAACCACCATGTAAATATCACCAAGTTCCCAAAATCAACACATAGCCAATTCTATTTCATCCATATTCCTATCCATCTTCCTCCCTATATTACTTTCAACCAAATACCAAACATCATACCATTTCATTGTAAATATTTTAGTAGGTATCTCTAGGACTCTAAAAAAAAAAAAACATTGCTGCAATACCGTATCACATCTGAAAAGTTAACTGTAATTCCTTAATATGTTAAACTATTTTTTAAAGATTTTTGATTCAATATTCAAATCAGGTCCATTTACTGTGATTGATATCATCTAAGTATCTCTCATGCAATAGTTTCTTTCCCCTTCTTCCAACTTACTGAAGAAACAATTGCATCCTTTCGGTGTCATTCAACATGATCTTTTTGTTCTATTTCCTGTTAACTGGTAGATGCTTGATCAGATTTAGTTTTGATTCTTTTTGGAAAAATGACTTTATAGATAGCGCATTACACCATAGAAAGCACTTGATATCAGAAAATGTCTTTGTGTACTTTCAGATCTGAGGACTCATGCTAATCTCCATTAGAAGTTGCAAAATGGTGATATTATAATTTCATCCTTCCTTTTTCATTAAGCGGAATGCTTTTCTAAAGAGAAACTACCACTCATCTACTACTGTACTTACCCACCCAGGGGAATTTATGTAACTTGTATGGGAAATGCAGAAAATACTAATACTGGGTTCACAAATTGTGGGCCCTGGGCCAGAAACATTAGAATTACCTCAGAACTCAGAAATGCAAATTCTTGAGCTCTAACCCAGACCTACTAGATCAGAAAATGAAGGTCTGATTCAGCAACACATGCTTAAAAAGGCTCTCCAGCAAACTCTGATGCATACTGAATTGGAGAAACTAATGACTATACCTTTCCAATTCTTAAAATGCTCCTGGCAAAAGCTATTGGCTTCTTACTGCACCTTACAATACCAAAGTTAGGTTCTAGATTTTTTTCCTATGTGTATTTTTCCCAATTCATCTATAAAGTAAGAGAATCATGTCTTTTGACTTTTATCCTATCAAACCTAGCATTGTACTAGTCTATAAAGAATAAGTCTATAAATTAAAGGACCATTCCTTCAACTTTATTTGTCAAACATCTAGCATGGTACTAGTCATGTTCCAAAGTTTTCAAAACTTAATTACATATAGCTAGATTTATTGTTGCTTTGAAATAGCTCAATTAAATAAAAAATTATATCCTTATTAAATCTCCAGGAATATAACTTGTACTTAAAGTGGTCTAAATGAATAGACAGGAAAACAGTTTCTAATGTTAGGCCTGAATCTCTCATGCCTGTTGTTTTGGGACTTCACCCTGGAAAAAAGGCAGAAAATGTGCATGAAGGGCAGGGGGCGGTGGCTCACACCTATAATCCCAGCACTCTGGGAGACCAAGGTGGGTGAATTGCTTGAGCTCACTTGACTAGCCTGAGCCAGAGTGAGACCCTATCTCGACCCAAAATAGCCAGGCATAGTGGGAACTTACAGTCCCAGGTACTCGGGAGGCTGAGGAAGGAGAATCACTTAAGCCTAGGAGTTTGAGGTTGCTATGAGCTGTGATGCCACGGCACTCTTGCCAGGTTGACATACTGAGACTGTCTCAAAAAAAAAAAAAAAAAAAAAAAAAAAGAAACTGTAGATGAAGCCTATGGTAGACCCAATAATAATGGTCCCTCAAGGAGTCCACACCTTAATCCTTAGAACCTATAAATACATAACCTTAAATGACAATAAGGACTTTTGCAGGTGTGACTGTAAATTAAGGAGATGAGATGGGAAGATTATCATGTTCATCCAGGAGAAGGCAGATTTTAAGATGCTACACTTTTCATTTTGAACACAGAGGACCAATAAGCTCCCAGAACGCCAGGAACGCAGTTCTAGAAGCTGGAAAAGGCAAGTATTAGATCCTCCCATACAGCCTCCAGAAGGAACAAACCCTGCCAACATCCTGAATCCACACCAATGAATCTGATTTTCAACTTCAAAACTGTCTAAGAAAATTAATTTTTGTTGTTTTAAGCCACTTAAGTTGTGGGAATTTGTTACAGCAGGAATAGGAAACTAATACAAAGCCTTTGATAAGTTTTTATTGTGAAATGCTGGATTTAGAAAAAAGTACAAAATGCCAACAACAGTCAGATGTGTACAAGTACAGTATTTCAATAGTCTATACATGTGAACAGCTTACCATGTTGACTGCTGAATGCATATTTAAACCAATATAATCTAAAAAGGAGTGCAATATTCACAGGCTATTAATACATAAATAACTTGGAGCCAAAATGACCCTCACTGGTAAATGCTAATTAACAGTGGGAAACAGGCTAAGCTCACAATACAGCACACCAAAGTATCTCCTTACAGATCCACATTTAAAGAGTATCAGCTCATTATGTCAAAACACTACAGATCCAGAACAGGGACTCAATTGCTAGTTTATACAATTGCAAAAAGTTTAAGTTATAAAATAAGATCATTAAGTAAACGAGGGTATTTAATTGGGACTAAATACTGTGAAGCCACTAAAAGGTTTTAGCCTTGAATTTACAAAGCTTAAATTATTTAGATTGTTAATGTTAGCTAATATTAAAATGGAAAATTATTTACTTTTAATGTTAGAAGATAATTCAATTTTTATGTTAGCAAACATTAAAAGTAAATAATTTTCCATTTTAATGTTAGCTAAAGGGGAGGGCAACTTTGTTTTGTAGCATCTTCAACAAGGTATAAGAACTATTACATAGTAAAACCATTAATGACCACTGTGGATTGACACATGGCTATATAAAACATTATAAATTTTAAAGAAAGGTAATGACTATATTATGAATTTAGCAAATCCTAAAAACACCAAAATCCATGTTAAGGCATTATTTGTCATGGTTAAGAGTACTAAGTTTATTACATGAAGATCTCAAAAATAAACTGGTTTAATTTTTCCAAGATTCTGACCGAATCTTTTACTATCACTTGAAAATTACCCTATATTATGCTTCCAAATTGGACAAAGAACTATTTGGTATCATGTTATAATAAACTTATAGGAAGAGTCTACAGAAATACACAAATATCATGTTAAAAAGAATTGTTATATTCATGTGTTCTTATGAAAGCCAATCTTTCATGACATAATCAATGCTTGTCTAAAAAAACCCTCCAACACTGCTACATTTAATAATAGTTTATTTGAAACAAATCATCTTTGCCCATAAGCTCCTAACACAAGGGACTCTCTCATTCTAGATAGTGTACTTAGCAATGTCTGAGGTTTTAAGACTGTACTGCTATAAAATGTGAACTGATATCAAGTAGATCAATTCCATTAGAGGCTGAAAATCACTGGATCAGAATATAATTAGTCATTAACTTCACATAACCTATTCCACCCTACCTTCACCTTTTATAGACAATTTTAAAGTCTTTGAGATAATTTACTTATAAATAGTGCTAGAATCTTAAAGATTCCAATTTATTCAAAGATAATCACAGACTGGATTAAAAATTATTTAATATTTTTCAGATTTGCCTTAAATTTACAGATTAAGTATGGTATACATAAATATTAGCTTACATAACCACACATTATAGGGAAAGCAGAGAATATCATTGTAGAAACAGTATAATTTTTAAAGAATTTGTATTAAAAAAAGCAAAACAACTCAAAAAATATGAGTATGAATCCATACGACAAAAAAATAAAATTACTCTATTGGAAGTGACTTAAAGTTAAATCTTTGGGGAAGTATTTTGACATAATTAAATGAATTCAATAACCAAAAGCTTCCCTATTACAGAGAAACAAACCACAAAAATCTTCTAAAGTTGATATGCATTTTCAGTTAGTTCTTAATGCAACCTCAAACATTTCACTAGCAACTTTGATTTCCTTTTGAAATAGGTTCTGTACATATCCATTTATATACAAACATTTATTAAACATGATTTTAAAACAAACTGTATGTACAAAAGATCAGCATTCCTATAAATAAAAACATTAGGTGGCAAAAAGGCACTTGTAAGTAAAAAAATCTACAGTAGTCTTTACAATACCAACACATTTTACCTTGGATACTGTACAATAACATTAATTCCTATACCAATAATGAAAATGATAGGTTACTAATATTAATGATGTAGCTTTTAAAAACATATTTACATATATTCTGACGTTTACATTTAATAGAGCACCATGATTCTCTCCTAAATTCATGTTGATGCAAAGTAAAAACACTATTCCCAAAAAACCAGTGTTCACCACTTTGTTTAAAAGTTTTTGTATTTCTAAATTGAAAACTGTTTACCTGAAATTAGCATAGTGAAAAACAGAAAAACAACACAAAAAAACCCTGATGCTTTGATCTCTAAAAACCATATCTACTCTATTATTGCATGTTAAGTTTTACAAAGAGCACTACTCATGCACTCCTTTACAATTGCGTAATACTATTGCTGGCAAAAAAGTTCCTGGATATCAATTAATTAAAAATTCACTTCAAACCAGTTGAAGTTTTATTTGAATGTTTTACAACTTAAAAAATGCTGTATATCAGTTACAAAAGTGAATAGGAAACACGCCAATTCATTTGGTGTGCAAAAATATTTTTCCACTACACAGAATTTTAGGGCTTCACAGAATTCCCCACCCCCCAAATTTACACTTTAAGCAGAAACAATAAACAAATAACTATTTTATTCAAGGAGACGTTAGTATACTTCCACTTTTGTCAAACTTTTTACCCTTTGACAATGCTGCAACCTGTTTGAGTAGTTCTCTGTTTTTGGCCTGTGGGAGACAAAAATATTGAAGATTAAAAATGTTTAAAATATTATTGAGAGTCATGCCGAAGAAATACTTATTTCTTGTTTAAATACTTATTTAATACTATTCTTTAATGTTTAAATACTTATTTAATACTATTCTTTCCACTTAACGGAAGACTTTACCAAAACAGTAACAGATTAAATGAAAGAGTTGGTACATTTAGGTCATCTCTTTAAGGTTGAATATGTAAAAGAAAGTTCTAGATTGGTTTATTAGCCCCCCCCTTGTAAATGTCACTTTAATTGTTATCTAAAGATAATATGTATAATTGGTTGCAAAAAAAAAGGGAAACAAAGTGAACCCACTTAAAAGAAGGTTCAAATTTTAAAAAGAAAAAAAAATTTGCCCTGTCTTAAAAACATGAACTGAAAACTATAAAAAATAATCTGTATTTTAAAATGAAAAAAATCAAACACAAATCAAGTGCTCATTTGGGAGGAATACTTCCCAGCAAGCTATATGAAGTCTTGTAGAACAAGCTAAGAGGTCATTCAGGCCATTCTACAAAAAATACTCATAACTTATAAATTTGCCAAAGGCATTCTAAATGATAACTCATTTTTTTTAAAGTGCCTATCAGAACTGCCTTTGTCTGATCTTGCTCTTGGTCCTTCGATCGACGTACAGTCATTTTGCACTGGCTTTGGTGTCATTAGAGCAGTTCCCTGTCATCACTGTTCAATTTCATGGAAGCCTGAAATTTTTTTTTCTTGCCAAGATTCAATATTTCACTTTGCTAACCACCTCAACTTAATTTGTACTTCATTATCAAATGTCCTATCCATCAACAAAGACAAAGAGTTTGTCCCTGAGCCAATACACTAAGATAATCATTAAGTTCAGGGAAGATTTTCATATTCTCACTGCTTTTGCCACCTTATGTGGTCTCTTAACTGTGGAAACTGAGACAATAATGATTCCTGTATATACAAATACACTAATGATCAAGCATTTTTCTGATGTTTCTGAGCCAAAATGGGAAGAGTGATGATGATAGTTTAAAACCTGAACACTGCCCTAAAATTAACAAATTTTTGAAAGTTACCCTCTGACTTATGTTTAAAACCATTTTCCTTCACAAGTTTCAAGATTTTTTATTATCTAGACAAGACAGACATTTTTAACCTCCATGCTTCCTCTTCTAATTTGAGCTTGGTATGGACAGATACCACCATCTTCTCTGTGTGCCACCTTAAAGTAGTTTCATGAAATACCAACCTTCTACAGGCTTTGTACTTCCATTCCCCCACCCTTCTACAATCAAACTCTTCCTAATTAACACCCATGACCTCCAAAGTGCAAACATTCTCAGCACTACCTAATAGGTATAAATCAAATCATTTTTTATGTTCAAACTTCATGATATAGTTTCTTTGTTCAATGGTTATTAAATAACTAAGGTGGTAATGAAAAGCTTCTATTTTGAATTCAGTAACAATTTGCAACTTAGAAAACCATGACAAATTGCGAAGGACTATTCTCTCTTGAAAACTAAAAGTTTGAGAAACTCAGGGGACAAATCAAGTGAGAATGTACCTGGCAGTTAGAGGAATCAAGCAGCATACTCCTAAGCAGCTGGTTTATTACTCAGCTGTCTGGTCCTCGTCAGTGTCGTAGTTTAAAGTTTGTCTTTAATTGTTAACTACAGATTATTTAGTCTATAACTGTAATAAATCCACTGGCAAGTAAGAAATTTAGCAAACATAAATTTTAAAATACAAATTAATGAAGGGCATAATAAAGGCTATGTCTGTAATCTGGCCCTCAAAAGACCTCCACCAGATCTCTAAGTTACATTTATTATGCTGATATACTAAATGATTAAAAAAATGTAAATCTCCAAACTACCTTTTCTCAATCAAGAAATTTTTAAAAATGAGTTTATAATTTTCATTCTAAGTACAAAGTACAATAATTCAAATATTTTATCTTGAAAGCAGCTTTTCTATTTAACATAGCTATTTTCAATCTACACTTTAGTCCCCTAATCATATCCCTCCAATACATTTACTTTTTAACAAATAGGAAAAAAGCCTTTAAGACAGTGTATCAAGTTTTCAACGAATACAAATCCAAATCTTTCTTATTCTAATTTGAGTACATTATGAAAAAATTTCATAATGCAAATATTTAAATAAATGCACATGTAAATTCTTTTATCCTTAAATTATTTCGTTTTGCAACCTGAAAAAAAAAAATCAATGCAATTATTTAGAAATGTTGGTCTGAAAGAGTATGTATCTGGATTAAGAACTACACAGATCTTGCTTTAAGTCCTGCTCTGCCACTTAATCTGCTATGTAAGCTGGAGTATATTTTCTCATTTGTAAAATAGAAACTTCACCTCCTACCTCAAAATGAATTGAAAAAACTAAATGAATATATAAATTATATAGAAAACACTTAGCCTGACACACTGACTGTAGATAGAAGGCTCTCAAATGTTAGGGCCCCTTTCTCTTTTAGCCACTTACCTAATTAAACAGAATTTTTATTTGGTATTTTTAATATTTTACATAATTTAGGGAGTGTTGGGGGGATATTTCAGACAACTTTTTCTCATCATGTTCAGTGCTTATTCCCAAGTTTGATAGTTAAAAATATTTTAAAGACTGTTAGAGCAACATAAATTTTGTGTTGAGGAGTTCACTATCGTATAAAGCAAAATATTTTACTATGTTTATTTACCTCAGTAAAGAATCCTACTTGTTTCACTGGTTGCTAATGGGAGTTGGATAAAAAGACAGCACTTTGCTGTAACAGAATGTCTCTAGCCATAATACAAAAAAGATACACGGAAGTGGTCTGATAAGAAGAATGAAGTACCCTAAGGTGGTGGGAACACGCGTATATCAGGGGAAAGTATAGGTACACGTTAGTCAGAAGATGTAGGTTTCTATCTATGTCCCTACTTAATGTGTAACCACAGTCTCAACTATAAAATGGCCAGGCCACATAAATTGCAAAGAACAAATAGGACAGCATTTGTAAAATCATGCTAAAGATGATTCTATGTAGATATTAATTACTCTTACATTATATGAAACTTCAGCTATCAAGCAAGAGGTGAGCTTCATATACCAATCAGCTTGTCAAGAGGGTTTTCCCTTTGCTTCCAACTATGATTTTGAAAAACAGAAAATGAACTACTCTTCTGAACAGTAGGAAAAACTAAGTTAAATTATATTTAAGTACCACTCACAATTATATTGTTACCTCACTTTGGATTTACTTCAAACAGAGCTTTGGTTACATCACATTAAATCAGAGATCAACAGGTGATCTCTGATGATCTAGGTGATCATCTGGTATTAATAACTGAATGAGAAAAGTAAGAATATCCTCAATCTAAAATACTTGCTTGGTAGATGAAAAACAGTTAACATACAATAAGGCTGATATATGGCACAGGCAAGCTCTCAGGACAGAGGTTAGATAGGTATTTCCATAAATCACCACTTATTCAACAAATGATTCAAATGTCTACTATGTGCCAGGTCCCATGTGACATTCCTCTTCAAAATTCTTTGTAACAGTAAATCAGATGAGGTTTAAGACCAGGCCATCTGTATGTCAAATTTTCACAGGTTCCTAAATCCTTCCAGATTTAGGCTATTTGCAAAGAAGCACGAAGAATACAAAAACCAGAAGACAGAACAGTGTTCTCACTTGGTGTGTTTTAAAAAAACAGGGCAACCAGGATAAAGGAGAGAAATGGAGGGGGAAGAGAAGGGAGGAGGGAGGTTTGATGGAGGGTAAACAGGGGGACCACACCTTTGGAACATTATTACAAGGGTACAAGTCAAATCTATCAAGTATAGAACATAAATGTATTAACACAATAATCAAGTAAATGAGGGGAAAACTATATAAATTAGTTTGATGTAAGCACTCCAAATTGTATAAAAAATCAACACATTGCACCACACAAATGCATAAATGTATTTATGATCTATATGTTTATGACTTAATCAAAGGAAAAAAAAAACAGGGCAGTATTAATGCCTTCCTTCCAGAGCTGTAGTCTCCCATCAAATTTTGGTGGTTTTGTACTGGCAAGTTTTCCTTGCTTTTAAAAAGACTTAAAACTTCTTAATCTTAAAAACCTTGTTACTAAAGATTAAGTCTACAAAAGTCAGAACATAAAAGTCGAAGGGAGCATGTAATTAATTTAGTATGATCTCATTTCTAAATTCGTGAAGCCTAGGTGAGAATAAGCTTTAGTGAGGAAATAATCTGTATCTTTTTGTTGGACGCATGCCAGACATCAGATACTACCCTTTTTGTTACTGTGGTGACTCTTCATTTCACACTCACAGCTGTTCTGTGAATTTAAATCCTGCTGAATATACTTGGCAGTACTCAGAAGCTGAGGTGGATCACTACCCGCTGGCACGTAGCAGAACCCTATCTGGCACTGTGCAGACCACAATACCCAGATTAAGTTTAAGTCTTCTTGCCTTTCATCACTGCAGGTAGCATAAATGTCCACAACCTGAAATCCCTAAGCATTGGTTTTATACACCCAACACCTTTCTCCTTATCTGGAAAGATACAGCAAGAATGATTGCCACTAAAACCTTCTTTTCACCTTAGTTTCATTAATTTAATGTTTTTTTTTCTTTTTTCTCTAGCCAAACAATAAGTTGAACATATGTAATGTTCAAAACCCCATGTTTATGCAAAAATTTTTAGGATTAATGTACTAAATCACCTTCCAAGTGATTTCAAATAATAATTTTTAATGGGATCAGGACTAAAAACTACTATAAAGTCAAATCAAGACTGAAAGGTATAATATGTAGGAAAGAAGGACACCAACACCAATCAACATCAATGAATGTCATTACCCAAGATCAGCTGAACATTTTACATAAAAAATGTCATTTACCTGAAGTTGTTCCACAGTTTCTTTGTGAGCTTTTTCCATACTGTTCATCTTGGTTCTCAAATTTGACTCTTGGTACTGAAAGTCTGCCTTTAGTTCAGTTAACTGAGAGATTAAGAGAAATATACGTATATGTGTGTGTGCATGTGTATTGTGTACACATACACAAATGCCTCCCATTTTAAATATCCTTCATAATAACCTCATGTTTCATTATACAAGTGTAAGATGTTAATAGCAGTTTTCTGAGTTTTAGAACCTACCCAAAATTTGCTTTATGAAGAACTGTTTTACTATAATTTTACTAAGAAGAAATCAATAAAACTTGAGACATTGCCTTTTATTTTTCTTAAAAAAAGTGGCTTCACCAAAGAATTTGACAACTGGTATGCCAACAAAAAAGCTTAGTGGCTAATACCTTGGAAAATGCCTTAATTAAAATGTACTTCACACTAATATAAACAAAGTAAACATTTAAACTAGTTTCAGGTTAAAAACTATCAATATTTAAAACAAAGCTTCATACTGGGCAACTATAAAGAGGAATGATCTTATCAGCCAAAAACTGTATTATTTTAAAGTTCATGTCCAGAATTATGTACACAGTACTATCAAACCTCTGGGTATAAAAGGAAATATAATTAACCTGGCATGAATAAGGAAAGGGATACTATAAAATTTGGGCTAAATCAGACAAATACTAAGAAAAAATGAGTAGTTTGAGGTAGCAAAGAAGACTACATGACAATTTTTTCATACACATAAAGTGACATATATGAAAGTACAATCATCTCACGGCTTCAAACTAAAAAATAAGTTATACAATTCCATCATCAGAACCATGCAGGAGCAGCTTCAGATTATTTTTAAATGTCTTTCATTTTGCAAGCTTTAAACATTCGTATTTTTTTTTTTTGTAATTATCCAGGAGTTAATAAACTGAAAGACATATAAGAGCAAAAAGACAGAAAGTTGTGGTGTCTTATCCTCTTAATCTTTCCAAATTCTGTCAAATTGGAACCATGACTAAATTCTTTTTCTCTCAATTTTCTGAGAGAATTCCTGTTCCAAAATGCCACTCACATCAGATCACTTAAGACAATTATTCTATTCACCACACTTTGTGTTGCCTCCAGACTATGAAGTTCTGGAAAATAAGGATTGTGTCTTATTTTATCATCTTTGTATCCTCATGATCTACTACAGTGTCTGGCTGTAGAAGTCACTGAGTTACAGTTTATGAAATCAATTCAGGAAAATAACTTGGTTTCTTAGGTTTAAAAGAAAAAGTTGCAAATGAGTAACTATTTTAGGTTTATTACTTTCCTTACAACACTGCTTTTTTAATCCTCCTTAGTTTTTTTTTTTTAAAGAGGAACACTAAGAGCTTATTAAAAAATGCTGTCAATCAAAAAACTGTAAAACAAAGACACCTGTAATTATCCTATTTTTATCCTATATGTCAATCTGATTTTCATATACTGAATTTGCTTGAAGTGAGGTACAAATGTATTGAAATAAATGCAAGTCCACTAATGATCAAGGTGTGGGAAAATGTAACATAAAAGTTATTAGATGAAAGAAGGAAAAGCCAGATCAAACTCAAGCACTACCATGAACACTCAAGAGATGGATAATTCATATACATATTTCTAATCATGTCTTGTTCATAATTTTAAAAGTAATGCTTCTAATGTTCTCTTACTGCAAAATAGGTTAAACTACATCTTACGGGACCATAAACAAGCATATAAGTAGGTTCCACCCTTAAAGGTGACTAAACATTAATAATAGTCCCTAACAGTGCTTACGTATGCCAGGAACTGTAATAAATAACTTGCACTTTCACTGACTCATTACAACCATCCTATGAGATAGTATTAATGTTCTCGTTTTTTAAATGAGAAAACTGAGGCCTGAGGAAGTGATGAATTCAATTAAGGTAGCACAGAAAGTGTTAGAACTGGGATTTGAACCTAGGAATGGCTAAATAACTTCAAAATTGTTTCCTACTCTATGTGTGCCATACTGATTTCACAGTGTAAGAAAACTTTAAATCTGTAATTCTGTTAACATTCTTCTTTTCACTAAACAGACAATATATCTGATATTCCTCCTCACTGAACTGATAAACAACATCCCAATAAGTACACTTACTTCCTATGATCTTTGATATCTATTGCTAATCACTGTCACAGGAAATTCCCACACCATTTCTGGATTGATATCAGTACATGATCAGTATATTAAAGACTACTTTCAAGCAACATTCTTAAATAACAAGGGCTTTTAAATAATCCATTTGCATCTCATTTTTAAATTACAATATCAGACCTATTTTTTTCTTTTTTTGTAGAGACAGAGTCTCACTTTACTGCCCTCGGTAGAGTGCCGTGGCGTCACACGGCTCACAGCAACCTCCAGCTCTTGGGCTTATGTGATTCTCTTGCCTCAGCCTCTCGAGTAGCTGGGACTACAGGCGCCCGCCACAACGCCCAGCTATTTTTTTGTTGCAGTTTGGCCGGGGCTGGGTTTGAACCCGCCACCCTCGGCATATGGGGCCGCCGCCCTACTCACTGAGCCACAGGCGCCGCCCGATATCAGACCTATTTTTAAATTACAGGCTTACTAAAAACTAGGATTAAGAAATTACTATTCTAATTAGTTCTCAGTTAATTCTTAGAACTAAAATTATGAAAGATCATTTTTATTTATCTTCATCAGATAACTTGGACTCCAGTTGAGCTTTTGTTATTTGTCTCATTAAGAATCATGCACAATAAATATTAATTACCAAATTGTTATAGAAAATCTAATAAAAGGTACAAGGATTAAGCAAGAGTCAAGATGTAAATTCTACAAGGCTTTAGTGAACTGTATTCTTACCTTTTTATCTTTTTCTAAAATGGTCTGGTCTCTTTGCTGTAAGAGACGCTTAAGTGACATCACTTCTTCTTTCAGTTGACTTATAAGGACAAAATTGTCTGTTCCCCCACTATCTGCTGACTGATTTATAGAGCTACTAAAAAGAAAAAAGTAAAACACAGTTAAATGAAGTAGAACAAAAATTAGCAGTTGTTCAAATTGCATAAATTAGACAATTCCACAAACATCCTTAAGGCTAATGCAAAAAAATATGTACCTGACAGAAATGGATGCAACTGGCAAATTACCTTACTAATGGCACACATTACATACACCTGCAGAAATATAATTCAGTATTAGCTTTTAGGGGGTCAATATTTCTAGTGTTAAGCAATAGGCAGCCAATTTGTACAGTAACATCAGCAAACTTTGGCTAATGAACTAAAAATAAAGTCACGCTCATAATATTTTAAATCTAAAAACATTTCAAAGCAGGTCAATTTAAAATATCACAATTCGATTTGTGTTTCTTTGAAGAATAAAGATAATGTTCTCTATTCAGATTTCTTTTTTCAAAACCCAAATTAATTCCCCAAAAAAACTATATAGTTCAGTGCCACTTTCTTATTGCCAAAATTAAGTTAATTTTTTAACTATTATGTTTACTCTTCTCGGTGACTCCAAGAAGTCAATGTACAAAATATGTTTCTAGTCTCTCATCTAGTTATAACTGGCAATTGACCATAACTGTTCAACTGAGTTGTATTTTTATAACACTAAAGGAATTCATTTTTACCTATCTCCATTAGATGGCTTAGATTCCAATTTGGGTTTTTTCTTTGGAGTTTCATTCTGAATTGCTGCAGAGGATTTATGGCTGAAACCAAACATTAATAAGAATAATTAGAGTAAAAAGAGTAGAAAAACCAAATGGTAAGTTATTTTTCTTCCCCTAAAGTATTACTGAACATCACTAGCTCTTTTTAAAGCCTAATTATCAAAGTCAAAAGAATATCACATTTACAAAAATACACCTCCAAATATACTTTGGAAAATATATTAATGTATTTACCTCTGTTTCCATAGTCCCTGCTCTTGTTCTGGGCTTAGATTGCTGATTCTGAAAAATACATAAATGACATCTAATGACATTTATTTAATATTTAACAGCATTCGTTCTCAATGGAATCAAATTGTGTTTATAATCTTTTATTCAGAGAAGGGCATAGTTAAGTTTTCAGGCTAACCTAACACATTTAATTAATCACATTCAAATGAGATAAAGTCTAATCAAATAACTACTAGCCATTTTGAAGTCCCTCAGAAAGATGCAATGATAGAAATTTAATCTTCTTTTTAATCAGGATCTCCATAATTCTATTTAGTATCATACCAATGTTAGGGTATATGACCATGAAAATAATCACAAAAGGATTCTATAAAGTCTAGAAATTATTGTACTTTGGCTGCCCTTAATATTTCAGACAAAAAATTTCTGTCTTTAAAGTTAAGGCTTTCCTGATAACCCTAAGTGGAGATTCTTCCTTTTGAGTAATTCCCATTTCTCAGACTAGTATGCCAAATTAAGCAACAAGAAAATGTCTTTATTTCTTTGATTCTTTCCCAGTTTTCTTAAGAATCCCATCCAAAGTCTCTCACTTTAGTTCTCCAGAGAAGTGCTGAAAATAATGAGAAATTTCATGACAAATGATTTTATTTCACTTAAAATTAATACTTTAACACTTTTTGGTTTTTCCATGTAATACTAATAGCTACCTTATAATTCACTATGAATTTCTGCTCCTATTCTTGCGTGTCAATCTTTCACCAACCCCTAGTTTGTTCATTCTACATGTAGACAGCCTCTTCAGATACCACCTATTTTTATAATTTAAGAAGATGCTGGAAGACCTATAACCTTGTGCAAGTGACTGAAAATCCTTGAACCTCAATGAGTTCTTCATATGTAAAACGGATATAATGCATAGCTTATAAATGAACATTAAATGAATTATATACATAAAAACAGCACAGTGCTATCATATATAAAATAGATATATGTACATGTTTGTGTGTGTATAAAATTTACTATTGTTTTAGCTGTGTAAGTTTAATCAAAAGTAAAAAACACACCAAGTTAAAGAATCACCTGTAAGTAAATATTAAACTGGGGAAAACAGTAGCTGTAATTCTACCAACCTGACTTTCTCTTTATTTGTAAATGAATGGTAACCCTATTCAGGAATTCAGTTGTCCATGAGTTTCTTTTGCAAATTTAATTATAAGCTTTAGCAAACCTTATAATCACATATGAATTAACAGCACTAACCAGATCTTAAAAGTGAGAACGATGACATTAACGATTTACCAGAAACATTTAATTCACATCTTAGCATTCTGAGAGTTGTCCATTTCTAGATTTAGACTGACCTTAGTGCCACTCCCTCACCAATCACCATCAACCACAGCATACTCCTTATATTCTACATTCTAATCTACTGAATTAATAGGACCCTACATTATCTGCTCATCACATGATCTATAGCCCTCAAATACACAAAAGTATTTGTACTTAAGTAACCAAAAGGAAAGAAAAACTTAAAGTTAAAACTGTGCTCTCTGCCTTTATTTTCAAACCTGTCAATTCTTTCAAAAAGATTAGGTTACTATCATATAACTTGATCTTCACATACTCCAGTTGTTCCTTCCACATCATGCTACAACAAATTTCTCTGTACAGGACAGAGGAGAAAGATATTCCAGTGGCGTCTTAGGAGCAGGTCTGGCATTTGCCACTATGGCAGGCATATACTTACTGTATCATATATGTGTATATATATACACACACACATACATATATACATATACATATATATACATATATATATATTTTTAAGTAAGAAACAAAAAGAAGGGAGATTTATGCTCCTTTGTTTCTTAGATGCTCCATCAGAGCTTTCTCAATAAAACTTCATAATCTACTTGGTGCTTGGTATGTGCACACAGCTTAGAATCAATCTAATTAGACAAAAATGTATTATACTCCAAAAATAGCATGTGTTCCAAAACTTAGTAGGCATAGGTTTCCTGTAAATAAAATTATGTTTTACAGAACAATCTGAAACTTTGAAGATTCATAGAAACATTTATGAAAACACAATGAATCCTTCTAAAAAAGGGGGAGGCATCATGTACCTGTTTTTTCCATTTTATGTGTTTACATGTATTTAACATTGATTTTTTGCCATGAGGACTAAAATCCTATTTATACCACACACATTCAGACTTAAGACTACTATTATATAACCTCCACCCCTACCTCAAGTCATTGTGGAGGGCTCCTATAGTCCCAGCTACTTGGGAGGCTGAGACAGAAGATCGCTTGAAGCCAGGAGTTTGAGGTTGCTGTGAACTAGGCTAATGCCATAACACATTCTTGCCTAGGCAACAGAGTGATACTCTGAATCAAGTACAGTTGACCCCTGAACAACTGGGTTTGAATTGTGCGGGACCAATGTATTGATTTTTTTCAACCACAGATCAAAAATACAGTATCTGCAGGATATGAAACCCACATACCTACATGGTATGGGCAGGTTGATTTTTCACACATACAGGTTTCCTAAGATGACTGTGGGACTTGTGTATGTGCAGACTTTGGTATACTACGCAGGTAGTCCTGGAAGTGATCCCCCCTATAAATCGAGGAACAACTGCAGTTGTATTTGAATAGTGTTCCTAACGATATGTTTTAAAAAACAGTAAGTACAAGTAGTTAAAAATACTATTGCTCACATTTGGGGTACCTCCAAGATTAAAAATGCTTCTATCATGGTAACAAATAATAGTGTTATAATCTGTTTTCCAAAAAAAAGCTAAATGTATATTTCCCCGTCACAGTCTTAAGTTTATTTTACTAGAACAAATTAATGATAACTGAGGTAAACATAAATTTTACAAGTAAAATTCTAATAATTATCAAAATAAAAAAAGAATACTGAGGCTTCTGATGACTTAAATCACTGAAGCATTAAATCTGAAGTACTTGTATTTTGACTTCATGATACGATCATAATTTTATAGATTAACTCCCTAAATGTCCTTTTTATTATGGTAAACAGTTAAATACATTCCATGTGTGCAATTTTATGCACTGATTAAAGTGAGGCCTTAGACACTTAAGAAGCTTACAACATACAATGGAAACCAGACTAGCATGCAGTCAGTATTTGTAAGAAGGAAAACCAAAAAATGACATTAAACCGCCAGGAAGGATTTTAGAAAATATAACTTCAAATTACTTACTTGTGATGGCCACTACTACTGTGACGATGGTGATGGTGATGGTGATGGTGATGATGTTTTGTATGATGCTGGTCTTTCTCAGTAAGAGAAGAAGAAGATGAATTTGAATGTGAAGATCCCAGGCTCTTCCTTTGTTCTTTTGTCTTCTGTAAAACTCTCTTATATGATAAAGTACAAAGCCAGCATAATAATTTTCCATCAACCTTTAAAGAAAATATTTTTATTGGATTAAATGTAACCATATATTGGTTGTTCAGTTATCTCACACACAAGCAGGATACGTGAGCACATACTTTCACAGATTTTTGCAAAATGGAAGTAAAATTAAACTTTTCTGAAATTTGGTAAAATGCCAGTTTGGAGGATTATTATAAAAGTGGTGAGAATGAGACACAAGACCCTCCATTAGTTCTGAGGGTTTTTATCTGAAGAGAAAAAAATACTACCTTTGTTTTTATTCCTAGAAAGTAAGTGTAAATTGATATACTTCCAGGAATTACAGCTGGAATTCTTAAATCACTATGTAATTACTAAAATGATAAGGTCTTTCCCACTACAGTAAATACTGTGCATTTATAGAAGAAGAGAACCTCAATGACATATATAGTTGATTCTCATTATTCTTGGGTTTTATGTTTGCAAATTTGCCTACTTACTAAAATGTATCTGTAACCCTGAAAATTAAGACTTGCACGCCACTTTTGTGGCCATTTGCACATATGCAAAGTGGTGAAAATGTGTGTTACCCAACAATACATGTTCCCAGTTGAGGTGGAACAAGGTGATGTTCTCCTTTTCTTGTTTTAGCTCTCAAATATCCTCAGTCCATTTAGTGCCATATTTTTTCAAGTTTCTGTGCTTTGGGGGGTTATTTTAATGTATAAAATGGTCCCAAAGAGTAACACAGAAGTGCTGTAAGTTCAAGAAGGCTGTGATGTGCCTTGTAAAGAAAATGTATGTTAGATAAGCCTCATTCAGGCATCATTAGTGCAGTAGGCCATGAGTTCAATTAAATCAATCAAAAGTATAGTAAATAAGGTGTCTTTAAACAGAAAGATGAATAAAATAAGGTTACGTACTGATCGACTGACCAGCATGTTCTCAAAGGCAAGAATCTAATCCTGTATGTCCCTTAAGGGCAATGATTCAATACAGTAGTCCCCTATTACCCCCAGTTTCAGTTTCTCACAGTCAACCTCAGTCTGAAAATATTACAAACAATGAGATATTTTCAGAGAGAGAGGAAGAGAGACACCATGTTCACATGACTTGCACTACAGTTTGTTATAACTGTTCTATTTTGTTATCAGTTATTGTTGTCCATCTCTTTTTTTTTGTGAGACAAAGTCTCATTATGTTGACCTCAGTAGAGTGCTGTGGCATCACAGGTTCACAGCAACCTCAAACTCTTGGGCTTAAGTGATTCTCTTGCCTCAGCCTCCCAAGTAGCAAGGACTACAGGAGCCCACCACAATGCCAGGCTATTTTGTTTTTGTTGTTGTTACCACTGTTGTTTAGCTGGCCCGGGCTGGGTTTGAACCTGCCAGCCCCGGTGTATGTAGCCAGTGCCCTACTCACTGCATTGCAGGCACTGAGCCTGTTGGTCATCTCTTATTGTGCCTAATTTGTAAATTAAACTTTATCATAGGCACCTATGTATAGGAAAAAAACATAGTATAAGTATATATAAGGCTCAATACTATCTCCAGTTTCAGCTACCCACCAGGTTCTTAGAAGAAATGTATTCCTCTTGGGTAAGGGGGGAATAATGTATTCACTAATTCAGTGTTTGTGCTAACTTTATAAAACATAACTTCCCTAAATAATAATCATCAATTGGGAAAGACTTCTTTTCAAAATTACTAAGACTAAATCTGTAATAATAAAATCAAGTTTCTGTCTTTTGTTTGTCACACAGGAAGTGCTGGAGGGACATGTCTTATAACTAGGGTACATACACTGCTGTGGGAGGACCTAGGGGAGCCCCTCAAAGAGACAGTCATCCTCCAAATCAACTGAAACTGATAGATTCCTGTGTGAATGCTGATCAGCAGAGGAATGCCACATGCATACACATACTTATTAAGTCACTGTAGGTAGAGAAAAACAAACAATGGATTCAAATATAACCCCGTATCAGAAAGGCACATCACTACCTTTAATTTTATATGCTAATGTGCCACCAGGTATTTTATCACACCAGCAACTTCAGGTAACCAACAAAAGAGTAAAGAGGTGAAAGGATTTATTTAACAGTAATTACATTTCCCAATTAAATTAGAGATGACCAAATAATATACAATAGCCATCACAGAATATTTTGTAGAGTATAATAATCCTACTTGATTGACATAACTGCACATAACAAGGAAAAAACTCACTCTTCCTGTACTGTCAGCTAATTCTCTGCTTTCAAGGACTCAAAAGCTAGAACGTGTCTCAGCAGTATATTAAAATTGTAATAATTTACAACTTGTTTGGTATTTAATTTCCAAATGATGTCGTAACATAAACTAAACATACCTTTCTTCTTCCTTCCTCCTTCCGATCAAAAGCACACTGCTGTTTGCACTGTTCACAAGTCTGTGGTGGTCCATATTTTTTTTCTGAATTTGTGCAACGCTGACACTTGGTACCAATAAATGCTGCAATTATGTTACAGTACTGACAAGGTTTGGGCTGAAAAGATACACATTTTCTTTGAGACTTTTAAAAACAGTAAAAATTTGCTACATAAAATATAACTAGTAATACAGGCATGTTTCTGGGATTAAGAAAAATGACAGATAAAAAACTTTTCTGTCAAGTATGCTGCCCTGTCACATTCAACAACATTTATCACGTTTCTGTTCATTCAACTAATCTATTTCTAAAGGCATGAAACTCACTGTTATTCAACTGGAACATTTACATGAAAAACCATGAGAAATATATATGTGATTTGCATAGTATGTTATGTTAATACAAAGGCTACACATGAAAAAGTTCTCAAAGAAATGAAAATAAAGACTGGATAGAAAAGATTTATGTATCCAGAATCTAGGGAAATGGAACTTCTAATTTAATTTTCTGGTCAATTTAATAACCATATCACATATTCCAAAAAATTTCAACTTTTCATAATATACCGGTTATGACCATACAAGAAATACATGTGACACATGATTTTTCAACTTAAAAAAATTGACACAGCATATTCAATATAAACTATAAAATAAACACTTGATTTTCTTTGATACTCAAAGGACAATTCAAGATAGTATGTTATTGGTATATTCACCAATAATGACTATAATATACAAGACAATTTGCATTAGGACAATATTATGACTTTCGTGAGCAACTAAATTGTGCTGCTGCATAAAAATAATTTTGAAGAGAGAATTCTGAAGAAGAGGGGAAAAGTCTGATTATGCAGGACTTGTGGATAAGTAGATTCTCTGCAACCAGGAATTTGCTATATTTAAATCTTTCAAGAACATCATAAATTTCACCTTGAAATTCAACATACATAAAACATGTACATAATTTGAGTGTTTTTAAATGTTGTTACTTTCATATTAGACTGTGATTTGTGTAGTATGTTATGTAATACATACAGAAAATTTCTTTTATAAAAAATATTAATATATTGAAATATTTAAGAACATAGCAATACATAAAGATCCAGCTCTGTAAAAATTATTACCTGACCGATAACAGTAGCATGAATGAAAATATAAGACATACTTACTGTCCCAAACTGCTTCACATTTTGAGCACACTTCTTACAAATTGTGTTAGTTTTGCTGAAAAAGAAATTGAATGTACGTGATCGCATTTATGTAGTTTTCTGGAGCATGATATTGAACTAAGGTAAATAGGTGTCAAAGATTTGTAGTTCTTGGCCGGGAATAGTGGCTCATGCTTATAATCTTAGCACTTCAGGAGGCCAAAGCAGGTGGATCACCTGAGCTCAGGAGTTCAAGACCAGCCTGAGCAAGAAAGAGACCCCTGTATCTACTAAAAATAGAAAAACTAGCCAGGCATAGTATTGGGCACCTGTAATCTCAGCTACTTGGGAGGCTGAGACAAGGGGAGCACTTGAGACCGAGTGTGAGGTTGCTGTGACTTTAACACCACCCACACTACACAGGGCACAGAGACTGTCTTATGAAAAAAATATATTAAAAGAAAGATTTGCAGTTTTTTTTTTTTTGTAGAGACAGAGTCTCACTGTACCACCCTCGGGTAGAGTGCCGTGGTGTCACACAGCTCACAGCAACCTCTAACTCTTGGGCTTACGCGATTCTCTTGCCTCAGCCTCCCGAGCAGCTGGGAAGATTTGCAGTTCTTAAAACTTACTCCTAACATAGCCTGAAATTTTTTTCTTCAAAAATACAGATATAAGTCTTTTCGGAGTTGTTGTAATCTGAATTTACTTCCCTACCCATTATCTTAAGACAAATGTTTTTGTACATTTTTGTGTAAAAAAAACTTTTTTGTAAAGGAAAAAAAAAATCCTATCCTGTTCTTTAGTTCCAAAAGCTCCATACTTGTCACTATTAACACACTGCTTCACCTATCAGTGCCTACCAAACATTTCACTTGGCCATTCTCCATTGTTATCAAGTCCCAACTTCCTTATGAAGAAATTATTTGTTCTTCTCTTAGGCTATTTTCTGTGTCTGATTCCAGAGTGGAATCACCTGTTTAAAAAAGTATGTGCTATTTTTCCACAAGTAACAAGTTGCCAGATTTCACCCTAGAAGGCAGTTGATAACTCTACAGATCTTACCTCGGGTCCATTAGTAATTTACCATTTTTTTATAGCTTAATTGTATTTGTTTATTTTTGAACTTTCATTACCAAAGCTGTGCATCTTTCATAAAATAATTTATTCTCTATTTCTTCATTAAAAAGGCTCATGTCTAGTTCATAATAACCACTGCCTTTTTGGCAACATTCTCTCTGCTACCATATAAGAAAGGTTTACAATTTAAAATTACAGAGGCTAGATCATTTTTAAAAACTAATATAAATATGACATTACAATCCCCAAGTATTCCCTACAGACAACACTTTGTCTTTAACAATCAAAAAATGTTCAGCATACAAACCTCTCTTGCTGAAATTCTGATCTGCAGTAGGTACATTTTACAATAGGATGTGCAATCCGACATTCCTGTAATAAGATAATACATTAGTCAGTATGTTATCTCAAAGGTCCAAATCTCACTTTTCTGGTAGAAAACTATTACCGAACCCAGTCAAATTTCTAAAACACATCAATACAATCTGGCCCCCAACATAAACAATTGGACGACTTATGTAAGTAGCCAATCACAGTATAATTCCTTAGGGAAGGCATAGGTGTCTTTGTCATTATTAGATATGGGGGTTTATTACAGATGCATTAATAAAGCTGTCAGGGCCAATTTCAAAGATTGGTTAAGTGTGAAACTACTTATTATTTTGCACCGTTGCTCACAGACAGCATCCCGGCTTTAATGGGATGGGAGGAGCTCCAAATCTTAGAGCATTCTGTTCCCAAACCAGTCGCTTCGCTTTCCTGGACAGGGAAGAAGGATGCCATCAGCTTTGCGGCTTCGGATTCCTAGCAAGAAAGTGCAAAAACCGTCCCCTGCCTCCTGGTGGAAGGAGAGGACAGACCAGGCAGAAAAGAGAGATGAAAACATCTCCACCCCAGGGTCTCTGCGGCATAGACAGGTGGCTGCCTCACTATGCCCCACCCGAGACCCCCGGACGCTGAGGGGGCGCGGCCCCCTAATGGGCTGTCTGGAAGAGGACAGGAAGATTCTACCTCCCTCTTGGGGGCCTTCCCCAGTTGAAACCCAGGCCCTCAGAAAAAGGGGTCCCCGGATAGGGAGGCGAGAGCTCCAGACTCCCAAACCCCAGAGGCGCCGGGAAAGAGAGCGGGGCTGCAGTGCAGCGGCCACCCAACCCCTCGGGTTACGGCCGAAGACACCCAGCCCGCCCGCCGCCCGGCACCTACGGACCTTGCAGAGCTGCTGGCCCTGGGAGAGCTCCTCGAAGGGATAACGCTGGGTACACTTGGTGCAGGCATACAGGGCCGAGGCCGCCATCCTGCTCCTCAGTCTCCTCCTCCGCCACCACCCGCTCCGAGGCGGGGCCCTACGGGGAACTCGCGAGCCGCCGCCGCCCCGGCCGCGGACTCCTCCTCCTCCCCCTCCCCCGGCCTCGCGCCCACCACGGCCTTGCCGCCAGAGCCCAAGGCCCCGCGGACGCCGCCGCCGTCTCCCTCCGCCTCCACTTCCGCCCCAGCCCACCCAGTGACGCCGTCCCTGCCGCTCCCGCTTAGGCCCCGATAGCGGCGGAGGGAGACGAAGCGGATAGTTAGTGGCGGTTTAGCTGTGCGGCCGCGGATCCGCTTCCTTCTCGCCCTCCCTTCCCCATACCTGATTGGCTGCGGAGACTATCGCGTCACTCGGACGCTCCGCCCAAACCGAAATGCGGCTACGCAGGGAGCGCCCACAAAGGAAGGAAGTCACCGGCCAATGACAGCCCGACCCTCGCAGCGCGCGAAATCCCCTTTAAACCCGCCCCGCCCCAAAGTCTGGATCGCGGCTAGTTCTAGCAGCCAGTCCCAGGATTAAGAGAGTGCCCCGATCCAATTGAGCAAATGTTCGCAAAAAGTTCGCTCTCTGCCGCTGGCTTTTTTCCCTTTGACTTCTATTGGACCATATTAGCTCCTCCTAATGGTATTCGTTATTGGCCAAAAGGTAAGTACTGCACCTGGAGAGGCGGCCCCCCCACGTCAGACTCACGCACTCTCCAGCACGTAATCCGAGGGAACTGATGGAATATTTGTAGTTTGCATTCGATTTTATTCTACTTCAGTCTTTCCACTCAGTTGCCTCTGGCGACAACACTACGCCTCGTCCAATTTTGCTCCTCGAAAAGGCCCACCCCTTTGTAGAATGCCCCAGAGCCGACGGGTAGCCCGCGGCGTAATCGACCCCCAACCAGCTCAGCCGCGCGCTACCTTGTGACGTCACCGGAGGAAGAGGCGGGTTCTCTCCTACTACAGGAAGACGTCTGCTTTTTTGATTGGATATTGAAAACGTCCGTTAGGACGTGTCGCCCTTTCTGTGTGCTCGGGGAGCGTGGGCGTCCTGAGGGATTGTGTGGCTGGGGTTTCTAAACCCGGCGCCAGCACCCGTACCCCTTCCATCAGGGGTTGGGCTTAGGGTCGCCCCTGGGGGGCGGCTCTCGAATCTTGAAGAGCAGGGGAACGCAGGCTGCCCCCAAACTGGGCGGGCAGAAATATGGCGGCGGCGTCGGTCTCTGCGGCTTCTGGTTCTCAGTTTTTGGTAAGAAGCAGTCGGCGTTCTAATGGGCTCCGGGTGGGTCCCAGCACCTCTTGGCTTTTTGGGTTTCCGGGCGCTCTCGGTCCAGTGTCTGGCCCCGTAATGAAGGACTGCGCTGGAGCGCCCGGCTGAATCGCCCTGCGCTACACCGGCTTTCGCTCACTGCTCCTCTGTAGAGGCTGCACCTTCTGGCTTCCCGTGAAACAGTTTAGTTTTGCCCCTTTGTATGCCCCAGCCCTCACTGACGTTTCGGCGTAGCAGCCCAGGTTGGCAAGCATTGGTGAGGCTCGGGTAGGATAAATGCCCACTTGCTGGCCTGGGAATACATAGCTCCTTTGGTCACGTGAGTGTGTAACGGCCCCTGTTGGAAACTCGCCGAGACCAGGTAGGCGCGCCAGTTTATTCAGTAGACAGCCGTTGAGTACTCTGCAGTCTCTCGAGCATTCTGGTCGTTGCTTGTGCTGTTTTCTTTGCCTTCAGTGCCTCCCCTCCCATCGTCTCGTTCACTTAAGTGGATGATCGGGGAGCGCATTTTCCAGAGCATTAACAGAACTGCGATATGGAGATGCGTTTTGGAAAGGAGACCGGGAGTACTGGTCTTAAATAAATATTGTTTTTGCCTCCCCACGAGTTATCTGTCCAATTAACAGTCTCGACCGCTTAGCGTTCGGGGAACCGCGCGGCATTGAGGAGAGTTAGGAAGTCAATGTGACAAATTGAAGTGGAGCTGTTACATGCGCCTTTTAGCGAGTGCTCGGTGCCTAACATACTTTTAGGCTTTAAAATGAAACAGATGAGTAGGAAAGAACAAGTAGCCCACAAGTGCTACCAACTAGAACAATTTCTAAGTAGTAGTATTAGCTGTGCTTCAGTAAGCTAGTCCTCGCTTTAAGGAATTCCAATTTCTTGTCACAAGAACAGTGGAAAGATAAAGAGGCACTGCAGGCATTTGGGATATTTGCCAAGACAATAGGTGCTTTCAGAAATTTGACATGTTTTGGAATTAGCAGAGGTAATTGAGGTGCAGTTGGGTGAGATGAATTAAAAAGTAGGTGGAAACACTAGAAAAGAGGAGTAGTGAAGGAAGAAGCCAGGAAAATATAAGGATAAAATGATTTTTCACAAGCTAGTAGTGTAGGGAACACTTAAAGACAGCATGGTCACCTTGAGGAAGTCACGTTTCCTCAGTTTCAGCTTTCAGAGGTTAATTTGAATTTGGATAATGAGGCCAAAAATGTAACAGGGTCTGAGCAAAGTGAGGGTAACAAGTTTGCAGAGAGGTCTGGGGAGTTTAAGGAGAAGAAATGAATGAAACAGTTGGAGTTCACTGAAGAATTAGGTCAGTAAAAGGAAAGAAAAATAGTGGTATTACAAGAGTCAGTAGATTGAAAAGATTACACGGGATAAACAAACTTTGGAGAAGAGGACTTTTTACTACTGTCAGAACTTGAAGACTGAACAAGGAATGTTATATTGAGCTGCTATGCCAAGGTCATGTAATGAGCAGTGGTACTGGGATATGTTCAACCCATCTCGATCCCACCAGGACATCCCAGGTAGTTTTTTTATTTTTAGTAGAGATGCGGTCTAACTCTTGTTCAGGCTGGTCTCTAACTCCTGGGCTCAAGCAGTCCACTCTGGTAGGCCTCACTTGAGTGCTAGGATTATGGTAGTCCTTATGGTAGTCTTAAAAGAAATCCCAAAAAGTGTTAACTAGAAAAGCATACATATCTTGTGTGTTAAACTCGGCTTAAAGTTGATTAAGAGTACACGAAGAACATCTAGATCAGCCTTTCTCAACCTGTGGGTGGTGACCCCTTTCTAACAATAAAAATACATCAAAGCATTAGGAAGGTTGAGAACCACTGGTCTAGACCCTTTACAGATCAAAGCATAACAGCCTTCTTAAGTTTTAACTATTTACTACATCAAAATGTCTAATTTAGATGCTACTAGTTCTCAAAACAAAAATGACTAAGTTTAGTTTGTTTCCTGGTGCATAAACTACCGTTTTCAATAGAATTGTGAAAGCACTCTATAAACTGCAACATGAACTCCAAAGACTTCATTCAGATTTCAGTCTTGAAACATTAACAACTCCAGGTGTACATGTTTTCAACTGTATCTAACATTTGAGAAGACATTTATCAAATGTCATGGACCTACCCTGTTTGCCCGAAAATAAGACAGTGCCTTGTTTAAGGTGTACTACCAAAGATGCGCTAGGTCTTATTTTCAGGAGACGTCCTATCTTTCCTGTAAGTAGGTCTTATTTTCGGGGAAACAGGGTAGTTGTAGTAAATGGAGGTGTTTTTACTAGGCAAGGATTTTTTTTTTTTTTTAAGACGTGGCCCTGGATAGAGTGCCATGTCATCATCATAGCTCACAACAACCTCAATTTCTTGGGCTTAGATGATCCTTTTGCCTCAGCCTCCCCAGTATGGGACTACAGACTCCCACTAGAACTTCTTGGCTAGATTTTTTATTTTTAGTAAAGATGGAGTCTCCTGTTCAGGCTGATCTCTAACTCCTGGGCTCAAGCATCTACTCTAGGCCTCCCTGAGTGCTAGGATTATAGAGGTGAGCCACCAAGACCAGCCTATTAGGCAAGGATTTTTATCAAGTAGATTTTAAAATGATCTTTAGGGTGCACAGACCATGTAAATCTCAAAATGTAAACAATATGGAAATAGATAATAAGTTTCAATTGGTCTTTTTAAGTATTTCTGCTGTTACTGCAATAGCAAGTAGCATTTATTGATTACTGTGTATCAGTTCACTGGTGGAGAGGGCAGGAAAACAACTCCAGGCATAATGAATTTAATGCTGTATAGAAATATATGCAGCATAGTGTTGAAATATATAAGAAAGTCTTTTATGCCTGCCTTTTAATGTTTTTCCCCAAACCAAAAACCCTTACAAGATTTATTCTTGAGAATAATAACCCTCAAGATTTATTCTTGAGAATAATAAAATGAAAATCTTTGTGTCCCTTTTTGCATCTTCCCCCCATAACCACCCACTTTGACATTGTAGTAATATATAATATTAGGTATTTCTGAGACCCTCACAGGAATTCTGCGAGAGACCTCTGTATCCAACAGCATGTTTGTGGGAGCCTGATTTCTTTCAGATACTTAACCAAAATGACATCTAACAGAGTGAATTTAGCAGCAGATAAGAGAATGAAGTATCCTTTTAAGCCAAACCTTAAAGAGATTTACTAAAATAAAATGTAAAGCAATGCTACTCTTCACTAAATTTTTTAAAGAGTATTACGGGGTCCTAAGTGAAAAGAGTTGTGAGGAGTAACTCTAGAGCAGTGATTTTTCAAATTGCAAGCTGGTCTGTGGGGGTTCTAGAATGTGTTTAGTGTCTCAGTCCATAGCATTTTCAAAAAGGGGAGAGAGAGAAAACAGTTCATCAGATAACACATGCAGGAGAAATTGCTTCATCTTAACTTGGTTATACTAAATTGTTTCCCAAAGCGATTATACCATTACACATTTCCACAAATTAAAGTCCTCTTTAATTCTACATCTTAAATGGGTGAAATCAAATCATCCGACTTGTGGGACAGTTTTTGCTGAGTGGTGGGTGTGGCATGATATCTTGTTCTATTTGTTATTTGTGCTCCAGGAATCATTGGTGAGATGTGCCTTTCCCCCCCCAGACTTTCAGGAGTTTTTTTGTGTATTTCTTCTGTGAAATTCCTATTTATGTCTTTTGCTTCTTTTTCAATTGCATGCCTGTTCTTTATATATATATATATATATATATATATAATATTTATATGCATTCTTTTATGTATTCTGTATGTTAATCCTCAGTCTGTTAGGAGTACAGATGCACCTTGTCTTTCATATCTTTTGCTTAATAGGGATTTTTAATTTTAATAAAAATTGTAGTAAAATTTTAATAAAATTTTGGTCCTTTTTAATGATTAGTGATTTCTGTTTAAAAAAATTCTTCCTTTGCTCCAAAGCCTTGGTTATATTCTCCTGTATTTTCCCTACAAATTTTTTAATTGCAGGGTTTTTTGTTTGTTTTTTTTTGAGACAGTCTTAAGCTGTCACTCTGGGTAGAGTGCAATGGCATCACAGCTCACAGCAACCTCAAACTCTTGGGCTTAAATGATTCTCTAGCCTCAGCCTCCCAAGTAGCTGGGACTACAGGCGCCCTCCATAGCACCTAGCTATTTTTGTTGTTGTTGCTGTTGCTGTCATTGTTGTTTTAGCTAGCCCGGGCTGGGTTCAAACCCTCTAGCCTCAGTGTATGTGGCCGGTGCGCCCTACACCTACCCACTGATCTACAGGCACCTGTAGCTATTTGAGAATGACTGGTATTTTTAATATATTAAACCTTCTGTCTGTGACTGTTAATCCATTTATTTAGAACTTTAACATTTTTATAATTTCAAATCTTTATATTTATTAAATATATTTCTAGTTGTTATTATATAATATGTATTTTCATAAGTTGTATTTTCTAACTAGTATATAAAGTTACTGATTCTTACTTATTGATTTTACCTAGCAACCTTGTCAAATTCTAGGTAATTCTAATAACTGAAGATTATTTTGTTTTCTGTTTAGACATTCATAATCTTTGAAGTTTGGGTTCTTCTCTGTCTTAATATTTGTTCTCGCCATTTTCTTAATGTGCAGACTAGGAAATGCAATACATTGTTAACTAGAATTTGTTGTGTAAATAGCTTTGTCTTCATTTTAAAATTAATGTCGCACGTTTTGCACCACTGAGTATGTTTACTGCATTTTTATGTAAAACTTCATATTATAGAAAATAGTTGTTTTTAATAATGGCTGTTGAATTTTATTGGATGATTTTTTTACATTTGTTGATAATCATGTGGATTTTAACTTTACTAGGATAGCTGTTAAAAAACATAATGTTCACCCAGTTCTGCATCACTAGAATAGCCCTACCTTGATCATATTGTTTTATCCTTTCTATATAATTGATAAGATTTACTCAATTTTTTTTTTAAGATGATGAAATTTATTTGTGAGGAAATAATGGCCTATAAGTTTATTTTTTATATTGTTGCCTGGTTTGGGGATCAAGATAGCCTTATAAAATGAATGGGCTCTCTCTTTTTCTGTTTTTTTAGGGTGTTTGTGTAAGGGTTGAAACATTCCCTTGAATGTTTTGTGAAACTCAGTTGATTATCTAAAACTGTTGGGTTGATTACTCGGAACTGCTTCAAGCTCTACATTAACAAGTTCTTCTACCATTGGCCTTTGACTTAATTCTCCAATTTTACATTCTTCAACTTGTGTGCACAAACCTTTTTTCAGCTAGTGTATTCATTAACCTGGGAACAGTCGCTTTTAATACCCATTTCTAGTTTGCCTATCAATACATCAGATAGACCTATAGGTCAATCTGTAGGACTCAGCATTGATTTAAGCACTGTTAGAAATCTTCCGTTACTACAATAATCTTTTTTATTTTTTTGGCATATGAAAATTTATTACGGTTTTCATCAAAATTTATGATCTTGGTGGTTCTTCTTGCCTTTGTAAAGGGCCGAAAGAGACATTAGCTACTTCGACAACCTTGAAGCGGACTCCAGGAATCACCAACAATATGACCTTTTCGACTAAACCCAGCAACCAGAACTTTGTTTTTCTCAATAAAGTTCAAGCAGCCGTCGTTGGATACAAAAGTTGTGATTTTAATGCCATTCTTGATCAGCTGGACCTGGACACACTTCCTAATGGCAGAATTTGGCTGTTTGGCTTCAACTCTTAACTTTTTCCAGCACAGACCTCTTTGCATGGAAGCACCTCCAAAAGGGTTGGCCTCAGGGCTGTGCCCAGATGCCTTCTTGTACTGTTTATCATGCCACTTCTGGTCTCTTCTGTGACTACGGAGCTTCCTAGCAGTTCAGAGTCCATGACACATGCCCATGCTGCCGGCACCGCAGGCCTACTTGAAAGAGCTACTACAATAATCTTAAGCAAAGCTTTTGTTGCATGCATCTGAATTTAATTTGCACTTAGTCTCTGTCAAGTCGTGTTTGACATTTTCCACCTACTCTTTGTATTTGAACTTTACGTACCTAATCTATTCTAGCCATGTTGTACCTTCCACTTAAGAAGGCAAAACACATTTTTTAGTCATCCTTCATACTTAGCATTGTCATACAGAGATGTTCAATAAATATTTGAATTTGAATGTATCTAAATAGGATATTTGCCTTAAGAACATAAGCCATCAGGAAAGACAGTGATCAGGTTCTTCATTTTGCTTTTAATTCTGAAAGTGTATTTTAGAAACATATTACTTACAAAAATTTTAGTTGTAAACAAGAGAATTGCACATTATTATTATTGCACAAAAAAATTATCCTTTTCAATAAAATGAAGACCTGTAGTTCTGTGTGACAAATTATATTTAAAATCAAATTGTGCAGTAATTCCTGATCCTTTGAGAGATCTTTGACCATATTACAAAGAATTGAAAACTAATCCTGTTTTCTGGTTGCCTCTAATACTAGACGTCAGTTTATTCTAAGTTTGGAGATGACAAATACTAGGCCTTGTTGCATCTGAACACATTATAGTAGACTTTGATTTATTTGACTATTTTTGAGACTTATAACTCCTACTTATTACTCCTAAGGTCTTTGTGTTCACCATCGGTTTTCACAGCCATAATATAAGTTATACTTACATAAATATAAAATGTTTCATATTCAGTTAACTGGAGATATGTACAGCTTTTAACATGGAAGTAGAATCTTCAGTTTTTAGTAAGATTTAAATTCATGTAGGTATTTTGATAACCTTTTGTTTATTTCAGGAGTTGCTTCCTGTTATTATAAATATTTGTTCTTTTGAACTTTACTGATCACAGATTATTCTGGAACTTTATAAGCATATATAGTTCTCCACAGGTTAGAATTGAAAAACGTACTTTGCTCCAGGGGTTAGAATTGAAGAAGAAAAATGGATGTCTGGGAATTTTGAACAGCTGACACTGGTAGTCATATCTTCCGCAGTAGCCCTCAGCTTTTCTGTTACCGACTCTAGGTCCATCTAATTAATAGGATGTCGCCTTCAACAAATAAAATTCCAACAGTTAGCGTCTCATGGGCTGAGACTTAACATGTGGAATCTCACATTTAACATCTTATTCATAACAAAATCGTTTGTGGAAATGAAGTTTTATATTTGAATGTTGATAAGCCTTAATGTTTTCTAATTAACCCTTTTCCTAACTAAATATAAATTCTTTGAGACAAGGATAATGTTTTATTTTCTTTCTGGAGTTTTGGACACTATAAATATCCAGGCAGTATATTGTTGATTGAGGGTATGGAGATTTGATCATTTGTAGCAGTTTCTGGCCCTATAAAAAGACAGTAGTGACTTTTCTGAATGTATATTTCACAGTGCATAATTTAAAGATGTAATTTTTGAATTCACTGTGATTACCATATCTAAATATTTTTGCACATTATTTGTATTCCAGTTATAGGAGCATTATTTTAACAGTATCTGGCATATATATACATTCAGGCAAAGATAAAACAATTTAAAAATTATATTTCTTTAAATAATGATTAACTTCTATTTTGTATAATCAGTGGGCTCTGTTTTTCTGTTGTCTCTATTTGTGTTCATTTGGACAATACAGTTCTCATTCTTGAATATTTGTTATTTAAGTGCACTATTTGTGATTTAAAGTTTTGAAAAATAATTTGTATGTTCTTATTTTTCAGAACACCTTAGCTGAACCATCAAAGGCTAGTGGAGGTATGGTTCGCCATTGTACATCTCCATATGTAGTGTATCCATCTGATAAGCCTTTCCTTAATAGTGATCTACGACGCTCCCCAAATAAGCCTACACTTGCCTATCCAGAAAGCAACAGCAGAGGTAATGGTGCCTAACAAAGTAGATGTTATCTATGTCTGTTTACTTCTTTAAAATTCTTAATTTTGTCCTCTATTTTGAAATTAGGGGAAAGTTATTTCTCCCTTTATTTCCGGTTTTTAGCCCCCTCAAAATACTATACTTTTCTTGTGTTCCGTATATTGATTGTTGAACATCATCTTCCATGAGCTCACCAAAGCTAAAATGCTTGGTGCCTCATCTGTAATTGCTATTGGTTCTTCTTTTTGTTCTCATTGCTTTGGTTCTGTCACTCATCATGTGTTGCGTAGATATTCATAATAGACTCTAATTGATCTCCTTATCCATTTTCTCCTTCTCATCCCCAGTTAGCAACATTTTTATTGTCATCCATCAACTCTCTCACTTCAAACAAAGAAGTTTTAGTCCTCTGCATGGCTTACATAATAAGTTTTTAATTTTTTTTATAAACTGGACCTTCATCGTGGCCTGTATTTTTTTTTTTCCTTACCCATCCTTTGCTCTGACTCTTTGAAATGTATTTGCTCATGGAACCTGCCATATAGGTTGGCTTTCCTGCTGCCTTAACAAATTTACACAAACTTAGCTTTAAATAAGACAAATGTATTTATTCTCTCACAGTTTTTTGTAGCTTAGAAATCTGGGTGGGCTTATCTAGGTCCCCTGCTTAGGGTCTTACCACGCTGAAATCAAGGTGGAGTTATGTTCTTATTGGAGACTCTGGGGGAAATCTACCAGGCTCATATAGATTCTTAGCCGAATTCAGTTGCCTGTATTTGTGGGACTGAGATTCTTTTGCCTTGTAGGCTGTCAGTTGGAGACAGTCTTTGCTCCTAGAAACTGTTCTTTCTTGTTCTCATGCCTTCCTTATGGTGACCTACAGAGACAGTAGGATATTAGAGTAATCATTGAGATGTGTTTTTCATCTGTAGCCTTTAAAATATACCTATCTTACACTTTTTATATGAATGAGGGATTTAAATGAAATGTATTTGCTTTATTTGAAAGGCTGATCTATTTCTTTTTTTTTTTTTAAATTATGTCTAATACTAATGTCTAAATAATTGCAGCAATTATTTATGTTAATGATTCTATGGGATGGTAAAAGACATGTTATATAATTTTAGCCATGTCATAAGCTAAACAGGCATTTGTAAATTAGGAACTTTTTGTTTCAAATGGGATGTGTTATGAATATCTTAAAAATTAATCTGATGAAACTGTTTATCAAACTGTGGACTGATTGTATGATAAAATCCAGGTGGATTATAATATCTAAGTATAGTTACCAGTATAAATCTTAGCTCATAATGGGAGCTCAAAGTTTTTGCTGAAATAAATTTAAGCAGACAGTCTGGTATCTTTTAAGAATTTCAATACTTGATATTCACTAAGTAGAAACCTCTTGCCTCTTTTTTTTTTTTTTTTTTTGAGACAGTCTCACTATGTCACCCACGGTAGAATGCTGTGGCATCAAGGCTAACAGTAACCTCAAACTCTTGGGCTTAAGCGATTTCTCTTGCCTCAGCCTCCAAAGTAGCTGGGACTACAGGCGCCCACTACAACACCCAGCTATTTTTTGTTGCAGTTGTCATTGTTGGTTAGCAGGCCCGGGCTGGGTTCAAAACCACCTGCCTTGATGTATGTGGCTGGTGCCGTAACCACTGTGCTTTGGGTGCCAAGCCAGAAACTTCTTTTATTTATAAGATACTGCATTTCAAGGATAAAATGTTAATTTAATGGCTAAAACAATTGATAAAGGTGCTGCTCTTTAGAATGTAGAAGTTAAAGGCTTTGGCAGCTTAAAAAATAATAATTGGACGACGTTAAGACAGCGTAGATTAAAAAAGCAAAACATGAACAGCTGAATGCCACAGTGGAGCAAAAGACAGTAAGTTTCAATAATTTCTTATTTAAAAATAGGCACAAGGTAAAACAACCATATAGTAAGAGTTCAACAGGAACACAGAATGTAGGATAAGATAGTAGTCCTTCCTTTACAATGTTACATTGTAGTCCTAATCTTTACATCTATGGAAAAAAAACCTTTTAAAAAAGTTCAGAGATAGGCAGTTTACTAAAGAACAAAAAAAGATTAGGTGGGCAGATTAATTCAAAGTCAATAAATGTTTAGCCCAGTGTTTTACTAATAAAGCTAAATTTTTTTTTTTTTTTTTTTTTTTTTGTAGAGACAGAGTCTCACTTTATGGCCCTCAGTAGAGTGCCATGGCATCACACAACTCACAGCAACCTCAAACTCCTGGGCTTAAGCGATTCTCTTGCCTCAGCCTCCCGAGTAGCTGGGACTACAGGCGCCCACCACAACGCCCGGCTATTTTTTTTTTTTTTTTTTTTTGGTTGCAGTTCAGCCGGGGTTGGGCTTGAACCTGCCACCCTCGGTATATGGGGCCGGCGCCTTACCGACTGAGCCACAGGCGCTGCCCTTACTAATAAAGCTAAATTTTTGAGTGTGATACCAATAGTTTTAAGGAATAGAAGAGAGAAAGGAGAAAAGGAGATAAAAGAAAAATTAATAAGAGAAATAATAAACAGGACCATAAATAAACTTTTATGCTCTCAGAGCACAGGAATGTGAACTGTTTAAGCAGTGCCCCAGGATAATCATTACTGTTCATTACACTTCTACAGCTTTTCTTGTATTAATCCTTTCAAAGTCAGAAGGATGGACACAGAAACTATCATCGTCTTTCCTTCCACAAAAGAAAGAAGGCTATAAGGTGTGGGCAAAGGGCCAAGAGAGTTCAGAAAAGATATTTGGGGAGGGCCAGGAGAGGTATGTGTTGGGGAAACTAGAGGAGAGAAAAGATTTTCGGAGGAAGAAAGAAAAACTACATAATGTGGGCTGCAAAGATGGAGTAAAATTCTATAAGAAGAACATTTCTGTAAGAGTATAGATGCAAAAAATTTATAAACTTGACATTTTTACTACTTTGTCAAAAATATTGTTTTCTTTTTTCTTTCTGGGAGAGTGTAACAGTGAAGAACATAATGCTTACAATTGTAGTTTAGTGCCACTTCATTAATTTGAGCTAAAATTAGCAGTTTTACTGAACATTGATTTTGCATCATCATTAGCAAACATTAACACAGTGAAAAGAGCAAAAAGTCTTACTTTTTGAATGCAGAGTGCTCAGAAACCAAACATGCCCACAAGTGTTTGCACCAGAAAAGGATCTTGTATTGAAGATCTGTAGACATTGTTCATAGTCAAAAGGTTATATTATAAAAATACAATGCTGACCTCACAGACCCTGGGAAAGATTGCATGAACTCTGATTTTCATGGGTTCATGCATTTGAGAACTGCTGTAATAAAGAGTTTGAGTACAATCAAGGTAGTGTTTTGTTTGTGTAAACATTTTTAACAGGTGTAGAAGAATGTAGCTAGTACCATCTTATCTAGAATCTCGATGATAGCTCCTCGAAGGTAGGGATCATCTCAGTTGTCTTCATCTCATCTCCTTACAGAGTACATTGCATGACATATGTGGTCTATAAATGTTTGTTGAACTGAAGTTTATATCAGAGATGAGTCTAAACTAAAGCAGTGGCAGCATGTGAGCAGTGAGGAAGATGGAAAAATCTTTGAGTCCAATGTTTCTATTCTAGGATGGATAATTCATGGTATGATTAAGATAGATCACAGAAAAAATAGAGTATTTCAAGGAGATATAATTCTGACTGTATTGAATGTGAAGGGCCTGTGACAGTGAATGGAGGTAAATACTAAGCAAGTGAAACTGTAAGTCTAAGGTGTAATAGAGAATGCTGAATAATGAAATTAGACATTATTCTATCAAGGATGCAGTAGTAGATGAAGCCCATGAGGGGTTTCTCAAAGGAGGAAGTAGAGGAAGAAAAGAGCTCTGGAAAATACCACCATTTGACAGTGAGCCAAAAAGTAGGAACAGCCAGAAAGGTAAATAACTACCAAGACAGCAATTTGGGGGAAACAAAAGATGGCAAATATTTTCACTCCTTTAATCTACAACAAACTCGTATTGATGTATTAATTATAGCAATGTCCCAAACAACAGGTAAACCTGACTTTGTTATTAACAACAGATAACATTGAGATCTGATAAGCTTAATGTACACCATGCACTGCAGTCTTTTGAATTAATGACATACTGGACTTGACAAGTGGGTAGAAAGTCTTCCATTCTTTTAGTGCTGCCTGAAGTCACTTAAAGCCGTTTCTAGCTGGGCGCAGTGGTTCACACCTGTAATTGTAGCACTCTTGCGGGCCAAGGTGGACAGATTGCCTGAGCTCAGGAGTTTGAGACCAGCCTGAGCAAAAGGGAATCCCATCTCTTAAAAAAGAAAAGAAAAAAAATAGCCAGGTGTTGTGGTGGGCGCATGTAATCCCAGCTGCCTGGGAGGCTGAGGCAAGAGTATCACTTGTGTCCAAGAGTTTGAGGTTATGGCAACAAAATGAGACTCTTGTCTCAAAAAAAAAGAAAAACAATTTCTAGGTTTCTTCCATTAGATTGGCCTAAAAATCCTCTTGGATCCCTGGCTTCCATTCAAAATATTCTTTTAGATATCTTTTAGTTTTTGTATGGGGTATGTCCTAGGCTTTGTGATTTTTTAAATGTTCCTCAATGCTGAGTATAACGGCCTCATTCCTGTAATCCTAGCACTTTGGGAGGCAGAGGCAGGAGGATCTCTTGAGGCCAGGAATTGGAGGTCACGGTGAGCTATGGGGATACCATTGTACTTCAGCGTGGGTGACAGAGTAGCCCCTGTCTCAAAAATAAATGAATAAATAAGTGCTCGTCAAGGCATTTCAGAAATACAGTAAAGTAAGGGAACCACTAAGTATGTTAGCTAAAGGATGAATTAGAAAGATGTAAAGTTCTGCCAGGTAAAGAGTTAGGGAGAAAGAAATTGTTGCTAATTGTCTTCTAATTGATCTTGGAGACTTTCTTTCTTACAAGTTTATTAAAATGTCTGAGTGGGCCCCTCACAGCAGCTCCTGCGTCTTAGCATTCTGGGAGGCCAAGGCTGGTGGATCACTTAAGCTCAGTTCGAGACCAATCTCAGTGAGAATGAGAACCTATCTCTACTAAAAATAGAAAAATTCAGCTAGGTATTATGGCATGCGCTTCCAGCTACTCAGGAAGATCACTTGAGACCAGGAGTTTGAGGTTGCTGTGAGCTAGGCTGACACCATGGCACTCTAGCCTAGAGCAAAAGAATGATACTGTGTCTCAAAAAAATAAATAAAAATCTGACTGCCAAAAGAATAAAGAGGAAAAGCATGTGCAGTTGGCTGTTCATACCCACAGGTCCTTATCCTTTACCTAAACCAACTGAGGATCAGAAATGTAGTTGTATCTGTATTGAGCATGTACAGACATTTTTCCCTAAACAAAACAGTATAACTGCTGTTTACGTAGCATTTACACTCTTATTAGGTGTTGTAATATAGAGAAGATTTAAAGTATACAGGAAGAGGTGCTACATTATATGCAAATACTATATACCATTTTATATAAGGGACTTGAGCATGCTCATATTGTGGGGTGGGGACTGCCCTGGAACCAGTCCCATGTAGATACCCAGGTTCAACTGTGTTTATATAAATTCTCACTTCACTAAGAGCTAACAGAACATATGCAAGTACTAGGGCAGCCCTCAACATCCTAGGTTTGACGTTCTTTTCTAGGGAAAACCAGAGAGAATACTGACTCAAATGAATTATTTTCATAAGAACAAATAAATGGTACCCTCATCTTTATTTTACAAATTATCATGGACCCTCTGTAAGTTGACCACCCAAGGGACTGGTCAACATATGGGGGTGGTCAATGTAAGAAACTAGTTCTACTGTACTGATATGTACATGTGATGTATGTCCAATCTATGAAAATGGATCAACTTCAGGAGGGGGTCAATGTAGGAAGTTAGTCAACTATAAAGATTACTACATATGAAAAAGATCATCTCCTTCCCCCAAGGAGCTCATATTTCAGTAATCAAATGAAGTTTAGGATCTCCCTTTATGTCTGATTTTCCAGAGGCATTCATACTTCCATATGTGACTAACCAAAATATATTTCATTTTAAATGTGTGTTCAGAAATTGTGGGTAATGTGGAAGATAAAAATTTTAAATCTGATATTTGCTATGCACAGTCCATTTCTGAGAAGAAAAATGCAGTATTTTCAGTATGTTACTTTTTTCTTTCAACAAATATTTATGAATTTGCTTCTTCTAGAAATATTTTCCCCACTGTCTCTCGCCCTGGTGTACACATATGAAGTTAAAAAATCTCTGAATTGTTCATTTCTGCACAGAGTATTTTTCATTTAAGGGTAATATGGTAACTTAAGCATTAATGGCACGGTACTTCGTGAACTCAAAGAAGAGAGGACAATTGAAGGGGGAGAGAAGCCAGGAGTTCACTCTCATGCCTTTTTAGGGAGAACATGAATGCTTATCACTTGATTTACCCAGGAAGTTTTTTAACTCAAGAAAGCAGACATGTTTGTAAGAAAAAACTACTCATATATATAAAGCTGAAGACTTATACCAAATATGGTAACTCTTAAAATGAAGATAAAAAATGTAAATTGATCACCTAGATCCAAAAATCCTAATTAGAAAGCTAGACATTTCATAGAAATTTATTTATTCATGGGCGGCGCCTGTGGCTCAGTGAGTAGGGCGCCGGCCCCATATGCTGAGGGTGGCAGGTTCAAACCCAGCCCCGGCCAAACTGCAACAAAAAATATCTGGGTGTTGTGGTGGGCGCCTGTAGTCCCAGCTGCTTGGGAGGCTGAGGCAAGAGAATCGCGTAAGCCCAAGAGTTAGAGGTTGCTGTGAGCCGTGTGACACCACGGCATTCTACCTGAGGGCGGTAACAGTGAGACCCTGTCTCTACAAAAAAAAAAAAAAGAAATTTATTTATTCATTAGAAAGCTATATATCATAAGAGGATGAAATATAATCTTGCTATACTTATTAACTATCTTTTATAAAATTGCATTTTTGACGTAGAAAATAATGTTTGGCAATGTGTATAAAAGGGCAGACAATTAAGTTCATGAACTTATCCTAGAAAAAGTGCTACATACATCATTTGCTGAATATCACTTAGGGTCACCTTGAAAGTACTCCCCTTGGGAACCTACACACCAACACCAGCTCCATCATATATAAGCCATTCCAGAATCAGAACAGGAAAGCGCACACTCCATCTTTTTGTTAATCCCACATAGTTCTGTGACACTACAGTTGCTAAAATACAGAACAAAAATGTAGTGTTCCAGCCAGTTTGGGTAATATAAATGTAAAAAATAAAATACTAGCAAAATTATGTACTACTGAACATAATTTAATGAAGGAATGCAAGAAATGTTTGATACTACAAAGTTTTAGTAAATATGCTTCAGTGGTTCAGAAGATGGTAAGAAAACTTAATAGATATTTAAAGGACATTTAAATTTTTTTTCTATTACATTTATCTTATTACAGGTATAGAAAAGAATTGCTCCATTTGATATTAATCTTATGTCTGAGTTTCTTATTCTCATAGTCTTTCCAGTCAATTTTTCAGATTTCTACTTGTATATATTTCACATCTACATTCCTTGCAGTCATTGTCTGATGGAATATTAGCTGGCTATATTGTAAAATGTATCAGTCTTATTTGGGGCCTGTCACATGATATGTGCTGAAAATTTGTTGAATGTATGATGTTAATAAATGGACAAATGTGACTTGCACTGACTCAAAACATTCAATTCTTAAAACGATGGCAGCTCTCCCTACCTAATGTATGATTGAAATCAGCATTTAGGCAAAATGATTGTGAATAATTAATTGGTTAAAAATAGCATTGAAATGTTTAAAGATTTATATAATGTAGGAACTAGCAGGATTCATGTTTATAAAGTTTTCATAATTGAAATAATGGTGTAGTATTAGTGAAACCAGAGTAGAAGGAAAGAATGAAACTGCCTTGGGGATGTGTAAGTAATAATTATAGTATCAACATGTTATTATATATCAGTATATATGAATTTACTATGTGATAAATTGGGCATTTAAAGTTGTTCCGTTAGTACAAAAAATACTTTTGACTTAAAAAATAAAATGTAAAATATTTGAAACTCTAAATGTAATAAAAGAAAATGCAAATTCTATCTGATCCTGAGACTCAGAAGAACTTTCTAAGTTTTAAGAAAACTTGATGGGAAATAATTTTAGGTATATCTTTGAAAAATCAAGCATCTGTACATCAAAACTAGAATTAAGGACAAACTGCAGGGAGGGGAGCTTTTTTCCATAGGAAATTGAGCAGAGGAAATTTATGAAAGGGAGATAATTGTCCAATAATGTATACAACAGATTTATTTAAACTTGAATAGATATACAAAAGAACCAGAAGTAGCATTTTTTTCTTATCAGAAAGACAGAGATTTTGTAATTTATACTGGTCTGTGTTGGCAAACATGTGCTTTGGATGAAAGTATAATTTGATTCAACCCCTTTGGAAGGTACTTTGTTTCAAGAGCCTTTAAAGATATGAATATTCTTTGACTCAGTAACATTTTAATTTTTAAATATTGATCATAAAGAAATAATCTTTAAAGACTGATGTGAGGGAATGCTCACTGTTAAAGCTAAGATGAAAAACAGAATTTAGTTATATTTAGATCTCTTTTACGCAAATAGAAAAGATTGAAAGAACTAAAAATGACTGTTATCTCGGAGTAGTAGGATAATTATTTTCATTGTATTTTCCTATATCTTCTACATTTTCTACAGTGAATAGATACTACTTTTATTTTTTTCATGATTATAACTATTTTACTTTATATACACATACACACATTTTTTTCTTAACAAGGAATGCATGCACAACTTATATATCGCATAAGATCACTTATTTATCACAGTGTAGCGGCTGTAACCTACTTAACTCTTGGCATAGATTTTGCTTTGGGCCCTCGTAAGTGCTTCATCAGAAGGTATTTAAGATTAGAAGTGGAACTCACTCACTCAGGTATTAGTTTGGTTCAGAAATAGTATAAATTTGTGGAGTTAAAAGACCTAGGCTTTGAGATAGCCAAAGCCTGGGCAAGGCCTGTTCTACCCTCTTCCTGTGTAACACCATAACCACAGTCATCTCCACACAAAATATTTTACACAGAGAAAGACAAGGTCAAAGCCCACATTTTAGAGCACCTATTCAGTGTTTGTGGAAGGTGAGGAAGTATCTTCAAACCTAACCTTTTTTTTTTGAAAGACATCAAACTTTTCAGTCCAGCAGGAAATCAATTGTCTCCCACCAATTGCCTCCTCATATCACTGCCTATCTGCTGGATCCCACGACAGAAAGAAAGCACAGAACTGTAGAGCCTGCCAAACGGGCCTCGTTTCTGGTCCCACCTCACTAATTCAAAAGGAAAGTTAGATTATGCTTCTAGTCATACCTGGTGATAGAGTATCTTAACCACCTGAAATGCATCAGTGCTTTGAATCAAATTATAACCAAGGGATCAGCACAAAGAAGATGGGCACAAGGTGAGATGCACACAAGGGGAATCCCTGCTGAACATCAGGGCTGCCTTCCTGGAAGGCCCTGGGAAATTCGTCTGAAGAACTGTATTCCACAACAACATCCCTGAATGAAACACAAAGGTTCCTCCCTCTATGCCTGGCACGATGAGGAGAGTAGATTCCCATAGCAGAGCCTTTGAACTCTAGGCTCCCTTGATTCTTCATTGAACTAGATTCCTATTTAGAACCTTTCCACAGGATTTGGAGGTGAGTGATCTAAGGATGGCATGATTCGTGGCTGGCAGGAAAATAAAATAGGTGTTGAGTCACAGATTTCTCCTTTTGTTCCTATTTTTAGAAGCTGACAAATTTCATTGTTGCATACAGGCGAGAGAGAGGGACCTCTTGTGACCCAGCGTGAGGAGGGAAGAGCTGACCTGAGTGGAAAGGCGGGAAATGAAGAAGAGGGACACACACGAGAACAAAACACATACAAGACGGGAGATAGGACGGCATTGGGAGGACTGACAGAGCTGATGGCTGCAGCCAGCTAGATACTACTTTTATAATTAGAATTTTTTTTTTTTTTTTTTTTTTAGACAGAGTCTCAGGCTGTAGCCCTGGGTAGAGTGCTATGGTGTCATAGCTCACAGCAACCTCAGTTGGGTTCACCCCATCTTCCTGCCTCAGTTTTTCTATTTTTAGTAGAGACGGAGTCTCACTTTTGCTCAGGCTGGTCTCAAACTCATGAGCTCAAGCTATCCACCCACCTCAGCCTCTCAGAGTGCTAGGATTACAGGCATGAGCCACCGTGCCTGGCCTATAATCAAATTTTTGAAGCAAGGTTTAGTGCGTGCTTAAAATGCAGATTTAAAAATAGTCTTTCATGTTCACTATTTTTAACTTTACAGTTGGATTCTACATATGATTCTTGTTAATAAAAATGATCAAGACAGTTATATATATTTGGGGATAGTTTTGTGAATTTTGTGTGATTAACAAATGGTAAAATTTTTTTTTGCCATTTTATAAAATCTATATATGTCTTGACAGTATCCATGCTTGTATTTGGCAGCCATATTTTCTGCTCTGAAAAATCTTCAAGATAAGATTCGACGCTTGGAACTTGAAAGGATTCAGGCAGAAGAAAGTGTGAAAACCTTGTCTAAAGAAACAATTGAATATAAGAAAGTACTGGATGAACAGATACAAGAAAGGGAGAATTCAAAGAATGAGGAATCAAAGCATAATCAAGGTTTGTCTAATTATGAAGAAAATTAATTTCTATCAAGTATTATGAAATTATTCTAAAATTCAGTGTTAGCATTTACTAGTGGTTAGTGTCTTAGAATACTACAAAATTACATTGTTCTCAAGAGCATTTTAAGAAGCAGATGCTCATGTCATTCATTAAATTTAGCAACTGACTCCAAGGCGATTTTTCTAGCACACAGAAATGATTTAGACAACCTAGGAAGGTTTCTAGGCCATGGAACATGTGCAATTTGTATACACAGTAGATTCAATTCTGTTAACAGCTTGTTAAAAACTATTCTCTGGGTAAGCTGATTTCTACTTTTTTAATGTATTTTTTAGAACTGACATCTCAATTGTTAGCTGCAGAAAATAAGTGTAATCTTTTAGAAAAACAGCTGGAATATATGCGAAATATGATAAAGCATGCGGAAATAGAGAGGTCATCTGTCTTGGAGAAACAGGTAAGGTACCTCACGGATTGATACTCAAGAACAGTTAGTTGTGGGGAAAATTGACCTTTATTCTCAGTGAGGACTAATGATGTTGGTCATTATAGGCCATGACCAAAATTTTGGGGGATCAGTTATGGAATCTGAAAGTTTGATGGGCTTTATTCATTATTATTGTTGTATTTCGTGGAGTTTTACTTAAATTGGGAAAGAAGTGTACCATTAGTTGTGGGATATTTTAAAGTCGTGAACTTCTTTGAATCTACATTATAAGAAGTATAAATTATACACCTCTGTAACTCTTAAATTTGTTTAAAGACTAAAGTGAAATAGCTTATTTGAAGGTTCTTTATAAAACTCTTCACAATTATTTTAGCAAAGTAGTTTTCTGCTTTGTTACCCCAGAGGTCTTTGTATTTAATTAGCCACATCTGCTCGAGAGCATCACCATTAGTCTTGAATATGTTTTTAAAGCATTTCCTTTTTCCTGTTATCTAGAATTTGAATTAATCAAAAATACTGCAATTTCTGGGCATCTCTGTTATGCATCTCTGTTTGAAAATTTATGTGCTTAACATGATGCTAAATGCAGTGTAAAAGAGAAATACTGTGCAGCTTTTTTCAGTACTTTGAGGCGTCTCAGTAATTCTCGTATATGTTACAGGTCTTTTCATATGTTACTGAGTTTATTTCAGTGACCATATTTTCAATTGGGTCTTTTTCTGTCCACTGAATTTTGTTATTTTAATGAGTTAACTCTGGTTTTTATTCCTTTTCTCTCTTTAAACACTAAGTCAGTCTCAATTTTTTTGAATTATTTGATATTTTTAGTGTTCATGCTCTCATTTATTTTATTCTTTTCTGTTATTTTAGGGATTTTTTGGCAATTTTTTTTAATGGTGAACTCATATTCTTTAGAATTATTTTTATGGACATTCAGTGCGTTCCGTAGGTAGAACAATATTACACTTACATCAGTCATCAAACAGCCTTATGAGACAGTATGGATTTGCCTTTACTGAGTCTTGGTGGGTTTTCCTGGTTCTGGCCCAGATTTATGTTGATACTGGCTTGGTATTCTTGCATCATTGTGGATTGTACATTGTCTGAAGTTTTGTGTCTTGTTCCTGCATGTCAGATATAGCCAGTTTCCAGTACTGCCTCATGTAGTATTTGACTTCAGGATCCCTTCATCTGCCTTCAAGTTCCTTTCTCTTTTTTGCATCTGGAGATTTTTTCTTTCTTGATTTCAGACATGCTGTGTAATTATTACTATTCTTATTGTTACTTTCTGTATCATTTTTATGGTAAATGACTTGAAGAAAAGAGGGGGTCAGTTCAAAGAGATAACTTTAAAATGTCTTGACTACAATATTTAGGAGACAACTATTAAACATATGTCTTTGGATTATAGTCCTTGTTTCATTAGTAAATTTTAAATAGCACTTTTAATAAGGATAATTTCTTAAAACTGGCTTCAATACTGGAAATAAAATAATAGTTCATGCAAATTTTTAAGTTAGCAAATTCAGAACTATGAAGTTCTACTAAGGTGTACAAAAAGGAATTAGTACTTCACACAGATTTGTGATAAAATTATTGCTTTGTATTGGTTTGCCAAATTCAAATTGCTATTACTGTGATACCTATTGTTATAGTCTTATACAGTAGAACCTCCCTACATTGATAATCATTTTAAGTTGATCCCATTTTCATAAATGAAGCATGCACCACATTTATGCGTCAGTTTAGTAGACTTTATTCTGTATGTTGACCCGTTTGTTACAATCCCTTGGAGGGTCAACTTATAGGTTCTACTGTATGTGGAAATACACTGTTCATAAGTCCAATTATTTAGTATTTTGTCTTTTTTACTAATACACCCCAATTTATTATATTTTCACTTCGAGTTCAGTGGTTTATTCTGTCTTTAAGTCTGTACAAGAGGCAGTATTTTCAAATATGTGACTCTAAACCTGAAGATAAAAAGTTAAGAGTATTTTACATGGCATTTGAAGGAAATGTAAACCAGACATTAACTACTTAAGAGGACCAAACTAGTTGAAAGTATGTGTGTGTGTCTTTTTGTCTGTGTGTGTATGTGTAGTGTCCATGTCCAATAAGTCCCTGTTATTCCAGGGCCTAAAGGTAGTCTCACTATATGAAACACATGTTATGTAAAGTAGTATGTATAGTTAGAACAATATTACACTTATATCAATCATTTATTGATGCCCTGGTGTTTCGTCATAAGGTTGTTTTCTTAGAATTTCTCTTATGTATGTAAGTAGTTGTACGAAGAGCCAGACAGTTGCATATAATGTCTTCTCAGGTGTGCTCAGTGTTTTCTTGTTTTTAATTGTCAAATGAACATGTTATATTTAATGCTGTTTTTCAGGTTTCCTTAGAAAGAGAACGGCAACATGATCAGACACATGTTCAGAGCCAGCTTGAAAAACTGGATCTTCTTGAACAAGAATATAATAAACTTACCACAATGCAGGCTCTTGCAGAAGTCAGTGCATACATCTTTTACTCATTAATGCATATCAAGGTTGTTTATATCACTGGATATTTATAGCAATAAAGGTGGTCTTATAGCAAAGAAGTACATAGGCGTTTTAGGCATAGTGCCTATACATACAAGCATAGTGGCTCGTGCTTGTAATCTCAGCACTTCAGGAGACTGAGGTGGAAGGATCACTTGAACCTAGGCATTCAAGACCACCTTTGGCAATACTGTGAGACCCCGTCTCCACAGAAATAAAAATATTAGCTGAGTGTCATGGAATGTCTTTAATCCTAACTGCTTGGGAACCTGGAGCAAAAGGATCACTTCAGCCTAGACATTGGAGATGACAGTGAGCTGTGATCAAGTCACTCTGCCTGAGTGACATTGAGACCACGTCTCCTAAAAAATATATTCATTAATTTTTAAAAAGTAGTTTTAAAAAGAAGAATTATAAGCTTGGAGAGAATGTTCACATTTTAATCTTGATGGGCATGAGGGTATTCTTTAAAAATATTTAAAGATTAAATGTTTTTGAGTATCCTTAAGGCTTGTATCACTGATCTATGTTCTCAAAGCTAATTTAAGTTTTAATTGTTGTACTTGGGAAGTATTGAATACCACTAAGTTCCACATTCAGCCTCCATATTGCCTATTTGCCTTTACAACTAATAGAGCTGTGCACTAAGAGCTGTGTTCTTTAGTTGGAGTTTTTTACCCATAATTCTACCCAGTTGTGTCACAGCTAATCTCACAAATGACTTCTAATGGAACACATGGAGATTGTCATGAAGGCTGTCAAGCCCAGAGGTCCCATTACTATGGTGAACAAACAAGTTTGTTTGTTCCAATATCAAACAAACAAATTCCTGTGTTGTAATATTAAAACTTTACAAATAGGTAGTTAAGACTTTTCACTATTATCTCTTTTGATATTTTTGTCACTAGAAAAAAATGCAAGAGTTGGAAGCAAAACTTCATGAAGAAGAACAGGAAAGGAAACGTATGCAAGCTAAGGCAGCTGAGGTCAGTAAAATGTGAGCAAAGAGGCTCCTAGTGTTTGTTGTTACCACTCTTAACATTTGGGCATCTTATGTTATTTCTATTTCAAAATAGCCAAATATATATATTTTAGATACAGCTTAATGTGGAAAATTACGACAAGTTATTTTTATAGACAAAGTTGATTTGAGCAAATCTTTTAACATATTTCAAATTGTGGCTTTTCAAAAGCCAGCATGTAAAACATAATAGACTAAAAAATATCAGATTATATACATAATAAACTTAAGTAATTACGCAAACCTTCTTATTACTATCAGAAATGTTCAAAAATCATCATTTAGTATCCTGCTTTTAGGTAGGACTTCTTTTCTTTGGTGGTGTCAAGATACCTCAAGTTGAGGTTAAAAGGGGAGCCACTATTCCAAATCAGGTCAACCTAGACCAGTTCACTGAAGCCACCACATCTGAAAAATAAGCCCTACTTTCATCTAGCTTTTTATTTTATCCTTATAAGCTGGCCACCAGATATTTCAGAAAAGGTAAAACAGTGTAGATTCACAAAAATGTTGAATTTTTTTAAGTATATACTAACTGGAACTGCATTTCTAGGAGATTTAGCAAGACCACTGAAGCAAGTTTTATAGATTTGGTAAAATAAAATCTTCGTGTTTTTAACTGAAGATTGTCCTTACTATGAGCTTATTTGCTTAAATACCTCCTACAAATTCCCCCTTTCCTTGCAGGGTCTTTAAGTTTTATGACATTTGTTTATACCTTTTCTTTATAAGCAGGAGATATTAATCCCAAGGAATTGAGTCTCCACAGTTGAATCTGTGGCCCAGTTCCTACAGTGACCTGGGCTCATCTCATATATGTGACCACAAGAATTTAAACATTTTACTATATTATCTCATCTTTGTTAGCTTGTCTATTTCTTCTAATGCTTCTCTGAACTCATTTGACTTATGATATTTTCTTTCTGTTAAGCCTAATATTTCCCTCACAAATATTCACCTTCTGATCAATTTTTAGATTCAGAATTTCCTCCCTTAGTGTGCTTCTTGAGTCATGTAGCCTTGTGGCTTTATTCCTAACCAACAAATGTTCTCTGTCCATTTCCACTTTGTGGTAGGCCTCTTTACTGTGTATTCATAAACTTGTAACAAGACGATTGTGCTTTATATATATTGTGTTCAGTCCATTATATATGAAATGAAAAATAACATGTTCACTATTTTATGAATTCCAAATATTAATCTATGCTATCTTTGTTTTGGGGTTGTTGGGTTGTTTTTTTTTTTTTTTTTTTTCTATTTAACAGGCAATAAATAGGGACCAAATCAGCTATTGCTGGTAATACGATATGAGTAAAGGTTTTGAGTTTTGATAGTGAACACTGTTGTACTAGAACAATGTGAAGGGATATATGCTTCCAAGTCTGGCCTTAGGGAAGTTATTTTAACCATCAGACCCTGGATTTTACCATTGATAAAGTGGTCTTCATTTTACATCTTCTCAGTGTTAGGGAGATCAAATGAGATTTAAAAATAATGGAAGCACTTAAAAATGTTAAAATTCTAGCAAACAAATATAATACAACTACTGAGAAGAACTAGATAAGCTTGAAGTTAATAGAAAATTTTTTCATATACTGTTCACATTCATTGACATAAGTCTTCCAGAGTAGTAATTACTGTTTTCTGAGTTATGTCTAGTCCATTTACCGTGTGTAAAGGATTGTTGGGTATATGGGAGTGTATAGATGCTCCTGAGGGTACAGATCCCTATATTTCCTTTGTCAATGAATAGAATCCTTCCCCCAAAGAGTACAATTATGTTGGAAGTATTAGTAATGATTTCTATATTTCTTTTTAGTGAATTCATTGGCTTTCTGTTTTAGCTCATCGTCATTTTCAATACTTTAAAATACAAATTTCCCCAGCCTACAAGGCCCAAAATTGTGAGGTCTGGATAGGAGCCTGGCAATTTAGATTTTTTTCATAAACTCTACATAGTTTTGATACATAAAGGCAAATTTGAAACAACCACTATTTCAAACAAGTTTTTTGTTTTTTTCTTGTTTTAGGAAAGATGAGAAAATTGGTTTAGGGAAAGGACAGTTCTTTTATGAAATTCTTAGTAATTACTTATGAGATTTCTGCCATGAAGATAGGATATTACATTTTTAGTTTTATTTGTGTATTTTTTAATTTCAAAATATTAAAGGATACAAATGCTTTTGTTACATGGATAGCTTTTAATGATGCTTAAGTCAGGGCTGTAAGTGTGCGCATCACCCAAATAGTGTTCATTTGTACTCATTTTTCTCTCTCCCCCTTTCTTGATTTCTAGTGATTATGACTTCTCTCTATCCCTGGGTGTCTGTCAATTATAATAGTTCCAAAATTATTGGAGAGTACATGGGATAATGCTTACTCGTTTCATTTAAATTGCTGCAAAAAAAGTTAATTTATTCCTTTTTATGTAGTATTCCATGGTATATTTATACCATATTTTCTTAATCCACTAATGAATTGATTAGCCCTTGCAATTTTGAGTGCAGGTTTCTTTTTGATGAAATGAATTCTTTTCCTTTGGGTAGATACCCAATAGTGGGATGGCTAATTGAATGGTAGGTCTATGTTTAATTCTTTGAGAAATCTTCATGGTGTTTTCCACAGAGGTAGTACTAATTTTAAGTTCCCCCCAACAGTATTTAAGTGTTCCTTTCTCTCTATATCCACACCAGCATCTATTGTTTTTGGATGTATTACTAAGAGCCATTCTGACATGGGTAAGGTGATATCTCATTCTGGTTTTGATTAGTGATGTTGAACATTTTTTCATGTATGTTAGCCATTTGTCTTATCCTCTTCTGTTTGCTTTTACCCATTTTTTAATGGGATTATTTGGTTTTTCTTGTTAATTTGTTTTATTTCTTTATAGATTCTGAATATTAGCCTTTTATGAGATGGATAGCTTTAGCCTGCAAGGTATTTTCTCCCATTTTGTAGGTTGTCTGTTTGCTGTATTGATTCCCTGGCTGTGCAGAAACTTTTTAATTTAATCAAATCCCATTTATTTTTGTAGTCATAATTGCCATTGGGGTATTATTCATAAATTTTTTGCCTGGGCCAATATCTAAAAGAGTTTCCAACATTTTCTTCTAGAATCCTTATGGTTTCATGTCTTTGTTTTAATTAAGTCTTTTATTCATCTTGAATTTTTTCATGTGGCTATCCAGTTTTCCCTGCATTATATATCATAGGACTTCTTTTCCCCAGTGTATATTGTCGGCTTTGTCAAAGATCAATTTGTTCTAAATACATCGAGTTCTCTTTTTGGTCCCATTGGTGTACATTTTGATCTCTATTTTTGTACAATACCATGCTGTTTGGTTACTATACCCTTGTGGTATACTTTGAAGTCTGGTAATATGCTGTTTGCAGGTGTGATCTTTTTCCTTCCTTGCTTTTGGCTATTAGGGCTCTTTTTTGGTTCCAGACAAAGAGTAGAATTACTATTTCTAGATCTGTGGAATATACAATGTTGGTAATTTGATGAGCGTTGTGTTAAATTTGTCAATTACTTTGGTCAGCATGGGAATTTAAAAATGTTCATAATGTTGATTCTACTCATCTATGAGCATAATATGCTTTTTCATTTGTTTGTGTCAACTGGAATTTCTTTCATCAGCATTTCGTAGCTCTTGTAAAGATTTTTCACCTCCTTGGTTAAGTATATTCCTAAGTATTTCATTTTATTTTTTATAACTATAGTGAATGGTATTGAGTCTTATTTTTTTATTTTATTTTATTTTTAAATCATAGCTGTACACATTAATGCAATCATGGGGCACCATGCACTGGTTTTATATACCATTTCACGTACTTTCATCACAGTGGATAACATAGCCTTCCTGGCATTCTCTTAGCTATTGTGTTAAGACATCTATATTCTATATTTAGTAAGTTTCACATGAACCGTAGGGGTGATACCACCAAGTCACCCTCCACCCATCCTCTACTCTCCCCTGCCTCTTCCCCATATTCTTAGGTTATAACTGGGTTATAGCTTTCATAAGAAAGCTATAAATTAGTTTCATACTAGGGCTGAGTACATTAGATACTTTTTCTTCCATTCTTGAGATACTTTACTATGAAGAATATGTTCCAGCTCCATCCATGTAAAACATGAAAGAGGTAAAGTCTCAACCCCCCCCAAGGAAAGATATGGCAGATGTAATTGAAGATCCCATTCATAAACAACTGGCTGAGATGTCAGAAATCGAATTCAGAATTTGGATTGCAGACAAGATTAACAAAGTGGAATTAGGAATTCGAGGAGAAAATTCAAAAGTTGTCTCAAGAATTTAACGAATTTAAAGACAAAACCACCAAAGACTTAGACACACTGAAGCAAGAATTTGCAGCCCTCAAAGATATGAAATATAGTAAAATCCCTCAGTGACAGAATGGAGCAAGCAGAAGAAAGAATTTCTGACATCGAAGATGAAGCCTTTGAACACTCCTAAATTCTCAAAGAGGAAGAGAAATGGAGAGCAAAAACAGATCATTCTCTCCGAGAGCTCTGGGATAATTCAAAGAAGGCGAATAACCAAATCATTGGAGTTCTAGAAACAAATGAACTGGCCTTGCTGGGCACAGAGGCCCTTCTGCATGAAATTATGTAAGAGAATTTTCTAGACATGCCTAGAGATTCTGAAATTCAGATAGCGGACAGCTTCAGAACCCCAGCACGACTCAACCCCAATAAGACATCCCCCAGGCATATCATAATTAACTTCACTGAAGTTAATATGAAGGAGAAAATTCTCAAAGCTGCCAGGAGAAAGAAAACCATTACCTTCAAAGGGAAGAATATTAGAATGACTGCAGATCTCTCTGCTGAAACTTTTCAAGCCAGAAGAGGGCGGTCACCGACTTTTAATCTAAAGCAAAATAACTTTCAACCCCAGATCTTGTATCCAGCTAAACTGAGTTTCATTTATGATGGAGAAATTAAATACTTTTATGACATTCATATGTTGAAGAAATTTGCCATAACCAAACCAGCTCTTCAGGATATTCTCAGACCTATCCTCCATCATGACCAACCCAATCCTGTACCACAAAAGTAAACTTACTTTTAGAAACTTCGGATCAAACTCCAATTTCCACACTGGCGAAAGGATTAAAAATGCCCACTGGACTTTTGAAAAACTCGATACCCAAAACTTCACCAGACGTATCAATATTCTCCATTAATGTGAACGGCTTAAACTGTCCTCTAAAGAGGCATAGGTTAGCTGACTGGATACAAAAACTCAGGACAGATATGTGTTGCAGATATGAGTCACATCTTAAAAGACAAACACAGACTCAGGTTGAAAGGATGGCATCTGGGAGGAGGGTGGGGCCTTAGTGTGTGTCACACTTTATGGGCGCAAGACATGATTGCAAGAGGGACTTTACCTAACAATTGCAATCAGTGTAACTGGCTTATTGTACCCTCAATGAATCCCCAACAATAAAAAAAAAAAAAAAGAAAGAAAGGATGGCATCCATATTTCAGGCAAATGGTAATCAGAAAAAAGCAGGTGTTGCCATTTTATTTGCAGATTACAATAGGCTTTAAACCAACAAAAGTAAGGAAGGACAAGAATGGTCACTTTGTATTTGTTAAAGGTAATAATATGATGAGATCTCAATTATTAATATCTATGCACCCAACCAGAATGCACCTCAATTTATAAGAGAAACTCTAACAGACATGAGCAACTTGATTTCCTCCAGCTCCATAATCGTCGGAGATTTCAACACTCCTTTGGCAGTGTGGATCAATCCTCCAACAAGAAGATGAGCAAAGAAATATTAGATTTAAACCTAACCATCCCAACATTTGGATTTAGCACACATCTACAGAACATTTTATCCCAACAGAACTGAATACACATACTTCTCATCAGCCCACGGAACTTACTCCAAAATTGATCACATCTTAGGTCACAAGTCTAACCTCAGTAAATTCAAAGGAATAGTAATTATTCCATGCATCTTCTCAGACCACCATGGAATAAAACTTGAGCTGAGTAACAACAGGAATCTGCATACTCATACAAAAGCATGGAAATTAAATAACCTTACACTGAATGATAGCAGGGTCAGAGATGAGATTAAGAAAGAAATCGCCAATACTTTTGAACAAAACAACAATGAAGACACGAACTATCAGAACCTCTGGGACACCGCAAAGGCAGTTCTAACAGGGAAATTTATAGCACTGCAAGCCTTCCTCAAGAGAACGGAAAGAGAGGAAGTTAACAACTTAATGGGACATCTCAAGCAACTGGAAAAGGAAGAACATTACAACCCCAAACCCAGTAGAAGAAAAGAAATAACCAAAATTAGAACAGAATTAAATGAAATTTAAAACAAAAGACTAATACAACACATCAATAAATCAAAAAGTTGGTTTTTCGAAAAGGTCAATAAACTAGATAAACCTTTGGCTAACCTAATCAGGAAAAAAACTGTAAAATCTCTTAATCTCATCAATAGAAACAACAAAGATGAAATAACAACAGAGGACTCAGAAATCAAAAAAATCCTTAATGAATATTACAAGAAACTATTCTCAGAAATGTGAAAATCTGAAAGAAATTGACCAATACTTGGAAGCAGGTCACCTTCCAAGACTTAGCCAGAATCAACGTGGAAATGTTGAACAGGCCCATATCAAGTTCGGAAATAGCATCAACCATACAAAACCTCCCTAAAAAGAAAAGCCCGGCACCAGACGGTTCACATCAGAATTCTACCAAACTTTTAAAGAGGAATTAGTACCTATATTACTCAACCTGTTCCAGAAGGTAGAAAAAGAAGGAAAACTACCTAACACATTCTATGAAGCAAATATCACCGTGATCCCCAAACCAGGAAAAGACCCAACAAAAAAGAAAATTATAGACCTATATCACTGATGAATATAGATGCAAAAATATTCAACAAGATCCTAACAAACAGAATCCAGCAACAGATCAAACAAATTATACATCATGACCAAGTCGGTTTTATCCCAGGGTCTCAAGGCTGGTTCAATATATGTAAATCTATAAATGTAATCCAGCACATAAACAAATTAAAAAACAAAGACCATATGATTCTCTCAATCGATGCAGAAAAAGCTTTTGATAATATCCAGCATCCCTTCATGATCAGAACACTCAAGAAAATCGGTATAGAAGGGACATTTCTTAAACTGATAGAGACCATCTACAGCAAACCCACAGCCAATATCATATTGAATGGAGTTAAATTGGTATCATTTCCACTCAGATCAGGAACCAGACAAGGCTGCCCATTGTCTCCATTGCTTTTTAACATTGTAATGGAAGTTTTAGCCACTGCAATTAGGGAAGAAAAGGCGATCAAGGGTATCCATATAGGGTCAGAAGAGATCAAACTTTTGCTCTTCACAGATGATGTAATAGTGTATCTGGAAAACACTAGGGACTCTACTACAAAACTCTTAGAAGTGATCAAGGAATACAGCAGCGTCTCAGGTTACAAAATCAACATTCATAAATAGGTAGCCTTTATATATACCAACAATAGTCAAGTTGAAAAAACAGTCAAGGACTCTATCCCATTCATGGTAGTGCCAAAGAAGATGAAATATTTGAGAGTGTACCTAACAAAGGATGTGAAAGATCTCTACAAAGAGAACTATGAAACTTTAAGAAAAGAAATAGCTGAAGATGTTTAGAAATGGAAAAACATACCATGCTCATGGCTGGGAAGAATCAACATTGTTAAAATGTCCATACTACTCAAAGCAATATATAATTTCAATGCAATCCCTATTAAAGCTCCACTGTCATACTTTAAGGATCTTGAAACAACAATACTTCATTTTATATGGAATCTATAAAAACCTCGAATAGCCAAGACATTACTCAGAAATAAAAACAAAGCAGGAGGAATTACGCGACCAGACCTCAGACTGTACTACAAATCAGTAGTGATGAAAACAGCATGGTATTGGCACAAAAACAGAGAAGTAGATGTCTGGAACAGAATAGAGAACCAAGAGATGAATCCAGCTACTTACAGTTATTTAATCTTTGACAAGCCAATTAAAAACATTCAGTGGGGAAAAGATTCCCTATTTAAGAAATGGTGCTGGGTAAACTGGCTGGCAACCTGTAGAAGACTGAAACTGGACCCACACCTTTCACCATTAACTAAGATAGACTCTCACTGGATCAAAGATTTAAACTTAAGACATGAAACTATACAAATACAAGAGGAGAGTTCAGGGAAAACCCTTGAAGAAATCGGTCTGGGTGAGTATTTTATGAGGAGGACCCCCCGGGCAAGTGAAGCAGCTTCAAAAATACACTACTGGGACTTGATCAAACTAAAATGCTTCTGCACAGCCAAGAATACAGTAAGTAAAGCAAGCAAATAGCCATCAGAATGGGAGAAGATATTTGCAGGTTATGTCTCCGACAAAGGTTTAATAACCAGAATCCACAGAGAACTCAAACGCATTAGCAAGAATAGAACGAGGGATCCCATCGCAGGCTGGGCAAGGGATTTGAAGAGTACCTTCTCTGAAGACCAGCGCGTGGCCTTCAGACATGAAAAAATGCTCATCATCTTTAATCATCAGAGAAATGCAAATCGAAACTACTTTGAGATACCATGTAACTCCAGTGACACTAGCATACATCACAAAATCCCAAGACCAGAGATGTTGGCGCGTATGTGGAGAAAAAGAAACACTTTTGCACTGCTGGTGGGAATGCAAATTAATACATTCCTTTTGGAAAGAGATATGGAGAACACTTAGAGATCTAAAAATAGATCTGCCATTCAATCCTGTAATCCCTGAAGATATACCCAGAAGACCAAAAATCACATCAGAACAAAGATATTTATACCAGAGTGTTTATTGCAGCCCAATTCATAATTGCTAAGTCATGGAAGAAGCCCAAGTGCCCATCGATCCACGAATGGATTAATAAATTGTGGTATATGTACACTATGAATATTATGCAGCCTTAAAGAAAGATGGAGACTTTACCTCTTTCATGTTTACATGGATGGAGCTGGAACATATTCTTCTTAGTAAAGTATCTCAAGAATGGAAGAAAAAGTACCCAATGTACCCAGCCCTACTATGAAACTAATTTAGGGTTTTCACATGAAAGCTATAACCCAGTTACAACCTAAGAATAGGTTAAAGTGGAGATGGAGGGGGGAGGTGGGTAGAGGTAAGGGGATTGGTGGTATTACACCAGCAGTCTTGGTAAACTAACTGTGAAGCTAGTGAATGATGCCCCATGATTATATCAATGTACACAGCTTTGATTTAAAAAAAAAAAAAGAATTAAAAGATTGTGATTAAAAAAAAAAAAAAGATTTAAGTAACCTCATATCAGTTCTCTGGACATTCTGGGACTCAATACAGTTTTTAAAATTCTCCCTTAACAATTTTTCTGCTATGAAGATAAAATCATGGAGTAAAAATAAGAATAACAGACTGTGATGAAATGAGAGTATGTAAAGACCATGACATTGTGCTCTGTGCTTGTGTGTGTTTACCTTTTACTAAATGAAATAATAAACACAATACGGTAATAAATTAAATCACAGTGACATTTACCCAAAATAAATGAATATTTATTTACACTGTAAAAAAAAAAAAACAACAAAGATCAAATAACGGTAAGTAGCTGGGTTCATCTCTTGGTTCTCTATTATGTTAAATACATCTACTTCTCTGTTTTTGTGCCAGTACCATGCTGTTTTGATCACTATCGATTTTTAGTATAATCTGAGGTCTGGTAGCATAGTTCCTTCTGTTTTGTTTTTATTTCTGAGTAATGTCTTGGTTATTCGAGGTTTTTTCTGATTCTATATAAAACGAAGTATTGTTCTTTGAAGATCATTAAAGTATGACAGTGGAGCTTTAATAGGGATTGCATTAAAATTGTATATTGCTTTGGGTAGTATGGACATTTTAACAATGTTGATTCTTCCCAGCCATGAGCATGGTATGTTTTTCCATTTGTTAACATTTTCAGCTGTTTCTTTTCTTCGCGTTTTATAGTTCTCTTTATAGAGATCTTTCATGTCCTTTGTTAGGTAAACTCCCAAATATTTCATCATCTTTGGCACGACTGTGAATGGAATAGAGTCCTTGACTGTTTTTTTTAGCTTGACTATCGTTGGTATATATAAAGGCTACCAATTTATGGATGTTGATTTTGTAACCTGAGACGCTGCTGTATTCCTTGATTATTTCTAAGAGTTTTGTAATATTATCCCTGGTGTTTTCCAGATATACAATCATATCATCTGCCAAGAGTGAAAGTTTGATCTCTTCTGACCCTATTTAGATACCCTTGATCGCCTTTTCTTCCTTAATTGCAATGGCTAAAACTTCCATTACAGTGTTAAGGTATTGAGTCTTAATTTGACTCTCAGCTTGATTGTTGTTGATATATAGAAATGCTACTGATGTGTTTCCTGTTTTTTTTTTTTTTCTTTTTTTAACTGAGACTTTGCTGAATCTATCAATTCCAAAGTCTTTTTGGAGGAATCACTGAGATTTTCTAAATATAGGATTATATTGTCAACAAAAAACAATAGTTTGATCTCCTCTTTCCTGATTGGGTACCTTTATTTCTTTCTCTTGTCTGATTGCTCAGGCTAGGACTTCCAGTAGTACCTTGTGGTGACAGTGGGCAACCTTGTCCTGTTGTGGTTTTTAGGAGGAATGCTTTCAGGTTTTTCCCATTCAGTGTGAGGTTTTGTGTGGGTTTTTCATATATAGCTTTTATAATTTTGAGATATATTTCTTCAAGGGTACTGGATTTTGTCGGATTCTTTTTCTACATCTTTGAAAATAGATGCAGAATGCTTTTTATCTTCATAGATGCAGAAAAAGCATTCTTACTATTCATGTGGTGAATTACATGTACTGATTTCTGTATGTTCATTCATGCTTGCATCCCTGGGAATAAACTCGGTTGATCTTTCTGTCTTTTAGATGTAGGCATTTAAGAGTATAGATTTTCCTATTAGGACTGATTTTGCTGAATCTCATAGTTTTTAATTGATTGTTCAAACTGAACAACAAAGGAGAGACAGTCTTTTGATTTCCATCTGAATTTCCTTATTGAGGCAATAGTCATACAGTAACATGTTGTTTAATTTCCGTGACTTGCGTATTTTTTAGGGTGTTTCTTTTTAAGTTGATTTCTAGTTTTATTCCATGGTGATCTGAGAAGATCCATGGTATGATTTCAGTTTTTTTTAATTTGTTGAGCTTTGGTTTGTTGCCTAAGATATGGTTGATCTTGGAGAATGAACTGTGTGGTAATATGAAGAAGGCATATTCAGTAGTTTTGGGGTAGGTCCATTTGTTCTAGAATACTGTTTAAGACTAGAGTTTATTTTCTGCTTTTTTGATCTGTCCAGTTCTGTCAGTGTTAAAGTCCCTGGCAGTTATATCTTTGGTTATATCAAGTACTATTTGCTTTTTGAATCTGAGAGCTCCCATGTTAGGGTTAGGTGCATTTATGTTTAGGATTGGTATGTCTTACTGAATTGCTACCATTACCAACATATATAACTGTCTTTGTCTTTCTTTACTGTTACCGTTTTGTTGATATGAGAATGACTACCCCTGCTCTTTTTTGCTTCTCATTTTCATATTTTCATTTGTTTCCATCCTTTCATATATTTCCTTACATATATTTATATCCTTTCACAATGAGTATGTGAGTCCTTGTAGGTTAGATGTGTTTCCTGGAGACAGTAGATAATTAAGTTACATTTTTTTAAAGATCCATTCAGCCAGTCTGTGTCTTTTGAGTTTGGTATCCAGATCCTTAATATTGTGTCATAGAATTTTTAGAATTTTTATGTGGGAGGCTTTTCTGTTCATCATGTTAAGTAGTACCTTATTGATTCATTTCCTTCTTTTGCTGTTGTTTTATATGAGCTGTGTACTTTAGCTTTGGGACGGTTTTACACCATGCTGATCCATGTGTAATGTAATTCTGAGTGCTTTATACAGGGCAGGTTTGGTCGTGATGAATTCCTTCAGTTTGCTTATCTGGAAAAGTCTTTATTTTTCTTTCATATGTAAAACTTAGTTTTTTAGGATACAGTTGCCCTGATGGGTTTTTCTTTGTTACGTGATGTTTTTGCATCATGACTCTTGGGTTCTTCCTTCATGTTGACTTTGGCCAGTCTGATGATGACTATGTGTCTTTCATGATTGCCTCTTTGCAGGGAATCTCCTACATGTCTGTTGAGCTTCTTATACCTGGATGTCTCAGTCTCTTGACAAGACTAAACTAATCCTGAAGGGTTATCTTTGAGCTCTGAAATTGTTCCTTCTGTGTGGTCTAATTTAGTCTTAAAGTTTTCACTGTGTTTTGTATTTCTTTAAGTAAATTTTTCATTTCCAGAAGTTCTTTTTTTTTTTTTATGTGTCTCTTCAGTGAAGTTTTTTTTTCATTTCTTGACTTGTTTCTCTGGATTCTTTGATTTGTTTTTCCATTTACTCTTATATTTCATTGAGCTTCCTTTTAATCTATATTTGAAATTCTTCATCTGTTATTTTAGTATTTTGATTTTGGTTGTGGTTCATTGCTAGAATACTTTTATGCTCTTTTGGGGGTGTCTTTTCCTGATTTTTCATACTTCTAGACGCGTGCTTTTTCCTTCTTCTCGTCTGCTTCTTGTTTTGTCTGTAGCGTATATTGGGTAAGAACCTTTGGCTTTGCTGTGGGTGCTTTGATGAGGTGTGGGTTCTGAATGGATGCCTTGGTTATCCTTAGTGTCGTGTTTTTTTGACTTGCTAGTTATTTGTAGGCTGTAGCAGTGGTATACTATGTGTGCCTGTTCCATATCTCTTGATGATGAGGGAAGGTTAGGTCTTTGAAATCATTTCTCTTTCCCCAACCCTGTGGTCTTCTTAACAATACCCTGTATGATTGAATCAGTAAATGGTGTAAAGGGCTGTACAAGTGTCCTCTCTGCCAAAAGGTGGTGTTTTCTGTAAAGAACAAGCTGCAGTATTGTTTTCCATAGCCTGGCCCCTCAGTAGAAGCACTCAAGTGCTACAGGCATTAGATGGGACCCTGGAGTTCCCAGGGGATTTATTATTCTCTACCACTGTAGAGGCCAGTGTAGAAGGCCACAGAGACAGGCAGATTAACTCTCTTTGCATGGATGGAGGGACCACTCACAGCCAGCTGGAGAAATTCACCAGGGTGGGGCTGAAGTGGTGCTGCCAAGCTAGAAAGTCAGCTCTTGGTGGAGGGGCAGTCTGGGATTCACAGGCTGCTATCAGAAGTGGATTTTACTCACTTTCCCCCTTTTCTGAAGTCTGCTTCCCTCATCTGGCAATAAGCAAGTGCTCAGACTAGCTGAGCTCACTGGCAGTGGTACTTTAGGCTAGGAGCTTCCCTGTCAGGATCCCTGTCCAGGCAGAGAGCATGGCCATTTTGTAGGGGTACCGGTGTTCCACAGCTTGGATCTACACTCCATTCTCCTCTCAGTTCATTTTGGCTCCCTCACTTCCCGAAATTAATTCACAGATCTCCCATCTGTACTCACTATGATCAAGTCTTGAGCAGATGGGATCTGGTCTCCAGGTTCCCATGTTCAGTCTTGGAACATGGCCAGGGAGAAACACTGTGGTCCTGAGTTGCCTGTGGGGGCAGGTTTGATGTCCCTCCACCTGGGGTATGCCCTGCTCTCCTGGAGGAGCCCGTTGAGTAGCACCAGGGAAGCCAACAGTGAGGGAGCTCACAATCCAAGCATCACTTGGTCTGCTAGGTCTTGAAGAGGAAAGGTATGAGCCTCTCTCTCTTTAGAAACCTCAGTGTGGAGGGCGCAGCAACAGAAGGGCCACTTCTGAGAATTCAGGTTCAGTTCTTCTGGGGCACTGGTGCCTCTCAGCAGCAGGCGATGGGGAGGAAAAGAGTCTGAGTGGAGGGTAGCTGGCACTCTGTTAGTCTCTGTTCCTCTGTCTGGAATGTTCAGTTCACACAGATTGTCCAGAACCCACTGGCTCCTGGGCTAGAATTGGGAAATACTTGTGTGGGAATGAACAAAGAAACAGAGAATCTGAAGCCCTTTGCAGGAGGACAAAGGCACATAGTGTCTGGGAAGCAACATGGTGTCTGCCATCTCAGCTCAGGTCCGTGGTGAAGGGAAGTGACCATCGGGACTAGCAGCCTGTTGCTTTTTCCTTAAGAAGCTCACAGTTCACTAGTGGCAGCAACTTTTGGACTTGAAAGTGTAGAAAAGATCTCTAGTAACTCAGTAGCCTACTGACTTCCAGAGATGTGAGGGAAGGAGAAAGAAAGTCCTCACCTACTCTTTCTGCGAGGCTCCAGCCCAGTATCTTCCTCTTCCTCTTCTGCCTCAGAACTTCTTCCCATGGACTCTCTAGTAGGTTTGGGCACTTGTCCCTTGTAATTACATCTAGTCTGTGTTTCTTCCATCTGAAACTTTTCCTTCTTTCTGAGTCGATCTGGCAACCCTTGTATAGTCAGCTGTTTTTGGATATTTACTTTTAAATGAAGGTGGTTACTGAGTTTTTAGAGAACAAGGCTTGGTAACATTTGCTGAAATATCTTCCAGCTTTTCTTAGACATAAATTTTTATTTTTATCATAAGTATAAAAGGGAGTTTGTCAGCTATTTTGTGTCTAGCATTGTGATAGCTGCCAGTTTTGAAAAGAAAAAATATTGAAGCATTGGTTTGGAGGAGTTATATATGTTGTATTTAACTCATTAGAAAGAATTTATGGAACAATTCCAGATACATGGAGCTAATATATAGGCCAAATTATAACATAGGCATTCAAGATAAAATGAGAGACTGGCATTGATTTAAAATAGTTGACAAATGTTAATGCATTGGTTGAAGACATATTTACACAGCCATGGTGTGTTTTTGAGATATGTTTCTGATACTGTTACTGGTTTTATAGGCTTTCACATAGCATATCTCAAATGTGAATGATAGCTTTTATTTCTATAGCATTAACTTTTAGGGTCTCATATTTGTCTTAGTTGCAGACTGGTCTAGAAACAAATAAACTTATCCTTGATGAAAAGGCAACTCCATATGTTCCCAGCGCAAGAAGAATTAAAAAAAAGAAGACTAAATCACCAGAAAAGGTATGAAAACAGAGCCAATCTGGCAAAATACTGATTATTAGGTAAAATTTATGTGAAAACACTCAAACCATGTGGTACCATGAGAGTAAATGTCTTTCATTCTCAGTTTCTTCATTTGGAAAGTGAGGATAAGTAATAACTACTCCTAAATTTATACTATGATAGTAAGAAAAAAATACACACACAGAACATATATACACATTTTAGAACTACAAAACATCATGCAAAACTAGCATTATGCTCTATTACATAAATGTGTGGTCTGTTGCTATCATATGAATAAAAGAAAATTGTTTTCCTTTTCATTCAGAAGAGTCCTAGGAACTATTTTGGTGCCCAGCCGCATTATAGATTATGCTTGGGTGATATGCCATTTGTAGCTGGAAAGGTGAGTTAATCAAACTAGTTTTTTTTTTTTTTTTTTTTTTTTTTTTTAACAACTTCAGTTTTTGAATTGAATCTCCAAGTCTATAAATGGTAGAATCATTTTGTTTTTCTGCCACCTTTAACATTGTGTATCACAGTGATATGAGAATGAGATGTGGGGTAGTTTTATGGGATTGAGAGAGCAAAGAGGAGATGAGGAAAACTACCTTATGTGGAAGGGAAGTGGTAAAAGCAAAGACCTTGGGTTGAAGAAGCTGTCACTGCAGATAGGAGTCAAGGAAATGTGTTTGTAGCATCAACTTTTTAGTTTCAATTCTGTTGGTTTATATAGATAACTTAAATACAGTAGAACCTCCATACATTGTCCACCTCCCTACATTGACCACTTCTTTAAGTTGACCTAATTTTCATAGATAAACTTGGACATGCACTGCAGGTATGTCACATCAGCACAGTAGGCCTATTTCCATATGCTGACCAGTTTGCTACACTCCTTGGGTGGTCAGCTTACAGGGGTTCTATAGTAGATAGCACATCCTGTTTGTCCTTGCATCCAGATCATTTCTAAGACTAATTCTCCCAAGAATCAGTCATACATTGGCTTGAACCTTATATTCCCATAGTACATAACTGTAGGTATGATGATGATGTCAGATATCAAGCCCTGAGTGGTTTTTAATGAGTGCTCACCACTGTGTTAGTTTACACTGCTGTTTCATGGACTGTTAGTGCTCCTGGTTGTTCTATGTATTGTGGACTATTATTGCTCCTGGTTGTTCCACATATAGATGGCTTGAATACCCAACTACATTGTTACTTTTAGCAGCTCGGGAAGTAAGCATTCTTTTGGATTTTAATTTAATCTGCTTTTTTCCCCCATGTTTGTTTATTTTAAATCCACAGTAATCCCCCAGTGAAAGCCTGGGAAATATAATACATTAATGGTAACAAATGTTTTCTAAAAATATAGTTGACCCTTGAACAACATTAATTTGAACTGCATGCGTCTACTTATACATTAATTTATTTTTAATATATTGGAAAATTTGGGGGGATTTGTAACAATTTGAAAAAACTCACAAACCACCTAAAAATGTCAACGATATCATGCATGTATAAAATATATGTATTTACTAGTCTGTTTTATCATTAGTTACCATATATATCTATTATAAAAAGTTAAAATTTGTCAGTAATTTTGCCTACAAACACATACCATACATGGCACCATTTGCAGTGAAAACAAATTTAAACAAATGTAAATATGCACCATTAAATCATAATTGCATGAAGTTAACTGTGGTACCTATTGTACTAATATAACATTTGGTAGCTACTTCTTAGTGCTATTGTAGTGAGCTCAAGTGTTGGAGTATTTACTTAAATCTCTGCATGAGCAATTCATGTCTTTAGTAAATTGAATATCACAGATAAAAAGGGATCTAAGTTCTATCTTATTTTCCATCATGTTTAGTACAATACCGTAAACCTTGAGTAACACCATGGGACCCCTAGAAAGTACCCTTACAAATGATAACATTAGTCCATACTAGTCCTGTTGGACTTGTTCCTAAGAAGCAAAGAAACGTCATGACATTACAAGAAAAAGATGAATTGCTTGCTATGTATTGTAGGTTAAGGTCTGCAGCTGCAGTTGCCTGCCATTTCAAGGTAAATGAATCTGGCATAAAGACCATTGTTTTATTTTAAAAGAAAAGGACATTTTTGAAGCTATCCTAGCAGGCGTGAAAACCTTGCACTTTTGCAAAATACCTTTTTATATAGTATTGTAATAGAAACTTTTATGTGAGTGCAGGATTGCTGTAAGAAACGTATACCTGATCTGTAGACCAACGTGATTTGAGAAAAAGGTGACATCATATGATAACTTAAAGCAAAAGAAAGTGGAAGCATCTAAAACTGGAGGATTTACTGCTAGCAAAGGATGGTTTGATAATTTTAGAAAGGGGTTTGACTTTAAAATGTTGAGATAGCAAGAGAAGCAGCAGCAGCTTCTGCTGACCAAGAGGCAGCAGATGAATTCCCAGATGTCATTAAGAAAATTATTGAAGAGAAAGTATATCTGCTTAGACAATTTTTAATGCAGACTAAAGAGCCTTACTCTGGGAAAAGAAAAATGCCACGGAGGACATTTATTAGTCCGGAAAAAAAATCAAGCACTAGGATTTAAGACAAGAAGGGCTGAGCAAACTATTGTTTTGTGCAAATGCGGTTCACTTGTATGATTGGGAGTGCCCTTAGCTAGAAAGCTGCTAATCCTCGAGCCTTTAAGGGAAAAGATAAACCCCAGCTTTATGGTTGTATGATGAAAAGGCCTGAACATCCTTTTTCTGGATTGGTTTCATTAATGCTTTGTTCCTGAAGTCAGGAAGTACCTTGCCAATCAGAGACTGCTTTTTAAAGTTCTTTTGATATTGAACAATGTCCATGGGCACCTTGAACCTCATGAGTTCACCATGAGGCATCAGAATGGTCTAATTGCCTCCCCAGAATAGCATCTTGTGTTCATCCTCTAGATCTCTAGATCAGGGATTATAAAGACCTTTAAGGCCCATTGTCAGTGCTCTAAAAGAGTACCTCAGTAGAACATCATGAAAGTCTGGAAGGATTACCTCGTTTAAGATGCCATCATTGTTATAGAAAAAGCTTTGAAAGTCATCAAGTCCAAAATAATAAATTCCTGCTGGATAAAACCATATCCAGATGTTGTACGTGACTTCACAGAATTAACAGTTAGTCAAAAAAATCTTGTGAAAGATTGTAGATACTGCAAAAAAGGTATGGGAGTTGAGGGATTTGAAGGTAAGAATCTTGGAGAAATTCAAGAGCTAACAGACACCATGGCAAATGGCAAAAGAATTAACAAGATGACTTGATGGAGATGAATGCTTCCAAACTATTGCCACACAGTGAGGACGAAGATGTAGTAGTGTCAGAAAATAAGTTGGCATTAAGACAGATTGACACAGGGTTCCAGTTGTTCTAGACTGCTTTTGACTTGCTTTAAAACATAGACCTTTCTTTGGGTGGAAGCATGGAAACTAAAGTAAATGGTGGAATAAGGATTGGTGCTGTATAAAAACATTTTTAGGGAGATGAAAAAGCAAAAATCAGACAAGTTATGATGTATTTATGTAAAGTTGCACTAAGTGTGTCTGCGTCCCCTTCCCCTTCGCCACGCCTGAGACAGTGGGACCAACCTCTCCTACCTGTGCCTCCTTAGCCTACTTAACGTGAAGACAGTAATGAAGACCTTCGTGAAGATCCACTTCCGCATTTTCTTAGTAACATGTTCTTTTCTTTAGCTTACTTTATTGTTAAAATGCAGTATGTAACATAACATAAAAACATTTTATGTTAACTATTTATTGGTAAGGCTTTTGCTTACTGATAGGCCCTTAGTTAAATTTTAGGGAAATAAAAAATTATATGTGGATTTTAGACTGCATGGAAGATAAATGCTTCCTATTCCTCCTATTTCCTATGTTGTTCAAGGGTGAACTTTACATTAATAACCAGAAAAATAACAGGAGCAAGATAATTTTAGAAACTGTTGCATATTTCATGTGGAAAGTATCCTTATAGGCAGTTAGTGTACTAAATACATATTACAGGTTATGAGCAAAATAATTTACATTGAGTGATTTTAGAATATTGAGCCAGCCTTACAATCTTGTAATAAACCTCACTTAGATGTGGTTATAATACTGTTTATATATTGCTGTTCTCAATTTGCTGACTAACGAGAGAAACTTAAGAAGTGCATCTGTTTAGCTAGCATAGAGGTTTCCAAATCTGGCTTATCAGAATCAACTGGAAAACTTACAAATACAAAATTTCCAGGTCTTGACCCCACACTGATTGAGTTTGGAGTGCTGCTTAGAAATAGATATTTTTTTTTTTAATTTTTTTATTAAATCATAACTGTATACAATGATATGATTATGGGGAGAAATAGATATTTTAAGTAAGGAATCTACTAATGTTTGTGGAGCCGAAGTAAGCCTAGCTGTCTGCTTGTAAACTGGAGCAGCACATTGAGATTGTTGTTTAGTATCCAGAACAAAAACACAGTTTTGAGCAGACTTATCAGGTGTTGCTTCTTCATGTGACAGACATGTACTTAGTGCCTTCTGCTATTCCACTGTAGAAAAATGAGTGCAACAGTAGTCTCTGCCACTCGGATGTACACTGCTTAATTTTGAAATAGGCAAACACAGTATATTGTGATAAATACTGAGATAGGGTTATGTTAAAAATGTTAATACATTATCTGAGAATGGACAGTTAATTACCTGGCAGTTTTAAGGAAACCTTTTAAAATAATATATTTTAATCAGATTTTAAAGAATGATATAAAGTTGCCACACACATAAAAATTCATCTGCAAATATGATTCGTCCAAAAAATGGAGAGAAAGTAAGAGATGGTAGGACATGAGATCAGAAGTATAGGCTCCAGCTCAATGATGTAGGGTCTTATTTCCCATGCTGAAGGAATCTGGATATTGTAGTCTGGATTTTCATCACAGCATTTCAAATAGGAGAACATGATTAGAATAAGATTTTAGGAAGATAAGTGATAACAATTAGGAACTAGAAGAGAATGGGAGCAGAAAGACCAACTGAGATGTTCTTCCTACAGCTAAAGAGATGGGTGAATAAGCCAAGTGAATATCAGTATGAGGTGGATTGCAGTTATTTTGGAGGTTGAATGTATGGGACATTCTTTGCCACTGGTAAGAATGAGGATATTTCTAACAAAGGCGGGGGTTGGAATCTTTTTACTCAAATTAAGGAGTAAAAGGAAAACAAATGCAGAGGAGGTATCTTCAAATACTGCTTTCTTTCATCATTTTTCTCTTTAGTCCACCAGTCCTAGTCATGCTGTGGTGGCCAATGTTCAGCATGTCTTGCATCTAATGAAGCAGCACAGTAAAGCTTTGTGCAATGATCGAGTAGTCAACAACGTTCCTTTGGCAAAACAAGTATCTTCCCGAGGTGCTAAAAGTAAGAAGTTATCAGTAACACCTTCCTCCTCCACCAGCATTAATGAGGAGTTGTCAGAAGTCTTACAGACCTTACAGGATGAATTTGGGCAGATGAGCTTGTGAGTTCTAGTTTTCATTTTTTTAAACCTTACTTTTAATTTTTGATGCCTTTATTAATCTTACTTTCATGTGTTCAGCAAATACTGTTGAGCGGTCTTTGTATCAGCCAGTTTACTGGGACTTAACAAATACACGTGTTAATGGTAAAGATCTCTCCTTTTTTTAATACCGTTAAATGCTTTAAAGAGCAAGGCTTATATTTAAGTTTTATTTCTTTGTTTGAGAGGCTGATATACAGTCATCCATTACTTAACAGTAGGGATATATTCTAAAAATGCATAATCAGGCAATTATGCTATTATGCTAACATCATAGAATCTACTTGCACTAACTAAGCTATATGATATTGGGGCCACATGTGGCCTTCTGGATCCTTGAGTGCAGCCTTTTGACTGAATCCTAATTTTACAGAACCAATCCTTATTAAAAGGAAGTGAAGTTTGGATTGGTCAAGGCTACACTTGGGGATCTGGAAGGCCACAGATTCCCACCCTTGGTATAGCCTAGACTACAAAATATACCATGTTACTCTATGTTACTACAGCCAAATACTGTAGGCGTTTGTAACACACTGGTAAGTGTTTGTGTACCTAAACATAGAAAAAATGCACTAAAAATACAGTATTACAATGTTATGGGACCACCATTTTATATTAGTCCGTTGTTGACCAGAACATTTTTATGTGGTGCATGGATATACGTTAAGTTAGGATATAACTGTGTGAAGAACAGCCTTTAGAATTTCCTTTCTATGTGTGTAATACTCTCGTTGGGGAAATAGGAATGTAAGTAGCACTTTGAAAATAGAATTCTTTTGCATTTGTCTCTAGTGTCTTTGTGAACTTTTTAAAATTGTCACTGATAATTTGAAAACTTGTTGCTCTGTTCAAAAAATTGAATCTCTTTGACACATAGAGCAGTGACCCCAAGGTGAGTGAAGTATAATAGACATAACCATGAAATACAGAAAACTTTATTAAGCTTTACTTCTGCTTTATATATAGTGATCATCAGCAGCTTGCAAAACTTATCCAAGAGTCGCCAACTGTAGAACTGAAAGAAAACTTAGAGTGTGAGCTGGAGGCACTGGTGGGAAGGATGGAGGCAAAAGCCAATCAAATAACTAAAGTTCGAAAATACCAAGCCCAGGTAATGTAATTTTCCTTCATTCACGTTTCCAAAGATTGAAGAACTAAAATAAACACTTTTCTTCAAATACAGTAGAACTTCTATTCATCCAAGGGACTGTAACAAACTGGTCAGCATATGGCAGTGGTCAACATAAAGTTCTAGATGACTCGACTGATACGTGTATGTGGTGCATGTCTGGTCTGAAAATTACTTCAGCTTGAGGCGGTGGTCCCTATAATGGAGTACATTAAAGAACTACATTAAGTAGTGACACTGAGTGTATCATAGATAAGAGCAACAGAAGGTATTTGTTTACTGAAGACCCTCATTAAGTGCATTAATTATTAAGAATTGATGTGAACACAAGAATGGAGAAGCACGAATCCTATGTACTCAATTTTGATATGAGGACAATTAATGACAATTAAGGTCATGGTGGGGGGGGAGGAAAAGCAGAGAGAGGGAAGGAGGGAGGGAGGGGTGGGGCCTTGGTTGTGTATAACACCTTCTGGGGGGCAAGACATGATTGCAAGAGGGACTTTACCTAACAAATGCAATCAGTGTAATCTGGCTTATTGTACCCTCAATGAATCCCCAACAATTAAAAAAAAAAAAAAATGGAAAAAAAAGTGAAAATAAAAAAAAAGAATTGATGTTAAGTGGATTAGGAAAGACGATGTCTTTAGTTACTTAGAGTAGGTTTCGTCTAAAATAAATCTTTGAATTTAATATTCTTTATGAAAACTACCTTAACATCTATGATAGGTTTAGATAGTTCAGAGTTTATCCAAGTAAGTCTTGTAAAAAGTACCTAAAATTCTCGATTTATAAAGGAATAAGTCAGATATAAATATGTGAAAAAATCTTATTATATTTGTTACTAATTATATTTAATTAATTATTACTAAGTTGTTACTAAATAATTACTTTATTTAGTATTTTACCAAGTGCAGTGGTGAAGTTTCTCTCAAGGGTTTTCGTCCAGAGAGAAACACAGTTCATATATTTAAGAAATGACTGACAGCTAGGAGGTAGGTAGGCAAGTAAGGTCAAGACAGGCTGTAAAACCAGCTAGGCTGTTAACACTTAGCAGAGGTTCATCAGGTGGTTGGCATTGTGTGGAGACAGTGATTGGAGTAGGGAGAGGAAGACAGATTTGAGTTATGTTTTGGAAATAGAAATATCAGGATTGTTTGCTGCTGAATACCATATAGAGGAAGAGCAATTAGGAAGGATTGTTGAATGACTAAAATGGAACAGAACAAGTTTGCTGACGTGTAGCCATACAGTAGACAACACAGCTTCAAGTGCTTTCAGTATATCTCATTTAATTTCCATGAAAGGCTTGTAAAGTGAATATATTGTTCCAGTTTTCTGGGAAATGCACATATATCCTCAAATAACTTGCCCGAGGATGGAGTAGCTCATAGTAAATGGCAGAGCTGGGATGCATACTTGAGTCTTTTTGACTTTAAAATGTGAGTTTTTTTTAAAGTACTTTTTCCAAATTTCATGTTGTAAATGATTCCTGTAGGAGTAATGGTCTAATTTGTTGCTTGTACTGATTAAACTATTCTAATGGAACGCAAGCTACTTCATATATGCTAGCACTTCAGTTAAAGTAACAGTAAATCTCCCTTCTAATTAAATTATTCTAAAAAAATAACAAGAATAAAATGAAAACTCCTTTTCATGGCTTTGTCCATCTGGAATGTGCTTTGCCTGCTCATACTTGTTTCTCAGAAGGCTTTTCCCCTTTGTCCCCAGAGTCCCCTCCATGAGTCCTTCCTCCTCGCCTCTCACCCTAGCTTGTACTTTGGTAACAGTACTGTAAGATACCAGAATTTACGTGTTTCCTCTCACTTACGTTCTTATGTATTGTTATATATTTTAAGCCCTGACTGTTAAATGACTAGTACAAAAGACTTTTGAAGCTTTTAAAAATATAAACCTAGATCATATTAGTTGAGTTCAATAAGTACTTTTTAACAAGTACCAGGTGGCAGAAGAGAACGTTTTCTTTAAATTATCTTTTCCCTGTCTTGATTGTTTGGTACAGCTGGAGAGACAAAAGCTAGAGAAGCAGAAGAAGGAATTAAAAGCTACGAAAAAAACTCTTGATGAAGAAGGGAACAGCAGCAACCGTTCTTCTGGGATCACAGGAGGGACCACAAATAAGAAGGATTGTGCCAAACCCAGACCTGGAGAAAAAAGCAGGAAAAATCTTCAATTATTGAAGGACATGCAGACCATACAGAATTCATTACAGAGCAATAGTTTGTGTTGGGATTACTGACTTGGACCAGGTCATAAATTTTATTCAGATAATCTGTACCTCATCAATCAAATTTTGACAATTTTACTTTCCAGACCTCATGTTTAGTTGGAATTAATGAGTAGCAGGTATTAAGAAACCAAGCTTCATTACACTGAATTTTTGTGTATGCGGCATGACTAAATGTTAAACCAGGGGAGTGTTAAGCCTAAGAAGCCACATATAATCTGTTTCTTGTAGATAAATTTGCTGTACTGGTATATTGCTCTTTGTAAATTACCAATTTTTTACTTGTGGATGTGATTTTTTAAAATAGTTCAGTATACAATAAAATTAGGTTTAAATTTTCAAAATATGAGGCTATCCTGTAGGCAATGTTTGCTTAAAAAGGTCTCATTTTTAAGTCTTCCCCTGGCATGAAGTGCCCACTTCCCTTTTCCAGTATACCAATTAAATATTGTTTCTGCTAATGATGGAGGTTTATCAATATTTCTGTATTCGATGTTTTCTACATGTAAATATTTATATATGTATTTAAGAGGATTTTTTGTTTTGTTTTGCTTTTTGGCATTTCAAACATTGATCACTATTAAATGCACTAGTATTGCTTTTTAATGCATTGCTAAAAAATTTTTAAAGACCCAGGCAATCATTTCCAGTGAATTACTGATGAAATTAATCTTAATCAAAGAATTTTTAGAAGTATAAACAAATTGCCAATTAAATGAGATTTTGAAATAAAGTTAGAATGGGGGAAGGAAGGAACAAGGTTGTGACAATACATATACTTGCAGTTTTTAAATAATACCTGTTTATAATCATGCTGTTCTGTCAAGGTATTATGGTTTTTAATCTTGAAATTTAGAGAACCCCCCTGAATATTTGCTAATACTAGTGTACAGTATGAATGTAATGTGAACTGTACACAATCATTGTATTGATATAAATCATAATTTTTAATAGATCAAAAATGTTAACTTTTTATAAATTTACCACTTAAGTCAATAAAGCAGCTTTTTTGAGAAAAGCGGAAATTTAGCAGCTATTAATAAAGGCTTTGTTGTAAATGCTAAAAAAATACATTTCTAAATAGAACATTATTATGAGAAACTAAGAATGTATATTTGTTACTTAATTTCCCATTCTTACACTTATATAGAAAGTAAGCCCAACAAGGTTGAATTACCTTGTCATATATGATAAAAGTGCTAATGGATACATTAGCCACATATTAAGGGAATGCCTTTTATATTCCTCCCTGGAAGTGATTGATAAGGAGTTTTAGGATTATAGCCAGACAGTCAGAATGAACTGTTGTAGCTACCTGAGCACAGGCTTGTCAAGTCTTTTTACAGTTGAGAGTTCTTAATCTAAGATCCTTGAGTAGATTTTGAGCCATGAATTTCCTAAAGTTGTATGTAACCTTTTGCTGGTATGTGCAATTTTCTGATAAGCAGGTTTGTAACTTGATCAAATTCACAACAGTGAAGTGACCCTGTAGACCCGAAGAAATTGAAAACCCCTACTTGGGTTTCATGGTAAATATTTGTGTCTCAACCACTACTATTTCAACTATTACACTTTGTTATCTCCTTTTTTGAATTTCAGGTCATTAAATTGTATAACCATCATTTGAATTATAGTGGCTCTGAGTCCTAATTAGGAGAAGAGTAATTGACTGATGCTAAATCCCACCCCATCTGTAAGCTAGCATTCAAACTGAAATAATTATTCACTCCAGCTTCTGACACTCCCAGGTCAGAACTGAAAACAAGAAAATACTGTTCCAGGTTCTTATCTGAGAGTTCACAGTAGAAGGTATGTTGTCATCCGTCCACTCACACTACAGCAGAGCTCAGTTTGTTTCATGTTTAAGTATTTTGTATGTGTATTTCATATGTAAGTATTTTCTATGTGTAATTCATACAGAAGTATTTTCTAAGCTGCCAACATGGATACCAGGTTTTATAAGAAAAGTATGTTTACAGACCTGTGGTACACACCTGAATTGTTGATTTCAATACAGTGCCGTGACTTTACTGGTAACAGCCATGTACAGTGTTGTGCACACAAAGGAGGATGAGGCATGGCCGACGGGAGGGATGCATTAAGAATAATGCCTAAACTCTACAGAATAAGACCTAGTCAGTCACAGGGAGAACAGTTACTCCAAGTCTACAAGATCGGGGTAATTGTGAATAGAGAAGCATTGGAACGTAAAAATAGGAGAAGGCAGAGATTACAGTAGGATAAGAGTAAAATCTGGTCACACAAGTTCTCTAAATTTTATATCCCTGACCATAAAGAATAAAGTACATGCGCACAATAAATATTCATAGACAAAGTTACAAAACATAACTTGTCAATTTTAGAAGTTTTGTGTAGTTACGTAAAAAGTGTAAGCACTCCTGCTTTAAACCCTTCCACACACATACCAATTGTGTATCTTAAATGTTCAAGTAAATGCACTCCATGTTAAGAGATTCCTGATAGATTTTCACTTATAATTTCTCTGACTTTTGAGTAGAATTTGAAGTGGATGCAAGTATAGTAAGACTAGACTTAAATACCATTAAGAATTTTCTTATAACAAATTTCACACAGTAACCAAATCATCTTGGTACTGATTTTTCTGATATTCAATGTAGTAATAGAAACTGTTTCCTCATTGCAAGACGAAACAAGGCTGAGGTCCAGATGATCTGTATAGCGATGTAGTGAGTAAAAAAAAAAAAATTATAGTTTTGATTACCGTTTGATTAGTGTGTTGAGAAAAATAGGTTCATGTTGAAGATTTCCATTTGAGGTGTGTAATCCTTAGAAAGTTTAAAAATAACAGTTATGGAGGAAAAAGTTAAACATTGAACAAGGACACAGTTTAAAAGTCAGTTGAAATTTCTTTTAATTAAAAGACCAAGGGACATGAAGCTCCTTTGTTACAGTACATTACACATATGGCTCTTTGTATACAGTAAAATATACATCAGGGAGTCAAATGTTTATACCAGCACTGAACTCTTTCTTTCTTTACTGGCACTGAAATTACATGCAGTATGTTCTTTGGTAGACTTAAACATTCAGTGGAATTACAGAATTTGCAAAGGAATTATATGGAATGTAAAACTTAAACCTAATAATAATTCTTAACATAATCTATTTATACAGACTTCAGGAAAAGTAAGTCCTAGTAAGATTTTTAAATATTGCTTCAAACCTGCCAATTCGCTTCTGTATGTTTGGATACAAAATTAAAGTGAGCCAAATAATGAGTTTTTCCATGTTGTTTCTTGTAATGGAGCAAATGGAAATGAATCTGAAGGGTGTGCGATTCTTTGAGTCCTGGATGAATGCCACTTTCTCCCCTTCATTTACCCCCAAACACATCTATAAGGCATCATTTTGGAACGGCTAATATATCTTAAATAAGTATATAAATAATTACGTGATAATTTTCTACTACTACACCATAATATCCTCAAGACTTTTCACCTTCCACATTCTGCATAGAGTGAAAGGCAAAGTGATCAACGTAAATCAATTACAACAGAAAAGAAAAACCAAGGATGGAGAAAGGGCTGTCAAATGATTTTGACCATGACATCAAGGCCCAGTGCCACAGAATTTTAATGTGTTTTTACTCTGTGCAATGAGCTCTCTCCCATGAAGAGGTGGATTTCTAAAGTAATTTATATTTTAATCTTACCAGATGCCAAAACTTACAAGACAACATTTTTTTTTTAATATCAGAAACTTACTGTGGATCTAGGATTGAAGTATTTTAATATTCTTTGAGTGACTTGTAAGATTAGTGTCATAATCGTGTAATTACATATGGAGTTATTTAATGTAAGCCACCTGCACCACTACAGTTCTAAACTTATCCTAAAACGATTTAAAATAAAGCGGCTGAACTTCCGGTCATTGTTGGGTTCTCAGTTCGGAAGGCTTTCTACTCATAAAGCTGCCACTGTAATCAGGAGTTTGTAGCAATGATGTAACAGTCCATCATACAACAGTTTGGACAGGAGTGACACACTGTGCTGGAGAGCCAGCTCTCTCTGAGGATGAGGTTGATCGGTTGGAAATCTCTCTCTGTAGTTCCTCTACTTTTTTCTGTAGCTCTGCTCGTTTAGCAAGAAGTTCTTTATATCTGCTGTGAATAGGTTCCTACAAAGGCAAACATAAAATTCAACCAAGCAGTCCTAATCGAATTCAAGGTCAAGTCATTCCCTAAACGTTGCAGCATGTGTTTTTTAAGCCACTGGGACCAATCCTATCTTTCCGATCTAGAAATTAAGTTCAGGGACAACTGACAATACTATTTTACTGCAATTCCAGTTTTTCCAGAGTACTCTCTGTGGAGATGCTCCTGAAACCGTACTTTTCCAAGTAAATTAATTAACAAGACATAAGACAATACTCAGAATATTCCTTATCATTTAGTTGCAGATTTTAGTTGAATAGTTGTTAAGTTGTAAATATTCCATAACATTTAAAATGAATGGAATTTTTTTATTTTCCAAAAGCTGTTGGAAAATAAGTCCCCTGAAAGTTATCCAGACAGAGGAGGAGGAGGGATAAGACCAGACAGAGAAGCAAATTGTTCAGTCAGCACTAGCAAAATCAAGGTTCAGGTACTGTGATCCCAGTGTAGTGCTTTTTCCCTGCACAGTTGCTGTAAAGGAGACAAATCTAATAAAGTTGTACTGCATAATGGAAAACTCTGGTTGTATATTGCAGTGTGCATACCTGTGGTTTCATCCGTGGATTCCACCTTATGTAATATCCCACCCAGAGCTCTAGGTGGCGCATGCTGGCTACTGGATAAAGGACGTGATTGGAATAGCTCCCATAGAGAGGATTAGTGAAGTCTTCCAGCTGACTATTTATGTAAGACCATAGTGACACAGTCCTCTTAGGAAGATTCTACAAGAAGGAAAAATAGGTAAAGACCCCACTACATAAGCCGTCTATACTGTGGATGGACATTTCTAAAGAGATACTTAGTCATTCGAATCTCTTTAGAGACTTGCAGACTCCAATGATAAACCCCATTCAGAGGGTATTAAAAAAACGGTCTGCAGTTCCTCAAAGAATTAAACATAGTTGCCATTATGACCCAGCAGTTCTACTCCTCAATGTATCCAACAAAACTAAAAACATATCTATACAAAATGTTTTCACAGATATTCAAAGCACCATTATTCATAATAGCTAAAAAGTAGAAGAAACCATCCAAAACTCCAACTGATGAAAGACAAAATATTACTTAGCCATAAAAAGAAATAATACATGCTACAACCTGATGGCCCTTGAAAACATACTAAATGAAAGGACCAGACATGTAGGTCACACATGGAATGATTCCATGTGTATGGAATGTCCACAAGAGGGAAATCCAGAGACTAAGATCAGGATTTGCCAGGGGCTGAGGGGAGGAAAGAAAGGGGAGTGGCTACCAATAGGTCTTTTGGTGTGATGAAACATACTGAAACTCAATAATGGTGAGGGTTGCACAACTCTGCACATTAAAAGTGGATTTTATGGCATACAAATTATATTAGGAAAAACTCCTGCCTTTAAAATCAAGAGAAGAGTGAATCTTTCCAAGACTCTCAAAAGATGAAAGTATCTTAGGACTTAGTTACAGTCTCCTTGGCTATCTAATACTGTTTAGCATGCTGGCTTATTAGACACTAAGATGGAACAGTGAATGTGAAAACTTAATACCTGCCTTCAAGAAATAGTCTGGGAAGCACTCACTACATAGCAGTTCTTACAAAATTTTGTATGGTTTATTTAATATTCACAATAATAAATATTATGTTTCACAGAAGCAGAAATGAACTTGCCCAAAGTTATACGGTAAGTGATAGATCTAAGATGTAAACTAGCACTGAGGCCCACTGTGCTTTCTTAGAAAGCAGGAATAAATTACTTTATAACCATGTATTTTAGAGTAAAAGTTGATACAGAGGGAGATAGGAAAATAGATGCATTTGACAAAGAAATAAAACTTCAAATGTAATCCTTACACCATTTCTTCTTAATACCACATAATACCAACCCCACTTACCAGTGATACCTCTGGGGAAGTAGAGTAATGAAAAATTTTAACTTTTTACACTGCATCTTTTCAGTGTTTGAATCTTTTACAGTATTTACAATTTTTAAAACCCCAAAACTTACCATAAAGTGTTTCATACATGTGGAGAATGAGGGAATTTGAGCTGCTAATTATATTTTTATATTATACTTTTTCTGCTAATTATATTTTTCTACACCTGCTTTGAAAGATTTCCATCCTGCACAGAAAAAGTGGTACACATGCTTCAATTCTCTTTAGCGGACACTATTCCCTACACATAATTCAGTGGACAGCTTGTGACAGACATTCCAAAATAGTTCAGGTTCATATTTATGGAGGGAAATAATCCTATTATAGCCTATGAGACAAAATATGACCTCAAAAAATCCCCCAAAAGAATGACTTTAGTTGAAATCTATCACAAAGTGCACATTGTAGGGGAAAGTATATAGTGGGAATGGTAGAGAGGGAGGTTTACCTCTTTTCCTCTTTGTTGTTCACTGTTACAGAGGAACGTTCCAAATAAACAACTGTACAGGTGGTCCAAAATGGTAATGAGAAAATATTCGTTGAATTCAAACGCAGTAGGAAACTGGAAATTAAACACCACAAATACACAAATTAAACATTTTTTTCAAGCATATTCATCTTTGTCATGGGTAGATCATTTGTAATAGTAATTCAAATTCAGTAATAGCCTGGGGCACAGTGACTCACCCCTTAAGCCCAAGAGTTTGAGGTTGCTATGAGCTATGACCCCAGACACTACCCAGGATGGAAGAGGAAGATTGTCTCAAAACAAATATCATGCCTGTAATCCTAGCACTCTGGAAGGCAGAGGCAGGTGGATTGCCTGAGCTCACGAGTTCAAGACAAGCCTGAGCCAGAGTGAGACCCCCATCTGTAAAAATAGCAGGGCATAGTGGCAGGCACCTATCGTCCCAGCTACTTGGGAGGCTGAGGCAAGAGGATTGCTTGAGCCCAAGAGTTTGAGGTTGCTATGAGCTATGACACCACAACACTCTACTGAGGGCAAGAAAGTGAGACTCTGTCTCCAAAAAATAAATAAATAAAATAGAACTTAGTAAATACACAAAATTATATGATGCCAAGCCATTCTGGCACTAACTGTATGATTTTCTGTTGAAAAATCAAGTTGTCACTTTTCTGAGGTAGTTTCTACCAGAATCTCCTCTTTTTCTGCAGTAATAAAGTTAGAAACGTCTGATCAGGTTTCTATATCTGTAACCCTAAACTTGAAGGCTGCTGAATTTTGACTAAGAAAATTCTAGCAATTCTAGTCCTTTTTGTGCCAAAATACAAACAACACAGTAATATTTTTCTTTAAATTTTCAACAAGTCAACCAGTTTTTCAAGGAACATCTAGTCAAACCAGAGTTCCTTGTAATCCACTACTTGGGCAACATCTTTCTAACAAAAAGAAAATTCACCCTCTCTCTAACCCAGGATAAGGGCTTGAATAGAAGTCTGAGTTTTTAAACAACACAACCCCGGAGAATTATCAAATGAATAAAGACCTCAGAAAGTTAAAACCCCGGTTTAATCATCCTATCCGTCTAATATTTAGCATTATTTGGAAGCTTCTAGGTAAACTATACCAATTATGGGGCTATGTGTGAAAGGAATTCTATGAATATTTGGATGGTAGATTGGGAAAATACATATCATTTCCAAGTTTTTATTTCTTAGAAAGATCCTTACCTTTATAGTGAAAGAAAACTACATAAACTGCATATAAAAGGGAAACAACTTTGCCTTGAAGTTTCTTTATTAGGAAGCTATAGGCAAGATAACGTGGCAGACTTCTTAGATAAGACTAATAATAATTAGTAGACCTTGAATAACTTTTGTAGCTGTGAAGCTGAATAAAGCATGTGATCAATCACTGCCAACGGTAAAAAAATAAAACTGTCAGAAACCTTGTCAAATCTTAGTCATTCAATTAAAAAAAAAAAAAAACTCATCTGTATTTGTTCATATTGTTAACAGCCTTATTATTAGCCAAATAAAGGTGCATCCTGAATCATTAAATAGCAATTCTAAGGATGTAAACCTGTGATTAGTTTCTCATTTTCTTGGCAAAACTACTAAGCTATTAGAATACAGCGCCATCAGTAGGCATTTCCTCACAATCTAAAATAGCGAAGCATTAAGTGCAGTTATTGCTTTTAAAATCCTAAGAGTATTATTTTGTCTTTATGTGTTAAAATCTGAAGGGTCCTGCTTCCTGATTCTAGGATTGAGGGGATGGAGATGAGGACAGTCAGAGGAAAGGCAATAGAATCTGGGTGGCGTCAGCATAATGTGACAAGTACACTATTGAAGTCTTTGTACTAGTATTCAACTATATAATTATAAAACTGATAACTGCTGATGAGTATATGAATAGCTAACGTGCTTCATGTTCAGGAAGAAAATGTACAGAAAAACATTAAATGCCTAAAAAAGTATTAGTGTTCTATCAAACATTTACATTGATATTATTTAGTAACAGGTTTAAAACTACAGTTAAAATGCTTTTAGATATACAGCATATAGAGTTAATAATATTACTAAGGATCCAATGTATATAATACTCTTTTTCCCAGTGAAATACTAGCAAGGCCCAACCTTGCTTAGCTTTCAAATCATATGAGACCAGGCACATCAGGGTGGTATGTGCATAGAACACTACTCTCCCTTGCAAGAGATTGGAAAATGTGATTGTGATTTTTCTCTAGCAAACATACCAGAACTATTATAATCAAACACATTGCCTCTTTCAAGTTATTAACCAAGGAAAGCAATACATATAACCTCAGTGATGCCATGGTTTTGAAAAGCTTCCCTTCTATGCCTTAGATGGCATATTTGATTTTGCCAATAGTCAAAGGTTATTTAAAACCAAATATGGTAATGGTCAAAAGTAGGTCCTATCATCAAATACGCAAAAAAAGGATTGGTAGGGACTTACATAGCTGATAAGTAGCTCATTACAAAAGGTTTTTTGTTTGCTTGTTTGTTTTTGAGACAGAGTCTAACTCTGTTGCCTCTGGCTAGAGTACTGTGGCACATAGCCTCAAAGCAACTCAAACTCCTGGCTCAATGGATCCTTTTGTCAGCCTACTAAACTGAGACTACAGGCGTATGCTACCATGCTCAAGCTAGCTTTTCTATTTTTAGTAGAGATGGGGTCTTGCTCTTATTCAAGCTTGTCTTGAACTCCTGAATTCAAGCAATCCACCCCCTGCCTTGGCCTCCCAGAGTGCTGGAATTACAGGCATGAGCCACCAGGTACTACAAAAGTTTTCAGACCCTTAAGGTCCATTATTTCAGTTGATAGTGTCTTTTCTGATACACTGGTGCAAGTTTCAACTCGCTCAGCTTATCAGTGTTGATGGGCTTAATCTGTGTCCATCCACACAGTTTCTGTTTCTTGATTTTTAAAACTTTTATTACGACCCACATACTGACTCAAAGGCAATTCCAAAGGAAAAATTCAAAGCTACTCTAAGAATTAGTAAACATTGTAAAACTAAATACACAGATTTTCTCCTCCCTTCCACTCCCCCCAACACTGGATTACATATCATATATTATCACAGTGTATCATCTCATAGTATATATGTTGAATATACATGTTAAAATACCAGCCTTATCGTATTGTAGTTGTATCTATATACCATGCTTCATTTAAGACAGCAAGTGCAAAATAAACCACTCAAGTTGAAGTATTTATGGGGGGGACTATTAAATATGTAATTGATACATTTCATCTAAGGATCACCATTTTCTTTTAGTGAAATAGTTCTTATTGAATCTAAACTATGTCCTAAAGCCAAGGAGAGCTACCATCTACCCTACTTTAAATATGTGGCAATCTACGTAAAAACATTTTGGACTTCAGTCATGTGAGGTCCAATAAACACTGGGATGAATAAATAACTTCCATACCTATAGCTGCTTTCAACTTTTGGATTCTGAGATGATTAAATCATATTTTTAAAATAGCCCTTGCCTCTTTAGTGAGGTGATCTCGTAATGTGTTTTTTTTAGTCTCCTCTGATATCTTCCTAAAAGATTAATTCCATTTACATTAATATTTTATATAAATCTGATTTGTTACAAAGTTGTTAGGCTAACACAATAATAGCCCTATCTATGTCTAAAAACAAAAAATTAAATCTGATACATACCTACCTTGTTACAATTTCCATCTAAACACATTTTTCCCTTAAAATAATTAAAAATACTTTAAAAAATAGGATTTTATTTTGCTTGAGTTATCTAGCTTATTTCTTCTTCTCCCTTAGCAATGTATAAATGAGCTTTTGGCTAAGCCTATTGGTATTTAACACTATTTGTTCTAAACAACACAAAATAACCTTTTGGGGTTATTATCGTGCCACTTTTTGAAATGTTTATGAGATCAAATAATAACTTTGTAACTTAATTTATAGTATGACAAATAGTAGCTCTTATCTGGAAACTATAATAATTAACATTTAACACAACTATAAGATAATCAGTGACCATATTTCCCAGCTCTTAACTGGACAGCTTAAAGGAGGTAAGTAAAAGTAAATATCCCAGTTAAGTTACCTGTCTTGTCATTTGCCAGACACAGTCAATAAACTGGAGGAAAACAGGCGATCTGTCTGCATCTGCGTGGTTCTTATCTCCATGGCCAACTCTCTGAGCAAAGAAAGTGAAATATGAGCTTTGCGTGATTTTTTCATTTTTTAATGGAGATAATTTTTTCAATAAAAAATAGTCTGCATTCTACAAATTTTCAGAAAATATTTTTAGAGAGCATTGCAAAGGAAGCAGAAATTACCTATAATCCTAACGAGTAAAAGCCTCTATTAACATTGTGATATACAAACTGCTACATGAGATGAGATGCTTGTAATAGGCATTACCACTTTTTACCACTTTGTTTACTAAATGAAACCCAGATCCTAAAAGGTTGATAATGAAAGATAGGAGCAGTAAGTCCTCAGCCCAGATTTTTATCCCCAAAAATAGTTACTTGTACACTCACTTTAGGAAGCATATTTCTCTCTTAATACCTTGGTCAGTGAGTAAAGGGTACCCCATCCCATTTAAGGTTAGCACAAGTCTTACAAAACCTTTCAATACTGCCTGACATTCACCCTCACAGCATCCAGTCACCCAACCAGTTTTATGGTTCTTTTATTTTTTTTTTTTTTGAGACCTTTGACACAGATGATTAAAACACAACCCTACTCCTTATCCCAAAACAGAGATCCTTAAAAGTGTGGTTCTAGGGCTGCAAGCCTAAAACTATTTTAATACTAAGACATGGCTCGGCACCCATAGCCCACTGAGGCTGGTGGGTTTGAGCCCGGCCCAGGCCTGCTAAACAACGATGACAACTGCAACCAAAACCAAAAAATAGCCAGGTGTTGTGGCGGGTGCCTATAGTCCCAGCTACTTGGGAAGCTGAGGCAAGAGAATCACTTAAGCCCAGGAGTTTGAGGTTGCTGTGAGTTGTGACGCCACAGCACTCTACCAAGGGCAACATAGTGAGACTCTGACTCACAAAATAAATAATAATAACAATATTAATACTAAGACATTATTTGTCTCTTTTAGTATGTTGGCATTTGCACTAATGGTACAGAAGTGATGAAGGATAAAAACTTCTGCTGCTTTACCTCAGAGGTAAGGCAATGGTATCAAACTGCCCTACTGGATACTCCTCCAGACACATGCCTTAAAGAAAGGGAACAAGTTAATATCACTTATGCCAGTGACCTTGATGAAGCAGTAAAAACCGTTATTAAATTTTACCCTTTGAGTACACTTTTTAAAATATCCTCTGTGATAAAATGACAAATATGCAATAATGTGTTTGTGCTGCCTACTGACACAGAATGACAGGATATACCGTTCTTTCACTGAAAAAAATAGTTGATATGTGAACTATGACTAATAAGACTTGTAGACTTTTCTTTGAAAATGTGCAAGTGAATAAATATGTTGTCAATGATAAAATCCAACCTGTGGGTGAAAATAGGATTTTTAGAAAACTTTTACCCACTACAAGAAGCTTGACAATACTTGAAGACTTTATGATACTATATAATGAAATACATTAACATTTGGAAGATCTGTATAACTTAGTAAGCCAGTATTTTCCAAGTAACTAATACATGATGTTGCAAAATCATGCACAGGTAAAACATTTATTCAAAGTACAAGAGACAACAATGAAATTTAATGAAATAAAAAACTCATTGATTTGATATTTGATTCCATGTTATATCTAACCTATAAGAAATTACCATTTGTCAAGTTTAGGCATAGTATGAAAGAAGAATATCCACAATTTCCTGAAGAAGCTATTAAAATACTTTTTTTGATTTTAACTTATCAGTGTGGTCATATTTTTCTCATATACTTCAAACAGAATATATCACAAAAGATTGACTGCAAAGTAGATGTATATTCTAAGCTAGAATCATTATATTTGCCAAAACAATTCTAGTCTTCTCATTTAAGTTTGTTTTGCAAAATAGGTTTTTCATAAAAATATTATTTAATATATAATACATTTTCCCAAATATTCTTGAAATATAATTTCTAATGCGGCAAATACTGATAGATATAACTCACATAAACAAAGTTCTTTTGGGTCATCATTAATTGTTAAAAATGGTCTTCAAACCAAAAAGTTTGAGAATCATTACCCTATATTAAACATGTGAGCACAACCTCTTGACTGGATGTCCTTTAATTATCAAAATTCTGCTTTCCAAACACAATTAGAAGGAAAAAAATGGGTAGGTAACCAGAGTTAATAATTTAGGCATCCAGAGCAACTTCTAACAGCCCAAAACATTTATGATTTTGAACATATGCAGCTTCGGGTGCCTAAAATTTCATTCTTTGAAGAAAAAGTTTGTATTTGGTATTCTCATGTAAGTACCATATATAGAGAACTGAAAAATAAGAGCCAGCTCGGCACCCATGATACAATGGTTACGGTGGCAGCCACATACACCCAGGCCAGTGGGTTCGAGCCCAGCCCAGCCCAGGCCTGCTAAACAACAACTGAAACAAAAGAATAGCTGGGCGTTGTGTCGGGTGCCTATAGTACCAGCTACTTGGGAGGCTGAGGCAAAAGAATCGCTTAAGCCCAGGAGTTTGAGGTTGCTGTGAGCTATGACACTACAACACTCCACCAAGGGCAACATAGTGGGACTCTGTCTCACTTGAAAAAAGAAAAAAAGAAAAAAAAATGAGCCATCTAAATAAACCTCAGATGCCAACTTTATTTAACAGTTCAGATTCAAAAGAGGAGACTAACTTTAGATGTCTGTTCCTTTCTTGTTACGGTTAATCCTTAAACAACAGATGGAACTGCACGTGTCCACTCATATGGATTTTTTCTAACCAAATGCAGGATGCGACACTTGTGTGTACAGAGGGGCTACTTGTCTATAGGCAGGTTCCGCTGGACAGACAGGACTTGGGGATATACCCGGAGAGACTGTCTGCATACACCAAGGGACAATTGCATATAGCAGTCAGTAAGCTTGGTAACTACGGATACTAAAGGTTAACTGGAGAGAACATCTGGGCAAACAGCTTTCAGAGAAGTCTGTCAGCTAATGTAGGAAAAAGTTCAGAAACCAAGCTTCCAGGAGGGAGGCCTCTGTCTCGCTCCCCTCTGCACGATACTCACTCCCTGCAACTCAACTTTTGGCACATACCTTGCTCATTGACAGTGGACATTTGCTGCCTTGTTCCTCCTTCCTGGGAAATTACGCCTGCTCTCCTAAATTCTGATTATAACTGATGTACATGGACAACAGGTGAGGAACCAAGGCCAACAAGGTCACTGTTCCCAGGTTTATCCACATTTGGGGTTAGCAGAAGCACAGCGGAAAACCACATGAATGATTAATTAAATGTTCCATTAATCCAAAGTGTGATGAAACAGTATCTTTTAAGAGGGACATAATAACCCCATATCTCTAAGGTATCATTATTTGGGGCACCACACTTGAAGAAAGTCACAAGCAAAGTCCAGGGGACAACTGGGATGGTGAAGGAATCAGAATGAGAAAAGAGAGGAGGATGTTCAGTTTGAAGAAAATTTTATGGTGACATGGGCAGTCAGCTACTTTCAAATATTTGAAGAGCTTTCTGATTCAGAGAACATATTTGTTCCTGTGCCAAAGAGGAACAATCCCAGGAAGGAACGTGCTGCTCACTTTTGGAGGTGTTAATGAAGAAACTTAATTACTTGCTAGGGACATGACAGAAGACATTCAAGTAACAATGAATGCTTAGATTATAAGGTCCCTCCAATTCTGAAATTTGATAACATCAAAATAAATTTTGAACCATACAGAGGGCTCGAAAATTTAACATTTCTACGAAGCTGTCCGTAAGTCTTACCTTACATATTGTCATTTTAGTTTTAGTACTTAGGAAGCATAATAGAAAAAAAAGCTAATTTTATTCCCAACTTTGACCTAAACTTTTATTTTAACTCCATTTTTTTTATATTCCCAGTCTGATTTTTTTTAATATTCTTTGTAAGCAATGCTTTTTTTTATATAGCTACTTTTAAATTAAGAATAATAATCAAGCCATTCTTGTCTTTTCATAAGGCCACAGGAAAAGCTAGAAGTGCCTTGTAATTCCATAACCATCACATAATCTTGAAATGGAATCTGGAGGTAGAAACACACTCATTGGCATCACTGAATGTTACCTGATATTCCTGGTAGAGATCACTGCCTGAAAGCTAGCTAGCTGTGGCTGCAGACCACACTCTCCTAATGCTTTCCAAAACAAAAAGTTTCCATGAGAAATTTACTTCTTTAGATAAATGATCAGGTTTAGAAGAGTATCTTACAAAAAAAAGCATTTTCACATCCCTTGCATGAATGGCATGTGACAAATTAAGACTCAAGGTTCTTTACTCACTAGTTGAAATCGATGTCCAAAACTCAGCCATTCCTTCTCCACAAGGACTTCAAACCCTCGGATGGTTCGATAGTACCCATCCAACATGAGCATGGCAAGGGAAGTCAGCTGAGCCGTGCGGTCCCAGCCATCACTGCAGTGCACCACCACTGACGTCTTCCCCGACTCGACTCTGTCAGCAATCCTAAGGGCCCCTGCAAGAATAAGCTGGAAAACAGATTTTTTCTAATGAAATGTTTTAAAAAATTAAATTCTCCCTCTTCAAAATGTATTAATACAGTTTTCTTAGAGATGGCTATTTCAGTACAGGAGAAAAAACGTTTGTTCCTAAAAATTTCTGTAAAAGGTAGATATACAAATTTTGCTTTCAAAACTCAATAAATCTTATAAATGCTGACTCCTATAAATTGACACATGAAATATCCAAATGAAATGTACTTTTAGGTGCTAAACAAAGCAACAGTACAAGATTTCTGCTAGAAGAATTAAGCTCTAAAGAGATGTTTCTAAGAATTATCAAATATTCCATCATCTATTTAAATAAAAAGAATTGATAAGGTAGCTAAAGCCTTATCTTTATATTATTTAAAATGATGCTTATTTAACCAAATTAGAACAAGTATCTGAAAGGAATAAAACTGGATCCCTCTTAAAATACTTGGTAGCATTTATTTTATTGTTTTGATTGAAGATTTATAGAGGTCATATACACAGCAAGCACAGTATAAACTGTAACAGTATACAGATTAGTATATTAGCATGTTAATTCAATTGATATCTAAAATAACTTTAGCTCTTTTTTTAATATACAGAAACCTTTTATGAACTTACCTTTTCTGAATTTGATTTTGACTTAAAACTAAACCGAAATAGACATGACAAAAAAAAAAGAAACACGAAAGTATTACTTTAAAAATAGATAATAAAGCTCCCTTCTTCTTTGTAATAGCCATAGTACAGTATTATACTTAAACAACAGTATAGTTCTACACACACACATAAGAGTAAAAGAAAATAGATTTTTTAGGCTTAAAAAAGTCTCATGATGAGCTTTTGGCCGGAGACGCCATCTTCCAGTAATTCACCAAAATGACGAACACAAAGGGAAAGAGGAGAGGCCCCCGATATATGTTTTCTAGGCCTTTTAGAAAACATGGAGTTGTTCCTTTGGCCACATATACGCGAATCTATAAGAAAGGTGATATTGTAGACATCAAGGGAATGGGTACTGTTCAAAAAGGCATGCCACACAATGTTACCGGGCAAAACTGGAAGAGTCTACAGTGTCACCCAGCATGCTGTTGGCATTGCTGTAAACAAACAAGTTAAGGGCAAGATCCTCGCAAAGAAGATTAATGTTCGTATTGAGCATATTAAGCACTCTAAGAGCCGAGATAGCTTCCTGAAACATGTGAAGGAAAATGATCAGAAAAAGAAGGAAGCCAAAGAGAAAGGTACCTGGGTTCAACTGAAGCGCCAGCCTGCGCCACCCAGAGAAGCCCACTGTGTGAGAACCAACGGAAAGGAGCCTGAGCTCCTGGAACCCATTCCCTATGAATTCACGGCATAATAAGCATACAACACAGCACACAGGAGTACCATGTTTTTAGGTGCAAGAACCTATTTATTCCTTGTCACATTCAATGGCAAAGTGCCTCCCTGAGCTACTGGAACCTCTTTCCTATGAATTCATGGCATGGTAGATAAAAATAATAGCGTAAAAATGTTTCTTGTTCATTCACTAAAAGTGTGATTTTTTTCCCCAAAGAAGTATGAAAGCAAATTTTAATGTGTCCTAAAAAAAAAAAAAAGTCTCATGATAACCTCCCTTTGATATTCCAGAAATGGGGTACTCTGAAGCAATCTCAAACTTAACTGCTTTAGAGACGTTTTGTAAGCATTAAGCACCTAGCCCCATTCTGCCGTTCTCCAATGATCCTAATTTATTTTAAGTTAAGTTCCACCCATAATTCAAATGCATATACAGACTTCAGAACTAACCCAAAAGGCTATGGCCAACCAGAAAGATAACCAGAGTAGTAATGTACTAAGTAATTACTTAGTAATGCATTCACTAAGCAAACATGATGGGAGTCCCTCACTATGGGCAGGCACCACTCTAGGTGCTGTTTAAGGGGCAGAGAACAGAAGAAAGGAATTGCTTAATGAAGTTTACATTTTACTTGGGCAAATCCAGCTAGATTCAAATGGTAGATAAGGACATATATAGCATTATTAGACAGCAATAAGTGAAACAGCTCCATACAGGGTATCGGCAGTGCTGACAGAGCTATCGTTTTGTATGGAGTGGTTGGGAAAGGCCTCTCTGAGGTGAGATTAGAACAGTGTGAGTGGGTAAACCTTGTGGGTGTAATAAGGGCTGGGGTGGGGAGAAGAAAGTAATCCTGCCAAAGTTTAGGTCTTAACTCTAGGGAAACTTGCTTTTGTTACAGCCAGCATTTTGGAGACAACGTTGTTACCTGCTAGTGAAACACCTGGAATTTTCACAAGCAAACGGCAATTATTTAAGTTCCAAGTCAAGTCCTACGGTTTTACATTTGCACACTATGCTGTTTAATAAATGGCCACATGAACATGTTCTCTGAGTAGTGTTTACACTTTGCTGTATTCAAGCATCTAAGTTTCTAGAAGAGAGTAATAAACATAATCCATAATTATAATTTTTACTAGTTCAGTTTGGCCTTCTCTTCAATTTTGGCTGAATTTTAGAGATTTTAATATGAGTACAAGTCTCATCCTTCTTAACACAAAAGATCATATTTCCATTTATTTTGTAATATTTATGTGTGTGTACATGTAGTAACATAAGTCTGTATATTGGTAGGTTATGTTACTGAAATTCAAACCGTATCCAAAAAAGTATGTGACAACATTAACTAAAATAAGAGTTTGATGCTTCAAGTATTCATCATGTTAGGCAAATTAGCACTGACACAGTACTCTCCAGATGATTTAGCATTCACATGATATCCTTCATTCAACTACTCCACCTAATTTTCCTAATAAGGGTGTTATTTTTTCCCTCACAAATCATGAAATAACTGTTTTTTTGAGTACCTATTCACACAGATAGTACTACCCTAACTCCTGAGACGACAAAAAAGAAATGACTGATCCAGTCCTGGTTTTCATGAGTCAGCAGTGTACATGTACAGCGGTTGACACACAAGAGCAATAAATGAAGGACGGAATAGCACATGATTAAACACAAAGTGAAGAGTTCAGAGAAAATGGAAATGGATAGGATCTGAGAAGGCTTTATGGAAGAAATGTGAACTAGGGTCTGAAGGATAAAGAGAATTCAGAGGGGACGGGGGAAAAAGAAGTACAATGGAAACATCAAAATCTAGAAGTAGTTGTAATTATCAAAGCATTTATCTATTTTTACTGTTTAGGAACCTACCTTCATATTGATTTCAGTTATAAGAAAAGAGGCAATATTGACAAAGGTGTATTAATGGTTTTTGGAAAACAGTAACATATACCCACCTTAATATGTTCTAGCCAGTGAGTAGATTCCAAGTTAGATAACCAGTGAGTTTCCTCAATGTTGGGATATACAATCTCCTTAAGTTTTCGTAAGGATTCTCTCATCACATGAATATTGTGGATATCCAGAAATACTAGTTCTGCATTTTGATAAGCATCTTCACTTTCATAACCTCCTCCCTTTGCCTGGAAAAAGGCACATGTCATGGTAAGTCATAAACGAATACATATCCATTATATGTGGACATCCATGAAAAAGCCATAAAATACCCAAGAGCATAAAAGATGACATATATTAATGGTAATTAGGAAAACACCATGGGGAAATGTGGATGGCTCAGGGCAATGGGAATATATACTCGTCCTGACTTTTTTTTTTTTTATAAGAGACAGAGTCTTATTTTGTCACCCTTGGTAGAGTGCCATAGCGTCACAGCTCACAGCAACCTGCAGCTCTTGGGCTTAGGTGATTCTCTTGCCTCAGCCTCCCAAGTAGCTAGAACTACAGGTGTCCGCCACAACGTCTGGCTATTTTTTTGTTGCAGATTGGCTGGGGCCGGGTTCAAACTCACCACCCTCAGTATATGGGGGTGGGCACCCTACTCACTGAGCCACAAGCGCTACCCTCGTCCTGACTTTCTTATGTGACCATTATAAAAATTAAATGTACTTTCATATACGAAAGTATTTGAACACTTTAAAGCATTGAACTTTCCCCTACCAGGTTTCAAATTCTACCCAAACATAACTTCTTACAGAATACTTCCCTTCATATTTATGGGAATCATTAGACTATAAGTTTCACGTGCATGGACAACATAGCTGGTTCACCAGGCTTCTTCACGCTATCTCTTCACCTCCATTTTAATCTTAATATTGATAAAATAAATTCTTTTCTATCATAATGATTTGCTTCTATTTTAAATTACATAATTATTTTTATTATAAATAAAGAGAAGAGAGAATGCTATTGTCACTCCTATCCTCAAAGACTTAAATCTACATCTACAAAATAGAATGAGGAAATATTTGGTGTTCAAAATAAGCTATAACTCGAAAGGAAAACCTAATTTTTCTGGACTTAATCTTTTTGCTTTCTTAAAATATTTCACGCACAAAATATTCTCTAACCTCCCAGCTGATTCATTTATAAAATCACACTTCTTAGAGCCCTAACATTATAGAAACAAACACTGGAGAAGCATATGTAGTTATGTAGAGTTAAGTGATCACATGAACCATATCTCTAAAAACAACAAGACTTACCAACTCACAACCAACAACAGATTACCAAAAGAAGTTCAGACTTCCTTCCTGACATGGAGGGTCTGGGAAATATTAATAGTTTAGAGTCAGACCTGGCAGAGTTACAAAATTCACGGGGTTGCTGTGGGTCTCTGCTGACACACAAAGCCCATCACAGAAACACAAACGAAATGGTCTGAAATCGGTAGTAGTAATGGTTGTGCATATTTGTGAATAAACTAAAAATCACCAAAATGCATACTTTAAAATAGTGTGTTTTATGGTGAATTAATTATACAGTCATAAAGATTTATTTTTTTAAAAAAAGTGCTAAAGAGTAAAACACACAACATATATTTAAAACAGAATTAAGTGACAAAGTTTACCATGAAACCCCAAAATGCCAACAGGCAGGGCAAGCCACCAATAGCCACAAGTAAATGGGAGAAAGGAGAAGAAAGGGACAGGCATGGGACAGACCCAAGAACTGAAGAACACCAAGGTCTTTCAGTTTTTAGTGTTTGCTCTGCTTCTGTACTTCGGCTTTCTTCTAGAATTACAAGAAAACACACAAGATTAAGAAGTGCAGCTCAAACTGGGAGGGGTTCTAACAGCTGATGAGTATAAAAGGTGGCTGATAGCAATCTAACCCTTACAAACTCTCCTAATGACCAGGCAGGGATCTCTTTTGCTACATGCAGAACCAAGATTGAGCAGGACAGAGACAACAGAAGACCAGGTCCAGATAAAGGACATCTGTGGGCAGGAAAAGGACAAGGGGGAAGAGTGAGGGCAGGTGCCAGGGGTGTCGGTGGGGACAGGTGGAGTTAAGGTAGGTGTGTAAGTGTTGGTGTAGGTGTAGGGTGCGAGAGAGAGGACACAGCCAGGAAATAACGGAAAACAAGCCCTGGTAGAAGAGGAAGGTCAGTCATTAGCCCTTGTAACTTCTGTGTCTACCTAACTTTTGTGTCATGCATTCTAACTCCTTTTAAAAGTTCAGGAAAACTAATTTTTTCTAGAAATGAGTAACAGAAGATCAAGGTCAAACTTCATATAAGTTATTCTAAAATAAAATTAACAGCATTCGTAACATCCCTACAGACAGTGCTCTACAAAACTAAAGGCTTCAGTCTTTAAGCACAGTGAAGACATTTTAAAATAAGATCAGGCATGAAAACCCACAAAAATCAGAATTTAAAAACTCAGAAACGGGGCAGCACTCTCCTTCCTTCCTTGGGACTCCACGCCAATTTCTTACTTCTTTACTCTCTCGCCTCCCCCCATCTTTCCTTCTCTCACTCCCTCTCTCTCTTTCTAAAATGTAAAATAAACATACTTTGATATCCTAAAAAAACTCAAGAAATGAAAGAATAGAACATGGGACAAATTATAAACAAAAGAAAAAAATCATTTCAGAAATGAAGGTTAAAGTAAAAGAAACACAAGAACAAATAAATATAATACTAAATTAGAAGAAATAGATGGTTAAAAATACAACAGAAAAACAAAGAAAGAATTAAAGAGAAAGTGACAAATGATAAGACAGGTAATGAAGAGCCAACATATGACTAACAAGAATGCTTGAAGAAGAAAGCCACAGCAAGGAAATAAAACAAATACTAAGAATTATAATGAAAGGAAATGCTCATGAAATCTTTTTTAAAAAATTGAAAATTACAAATTGAAATAGCACACATGCACACCTGAGAATACAAACCTGAACCACATAATGTGAAGACATATTTAGCAAAATAACTGGACTAAAAAAAAAAAAAAGGAAATCTTTTGGATATTCAGGCAAAAAGAAGGAACTGAGAAGGCCACTTAGAAGGAAAAGATATTAATATTCACTTTATCATCAACCTTTCTAACACTTTTTTTCCAAAAGAAAATGAAGTAATGTATTTAAGATACTCAAGAAAATCAAATATGAGCCAAGGCCTTTATATACAGTGCAAGTGACTTTTAGCTGCTGTCAGCAAGCAAATACTTGGAGAATGCTATTCCCATGAGCCCTTGCTGAAAGATTTACTACAGAACAACTTTAGACCAAAAAGAAAAAAAAAAAATGACCAGAAGGACATCTGCATAAAAATTGGTTACAATGGTTGTGAGCACATTGCTACTTGTAGAAGAGTAAAAGTACCTCTTGTAGAAAGAATTCAACTAATAGCTAAAAAACAAATTATGAAATTAGAATTTTGAAACCCCCAATGAATGGACATACTGAGGCACTGGACATCTACAGTTGCTAACGTCCCCATCCCACAAAGGAAGACCAGTCTCAAATTATGTGTACCTATATTCTTGGCAAAGCGATTGAACCTAAATCTCAACAAACCTCTGGATTCATCAAAGAAATTTAGGACATAAAAAGGTTGAACGACACCATAATGCAATCATCAAAATCCAAACTATGAGAACTCTACAGATAAAATACAAGTAAAAGAAAGAGATGAACAAGGAGAGGGCTGTAGATCAAGAGAGACTTAAAGACAGATCAAGTATAATATTTTAAAAGTTAAGACTTAAACGGTCTGTAAAGCTAGTGAATGATGCCCCATGATCATATCAATGTACACAACTATGATTTAATAAAAAAAATAAAAAAATAAAAATAAAAATAAAAGTTAAGACTAAAGTATAATCTAAGGAAATATACTTAGTAAAAGTATGAAAAAAGACAAGGAAATGATTAGTCTAAAAGCACAGTGGTTACTTTTAGTGGGGCAGAAGTAAAATTCATCAGGGTGGGGACACATGTGGAAGACTTAGTGGCTGGCAAAGTCTTAATTCTTCATATGAGTCATGGCTGCAAGGGCATTTGTCATACAATAATTCATTAAAACTTGGCTCAGTGACTGTAGCTCAAGGGTTAGGGCACCAACCACACACACCAGGCCCGGTGGGTTCAAACCCGGCCAGGGCCTGCTAAACAACAGTGACAACTACAACAAAAAATATCCGGGCGCTGTGGTGGGGACATGTAGTCCCAGCTACTTGGGAGGCTGAGGCAAGAGAATCGCTTAAGCTCAAGAGTTTGAGGTTGCTGTGAGCTGTGTGACGCCACAGCACTCTACCGAGGGCGACATAGTAAGACTCTGTCTCAAAAAAAAAAAAAGAAAGAAAACATTCATTAAACTATTAAAAATGTGTTAAAAATTGTGCAGCAACAATGACGTAGGCATTTGCAATTTAACAAAAGAGGAACTGCCATAATGAGGTATGTGTGGGAAGAATTAAAAAAGAAACGTGAGGAAATATCTAACATTTTACCCTACTACCTTTTCTGCCTTATAGTCCTCTCTCCCTTTTCTCTCGTCCTAGAAAATAACCCCAAATCTCATTCCTGCCAACTCACGGTAGAAAGCTTAAGGAGGAAGAATATGTGCCAATCCCTGGACTAAGGGGCTTACATATGCATTATCTCATTTTAGTTTTACGCCTCATAATAATATTACCTGATAATGTTTAGGATGCCATGTGCTTCCCCTGTCTCCTTTAAGAGGGAGTATTCACAGTTCAATAGAGAATGCCTTGACCAGACAACACCCTCAAAAGCTCAGCAGAATGGGATAATCAGGTACATCTTCCACAAATTGCAGTGACCATCCAAGCATCGTTTATAATAGCAAAAACAAAACAAAACAAAAATCCAAGCACATGCAACCTAAATATCCAGCAACAGTTACTATACCATTAAAATGTTACAGATAAAAATATTTATTGGCATATAAAATAATAGTATCAATTTTTAAAAAGGGAAGTGACAGTCATCCAATTTTTTTGTAATATGTGTATATGCATATACACAAAGGTTTGGAAGTATTACCAACGTTTAAAGTATTTCTCCCTTAGTTAAAGGTGCTTGGATATTGTAAAATATTTTCTTCCTTTTGCTTATCTGAATTAGCTAATTTTTGATAAAACATACACATTGCCCATTGGGAGTAAAAAATAGGTGATTTCTTAAAGCTAAGCTGCACCTTTTCTCTCCTTCCTTCCTTTATGGTAGATTTTGTCAACTGAAGCAGAATTCCTCTTTCCACAATACTAACATCTATTCCACAGGAGAAAGCAGCTAACTGTAAGCACCGTTTCCGTATTCTAAAGAAGTTCTGTACAGAGACACCCATCGGTCAAAAGCTCAGGTAGTTGTCACATTTAGAGAAGGGAGAAAGAATCTTAAAAAACCCCGAACACCTAGTTGTTATATAACTAAGCACAAGGCTAGGCACCATTTTTTAATTGTCCTCCTAAAATAACTCTGTTCAGTATTATTATTCCCATTTTACCAATGAGCAAACTGAGATATAAAATGACTAACTGAAAATTCACATCATCAAGTAGAAGAGCCAAGATTAGAACTTCCACACGTTAGCACCTGAGCTATTTTTACTTCACTGTGGCCCCTGCCAAACTCAACTGATTCATGAGACTGTAATTCTAATCTTAATTACTGTAAGCTAATCTCACCTTATTGGCAACAGCATTAACACTTGGCCGAGCATCAAATATGAAGATTTTGTGAGACTGGGCATTGGAATCCATGATGGCTTGAAGGTACTTTTCATCTTCTTTGCTTCGCTTTCCACTCACTCCGACCATGGGCTGGCTACATCGAGTGATTGTGGCTTGACTTTCAGGATGAATCCATGATAAAACCTTAATGAGAGAAACAATGGTAACAGACTCTTTGTATGCTTTTCTGTTATACTCGATGAACTCTCCTTTCTAATCGGATCCTAAGCCTGGCCACGAAAGGATATCTGAGGCTACAAAGAAAACTTATCACCTTCCTTTCAAGCCAACTCTGCCATATGGAAAATTTGGTCTAAGTCTTTAGTCAGATAATGACTTTGGAAAGTCAATGACTATTGAGAATTGTTGTCTCTAACCAAAAAATATGCATTAAAACAGGGCTAAGTTCCACTCACTATTATCAGTGGAACTGTTCAACTCTTTAGAATCTATGAATTTTGTGCCTAAATTTGAGCTCTGATCTTCCTCACATCCTATTATTTTCATAAATTTGTAAAGTTTTCTTCTTTCTATGGCTTAAAAGAACATGGTTAAAAAAATGTATACTAAGATAAACGAACAGTGAATAACATACAGGGCAAATGCTGTCTCCCAGTGAGGAGCCATGCAATTCTGTGCCATTATTTAATATCCATGCCAGAGTCTCCATTCTCGCATTCATTAATCTCAGCATTACGTATCGTATAGAAGCAAAGTGTCATCCAAGCTTGGTACTTACTGGGATACGACCCCTTGATCTAAAAGATGCTGCTCTCTTTAATTCTTCATCAGGAATATTTGCTGGCACGACCAGGAGCGCAGGGTAAGTATCACAAAGTTCATATCGCTCGTTTATCTTTGTTATTCTCCAGCTTTCATTTGGAATTCCCTACATGTGAAATAAAACAAAAGACAAATTATCTAACTGAAGCATTAAAAGACAGCAGGGCAAAAGCTATCCTATGCAACCTCTCTTATCTCCATTATACAAAGCGCTAGTATTTTTATTGCCGGCCTGTGGTGACCAGGCTTTTAGGATTAGATAGTGTAAGGCAGGGCTATGAGTTCATTTTGGCACCTAATTTTGTTAACAGATTTATTAATTCATTAAATATTGAGTGTGGGACTGTGCACAGGCCAGCAGCAGCTCTGGGGCAGGACCACGCCTAGTGCAGGGAGGCCTTTGTGGCTGAAGCAGAGGTGGAGAGGAGGAGGGAAAGGAGCAGGGTGGGGAGGGGGGTTGGGGGGGGTTGGCAGGGGCAGTGGGGCATTATAGCTTATGTTTTTGTCTGAGAGCTGCAAGGAACCAGGGGCAGGAGGAAGCAGGCAGCCAGGCCTTCCAGCCTTCTGAGAACACCTGAGGGAGGGCGCTCACAGGGACATAATAACCTGCTGCCCAGAGTCCCTCTAAGAGGAGGAGTTTCCCTGAGGGCAGGACAGAATTAGTCTTAGAGCCTGAATGTCATTTTAGTTCTTGTAGCCCATAAAGACTCTTTTCTGATTCTGATGGCTTTGGTCAGACAGAATCCATGGCAACCAAGAGAGGCTTAACTTAGGACCACCTGCCCCTCCAGGTTTGGAGTGGGGGCTCCAGGCAGAGTGAACGAACTCCAGGACCCAGGGAGAAAAGCCTACTGAGGACCTCAAGGGATGGGGCACCTTGGACTGAGAAGCCACATCCCTGCAGGCTCAACATCAGGCAGTATCCAGAGTCCAGCCTTACTGGGGCTGGGGGAGATACACAGAAACCCCAAGTCTGTGTTCTCCAGAAAAACAAAAAGTCCTCGGTGGTGGGGTAGGAGAATGCTGTGTCCCACTGGGCCCTCCTTCAGGGCGCTCTGGCCTGTTCCTGTTAGAACTTCTTGTTCTTGCTCAGCCAGTTGTGGCACCAGATGTTTGGTTTCCGCACCAGCCGCAAGTACTCCTGCACCCTAGGGTCCAGCGCCTCCAGCTTTTTTTTTGGGGGGGGAGGGGGGGCAAGTGCATCTAGAATAGCCACTTGGGGTATTCCACGTCTGGCTTCAGGGCCACATCCTGGCCCTCTTCGTAGATGTTGACGCTTACTATGCATGGGTGAGCCAGACAGGGTGTGTGCACACGTCTGGGTCCCTCAGGTTCTCGCTGGCTACACCACCTGTGCCGCCTTTCATGACTTGTTTTTATCTTGCTTAAGTGATGAAACCTTACATGGGTCCCATATTACTTTGAATTTCTGGGGATGGTCTGCCCAAAGTCACACAGTGATTTATAAGAAGAAACTGGGCTGTAACCCAAGTTTAATTAAGTTCACGACCTCACCCTTCTCCTCTTACCCCATCCCAATCAACCCAAGCCAGTGCGGTGAAAACCATATCACCTTAATTTTATCTTTAAGATTGTTAAACAGTTTTGAAACAAATGTATAGACTTGTAAACTCTTAGATAAGTAAATATTCATAAAAGGTCACTGGCATACTCTGAAAAACATTTCAAAGAAAAGGAAGCCGCACAATCAGGATTAGCGTTCATTCAAAACAAACAAAAAAACCTATGTAAAGCTGTTTACTTCTACCCATGAAGTTGTCTTTGTAAGGAAAAGGATATAAAATACTAAAGTCGAAAGAAAAGAAGAACATACCTGCCTTCTATACTCTAAAAGAGAGTCATACAGCTTCCAACCACTTTCAGGGAATATTTCTTTGTATTCAAAAGCAAAAAGAGGCTACAGAAAAGTAAACAAAATTAATAGCTTAAAAAAGACATTTATGAAAGTAATGAATGAGAAACATATCCTTATCATACCCAAAGTTTACATTTACTTATCTATAAGAATTCTTTATATTGTTTCCCTTTTATATTTAGTTTTTATTCCATAACTTTGAAATACTTTGTTCTTTTACATTATTTTTCAAACATAGTAGAAAAGCCCAGACATCTACTAACAAACTTATCAAATACAAAATATCATGTTTCTTTCGGATATCTTTGGTATGTTTTGTAGATTTACTTCTAAATGGTAAAAGATTACATTTAAAAAGACATCTTCTGATATACAAGGCTAAGTTTGTGAACCCTTCCTAGAGAAAGTGCTACAGACCTCATTGCTGAATATCACTATTCCTTCAAAATATCCCCCTTGGGAAGCTATGCACCAGTGCCAGTGCCACCCTTCAGAGCAATTTTGGAACTCTTTTTCTGTAATGGCCATCAGAGCTATTGCCATATTACCTACCCTGGATTTCCTGAATGTCATCAAAATGTCTTCTTTTCAATATTTCCTTTATCTTCAGGTAAAGAAAAAAGTCACTGGGGGCCAGATTGGGTGAGTAGGGAGGGTGTTCCAATACAATTGTTTGTTTACTGGCTGAAAGTCCCTCACAGACAGTGCCAAGTGAACTGATGTGTCCATGATGCAAAAGCCATTGAGTGGTTGGCCAAGACTTTCAGATAAGATTTTCCTAGCTGTTTCTCTGTTGATATTAACTAGGTCTGCCATGCTTCCTATAGTCAGCTGACAATTCTGACACATAACTTCACGAACTTTTGCAATGTTTTTGTCAGTTCTGCTTGTTACTGGCCTTCCTGACCTCTCTTCATCAGTGAGACTTTCTCTCCCCTCAGAAAGCCCATTTGCACACTGCCTTTTTCTTCATGGCATTATCCCCATAAACCTGGACTAACATGTCCTTGATTTCACTTCCATTCTTGCCAGGTTTAAGGAAAAAAACTCCAACATTCTCACAACAGCACACAAAAGTATGCAACAATAATGAATGACTCTTAAGGAGACACCACCACATGTCGACATGAACACAACTGTGAGACACTAATACACCAAAGTTATGAAACCTTACCAGGTTTCATGGTGCTGCCAACATAAATGCACGGTGGCAAGTTCACAAATTTAATTGTCAGGCCTGGTAATTACCATGGATACCAACATTCAAGCAGCAATAAAGTTTATGCTACATGTCCTAAAACATACTGAATAAGGTTGTTATTTTTTGGCATGCAATCTGCATACTAAAAAAAATTAGTTTGTCAATTATACAGACATAATGGCCAAAATAACTATGATGAAAAAAAACACTGAACTGGAGTTAGAGCACAGGTGTTGATTCCAAATTCTATTCCCTTCTCTCTGTGCCTTTGCATTAATTGCTTACTTGATAATTGTTTCCTCTCTACAACAGGGATAAATAATATCTATCACCACAGGGTGACTATGGAAGTAAAATGATGTAACATTAATGAGAGCCGACCACTGGTAAGAGGACATCACAGGAACTCGGTGCCTGTCTACCTCTCCTTCTCAAGTCGCCAGTCTTAACTCTCAGCTCCCAATTAAAAGGGAGACTTCAAATTCTAATGAAGACCACATAATGCTTCTCATCACAGAAATGCCCTGGATAGCAAAATCATATAATTCCAGTATATAAGTGCTAGCATGGACCTCAGAAATCAGTTCATCCAGCTTCTTTAGTCACACAAAAGAAATCGGTTCAAGAGATTAGAATTAGCCTACACTATTCATTAACCTAGTGTAGGTTAATGAACGTGGAAATACCGTGTACCCTGTATAGTACTATGCACACTAAAGACAGTCATTACAAAAATAAGTTGCTCTGAATTTGTGAGATATACCAGGTCATTAATACTGTCAGGTTAAATGTCAAAGCAGGGAAGTAAATGTACAATTTCTAGATAACCTAGACAAGTTTCTTTACACTATATTAATGCTTTTAATATAGATTTTCCAAAGATAAAATTTTACCAAGTTATTAGAGACAGGAAATGCATATTTCATTAGATTCTCAAATATGGATCTTCTTGTCCGCCCCTCGGGTTTATGAGCAAATCGTAAATTCCTAATATCCTAGAAAAGATTTAGGATCCAAGTTAATAATTATTTGTTCAGTTTTTAATTAATAAATTAGGTTATTTGGAACTAACTTGTAAAATGTTAAGATCTGTGCATGTGGGTACAAAAATAAACTAGACAACAGCTCCTGGAGTCGGGATAATTATAATGGTTTACTGGAAGAAATCAAAAGAAGCATAAAGCCCTCCAAGGCAGAATTCAGAGGGCAGAAAATCTACCTATGCTTAAGGAAGGACTCAAGATAGGTCAATGAAAAAGGTAACACTTTTAAGCACTGGAGTTTAGAGATGCTACCTCTTAAGCTTAACATCATGACTGATAAAAACAATATCAGCACACATCTTTTCCTTGTGAAAGACTATCTGCTTTCATGAATTTCCCTATAAATAGAACCTGCTTAACTGTTATTCCATTTCATATATGTCTCCATTTCCATTATGTCTGGTGACTTTTTTTCTTTTTGTTATCCCTTGCCAAAAGTCATTTCCCTGTTGGACCTTCTCTTCATAAGTTCTCTGCTGTTATAATGATAGAAATAAACTCTGCCTAAAGGCCTTCCATCACTGCATCTTCTGACACACAGAGTCTGGAGTCCCAGGGGTCCTCAAACTATGGCCCGCGGACCACATGTGGCGGTGTGATTGTATTTGTTCCCGTTTTGTTTTTTTACTTCAAAATAAGATATGTGCAGTGTGCACAGGAATTTGTTCATAGTTTTTTTTTTTTTTTAAACTATAGTCCGGCCCTCCAATGGTCTGAGGGACAGTGAACTGGCCCCCCATTTAAAAAGTTTGAGGACCCTGGGACAGTCCAGGCCATATAACCAGTTTATAGACCAAGGTTCCCTCCCACATTTGTTCTCAAGTAGTTTTCTATGTTCAGGTTGACTACAGATATTCATGCTCTAGTTTTCTGATATCTTAATAGCATTTAGGGGAAAAAATGGGGATTAAGAATAATTTCAAGACCATTTTATTTACATGTTTTAATCCAGGAAGAATTCAAAATAGCTTCATTATACCTCATTCTATAAAACTGAATTCAAAGACTCTCCACTATGATGCACTGATGCTATGTGAACAAGTATTACACATCTGATCGAAAACTAGAATGCCATCTTTACCATCTTTTAAAATGTAGTGATGTTATACACTTTCCCTATTTTTTTTTTTTTTTTAAGACAGAGTCTCAAACTGTCACCCTGGGGGGATAGAGTGCCGTGGCGGCATACTTCACAGCAACCTCCAACATTTTGGCTCAAGCTATCCTCTTGCCTCAGTTTTTTTCTATGTTTACTAGAGACAAGGTCTCCCTTTTGCTCAGGCTGGTCTCAAACTCATAAACTCCAGTAATTCACCTGCCTCCACCTCCCAGAGTGCTAGGATATAGGCGTGAGCCACCACGCCTGGCCCTCTATTCTTTTTTTACAGGCATTCTTTAATTGAAATTTAGATCTTTACTATTAAGTCATAGATATTTAATACTAGGTCATTGTTTCTATAGTTACAGCCTAATTACCCTCCATATACATCTTAATTCTAGATTGCATCGTTCTTTTCTTCTGCTGTTCTGCCAGTGCCAAAGCAAAATAAACATCACATGTATAATTCCAGATTCTTTCTTATCCTAATCTCAAAAGTTTTGTGAATCTGGTATTAACACTAATTAATTAGTAATTATTACTATTTTTTTTTCCTTATGTTCAGAAGGACTCTGTGAGTGTAATTGCTGTCAGCTGTGTGTAGCCATGTATGAAGCATAGTCTCTCCTGGTCACTTACAGTAGTCTTAAGAGTAAACAGAACATACAATACAAGAGAATGTAAAAGAGAATGACTTTGATATCTTGACCATTTTTTGGGGGGGGAGGGGTGGGAGACATAGTCTCACTATATCATCCTTGGTAGAGTGCCGTGGCATGACAGCTCACAGCAACCTAAAACTCATGGGCTTAAGCGATTCTCTTGCATCAGCCTCCCAGTAGCTAGGACTACAGGCACCCACCACAACACCCAGCTATTTTTTGGTTGTAGTTGTCATTGTTGTTTGGCAGGCCCGGGCTGGGTTCAAACTCACCACCTCTGGTGTATGTGGCTGGCGCCCTAGCTGCTGAGCTACAAGCGCTAAGCCATCTTGCTCATTTTTAATATAATTTTTTCTTTGCAACAAGACCATTATCAGTAAACTCAAACACCGTAGGGCCCCTTCTACGATACTTTCAGAGACCTCTGTTGTTAACCGAATAATACTGAATATTCTACTAGTTATAAAAATATTTACTAAGGTAACAGCGTAGGTTCCTGCTATGCTGCCATAGCACTCTACCCCCCACCCCCACCCCAGGGCGATGGCTTGAGACTCTGTCTCAAAAAAAATATTAGGGAAGGTGTATAATCACATTTTTCCCACGATTGTTTCAGAAGTAAAAAAATTCAAAGAACTAGATAGAGAAAAACATAGATGATGATGAACACGCATGTAATTCTTCCATTGCAAAGTACTTTACCTTAAGGTGCAAAGCCTAATGTTTCTAACTTGTAAGTGAAAGTTAACAATGCCTACTAACAAGATCATAAATGAAGCTCAAAGTAAAATAATGAACGTGGAAGTACCGTGTACACTGTACAGAACTATGCACACTAAAGACAGTCATTATAAAAATAAGTTGCTCTGAATTTGTGAGTATATCAAAATACTGAATTAGGTCCAAAAGAATGAATCATCTTTTCTATTATGGCTAACTTTTGTTTTCTTCTACATGAATAGCATTTCTATTAAAAAATTCATTTGATATTTTGGAAACAAGTTTATAAACACAAGCTCTATTTAATTTAAGAGTAATACCAAACAAAGGAAATCACGTGCGTATTAAAACATTTACCTTGCACACAGTTTCTAGTCCATAAGAATTTTCACCTCGACTAGAAGCACCACCAATTTTTTCTACTCTACTTATCACACCAAGAGAAGCATCTAAAACAAATGGGGGGTTCTAAAGGAAGGGAAGAAAAAAACAATTAAAACCGAGCAATTAATACTGTACAATTATAGCCGATAAAAATCTTAATCAGCAATCCTTTAATTAGAAATGATCAAAAATAAACAAACTGGCTGCAAACAATACACACATGTACATACAAAAATCTAACCCAGTCTTACCCGTTCCATGCTTTTGAAATATAACCTGTAATTCGTGACAGTCAAAGTTCCTCGTACAGCACCAGTGAATGGACATATATAAGTTACATCTTTAGCTGAAAAAGCAAAAAGTCCAGTTTATTTTTTCAGGGCAATTAAAATCTGCTTTCTCATCTTACAAAAATTATTCTAACTGCTAGTCTAATTCATGCTCAAAAATCACAGAATCAATGATTCCAAGAGAACTCAGAAGCCTAATCCAAGCTTCCAAACCTGCACTGATCTGAGGAAAGAATATGGAATTAAAGGGAAAAGACTGAAGGGATGGACGGACATCTCTTCCACTGAGACAAAACAGGAAGTAAGAGAGATAGCTACTATCCCAGCTGGAACACACAGGTGTGGTGGTTGGCGTAGAAGTATGGATAGGTGTTGGCAACGACAGTAACAACAATAAAAGTGTCATGGCACCGTCACTGTTCATTTCATCACAGTTTCCAGATGGCCTCACCAACCTCTTGGTCTTTCCTAGCCATAGTTCAGTTTGTCAATAGTCTTCTAGAAATGTAATACCCAAAATATATATAATACTGAAAACTGCTGGTCTGATTCTATTTCTGGGGAAAATATTGTAGGTGAAATGAAATGTATATGAAATAAAATTTCTTAGAAAAATAATAGTGTAAGAGGACATTATATTCCTGATTAAATAACTGATGTCCAACTTTGTAATGAAATAATCCCAAGTGATATTTTGTTAAATGATTAATCGATTAAGCAAAACAACTCTGCAATCACTAGCTCAAAATATTACGTAAAATTGGCAGAGTTCTTAATTTGCAATATAAGGTTTTTATATCTTAAAATATTCACAAATTCCTGCTGTGTGATAAAGGAATATTTGCATTGTTCCAAAGAAGTGAGGTGAAATTCTGTGGAGCAACAACTTTCTAAGAAAATTTCAAAGAGCTTATGGGAAAACGTAGGGCCATGAAGTATGTTTAATAAGATATTGCAACTTCCTGACTTTGCTTCTTAGTCATGACTTTGAAGGACTGACTGCTTTGCGTGGAATATGCTTTAAGACTGATCTTTTAATCATTCTTAACCTTCAAAATGATTCCCCCAGCAATGCTCAAGTATGAGTTACATTTTTTAAATCACTGTTTCCAATGTATGTTTCTTTTAGAGGGAAGTTTTAAAATTAAATAATCTCATCATTATATAAAGTTACACAAATCTGCCTCGCACACTTTTTTTCCCCCTTTGAATCTGTACCTCACACAGGAAAGCTTTATTCAATGTTTAAACACATTTCTGGGTCCTTCCGGAGCTGGTTTGCTTACTCATGCAAGAAACATCAGTCTTGTTCTTCCATACCCCACTGTGGGATATGTCTCTTTGGCCCGGTGCTTTGTTTCCTTTTATTCTAAAATCATGAGATAATATACATAAGAGTTCCTCTAAAATTGAAAGTGTTGTACAAATGTCAGGGCTCATCCCATGTCACTACTATGATCATCACTCTTTGCCTTGTCCCCTTCTCTTCCTTGTCTCTCCTCAGGCTAAGTCACGCTGCAACAGACAAGTTACGCTCAGCAGGCTTACAGCAGGCAGAAGGGAGACTGTGAGTGACAAGGAACCTTACCACAATAAATGACAATAACGACAGCTACCTTCAGTGACCTAGAACTTGAGAGTTTTACATTATTTTTCACTTAAGCACCTTATTTAACTTTCTGAACAACCCTTAAATACAGAATATAATTACTACAATTTTTAGATGAGAATATCAAAGCTCAGGAAAGCGAAACAATTTGCCTAATATTTCAGAACCAGTCGCTGCTAAGATTAAGACTTGAATCCAGTTTTTCGAAGCTCTTTCAACCACACTGTGCTTCCTCCTCTCGTATGGCAAAGCCACGCCACTAACTGAGCACAGTCCCGTTAACATCTTTGTACTGTGTTACAAGTTGGAATCACTGCAATCTGAGGATACCTCTACTGCTGATGTGGCCAGACCATGATATTCTGAGACTGTTACCTTCCTAAGGCATTCCGCTGACATTCCTAACACCACTTTCACTTTAACAACAACAAAAAAAAACCCTAAGCCATACAGATCTGTATTATACCGACTAAAAATCCACCTCTTTTTACGTGAATGAATATATGAAGTTGAATCTTATTAATTTTTTCACAATAATTTTCATGTACAGATGATTTTAAATTCAGATTTTTTTTAAATCATGTTTGGTATTCTCTAAATTTTGCAATAATGGTACTGCCTAGTAGTAAAAAAAAAATCTTAGATTTACTAACCCTGTCAAATTTTCAGAGATCACAGAGGAAGAACACATAATAGTTTCTGTGAAGTATGTCAGAATGACTTTGAAAATAAACATCAATAAGGAGAAATAATAAAAATATATAAATAAATGTAATATATGTAAGAATCCAACCTCTGCAGAAAGATGAACACAAAAGTATGTGTCCTAACAGAGAAGGGAAAGTCCATTTAGCCCTAGAATCAAATAAATGTTCTGGGAACACAGGCTTTGGAATTGCTCCCCAGTGCCAAGTATCCTCTAGAAGGGTAGAGATGGTGTCAAAGGACTTAACTAACCCAAGACACAGAAGTGGGGAAGTAAAGTACAGACGCCAACAAAGATAAATGTCTACTCTGGCTTTCTCCAGTTTATCTTATACCACACTCTCTCCACTCTGCAATTTCCCTCCCTAATTGCACTTTTCCCATATAATTTTAAGACGTGTTTTCTGGCTTGGTGCCTGTAGCTCAGTGGTTAGGGCCACCCGCCACATGCACCCCCCGGACTGGTGGGTTCAAACCTGGCCAGGGCCTGCTGAACAACAATAACAAAAAAAAATAGCCAAGCATTCTGGTGGGTGCCTGTAGTCCCAGCTACTTGGGACTAAGGCAAGAGAATCGCTTAAGTCCAAAAGTTTGAGGTTGCTGCAATGGTACTCTACCAAGGGTGACACAGTGAGACTCTGCCTCCAAAAAAAAAAAAAAGAAAGATGTGTTTTCCAAAGCTATGTTTTGGCCCTCTTCTTGCCCCGTACACTCTCTGGGTTATTTACCCCCTCCCATTTTCCACTAATATCTATATACAAATTTTTCCCAAGCATGTACCTCAAAATTAAATCTCTCGACTAAGCTCTCGTATCTGTTTTGAAATTTCTACTTGAAGTTTTTCATGTATCTGAAATTTAATATATATAAATATATCAAGTGCACATACAAATAAAAGAAAAGCAGATATGTTTATGAAATTCTTAGAGACTGACGTCTTCAGATTGGATAAGTGAGTGGATGTTACGAGTTCAGAGAAAAGGAGCACTCTAGCAGGACAACCACATTTCTAACTTGAGCATACAGTCAGCTGGTATTGATGTCAACTAAGAAAGAGAACAAATGATAAAGAATAAGTCTGGGGTTAAAGGTGATGATTTCAGTTTGGAATATATTGGATATGTAAGGTTCCCATGGGCTCTCCAAGGGCATATGTCTAGGACAAAGATTCAGACTAGAATATCGTAGGTGAAGGTACTCATTTAGACATGATCAATTAAAAAGAGTATATAGGAAGGAAAAGGGAAATGGATCAAAGGTGAAGTCCTGAGGAATGTTGATTTTTAACGGAGGAAGAACCAACAACTGAGACTGAGTGGGAGCCCAAAAGTCTTTAATAAAGGCTTATATCAAAGTAGCAGCAGCCTGGGAAAAAGAAAATGTCCAATGCTAGATACGATTTTATTAATGGGTTATCTCCCTATGCCTTAGTTTCCTTATCCACAAAATGGGGTTATTATCTTTCTCAGAATATTACTCTGAGAATGATAAAGTGAGATAGTAAGTACCCAGTAGTAACTAGGATCATTCTAGAAAACCAATATGAAAACAGACAAACTCAGTACATAGATCAGCAGACAGTGAGCTCAATGTACAAGGCTAAGTGTGAAAAAAAAGACTAGGCCATTGTCAATCAAGCAGCAGGAGCAAGAAGAGACAGAGGCGTGCTGAGTGCCGAGGAGCAACAGCCCAGTCAGGAGGCAGGCCACCCGTGGCTGGCTTATTTTTACACAAGGAAATGACAACTAGCCAAGGAAAATTAAATTTCTTTGTAAAAATTATGATAATCATATGAAGGATGGTACATACTTTAAGAAGTCATTCACTTCATTCTCCTAACATACTACTCTACTTCTCAAAATCTGAGTATTTTGTAATCATTACATAGATGAAACAAAGCAAAGCACAGAGGCAAAAGCACGCCTTGAGTGCTCATTTTCAGTCTCCAGCCCATGTTCTAAGCATTAGGCTGGACAGAGAAAGGCACCGACATAGGACTGGGATGGAAAACTCCATCCACACACTGACCAGAGTTTACTCAAAGAAAAGCATGAAGGAGGCAAACAACAGAGAATGTGCCTTAAGAAAAACTACTTGCAGGGCGGGGCCCGTGGCTCAAAGGAGTAGGGCGCCGGCCCCATATACTGGAGGTGGTGGGTTCAAACCTGGCCCTGGCCAAAAAAAACTGCAAAAAGGAAAAACTACTTGTATAAAGTGGCAATTCAATATTTTTATCAAGGTAATCCAGTATCTAAATGTAGTAAATAAAACAATAAAATTTCCCTATACAGAATTCAGCAACAGTTTAAAAAACAGTCACCAACTTTCAAAGAAAGTAAAACAAACCAGAGAAGCAGCAGAGTATAATTCAACTTGCATGTTTCCCAGTGGTCCAAACACAAACACTAGCAACAGAACTAGGCCTTGGCTTGTCCAACAGACCACACTGCGATGGGGGGCAGGCTGCAGGAAGTGAGTGCTGCCAGACAGAAAATATCTCAGACAGCCAGTTTGTTCTCCGTGTGCTGAGAGTTGGAAAGGAGAAGGAAATTAAACAAAAAATACCATTACAGACCCATGTCTTTAATATTTTCTCCTGGAAGCAAGGGTGGTTCTTCCATTTCTGCTAATTTGTTAGACTCCCTCAGGACCTGGATTGGGATGGGGAGGGAAAGAAACATTATTTTACTCAAAGCCTATTTTTTCACTCAAATTTTAACTGAGTATGCTTGCTCTTATTTAAAGTTATAACATCACACCATATATAATGCTTGTTGTTTTTTGTTTTTAATTTTTATTTATTATAGGTACATAAGAGATGTGTAGATATTTGGGGGGTACATGTGCCATTTTGATACAGGCATGTATAATATGTGAAGCTACTGTATTTCAAGAAAGCATTTACTGGGTGCCTAATTCAATCAAAACACTTTACATTTCTATACAAAAGACTTCACAAGTATTCACACTGAATTCTACAAAAGACTTACAATAATGGAGGTATTATATCCTCGATTCACAGATGAGAAGAAAAAGAGGCCAAATAGTAACAAATTTGTTCAAGATCACGCAGCTAAAGTGCCAAGGTCAAAATGTGAATTACAATTGTAATGGATTCCAAAGCCCATTCCTTTACAATTAAGCCAAGCCTAGGTGCATTTAAAACGTGGATAAATTTAAGTCCTCATGTAGATGTAATGTTTAGAGAATTTGGAAATGATGTTAATGAAGAATCTTGTTGAAAAGGAGCTGTTAAATAAATGAAATCATAATCAAAACTGTTAATGAGCAATTACCTTGTGAAAGATGCCACACTCCATCCCAGGAACAGACCAGAAACAGTGATTCTCTCTCCAGGAGTTACGACAGAGAAGATATACCACACACAGCCCGAGTGGTCCCGTGCTACACACATCCTCTGAGAGCTACAAAAGCTACACATACCCTGAGAGCTACAAAAGCCTTCCCTTCTTCTCCCTCTTTCACTACCAGATAAGTTTCTTTCTCCAATCCCATCCATTCCTCAACCTCCCGCAATCTGGCTTTGCCAGCTAATCCAACCCCTTTCTAGGAACCTGCTTTCTCCCCAGTAACCTCTTTATTATTAAAGACAACAGACATATTTCAGTCTTTATTTTTATCTCTTAGCCACATTTGACACTATCTCTACCTCCTGCATCTCGAGATCACACAAGCACGGCCACCTCCTCTCCTGTACATGCCTTTTCTTTGCTCTCACTGCAACTCAGGTGATGGTCCTAGATTAACTTCACATTTCACTCAATTCCTGGTGATCTCAGACCTATCTATGATTTAAACTTACTTCAAACTGTAGAGCCAACAGAGATTGTTCTCAGGCCCCAGCTCCACACATTCACCTGCCTCATGTCAATCCCTACCAGGGTGGACCACAGGCCTCCTGAACTGAATGGACAGAAAGCTGATCTGAACTCCACACTTGGCAAATGGCACTACCACATCTGGACTACCACATCAGGTGTTTAGGGACATGACAAAGACCAGACCGTCTTCAACCTTGAGGAGTTATATTACACTATGAATTAATACTACCTAAAAAAAAGACTTTCAAAATAATATTTTAATTGTTTTGATTTTTATTTCCTTTTTTCCAAAGAGCAGACTTAAAGACCTCAAAAAAAAAAAAAAAAAAGGTTAAAAACAAAGTACTACTGTTGCCTTAAAGGTCACCTTTTATGGACCTTCAAAATGGCCTTAGCTGTCTCCTCTGCACGAGTTCCCACCTCACTCACCAAGTTCTCTCGCTTCCTGTTGAGCCTCTTCTCTATAAGACTCCTATAGACACCATACTTCATACACTTTTAAATGCCCAAGAGAAATGTAACATGAAGTACATATATAAGTTTTAATTTTATAGTATTCATATTCAAAGTGGTAGAAATAGGCAAAATTGACTTTAATTACAGTCTTTCTCATATTAAGCCTTCAATATTCAGGGTCTGTTTATACTTACAGTACATCTCAACTCAGAGATATGCTGTAAACATAAAGAAACATCTTTTTTTAATGCTGTCTAGCTGCCAGTCTTTTATATATTCATAAAAGAAGGGAAAGGAGGAAGGAAGAGAGAGAGGACCAACCTATGAAGATGGAGGGGAAAAAAAGATACATTAAAAACTTGGAACATGCAAAAATATAGGCTCTCCAGGTTGGAATCCTTTTTTTTTTTTTTTTTTTGGTAGAGACAGAGTCTCATTTTATCACCCTTGGTAGAGTGTCGTGGCATCACAGCTCACAGCAACCTCCAGCTCTTGGGCTTAGGTGATTCTCTTGCCTCAGCCTCCCCAGTAGCTGAGACTACAGGCGCCCGCCACAACACCCGGCTATTTTTTGTTGCAGTTTGGCCGGGGCCGGGTTTGAACCTGCTACCCTCGGTATATGGGGTCGGCGCCCTACTCACTGAGCCACAGGCGCCTCCCAGGTTGGAATCCTGACTGTGCCACATACGAGCTAAGTGCTCTTAGCCAAGGCACTTGACTTCTCTAAGCCTCAAGTTCCCCATCTATACAATGGTAATAATTATAGTATCACACATAGGGTTATAAAAATTGAATAAGTTAACACACTTAAAGCATTTATATCAGTGTTGGTGCATAAGATGTACTCAATAAGTGTTGACCATTAGTAACAATAAACATTCATAGTAACTTATTGCCAGAATCTGCAAATAATTTCTAGTAATCATGAAAGCACAAGAATTAGATCAAAAGATATAATATTAACTAGCATATAGTATACTGAAAAAAAAAAAAAAAACAAGGCTGCACATGTGAAAGATTAGACAGGAAGATACTTTATCGAGTCTGCTGCCTCACTCAGAAATACAAAGATGACATCGCTTATGAAGCCAGGCAGTAGTTCCCACCCTACAGGGGTCGACCTTCTAGTGGCTGCTGCAGTGCTATTCCCCATGGCCCCCTCTCTTTCTGTATTTCCACATTCAGAAGGAAACTGTAACCCCTAGAAAATGTGTCTGTGGTACATAGAGAAGAGGAGGGTAGTTCTGGTGAAGACACACAGTTACAAGGAAGGGATAATCCTCATAAATAAGACTTCATAAAACAAGAAGAAAACTTATACAAGCAACACGTATTGAGAACTGCGGGCTTCCTCATAATCTCTCTGACCAGACTGTCCAAAGAGAAGGCAATGAACAGAAGCGATGTAAGACCCCATCTTGGTCCTGCCGGGCTACTACTATCATTTTTTTAATAAATCTGTGCATACTAGAGGCTTCATTAATTATTACAAATTCATTTCTACCACTGGAGATATGAAAAGAAAATCTAAGTAGCACCCAAGTGAACTGAGCAGGGACAAGGGCAATCCAGACCCTGTGTTTGCTGACAAACAGTGATTCTGAACAAATCTAGGGCTAATCAAACAAAAGAGAAAAAATAAGACTTAGAAAAATGATTATTTGACAAAGAAAGGGGAATGTTACCTTAAAGCTTAAAAAAAAAAGAAAAACTATAGTCTTCTGAAAATATTATAATTCCTTAAAGACATCAGAAGAAGCATGAATAAAGTACTTGGCATGCATAAAAGAAAATATGTAATATTTCCTAATTAACAGAAACAGAGAGCCACAAGGGGAGACACACTGAGGTAAGAAAAATGGTGAGATGAGGGGTGACTATAATGAAATTTTAAAATATAATGGCAGAAATAAAATCTGTACGGAATTAGTAAAGAACTGATTTTTCCAAAAACAGCATTAATGTTAAGGGCAAACATGAAAAGTGCTGTAAGAATGTGAAGGAAAAGAACAAAGATAAAATCATTAGGAAAAATAATAAAAACCAAGAAAATACTATACAAAATCAACCAACAGAGACATAGCGAGGTGCACCTCGGCAAATTTTTTGAACTACAAGAATTAAAAAACAAACTATGAGAATACAGGCAGAAAAAAAAAGAAGAGAAGTTACCTTCAAAGGAAGCAAGATCAGGTTAGCTTCAGATTTATCTATAATACCATATTCCAGAAGACAATTACAAAATGTCATCAGAGCTGGGAAGGGAAGTGGTTTCATAATGTATTTAAATAGCAATAGGAAGTCATTCTCAGATTTGCCAGGTCTCTGAAAATATAACCTAGAAGTCCTTTTTTTGAAAAAAGAAAAACAAATTACCTGAAGCTGCAATTCAGCAGAAAAGGGAGAATCAAAATTAAAATACATGACTGTGGTGTAAGGCAAAGACACAGGTTTCCTATCCTAAGTACTTGCCCCCACTCACTACCACCATGCTAACCTCTGAGTCTTAGTTTCATCATTCCTATCATTAACACTGTCTTAATATCCACCTTACAGGTATGCAACTACGATATAATGTAACCACATTATAGGTTTGCAAAATACTGTTAAAATGTAAGAAACACAGCATCCAATTTATGATGGTTCATAGTACCATATTTTTAACTTTTAACAGATTTATCTGGATATAACCCTATCATAAGTTGACAATCACAGGCCTACTTTACAGAAGCACAAACAGAAGTTTTCACTGTCTGTTACACAATAGCCTAATCACTTGGTGCTTCGTTCTTCTGCTCTAAGATACCCAGGGATTAATATTTGAGGTAGCATGTCACACAAGGAACCAGAGCAGTTTTCTCTCCCTCGCTCTCTTTGACCCTTGAACTACTAAATTCTAGATTTACCTATAGAATGGTTGCTAAAGAAAGCAACATATCTTTTCCCTTTCTTTCAATATTTATAAAGGCTGAGGAGACAGCCAGAATATCTGAGTCTGACAATTTGGGAAAATTAATAAAATAATTGAAATGTTTGCCTGAGAGAATAAAGGAGATGGCTTGAGAAATAAAAATGAAGGGAAAATTTAGGGTGTCCTCATGAAAGACTTCAAAAAAAAGGAGGGGGCAGCCAGACACTGGTGGCTCACGTCTATAATCCCAGCACTTGGGAGGCTGAGGCGGGTGGATCACCTGAGCTCACAAGTTCAAGACCAGCCTGAGCAAGAAGTGAGACCTTGTCTTTAAAAATAACCGGGTGTTGTGGTGGGTGCCTATAGTCCCAGCTACTCAGAAGGCTGAGGCAAGTGAATCTCTTGAGCCCAAGAGTTTGAGGTTGCTGTGAGGTATGATGCCATAGCACTCTACCGAGGGTGACCAGGTGAGACTCTGTCTCAAAAAAAAAGGGCAAGGATTTTGAAACATTATAAAGAAGCCTTCAGCAAGAGAGTCCATATTGTATGAGTCCAAGTATATTAAATTTTGCAACAGAAAAACTAATCTACCTCAGAACAATGGTTACTATAAGGAGTATGGACTGAGCAAGAGGCCTGAGGAAAATATCCAGGTGATAACGAGTTCTGTATATTGATAGCGATTTCTTCTAAACTCGTAGAATATACACTTTAGAAAATATGCATTCTTCTAAACTCATAGAATATACACTTAAGATTTCTGCACTTCACTAAATACAAGTTTTATATTGAAGGAAAAACTATATATGATATTTAGCTCTAGTTAATGATTTACATGCTGAAGTATTTAGTTGGAAACATATGATGTCTGCAATTTACTTTGAAATACATTACAAAGTAAGCTGGCCAAATGGGTAAAGAAAGGGATAGACAGATGATGGATGTGAGATCAAAACAGTACAGCAGAATGAAAAGTTAACGGCAGAAATTTGGTTGTGTGTTCAATTTGGTTGTGTGTTCAGTTTTATAACAAAATAGTGGAGAGGAGGTAAGCATTTTAAAAGAAGCCACTCATGTAAAAAAAACAAAATCCCTGCAGGCCTTTGATGGAGGCAGACGGCCTGGCCAAGAAGGGCACAGAACTGAACATGACAAAGATAAATAATCCAGGACGGAAATAGCAAAATCCTGGATTCGTGTGTGGTAGTAAAAATAAAGAGGGATAGGGTACGTTGGAAAAAGTGATCAAATTTGATCCTAGGCTTATAAAACAAACTGAACAACTGTGTAATATTACTTAATGATTTTATCTGAGAGGAACTGCATCTCAAGTACATAAGCAGTGGAAGAGAAATGCAGATACAATGCGGGGACAAAGTGAGGGGAAAGGAGAGAAAAAGAGAAATTCACTGCTAGAGAAAATTCTCTGGAATCCATTAAACATTTACTCTTCCTTGGCCAAAATAATGTTACCATCAGGTTGCCCAGACTGTGCCCACTCAGAGGCACTAGATCCCTGCTTGCCTCTGAGCTCTGGCCGCATTAGGAGGTAAGGCTACACAAGACAACATTTAATAGAGTATTTAATGCTTTTATCAAGAACAGTCATTGATCTGATTAAAATTTTTACTTATAAACAAAAAACTCACAAGATTCAAATTTGTAATTCTTTTTTTAATTCTTATTCTATCATCAGTTTGATTTTGCTCTCTCTGACCCTAGTTTTCTTCCATGCCCTCCGCAACAAATTATTTTCACACTGCTCAGTAATTTTCCATGTGACATGAACCTCTCTCTCCCTTCCTTCCTCTTTCTCCCTCCCGTTCTCTCTTTCTCTCTCCTTTTCTATCTACACCTCCCTCTGTCTCTCTCTTTCTCAGACACACACACACACACACACACATGCACGCACGCACAATCAATTACTATAAAGGAAATTCAGAAATCTTGATCTGGAAGTTGACAAATTTATGAGTCAATTTTTCACATGGAATGACCAGATAGTAGAAAAATAGGAAAGAATTTTTAGGAAATCTGCAAAACACTAAATAATAATCACCTGAAAGGGAAAACTTAGTATATAAAAGTTACAAACTATCCTCCCTAGTCACTTTATATACTAAAGCCCAGAAGAAACAAATAAATTTATTTTTTCATGGGATAATTCTACTAAAAAATTATTGATATCTGTTATATTTCCTTCTACTTTTTATACTCTTTATACTTACAAACCACAAAGTGGACAAATGAACCACACAAACAGAAATGATCCAGACACTGGCTTCTGGGATAAACCTTATAGGTACCCATTTGAAAGTGCATCCAAATTCAGCACAGGGAAGCCCTTTCTTTTTATGACACAGTCTTTGGCAATTTGGTTTTCAGCTGAAACCACAGTTAGCAAAAGCTGAACAACATTACATTACATCACCATCATGATTCGACTACAACAAAGAGGATGGCTATGTGAAGGACAGTGTGGGAAGCATCACCTCCTACGTGGACTGGACGGTGCCCTGCGATAAAGAAGCTGCTGAAGTCCTATCTGCCAATCCCTCATAACACAACCTTACTTGGAAATGGGGTATTGCAGATAAAATTAGTTAGGATGAGGTTATATTGGCGTAGGGTGGGCCCCTAATTCAGTGTAACTGGGGTCCTTACAAGCAGACAGCCACGTGAAGACACAGGGGAAATTCCATGTGACCATGGAAGCTGAGATTAATCTGTGCAGCTCCAATCTAAGGAACGGCAGAGATGGCCAGCTTTCACCAGCAGTGAGGAGGGAGCAGTGAGGGAATAAAGTTTTGTCGTTTTAAGCCACCAATTCGTGGTACTCTGTTACAGCAACCCTGAGAAACAAATATACCTAATATCAAGAAAAAAAATCCAAATTTTAATCTTAAAATACAAGCTGTTCATAATTGCCAAAATTTGGAAGCAACCAAAATGTCCTTTACTGGTGAATGGATTACTAAACCATGGTACATCCAGACAACGGAATATGGACTCAGTGATAAAAAGAAATAAGCTGTCAAGCCATGCGGGGGTATGAAGGAAGTTTAAAAGCAAACTGTTAATGAAAGAAGCTAATCTGAAAAGGTTGCAGACTGGATGGTTCTAAGCACCTGGCACTCCGGAAAGGGGGGAGGCATGGAGACAGAAAGGTCTGTGATTGGCAGATGTTCGTGGGACCGGAGGGACAAGTAAGTGGGCACTCGGCAATCCTGCAGCCTACCCCTGCGATGTGAGGAGTGTAATGTTAGCGAGAAGTCAGGCGAGAGCTCTTATTAGATTATTCAAGGCACTTCCACACTTGGCTGCACCCCACACACCTCCCGCTGCACTTCACAGGTGACGGCCTCAACCCGCATCAGCAGCCAAGAAGTGGGAGCACACAAACCTTGCTTTCTATTTTTCTGTCATTTAACTTTCATAATAAAAGTAAATATAATCCCTTATTATTATCAAGCCCAGTGTGGCTTCTACAACATCTCAAAAGAAAACAGAACCCCCAAAAAGAAAAATTACAGATGAAGGAAAATTGTGTGGACTGGTGACCGCTTTTTTGTCAAGGCAGCAGTGAGGCACTAAGCTTAATTTATAGGGAATTTGTACAAATTTTCAAAGGCTACAAATTGAAAAGGCATTCTATACAAAAATATGCTGCAAATTTGATGCCTATGAAGATTGTGTCCTAATGACAAAACAGTTACACTGATAAAAAAGCCTGTTTTCTCAACAAAATTTTTAAGTTACAACTCCACTATAAAAGCTAACTATGTGTAGCATATTTAATAGGAAAAAAAAATCAAAATCATTTACTGGTGAATTTATTATGCAATGTATGGAAAGTACAGCAGATATAATTTGCCCTGAAAAATAGGGGCGTAATTCTAAAATCAGTTTTTCTCACCAGACTACAGCCAGGAGAATTTCAGAAACTGGAAAATCTATCAAAAGAAGTTTGGAGAATAAAGCTGCTAATTTTAAATTTTATGCTTTGGCGATGGACAGCACTGATGCTACAAATACGGCTCAACTTGCCAGTTTTAGAGATATTGATGACGAATATAATGTCACTGAAAAATGGCTTCTTTTGTGCCATTAAAAGACAACTAAATCAAGAGATTTATATGAAGCAGTAAAAAATATGTCAAAGCAATTATCTTTGTCCACTGTCAACACATCTGGTATGGTTACTGATGGTACCCCCAGCAACGGTAGGTGAAAGGGAGGGACTTATAAAATTAATAGAAAACAAAGCAATTTCCACTCAAAACTCAGATTTGATGAAGTATTGTTTCATATAGGACATGAAAAAAATGTATGTGCAAACCTTTAAAAATAGATTATATCATCCAATCATTGAGAATGTGAATTCCACAAAGAATAAGGAATCATCACCAATTCTGTGTAGTGGCATCATACTTACAGCGGCATGTGCATGCAATGGCATCATACAAGCAGTGGTGTGAACATGCACTGGCATCATACATGTACTTGTGTGAACGCAGTGGCCCGTAAGTGCAGTGGCATGTAAAGGTAGTGGCAGCAAGTACAGTGGAGTCACACATGCAGTGGTATTACACATGTACTGGTGTGTAAATGCAGTGGCATCATACGTGCAGTGGTGTATAAGTGCAGTAGCATCATATATGCAGTGACATGTATATACAGGAGTGTATAAATGCAGTGGTGTGTACGCACAGTGGCATCACAGATGTAGTGGTATGTAAATGCAGTTTCATAAATGCACTGGCGTGTCAATGATGTGCTGTGATACATACACTTGCATGAAAATGTGGTGTTTACATGCAGTGGCACAATACGTTGTGATATATAAATGCTGTTTCACTGATGCACTGGCGTGTCAATGATGTGGTGTGATACATGCAGTGGAATCCTAAATGCAGTGACATGTAAATGCAGTAGTGTGTGCATGTAGTGTTATGCATGTGCTGATGTGTGAATGCAGTAGCATGAAAGTGCAGTGGTGGGCACAAGCACTGGCATGTAGATGCAGTGGTGTCCTGCATGCAGTGGGCAGAAATGCAGTGACATGTATATGCAGTGGCATCAGACATGCTCTAGCGTGTGCATGTACTGACATGTAAATGCAGCGGTATCATACATGCAGTGGCTGTAAATGTGTGTGCAGTGGCATGTAAATTTAGCAGCATCATACATGTCATGGCTGTGAATGCAGTGACTTGTACATGCAGTGGCATGCAAATTCAGCAGCATTTGCATGCAGTGCTATCATATATGCAGTGGCATGTAAATGTGGTGGCACCATACTTGCAGTGGCGTGTACGTGCACTGGCATATAACCGCAATGGTGTGTGAATGTAGTAGTATCATAAATGTAGTGGCTGTAAATGCAGTTGTGTGCGTGCAGTGGCATGTAAATTTAGCAGTGTCATACATGCAGTGGCATGTAAGCAGCCATTTGATAGGAGAAATGATCATAGATGCTCTCTACCACATGAAAATGTTACCAGGAGACAACATGCCCTCACAGACGCAAGATATGCCAGGGTCTTGGACTTGATCTTGGACTTCCCAGCTTCCAGAAAAATAAAAAAATAAATGTCTACTGTTTAAAGAAAAAAAGACTATAAAGTAAGGTTAAAGGGTTAGCACCACACAGGAGATTCCTTTTCTCCATCATTTAAAGGCAAGGGTTTATAGAAAAGCAGATGAATCCAGAAATGTACAAAGTGCTACAGGATATTGGTGATGTGATTAATTTCACAGAAACAAGACCCTTAATAAATACTTAACAAACTATAATGAGATGTGTAGGAACTATCACCCGGGGTTTAAGTCACTTAGCTCTCAAACCGGACTGCATGGGCTGGAATACTGGCAGCAGAATTTATTAGCTATGAGACCTTGAACATGTTACTTAATTTCTATGAGTTATTATCATCTGTCGAATGGTGACAGAATTGGTGCAGTTTTATAAGAGATAATTCATGCACAGCCTTCAGAATAATCATCGGCACATAGTAAGCACTCATAAATGTTAATTATTATTGGCCATTATTATGGAAGTAATCACGAAAACTTTTCATACCAGAAAGAAATTCATTATGTATTTTTGGCAAAGAACTTAAAGTCATCAACCTTAGAGATAAATTATGCACTTTTCTTTTACAAATAAGGAAGCATTCCAAATGTGCTGGCCTGTTCTGGAATATTTTATAGATTGGATCTATGAAAACATTCTGTCAGTATCTCCTGCTTAATTAAAGGTACTGGCCGCCAATACCTAACAGAAAGTACTTCATCAGAACTTTAAAACAGTATACATACCCTCAAATCAGGAGAAAAGTTTTCTGCAGAAGTCGAAATGGAATCTGATGATACAACAGAAGCTGATTTTGTATGCACTGAATTCTCTGAATGAGAAGTGGAGGCACTACAAAATAAAAAAGTACAGTATAGTGTGTTTGAAAAATGAAGGCTTTAAAGACCAATTTCAGACACTGTATTTAATATAACTCCATTATTTATTAAAGCTTTCATTGGCATCTAGTGTCATCTCTTTGCCTATTTAATCTTATCTCTAAATATTGCTCAAGTATAAATTTTCTATTCCTGCAGTGGGTGGGGTCAAGTATTCTTACCACTTAGGCTCCCTCTGGACAGACTTTCCATGAATTCATGAAGACATTCCAGGCTAATTCCTCTTTCTTATCTATCCATGCATCCATTTATCCAAAGGACATTCACTGAGTGGTCCAATGTACAAAACAACTATACCAGACACTAGGATTTGGAGATACATGTAACACAGTCCTCATGTTCATGATACTCACAAGCTTATGGCAAAAATGGATAAGTAAACAAATGGTGCAATATGATACTGACTCTACACGTGTGCACGCGCACACACACACATAGCTTTGGGAGAAAAGAAAAGAAAAGGAAGAAGCTACCTCTGGCCAGGAAGTCTTCAAGGAAGACTTCACAGAGAAGATGCTATTTAAAATGAGTCTAGAAGGCAGGTGACAAAAAGGTAAGCAAATCCCAAACAAACAAAAGGCACTGCAAAGATAGGAAGTTTCAAGACACAGGGAGCACCTGATACACTACAAAGAGTTTAAAACAGCCAGATGCGCATAAGAGCAACAGATGACAAGGGAGAGACAGGCCATCTGTGGTACCTCACAGCTTCCCAGGGCATCAAACCCCACTTGAACCAGCCTGACTTAAATATCTACTTCATCCATTAAACTAAGGTACTGCACTCTACAGTTACTTTTATTTTCTTGAATTCCTATAAAACTTTTGCTACCTGATCACATATTTTCATTGCTTGATTTCAAGTAGGTACATTTTGTCTCACTACCCAAACTTTAACTGCCCCAAGAACAAGAATTGTTTTTATTTGTTTTTATTTTCCAAAGATCTACTTTGATGTCTGTGAATATTGTCAACATCTATTATGTTTGTTAAATTAAAAAATATACTAACAATATGCCAAAAAATGAATGACTGATATAATTTCTTTTTTATCAGTAAAAGAAAATTAAAATTATTTCGGGTAAAAAAAAAAAAAAAACAATGGTAGAAAAACCTCAAACACTTTAAACTGAACCTAAAGTTCAGATTTCAAAAATACATTTTTCTAAAGCTCCATGCCAAACATATTTGGTCTCCTTTATACCAAAAGTCAACATTTTTTATTAGATTTTAAGGAAATGCTTCATGCTAGGTTGATAATAAATTTTAAGAACAACATTTTGGTTTTATGCCCAACAAACCTATAACGTATACAAAAGAGCAAGGACTTGTACTATCTAGTTTTATAATGTAAAGAAAGAAAAATAAATATGCTGATAATGCTTTTCTTTCCTTGTAGCTAACTTCTGATTGATGAAATGCCATCTGTAATAAAATAACAGGCAAAATAACCAAACTTAGGCACACTACTTAAATACTGTTAGTTTCCCACTCCACATTGTTCCCCCTTTGTCCCTAACTTTAATCAGGAGCAGTCTGTGCCCAGCCCAAGATGACAGGCTTGCTTTTGTTTTTCTTGTGGCTAGTCAGTGAGATTTAGTGGGAAGTCTGCTAATGGTTAGTTAGAGAAACCTGTTCTTCATACAGGGGAGCAGAAACCACAGTGCAGTCCTTGTCCTTTCTTACTTTCCCTAGACCAGCAGTTCTCAACCTGTGGGTCGCAACCCCCTTGTAACAATGAAAATACACTGCGGCATTAGGAAGGTTGAGAACCACTGCCCTAGACTGAAAAGGAATGTAAAGTTTGGAAATAACAGTAGCCATCTTATAAACAAAAGTAACACACTGGACTGCTAAGAACAGGGAGTCAAATCAGATAAAAACAGGTCCTTGAAGCATCATTGGACCAACAATTTTTACCTGTGGAATTCTTGTTATGTAAAATAAGTGGCTGACACAGGTACACACCCCTGTTGTCCCAGCTAATCAGGAGGAACTGGTGAGAGGATTACTTGAACCCAGCAATTCAAGAACAGCATGGGCAATACAATGAGACCCCATCTCAAAATAAAAATAAAATAAATACTGTATAAATGAAAATTAAATGAACTTCAATTTTTAAAACCACTGTAGTAGAGTTTTCTATTCTATACAAACATGATTCTAACTGACAGAGCAATTAATACCTGATAAATTGTATTTGGAGCAAGTTCAAATGTACAATGCTACTTTACGCACAAATGACCTTCTGGGAGAAAAGAGAAAACTCTTCAAGACAATAAAACATGATTTGAAATTATGGGGAGTGTATTATCTAGAAAAATATTGTCAGAACGAATACTACAGCATGTTACACCAAGAAACTAAATGACTCTTTAGAACCAAACTATAAAGTAAATAAATCTAAGAGAAATAAAATAACAAACGAATCCAGGTACTGCAACTAATACCTACTTTGCAACCTCAGATTCAAAAAAACAGTCTTTCAAGCAAAAGTGTGGTAAATAGCCTTTAATTATTAACTTCTCTTTTCTGACACACATAAACACTGGTAGGTATTATGATCCATAATGTTATATTTGAATAAGCACTAATGTATATTTTAGCATAACCAGTCTACAAAAAAAATTTAACTCCAAGAAAACCATGAGGAGCTGGAGGGGGTATAGGAATAGGGATATATCATAGCACTGTTGTGATTATGGCAGAAACACCACACACACACGCATACACACACACACACAAATACACACACATATACATGCACGCATACATACACACACACACCCTCAGAAATGTTAAACATTCTCCTGGTATCAAACTGAAGTGCTGCCCTTCGAGGCTGCTCAGGCAGGCTGGAATGCAGAGCCCCACTTTCTGTAGTTGTTTTTTTCTTCTGTCTTACTGGCTCTGTTCATGCTTCTGATCACCATGGCTACTGGTATAACACACTATAATTTCCACTGCTTTTTTTTCCATTTCTCCCTTGCTCATCTTGAAGTCAAGCTCTCTACATTTACCTTTTATGAACTGTTCCACAAACAAGCTCTGTATTTCCCGAAATTCAAGCCCTTGCTTCATGCCATTCCAAAATAGAATGCTCCTTTGCCCCAATCTATTTATTAACATTTACTTACCCTCTAAGACCCAGTTAAAAAACTAGCTTCTCTAGAAGTCATCCTTAGGTCTTCAAGCTGGAGCTAAATACTCAATCTTCTACACTTCCCTTGACTGTCAATAACTGCACTTAATGCTTTAGCTACAAGATCACCTTTTTAAACTATAAACGGTGAGAGAATAAGAATCTTGCAATTGGCAAGGCATTTGAACTTGGAGCAAAGACAGCAATCTATTAACCTCATTAAGTAACCGATTCCACTTTGGTCCTCAGATTTCCTAGGACCCCAAGTTTCCCTACAGTCGATCCAAACATTACTGTTGTCCTGTCAACGAAGCTCCTCTTCATCATTCCAGACCTTCTAGATAACTCATGGTGCCATGTGCTTCCTCTACCCACTTTCTCTGTCCAGGTCTTTCTTCAACTGCTAACTCTCTTTCCAACCTTTATACTGAAATTTTTATTCCACAATGAATAATCACTACTACCCACCCACCTCCAAATATTTAACAGAATTCTCCCCTCAACTGACATTCCTCCCAGGAATCCACTTCCCTGTAGCCTTTCACAGAGAAGACTCTTTACTTCGGGGCTAACAAAGCCCAAAAATGAAATGAGCATTTTCTCATGTCAACTGGCAAGCCCCCACTACCATCAGTTCCCACCTTTATATAAAGGCCTTCTTCCTCTGAGGCCACAGCTCTTCAGCACACAGCCTCCATGTTGCCATCACCCCCTCCTGTTAACCTCTCCTCCTCACTCCCTAAGGGTTTTGTCATCTGGCTCACTTTCTTCACCAACATTCCTTTCTACTCCAGACTGCTATCATCATGGGAATTTTATTGTCCATAAGGGTATACTATTGACAACCTAGCTCAAAATTCCTCAAATTCTACATCCCTTATCCACCTTCACACTTGGGTATTGGGCATCAGTCATCACACCCTGGACTTACCATTTCAGAGAATTACTCTGCCTCTCTAATCTTAAACTCAAGGCTATTAATCTCTAATCAGGTGCTCACCCTTCCCATATATCTCACTTTCTTAACTTGCTCTTCACCCAATCTTCAGCTGAGGGAAGATAAGCAATCTCCATGGTTCACTGGCCTTCCTGACTGGCTCTCCCTGCTCCACTTCCCTTCCTAACTCACAGTGCCCTTAGATCCTTATCAATTTGTCATAGCTGCCCTGCTAATTTCTAAATATAGAGCAATACAACCACCCACCTTCTCCAGTACTAAAGCTACTAGCAAAGGACATCTTCCAATTAGGCCCACTGAAGACTCAAGGTTAGAAGCATCAGCTGTGCCCATCACAGTGCAGTGACATATCCATTTCCAAATGACTGTTTTAGATTATAACCATCTTTTCCTCAAACCTATCACATCCAACCAGTCTTGAAAGTCCCAGATGCCTTCTCCATCCTAAGTTTCACTTTTTTTTTTAAACAGACAAGATCTTGCTCTGTCACCCTCGCTGGAGTTCAGTGGTGCAATCAGGGCTCACTGGAACCTCAAACTCCTGAGCTCAAGTCATCCTTCCTCGTCAGCCTCCTGAGTAGCTGCGACTACCAGCGCCACCATGCCTAGATAATACTTTACTTTTTTAGTAGTGCCGGGTCTCACTATGCTGCTCAGGGTGGTCTGCGTGAAGTGATCCACCCACCTCAGACTCCCAAAGCTCTGGGAGTACAAGCATGAGCTGCACGCCAGGTCAGGTCTGTTTTAACTGTCACTTCCCGGACTGCTGCATTTGTCATTTTTCTTCTACTAATCCAAGTATTATCCCAAACCAATACCGAACTGATCTATCAAACACAGAGACCTGATCGTATCACTCTCCAGCTTAAATCTTCGCTGATTTCCTCACTGCCTATGGAGTCAAGCCCAAACTTTACCATAATATTCGTAGTTTTCCACGATCTGTCCCTGTTCTATATATCCCGCTGTTGCTCTCCCTCATCAGGAGCCACTGGAAATGGCTTGCAGATTCCCTGAGTTCTCCAGCCATTTCAGGCCTCTATACTTCTGACAACCATGCTGTAATGTCTTCATAGCCTTCCTCACTCTCCCTCTTATCTGTCTTGGAGTCATAACCACTTCTCCCTTTACCGTACACTCCACAGATTTCTATCATGACACCTGTAACATTATATTGCATTTATTCATCTTCAAGCTCCTTTCCTCACATTTCTGTTTTTACTTACTATTCCAAGATGCTTTCTCTACCACCAAAGATTGTTTCCCCATGGTCTCACAATAAAATATGTAAGGTGTTCAAAAAAGTATACCTGGTGCATGTAGCTATTACTATTGATGACAACTGAGTGTTACTAGACACATTACCTCCCCAACTTAGATTAGCTAAATAAAATGATAATAGCATAGGATGGGAGGCAAGAACTATAATTAGTGACCTAATGTTTATAAAATAAGAAATTATGCCTCTTGGCATAGGACAATATTATGTTACAAATCTTATAAAAGTAAATATTACTCCCACTATGGAAGAATATATCTTGGAAATGTCGATACAGTTTCAAAATGAATCTGTCATAAAAAAAATGAAAGTTATCTCATTTAAAGTTGGCATTTAGGATTCCTGAGATTAGGAATGAAAAAAGTTTCTCTTGAAATTTGGAAGTAAAAGCACTCCAATTTGAAATGGATAGCTTGAAATTATTTTCTTTCTATTTAAAGAACGCTGTAAAGTTCTAAAAATAAGTACAAAAAAGGACAAGGTTGTCTAAGGAAAGAGGGTACAGAATTAGGTCATGAATAATTGCCTTTCTGTGAAAAAAAAAAAAAAAAAAACGTAAGTAGAATGAGTGTTCATTTTGCCCCTTACTTTACCACAGAACTACATTTCCCAAAACTGTTCAGTCCAACTTGACAGATACTCCAACAAACAAGATAATTTCCATGAAGAAACAGTTTATATCTTTCTTTCTTTCTCTCTTTTCTTCACACTAAATGTGACTTTTCCTTCCCATTTTCACATCTGATTCTTCCCTCACTAGCATAATAATCATTGGATAAGTATAGCCAAAACCAGCTCATACCCACATTCACTCAGAAACATCAATCTCAGACCTTTTAAATATATTATATTCAAATTTATGGTAACTTTTTTCAAGGATCATTCCAACAATTCCTTAGCACTTGCATTTATTATGATGAAAATGCTTGTACTAGCACCCAATGGCCCCAGAGAGAATTAAATTAAATCTCTCTGTGTAATCACAGCTTTTAGAGAGTGTTAAGTATCTCCCCTAATGAATCCCCATACCTAATTCTAGTTCAAGCTCACCTTTCACGTGAGATAGGCAAACCCATCCCCTACCACTGGCCCTGAGAATCAGACTCCTCTTAACTTTCTACTTTGAATGTCTTGTAATTTAGCCTCCAAATGCTCTTCCCTGCTAATTGAGGTTTTCAACATCTAAAACCTCTATTGAAGGTTTATTTTTTCACAAAAAAAGATCCTAAGTTATTCTTACTAATTCCTTCCAATGAATCTAGTCTTTCCAATAAGCTCCACATTTTTTTAGCTCTGCATTTCTATTCAGTTAGTTATGTTTTGTATTAATTAATTATTTAGTGTATATAAATTTTAACAATTACCAAGCCCTTTCTATATACAAAACACTGGGTTATGGAAGGGCCTCTGCACTTGAGATTTCTGCCCAATAGAGACACTGGATCACATAAGCACATGGATTACACTATGAGAGATATAAACAAGGGCCAGGAGGAAAAAACCAAGGAAATGGTAACAATCACAAGAGGAAGTCAAGAACATATTAAGTTTAACCACTTGAAATTGCTATTTTTATAGGTCAAACAGTTAAATACCAACTATTTCAGACAGCCCAATATGATAAAATGAAGAATACAGAAAAAATCGAGCTTGGGCCTTGAAGAAAAGTGAGGCTCAGATCAAGACAAATCAGAAGCACACACACGCTAAAAGGAAAAAAATATTACAGAGCTTGAGTATAATGCATATTTTGTGAATAATAAGTAATTTACTTAAACTGCACAGAGAAAAGGCTAAAAAGGTAATCTCAGGAATCTTAAACGCCAACTGTAAAAAACTGGCTAGCAAAAGGCAAGGGGCATGCAATGAGGGAGCCCTTCACACACACCACCGCGACTGCAAGAAAATGACACACACAAGTGTTGGCAAAGACGTTTGGTAATTATAACACTCCTACTTTGCTGGTGGGAATATTAAACAGTACAACACTTAGGAAAATAACCTGGCACTTTCTTAAAGGGTGAAATACAGAGTCATTATGACCCAGCAATTGTACCCCAGATATATACGCAACAGAAATGAAAATATATTTCCAAAAAATATAGCCCTTATGAATGAACCTAACTACGTAGACGACTGCTCATAGCAGCACTGTTCGAACATGCAAAAAGTAGGAACATCCTATGTCATTTCCCGGCTTGAAATCCTTCAGGGTGCCCTCCTGCTGTCAGGATCAAGACAATGCTTTATCTATCTGCCCAGCTGGAGTCGCTACCTGGTCTGACCCCTGCCTCATCCTCCAGCTTCCTCTTGGGTATCTCTCTCCCCTGGTTCTCTCCAAACCAACTACACTGGACTTCTTTGAGATACCTGAATAAGTTGGCCCTCTGCAGAGAGCACGGTTTTCCCAAACTCCTTCTCAACTTTAATTCTCAACTGAAACATCACCCTCTTAAGAAAATCTAACTGGATGCCCCACACAAAACTAGTACCCTGGTAGTGTTTTTGTGCTTTTCTTTCTTTCCACTTACCACACAGTTTTTGTTATGTATCTTGGTAAATAAATGTTTGGTTAATGTCTATGTCCTCTAAGACTTCAGACTTCAAGGAGGAGACCGGTTGGGTGTGGTGGCTCATGCCTGTAATCCTAGCACCATGGGAGACCGAGGTGGGTGGATCACCTGAGCTCAGGAGTTTGAGACCAGCCTGACCAGCCTTTTTATTTAAAAAAAAAAAAAAAAATAGCCAGGAGTTGTGGCAGGCACCTGTAGTCCCAGCTACCTGGGATGCTGAGGCAAGAGAATCACTTAAGCCCAAGAGTTTGAGGTTACTGTGAGCTGTGATGTCACAGCACTCTACAGAAGGTGACACAGTGAGACTCACTCTCAAAGAAAAAAAAAAAAGGTGCTCACTTTGGCAGCACATATACTAAAATTGAAACGATACAGAGAAGATTAGCATGGCCCCTGCGCAAGGATGACACACAAATTCGTGAAGCGTTCCATATTTAAAAAAAAAAAAAAGAAGGAAGAGATCATGTCAGTTTTGTTCACATTCTATCATGGCACCTGGCATAGAGTAGACAATTAAAATAACTTAATGAATGAAAGAATGAACAAGAATGAGTGGTCAAAAGATTGAATTGTTCTAATCAAATTCATCAGAGGCCACGACCAGAACATACAAGATAAAATGAAAACAAGGACAGAAAGCCTAGTTTTCCTTCCAGAATTACTGTGTGCAATATATCATGTCCCATTCCCACTAAAAAACTTCCCAGAACACTGAGACAAACATGTCTTCAAAGAATGACAATCTTCAAACAACTGTTGATAACTGGTTTTGACTATGTTATTTCTACTGGGATTGTTAAAGAAGTAGTAGTTGGAAATTGAGAAACCAGAATTTTTTGTCCTATCTAGCTAACAGCAATATCCTTGACTGAGTCACTTAATCCCCATTCCTCATCACACTTGCTCTTTGTGCAAAAGTACCAATTCGACTACATTGGTGGTTCTTAACTTTTTTGGTGGTCACAGACATCTTTGAGAATCTCAGGAAAGTCATCCCTGGAATTGTTCACAATGTCAGAGACTAAGGTTAAGAACTTTGCCTCCATGATCCCTTTTAGTTCTAACGTAGCCTAGGGTTTCTGAGATGAGTATTCTAACTTTTGCAACATTTACACAATACCTAGATAAATATTTAAAAAATTACATTGAGTTCTCTGTGGATTCTGGTTACTAAACCTTTGTCAGAGACATAACTTGCAAAAATCTTCTCCCATTCTGAGGGCTGTCTGCTTGCTTTACTTACTGTGTTCTTGGCTGTGCAGAAGCTTTTTAGTTTGATCAGGTCCCAGTAGTATATTTTTGAAGCTGCTTCAATTGCCCAGGGGTTCCTCCTCATAAAATACTCGCCCAGACCGATTTCTTCAAGGGTTTTCCCTGCACTCTTTTCTAGTATTTTTATAGTTTCATGTCTTAAGTTTAAATCTTTAATCCAGTGAGAGTCTGTCTTAGTTAATGGTGAAAGGTGTGGGTCCAGTTTCAGTCTTCTACAGGTTGCCAGCCAGTTCATCCAGCACCATTTGTTAAATAGGGAATCTTTTCCCCACTGAATGTTTTTAATTGGCTTGTCAGAGATTAAATAATGGTAAGTAGCTGGATTCATCTCTTGATTCTCTATTCTGTTCCAGACATCTACTTCTCTGTTTTTGTGCCAGTACCATGCTGTTTTGATCACTATCGATTTATAGTATAGTCTGAGGTCTGGTAGCATGATTTCCGCCTGCTTTGTTTTCATTTGTGAGTAATGTCTTAGCTATTCGAGGTTTTTTCTGATTCCATATAAAACAAAGTATTATTTTTTCAAGATCTTTAAAGTATGACAGTGGAGCTTTAATAGGGATTCCAAAAAAATAACAAGTGATCCCATCGCAGGCTGGGCAAGGGACTTGAAGAGAAACTTCTCTGAAGAAGACAGGCGCATGGCCTACAGACATATGAAAAAATGCTCATCATCTTTAATCATCAGAGAAATGCAAATCAAAACTACTTTGAGATATCATCTAACTCCAGTAAGATTAGCCCATATCATAAAATCCCAAGACCAGAGATGTTGGCGTGGATGTGGAGAAAAGAGAACACTTCTACACTGCTGGTGGGAATGCATATTAATACATTCCTTTGGAAAGATGTTTGGAGAAAACTTAGAGATCTAAAAATAGATCTGCCATTCAATCCTATAATTCCTCTACTAGTCATATACCCAGAAAACCAAAAATCACATCATAACAAAGATATTTGTACCAGAATGTTTATTGCAGCCTAATTCATAATTGCTAAGTCATGGAAAAAGCCCAAGTGCCCATCGATCCACGAATGGATTAATACATTGTGGTGTATGTACACCATGGAATATTATGCAGCCTTAAAGAAAGATGGAGACTTTACCTCTTTCATGTTTACATGGATGGAGCTGGAACATATTCTTTGCAGTAAAGTATCTCAAGAATGGAAGAAAAAGTATCCAATGTACTCAGCTCTAATTTATGGCTTTCACATGAAAGCTATAATCCAGTTATAACCTGGAGGGAGGGGGGAGGGGGGCGGAGGGATGGTTATTGGTGGGATTACACCTGCGGTGCATCTTACAAGGGTATATGTGAAACTTAGTAAATGTAGAATGTAAATGTCTTAACACAATAACTAAGAAAATGCCAGGAATGCTATGTTAACCAGTGTGACGAAAATATGTCAAACGGTCTATAAAACCAGTGTATGGTGCCCCATAATTGCATTAATGTACACAGCTATGATTTAATAAAAAATAAATAAATAAATAAATAAACAAAATTACATTGATATACACACATATGTGCTAAAATAGCTTCATATTTGAAATAGTTTTAAAATACTGTAATTATGTAATCAAGCCTTAGTCTCAAATATCAAGACACATGAGACTAAATAGAATCAATCCAATATTGTGTTTCTTACAATAAAGTCTTTAAGAGAATATTTATGGATAATGGAGTCAAAGGAAAACTAAACACAACAAACAACATTTACTTTAGGAGCTCTGGACTATCACTGTATAAATTCAACATCCTTGCTTACAGATAAATAGAAATGACATTCTATCAAGAGTTATACGTTACTCTCTTTAAATATTTTCCTTATTTATATTAAGTGATTTTACCAGAAACTGAAGCTATCTTTAAAAATATATTTGAAAACATGATTTATCTAAGTAGTGATTCTGTTTCAAATGTCTTACATTTCAAAATATACCTGCAATAATTTTGGAGAGATCCCTTAACAATTTGTACATAGTTGGCTCAGTAACTTTTCTCTCTAAATAAATATTTTTATCAGACTGAACTAGAACAGACAAATATAACCTCAATTGACTCCACGACATCAACCTTGCTGGTGCCTGGGGTCCTGTTTACCAGGCGTCTTGCTGTGTGACTCACACACTCACTCTCGCCCCTGTGATCCTGCACTCTGGAGCTGGGTCCTAGCATCAGTGGCATGACTCATTTGGAGTACTTGTCTGCCAAAGTGAAAAAATGGAAAGTTGGAGTGAGTTGGAGTGATCTTGCACTTTCATGTCTGACAGCACACTCATTTTTCTTTCAAATGCCACATGCGGTTTTCCTTCAAAAGTCTCTTTCCAAATCTGCACACCATATTCCATCTCTTTTTTGTTTTTGGGGGGGTATTTTTGCAGTTTTGGCCGGGGCCTGGCTTGAACCCACCACCCCCTGGTATATGGAGTCGGCACCCTACTCCTTGAGCCACAGGCGCCGCCCCATATTCCATCTCTTAAAGAGTTCAGCCACCTTCCACATTTTTGCAAATTCTCTCTCCTTGCTGCCTCCATTTTCTCAGTATCTACTCACTGCATAATCCCTTACAGTCTTCTTCTGCCTCTACCAATCAATCCTGTAAAATGTCTCTTTCTGTAATTATTAATGACCTGCTTACAAAAAAATAAAAGTCTTTTCTCACTTAGGATTCTATAAATTCTCATCTCCCTATTATCGCTGTTATCCCATCCCTCAGTTTAACCAATACTTTTTTGGGTACCTATATATGCAAGATAAAACCATTCTAGGAAGCCATAGAGATACAGACATAAGTATGACCAAGTGGCGTGGTGCCTTTGGTGGGCTTTCTCTACAACGTACTTAACACAGTACACAAGAAAAATGCAATACAAGATAGAATGTGACAAATGTATGACAGAAAGAAAACCAAAGCACTTGGAGGTTTAGAGACTGAGAAGCTCACTAGACAACTTTAACGTAGGACAGTGTTTATCAATCTTTTTTATCTCATAGCACAGTTGAACCTACAGTTAAACTTCTGTGGCACACTTAAATTATGTGGGTCAAAAAAAAGAGTTAAAAAATATACTTACTGTGCTCTAAAAGTCTTTCAAAAACAATTGAATTAATAACTTTAAAATTTTTCACAGCACATCTAAGATCCTCCTACAGTGCACCAATGTGCCACTGCACACCGGTTGAAAATCACTGATGTGAAGGCTCAGGAGAGTGTTTCACAAAAGAGGTAGCATTTGAGACTAGCTAGAAGAAAAGGAGGTTCAACATCTTCTCAACAACTTCACTACGCAAAGGAATGGCATGAAAAAGAATAAAGTGGGAAATTCAAGGCATGTTAAAGCTACTGTAAGAGGTAGAGCACTTTGGTTAGGATGTAGGATGTTTATAAAGCATAGCAGACAGGAGCCTGGACAGGTAGATCTGGGTTAGGGTAGGAAATCCTGAATATGGAGCTGACACTTAGTCATGTAATAGTGAGAAGCACTGACGTTTCTGTGGTTTAGGAAGACAGTTTTAACAATAGGTCAAAGAATGGATTATGAGAGTAGGAAAATCTGTAGAAGACCATTAGGAGACTTCCTCAAGCCAGAAGTACTGAAGGCCTAAACTAGCAGTCAGAATGAAGTAAGAGTGAACACAAGGACACTGTGGGAAAAGAACTAATAGAACGAGGCAACTGACTTGACACAATGAACCAGAAAGAAGAGTCAACACATGAGCACACGGCTTGCTGACTGAGACAGGAGTGTGCAAATTAGGCAATAAAGAAGAAAAGTATGTCACTTGGGGAGCTGCTGATCCCTGCCTCAGGATCTTTAAGACTGACATAGCAGCAGGGCACCCGTAGGGAATGGGCATCAGCAGAGTCCACACCAGGCTGAGAGAGTTTAGATTCCGCTTGACATACATCTGTTCCTTCATTCAGTCATTGGTGCATTCAGGCAAAGCTGAGTCCCTGCTCACTTAAAGTTCGATGAGTGCATTATGAAGACTCATGTGATACCACAGTATTAGATGGGACTCCTGAATTTCAGTCTCATGGTAGAGGTAGACTCTTGCGTTAGTCTATTCTGCGTGGCTGTACAACAAATGCCTGAGGCTGGGTAATTCATAAAGAGAAGAGGTTTATTTGGCTCATGGTTCGGTAGGCTATATAAGAAGCATCCAGAACCTGCTTCTGGTGAGGGTTTCAGGGAGCTTCCAATCCAGGTGGAAGGTGAAGAAAAAGCAGGCGGCATCAGTAGGAGGAGGCAGCATCAGGCTCTTTTGAACAATCAGCTATCATATGAATAAAGTGAGAACTCACTATGGTAAGGAAGGCACCAAAACCAGGCCATTCGTGAGTGATCTGCCCTCATGACCAAACACCTCCCACTCACCCCACATCCAACACTGGGGACAGAATTTCAACATGAGATGGAGGGGGCAAGTATCCAAACTATATAAACTCCCATGAAACTATCTATGAATCTGATTATATAATGCTGTAAGAATGGTTAAAAACATTACAGGAACATGGAGAAGGAAGGGACTAAATGGGACTAGGAAAGGCTGAGGCAGGCTTGAAAAATGTGTCATTTCTGCTGAACATTGGCCTGTTAGTAGTACTTGATGGTAAAATATGAGAGTAAAAACATTACAGAGAGAAAACAGCATAAATAAATAAATCATTTGGGGAAACCTCTGTAATTAGGCTTTGTGGATCACAGCAGGGGTGAAGGCAAGAAAGAGCAGGGCTGTGTTCTTTGAAGAAAACTGGATACCGGCTAGAGTTCAGGTTATGTTCTGAAGACACTGGAATGCCATCACACAGCTCTGAGCAGAGGCATAAAATATTAGTTTTATGTGCAGAGTTATGGAGCAATGATGACGAGGAAAATTCTACAGGAAGTTAGATTACTTAGTAGCTCACTGTGTTATGCATTTAGGGTACACAGTACACAACTGAAATAAGCAACATAATGACAATGACAGGAAATACAGACGAGAGAACAGGTTTGAACAGGACATGGTATGTGAAAATACTGCAAAAGATTTTGATGTCATTGAATTAGAGGTTCTTGCAAAATATCCATGTAGAAATATTCATTAAGCAAGCCAAAATACAGTTTGAACATTCCCTGGAGAGGTTACAGCTAAATGACAACTAAATCACATCTATAAAATTATGTAGCCCAGGCACAAGATCTAAAGCAAAAAAAAATTGAGATAGAATACAACCAGATCCATCTGCATAGAAACTGGAAGTAGAAGTGTTGGGGGGAAAAAATGATTGGCGAGATGGAAGAATCAAGAGAGAAGTTTAGCGAAAGCCAGAACAAGTGCTTCAAAATAAGTAGTGATTATCTAATAATCATTATCTAATACTACAGAGTAATCAAGGAAAATGAGAGAAAAATCTGTTGCACTGATTAATAAAGTGTGTTGAATTAATTACTATGTCAACAGTCTCTATTTTACAAACATTAATCTGATATAAATAAGAAAATTGAGGCCTGGACTCATCAGTGAACGTATCTAGCGCCCAGACCAGTCTCCCTCCCTGTCTTGTGTGACATGTCGCTTCTCAGGTTCAAAGCCTCCCTCCTCCTGTGCTCTTCACTCGACCCCACCCAGTCTCCTCTGGGAGACATCTGTGCTGTGTCTGTGTGTGGACGTGTGTGTGCACATACATGCACAGACTTCACACAATACTGGACAGTTAGTAGGGTCTCAATTACCTAAATCTATGCAAGAATTACTTATAACACGTGAATTGAATTTTAATCTCATACACTCTATTGACACCACTTTCTGTATGTCATTAATGACCTAAAGAACAAATTCAGGGCCCTGTTTCCTCCGCTCTTGCTCCCTTAACCTCTCTGCATTATTTGATACAGTCAGCACTACCTCCTTCTTGGGACTCTTTTCTCTGTAAGGTTTCATTGTCACTAAATCTATTGTCAATAGAAACTTAGAAAAGAGCTTCAAGAGCTTCTTTTTTTCCAATTGCTCCCTGAATATAGATTCTGGAAAGGTATGACCTTGCCTCTCTTTTCTGTTCTTAATCTCTCTCTGAAATATTAGATTCCCAAAGCTTCAGTTATCACTTCTGTGCAAATGATTTTCAAACTTGTATCTTTAGTCTTCTCAGTCTTCCCACACTACAAATAGTCACCAGCAGTCAGAGCATAAGAATGACCGGCCTCTAGCCTAACAGCCTGCCTCGCTCTCCAGCCTGTTCCTCACTGCCCTTGGACACTGCCCATGCATTACAATGACACTAAGCTGTACAGTACCTGAATCATACCAAATAATAGTCTTTAAAACTGTTCCTTTCAAATGCAAGCATAACTATTAGTTGTCCAAGTATTCTGACAGTCAACCAGTGAATTATGGAATATTAAAACTGTGAACGACCTCCAAGATCATTCCAGTGAAACCCCTCCTTACATACAGAGAACATGCAGCCCACAGAAGTGAAGTGAATGACCTGGAATATGATATTGGACCAGTAGCAATGGAGGGAACAAAGGTAGCCAACTAGAGATACCATTTGCCACACTGTCCTGGCGGAAAGGTAGGATATGGAGTAGAAAATAGGGGAGAAGAGTCAGCTCAGGTGACAGAGAGAGATAACCGACAGCTGGGAACCCCATGGAGAAAACATTGCAAAGCTGAGAAAAAAAGAAGATAAAAGAACAGAAGACCTCAGCATGATCAAGCCCAGAGAGGCTGGGAGTCTGGAGCACGGAAGCGGGGTTCCCTCACCTCCTACACGCCTCCGGTGAACAGTGGGCACCAAGTTTATTGGCTCTCCCACTCTCCCAGAGCACAGAAAGGGGGGTTCCCTCACCTCCTACACGCCTCCGGTGAGCAGTGGGCACCAAGTTTATTAAAGGCTCGCCCACTCTCCATGAGCCCAGAGCACGGAAAGCAGGGTTCCCTCACCTCCTACATGCCTCTGGTGAGCAGTGGGCACCAAGACTATTAAAGGCTCTCCCACCACCCTCCACAAGCCCAACAACAGCAGCAAATATGGAAGAGTGGGTGAACTAACGTATCCCAGGAGTTGAGGCAATCTATGAGGGGTTCGCCACAGAAGAATGCCCAAGAGGCAGGAATGCTGGCTTTCTTCCATCTGGACACTTCCTCCCTGCACCTCCCCTATCCCCCACAATGGAGAAAGTTGTCTGAGCCCGGGCAGGCTGTGAGCTGCAGCCCCTTCCCCACCCATTGGACCCTCAAGAGCAGTTTGAACCAAGAATCTCGGGAACAGCTGTTTCTCTCCACTGCGTACACTCCAGGCTGAGATCTACATAGAGAGGGGCCCTCTTCCCTTCAGAACATGTGGTGCAACAGGGATGCACAATTTGGGAGCTCTCTGCCCACCAGCATTTTGCAGAATCACATGCCAGTGGCTCAGACAAGCAAGCTAGTTCTCCAGCACCCCCCCAGACCTGAGAGGGGTACAAAGAGGCACAGGGCAAAGGTCTAGAAGCTGGACTTAAGAGGCCAGGAAGCCCACGCAGATATATCTGATAGGAGAGTGTGGGAGGGCGCTATGGAATGGGGATCTGGGGGTGCCCATTACCCCTGCAGGAGAACTGCCATATTGAGAGTGTGGGAGGGCGCTATGGAATGGGGATCTGGGGGTGCCCATTACCCCTGCAAGAGAACTGCCATATTGGGAGTGTGGGAGGGCGCTATGGAATGGGGATCTGGGGGTGCCCATTACCCCTGCAGGAGAACTGCCATATTGAGAGTGTGGGAGGGCGCTATGGAATGGGGATCTGGGGGTGCCCATTACCCCTGCAAGAGAACTGCCATATTGGGAGTGTGGGAGGGCGCTATGGAATGGGGATCTGGGGGTGCCCATTACCCCTGCAGGAGAACTGCCATATTGGGAGTGTGGAAGTGTGCTACGAAATGGGGATCTGGGGGTGCCCATTACCCCTGCAGGAGAACTGCCATATTGGGAGTGTGGGAGGGTGCTATGAAATGGGGATCTGGGGGTGCCCATTACCCCTGCAGGAGAACTGCCATATTGGGAGTGTGGGAGGGTGCTACGAAATGGGGATCTGGGGGTGCCCATTACCCCTGCAGAACTGCCATATTGGGAGTGTGGGAGGGTGCTACGAAATGGGGATCTGGGGGTGCCCATTACCCCTGCAGGAGAACTGCCACATTGGGAGTGTGGAAGGGTGCTACGAAATGGGGATCTGGGGGTGCCCATTACCCCTGCAGGAGAACTGCCATATTGGGAGTGTGGGAGGGTGCTATGAAATGGGGATCTGGGGGTGCCCATTACCCCTGCAGGAGAACTGCCATATTGGGAGTGTAGGAGGGTGCTATGAAATGGGAATCTGGGGGGCGTCCATTACCCCTGCAGGAGAACTGCCGTATTGGGAGTGTGGGAGGGTGCTATGAAATGGGGATCTGGGGGGCATCCATTACCCCTGCAGGAGAACTGCCATATTGGGAGTGTGGGAGGGTGCTATGAAATGGGGATCTGGGGGGCGTCCATTACCCCTGCAGGAGAACTGCCATATTGGGAGTGTGGGAGGGTGCTACGAAATGGGGATCTGGGGGTGCCCATTACCCCTGCAGAACTGCCATATTAGATAAGAGTGTGGCATTTAGACAGGAACAGCCACCTCCTGGTTCCATGACGTGTGTGCAGGCTAACCAGATGCTGCAGCCCTGAAAGAACAGTTTTAGCCAAGCAGACACATGTTCCAGGCTGAGGACCCCACAGATAGTGAGGCTCACACCTCCTTCTTTGAGAGCCTGTGGTAGAACCCAGGTGCACCTTCAGGGAACTGCCTACCAACTGGTAAAGGAGAGGATTCCCCTTACCTCCTACATGCCTCTGAAATACACTAGCAGGTCAAACACACAGCCCACAGTGAGGTTTCAGAGCTGAGCTCAGGTGGTGAGGAAGCCCACATGGACTGAAAGGATGGCAGTACGCAATGAAGTGTGGCAATGTGGGAGAGCACCCACCCTACCCTGCAGAAAACTATGGATAAGGGAGGAAAGATCTCAGACTGGGGCATTAGCAGTCAAGCATTTAGGCCCCTCCCCTGCAAACATCCCTTCTGGTTTGGAGAGCCTCTTCTGACCCTCCTTACCAGCCACTCCTCCAACAGCCAAAAAGCAAAATTCTGAGTCCTGACAAGGGTTTGAGAGGCCTTTCAGGCTCCCACAACCTAACCATGACCTACCTTGCTCCTCCCCTGATCTCGGTAGTTGTGTAGATCAAACAACCCCCTGGGAGCTACAGGGTCTCTCCTAAAGCTTGAGACACTCAAGTACTCCGCTTGGGTGACCAAATCTGACTGTGGGCACAAAAGAACATCTAAGCACCAGGCTCTTTCATACAATCATCAACCACTGACAGGGAGAATAACTATAGCTCATCACAGAATTTACCAACTCAATCACATGCGGCATAAATGATCCATCTTTATTTAGCACCAGCCACCACTGTGGAGATTAAGCTGGGGCACCCAACACAATTCACACTGCTGAGAAAAGGCAAAGACAGCAGGACGGAGGCAACCTGATGGTTTCACAAACCTGCCTGCACCCCATAGGAAACTCGGGACCAGCACACTTCTCCCTAGCACAGCTAGAGATTGATCCTGCAAGCCAGGCCCAGTATACCCAGGACTTGATTGAATGGCCAGGTAAGAAAGCATCAATGAAAGAATTCCAGAAGTATAAAATATCAGAGTGAAAGGACACCCCCAAAAGGAAACAAAAGCTCTTTATCAATGGACACCAACCAAAATGAAAATACTGATATGACAGATAAAAAATTACAAATGTGGATTATAAGGAAGCTCAACAAAATCCAAGCAAAAATGGAAAACCAACACAAGGAAACCACAAAAATAATTCTGGAAAAGAATGAAAAATTCACTGAACAAATCAAATTATTTTTAAAAACAGAGAACTTCTGGAAATGAAAAAATTATTTAAGGAAATACAAAATACAGGGGAAAGTTTTAAGAATAGACTAGACCAGGCAGAAGAAAGAATCGCAGAGCTTGAGGACAACACCTTCAAACCAGTCAGTCAAAGATAAAGAACAAATAAGAGGAATGAACAAAGCCTCCAAAAAATATGGGTTTATATAAAAGGGCCAAATATAAGAATCATAAGCATCTCTGAGGATGAAGAAAACACACAAGGGTGGAGAACCCTATTTGAGGGAATATCAAGGAAAACTTCCCTGGTCTTGCTAGAAATTTAGCTATTTAGGTACAAGAAGCTCCGTGAACACCTAGGAGATTCATCAGAAAGAGACAATCACCACGACAGTCATCGGCCTAGTCAAAATTAATATGAAGGAGAAACTCCTGCAAGCCATAAGGTGAAAACATCAGGTAATTTACAAAGAAAAATCCACCAGGCTAACTTCAGAATTCTCAACTGAGACCATATAAGCCAGAAGGGATTGGGGCCCCATAGTCAGTCTTCTTAAACACAACAACTATCAGCCTAGAATTTTGTATCTTACAAAAACTAAGTTTTTTATATTAAAGGGAATACTCTGGTTTCTCTTTATATCATATAAATATTTTGCCTTTTATATTAAAGGGAAGTAAAGACTTTTTCAGACAAACAAATGCTGAGGGTATTTGTTAAGACCAGACCTGCAGGAGACAGATTTGCATTATACATTGACCAGCACAAGAGGTATACACCATATAAAATCACATAATAGCTAAAGCTCAGAACCCAAATAAAATAATGACTCAAGAGGTAAAACAAAGCAATATGGTTCTACAAACAGAATGAACACAACTGCATCCCACTTATCAATTCTTTCAGTAATTGTGAATGGCTTAAATTCCCCACTCAAGAGACATAAGCTGCCTGAATAGATTAAAAAAACATATAAGCCAAGTATGTACTGTCTCCAAAAAACATATCTAATCCACAAGAACTCATTCAGACTCAAGGTGAAGTGATGGAAAAAATATTACATGCCAATGAAAATCAAAAGAAAGCAGGTGCAGCCATTCTTATATCAGATAAAATAGGCTTAAAATCAACAACAGTAAAGAAAAACAAAGATGGTCCTAACGAACAGTAAAGGGAGCAATTCAACAAAATGACAAAACAACCCTAAATATTTATGCACCTAGTACAGCTGGGACCAGCTTCATAAAGTAAACCCTACTACATCTAAGTAAAATGATAAACGTAGTATCATAATTGCCAGGAACCTCAACACTCCACTGACAAAACTAGATAGATCCTCCAAGCAGAAAATAAACAAATACTGCCCTTAAATGGGACTCTAGAGCAAATGGGCCTAACTGAAATTTACAGAACATTCTACCCCAAAACTACTTAACATATATTCATCTCATCAGTGCATGGAACACTTTCCAAGATTGATCACACCTTAGGCCAAAACATGTCTAAACAAATTAAAAATATATATATACCATGTATCATCTCAGATCACAGTAGAACGTTAGAAATCAACTTCATGAAAAATATTCAATTCTACACAAAGTCAAGGAAATTAAACAAGCTATTGCTGAACAACTCTTGGGTCACGGATGAAATTAAGATGATAGTGAAAAGATTCCTCTAACTAAATGAGAAACAGGAGACAAGTTATCAAAATCTATGGGATTCAGCAAAAGCAATCCTTAGGGTAAAATTTATAGCCTTAAATGCCTATATCAAAAAGACAGAAATATCACTAATCAACAATCTAATGAATAATCTCAGGAAACTAGAAAAGGAAGAGCAAATCAAAAGCAAAGCCAGCAGAGGAAAAGAAATAATTAGGACAGAGCAGAACTAAATGAAATCAAAAATAAGAAAATAATACAAAAGATTAATGAAACAAAAAGATTCTTTGAAAAGATGAACAAATGATAGACCTCTCATTACACTAATCAGAAATAGAAAAGAAAAAACCCAAATAAGCTCAAGCAGAAATAATTAAGGAGACATGTAAATGATAGCACAGAAATACAAAATATCATAAGTGAATACTATGAAAATCTCTATGCACATAAACTCAAAAACATAGAAGAAATGAACAAATTCCTGGAAATACACAGCCTTACAAGGCTCAATCAGGAAGAAACAGAACTCCTTAACAGACCAATAATGAGCAAATAAATGAAAGTAGCCATAAAAAAAAACTTCCAACAACAACAGCAAAGAAAGCTCCATACCAGATGGTTTGACAACCAAATTTTATCAGACCTACAAAGAAGAACTGGCACCTAGACCGCAGAAATTATTTTATAAGATCGAGAAGGAACAGTCCTCCCCAACTTGTTCTACAAAGCCAGTACCACTTTGATACCAAAGTCAAGAAAGGACAGAACAAAAAAAGAAAACTTTAGACCAATATCCCCCTATGAATATAGATGCAGAAATCATCAATAAAATTCTAATAAACCAAATTCAACAGCACATAAAAAAAATTATCCACCACCACCAAGTAGGCTTCACTCCAAGATTTATATAAATCCTTCAATGTGATTTACCACATAAACAAAAGCAAAAGCAAAGATTATCTGATCGTTTCAATAATGCAGAAGGAGCATACGACAAAATTCAGCACAGTTATGATAAAAACTCTTTAAAAATAAGCATTGATGAAACATATCTCAAAATCATAAAAGCCGTATATGATAAACCCATAGCTAACATCATACTGAACAGAGAAAACATGAAAGCATTCCCACTTAGACCCTGAACAAGACCAGGATGTCCACTGTCACTACATTTTTTTTCTTTTCTTTTTTTTTTTTGAGACGGAGTCTCACTATGTCACCCTTGGTAGCATGCTATGGCATCAAAGCTCACAGCAACCTCCAACTCTTGGGCTTAAGTGATTCTCTTGCCTCAGCCTCCCAAGTAGCTGGGACTACAGGCGCCCGCCACAACGTGACTTTTTTTTGTTGTTGCAGTTGTCATTGCTGTTTTTTAGCTGGCCAGGGCCAGTTTGCACGCTATACATCTGATAAAAAACTGATAACCAGATCTCAAGCAAAGAAGCAAGAAAAAGTCATGCAACTGAGAAGCTTTTCAAAAGAAGATAGAGGAATGGCCAATACACACTAACCAGGCAAATGCAAATTAAAACCAGCATGAGATATCAAGTACCCCAGTGAGAATGGCCTTTATCAAAAAGTCCCAAAACAATACATTCTGGTATAGATGCAAAGAGAAAGAAACACTTACGCACTGTTGCTAGTATACGCTGCTCCCATACAGAAACTATATGGGAAACAGTATGAAAATTCCACAAAGAACTAAAAGTAGACCTGTCATTTGATCCAGCAATCCCACTACTGGGTATCTGCCCAAAGAAAAAGAGGTCATTTTACCAAAAAGATGTTTACACTGAAAGTTTATTGCAGAACAATTCATCACAATTGCAAAGATGTGGAATCCACCCAAGTGCCCATCAATTCATGAGTACATTAACAAAATGTGCATACACACACACACACACACGCACAATGCCAAAAACATGTATACACATTTTGAGAGATCTTGCTGGAAGTAAAATCAATCATTCCACAAAGTGTAGGAACTGTGGGTGAAACAGATAAGGAACAGCATATCTGGGTACACTTGACCAGTAACGTGCCTTCAATTCACCTTCAAAAAGGTAACACATAGATAACATCTCTTAAAATGTGTATACATCTTTTTGGCACACACACACACAAGGTACAAAAAAATGCATACACATTTTTAAAAAGGAAAAAACTGTATTAAAATTGTAATACTCAATATATACTGATAACAAAAGGTGAATACAAGTCACGCTGAGCACCTCTTGTAACTGTATGAGTCATATGTGACTTGAGTCCCAGCTACTCTGGAGGCTGAGGTAAGAGGATGGCTTGAGCTCAGGAGTTCAAGCTCTGCCTGAACCTCTGCACTCCAGACTGGGTGACAGAGTGAGTGCCTGTCTGTAAAGAAGTAATAAACCTGAGACTCAGAGAGGCGAGAGGTACAGCATCCTGTACCTGAGTTGTGGGGTAAAAGAAAATGAAGCGGTCTTAAACAGTAAAGAGGATGAGGAGTCAAGGACAGTAAAATTCTACGTGATAATATCAGAGTGTCATGGATCCTTACCTTCATTTACTTTCATTCTGAATCTGAATTCTAAATGGGGTATTAAATTACCACTCTAGCCTTTTCATATGGGATGCATTCTTTGTTTTGTTGTCCAAAAACTTTAAAAACATTTATAGGAAATGGGCCCAAAGGCAGTGCCTTTCTCTGGTAGTTCCTTCCCAGCCCACTTCTAAATCCATTTGAGCTTTATCTTCTCCAAGAAGCATTGATTGTTCTCAACTAAAAGGAGAAATGCCTTTGGTGCTTATTATCTAACTCAGAAGATATAAAATACACACAATCCACTATTTACTCTTTTGGGGGGCGGGGGGGATAGAGCTCAAGCTGTCACCCTAGGTAGAGTTTCATGGCATCACAGCTCACAGCAACTTCCAACTCCTGGGCTCAAGCGACTCTCCTGCCTCCACCTCCCAAGTAAGTGGGACTACAGGCGTCCGCCACAATGCCCAGCTATTTTTTGGTTGCTGCTGTCATTGTTTGGCGGGCCTGGGCTGGATTCAAACCCGCCAGCTCAGGTGTATGTGGCTGGCACCTTAGCCGCTTGAGCCACAGGCACCGAGCCCCACTATTTACTCTTATTCTACAAACTAACTGCTTGAGTTCAGCAATGTGAGTTAGTCAAGAGAAGGCCTGATTTTGTATCTGACTATGCATACACACACCACAGATCTGGAAAGTATCCATAAGCCCTCATCAGACTGGCTAATTTTGAGTCTCAGTTTCTTATGTGTGTTTATGTGTGTGTATATTTAAATATATATGTGTATATGTATATAAATATATAATATCTACTTCATGTAAGTGTCCATTTATTCAGTTTCTTGGGCTCCAGATAAGACCTCCTATTTGTCTAGCCCTCAGCAGGAGTTAAGAAAGAGGATCACAAATCCGAGTGCTCTGGAGAAGACTCTCCAACTCTCCCTCCATCTCTCTCAGTGTCTCCAACATGGTAAGAGTGAAGTAGAAACCCAAGGATGCGAAGACTCCCTGTAGGACCTCACATTTCTCTCCCCCTCAACACCACATCTATTTTACCAATGCACAGTCTCATCACAGTCCTTGTGAAAAACTGTAAGGACTAACTTCATTATATATACCCTTTTCAATAGTTCTCACAAAATGTTGAACTATCAGATTCTAATCCCCTCTTCAGACCTTAATTCCCATTCGCCCTCAATTCTTCTTATGCTCCTACATTACATTTCTAAGTCAATCATCACCCAAATGTTCTTTATTCCCTAGCTCTTTTTTTTTTTTTAGAGACAGAGTGTCACTTTGTCACCCTCTAGAATGCTATGGCATCACAGCTTAGAGCAACCTCCAGCTCTTGGGCTTAGGTGATTCTCTTGCCTCAGCCTCCTGAGTAGCTGGGATTACAGGCGCCAACCACAAGGCCCGGCTATTTTTTGTTGCAGTTTGGCTGGGGCCGGTGCCCTACTCAGTGAGCCACAGGTGCTGCCCTCTCTAGCTCTTCTTAAAAGGTCTCTTTACCTTTTATGTTTACTAAAGCCTGGCTTTTCCCTGAGGTCACTGTTCCCCAACAGTCCTCTCAAATGCTGTGAGCTATGACGCCACAGCCCTCTCAAATGAAAAATAAGCCCATTCATTTTCTCCCCTATATTCCTCTCTCACTACTGCGCCTGGAACCTAGACTCTACTCCTCATCGCCATTGTCAAATTATCCTTCCCCTCCATCTCTAAAAACCATTCAATCTCGTGCCATCAGATTATACCATGTACTTACCAATTCTTGCTGAAGTTATCAACCAATCTCTAAGTCATTCTTCCTCATTCCTTAAGGATTTAGCTTCAGGCACACTAACTGTTCTTTCTTTTTATTATTATTATTATTTTACATATACGTGTTTATTAGGTTTCCGCTTTTGCCTTCACAGAATTAAAAAGGCTTAAAATTCAATAACAATAACAATGTTTAAGATAAGGACTAGAAACAAAAACCTCCTAAAGAACGAAGGACAATAAATTCATTCAGAAAAGAAATCAGACGATTACTACATCGAAATATTAAGCAATAATAATAATAATGCAAAGAAAGTAATATTCACATTGTCAGATAAGAGTATGTCTATTATAGAATGCTTTGACTCTGAGGTTCAGTATGGAGCCATCAGTTAACTTCTTTTTTTCCCCAAAGTCTCAAAAAATAGACAAGTAATATTTATAAATAAAAGTAAAAAATAATTTCAAAAAACAATGATGCCAAATGTTATAGACAATAGAAAAAGAAGAAATACTTCAAAATCATTCTACTTAATTAATATGGATACACCAGATATTAAAATTGTAGAAAATATATGATTATAAAGGGGAAATTACAAACATATTTCACTTATAAATGAGGATACAATATCCTAAACAACATATTAACAAGTTGAATTAAAAATTAATGTTTAAGTAATGTACTTTGGTCAAAATTAAATCCAATTTATGCAAAAATTAGTCACTATTTTCTTTTCTTTCTTTTTCCTTACCCACACCCCCTCCCTAATTGTTCTAATACTATCAATTGCCATAATTCATATTGATTTCTTTGAATGCATGGCCTCTCAGTTCCTTGACCTCCCCTTCTGCAATGATCTTGTCTTCTACTCTGCCTCAGCTATTCCACTCAGCAATCATACCCTAAACACTGGCATTACCAATTAACTGTAATTCCTCCGTAATTTAAATTCTAAACATTCTGTCTGATCACTGCAGTTCACTTCCTCTAGTGCTCCAGCCCACAAGGAGCTCCAGTGTTCCTACTACACTGTCTCTCACTACTTCACCTCCTCACTCCCTTCTTCATTGAATTCCATGGCCTGTTAGGACAATCACTCTCTTGCCCTTACTTGCCTCATAGAACCTACCTGGCAACATGCGAAGCTGCCTGGTTAAAGCCAGTTTTCTCCCTCGTCCAGATCTGTACCCACACAGTTGAATGAACCCAGATAAAGCACACAACCACACATCCTGGGCTCACTTAGAATTCATGACCACTTCTCTCAACTACGCCTTTATTACAGCCTAGATATTACTCTACATTTTCCTAGTTCATACATTCCTATTCTTCAGAAAACTATTTCATATCTTCTCTTCTTTATTCCCCTTTATTACCCTCTCCATCCTAAATTTTGTTGATGTTCCAGCTTCCTATTTCAGTGAAAAATAGAAGCAATCAAATAAGATTTTCTCAACCCATAGGTTGCAACCCACAAAAACTGTATTAAAGGGCCGCGGCATTAGGAAGGTTGAGAACCACTGTTCTACAAGCTCCTGAACTCTAGCCTGTGTGCATCTGTGCACACAGACTCTTACTTTCTCTCACTAGGAGCGTCCAAGCTTTTTACTTTTCTGCCCTACACTGGAAAAATAAGGGTTGTTGTAGGCTACGTATGAAATACACAAACACTAATGAAAGCTGACAAGCAAAAGAAAAGGTCTGCATATACTTTTCGTGATATCCAATACCACAAATAAGCAAAATGGTTCTCAAATAATCTGCATGTGGCCCGTGGACCACAGTCCGGACACCCCATGGTAGAGAAATCACCCATCCTCCCATATGAAGCCCCTCCACTAAACTCTGTCTCCTTTTGTCTACTCTAGAAAATCTCTCCACCAATTCTTCCCTCCAAATATTGCATCATAAAAATTTCCAACTCTACTCAAACATTCTAAGCAGCATAGAAACAAGTTATTGTTTCTCTCCAAAAACCACTTTTCTCTCTCAATGTCTTTACAGCAAAACACATTGAAAGAGATGTCTATACACAGTACTTGTAACTCTTCCCTCTCATTCTCTTTACAAAACTTCAGTCAGGCCTTTGCTTCCACCAAACCAACAAAAATGCTCTTGTCAAAGTCAACAATAATCTCCACTTTGCTAAACCCAATTCTAACATTTACTCATTTATAGGCAGCATTTAACATAGTTGAGCACTTCAAGACATCATTCCTGCACTCTGCTTCCAGAACACAAAACTCTCACGGCCTTCTTCTACTTCACTAGCCACTCCTTTCAAGTCTCTTGAAGTGGTTCCCTCTTTAGCTGAGAGTTGTGCCAGGCACCTGTAGTCCCAGATACTTGGGAGGCTGAGGCAAGAGAATTGCTTAAGCCCAGGAGTTTGAGGTTGCTGTGAGCTATGACGCCACGGCACTCTACTGAGGGCAACATAGTGAGACTCTGTCTCAGAAAAACAAAACAAAAAATTAAAAATAGAAAAAGTATGGCTCAGCACCCATAGCTCAGTTGTTAGGGCACCAGCCACAAACACCACGGCTGGTGGGTTCAAACCCAGCCCGAGCCTGCTAAACAATGACAACTACAACAACAACAAAAATAGCCAGGTGTTGTGGTGGGTGCCTGTAGTCCCAGCTACTAGAAAGCCCAGGCAAGAAAATCGCTTAGGCCCAAGAGTTTGAGGTTGCTGTGAGCTGTGACACAACAGCACTCTACCGAGGGTGAGGAAGCGGAGGGAAGGGAAGGAGAGGGGAGGGGGAGGGATTCCTTCTCACTGCCCTAACTCCTAACATTGGAGTATCTGAAATCTGAGTCCTTGAAACCCTTATCTTCTCTATCCTTCCTCCTTAATATCCTCACCAGTCCCACAGTTTGACATCTCTAAATGGATGAACCCAAATTTTTAGCTCTATTCCAGAGTTCTTTCCATCTAATATACCCAAAACCAAACTCCTGCATTTCTCTCTGAAACCAGCTCTAACAGTCTTCCATATCTTCGTAAATAGTAATTTCATCCCTCTACTTTCCTGGACCAAAAACTTTGTATTCGTTTTTTACTGTTCTTTTTATTTTATCCACAGTCAGGAAATTCTGTTGGCTATACTTTCAAAACAGGTCCAGTATCCAACCACTTCTATCAACCACTTCTGGTACCATATTATCTGGATGATTCTAATTTCCTATAAATTAGTTCCCTTGCTTCTGAATCTCAAACTGTTCTTAACACAGTAGCCAGGGTGATCCTTTTGAAATGTTTAATCATGGTCCCCACCCCTCCAATCAAAACTTCTTAACGAGGCCAGGCAGGTGGCTCACACCTGTAATCCCAGCACTTGGGAGTCCGAAGCAGGTGGATCGCCTGAGCTCACCAGTTCAAGACCAGCCTGAACAAGAGCGAGACCTTGTTTCTAAAAAATAGCCGGGCATGGACGGTGCTTGTGGCTCAGTAGGTAGGGCACCGGCCCCATATACCGAGGGTGGCAGGTTTGAACCCGGCCCCAGCCAAACTGCAACAAAAAAATAGCCGGGTGTTGTGGTGGGCGCCTGTAGTACCAGCTACTCAGGAGGCTGAGGCAAGAGAATAGCCTAAGTCCAGGAGTTAGAGGTTGCTGTGAGCTGTGACACCACAGAACTCTACCAAGGGCAATACAGTAAAACTCTGTCTCAAAAAAAAAAAAAAAATAGCCAGGCGGTTGTGGCAGGCACCGGTAGTCTCAGCTATGTTGGGAGGCTGAGGCAACAGAATGGCTTAAGCCCAAGAGTTTGAGGCAGTCTACCGAGGGTAACAAAGTAAAACTGTCTCAAAAAACAAAAAAGATACTTTAGTAGAAGACAGTTATGAAGCTGATGTTAGACCACCAAAAAGCAAAAGAGAAATGTAAGAGAATCTGATAGTGAAAGTGATTTTGAGGATGAGTGGATTGAAAATGATAATACGGCAACCTTGGAGGATTACACAAATATTTGGGTTATAAGTGCTGAAATTAGTGATGCACAGAATATCAAGGAAATGATAGATTTACTTTTTGATAATGATTTTTTTTATTTAGTTGCTTCTCAAACCAGTTTATACCACTGCATAATAGAACAATTTTATAAACACTCTGCCAAAACTTTACCATGAACAGAAGTTACCACTAATGATATAAAGAAGTTTCTCGGTTTGATATTGATGGGACAAAGAAAAAAGTCACATTGGAGAGATTATTGGTCAATTGACCCTTTGCTTGAAATACCAGCAAATCCTTACATTTTTTTCATTTTAGTGATAATTCAAAAGCTACATCTAGTGAAGGCACGCTTTTTAAAATTCAAAGATATGTATAAAGTTTCGTTTCAATTCATTACGTATAAATAAAGTGTACTTAAGTTTATTTAGATAGTTTCACTTTCATACTCATGGGATAGTTTCTGCATAAAATTGCTGGTCAACAATATGTCAAGAAATAAAAGTAAATTACCATCATGATTCCCTTCTATTTCTATGTATCCCTTATGGAGATACAAAACAATAACAACAAAAAAGACCCCCTCACAAGGCTCAAGTATCTAATCCATAAATAAATAGAAAACTCTCAGGCAATGGATAATCTACAAGTAATTAATAAAATTCAGAACAATGGGTAATTAAGCATACTTTGTAACAAAAACCATCATAATACCTCAAGGGTAGGCAAAACATAATTCCTCCCCTGAAAAGCACTAACATATTTATTCAGATAAGTATGCCATGTCAAATAATTTATAAACAGGGCGGCACCTGTGGCTCGAAGGAGTTAAGGCATCGGCCCCATGTACCAGAGGTGGCGGATTCAAACCCGGCCCTGGCCAAAAACTGTAAAAAAATAAAAATAAAAAACTAAAATTTATAAACAAAACATACCCCTTAGAAATTATTGAAGTTGTTAAAGAAAAAATACTTTCTCAAAAACTACAAAATTAATCAGAATATAACCAGCACTCCAGAATACTCTTGTTAAAAATACCAATTACTTTTTATACTTAATCATTTAGAGATTCCTCCTCCCCAGAAGCTCAAAAATATACCTTAGAATAAAACTGCAATTATATTTTAATATGCTAAATTCTGATTATTAATCCTTGGAAAAAGCAGTTAAATATTATTTGGCAATGCAAACAATTTACATAACACAAATGCATTTATCCAAATTCAGAGAGCCATGGCCTTTCTAAACGGGAAATCATTCTCACTAAAATTTCCCTCTCTTTGATCTATTCTTTCTATCCTAAATTATATTATTCTTGATTCCTAAATAAAAAAAAAAATCAAGTCAATATTATTTAATTATTAAATTCTGGTCCTACAAAATACTAAAGGAATACACACATTTATGAAAGAATAAATACACATTTATGGGAAAAAAGCACTTAGATTTGCAGTAAGACGCATGCACAGCACTGCAGCAATCATCCTCTGTTTCTAATAGCCCACCACTATCTCAGCCAGACTGACAGTTTTCCTTCCACCAAAAGATCAAAACAGAAATCTCATCCTCTGACTCTGAGTCATTCCCACACACTAATCTGCTGTTATTACAGCAAAATGTCTTTTTCCTTTGCTACACCATTCCTGAGAGCAATGCTCTACCCTTCTGGTCTCAAAAGTTCTACTACGTCAAAGTGTAGCATGTAGGTGAACAGAATTACACCAATTAATCAGTGGTAGGGAGCAGGGATTACTCTACATACGCTTTTCAAAATAGTATCAGTAAATAAGATAAAGCACTCTCCACTTTGTTTTAGTGGGTTTAGGTTTTTAAGTTTTGGGGGTTTTTTGTTTTGTTTGTTTTTTTTTAGTTATATATATTCCAGAAAAATTTGCAAATTAAGAAAATTAAGTTTAAACAAATGAATTTTGGTACCTACTTATGAAAGTACTCTTTGGCTCCACACTACTGGACTATCGACATCCCTGGTGATTTCTCCACAAATGCAGAGAAATCTGTTTCCAGACAGTAAGAGTTCAATAATCGTCTCCTAATATTCCCACATCACAAAGCACCACCTCGGCTTCCCTGGAAGGGTAAAGACTGAGGACTCCACCTCCAAGGACAGGCCTCCTTCCTCCTGCTCCCCCAACTTAACTCCATTTCAGAAGCAGGAACATCCTAAATCTCATTTCTTGTTTTTTTACCCTCCCCTCCGTTCCACCAACATTTACTGATAGCATCAATGTGCTATGCACTAGAGACAGAGTTGAAAGCAGATGGTTTTTAAAAGACTATAGTCTAAAGAAGGTGCCAATACATAAGTATCTCAAGATAGCACAGTGGGGAATGAACGGAGGGATAAAAGGGAGCAGTGGGGAACAGGGCAGGGCACAGACCACAGCATGCAAGTGTGCAGTGGTCAAAACACAAGCTACACAAACCTGATTTCATCACTTCGCAAATAAAAATTCAGGCATTCATTCATAAATAATGAATAAGTTCATTCAAGGCAGGATCCATAGAACACACTTGGTGCTGAATTAATGACTGGTAGACAACAAGTTACACTGTGGGAAAAGAACACCTTCCAAAGGGAAAACAGGATGAAATCAGAAATAAGGGTCTACGTTTAAGAAGGGATCCATTAATTAAATTAAAATGAAGCAAAGAGCTTGCCCTAGAAGTACTTTTCACATAGATCTATACTGTAAAATATCTTCATGCACCCTAGGAAAACTGAACATACAAACTTTGAAAACTAAAGTTTTAGTTAACTCTTGAATCACATAATACATACTCACATAAATACATCCTACCTAACTTCGGATATATTCAAGCCATAGACTGAAACAAAACTTCAATCACAATCCAATTTCACTGCCAATATTTTCAATGTAACCATTAGCAAAGTACTGACCCTTTCTTGTTCCACTGGTTTGCTGGACTGTTAATGTAATCATTATTTTATTTTTTTCAATCACACTAATACTAGGAGGTACTTCGCAATAATGAATAGAAAGTAAAATCCATGCACTCACAGATGCCACAAATATATCTATATTCCTCTTCTCCTAATCTTTCACAACTCAATAAAACACTTTTTTTTTTTTTTGGAGACAGTCTCAAGCTGTTGCCCTGGGTAGAGTGCTGTGGCCTCATAGCTCACAGCAACCTCCAACTCTTGGGCTCAAGCAATCCTCTTGCCTCAGTTTTGCTATTTTTAGTAGAGACAGGGTCTTGCTTTTTGCTCAGCTGGTCTCAAACCCGTGAGCTCAAGCTATCCACCTGCCTTGGCCTCCCAGATTATAGGCATGAGCCACCACGCCCAGCCCAAAACATTTCTTAAAAAATAAAAAAGTATTTCTACAAACTAGAGATGCAGATAAACATACCAACAGTACACACTCTTAATTCAAAACAACTTGGAAATCTGGAAACAAGTCATCTATCTTCTCACACTCTAGTAACAAAAGCCTCCAGAGGATTTGGGAGAGTGTACAAGTCTTGTATTTCTAGTCACTATGAACCACAGTCATTACTATAAGCTCTAAACCACTTGCCTTATTAAAATGACTCACTCTTACAGCCAATTCCATTTTTCTTCAGTATTCCGTGGAAAGAAAAGTTTCTTTTTAAAAAGTATTTTCTTATAAGTAATGCCCTGAGCACATACATAGTATGTTTGCCCAAGAACATTAAAGAAGGCCTTCTATATTCAATTGTGAATAAGCTTTTCTAGGAATACAAATTTTGTTCTCAATACTACACAATGGACTACAGTGTCATAAGCACTGTTCGTGCTCTATTAGTCATTCTGTTGAAAATTTTATTTAAAAAAATAGTAAAAGCCTGCAGTGTGTTGGAACACAAAAGACTTATTGTCGGAATATTTGCAGGATACCCAAAATAGAAAAACCACTATAAATAAATTGATTTATAGTTGTAAATTATTTTTTAAATGCTATGCCAGAACTCTACATTTTTAACTTAACCAGTCCATAGGATAAAAGAGATGGCATAAATGATCTAATCATCACAACATCTGATAGAAATGAGAAACATTTTGTATTCTTCAGAGAAACAAAAGGGATTTGAGCTGCGGAACAGTCTTTAGACTGCTGCAGATTGGCACTTAATTTGGAAAATCCCAAGTTCTAAGGTACTCGTGTGCCTGGATATAGTTAAATTTGTAATAATTTATTTGCAGGTCTACCAATTATACTTCTCAAACTGAAAATGAGGGCACAGTACTAATAAAGCAGCAGCAAGTCTGAAAACCCTTCCATCCAAAAGATAGTTTACATATGTCCTTTTTATCCCTCCAGAGTACTGTTTCTTCAAAGATCTTATCTGGGAATTTAAATAAATTAAACAAGTAAAAGCTAATATTCTGGTCAAAATGAGCATATCCATGGGAGATGGGACTGAGGATGAGAGGGCAGAAGGACTCTGAGGCCAGCACAGCAACACCTCAACAGAGCATCCGGGATCCCTTCAGAAATCTCTGAATTCAGATGACACCTTAAATTAAAACGTATGAATTCATAAGTACCCCAGAAGAAAAAATTCCTTTGTACACAAATACCAGTTAACTGAAAGAAATGTCATACTAAACTAAAAACTAGTCAGATTTATTAGACCTCAAAGCACAATATTCTGAAACAAACACATGTAGAACTGAAGAGCAAGAGCAGACACATCCAAAGGGGGGAATCAGTCTATTTGATAAACACTTGCTCAACCAACACTTTTACCTGGACAATGCAGAAAACACATGGAAATGAAGACCTTACTAATGACCTCTCATGGGTATTTTCTCACCTCAACATGCAATACACATTCATTATTAAAATTAGCATCATATATCTATTATTTTGGCTATTTAGATATTTTGTTTATCCAAGATAAGCAAAACTGATTACTACTATTAATCTGTTACTACTTTTTCTATGTAATGTGAAAAACTTTTGGGGCGGCGCCTGTGGCTCCGGTCCCATATGCCGGAGGTGGTGGGTTCAAACCTAGCCCTGGCCAAAAAAAAAAAAAAAGAAAAACTTTTGTGCCCAACCTTCAAAGTCATATAAGTGAAGTTAACACAGGTTAATTTGTTTGTTCAACCACTAAGTTAAAACATTCAGTAAGAAAAGAAGACCATTCAGCATCTTTCTCTTTCTAGCCCAGAAAAGTTAAACTAAAAATCCAGGTACTGGCATCACACACTGACTCATGCTGCCAAGGACATGCCTCCGTAATTCTGGATACTATTCTCTATTTACCAGATTAGTTGGTTTTTAGGAATCTTAAACCAGAAAAATACATTGTTTTTTTTCGCTTGTTTTTGTGATTTTTCTCTATCTGTATGACAAAGATGAGAAAAAGTCTATCTTGTAAATATCTTTTAAAGTAACAGTACTTCACATTATCATAACCCTTTACAAACACCAAAGTGCTCCCACACACGTTATCTTCCACACGAACCACCGAGCTGGGGCAGGACAGCCCAGTCCTGAACTCTGATTTCAAACACCTTGTGTGACCTTAAGGAATTCACTTGACCTTTCTGTGCCTCCGTTTCTTCATCTATAAAGTGGATATTATGACAGTTGGCATACCTTTCAGGATTGATATGAGGATTAAAGGCGTTAAGTAATATTCACGTGAAATCCTAACACAGTGCCTCTGCTACACCCTCTAAGGTGCTGGTATTTTTCATTATTGTCATCATCATCAATCGTCATATGTGGGCCTCACAATGACCCTGTTAAGACAGGACATACAGTAAGTCATCTTCTTACCTGTTTTCCAGGTAAGAGAATCAATGTTCTGAGATACCAAGTAATTCATGTAAAGTCACAATTGAAAAGCAGCATCAGCACCAAAGCATCCAGAACTAAGAAAGGGCCAAGACTTTTCACTACATTGTGCTGTATCGTACCACATGCTACAATTTTCAAGTTGACATAGTTCAATAGACTTTTTTTTTTTTTGCAGTTTTTGGCCGGGGCTAGGTTTGAACCCGCCACGTCTGGCATATGGGGCTGGCGCCCTACTCCCCCCAATAGACTTCTAAAGACCATGATTACCACTCTTTTAAACATTTACACATGCAAATAGTTTTAGGCAAAACACACTGGTTGCTATGCTGAGAATGAGACTTTAAGATATTTATGTATCTTCAGAGTAGAAATGAGTAAGACTTAAAAGAGCAGTATGCACTGAGTAACTAGGATGACTGGATAAGGTGAACCTCTGATTAGTTTTCCAGTACTTAAAATTTCTTTCACCCTCAAGGAATCCCCAGCAATTAAAAAAAAAAAAATTCTTGAAACAGCAAAATGTATAACCCATGGAACTTCACACTTCCCTGTTATGATCTATGTCAGGCCATAAAAACAACAAGGCATTTAGAGTCAAAATTCAAGTCCCCGCTCCTTCTCTTATACACAGGCAGGGACAATGAACCATCATGTTACTTCTCTAGGCCTCAGTTACTTATCTGTCAAATGAGGACCAACTCCACAGGGCTGTTAGGAGAAATAACCAAGATTACATAAGTGAAAACGATTTGTAATTGTAAACACTACACCAAAATGTGTTTACTATTAACTTCAGAGTTAATAGTACCTTGACTACCTTGACTACGTTGAAGAATAATACTGAATGTTCATTAATGCATTCATTAATCATTGTTTTTTCATTAACCATTTTCTTAACATAAAAAACAGTTGGCAGAAGTCCTCAAATATAGAAGTATAATCCTGAGTATTTTGTGTAATTATTTACAATGACAATCTGGATTAATCCCTGGGACTCTTTCACAGTGAAAGAAAGATTGAGGCAAACTACACAGTGTCTATCCTAATACCATATCCTTAAAGGAGACAGAATAAAATTTGAAAACAAGAAATAAGAGAATAAACCAAGTGACAAGCACATGCATTTTTCTTTCTCAAATAAAACAATAATAAACATTTTCAGTTAAATCACAAGGAAATTCAGTGGACATTTTATCATCATAGTAGTCTTCATTAGTTTTCAAAGCATTTCACATATATCATCATAGAAATACAATAAATGTCATTCTGCTTGTTCATAAGAGTATTTTTAGTATGTTTATAAAACTTCCACTCTTGGGCAAGTCCTTTAACTTCAGTGTCTCCACACACAAAATGAAGGAGTTAAACTACCTAAGTGATAAGGCTCTATCCTAGAGCTCTCATATTTATGATTTTTAGTTTATAGCAATAAATAGAATAAAAAACATTTTAATGAAAAGAAAATTTGTAAATGCAAAATATAAGCTTATTAGAAATAAATAAGCTATTTTTAAATGACTTTTAAAAAATCAAATTTAAAATGCATCCCAAAATATCTAGAAAAATTGAGTGATGACATTTTATGGTTAAACGTCTCAATAATTCAAGAATTAAAGAATACTTCCAAAAAATTAATATGTCTTTACTAATGTATGGTTACAATTCCATCCCTATCAAGATACTCAGACAATGTAATATAAAATCCACACAATACTAAGATAAATTCAAATTCTTAGAGTTCAAAAAGTATTTTAGGAAGTTTCAGTCCCTCAGAGAATGTGAACATCAACTACAGCAATATAGTATTACAATATAAATAAAATAATTTCAATTATTGAAGGTCTCTAGCTTGGTAGGATAAAGCATGAGATTCCATACAAAGCAAATAACATAACTCCTAATAGTGTATCTCCCAGAAGCCAAAGGAAAAAACAAAATTTTAATAGTAAATGGCTTACAGTATAGTTTACAAAGTACCTACTATTTGCAAAGCTCTATGAAATTTGCCTACTACTACATTCAAAAATGAAATCCAGTCCTATTTTCCATAAGCATAAAACTTAAAGTCTAGGTAGAAATAATATCATGGATACAAAAAAAAAGTTCTTTTCTCCACCAACTCTACCCTTCAATGATTTCAAAACTGGAATCTGTCACATGTCTGACTAAAAATGAAGAAACAGTATATGTTTTTTACACACATAACCTATATGTACTTTTAGTTATTTTTTTTTTTCAGGAATAGTGACGGATTGGTTATGTTTTACATGTGGTATAAGAGGAGTGTTCTATAGACATGAAACACAGTGAAACTGTATGGTCCAACAAAAATCACAAAGTTACCTGGTAAAAATCTACAACTGGGAGTCAGGAGGTTGATTAATCCAGACTGTCATTCTGATTTTCAAGCACAAATTTCACAGTGCTTTGCAAATAGTAGGTACTGTGTAAACTATACTATAATCTCTGTCACTAAATAGTGTGTGACTTTGGAAGAAAAATTACCACCTTTCCTGGCCTTCTAACATTTATTGTGCTTTTGGGTAAAAAATTATTCTAGATTTCTCTAAGTCTGTTCCTTCATCTGCAAATTTATATGGAATGAAATTAAAATCCAAAAAGCATCTGGGGGCAGCGCCTGTGGCTCAGTGAGTAGGGCGCCGGCCCCATGTGCCGAGGGTGGCGGGTTCAAACCCAGCCCCGGCCAAACTGCAACAAAAAAAATAGCCGGGCGTTGTGGCGGGCGCCTGTAGTCCCAGCTGCTCGGGAGGCTGAGGCAAGAGAATCGCTTAAGCCCAAGAGTTAGAGGTTGCTGTGAGCCGTGTGACGCCACGGCACCCTACCCGAGGGCGGTACAGTGAGACTCTGTCTCTACAAAAAAACAAAACAAAACAAAAAAAAAAAACAAAAAGCATCTGGATCAGTGTTTTTTAAATTTTTAAGTGCAAGTTCTCAAATCAGTCACTTCCATGGATTCAGAATGTCTAGACAGGACAGGGGAAGGTAAACTTGTTCACCAAGCATCACAGTTAGTGCGACATGCAGGTGGTCCTCAGTCACACTTGAGAAATGCGAATCCGATGGTCTCTAAGGCCACTAAGAGTAAAATCAGAGGATGTAACTCAGCAGCAAGCACAGAGGAATTCTGGATGTATCTGGGTGTGCAGGGCGTAACAGATACAAGCAAGTATTTACAGAGAGGAGGAAGGAAGGGAGAGAGGAAGGGAGCAGGTAAAGAAAGCAGTGAGGAGCAAAGGAGGGGGTGGGGAGAGGCTAGCTAGCATATTTCTGGCTAAGAAGAAACATTCGCAACGGTAGGCAAGTTAAACTTAGGTGACTTATACAACATACAACAGCTGGAAAGCAAAGATCTCAGAATCTACACAAACATAATTTTAAGTATAACATGAACTCTTGACATGCTCTTCTCAAGTCAAACAGCAACATTAAAGAGGAGCAGGACGAAATCGTCGATGGAAATCAAAAGGATTTTACCGGAAAATTACTGGAGGATTAAAACTCAGCAACAATTTTCTCCAGTAGATAAAAACACAGAATTTTAAGGACAGCGACTTGGAAGTAGGACTAAAGTTTGGAGTTAACTGGTTACTCATATGTGCAAATTTTATTTGGGACAATATATGACAACCTTAACTTCTCTCCATTGTTTATCTACATTTCCCATTCACTTACATTATAATTTTTGAGATGTTTTATCTTCACTTCTGATGATCTTCAAATGTCAATGGTTCTTAACACATTAACTGTAAACAAACACAAAGCATCTTAGGGGAATTCAAACATTTAAGGAACCCTAGAGTATTTTAAATTATTGTGTAAAGCCTATGGGGGAAGGAGGGACTGAGAGATTGTAGCATCATGTTTACTTATTTTATAATTTCTCTGATCCTCCAAATGTAAAACTGTTCTTTTGAATGAAAATGATACTACAGTCTTAATCATTGGGCAAAGAGAAAAAAAAGTCATCCAATTTTCTGTCAAAAGAAAAAAAAAACATTCAAAGCTAGAAAAAATTCTGTCCAAATATGGACACTCTCAATTCGTGAATGTATCGTGTACCTTGACCCAAGGCTTCTAGACCTCATCACTACCACCAATCAACCTGCCCTGGGACTGCAAAGCTTTGGCCTGCAGCTGGAGTGCCAGATCTCCAGGCATGACCACATCTTGGCACAGAGACCCTGAAGTAAAAGAGAACTGAATTCTAATGTTAAACTGCTCTCTCTAACGAGCCGTTTTCTTATCTGCAAAAAGGGAACATTAATACTGCCTACTTTACACAGGAATGAAGTTTATATGAGAAAATGAAAAGAATATCACAATCCCTACATAAGGTAAGCACACAATAAATGTTAAGAGCTATTATTTATATTATTGTGGTATTTAATATTAATAATGTTAATTTATTTCTACAACTGTCTATCACTTGGCAAGTAAAGCTTATCTCATGTGTTTCTATTTTTAAGTACTGCCTTTGGTTATACTAGAACAGTGATTTTCAACCAGTGTGCCGCAACACACTGGTGTGTGAGAGGATCTTAAATGTGCCATGAAAATTTTTAAAGATTAATTAAATAATTTTCAAAAAAAATTCAAAGCACAGTAAGCATATTCTTTTTATTGATCAACATAATTTAAGTGTGCTGCAGAAGTTAAACTAGAACTTCAGGTTCAAGTGTGCTGTGAGATAAAAAAGGTTGAAAATCACTGTACTAGAAGAATGTTATACAATATCTGTAATAGAAGACATTTGTACCATATAAAATTTTATTTTAATCCTTTGATGGGCATCTTGGCTTAGGTCAAGAAAACTATGGTTGGCCAGGCAAGGTGGTTCATGTCTATAATCCTAGGATTTGGGGAGGCTGAGGCAGGAAGACCACTTGAGGCCAGAAGTTCAAGTCCAGCCTGAACACCATAGTAAGACCCTGTTTTTACAAAAATTTAAAAAAAAATTAATTGGGGTGATGCTCGCCTGTAGGCCCAGCTATCTGGGAGGGGAGGAGCAGAGGAAGGAGGATGATTTGAGGCCCAAAAGTTGGAGATTACACTGAGCTATGATAATGCCACTTCACTCTAGCTGAGCAACAGAGTGAGACCCTGTCTCCCCCCCAAAAAAAGAAGGAAAAGAAAATTAAAATTAAGGTTTGTAATCACGAAATAGTCAACTATTTCCTCTTTTGCTAATGTACAATCTCCAGTCAAAACCTTCTCCCTACTTGACCAGCTACTCATTTGCTATCAGTGAAAATAATTCTGTCAAGAAGGGAAATATGTTTATGACATATGCCTATAAACCCATGTTCTTCAAACTTTTTTACTCACAGCACACTTGAACCTATAAACTTCCACAGCACACTTAAATTATGTTGATCAAAAAAAAGAGTAAAAAAAAAATACACTTACTGTGTTTTTAACTTCTTTTGAAAGTCATTAATGATCTTTAAAATTTTTTGCGGCACACCTAAGATCCTCTCACAACACACTAGTTGAAATACACTGCTATACGCCCTCTGAGCCTGATGAATCAATGTTTTATCAATCCACAGGAGATTTATCTACCCTCTTCCACTGACTCCCAAATGATTTAACTCCTCATCTTTGAATATACACTTAAAATATTAATATTTAAGTTAGCTGACAAGCATATATGTAAGGCACTGATTTCTCTGGATTTTAAATAAAATATTTAGATTAAGAATATAAAAACAAATTATTGGCAAAAGTATTCATAAACTAAAATGGCCTAAAACCATACCCTTGGAACTGAATGACAAAATTACTGCATCGGGAATACCATGCAATTCCTTGAGCTCTTCAAATAAAATAACTTTTAAAAGCACAGCAATCATTCTTAATTTGATTTTCATTTGCCCATCACTTACTGATCCAGCAATTACTGAATGTATCACTTTCATTTTATGGTCCTAGATTAGGATAATAAAAATATAGACCAAGATAAGACACAAAAAAAGTAGAAAGTTAAACTCAGAGTTCACAGTATTCCAAAAAACGGTTTTATTTTTTGGTCTTTCATACTATATCACCTCTCTTTTTCAGAGTATTTTCTGTCTTGGTTATTTCATTTCCAAATTTGAGTGTTTCTGACATAAGTAAAGTGTCATAGACTCAAATGGAACATGTCTTCCTTGCTTTTAAATGATTCATTTGTATACAATGGGAAAAGCTGCTAATGTCTTCAATACCCATTCAATCCTATTTCTTAGTGACAGAGCCTCTAATTTTTAGCTCAACAAAAAGCTTCCCAGAAGAAACTACACATCCTAGCCTCTCTGTGACTAGGTACACCATAGACCAGGTTGTAGCCAACTAGATATAAGCTAAAAAAATGTGACTGCCAAAAAAGTACCCTTAAAAGAGAAAGATTATCTTCTTCCCTGTACTGAAGATACAATGGTTAGAGCTCCAACAGCACTTCTATTTCAAGAGGAAACCTTGGAGTATAAGATATATGAACAATCTGGGTCCTTAATACATCAGAGCCACCATATCAAATCTGTATTTACTATCTCCAGGCCTTCATGTGGAAAAATAATTAGATCTCTCTTGCTTTAAGCCATGTTAATTTGGATTTTCTGCTTTATTCTGCTAAACCTGAAGCCTAACTTGAATTTTTTCCAAGTAACAGTATTTAGATTTTTTGAAGTATCTTATATATTGAAGAATATTTTAAAGTTAATTTGTATTATATTTAAAACACAATATGTGCCCTTACTTAATCTAGACTAAAAAGTATTTAAACAGCCCAAGAGTTATTTATATGAAGTAAGAGTCTTTGAAAGAATGAAAATTCATCAGTGATTACTGTCATGGGTCCTATTTCTTGGGCAAAAGAAGGATTATAAAGTATGCTCATTAATGGTCTACAGTGATGACAACATCGGTGCATATATAGAAACACATTAAGTGGAATAAGCACAATCAGTTCTGTGTAAAAAAGTTACAGGAAAAGAGATTAAAATTATTATTTTCACTAAGAAGGATCTTCCATTGTCCCTTTTATTTTAATAACCTGTACCAATCTCACCTTTTTTTAGAGTTCCATTTTTAACCTGACTTCCTGTGGAAAGCAGGCTTATGAAATCATTCCCTATCCTTCCTTGAATATCATCTCTCTACTAATGTTTAACACTATCTACTCATTTACCTAAATCATTGAGTAGACACAAAGACAGCAAGTGTTTTACATATTCAAACCACTTGAATTTTAAGGAAAACCATTTTCCTTAAAAAGAGAAAATATTCCACACTAAAATCTGAAAAAATTCCACTACTCAAATCCTGAATCACATGCAATCTTTGGCCTTGGTGATTTGAATACAACAGCATTAATCTGGCCATTTTCCAAAATAAACTTACTACTTTCTGGACATCTGTATCCAGGTCATTTCCTTCCCTTGGACATAATCCAAGGTTTACTGATTCAGGCGATACACTCCAAATAATCTCTAACTAATTGCGTTTTACTGGTTTACTTCTTTGTAACACAGCTGACCACTGAACAACATGGGAGTGAGGGTTGCCAACTCCCCTGTCAAAAATCCATGTATAATTTTGACTCCTCCAAACTAAACTACTAACAGCCTGCTGCTAACCAAAGCCTTACTGCTAACATAGACTATCAGTACATATTTTGTACATTATTATGTATTATAACCTATTATATCCTATACTCTTACAATAAGGAAACTAAACAGAAGAAAATATTATCAAGAAAATCCAAAGGAAGAGAAAATATATTTACTGTTCATCAAGTAGATCACTATAAAGGACATTATCTTCATAGTGTTGAGAGGGCTGAGAAGGAAGAAGAGGAGAAAGGAGGGGTCTTGCTCTTTCACGGATGACAAAGGAATAAAACCCACATACAGGCAGATCCACACAGTTCAAACCTACCTTGTACAAGAGTTAACTGTACTTTGTACAAAGGTCGACTGCACTTTTTTGAAATGTTTGTTTCCACTAATATTTCTAAGGATCTCTTTTTTAAAAAAAGCCTAAAACATATCCTTGATTTATGTTATTCATGGCTGAGAAAAAGAAGACCTCAAGAAATGTCCTAAAAATCAGATATAATAAAATGACAAGGCCAAGTATGGTGGCTCACACCTGTAATCCCAGCACTCACACTCTGGGAGGCCGAAGTGGGTGGACTGCCTGAGCTTAAGAGTTGGAGACCAGCCTGAGATTGAGACCCCATTTCTATTAAAAATAGAAAAACAAGCCAGGCATTGTGATGGGGGCCTGCAGTCCCAGCTACTCAGTTGCTGAGGCAGGAGGATTGCTTGAGCCCAAGAGTTTGAGGTTGTTATAAGCTATGATGCCACAGCACTCTACCCAGGGCAACAGAGTGAGACTCTGTCTTAAAAATGCATAAATAAATAAATAAATATCAAAAAAAATAGTCAAGATACCTTCTACTACTTCAGTCAACATTTTCACAAAAATGCTCTCAAGTAATAAAAGGCTTACAATACCTCTAAAATAGACCCTCGTCCATTTTAGCTAATGTTGATGTTGCAAGGCACTCACCAGCAGAAGAGCCAAGGCAGAAGTTCTCTAGGCTCCAATCCCAAAATTCCTAGTTCTCAAACTTTAGCATCCATCAGAGTCACCTGGAAGGCCTGCTAAAACAACTAACACTTAGGCTCCAATCCTAGAACTCCTAGTTCTCAAACTTTAGCATCCATTAGTCACCTGGAAGGCCTGCTACAAAAAACTCTTAGGCTCCAATCCCAGAGTTTTGGGATTGTTAGGTCTTAGGTAGGGTCCAAGAATTTGCAATTTTGACAAATTTGTAAGTAATGTTGATGCTCCTGTTCTAGGAACCACACTTTAGAAACTAACTGATCTATACTAAAAGAAAATTATTGATGATAAATAGCACAAGGAGGAAAAAAAGAAAAAATATACAGAACCCAATCTCAGCTTTCCGGATTAATTTGCATACTTTTGATTAGTAATTAATCTCTTTAAATGTCTTTTTCAAAAAACCTATACAATAATTACTGACAGGTTCACAATATTGGGTCTTATTTAAGAGGACTTTAAAGGTCCTTGAATAATTAAATCCAAAACAAGTAATGTTTAGTCTACCAACATGTTCAATGTCTGACACAAGATTCTAACAAAAAAAAAAAAAAAGATTCTAAATAACAATGCCAAGGTTATAGGTTCAACCTGGCAGATTCAGTTAGTTCTGAAGCTGTAATTTCTACCTCTAATCTTGCAAGCTATCTCAAAAAACATGACAAGAGTTACAAGAGGAGAGGGTAAGAATGTGTGACTGTACACAAATCCATCACCACTACCAAAAAACAACCCAAAAGCACACTTCCTACCAACCTATCAACTTTACGTGACCTTGAAGATGAAACTAAAGATAAGACCTCACAACAAAAATGTTTGGAAGTCTCTGAAATTCTTCCATTTCTTCAAACTATAAAGATAATCAAAATTTATGAAAAAAGAAATTCAGGAATTGCTGTTTCCAAATGATAATTTTAAGAAAGGCATTTAATTTTAAAACACAATTAGTTGGAGATTACTTGGAGTATATTATATGTACCTTTCCTTTGATGTTTTTTAATGTAAGTTTAATGTACATATACGATGTCCATTAATGCTAATTAATTTATATACCAGAAATCAATAAAACCAATATAATCTGGGACAAAAAAAAAAAAAAGTGTAGTGCCAGAATAACTAAAGCATGAGGATCTGTGCAGGATGAAAAAATAACCTTAAGTGGTAAGTTAGAGAAAAAAGGGCCAAAGTAATCAAAAGCAGCCAACAGAAAAACAGGTAGAACATAATAATTCCAATATATTTATGTAGGATTGGACACAGAAAAGATAATGCAGACATAAAATCAACTCAAGAGGTCAAGAGGCTCATATAAAAATACTTCAGCCTGAATCTATAGTTGTAACTATTCAGGCCAAATTCAACAAAAGAAAACCCTTTTAATCCTTCAAATGGGAAAGTAAGACTAATGGTGGGTTTTTAGTCAACATTCCTCTTACTCAGATGTTCCCGGATCACCAACTTGGCACTAGACATATCATCATATTATTAGGCACAGTAAAAAGTAATCAAAGAAACCTAAAGCAGTGCAGTTTATAACAGTGTACAAACTGAAAAATGTTAAACCACACTACAACGACGACGGACTATTACAAACATAGTATCAAATTCTGCTGTATGACTTATTACAGTGCTGAGGCTTAGCCTACCCAAGCTCTCTCATCTGACTACAAGACTATTTTATCTTGTAGAATCAGAGCAAGACCAAAAGAATTAAATTATAGAATACAGCTAAATTGATTCTCAGTATGCTAGTGTACAGTTTCTCACAATTCTTTCTCACTGTACGGCTGAACCTGTATGGAAGAATGGACAAAAGCAGGCCACAAAAGAGTCGCTGAACACTTCACTGAAGTGCAGCAATAACAAGTAGGGGCTCACCAAAGAGAACTACTGTTTTGTTTTGTTTTTTTTTTTTTTTGAGTATGTAAGATGACATAACTTTAGCTGATTAAGAACCTACCATCTGAATATCATATATACAGAATGAAATTGCTCTTTTGTAACCAAAAGCTAGAGGAGCTGGAAGGCAAAGCTAGAAGCAACAGCAACTCTGAAATACCACAGATGTATACCAAGACTCAACGTATGTTTAGTGTGAACCACAGAAAGCACAACAGTCTTCCATCCAACTTCAGTGGAGTCTGTCATTTTCAAAAACGGGCAACCAGATGAATTAGTGTATCATTTTCCTTTTCTTCCTACTTCCCAGACAGGCTTAAGACATTTAAGCCATAATACAGAATATTTAAACTGAATTTATCTAACAGTAGAAATACTTGAAGAAACTAGAGACAAGTATAAATTTGAAGTTTTTTTGCTAAGCTGAAGAGATACAGTTACTACATAGTTACCATTTTCTGACAAATAGGGAGCATATATAATTTTTTCACAATCAATATCCCTTGTAGCTAAATTCAGCAGAAATTTATGTCAATCTATCATGTAAAAGACATTCTGCGACAAACTTAACAGTATTATCAACTATTACTTTGCAAGTGAATCAAAACAAATTCACAAGGCAATTTCCCAGTTAAGCCGTGTAGAAAAACAGAAACCGGCTGGTTGCAGTGGCTCATGCCTGTAATCCTGGCACTCTGGGAGGCCGAGGCCAGTGGATTGCCTGAGTTCGAGGCCAACCTGAGCAAAAGCGGGACCCTGTCTCTACCAAAAATAGAAAAGCTGAGGCAAGAGGATAGCTTGAGCCTAAGAGTTGGAGGTTGCTGTGAGCTATGACGCTACAGCACTCTACCCAGGGCAACAGCTTGAAACATTGTCTCAAAAAAAAAAAAAAAAGGCATAAAAATAAATAATTTGAGGGCAACTGAGGTAATACAGTGCAAACATCAGTATTTTTGTCACATAACCAAAGCAAAAACTTAATCTAGACAGACACTTAACATACGAGCAGGTATTTAAACCATGCTAGTCTATCTATCTGGCTATGTGTTAGAATCACCTATGGATTGAGTGTTAGTCTACATTACATTTAAAATTAAGCCTTCTAACCAGTGCCTTGTAATGCAACTATTACGTACTTTTGATTAAAGAGAGGACCAAAACAGGTATAATGATTAACGAAATAAAAGATTATAAAAGAATTTAGCAGGGTAACTTCTATACAGTAGATATTCAATTAAACGTTATTTTTCTACCTTGCAGAGAAGAGAAATGAAAGCTGCATTCTCTTACGGAAAATAAAATGTCATATTTATATTTTTGTCCAGAGAGGATGAGGCTGACCTACTGTATCAAAATTCTTTGAGAAGTTCTTAATTTTCTCAAACTCATACATCACTAACAATTTTTTATGAAGACCTTAAAACATAAACTTTAATTTTTAAGAAACAAGTGTGTAAAAGTGGCAGAGTTATATATGTTAGTTTGTACTAATAACAGATAACAGTGTAATTTCAAAAATCCAAAACAAAGGTTATCTGTAAAGGGATTACATTAGTAATTGACAAGAATGCATTTATCTTAGTACTATCATTAAGAGTAAATCATGATACAATTTAAGAGCTGCAAGGGACCTTACAGATTTTCCAGACCAACCTCTTTTTTAAACAAAATGAGAATACTGAAGACTAGAAAGGTTAAATGACACAGACCAAATAGCCAGCTGAGCCAGGAACTTCAGCTTGGGAGCCTCCTGACTTCCTTTTCCTAATTTACTGTGTTGCCTCCTGTGGCTCTAACTGCTCTTCCATAGGTAAGAGTTCTGGTTTTCTCATTTGTTTTCTTTATATTTTATTCTAAACCATAGTCGTCATTTTTAACTTTCCCATAAAATTATCATTTTCCAACCTGTTTTCTGAATGACAGGTTTTACAGCTCTCCATGTATATCATTAACTTTCTCAATTTCACAGTAATAAATATAGAATTAAAAATCTACTTGAAACAACTGTGCAATAAACGTAATCAACTGCAAAGAAAACTTCTCTCCTGGATAATTCAGTTTACAAATCCAAAACTATTTATTACCTATCACATGCAGGGTCTACATTAAGTGCTAGCACTATGAAGATGTTTAAGATAAGATCCTTGTCCTCAAATAGTTTACAGCCTAATAGAAAACAAAATTAAAGCAGCAATTACAGTGTGCTTGTTAAAGACTCTGCAAAAGGAGCCAGCAGAGAGCTGAGTGTTATAGGAAGACAAATCTAATTTAGAATGATGGGATCAGTCAGTGGTTCCCCAATGACACTGAACATGAATAGGAAAAAATGACAATACCACCCATATTAGGCAGAGTCCAAAATGAACTAAAAGACAGAGCAACTTCAATTTGCTCAAGAGAGGAAATGAAAATTGTGTTTCACACAGCAATTCAGTATCTAATAACTCCAATAACAGACAATTTTTCAGTCTGAAATGAACCTGATTTCACTGTGGCTGTATAACAAGAACCTATAGGTCTTCTATTGTTTCTTAATAAAATTTTAAATCACTAGTCTTAAAGAAAAAGGCTGACTGCATCCGAAACATGTCTAGTTAATACAACAGCTCTCTGCAAAAGCTACACAAACTAAAGTTCTCCTCAAAATTCCAGAGTAAAATTCCAATCTATTACGAGAGAAATGACAACCTGGAGAACCAGTAGCCACAGAAGGAAGAAAAACCACCACTTATTTTACTTCCTTAAACCAATCACTCCGGGTAAAGACTACCCAGATTCTTTGATAATGACTTTCAGCTGGAAGATTTAAAACAGGCGCAGGAGACATTTTTATTTACATATTTAAGCAAAAAGAGAGAGGGGAGAAAATCAAAGTGTAGAGAAAAACGTGAAAGAGATGAGAAAGTGAAGAGATTAAAGAGAGAAGAGGCTTGGACCAGAACCCAACACCAAAGACATAAGAAAGGATGGGAGAAGAAAGATTGAAGGATGGTTTGGGGGAAAGTGGTAAAGAAAGAACGCAGGAAATGAGGGGGGAAAAGAATGGGGGAAGGGCTGTCCAAAATAAGATTTGAGAGGAAATGAGAGATAAGAGAAACTAAGTATCTGGGGCTACCGCCACCGGATAGAAAACAAGATCTCAGTAAGAAAAGACAGAGAAACCGATAAAGGAACAACGGGTCTTAACCTCCTTTTCCTCAGCCTCTACGGCCTAGAGAGGGAGGAAGAAGTGGCTCCCAAGTCCGGGAAGGAATTCTGGCGCAGGGCTCAGGAACCAGGATCTGCGAGTCGGGGCACCGTGCGTCGGGTCCCCGGCCCCCCTGCAGCCCCCTCAGACGCGGGGCGGGGCCCTGGGCGTCCCGGTTACCTGGACAGGGAGTCCACGCTAGGCGGTCGAGCCGCCACGGGCTGGGAGCCGAGACTCTCGCAGCTCGAGCTCTTCTCCATTTTGCAGCGGGGCCGGCGGCAGGAAAAGGCCGAAGGTGCCTCCGCGGCCGCCAGGCGGGACAAGCCGAGGGCGCGGCGCGCCGGGCAGCGGCGGCGGTCAGCCCAGCGCCGGCCGGGGAGCGAGACCGGAAGCGGCCATGTTCCCCCAGACTGCACCGCGCCGGAGGCCGCCGGGGAGCGGGAGACCCCAGGGCGCCGCCGGGACCGCGCCGCGCGTGAGGGAGAATTACGTCAATTTAAATTAGATTTAATTTATACTGTACAGTTGATGTCTTTAAGAAAATCTTAATAGTACCAATAGGCTTAGCACAGTGGCTCATGCCTATAATCTGAGCACTTTAGGAGGCCCAGGTGGGAGGACGGTTTGAGGCCAGGAGATGGACACTAGCCTGGGCAATATCCTGTCTGTACAAAAAAAAATTAAAAAATCAGCCAGACGTGGTTAAAAAAAAGTATAGTAATCAATGAAATATTAACTTGCAAGTTCATTCTCCAGAAGAACAACCTAGCTTAGCTATCCTCAGCTAAAGTAGAGTAGCTATTAATGAATGAATATCCTTTCTATCCATTCTTCAGCTTGGCAAAGACAGATGATAACAGATTCTTTTTATTTCTGTAATTTTTGTGGATACCTTAGCCGTACTCCCATGATAGCCAAAGAGAACAAGTAGTCAGAAAGGCTTTTTTATCAAGCATAGATATCTACAATTAGTCATAGAAGAATTTACTCACTTCTTACCCATCCCTACCTGCTTTTCAACATGCTAATTCGCCGTTCTGATACTTTGACTTAGATTTACCAAAGACTGTCTGGTTGAGACTGATGATCCCTTGATCCCATGTACTTTCTCCTGCCTAATTTCTAGCACTGTGTTTATAGAGTACTTGAAGCCTTCTGCCTGCTGACGTAATAATTTATGTATGGTTCTATCTAGTAGTTAATAAGGAACAGTGTAGTTAGATGTAGAGACTTTGGAACTAGACAAACCTGCACTGGAATCCTGGTTCTGTAACTAAGTTTGCTTTATGCTTATGATTAAGTTGTTTCTCATCTTTAGAATGAGAATAAAAACACCTAAGTAAGTTTTTCTGTACACAGAATCGGTTGCACAGTAGACTGTCATTAAATGCAACTATTACTATTACTGTTTTTGCACTGAACTTATCGCTTTATTTCTAACCTGACAAAGGAAAGAATACTTTAACCTCAGCTGAAAGTTAAATTATTTCCAAATTCCTTTAATGACACACTGGCTGTTATGCCATTCACTCAAGGCAAATAAACTTGATGAGGACATCCTGTACCTCAGTTTATTCATCGTGTGTGTGTGTGTGTGTGTGTGTGTGTGTGTGTGTGGTTTTTGGCCAGGGCTGGGTTTGAACCTGCCACCTCCGGCATACGGGCTGGCACCCTACTCCTTCGAGCCACAGGCACCACCCAGTTTTTTCATCTTTTAAAAGAACATTTCAGGGCCGGGTATGGTGGCTCATGCCTATAATCCCAGCACTTGGGAGGCCAAAGTGGGTGAGGCCATGTGAGACTGAGCCAAAGCAAGACCCCCGTCTCTAAAAATAGCCAGGTATTGTGGTGGGCACCTGCAGTCCCAGCTACTTGGGAGGCTGAGACAAGAGAATTGCTTGATCCCAAGACTTTAAGGTTGCTGTGAGCTATGACACCACAGTATTCTATTGAGAGTGACCAAGTGACACTGACTTCAAAAAATAAATAAAAATAAAAGAACTTCTCAGCCTATCCTGGGTCATTCAAGAACTGTTGCTATAAATCAAATACCATCTAGGCTTATCTCTTAACATTAAATGATTTTGAGGCCATGCCAAAAGTTTTTGTTTGTTTTTTTTTTTTGTAGAGACAGAGTCTCACTTTGTCACCCTTGGTAGAGTGCTGTGGCATCATAGCTCACAGCAACCTCAAACTCACTCTGTGTGGGTCATTTCTTCCAAGTGTTGACTCTGCCTTGAAAGAGTCAAACTCTTGGGCTTAAGCAATTCTCTTGCCTCAGCCTCCAGAGTGGCTGGGACTACAGGTGCCCACCACAACGCCCGGCCATTTTTTCATTGGCAGTTGTCGTTGTTTAGCTGGCCCGGGCCAGGTTTGAACCCACCACCCTGGGTGCATGTGACAGGCACTGTAACCACTATGCTACTGGCACAAAGCCCAAAAGTTATTTTTTTTATTTGTAATCTAGGCCAGCGTTTCTCAGAATATCTGAGAAAGAAACAGTGTTTTGTTTTTAATTTTCAATCCATCACCCACTAATACTTAAGTGTAAGAAAAATGAATTACAGTCAGTCCTTCATACCTGTGGGTTCCACACCCATATTCAACCTACCACAGATTGAAAATATTTATTAAAAATTGAAAAAATACAATAAAAAAATACAGTATAACAACTATTCACATAGCATTTACATTTTCTCATCTGTAATCTAGAAATGTACATATATAGAGGAGGATGTACGTGGATATATGCAAATATTACACCATTATTTTGAGGAGTTCCACTTTTACTATGGAGAAGTAAGCTGCTAGGATTGACCTTTTCACATATAACAACTATAAGATCTAAACAAAATACAAAAAAAAAAAAGAGAGAGAGAGAGAGACAACCTGAGGGGTAAGAAGAAGGGAAAGAAACTGAGAGTTAACACTTGGAAGAAATGACCAACACAGAGTGAGTTTCCCACTTTTGTGGCTTTGATAAGTGCATAGGCAAAACTTGTGGTATAATGCAGGGTAGTGAAACTGTCACAGAAAGCCTGCTATCTTTCTGTCCTGAGGAACCAAGGAAAAGGAACCCAAGGCAGCTAGAAAGCAAGGCAGAAATTTCTTAAAATGAGCCAGAGAGAGGAACTGTAAGTCCTGTATATAAACTTAGACAATCTCTGGCTAACTCCTAATTTAATTCAAATAATATGCTACAACCCAGATTAAAGAACCAAAAGTACAATGTCCCCCTACTTGTCCAGATCAAAAAAAACCACAGTGAGATTTGAACTGTTACCTATAGCAAGCAAAACAGAGGTTTCAGTTTGTTTCTAACCAAGTTAATTTTCTACTAAAGCATCAATGCTTCCCAGAGGAATATAACAAAATCAAGAGACTCAAAAAAATAAATTTCCATAATGTCTAGGAAAAATTATCCAAAAAATAATTATCCAATTATCCAAAAAAATCCAAAATTAATTGACACATCGTTTCTTGGCCTTTGGCTAAGATCAAGTGCAAAATTAATTGACATAGAAAGTACCAAGAACATGGAACCTATTCTCAAAGGAAAATATAATTAAGAGAGGATAAACTCACGGTGATACATGTGTTGGAATTACCAGACAATGGCTTCAAAGCAGCTAATAGAACTACATTCAGTGAGAGAAAGGAAAATCTGCTTTTATAAAGGAAAAGGTGCTAAATCTCAGCAGAGAAATAATAAAAAAAAAAACTAAATGGAAGTTTTAAGGAAAAATAATCACTGAGAATAAAATAGTTACTGAGTGGACCTAAGGGCAGAATGGATTTGACCAGAAGAATGTCAAGAATTGAAGATAGATTAGTATTTACAGAGGGTGCCAAAAATACTTAAGCACATTTTAGGAAAGGGAAAAAAATATATTAAATTTGTAGCATTCAAGTCATGTTTGACTTCTGCAATTACAGGAGTTGCTCGATGTGACTTGTATTCATCTTTTTTTATTGATATATATTGAGTATTACAATTTTAATACAGTTTTTTCTTGCTTAAAATGTGTATACTTCTTGGCACCCTGTATATATTATCCAATCTAAAATTTATAAAAAAGATTTGCTTAGGTTCTTTATAGATTATGGTTATTAGCTCTTTGTCAGATTTGTAGTATGCAAATATCTTCTCCCATTCTGAACTTTGTCTCTTTGCTTTGTTGATTGTGTCCTTGGCTGTGCAGAAACTTTTTGACTTGATCAGATCCCATTTATTTATTTTCATTGTTGCTGCAATTGCCAATCGGGTCTTCTTCATAAGTTCTCTTCCTTGGCCTAGAAGAAAAGAGCAAACAATCCCATTATAACCTGCATGAGACACATGAACAGAATCTTTTCTCATGAGGACAGACAAATGGCCAAGGATCACGTGAAAAAATGCTCATTGTCCCTAATTATCAGAGAAAGGCAAATCAAAACCACTTTGAGATACCACCTAACCCCAGTGAGAATGGCCCACATCACAAAGTCCCAAAGCAACAGATGCTGACTTGGGTGCAGAGAGAAGGGAACACTCATGCACTGTTGGTGGGACTGCAAAGTAGTACAGCTTCTATGGAAAGAAGTATGGAGACTCCTCAAAGAACTAAAAGGAGACCTTCCATTTGATCCTAAAATCCCATTACTAAGTAGCTACCCAAAAGAAAAAGAAAGACATTTTACCACAGGGATATTTGTGCTCAATTCACAATTTCAAAGATGTGGAAACAACTCAAGTACCCTTCAACCCATGAATGGATTAATAAATTGTGGTATATGTATACCATGGAATAGTGTTGTGCCATAAAATTATGGAGATTTTGTATCTTTTGTAACAACCTGGGGGATTTGGAGAACATTCTTCTAAGTAAAGTATCAAAAGAATAGAAAAACAAGCATCCCATATACTCAATAGTAAATTGAAACTAGTAGATTAACAACTAGAGGTCCACGTGAGAGAAAAATCCAATATGTTCAAGAAGGAGGAGAGGGGGCAAGGGAGCTCAGTAAGTTCCCACCCAACAGGTACCATGAATGGGCATATGGCATGCTTCCTGGGTGAAGGATGCAACTAGAACTTCACCTTACAAGTACAAACAAGGTAACCTAATCATGTGTTACCTAGTCATATTAACCTGAAATTTAAAAAGAATATTAAAAAAATATTAATAAAGCCTGAAGTACATGGGGGAAATATCAAATGGTCTAATATACAGGTAATTAGGGTCTGAGAAGAGAAAGAATTAGGCAGAATAAGAAAGAAAAGCCAAAAATGTACCAAATTTGGCCAACGATGTAAATTTACATATTAAAAATGCTCAACAAGCACAAAATAAGATAAATACTAAGAAAAAATCCCTCCTGGGCATATCATGATCCAACTACTGAAAACCAAAGATAGAAACTTTTCAAAGCAGCCAGAGAAAAATAACACATTACGTACAGGGGAATCACAATTCTGAAAATCACCTATTTCCCAGCTGATATTATAGTTGAAAAAAATAAAAAACAGTTGTGCAACATTTTAAAAGTGCTGGAAAGGAGAAAAAAGGTCAAAACAGAATTCTATATCTCACAAAAACATATCTTGGGAAGGCAAAATAAAGTTGTTTTTGGAGTTCTGGGGTTTTTTTCTTTCTTTTTTGAGACAGCACTTCACTCTGTCACCTTGGGTAGAGTGCCCTGTCTTCACAGCTCACATCAACCTCAGACTCTTGGGCTCAAGTGATGCTCTTGATTCAGCCTCCTGGGACTATAGGTGCTACACCAAACCCAGCTAGTTTTTCTATTTTTAGTAGAGATGGGGGTCTCGCTTTTGCTCAGGCTAGTCTTCAACTCCTGAGCTCAAGTATTCTACCCACCTTGCCCTCTTAGAGTGCTAGGATTACAGGTGTGAGCCACTGGGCCCAGCCAATAAAGATGTTTTTAGATAAAGGAAAGTTATGAGAATTTATTGGTAGCAGACACACACTCCAAGGTTAAGCTGTGGTTGTGTTGTAGTTGGAGGGACTTATTTTCTTCCTCCAGTTGTTGCTGGTTGGGGGTGGGGTGTCTTAGTTGTTTGTATCTCTCCCCAGCTGAGATTTCTGCTTAAATCTGGAAAGCAGAAAGAGGGACGGAGGGAGGGGGGTGGGGCTTTGGTGTGTGTCACACTTTATGGGGGCAAGACATGATTGCAAGAGGGACTTTACCTAACAATTGCAATCAGTGTAACCTGGCTTATTGTACCCTCAATGAATCCCCAACAATAAAAAAAAGAAAAATAAGAAAAAAAAAATTCAAACAAGGTTAAACAAACAAACAAAAAAAAATCTGTGACTCACTAAGATTGCATAGAGGCTGGCTGATGATAAGACAGAGCTGGCTAGCCCTATGACACCAATCAGGTCCTCAGTGTCACTGGCTACAGGTCTGAAAGGGACCTTGGTAAAGCTGTAGGGGAAAAGCCATAATCACCAGTCCCAGCTCTTTGGTAAATGACTGGTTAAGTACAATTCCTGGAGCTCTTCAATCCAATCTCACCTTATCAGCTTTATTAGCCAAACTGTGGAAAATAATCACGGGGCAGAACCAGCGGAAGAACTCTAGCAACATGAATAATCAGAGCAGATCAACTCCCCCAAGGAATGACCAAGGAGATAAATCAGAAGATGCCATTCATAAAAAAATGGCTGAAATGTAAGAAATAAAATTTAGAATATGGATGACAAATGAAATGAATAGAATGGAGGAAAAGTTGGAAATAGAAATTCAAAGAGTTGTACAAAATTTGTCTCAAGATATTAATGAATTTTCAAAGACAAAATCACAAAGGATATGGACATAATGAGAAAAAAGATAATAGAGCTCAAGGAAATGAAAAAAATTATTCGAGGAACTCAGAAATACAGTAGAATCCTTCAGGAATAGGAACAGGAAGAAGAAAGGATCCCTGAAATTGAAGACAAAGCTTTTGAACATAACCAAATGCTGAAAGAGGCAAAGAAATGGAGAGCAAAAACTGATCATTCCCTGAGGGACTTGTGGGACCACTTCAAAAGATAAAAAATTCATCTTATAGGAATTCCTGAAGGAGAAGAAGATGGTCCTAAAGGCACAGATGCTCTACTCCAAGATATTATGGAGGAGAATTTCCCAAACATGGCAAAACATACAGAAATTCAGACAGTAGACAGTTTCAGGACTCCAGCAAGACTCAATCCGAATAAAGCGTCTCCTAGACACATTGTAAGTAACTTTGGCAAAGTTAATATGAAGGAGAAAATTCTGCAAGCAGCCAAATATAAGCAAAGCATTACCTACAAGGGGAGGAATGGGAAGGAATATTAGAATGACTGCAGATCTCTCAGCTAAAGCCTTTTAAGCCAGAAGAGGATGGTCATCGACCTTCAATTTCAGCTCAGGATGCTGTATCGAGCTAAACTGAGTTTCATTTGTGATGGAGGAATCAAATACTTTACTGACTTACACATGTTGAGGAAATTTGCCATAACTAAATCAGCTCTTCAGCATATTCTCAAACCCCTCCTCCATAATAATCAGCACAGTGGTCCACTATCAAAGCAAACTCGCCCAGAAATTTTCTAACAAAACCCATCTTCCACAATGGTGAAAGGATTAAAAATATACAGTGGACCTTTGAGAAACATGACACCCAAAACACTACTATGCTTATAAATTCAATCAATTAAATTAAATTGAGGGAATTAAAAATTAAAATTAAATTGACTTAAATTGTTCTCTAAAGAGGCACAGGTTGGCTCTCTGGATATAAAAACTCAGGTCAGATATCTGTTGTATTCAAGAGTCTCATCTTACCTCAAAGGATAAAAAAGGACTCAGGATGAAGGGACGGACATCTATAATACAGGCAAATGGAAATCAGAAAAAAGCAAGGGTTGCAATTTTATTTCCAGATACAACAGGTTTTAAACCAACAAATATAAGGAAAGATAAGGATGACAATACATAATTTGTCAAGGAAAACACTCAAAATGAAGAGATTTTGAAATTAACATTTATGCACCCTACCTAAATACTCCTCAATTTATAAAGAAAACCCTAACAGATATGAACAATTTGATATGTTCCTGCACTAGAATAGTTGGAGATTTTAACACCCCTTTGGCAGTTTTGGATAGATCCTCTAAGAAGAAATCAAACAAAGAAATAATGGACTTAAACTTGACCCGAAAACCAATGTATTTAACAGACATCTAAAGAATATTTCATCCTAATAAAACTGAATACACATTCTTCTCATCAGACCATGTTGATCATATCTTAGGAAACAAGTTTAACCTCAGCAAATTTTTAAAAACAGGAATTATTCCTTACATCTTCTTGGACCATTATGAAATAAAAGTTGAACTCAATGGTGATAGGAATCTTCATACTTAAACAAAGTCAAGGAAACTAAATAATCTCATGCTGAATGATAGCTGGGTCAAAGATGAGATTAAGGGGGCGGTGCCTGTGGCTCAGTGAGTAGGGCGCCAGTCCCATATGCCGGAGGTGGTGGGTTCAAACCCAGCCCCGGCCAAAAACCACAAAAAAAAAAAAGATGAGATTAAGGAGGAAATCACCAAATTTTTGGAAGGAAATTATAATGACACAAATTATCAAAACCCGTGGGATATTGCAAAGGCAGTCCTAAGAGAGAAATTTATAGCATTGGAAGCCTTCATCAAAAAAACAGAAAGAGAGGAAATCAATAACTTAACGGGTCATTCAAGCAACTGTAAAAGGAAGAACATTCTGACCCCAACCTAGCAGAAGAAAATGAATAACCAAAATTAGAGCAGAATTAAATGAAATTGAAAACAAAAGCATTCAGAAGATCAGTAAAACAAAAAGTGGGTTTTTTGAAAAGATTAATAAAACTGATAAACTTTTGGCTAACCTAACCAGAAACAGAAAGGTAAAATCAATAATATCATCAATCAGAAACAATAAAGGAGAAATAACAACAGACAACTCAGAAATTAAAAAAAAAAATTATAAAGAATCTTCAATGATTACTAGAAAAAACTCTATTCTCTGAGAGATAAAAATCTGGTGGAAATGAACCAATATCTGGAAGCACACCACCTTCCTAGACTCAGCCAGAAAGAATTTGAAACTTTGAATAGTCCTATTTCAAGCACTAAAATAGCATTAATTATATGAAATCTCCCAAAAAGAAAAGTCTGGGACCAAAGTCATCAGAATTCTAACAAACCTTTAAAGAGAAACTAATAGCTATATTACATAACCTTTTCCAAAACCTTCCCACCACATTCCATGAAGTAAATATCACCCTGATCCCCAAGCCAGGAAAGGACCCAACAAGGAAAGAAAACTATAGGCCAATATCATTAATGAATATTGATGCAAAAATATTCAATAAGATCCTAGCAAAAAGAATTCAACAACACATCAAAAAATTATGTACACCATGATCAAGTTGGTTTTATCCCAAGTTTACAAGATTGGTTCAACATAAATAAATCTATAAATATAATACATCACATAAATAAAATAAAATACAAAGACCATGTGATTCTCTCAATTGATGTAGAAAAAACTTTTGCTAATATCCAGCATCCTTTCATGATGAGAACACTTAAGAAAATAGTCTTAGATAGGTCATTTCTTAAACTGATGGGGGCCATCTACAGTCACCCATAGCCAATATCATATTGAATGGAGTAAAATTGAAAACATTTCCACTCAGATCTGGAAATAAGCAAGGACGCCCATTGTCACCACTGCTATTCAACATAGAAGTGGAAGTTGTAGCCATCACAATCAGGCAAGAGAAAGTAATCGAGGGTATCTAAATGGGGTCAGAGGACATCAAACTTTCACTCTTCACTGATGACAGGATCCCATACCTGGAAAATCCCAGGGACTTAATTACAAAACTCTTAGAAGTGATCAAGGAATACAGCAGCATCTCAGGATACAAAATCAATACTTCCAAATCAGAAGCCTTCATATATACCAACAATAGTCAAGCTGAAAATATAGTCAAGGAATCTATTCCTTTTACAGTAGTGCCAAAGAAGATGAAATATCAGAGAATTTACCTAACAAAGGACATGAAAGATCTCTATAAAGAGAATTATGAAACTCTGAGAAAAGAAATAGCTGAAGATGTTAACGAATGGAAAAACATGCCATGTTAATGGCTGGGAAGAATCAACTTTGTTAAAATGTCCATACTACCCATAGCAATCTACAGATTTAATGCAATCCTTATTACAGCACCATTGTCACACTTTAAAGAACTTGAAAAAATAGGACTTTGATTTATTTGGAATCAGAAAAAAATTCAAATAGCCAATACATTACTCAGAATAAAAATAAATAAGGAGGTATCATGTTACTAGACTTCTGGCTATATTATAAATCTATAGTAATCAAAATTGCATGTTACTGGCATGCAAACATATAGGCAGATATATGGAACATTTATAGAGAACCAAGAGATGAATCCACCCACCTATCATGATTTGATCTTTGATAAGCCTATCAAAAATATTCATGGGGTAAAGATTTCATATTTAGCAAATGGTGCTCAGTGAACTAGCTGGCAACCTGTAGAAGACTGAAACTGGACCAACACCTTTCACCATCAACAAAACTTAATTCTCACTGGATAAAAGATTTAAACTTAAGACATGAAACTATAAAAATACTAGAAAAGAGTGCAGGGAAAAATGGTTGAAGAAATTATCCTGGGAAAATATTTTATGAGGAGGATCCCTGGTAATTGAAGCAACATTAACAATATATTACTGAGATCTGATCAAACTAAAAGGCTTCTGCACAGCCAAGAGCACAATAAGTAAAACAAACAGTTTTCAGAATGGGAGAAGATATTTGCTGGTTATATTTCCGACAAAGGTCTGATAACTAGAATCCACAGAGAACTCAAACTAATCAATAAGAAAAGAACAAATAATCCCATTTGTTTAAGGGCAAGAGACATGAACAGAAGCTTCTCTGAAGAAGACAGGCACATGGCCTACAAACACATGAAAAAATGCTTATAATCTTTAATCATCAGAGAAATGCAAATCAAAACCACATTGAGATATCATCTAAATCCCAATAAGAGTAGCCCAGGTTACAAAATTCCAAAACTACAGATGTTGATGTGGATGTGGAGAGAAGGGAACACTTCTACACTACTGGTAAGAATACAAGCTAATATGGCCTTTTTGGAAAGAAGTTTGGAGAATACACAAGTAACTAAAAGTAGATCTACCATTCAATCCTGCAATTCCTCTACTAGGTATATTCTTGCAGCCCAATTCATAATTGCCAAGTCATGGAAGCAGCCCAAGTGCCCATAGATTAACAAATGTGGTATATGTACACCATGGAATACTATGCAGCCATAAAAAGGATGGAGACTTTACCTCTTTTATGTTTACCTGGATGGAGCTGGAACATATTCTTCTTAGTATAAAGTATCTCAAGAATGAATGGAAAAGTATCCAATATATTCAATACTATTATGAAACCAATATATAATCACCAACACATTGATATGAATGATAAAACACAACCATAGTCCAGAAAGAAGGAGGGAAAAGGAGAAAGAGTGGAGGTTAGGGGTGAGGTCACCAGGAGGAGGGAGGTTATTGGGTACACAGTGCAATGGTACATAAAGTATAGGGGGAGGAGCAAGATGGAGGCCGAGTAACAGCTTCCTTGCAACTGGGCATGGTGAGTCTGGGGAGAGAAGACTCCAGGCATCTCTGGCTGGTGGGATCTGCCCAGAAACATCCCTTTGGGGACATAGGGAGTCAGCATGAGACTTCTGGACCCCATGAGGAGGACAAAAGTAGTGGATAACCAGCAAGTGTTTGCATGTGTTCGTTTGGTCTAATCCTGCCAGCAGCTGTAAGTACAGCAGCATGATATTGCACGTAAAGGCCTTACTTGTGAGCTGTTTTGTTTTTTTTGGACTTGGCACTCAGTTAAACTACCTTGGGAGAACTTCGGCAAGAGTGCAGAGGACTTAAAGTGTTCTCTAGACTGAGCTGCTGAGCTGGATGGAGATAATAGTGTTCGGCTGTGGGCTGCGTGGAGCCATTGTTCGAGAACTGCCCTGGCAAGCTCTGACCCCAGGGTCTCAGAGCAAGGATCAGTGACTGAGCGAGTAATCTAGTGACTGAGCAGCCTAAAGGTGGGAACTGAAAGGCCTTACAGCCTTAGCCCTCGGGGGCGAGAGTGAGATCAGTTTTGGCACACACTGGGTAAGTGGATAGCTACTTCAGGAGTGATCCCAGTGATAAGTGCTTTCCTGGGAAAGCTTCGCTTAGCCAAGGTTAGCAGTTTAAAGTGCCTCTTAAGCAGGCTGAGGAGAGATTTAGGCCCCCCACCCTGCGGGGTTTGAGAAATCAGCAGAGGCCTCCAGCCTCCATCTCATACAGTTGTACCAGCATTGAGATTAACATCTCATACCCCAAAGATCACCTGTTGCCCAGACAATATCCAGCAAGATATATATATATGTGTGTATATATATATATATATATATATATTGCTTTGTTCTTGGTTTTGGTTTTGCTTTTTTTTTTTTTTTTAATTTCAACATCTTCCCTATAGATTATTCTTTCCTTTTTTCTTTCTTTTCTTTCCTCATTTTTCCAGTTTAAATACAATTCTCAATTGTAGCCTTTTTCAACAATTAGAACTTCAATTTGTAGTGTTTTTACTCCTATTATTTGATATTCCCCCAATTTTATCCTGTAACATTTTCTGTTTGCTTCTTTTGGTTTGATTTATGGCATTTTTGTCTTTCCTCTCTACTTGATGGAGGTGGAGTACTGTGTCTGAAAAGGCTAGCAAAGGGCTACTGACCTCAAGGGAACCCCCCAACCCAGCACCCCTAGAGGTTGCAGGTTTTTAAGGTTGGGTCAAAGTACCCTACTATACACCCATAATGCTTCTGTCTCCCTCTTTCAGTGCCTCTCTTCTTTTTCTCAATATTCCCTATTACTCACCCCCTCTCCTTTCTTTTTTTTTTCTTTATTTCTTTTATCCCTTGTTTCTCTTCAACCTTCTAATCCTTCTGGTCCTATACTAAAAGCACTCATCAAAATCCTAGTCCACAGGCACAGCAACTTAAAGACCAAGAGGAAGTGAAAAAAAAAATTAGGGCAAGGAAACAGACAAAAGAAATCAATCATGAGAATAAATCAGCAGAAAAATCCTGGCAACATGAAAAAGCAGTCCAGAGCACACACCCCCCCCCCCCAAGGGACCATGAGGTAGCTACTGAAGAGGATTCCACCTATAAAGAAATGTTAGAAATGACAGAAAGGCAATTTAGAATACAGATGATGAAAACAATGAAGTAAATGATAGAAACAATGAAGGAAACTGCTGATAAAGTGGAAAATAACCAAAGGAAAATCCAAAAACAGAATCAAATAAGAGGGGAACAATATGAAGAATATAGAAAGGATATAGCAGAGCTCAAGAAACTGAAGCAGTCAACTAGGAAACTTAAAGATGCAATAGAAAGTATCAACAACAGATTAGACCATACAGAAGAAAGAATTTCAGAGGTAGAAGACAAACTTTACAGTCAGGAACTATTTCAACCTATTCTACACAATGACCAACACAATGGCTCAACAGCAAAGTAAGAAATTAAAGCAAAACCTAACTTCCACACTGATGCAAAAGATAAAATTAAGCAATGGACTCTCACAAAATAAGATGAATAGAACACTACCACACTTATCAATTATCTCAATAAATGTTAGTGGCTTGAATTCCCCACTGAAGAGGCATAGATTAGCTGACTGGATTAAAAAAAAAAAAAAAAGCCATCCATTTGCTGTCTGCAAGGAACACACTTAGCTTCAAAAGACAAATTAAAACTCTGAGTTAAGGCTTGGAAGACAATTTTTCAGGCAAATGGAATTCAGAAGAAAAGATGAGTTGCAATCTTATTTTCAGATACCTGTGGATTTATAGCAACTCATGTCAAAAAAGACAAAGATGGTCACATTAAATTGGTCAAGGGAAAAATACAAAAAGAAGATGTTTTGATGCTGAATATTTATGCACCCAATTTAAATGCTCCCAGATTCTTGAAACAGACCCTACTCAGTCTGAGCAATATGATATTCTATAGTACCATAAGACTTACACACCCTTCTTACAGAGCTGGACAGATACTCAAAACAGAAATTAAACAAAGATATAAGGGACTTAAATGAGACCCTAGAATAACTGTGTTTGATACACACATATGGAACACTCCATCCCAAAGATAAAGAATATACATTCTTTTCATTGCCTCATGGAACATTCTCCAAAATTGATCATATTGTAAGACACAAAAGAAACCTCAACAGAATCAAAAGAATTGAATTTTTACCTTGTATCTTCTCAGACCACAAAGCACTAAAGATGGAACTCAACTACAACAAAAATGTTCAACCCCACACAAAGGCATGGAAATTAAACAACCTTCTGTTGAATGACTGTTGGATGCAGGAAGAAGTAAAACAGGAAATCATTAACTTCCTTGAGCATAAAAACCATGAAGACACAAGGTACCAAAACTTGTGGGATACTGCAAAAGGAGTTTTGAAAGGAAAATTTATCACTTTAGATGCCTACATTCCAAAAACTGAAAGAGAGCACATCAACAAACTCACAAAACATCTTATGGGATTGGAAAAAGAACAATCTAAGCCTAAACCCAGCAGAAGAAAAGAAATATCCAAAATTAAATCAGAGATCAATGAAATTGAAAACAAAAGTATCATTCAGAAAATTAACGAAACAAGGAGTTGGTTTTTTGAAAAAATAAATAAAATAGATAAACCTTTGGCCAGACTAACTAAAAACAGAAAAGTAAAATCTCTAGTAACCTAAATCCAAAATGATAAAGGGGAAATAACAACTGATGCCAAGAGATACAAGAGATCATCTCTAAATGATACCAGAAACTCTATGCCCAGAAATATGACAATGTGAAGGAAATGGATCAATATTTGGAATCACACCCTCTCCCTAGATTTAGCCAGGAAGAAATAGAGCTCCTGAACAGACCAATTCCAAGCACTGAGATTAAAGAAACATAAAAGAACTTCCAACCAAAAAATGCCCTGGTCTGGATGGCTTCAAACCAGTATTCTATCAAACCTTCAAGGAACAGCTTACTCCCGTACTACAGAAATTATTCCAAAACACTGAGGAGGAAGGAATCTTCCCCAACATGTTCTATGAGGCAAACATCACCCAGATACCAAAAGCAGGAAAAGACCCAACTTAAAAGGAAAATTTCAGACTAATTTCACTAATGAATATAGATGCAAAAATTCTCAACAAAATCCTAGCCAACAGATTACAGCTTATCATCAAAAAAGTCATACATCATGATCAAGTAGGTTTCATCCCAGCAATGTAAGGCTGGTTTAACAAACACAAGTCCATAAACATTATCCACCATATTACTAGAAGCAAAAACAAAGACCATATGATCCTCTTAATAGATGCAGAAAAAGCATTCGATAAAATCCAGCATCCTTTTCTAATTAGAACACTGAAGAGTATAGGCATATGTGGCACATTTCTGAAACTGATCAATGCTATCTATGACAAACCCACAACTAATATTTTACTGAATGCAGTAGAACTGAAAGCTTTTCCTCTTAGAACTGGAACCAGACAAGGTTCTCCTCTGTCACCATTACTATTCAACATAGGGCTGGAAGTTCTATCCAATACAATTAATTAGGCAAGACAAGGAAATAAAGGGAATCCTAATGGGAGCAGAGGAGGTCAAACTCTCCCTCTTTGCTGATGATATGATCTTATACTTAAAGAACCCCAAGCACTCAACCATAAGACTCCTGGATGTCATCAAAAAACACAGTAATGTCTCAGGATATAAAATCAATGTTCATAAGTTAGTAGCCTTTGTATACGCCAATAACAGTCAAGATGAGAAGCAAATTAAGGACACAACTCCCTCGCCATAGCTTCAAAGAAAATGAAATAACTAGGAATATACCTAATAAAGGAAGTGAAGGATCTTTATAAAGAAAATTATGAATCTTAAGAAAGGAAATAGCAGAGGATATTAACAAATGGATGAACATAGTATGTTCTTCCATACAAATGGAAGAATCAACATTGTTAAAATGTCTATACTTACCAAAGCAATCTACCTATTCAATGCCATCCCTATTAAGATACCAACATCATACTTTCAAGATTTGGAAAAATGATTCTTTGCTTTGTATGGAACCAGAAAAAAACCCATAGAGCTAAGGCAGTTCTTAGTAATAAAAACAAAGCTGGAGGCATCACCATACCAGATTTTAGGCTATGCTACAAAGCCATAGTGCTCAAGACAGCATGGTACTGGCACAAAAATAGAGACATAGACATTTGGAATTGAATAGAAAACCAGGAAATGAAACTAACATCTTATAACAACCTAATCTTCAATAAACCAAACAAAAACATACCTTGGGGGAAAGACTCCCTATTCTATAAATGGTGTTGGGAGAACTGAATACCCACATGTAAAAGACTGACACTGGACCCACACCTTTCTCCACTCACAAAAATTGATTCAGGATGGATAAAGGACTTAAATTTAAGACATGAAACAATAAAAATCCTCAAAGAAAGCATGGGAAAAACACTGGAAGATATCAGTCTGGGGAAAGACTTCATGAAGAAGACTGCCATGGCAATTGCAACAACAAAAACAAACAAATGGGACTTATTAAACTGAATAGCTTCTGTACAGCTAAGGAGACAACAACCAAAGCAATTAGACAACCTACACAATGGGAAAGGATTTTTGCATATTTTGAATCAGACAAAAGCTTGATAACTAGGATCTATTGAGAACTCAAATTAATCCACATGAAAAAAGCCAATAATCCCATATATCAATGGGCAAGAGACATGAATAGAACCTTCTCTAAATAAGACAGATGAATGGCTAACAAACATATGAAAAAATGCTCATCATCCCTCATTATTAGAGAAATTCAAATCAAAACCACCCTGAGATACCATCTAACCCCAGTGAGAATCGCCCACATCACAAAATGTCAAAACTGCAGATGCTGGCATGGATGTGGAGAGAAGGTAACACTTTTACACTGCTGGTGGGACTGCAAACTAGTACAACCTTTTGGGAAGGAAGTATGGCAAACCCTCAAAGAACTCAGGCTAGACCTCCCATTTGATCCTGCAATCCCATTACTGGGCATCTACACAGAAGGAAAAAAATCTTTTTATCTTAAGGACACTTGTACTAGACTGTTTATTGCAGCTCAATTTACAATCACCAACATGTGGAAACAGCCTATATGCCCACCAACCCAGGAATAGATTAAGAAACTGTGGTATATGTACACTATGGCATACTATTCAGCCATTAAGAAAAAAAAGGAGATTTTATTGTCTTTGTATTATTCTGGATGGAAGTGGAACACATTATTCTTTTTTTTTTTTGTAGAGACAGAGTCTCACTTTATGGCCCTCGGTAGAGTGCCGTGGCCTCACACAGCTCACAGCAACCTCCAACTCCTGGGCTTAAGCGATTCTCTTGCCTCAGCCTCCCAAGCAGCTGGAACTACAGGCGCCCGCCACAACGCCCGGCCATTTTTTGGTTGCAGTTTGGCCGGGGCCAGGTTTGAACCCGCCACCCTCGGCATATGGGGCCGGCACCCTACTGACTGAGCCATAGGCACTGCCCCACATTATTCTTAGTAAAGCCTCACAAGAATGGAGAATCATTAATCCTATGTACTCAATTTTGATCTGAGGACAATTAATGTCAATTAATGACAAGGTGGGGGAAGGGGAGAGCTGAGAGAAAGAAGGAGGGAGAGGTGGGGAAAGGAAGAGCAGAGAGAGTGAAGGAGCAAGGGGGTGGAGTCTTGTGTGTGCCACACCTTTTGGGGGCAAGACAGGATTGTAAGAGGGTCTTTCCCTAACAAATGCAATCAGTGTAGCCTGGTGTCTTGTACCCTCAAGGAATTCCCAACAATAAATTAAAAAAAAAAAAAAGAGTAGAGTATAAATGTCTTACCATAACAAATAAGTAAGTGAGGTAATGGTTATGTTAATCAGTTTGATGTGAGCTTTCCACATTGTATATCAAATCAGCACATTGTACCCCATAAATGTTTTAGTGTACACAGTAATGATTTAACAAAAAAAAAACCCTGAATATGAAAAATAACAATTTTAAAGAGGTGATTATCTTAAAAAAAGAAAAAGAAAAATATGCAAATAGCATGATAAATAGAGAAAAAATGGCAATAAAAATTCCAGTTAAAAAGTAATAGAAAATGTAAGTTCACTAACTTATGAAAATTCAGACTCTGATTAGGTTAAAAAAATTAGTTCAAGCCATATGTTTACTGTAAAAGACAAGCTTTTTAAAAGTTTAGAAGTTTTGAACATAAGAGAGTAAAAAATGAACAACACTACTGGTGAACTGGGCATACAAGATATACATAGAACACTCGACCCAACAGCCCTAGGATATAGTCTTCTCAGGAGCAAATGAAACAATCACCAGAGTAGACCACAAAACAAGTTGTTAGGCCAGAACACATGCCTCAAGAAATTTGAGAAGATTGAAATCATATAAAATATCTTTTCTAATCACAACAGAATAAAATTAGAAATCAATAGTATAAGAAAAACTAGAAAATCCACAAATATGTGAAAATTTAAAAATGCATCCTTAAATAAGCAGTGAATCAAAGAGAAAGTTACAAGGAAAATGAGAAAATACCTTGAAACAAATGAAATTGCAAACAAAACCAAAACTTAACGGATACGGAAAAACAGGGAAGTTTGTATTTGTAAATGTTCTCATTAAAACAGAAGAAAAGTTTAAAATCAACAACCTAACTTTATGTCTCAAGAAACTAGAAGAACACATTAAACACAAACTAATAGAAAGGTAAAAGTATTAAAGACTAGAGCAGAAGTCTCGGTGCCTGTAGTTCAGAATTGAGGGCGCTGGCTGCATATACTGGGGCTGGCGGGTTCAATCTTGGCCCAGGCTTGCTAAACAACAATGACAACTACAACAAAAATATAGCCAAGCATTGTGGCAGGTGCCTATTCCCAGCTACTTGGGAGGCTGAGGCAAGAGAATCACTTAAGCCCATGAGTTTGAGGTTGCTGTGAAGAGTGACACCACAGCACTCTATGGAGGGTGACATAGCGAGAGTCTGTCTCAAAGAAAAATAAAAAGATTCAAGCAGAGATAAACAAAATAGAGAATAAAGAAATAGAAAAAATGAAACTGAGTTGGTTTCTTGAAAAGATCAACAAAATTGACAAAACCTTAACTAGATTGACTAAGAAAATAGAAGACTCAAGTAACCAAAATCATACATGAAATAAGGGACATTACAATGGCTGCTACAGAAATAAAAAGTATCATAAAAGAATACTATGAACAATTGCATATCAACAAAGCGAATAACCTAGAAGAAACAAACACATTTCTAGAAATGCCAAACTATCAAGAGAAAATCATGAAGAAATAGAAAATATAGACTGATAAATAATGAATAAGAAGACTGAATCATTAATCATAAAGCTCCCAGCAAAGAAAAGCCCAGGAACAGATAACTTCACTGATGAATTCTACCAAACATTTCAAGAACAATTAACACCAATTGTTCTGAGATGCTTCCAAAGAGAGGCCAAACACATCCATAAGTTATGGTATGGGTACATCATGGAATATTATGCAGCCTTAATGAAAGATGGAGACTTTACTTTACCTCTTTCATGTTTACATGGGTGGAGCTGGAACATATTCTTCTTAGTAAAGTATCTCAAGAATGGAATAAAAAGTATCCAATGTACTCAGCCCTACTATGAAACTAATGTATGGCTTTCATATGAAAGCTATAACCCAGTTATAAGCTAAGAATATGGGGAAGGGGGAGAGGGAGAGGTGGGACGGGGAGGATGCGCAGAGGGAGGGTTATTGGTGGGATTACACCTATGGTGCATCTTACAAGGGAACATGTGAAACTTAGTAAATGTAGAATATAAATGTCTTAACACAGTAACTAAGGAAATGCCAGGAAGGTTAACCAGTGTGATGAAAATGTGTCAAACGATCTATAAAACTAGTGTATGGTGCCCCATGATCGCATTAATGTACACAGCTATCATTTAATAAAAAGCCACCTGAGATATAATCTTGCAACCATTAGGATTGCCATCATAAAAAAAAAGTAAATAGCAAGTATTAGTGAGAATATAGAAAAATTGGAACCTTTCTGCACTGTTGGTGGAATTGTAAAATGGTGCAACTACCGTGGAAAACAGTGTGAAGTTTCCTCCAAAAACTAAAAATAGACATACCCATATGATACAACCATCCCAATTCTGGGTATGTATGCAAAACAAGGATAGAAGGGTCTCAAAGATTTATTTATTTATTTATCTTTCTTTTAAAGCTCTGTGTTTCTGCTTACCAAAGGCATATTTAAATAGCCTTGTTAATAGCAGCACCATTCACAATAGCCAGGAAGTGAGGTAATATAAACATCTATCAACAGATGAATGGATAATGTGCCGTATAGATTCTGTTATGTATATATATATATATATATATATATATACACTCACACACATAAGATATATCTAAAATGCTATATGTATATGGGATATTAAATTCAACCTTAAAAAGGAAATTCTGCTATTTGCAACATCAAGAAACTTAAATGACTTTCTACTAAGTTAAAAAAATCACAAAAAGGCAAAAACTGTATAATCTCACTTATATGAGGCACATGAAGTAGTCAGACTCTTAGAAACAGAAATTAGAATGGTGTGTTACCAGGAGATGGGGGGAGAGGGAGAAGAGGAGTTATTCATTGAATATAAAGTTTTAGTTTTGTAAGATGAAAAGTTCTAGGTATCTGTTGCATAAAAAAAAGTGTTTCAACCTAAATGACACACAAAGAGAGACTCTCTAAAAGAAAATGACATTTATTTGAGACTAGGGCATTGCAATAGGTATACTTATGTGATAGTAAACAATATGCATCTTAAGGGAGATAGGGTTTAAGGACTTTAAAGGAAAAATAAGGCCAGGTGTTGAGGCGGGTGCCAGTAGTCCCAGCTACTTGGGAGGCTGAGGCAGGAGAATCTCTTGAGCCCAGGAGTTGGAGGTTGATGTGAGCTGTGATGCCACAGCACTCTACCCAGGGAGACAGTTTGAGGCTCTGTCTCAAAAAAAAAAAAAATGTGTTTTGTGGCAGTGCCTGTGGCTCAGTGAGTAGGGCGCCAAGCCCCATATACCGGAGTTGGCGAGTTCAAACCTGGCCTCAGCCCAAAACTGCAAAAAATAAATAAATAAATAATTAATTAAATGAAAAATAAGGAGGGGATTTGGTGGAGCATGATGGCAGACAGGACGGACGTGTAGCCCACCTCTCCCAAGCCATCAGGTGAGAAGAAAGGGGGTCTAGACCTTCCCCGTGTGTGGATTATTGGTGTGGACGGACAGCTGGAGACTCTCAGTGAATTGGCGGATTGCTATATATGAGGGGTAATTCAAAACCACAGACTCTGTTGTAGAGATTCTTCCCTGCTTGGCCGTGCTGGCCAGCAGGCCCCTCCCTTACAGAGGACAGCAGCTTGCAAATGCTGACAAAATCCAATTGACAGATATTTATTCCTGAACTGAGGGAGGCATCCAAAAGGAGAGCCACTCAAAACCATGGGGAGCTGGGCAACCTGATGGAAAATTGAAGGGAAGGGATCCCGCCCAGGAAACAGACATTTTGAACTACCCAAAAGGGCGGGCACCTTCCCCCAGACCAGGAGTGATTGAATAGACCGGAGCATTCCTGGTGGACAATGTTGGAGGGGGTTGGCGGTTGAGGCTGTGTGGCGAACTGGCAGGTTCTGATCCAAAAGGGAAACTCTGAACAATAAAACTCAGAATAAGGTCCCCGAGCGCTCCAGCCATGGGAACCGGCTACAGCCATGGGACTCTTCAGCCGTGGGACCTGCCAGCAACCGTGCGAATCCAGCAGCACCCTCCCCCACAGCCAATTGCAGTTGCCAGTTTTCAGGAGAACCTGGGAGCAGAGTGGAAAGATTTGAGAAGCGTGGACTCCTGCACTGAGTGGGAAGGTCGGTCGCGAGTGCTGTCTGGAGCAGAACAGCTGAGGTTACACAATACTTAGGTGACAAAATTTTACAAAAACTCCAAAATGGCGATCAGCCATGGAAGGTGGTTACCATGGTAATAGTATAAACTGTGAATCAGGTATAAGCCTGGAAACCACTCACAGCGACACCAGGTGTCCAGAAAGTATATTGCAGTATGAATATATTCCTATGAAAGTTGATCCCTACATCATACACATAGATGTATATTTCTACATACAAGAGTAATATTTTTATGATTAGTGCCTTTTTTCTTTTCTCTTTTTCTTTTTCCTTTTCCTTTTTTTTGTTCTGTTTTTTCCTCACCATTTTCTTGGAGAAGCTTTTGTTAATTTTTTATTATTACTTTTTATATAGATATATTTTTTATTTCTATTTTTTCTATTTTTAATTTCTCCTTTCTTCTCTTTTAACTTTTCTATGAACACAACATTTTTCTTTTTTTTATCAATTATTTTATGATTATCACTATTTTTATTGCAGTTGTTTTTAATGTTGCTGTTGTCGTGGGTGTTGTCTGTATGTCTATGTGTCTCCATCTGTTTCTGTATATATGGGCTCGTGTGTCTGGTAGCCTTTGTATCTGTTTATTTGCTCATTTTCTCTCAATGAGCTTGGTGTCATGACCTGCAACTCTGAGCTCTCAGCACTCCCCTCCACTCTCACTCTGAGGTCTGGAGGTCTGCCCCCCAGGAGTCCAGATTCTTGGGTGATTTCTCGAGAGGTATAGACAGGAGCTGGACTGCAGCTGGACAGGGCTGATTCTGCAGCACAGGAGTGAGGAGACGACAGTCAGCTAAGAGGGAATCACACCGGAGCGGCGGTGCCCCGAGGTGCAGAGAAGCAAACGTCTTTAGCAATAACAAGGCCCACTCCCAGATATCCCATAGCCACTCCTCCTGTCTCCCTGGGCAACCAGATGAGGCTGGGAATCTTCTCAAATGGCAACCAACACAGAACAGACCTGGGACTGAAACACAGGCCATGAGTAAAGGGTTTGCCTGAGGCGGTACTGGCCTGGATAGAATGCGGGGACTAGAAAATGCACATGCAGAGCTGGGACACACCCAGGGTGGGGCTGAAACAGAGGACTGCTTTACTGAGCCTAAGATGAACACGACCCTCAGGGGACCATCAGCCTATAGACGAAGGAGGCCAAGAGGCTACAGCTGACAACTAATCGTGCTACGAATACAAACCTGCAGGAGTAAAGACAGGGCCTGAGGCACAGGTTCTGGGAACTCAAATCAGCCTCTCCTCTGCAGAGGAATTTAGCAGGGTCAGAAACAAACTCCCACAGTGATGTTCTGTTCAGCCAGTAACATAAACTAGGGTGGGGCTGGAACTGAATGAACACCCCAGCCTCCATCAAATGCCCGAGGTTGACAGGCCTCACCACCCCCTGCTGGATAGAGGAAGAGAGCAGTGGCCTGCATGAGCAGATACAGACTTCCCTGTGATTTAGGCAGGTGCAAACCTCTGGAATATCTGCTCACTGCAGACAACTGACTGTGTCACAGCCCTGCGGGGCTAGTAGTGACTGGTGTGACAGAGCTGTAAGGTAGGGAAAGAGGCATCAACCTTCCCAAACTGATCTATTTGCTGGGTGGCTCCTCCTGACTCCACGCAGCACTGGAGCAAGCCATATCAGAGTAGTCACCAGACCCCTGTGATCCAGTTCCCAGAGACCTCTTAAATGCTCCCACCCAAGACAGGTGCTGACTGAGACAATTGATTTGGACCTTTGGAACTGAACCAATCATCTGAGGACTATTCAGGTGGTGCCCTGGGTGTGTGGTTGTAGGAGGTTTAATTTTCCTTTTCCAATTGTTGCCTGTGGTGGGCAGGATGACTTAATTGCTGGTATTTCTCCACAGCTGAGACTTCAACCTAGAGTAACTGTTTCATTAGGGTGGAACAGAAACCAGCTCAAAATAAGACAGAACAACTTAGCCCCACCACACCAAATAGGGCCCCAGTTTCTCAGGCCACAGCAATGTACAGGTCCTCGACAAAGCTCCAGGGGGAAAATCAAAGGGAGTAAAACAATCATGGGGTGGAATCAGCGGAACAACTCTGGTAACATGAATAACCAGAATAGATTGACCCCCCCAAGGAAAGATATGGCAGAAGTAATTGAAGATCCCATTCACAAACAACTGGCTGAGATATCAGAAATCAAATTCAGAATTTGGATTGCAAACAAGATTAATAAAATGGAATTAGGAATTCGAGAAGAAATTCAAAAGTTGTCTCAAGAATTTAACGAATTTAAAGACAAAACCACCAAAGACTTAGACACACTGAAGCAAGAATTTGCAGCCCTCAAAGATCTGAAAAATACAGTAGAATCCCTCAGCAACAGAATGGAGCAAGCAGAAAAAGGATTTCTGGAATTGAAGACAAAGCCTTTGAACCCTTCCAAACTCTCAAAGAGGAAGATAAATGGAGAGCAAAAACGAATCATTCTCTCAGAGAGCTCAGGGATAACTCTAAGAAGGCTAATATCCGACTCACTGGAATCCCTGAAACCGATGAAGTGGCCTCACTAGGCACGGAGGCCCTTCTCCATGAAATTATGAAAGAGAATTTTTCAGACATGCCTAGAGATTCTAAAATTCAGATAGCAGACAGCTTCAGGACCCCAGCACGACTCACCCACAATAACACATCCACCAGGTATAGCATAATTAATTTCACTAAAGTTAATATGAAGGAGAAGATTCTAAAAGCAGCCAAACGTAAGAAAGCCATTACCTACAAACGGAAGAATATTACCCTGCTTCCCCGAAAATAAGACAGTATCTTATTTTAAGGTGTGCTCCCAAAGATGAACTAGGTCTTATTCTCAGGGGATGTCTTATCTTTCCTGTAAGTATGTCTAATTTTCGGAGGATGTCTTATTTTCAGGGAAACAGTAGAATCTCTCTGCTGAAACTTTTCAAGCCAGAAGAGGGTGGTCATTGACTTTTAATCTCCTAAAGCAAAATAACTTTCAACCCTGGATCCTGTATCCAGCTAAACTGAGTTTTATTTATGATGGAGAAATTAAAGATTTTAATGACATTCATATGTTGAAGAAATTTGCCATAACCAAACCAGATCTTCAGGATATCCTCAAACCTATCTTCCATAATGACCAACTCAATCCTCTATCACAAAATTAAACTCACTCAGAAACTTTTGATCAAACTCAAACTTCCACACTGGTGAAAGGATTAAAAATGTCCACTGGACATTCGAAAAACTCAATACCCAAAATTTTACCAGACTTATCAATATTCTCCATTAATGTCAATGGCTTAAACTGTCCTCTAAAGAGGCATAGGTTAGCTGACTGGATACAAAAACTCAGGACAGATATTTGTTGCAAACAAGAATCACATCTTAACTTAAAAGACAAATGTAGACTCAGGGTGAAAGGATGGTCATCTATATTTCAGGCAAATGGTAATCAGAAAAAAGCAGGTGTTGCAATTCTATTTGCAGATACAATAGGCTTTAAACCAACAAAAGTAAGGAAGGATAAGAATAGTCACTTCATATTTGTTAAGGGTAATACTCAATATGATGAGATTTCAATTATTAATATCTATGCACCCAACCAGAATTAGCCTCAATTTATAAGAGAAACTCTAACAGACATGAGCTACTTGATTTCCTCCAGCTCCATAACAGTCGGAGATTTCAACACTCCTTTGGCAATGTTGGATCGATCCTCCAATAAGCAGCTGAGCAAATAAATTTTAGATTTAAACCTAACCATCCAACATTTGGATTTAGCAGACATCTACAGAACATTTCATCCCAAGAAAAGTAAATACACATACTTCTCATCAGCCCATGGAACTTCAAAATCGATCACATCTTAGGTCACAAGTCTAACCTCAGTAAATTTAAAGGAATAGAAATTATTCCTTGCATCTTCTCGGACCACCATGGAATAAAAGTTAAGCTCAGTAACAACAGGCATCTGCATACTCATACAAAAACATGGAAGTTAAATAACCTTATGCTGAATGATAGCTGGGTCAGAGATGAGATCAAGAAGGAAATTGCCAAATTTTAGGAACAAAACGACAATGAAGACATGAATTATCAGGACCTCTGGGATACCGCAAAGGCAGTCCTAAGAGGGAAAGTTAGAGCACTGCAAGCCTTCCTCTAGAGAACAGAAAGAGAGAAAGTTAACAACTTAATGGGACATCTCAAGCTACTGGAAAAGGAAGAACATTCCAACCCCAAACCCAGTAGAAGAAAAGAAATGACCAAAATGAGAGCAGAATTAAATGAAATCAAAACAAAAGAATTATACAACAGATCAATAAATTAAAAAGTTGGTTTTCTGAAAAGGTCAATAAAATAGATAAACCTTTGGCCAACCTAATCAGGAAAAAAAGAGTGAAATCTCTAATCTCATCATTCAGAAACAACAAAGACGAAATAACAACAGACCCCTCAGAAATTCAAAAAATCCATAATGAATATTACAAGAAGCTTTATTCTCAGAAATATGAAAATCTGAAGAAAACTGACCAATACTTGGAAGCTAGTCACCTTCCAAAACTTAGCCAGAATCAAGTGGAAATGTTGAATAGGCCCATATCAAGTTCCGAAATAGCATCAACCGTACAAAACATCCCTAAAAAGAAAAGCCCGGGACCAGATGGTTTCACGTCAGAATTCTACCAAACCTTTAAAGAGGAATTAGTACCTATATTACTCAACCTGTTCCAGAAGGTAGAAAAAGAAGGAAGACTACCCAACACTTTCTATGAAGCAAACATCACCCTCATCCCCAAACCAGGAAAAGACCCAACAAGAAAAGAAAATTATAGACCAATATCACTGATGAATATAGATGCAAAAATATTCAACAAGATCCCAACAAACAGAATCCAACAACACATCAAAGAAATTATACATCATGACCAAGTCGGTTTTATCCCAGGTCTCAAGGCTGGTTCAACATCCATAAATCTAAAAGTATAATTCAGCACATAAACAAATTAAAAAACAAAGAGCATGTGATTCTCTCAATCGATGCAGAAAAGCTTTTGATAATATCCAGCATCCCTTGATGATCAGAACACTTAAGAAATTGGTATAGAAGGGACATTTCTGAAACTGATAGAGGCCATCTACAGCAAACCCACAGCCAATATCATATTGAATGGAGTTAAATTGAAATCATTTCCATTCAGATCAGGAACCAGACAAGGCTGCCCATTGTCTCCACTGCTCTTTAACATTGTAATGGAAGTTTTAGCCACCACAATTAGGGAAGAAAAGGCGATCAAGGGTATCCATATAGGGTCAGAAGAGATTAAACTTTTGCTATTCGCAGATGATATGATTGTATATCTGGAAAACACCAGAGATTCTACTACAAATCTCTTAGAAGTGATCAAGGAATACAGCAGCATCTCAGGTTACAAAATCAACATTCATAAATCAGTAGCCTTTATATATACCAACAACAGTCAAGTTGAAAAATCAGTTAAAGACTCTATTCCATTCACAGTAGTGCCAAAGAAGATGAAATATTTGGGAGTTTATCTAACAAAAGACATGAAAGATCTCTGTAAAGAGAACTATGAAACTCTAAGAAAAGAAATAGCTGAAAATGTTAACAAATGGAAAAACATACCATGCTCATGGCTGGGAAGAATCAACATTGTTAAAATGTCCATACTACCCAAAGCAATATAAAATTTTAATGCAATCCCTATTAAAGCTCCAGTGTCATACTTTAAAGATCTTGAAAAAACAATGCTTCGTTTTTCATGGAATCAGAAAAAACCTCGAATAGCCAAGACATTACTCAGAAATGAAAACGAAGCAGGAGGAATCACGCTACCAGACCTCAGACTATGCTACAAATTGATAGTGATCAAAACATTATGGTACTGGCACAAAAACAGAGAAGTAGATGTCTGGAACAGAAGAGATGAATCCAGCTACTTACCATTATTTAATCTTTGAAAAGCTAATTAAAAATATTCAGTGGGGAAAAGATTCCCTATTTAACAAATGGTGCTGGGTGAACTGGCTCGCAACCTGTAGAAGACCGAAACTGGACCCACACCTTTCACCATTAACTGAGATAGACTCTCACTGGATCAAAGATTTAAACTTAAGACATGAAACTATAAAAATACTGGAAGAGAATGCAGGGAAAACCCTTGAAGAAATCAGTCTGGGCGAGTATTTTATGAGGAGGACCCCCTGGGCAATTGAAGCAGCTTCAAACATACACTACTGGGACCTAATCAAACTAAAAAGCTTCTGCACAGCCAAGAACACAGTAAGTAAAGCAAGCAAACAGCCCTCAGAATGGGAGAATTTTTGCAGTTTATGTCTTCGACAAAGGTTTAATATCCAGAATCCACAGAGAACTCAAACGTATAAGCAAGAAAAGAACAAGTGATCCCATTGCAGGCTGGGCAAGGGGTTTGAAGAGAAACTTCTCTGAAGAAGAGAGGCACACGGCCTACAGACATATGAAAAAATGCTCATCATCTTTAATCATCAGAGAAATGCAAATCAAAACTACTTTGAGATATCATCTAACTCCAGTAAGATTAGTGTATATCACAAAATCCCAAGACCAGAGATGTTGGCATGGATGTGGAGAAAAGGAAACACTTCTGCACTGCTGGTGGGAATGCAAATTAATACATTCCTTTTGGAAAGATATATGGAGAACACTTAGAGATCTAAAAATAAGATCTGCCGTTCAATCCTATAATTCTTCTACTAGCCAGAAGACCAAAATCACATCATAACAAAGATATTTGTACCAGAATGTTTATTGCAGCCCTATTCATAATTGCTAAGTCATGGAAAAAGCCCAAGTGCCCATTGATCCACGAATGGATTAATAAATTGTGGTATATGTACACCATGGAATATTATGCAGACTTATAGAAAGATGGAGACTTTACCTCTTTCCTGTTTACATGAATGGAGCTGGACATATTCTTCTTAATAAAGTATCTCAAGAATGGAAGAAAAATTACCCAATGTACTCAGCCCTACTATGAAACTAATTTAGGGTTTCATGACAGCTATAACCCAGTTACAACCTAAGAATAGGGGGTAGGGGGAAACGGAAGAAGGGACGGGGGATGTGGGTAGAGGGAAGGGGATTGGTGGAATTATACCTCCAGTGCATCTTACAAGGGTATATGTGAAACTTAGTAAATGTGGAATGTAAATTTCTTAGCACAATAACTAAGAAAATGCCAGGAAATCTATGTTAACCAGTGTGATGAAAATGTGTCAAACGTTCTATGAAACTAGTGTATGGTGCCCCATGATCACATTAATGTACACAGCTATGATTTAACAAAAATAAATAAATAAAAATTAAAAAAAAAGAAATTAACTGGTAAAAAAAAATAAGGAGGATTACATAATTGTTTTGAGTTAATTACCCTTGGCTATAAAGATCAATAACAGGTGGCGCCTGTGGCTCAGTCGGTAAGGCGCTGGCCCCATATACCGAGGGTGACGGGTTCAAACCCGGCCCCGGCCAAAATGCAACCAAAAAATAGCTGGGCGTTGTGGCAGGCACCTGTAGTCCCAGCTACATGGGAGGCTGAGGCAAGAGAATCGCTTAAGCCCAGGAGTTGGAGGTTGCTGTGAGCTGTGTGAGGCCACAGCACTCTACCGAGGGCCATAAAGTGAGACTCTGTCTCTATAAAAAAAAAAAAAGATCAATAACAAAGGTGGTGCCGTCTAAAGTCTGAGATTGGACAGGCAGCTGCTGGACAGGCGTCCCTGTAGCAGTATTTTAGTATAAGTTTGTGATAGCCTTTGTGCAAAGTTTTGGTTTTTGCAGATTCTTTTGTGATAGTTTTGCTATCAGGTATACAAGCCTGAGACCATTTCCTTTCATTACCTTCCCCAGCTCTATTTATCAGAGGTTTTGTTTTTTTATACAAGTGTTTCCATTCTGAGTCTGAAAATTTTTACAGTTGCTTATAGTTAACACTACTGTATGGAACACTTAAAAATGGTTAAGATAGAAAATTTTATTTTATGTGATTTTTTTACTACAAAAATAAAAATAAAACTACCATATGATCTAACAATACCCACTTCTGGTTATATCCAAAATAACTGAAAGTATGGCTTTCACTTCTTCTTTTTTTTCATTAAATCCTTTGTACATAGATTATAAATACATTTATGCCAATATGGGATTCAATGTGTTGATTATTTGTACATATTGGAGTGCTTACATCCTACTAAAAAACATAGCCTTCACCTCTTTTACCCAATTACAGGATTAAGACATTTGTGTTCTACACCTGTTATACCCCACTTTTACTGGCAATATGCTCCATAGATGTGGTCCCCCTACCAACCCTCCCTCTATCGACCCACCCCCCTCCCTTCCCCTCTCCCTCTCCTTCCCTCCTTCATCCTAGGCTATAGTTGTGTTTCATTTATCATATGCTTGTGTGAGTGATTGTAAATTGGTTTCACAGTAGTACTGAGTACACTGGATATTTTTTTTTCTATACCTGAGATACTTTACTAAGAAGAATTATTTCCAGCTCCATCCATGTAAACATAAAAGAGGTAAAGTCTTCATTTCTTTTTAATGCTGCATAGTATTCCATGGTATACATATACCACAATTTATTAATCCATTCATGGGTCTATGGGCATTTGGGCTTCTTCCATGACTTGGCAATTATGAATTGAACTGCAATGAACAATCTGGTGCAAATATCTTTATTGTCAAATGATTTTTGGTCCTTTGGATATACACCTAGAAGAGGAATTGCAGGATCAAATGGCAGGTCTACATTTAGATCCCTGACTGTTCTCCAAACTTCCTTCCAAAAGGAACGTACTAGTTTGCATTCCCTTCAGCAGTGCGGAAATGTTCCCCTTTCCCCACATCCATGCCAATATTTGTAGCTTTAGGATTTTGTTATGTGGGCTACTCTTAATGGAGTTAGATGTTATGTCAGAGTAGTTTTGGTTTGCATTTCTCTGATGATTAAGGACGATGAGCATTTTTTCATGTGTCTATAGACCATGCACCTATCTTCTTCAGAGAAGGTTCTGTTCATGTCTCTTGCTCACAATGAAATGGCATCATTTCTTTTGTTATTGTTTGTTTGTTTGTTTGTTTAGTAATTAGTTTGAGTTCTCTATGGATTCTGGTTATTAGAACTTTGTTGGAAATATAACTTGCAAATATCCTCTCCCATTCTGAGGGCTGTGTATTTGCTTTACTTAGTGTGTTCTTGGCAGTGCAAAAGCTATTTAATTTATCAGATGCCAGTAATGTATTTTTGATGTTGCTTCAATTGCCCGGGATGTCCTCCCGGGCAACTTTTTCAAGCATTTCCCCTGCACTCTCTCTAAGAATTTTTATTGTTTCATGTCTTAAGTTTAAGTCCTTTAACCAGTGATAGTAAATTTTTGTTAGAGGAGAAAGGTTTGGGTCCAGTTTCATTTTTCTTCAGGCCAGCAGACAATTCACTCAGCACTATTTGTTCAATAGGGAATCTTTCCCCCAATTTATATTTTTAATAGGCTTATCACAAATCAAATGACAGGGAGTTGGAGCAAGCTGATGGCCGAGTAACAGCTTCCTTGCAACTGGACACAGTGAGTCTGGGAGACAAGACTCCAGGCATCTCTGGTTGGTGGGATCTGCCCATAAACATCCCTTTGAGGACACAGGGAGTCAGTGAGAAACTTCTGGAACCCATGAGGAGGACAAAAGCAGTGGAAAACTGGCAAGTGGTTGTGTGTGTTTGTTAGGTCTAATCCTGCCGGCAGCTGTAAGTACAGCAACAGTGAGATTGCAGACTGGAAAGGCCTTACCTGTGAGCTGCATTGGTTTTTCTGGACGTGGCACTCAGTTGAACTACCTTGGGAGAACTTGGGCAAGAGTGCAGAGGACTTTAAGTGTTGTCTAGGGTCCTAGACTGAGCAGCTGAGGCAGACGAAGCTAATAGTGTTCGGCTATGGGCTGCGTGGAGCAACTGTGGGAGAAGTGCCCTGGCAAGTGCTGCCCTCTAGGGTTGCAGAGCAAGGATCAGGTGGGAGCTAGTAATCTAGTGACTGAGCCTAAAGGTGGGGACTGAGATGCCTTACAGCCTTACCCCTCAGGGGCATAAGTGAGTTTGGTTTTGGCACACTGGTTAAGTGAATAGCCACTTCAGGAGTGATGCCAGCAACAAGCACTTTCCTGGAAAAGCTTGAGCTTAGCCAAGTTTAGCAGTTTAAAGTGCCCTTTACCTGAGGTGAGGATAGATTTAGGATCTCCACCCTATGGGGTGTGAGAAATCATCAGAGGCCTCCAGTCTCCATCTCATACAGGCGTATCAGCATTTTGATTAATATCTCATACCCCAGAAGACCACCTGTGGCCCAGACAATATTCAGCAAGATATATATGCTGCTTTGTTTTTGATTTTTTTTTCTTTCTTTCTTTCTTTTTTCTGGTTGTTGTCGTTGTTTTGTTTTTTAATTTCAACATTTTCCCTATAGATTTTTCTTTCCTTTTTTTCTTTTCTTTCTTCATTTTTCGAGTTGAAATATAATTTCCCACTGCTGCCTTTTTCAACAATTAGAACTTCATTTATGGGCAGCGCCTGTGGCTCAGTCGGTAAGGCGCCAGCCCCATATACCAAGGGTGGTGGGTTCAAACCCGGCCCCGGCCAAACTGCAACCAAAAAATAGCCAGGCGTTGTGGCGGGCGCCTGTAGTCCCAGCTGCTCGGGAGGCTGAGGCAAGAAAATTGCTTAAGCCCAGGAGTTGGAGGTTGCTGTGAGCTGTGTGAGGCCACGGCAGTCTACAGAGGGCCATAAAGTGAGAGTCTGTCTCTACAAAAAAAAAAAAAAGAACTTCATTTATGCTAGTGTTTTTGCTCTGATTATTTGGTTTTTCCCCCCAATTTTATCGCATAAAGTTTTCTGTTTTCTTGTTCTGGTTTAATTTATAGCATTTTTGTCTTTCCTCTCTACTTGGTGGAGATGGGATACTGTGTCCAAACAGGCTAGCAAAAAGCTGCTGTCCTCAAGAGAACCATCCAACCTGGCACCCCCAGAAGTTGGGTTTTTTTTTAAGGTTGGGTCAAAGTACCCTACTGTACACCTATATTGCTCTGTCTCCCTCTTTCTGTGCTCCTCATAATTTTGTCAATATTCCATTTTACTCACTGCCCTTTCCTTTCTCTTTTTTATTTTCTTTCTTTTTTTTCCCCTTTCCTTTCTTTATTCCCTTCTTGCCCTTCAATCTTCTCATCTTTCTGGTTCTGTACAAAAAAGACTCATTGAAACTCTGGTCCAGAGGCACAGAAACTTAAAGAGCAAGATAAAGTGAAGGGAAAATTAGGGCAAGGAAACAGATAAAAGAAATCAATCATGAGGAAGAATCAGCAGAAAAATCCTGGCAACATGAAAAACCAGTCTACAGCAACACCCCCCCCCCCAAGGGAATGTGAGGTAGCTACTGCAGAGGATTCCACCTATAAAAAAGTGTTAGAAATGACAGAAAGGGAATTCAAAATACAGATGATGAAAACAATGAAGGAAATGATGGAAACAATGAAGGAAACTGCTGATAAAGTGGAAAATAACCTAAAGGAAATCCAAAAACATTATCAAATATGAGATGCACGATATGAAGAATATAGAAAGGATATAGCAGAGCTCAAGAAACTGAAGCAGTCAATTAGGGAACTTAAAGATGTAATAGAAAGTATCAACAATAGATTAGACCATGCAGAAGAAAGAATCTCGGAGGTAGAGAACAAAGCTCTTGAGATAATTCAGATAGTTAAAGAGGCAGAAAAGAAGAGAAAGCAGAATGTACATTGACAGAATTATGGGACTTTATGAAGCATTCAAGCATACGAGTTATAGGAATCCCAGAAGGGGAAGAAGAATGACCCAGAGAAATGGAAGCCATACTAGAGAATACTATAAATGAAAATTTCCCAAATATCACAAAAGATTCTGACACACTCCTTGCAGAGGGATATTGGACCACAGGTCACCTCAACTCTAACCAAGCTTCTCCAAGACACATTATGATGACCCTGTCCAAAGTCAAGACAAAAAAACAAAAACAAAAATAAAGTCAAGACAAAAGAAAAGATTCTTCAAGCTTCCAGGAGTAAGCACCAGTCAACCTACTGGGGCAAATCCATCAGGGTGACTTCAGACTTCTCTAATGAAACTTTCTGAGCAAGAAGACAATGGTCATCTACGTTTAATCTACTTAAACAGAACAATTTCCAGCCCAGAATTCTATATCCTGCTAAGCTAAGCTTTAAAATTGATGGAGAAATCAAATCATTTACTGATATACAAACATTGAGGAAATTTTCCATAACAAGCTCTACAGGAATATATCAACCTATTCTACACACTGACCATCACAATGGATCAACAGCAAAGTAAGAACACACTTTATGGGGACAAGACATGATTGCAAGAGGGACTTTACTTAACAATTGCAATCAGTGTAACCTGGCTTATTGTACCCAATGAATCCCCAACAATAAAAAAAAAGAAAAGAAAAGAAATTAAAGGACAGAACCTTAACTTCCACACTGATGCAAAATATAAAACTAAGCAATGAATTCTCACAAAATAAGATGGATAGAACACTACTATACTTACCCATTATCTCAATAAATATTAATGTCTTGAATTCCCCACTGAAGAGACATAGATTGGCTGACTGGATTAAAAAACACAAGCCATCTATTTCCTGTCTGCAGGAAACACACCTAGCTTCAAAAGACAACTTAAAATTCCAAGTTAAGGGTTGGAAGACAATTTTTCAGGCAAATGTAATTCAGAAGAAAAGTGGAGTTGCAATCTTATTTTCAGATACATGTGGATTTAAAGCAACTAAAGTCAAAAAAGACAAACATGGTCGCTTTACATTGATCAAGGGGAAAGTATGAGAAAAAGACGTTTCCATTCTAAATATTTATGCACCCAATTTAAATGCTCCCAGATTCTTGAAACAGACTTTACTCACTCCGAGCAATATGATATCCTATAATACCATAATAACAGGGGACTTTCACACCCCTTTTACAGAGCTGGACAGATCCTCAAAACAGAAATTAAACAAAGATATAAGGGACTTAAATAAGACCCCAGAACAACTGTGCTTGATAGACACACGTAGAACACTCAATCCCAAAGATAAAGAATATACATTCTTCTCATTGCCCCATGGAACATTCTCCAAAATTGATAATGTCCTAGGACACAAAACAAACCTCAACAGAATCAAAAGAATTGAAACATTACCTTGTATTTTCTCAGACCACAAGGCACTGAAGGTGGAACTCAACTCCAATAAAAAAGTTGAACCCCCCACAAAGGCATGGAAATTAAATAACCTTCTGTTGAATGACAGTTGGGTGCAGGAAGAAATAAAACAGGAAATCATTAACTTCTTAGAGCTTAACAACAATGAAGACACAAGCTACCAAAACCTGTGGGATACTGCAAAAGCAGTTTTGAACAGAACGTTTATCTCTTTATATGCCTACATTTGAAAGAGAGCACATCAACAAACTCACAAGCCATCTCATGGAATTGGAAAAAGAAGAACAATCTAACCCTAAACCCAGCCAAAGAAAAGAAATTTCCAAAATTAAATCAGAGATCAATGAAATTGAAAACAAAAGAATCATTCAAAAATTAATAAAACAAGGAGTTGGTTTTTTGAAAAAATAAATAAAATAGATAAACCTTTGGCCAGACTAACTAGATATAGAAAAGTAAAGTCTCTAGTAACCTCAATCAGAAATGGTAAAGAGGAAATAACGATTGATGGCACAGGCATACAAAAGATCATCTCTGAATACTACCAGAAACTCTATGCCCAGAAATATGACATGTGAAGGAAATGGATCAATATTTGGAATCACACCCTCTCCATAGACTTAGCCCAGAAGAAATAGAGCTCCTGAACAGGCCAATTTCAAGCACTGAGATTACAGAAACAATAAAAAAGCTTGCAACAAAATAATGCCCTGGTCTAGATGGCTTCACACCAGAATTCTATCAAACCTTCAAGGAAGTGCTTATTCCCATACTGCAGAAATTATTCCAAAAAATTGAGGAGGAAGGAACCTTCCCAAAAATGTTCTATGAAGCAAACATCACCCAGATACCAAAACCAAGAAAAGACTCAACTAAAAAGGAGAATTTCAGACCAATTTCACTCATGAATATAGATGCTTAAATTCTCAACAAAATCCTAGCCAATAGATTACAGATTATCATTAAAAAAGTCATACATCATGGTCAAGGAGGTTTCATCCCAGCGATGCAAGCCTGGTTTAACATACACAAGTCCATAAACGTTATCCACCGTATTAACAGAAGCAAAAATAAAGACCATATGATCCTCTCAATAGATGCAGGAAAAGCATTCGATAAAATCCAGCATCCTTTTCTAATTAGAACACTGAACAGTATAGGCATACATGGCACATTTCTGAAAATCATCAAAGCTATCTATGACAAACCCACAGCTAATACTTTACTGAATGGAGTAAAACTGAAAGCTTTTCCTCTTAGAACTGGAACCAGACAAGGTTGTCCTCTATCACCATTACTATTCAACATAGGGCTGGAAGTTCTATCCAACACAATTAGGAAGACAAGGAAATAAGGGGAATCCTAATGGGAGTAGAGGAGGTCAAACTCCCTCTTTGCTGATGACATGATCTTATACTATAGAATCCCAAAGACTCAACCACAAGACTCCTGGAGGTCATCAAAAAATGCAGTAATGTCTCAGGATATAAAATTAATGGCCACAAGTCAGTTGCCTTTGCATACGCCAACAGCCTCTCAAGATGAGAGGCTAATTAAGGACACAACTCCCTTCACCATAGCTTCAAAGAAAATGAAATACCTAGGAATATACCTAACAAAGGAGGTTAAGGACCTCTATAAATAAAATTATGAAATCTTAAGAAAGAAAATAGCAGAGGATATTAACAAATGGAAGAATATAAACATAAAGCTGAGGGCATCACCATATAAGATTTTAGGCTGTACTACAAAGCTATAGTGGTCAAGCATGGTACTGGCAGAAAAATAGAGACATAGACATTTGGAATTGAATCAAAAAACAGGAAATGAAACTAACATCTTACAACCACCTAATCTTGGGTAAACCAAATAAGAACATACCTTAGGGGAAAGATTCCCTATTCATTAAATGGTGCTGGGAGAACTGGATACTCACATGTAAAAGACTGACACTGGACCCACACCTTTCTCCACTCACAAAAATTGATTCAAGATGGATAAAGGACTGAAATTTAATGCATGAAACAATAAAAATCCCCAAAGAAAGCATAGGAAAAACACACGGAAGATATTGGCCTGGGGAAAGACTTCATGAAGAAGACTGCCATGGCAATTGCAACAACAAAAACAAACAAATGGGACTTAATTAAACTGAAAAGCTTCTGTACAGCTAAGGAGACAACAACCAAAGCAATTAAACAACCTACACAATGGGAAAGGATTTTTGCATATTTTGAATCAGACAAAAGCTTGATAACTAGGATCTATATAGAACTCAACTTAATCCACATGAAAAAATCCAACAATCCCACATATCAATGGGCAAGAGACATGAATATAACCTTTCCTAAAGAAGACAGATGAATGGCTAATAAACATATGAAAAAATGCTCATCGTCCCTCACTATTAGAGAAATGCAAATCAAAACCACCCTGAGATACCATCTAACTACAGTGAGAATGATCCACATCACAAAATCTGAAAACTGCAGATGCTGGTGTGGATGTGAAGGGAAGGGAAGACTTTTATACTGCTGGTGGGACTGCAGACTAATACAATCCTTTTGGAAAGAAGTATGGAGAAACCTCAAAGAACTGAAGCTAGACCTTCCATTTGATCCTGCAATCCCATTACTGGGCATCTACCCAGAAGGAAAAAAATCCTTTTCTCATAAAGACACTTGTACTAGACTTTTAGTTGCAGCTCAATTTACAATTGCCAAAATGTGGAAACAGCCTAAATGCCTAAATGCCCACCAACCCAGGAATGGATTCATAAGCTGTGGTATATGTACACCATGGAATACTATTCAGCCATTAATAAAATGGAGACTTTACAGCCTTTGTATTAACCTGGATGGAAGTGTAACACATTATTCTTAGTAAAGCATCACAAGAATGGAGAAGCATGAATTCTATGTACTCAATTTTGATATGAGGACAATTAAGGACACAGTGGGGGTGAGGGAAGGGGAGAGCAGAGAGAAAGAAGGAGGGAAAGGTGGGGAAAGGAAGAACAGAGAAAGAGAAGGAGGGAGGGGTGGGGCCTTGTGTGTCACACGTTTTGGGGACAAGACACGATTGTAAGAGGGACTTTACCTAACAAATGCAATCAAATCAGTGTAACCTGCTTTCTTGTACCCTCAATGAATCAAATGACGATTAAAAAAAAAAGTCAAATGACGATAAGTGTCTGGGGTCACCTCTTTGTCTTCAATTCTGTTCCATACATCTACCTCTCTATTTTTGTGTCAGTATCATGCTGTTTTGATCACTATCAATTTCTAGTAGTCTCAAGTCAGGAAGCTTGTTTCATCCCAATTTGTTTTTATTTCTGAGTAATGTCTTGGCTATTAGATGTTTTTTCTGTTTCCATATAAAATGAAGTACTAATTTTTCCAGTTCTTTAAAGTATGACAGAGGTTCTTTAATAGGGATCGCCTTAAATTTGTACATTGCTTTTAGGTAGTATAGACATTTTAACAATGTTGATTCTTCCCAGACATGAGCATGGTATATTTTTCCATTTGTTGACATCTTCAGCTATTTCTTTTCTCAGGGTTTCATGGTTCTCTTTATAGAGATCTTTTGCATCCTTAGTTAGATACACTCCCAGATATTTCATCTTCTTTGGCACTACTATAAAGGGAATTGAGTCCTCGATTGTTTTTTCCCCTTGACTATTGTTGGTACATATAAAGACTACAGATTTGTGAGTGTTAATTTTGTAACCTGAGACATTGCTGTATTCCTTGATTACTTCTAGGAGTTTTGTAATTGATTCCCTGGGGTTTTCCAGGTATATAATCATGTCAACTGCAAAGAGTGACAGTTTGATCTCCTCTGGTCCTATTTGGATCCCCTTGATTACCTTCTCTTGCCTGATTGTGGTGGATAAGACTTCCATTATAATATTAAAAAGCAGTGGAGACAATGGGCATCCTTTCCTGGTTCCTAATCTGAGTGAAAATTATTTCAATTTTACTCCATTCTATATGATATTGGCTGTGGGTTTGTTATAGATGACCTCTATAAGTTTAAAAAATGTTCCTTCTATACCTAGTTTCTTAAGCGTTGTAATCAAGAAAGGATGTTGGATGTTGTCAAAAGCTTTTTCTGCATCAATTAAGAGAATCCTATGGTCTTTGTTTTTCAGTTTGTTTATGTGATGCATTATATTTATGGACTTACGTATATTGATCCATCCTTGGGACCCTGGAAGAAACCCACCTGGTCATGATGTATAATTTGTTTGATGTGTTGTTGGATTTTGTTTGCTAGGATCTTATTGTATATTTTTTGCATCAATAGTCATTATAGATATTGGTCTATAATTTTCTTTTCTGGTTGGGTCTTTTCCTGGTTTGGGTATCAGGGTGATATTTGCTTCATAGAATGTGTTGGGAAGAATTCCTTCTTTTTCTATGTTTTGGAAAAGGTTAGGTAATATAGGTACTAGTTCCTCTTTAAAGGTTTGGTAGAATTCTGATGTGAAGTCTTCTGGTCCCAGGCTTTTCTTTTGGGGGAGATTTCTTATAGTTGATGCTATCTCAAAACTTGTTATAGGCTTGTTCAACATTTCCACTTCTTTCTGGCTAAGTCTAGGAAGGTGGCATGTTTCCAAGTACTGATCTATTTCCTTCAGATTTTCATACTTCTGAGAATAGAGTTTTATGTAATATTCATTAAGGATTTGTTGCATTTCTGAGGAGTCTGTTGTTATTTGGCTTTTATCATTTCTGTTTGATGAAATTAGGGATTTTACTCTTCTACTTCTGGTTAGGTTAGCCAAAGGTTTATCTATTTTATTGACCTTTTCAAAAACCAACCCTTTGGTTTATCAGTTTTATGATTCTTTTGTTTTCAATTTCATTTAGTTCTGTTCTAATTTTAGTTATTTCTTTTCTTCTGCTGGGTTTAAGGTTCGAATGTTCTTCCTTTTCCAGTTGCTTGAGATGTCCCATTAAGTTGTTGACTTCCTCTCTTTCTGTTCTCTTGAGGAAGGCTTGCACACTATAAATTTCCCTCTTAGGACTGCCTTTGTGGTATCCCAGAGGTTATGATAGTTCATGTCTTCATTATCATTTTGTTCCAAAAATTTGGTAATTTCCTTCTTAATTTAATCTATGCCCCAGCTATCATTCAGCATGAGGTTATTTAGTTTCCATGCTTTTGTATGCATACACTGATTCCTTTGTTACTGAGTTCAACTTTTATTCTATGATGATCTGAGAAAATACAAGGAATGATTTCTATTCCTTTAAATTTGCTGAGGTTAGACTTGTGACCTAAGATGTGATCAATTTTGGATGATGATCCATGGGCTGATGAGAAGAATGTGTATTCAGTTTTGTTAGGATGAAATGTTCTGTAGATGTCTGTTAGATGCAAATGTTGAATAGTTAGGTTTAAGTCTAAAATTTCTTTGCTTAGCTTCTTTTTGGAGGATCCATCCAACACTGCCAGAGGAGTGTTAAAATCCCCTACAATTATGGTACTAGAGGTAATCAGATTGCTCATCTTAGTTAGAGTTTCTCTTATAAATTGAGGTGCATTCTGGTTGGGTGCATAAATGTTGACAATTGAAATCTCATCATGTTGAGTGTTGCCCTTAACAATATGAAATGACCATCCTTATCCTTCCTTACATTGGTTGGTTTAAAGTGTATTGTATCTGCAAATAAAATTGCAACACCTGCTTTTTTCTGATTTCCATTTGCCTGAATTATAGATGACCATCCCTTCACCCTGAGTCTATGTTTATCTTTTAAGGTAATGTGAGATTCTTGAATACAGAAATATCTGGCCTGAGTTTCTGTATCCAGTCAGCCAACCTGTGCCTCTTTAGAGGACAGTTTAAGCCATTCACATTAATTGAGAGTATTGATAAGCCAGATAGTATTTTGGGTATCAAGTTTTTCAAAAGTCCAGTGGACTGTTTTAATTCTTTCACCATTGTGGAAGTTGGAATTTGATTAAAAGTTTCTGAGTGAGTTTACTTTTGTGGTGGAGGATTGTGCTGGTCATTATGGAGGATAGGTCTGAGAATATCCTGGAGATCTGGGAATGATGGCTACAGCTTTTTCCCTATATCTTTGCAAAGGACCCGTACAGTATTACAGTCTGAGGTTGAGGAAAACTGCTTGTTGTGGTGCGGTTAGGTGACTCTGTCTTGCATTCTGCTGATTCTTGTCTGATCCTAGTGGATCAGCGACTCTGGTGAAGTCTTAGCTGTGGAGAAATACAAGCAAGTAAGACAGCCCACCCCCCATGGACGTCTACTGGAAGAGGAAAATCAACCCTTCCTGTTACCACACAACCAAGTTATCATCCAAGAGGGGCTTTGGGAGATTGTCCCAGGTTAGGAGTTCCAAACCAATTGACCCAGTCAGTATGAACTCTCAAGTGGGAGAGTTCAAAAGGTCTCCAGCAACTAGATGGCAGAGGTCTACTAGCTGCTCAAATTTTGTTGGCTCTGATGCTCTCTGGAATCAAAAGCCCACCCGGTAGCAGAGTTGGACCAGGCTTCTGAGTCTCTTTCTCCACTTTGCTCCTCTTTCACACCCAATCACGGGTGACTCAACAGGATTGAGGTCCTGTTCCCTCCAATAAGCAGATGTACTGGGAGTTTGCACCTGTCAGAGCCAAATGAAGGTCAATGTCCCCACAGTTCTGCCACTACCCTCTGCTACCAGCCAGCTGGGGGAGCTGAGGGCTGCCTGCCTCAGGTACTCAGTAGCCACTGGTGAGTGTTCTACTTGAACTCAGTTTAATCCTGTGGGTATTAGGTCAGCCAATGCTTTTTTCCCTCAGCCACTGAACCTTTCCCCTTGTTGCTCTGCAGCACCAGTATCTCTATAGAGTGAGTTCTGGTTTCCTCTGGCAGTCCTCAGAGTTGAGGAGGTGTCTCTCCAAGATTAGACCCCAGTGGGATCTCTCTATTGTTGCTGGATCTTTGTGGGAAGTGACCCGGTGCAGCTGCCAGACCACTGCCACAGCCAGGGAGTTCTGGCTGTAAGAGCAGCTCCAGGATTGTGGGGCACACTGATCCAGCAGCAGGGCTGGGGAGGCGGCACTCAGTTCTAGTAGTCCCTGGTGTCTGGTGACCTGGCAAAGAGAGCCTGGGCTCATGACTCTAGCCAGGCAGGGGTGCAGCATGGAGGTAGGGAGGGAGCAGGGAGCAGGGCACGGGAAGACTGGCTCTAGCAGTCGGTCAGGTGGGGGGCAGGGTGCAGGAAGCACAGCTCTGGCAGTCTCAGGCTGGGCAGGGGACTGGGCACAGGACGTGTGGCTCTAGCAGTCTCAGGCTGGGCAGGAGGCAGGGAGCTTGGTCTGGCAGGGGTAGGGGACACTGTTCTTGAGCCTCTTCCCACAGTCTCTGCAGGGGTTAGGTTTCTGGTTCATCGGGCAAGGGGGAAAGGGGGGACTGGAAGTTCAGAATGGCAGGGAAAACATTAGTTCAATTTTTCTCCCTGTCAAGGGAGTGTTTGGCGTCTCACCAGGGTTCCTCTGGGGAAGTAGACCTCACTTCTTACAGCTCTCACCTGTGGGGTGAGACAAAAGGTCCTCAGTTCACAGCTTGCCTATAGAAAACCTACAGGAGCAAACAAAGAGAAAAAAAAAAACACAACTTTCTTGGGGGAGAGGATGGACACTTTTCCTTTGGGATGAATTTTGTACCTGAAATTTGCTTTCTTGGAGTTGCAGCTTGCCTCAGCAGAGGTGACCTGCAGATATCACCCTTCTCTCTTGGCTGGGCTCCCAGTCTTCAGCTTAATTGGGTACTTTCTGGACATTATCTTTCCCTCTGGATGGGAGCTTCTGTCGGAGGCTGTCTCTAGTTGGCCATCTTGCTCCTCCCCCCAGCCTTCACTTCTTATGATAATGACCCGGACTTTGCACATCCAGATACAGCTCCTTTTTGATTGTCCAGAACTTAGTCATAGGCCATACTTACTACATGATAAGTCTGGAAGTACACTGATTGGGTATGTTTCTTCATTTGTTTTCTCTGGTTGTATAACCAATTATCATAACCTCAGCAACCTAACATAACACACATTTATTATCTCACAGTTCCTGTGGATCATGACTCCTGGCGAGGTTCTCCTGGTCCTCTGCTCAGGACCTCACTATGCTGACATCAAGGCATTGCACACCCTATGTTTTCATCTGGACCCTTGACTGGATAAATTCATTTTCAAGCTCATTAAGATTGTTGCAAAATCTCTGCACTTTTGCCATGTAACATCATCTAATCACAGTAGTAAATCATATCCCATTTACAAGTCCTGCCACACTCAGAGAAGGCTTTATATAGGGTGCACATTGGACTTAAGAGTGTTACAAGTGATCTTAGAATTTAGCCTATCTCAGTGTCCATTTTGCCAACCAAATATTAAATATTTTGTCATTACATAAGAAGCAGGAAATAGACATTGGAGGAGACCTAATAGTTGCTCACCCTTTTGGCAACTCAAAACCTATGTGCCCTCTTTTAATAATACACAGAACATGTTTATTCCTTCTCAAGGGCAAAAACTTTAAGTCTTATTAGGAACTCCATGCAGCTCATGGTCTAGTATTTCTGAGTGATAAGCAGTCTTCTTCATCATTTCTAGATGTGGCTTCCAGCACTCTGGCATCCTATACAGTTAAAAATAAATTATATATACCTTCCCATTCACACATATCTATTACATGATGAAGGATCAGAAACAGGTTAACAGAAATAAAAATTCATATTCAAAAAAGGAAAGAATGAGAAGTAGTTGCTAACCTGTAGAAATCGGACAATCCTTCCGGGTAGGAATTATAAACACTCTGTTTGAGCAATAAATTTATTATTTAGCTCATTTGTCAATACATGTTTCTCTTTTCTGGAAAGGATAACTTTGTTCCTTATACTCTGTGGTCCCTTGCTGGAAAGCTTTTCCTTGCCCATTTTGCTCCCAGATAATTTTGAAGTAGATGTTAGAGAGAATTCATTCTGTACAGAGGCCAAGAATTTACTCTCATGCCTCCATCTTCCTGAGGCAGGCCTGTAGGTTTTCAGGTTGCTTTAGCAGTCAAATAACCATAAGCTTTGGTAGCATAGATTAAAGCATCATTGCCAATATACATTCATCAGAAACTTAGGCATTTGGTTCATGTTTATGGTCAACTGTATGCATACACACCACAGTCAAAGATTCCTGTTAGAATAGTTTAATGTTTGAAACATGTTTGCCTTCTCTGTACTGGCTTCTGTACTCTGTTAGTTATTTTAAATAGAAAAGCCTATAAAATGGAGCTAGATTCCTATAAAATCATGAAAGAGGTGAAAAAGTAGGCTGTAGGTAGGACCTTCAGGAATGATTCTCAGAATGACATAGCTGAATAGGCTTTCTAAGGGAACAGACTTTACAGTGTGTGCCTAGATGAGGAAGGCATGGATTTGGGGTATTGCCACTGGAACTGATACACTTGCTATATATAAGCTACAATCCAGGGATCAAGGAATAGAGACCTTCAAGGCTAGCAATCAGCCAAAAAATCAAATAGCCTCTACTTCACTACCATTTTCCAAGTATTTTGTGAATATATCTAATCAACAGAACTGACGTTACATACAGATTTTTGTATACAAGGAAGGTGAGGAAATGTATTCTGCAGCTTTCCAGTCCCTGTGGTTTCAGAAAGCACACTAGAAAGAGTATGTAAAGTTCTGGTGCCATCCACTATATCCATTACAATTCATCCCTTTGGCCATTCCACTTTCATAAACCACACTCTACAGACACTTAAACTTCCAGGTAATAATTGCAACAACATACGCTTCCAGTCACAATGAAACTAGTCATGACATAGATAAAAACATACTGACTCTCCAAAGGGAAAATCTAAAGTCTTATCAGTCGCTGTGTCTATCTCTGAGTGATGTTTACTGCTTTTCTACTTAAATCTAAACCAAAAACATTATGGGATTGGATAGTAATATTAAAATTGTTAAATAATAAAATTAACCAGTTATATAAAATAGTAGGGGAAAGAGATAAATATAGACATAGCAAAGCGAAGAAAAAAACATGAGTATCTTTTATAGTCCTTATTTCTGCAGTTCATCACCAAGACTTATTTATAATTCTTTCTTCTATAACTCCTTTGTGTTCCCTTTCTCCTCCTTTACTACTTCAGCTAGTTGGGGTCCTTTGCTTTTTTTAGGTAACCTGAATCTTGGTTTCTGAGTGAACACATGGAATTCCTGCCTGTGTTGTGTTGTGGTATTTTATTAACTTGTATTATTGACTAAAACAAACAGTTAAAGGAAGCACTTCCAGAAGGTCCCCTGAGTTTTACCTATAATTTTTCTTGTCCTTATTAGGTTGCTCAACACCTCATTTCCTTTTGATAATAGAGATCAATCAATAGTGATTCAGAAACTCCTTTTTTTACATATTAATTCAATTATATTGGGATCTTAGAATGGTCTGATGGAAGTCTTAACTTCTACTTTGGTGAGATCATTGTTATTTCCCCTAGTGATATTTTCCATCCCTCAAGTATTAATAAATCTAATCAAGCAAAGAAATAAATGGGATATGAGAATAAATATTTTGCAAATGTTTTTGAGTATAATAGTGGTCAAATCCATTCTCACTTCCACACTTTGAGTTATAGCTCCTTGTATATTTATGGGGAAAAGAGCACGATATATTCCCAACTGTCTCAGGAGATGTCTTGTGTTCATAGGGAAGAACATTAATCCTATAAGATACAGTCTCTCGGTCAGTGTCATAACTCCAGTCTTCCATATACATTCATAATTCTGTTAATACCAATTTCTTCTGGCAATAAGGCATGTAGTGAATTCAGAGGACGTTTCACATTGTCTCACTTTAACTGTAAAACAGGTTGTTCAAATGCAGTGTTGTGCTGGATACCACAGCTGCAAATAGACATTTAGTAATTTCAAGGAAGTTAATGCTGGGCAAAAGCATGGCAGGCAAAGAAGACAAGTCTATATCCAAGTCTGTTCCTCTGAGGACAAATCACTGCTCACTTCGTAGTGGCAGAGATTAATGTAATCCATCTGGTACCAGGCGCCTGGCTGCTCCCTCTCAGGCATGCTACCCTGTGGGGAACTCAGCATTGGTTCTTCTTGTTGGCAGGTTAGGCAATGGAGGTAGCTGTATTAGTTTTATTGAAAGAAAGTTTATATTTTTCAGTTTATCTTCAGCTCAGTTCTGTTCATCATGGCCATTTTGTTTAAAAGATCATTGAGCAAATAAATACAACAGTGGCAGGAAAAAGAGGCTCACTCAACATCAACAAAATTGGACGTTTTGTCACCAGATTATTGAAAGCCTTATCTCTTGTGGGTAACTTTTAGTGTGCATTCATATGGAACACAAATTTCTCACACTCCAAGATGTTCATCTACAAACTCTTCCTCATATTTCCTTGTCCTTAGTTTGTCAGTGTGATTCCTTCCACTTGAACATCTGGCCAAACGGTCTGGCACTGAGATTCTGACCATGTCTCTCTATAAGCAGAGTGAGCAACAATAGAGATCTCACTAGCACAAGGCAGAAACTAGAATTCCATTTAATGTATTTTAAATTCAGAGTAAAAGATGATAGAATAACTCAGAATAATACCATAAATGGTGGACAGAACTACAATAAAAATGCACAAATGTGAATCTATATTTCAGTGACAAGTGAATCTATAAAAGTAAATATTTTGCAAAATCAGCCAAAAAATTGCAAAAATTTGGAGTACAGTAATAAATATGGGTGGTTATATTTGCCAAAGGTCACCACACAAATATACCTCATCCCACTTCTTTTTCTTAAAATACAATATTGACAAATCTCCATCAGAATATAGAATCTATATCTTCTCCATTTGAAACTGGGTGAGCCCATGACTACCGAACATGTGACATTTTGTGAATTCTGATGCTAGGTCATAAAAGACGTGGTTTTCACTTCTTTCCTTCCTACTCCCCAATACTTACCCTGGGAACCCAGTCTGAGGATATCATGAGGGTAACAGGTCTCTTGGAAATGTCATGTGTAGGTGTTCCAGCAAATAATCAATGTCAACCAGCTAATGTCCTCACCAACATCCACATCAACTACCAGATAGGTGCATGAACAAACATTCACACGATTCCAGCCCCCAGCCACTGAGTCACCCTCAGCCTTTGAGTTATTGAACTGAGGCCCAAGGTCCACTGGAGCAGAGAAAACTTATGCCCTGTATGCACTGTATACAATATGTGAGCGGAATAAATGTTTTACACCACCAAATTTTAGGGTGATTTGTTACATAGCAACAGATAACCAGAAAAGTAACATATACATATATATGTTAAAGAGTGTTCATTAAAGACATACACCTACCCATACAAAGAAATAGTTGAATTGTCCATTATAAAATATTACACTAAATACAGCTATTCACAATCTCCAAGATACATTTTTAGACCATTTAACATCTCCAAGCTTCCTACTATGTGAATTTAGAACATTTAACTTCTAAATGCTCCACAGGCTGGGCGCAGTGGCTCATGCCTGTAATCCTAGCACTCGGGAAGGCTGAGGTGGGTGAATCACTTGAGCTCATGGCCTGAGCAAGAGCCAGACCCCATCTCTAAAAGTAGCTGGGCATTGTGGAAGGCTCCTATAGTCCCAGTTACTGGGGAGGCTAAGGCAAAGGAATCACTTGAGCCCAAGAGTTAGACCAAGGGTGACAAAGTGACATGCTGTCTCAAAAAAAAAAGAAAAAGAACATTTAACTTCTCTGAGCTATATACACATTCATGACAAAATTAAGTGAGATGATATGTAGTACTTATAAGGGCATAAGTATGTTGTATGGCAAGTTATGTATGTTCCATGAAGAGTAGTTCTCTAGTTAATTCATTAAAAGAAAAGAGAGACATACCGTGTAGGTCAGACCAAAGAATACCAGAGGACTGAGCACAAATGAAATTATGGTGGTAATTGAAAACCCTGGTGAATAGTTTTTTCTGGTGATCTCAGAGACATATTAATATCAACAGACTGAACTACTTGAAACACATTTTGGGGGGGGCAGAACTGTGTCTGTGTTTGAATCTATCTCATTTTTTCAGGTATTAAGATCCCTATGATTGTGATTTAATCTAGCAACTGCCACTTTTGCATTAAATTAATTTGTCTCCATTAGATCACAGTTCATAAACTACCCAGCTCTGGGCATGTTGCTTTCCTTCTTTGATTCATCAAAATTGCATTCACATTCATGGCATTTTCAAGACTACTTGAAAGACTGCTTCAAACACTGGGAAGCAGGTGAAAGATTTCTGGCATTGTGGGAAGGATGAATTTGTCCTGGAAGAGATTACATCTTGATGTATTGCTATTGAATTCTGCCGGAAAGTGTTGTATGAACTGTCAAGCTTTGGAACTTGCTTTCAGTGTCTGATGTTGGGTATCTAATGTATATCACATTTATGTCGTGTGAGTCACTTACACTTTCAAGGTTGCCTCCTACATTTCTGCTTCAACTCCTGACAACTGGAGGGAATGTGAGACAACCACCTCTCCTTGACCTTAAATGAATTTGTGTTTTAGACTGAAAAGTAATCAAAACCCACATCTTCAGTTAGGGTTGCAATCACTTTGAAACATTCAGACTTGAAGATAAAATTGAGTAAAAATGACATGAAGACTTTATTTATTTATTTATTTATTGCTTCTTTCTCCCTTGTCACAGCCAGCTGATTTTAATGTATCTTGACTAACAACTTTTCATCTTAATATTAATGTTCTCAAACTTCCTTTAAATCTTTGCTCAAATGTTTCCTACTGCAGCCCTAACTTGAATTTCCTATTTAAAATTTTATAGACACCCTTGGAGTTGTTTCTTGTACCTTCCTCTGTTTTTTATTTTTCATACTACTTATTACCTTCTGCTTGTCATGTAATGCACTTATTTGTAATGTCTATGTGTATTATATGTGGCCCTTCGCTAGTACAAAACTCCATAAAGGAATCCATGGTTTTACCGAGCAAAGTGTCCCACATATCTACAAGAGGGCTTGGCACAAAGTAGGCTTTCAATAAATATATATTTGAATGGATGAATATATCGCATTGGTGCCTTCAAGAAAAAAAAATTTTATTATTAAATCATAGCTGTGTACATTAATGCGATAATGGGGCACCATTCACTGGTTTTATAGACCATTTGGCACATTTTCCTCACCCTGGTTAACATAGCCTTCCTGGCATTTTCTTAGTTATTGTGTTAAGACATTTACATTCTACATTTACTAAGTTTCACACATACCCTTGTAAGATGCACCGCAGGTGTAATCCCACCAATCACTCTCCCTCCGCCCACCTCCCTCCTCCCTCCCCTTTCTTTCTCCCTTCCCCCATTCTTAGGTTATAACTGAGTTATAGCTTTCATGTGAAAGCCATAAATTAGTTTCATAGTAGGGCTGAGTACATTGGATACTTTTTCTTCCATTCTTGAGATACTTTACTAAGAAGAATATGTTCTAGCTCCATCCATGTAAACATGAAAGAGGTAAAGTCTCCATCCTTCTTTAAGGCTGCATAATATTCCATGGTGTACATATACCACAATTTATTAATCCATTAGTGGATCGATGGGCACTTGGGCTTCTTCCATGACTTAGCAATTATGAATTGGGCGGCAATAAACATTATGGTAGAAATATTTTTGTTATAATGTGATTTTTGGTCTTCTGGGTATATACCTAGTAGAGGAATTATAGGATCAAATGGGAGGTCTACTTTGAGTTCTTTGAGGGTTCTCCATACTTTCCTCCAAAATGGTTGTATTACTTTGCAGTCCCAACAACAGTGTAAAAGTGTTCCCTTCTCCCCACATCCATGCCACCATCTGCACCTTTGAGTTTTTGTGATGTGGGCCATTCTCACTGGGGTTACATGATATCTCAGGATGGTTTTCATTTGCATTTCTCTGATAATTAGGGGTGATGAGAATTTTTTCATATGCTTGTTCGCCATTCATCTGTCTTCTTTAGGGAAGGTTCTAGTCATGTCTCTTGCCTATCGATATAAGGGATTATTGGCTTTTTGTTGTTGTTATTGCTTAATTTGAGTTCTCTGTATATTGTAGTTATCAAGCTTTTGTCTGATTCATAATATGCAAATACATTTTCCCATTCTGATGTTTGTCTGTCTGATTCGGTTGTTGTCTCCTTAGCTGTACAGAAGCTTTTCAGTTTAACTAAGTCCCATTTGTTTATTTTTGTTGTTGTTACAATTGCCCCAAGTCTTCTTCATAAAATCTTTCCCCAGGCCAATATCTCCAAATGTCTTCCCCACACTTTCTTTAAGGATTTTTATTGATTCATGTCTTAGATTTACAACTTTTAACCATCTTGAATCAACTTTAGTGAGTGGAGAAAGGTGCAGGTCCAGTTTTAGTCTTTTGCAAGTGGTTATCCAGTTCTCCCGGCACCATTTATTGAATAGGGATTCTTTCCCCCAGTGAATGTTCTTGTTTGGTTTATAAAAGATCAGGTAGGTGTAAGACGTTTGTTTCATCTCATGGTTTTCTATTCTATTCCAGATGGCTATGTCTCTATTTTTGTGCCAATACCATGCTGTTTTGATCACTATGGCCTTGTAGTACAACCTAAAGCCTGGTAGGCTAATGCACCTGGCCTTGTTTTTATTACTAAGACTTGCCTTAGCTATACGAGGATTTTTTTCTGGTTCCATACAAAATGAAGAATTATTGGTATTTTAATAGGAATGGCATTGAATCTGTAGATTTGTTTGAGAAGTATAGATATTTTAACAATGTTGATTCTTCCCAGCCATTAGCATGGTATGTTCTTCCATTTGTCAGTATCTTCTGCTATTTCTTTTCTTAGGGTTTCATAGTTTTCTTTATAGAGGTCCTTCACCTCTTTTGTTAGGTATATTCCTAGGTATTTCATTTTTTCTTTTTTTTTGAAGCTACTATGAAGGGAATTGTGTCCTAAATTAGCTTCTCGTCTTGGCTGTTATTGGCATATACGAAGGCTACTGATTTGTGGACATTGATTTTATATCCTGAGACATTGCTGTATTTTTTTTTGATCACTTCCAGGAGTCTTGTGGTTGAGTCTTTGGGGTTCTCTAAGAATAAGGTCATATTGTGAGCAAAGAGGGAGAGTTTCACTTCCTCTTCCCCCATTTGGATGCCTTTTATTACCTTCTCTTGCCCAATTGTATTGGCTAGAATTTCCAGCACTATGTTCAATAGTAGTGGTGGTAGAGGACAACCTTGTCTTGTTCCAGTTCTGAGTGGAAAAGCTTTCAGTTTTACTCCATTTAGTATAATATTAGCTGTGGGTTTGTCATAGATGGCTTCAATCAGTTTAAGAAATGTACCATTGATGCCTATATTCTTTAGACTTCTAGTTAGAAAAGGATGTTAAATTTTATCATATGCTTTTCCTGCAACTATTGAGAGAATCATATCATCTTTGTTTTTGCTTCTGTTGATATTGTGAATTACGTTTGTGGACTTGTGTATGTTAAACCAGCCTTGTGTCCCTGGGATGAAAACTACTTGATCATGATATATGACTTTTTTAATGAGAAGCTATAATCTATTGGCTAGGATTTAATTAAGGATTTTTGCATCTATATTCATTAGTGAAATTTGTCTGTATTTCTCCTTTTTAGTTGGATCTTTTCCAGGTTTTGGTATCAGGGTGATGTTTACTTCATAGAATGTGTTGGGGAAATTTTTTTCCTTCTCAATTTTTTGGAATCATTTCTGCAGTGTGAGTATAAGCGCTTATTTGAATGTTTGAGAGAAGCCATGTGGACCAAGGCATTTTTTGTTGTTGTTGGGAGTTTTTTTTAATTGTTTCTTTGATCTCAGGGCTTGAAATTGGTCTGTTCCATAAATCTATTTCTTCTTAAATCTTTGGAGACATACACAGAACACACCATCCCAAAGCAAAGGAACATACTTTTTTTTTGGTGTGTGATTCCAAGTATTGATCCATTTCCTTCACATTGTCAAAATTCTGGGCATAGAGTTTCTTGTAGTATTCAGAGATAATCCCTTGTATCTTTGTAGCATCTGTTGTTATCTCCCCTTTATCATTTCTGATTGAGGTTACTAGAGATTTTTCTCTTCTGTTTCTAGCTAGCCTGGCCAAAGGTTTATCTATTTTATTTACTTTTCAAAAAAAATCTACTTTTTATTTTGTTAATTGTCTGAATGATTTTTTATTTTCAATTTAATTAATCTCTGATTTAATTTTGTCTATTTCTTTTCTTAAGCTGGGTTTAGGGTTAGATTGCTCTTCTTTTTCCAATTCTGTAAGATGGTTTGTGAGCATGCTGATGCACTCACTTTCTGTGTTTTGAAGATAGGCATCGAGCCCAGTAAATTTTCCTCTCAGGAGTGCTTTTGTTGTATCCCGGGGGTTTTGGTAACTTGTGTTATCATTATTGCTATGTTTGAGGAAGTTAACAAATTCCTCTTTTATCTCTTCCGGAACGCATCTATCATTCAGCATAAGGTTGTTTAGTTTCTAAGACTTTGCTTGGGGTGGAATATTTTTGTTGGAGTTGAGCTTTACCTTTCTAGCCTTGTGGTCTGAGAAGAGACATGGTATAATTTCTATTCCTGTAATTTTCCTGAGGTTTGATTTATATCCTAAGATGTGATCTATTTTGGAGTATTTTCCATGAGCTGTCAAGAAAAAAGTATATTCTTTTGCTTTGGGATGGTGTGTTCTGTACATGTCTATTAATCCCATTTGTTCTAGGGTCATTTTTAAGTCCTTTGTATTCATGTTTAGTTTCTGTTTAGTGGATCTGTCCATTCTATGAGAGGGGTGTTGAAGTCCCTGACTATTAAGGTGTTATGGGATATCATATTGCTCAGACCCCTCAAGGACTTTCATAAATCTGGGACCATTTAAGTGAGGTGCATAAATGTTTAAAATAGAGATGTTTTCTTGTTGTACTGTTCCTTTGACCAGTAAGAAGTGTCCATCTTTGTCTTTATTAACTAACATTGCTTTGAATCCACTTGTGTCTGAGAATAAAATTGCAATCCCTCCTTTCTTCTGATTTCCATTTGCTTGAAACATTGTTTTCCATCCCTTAACCCTGAGTTTTGATTTGTCTTTCTGGGCTAGGTGTGTCTCCTGGAGATAGCATATGGATGGCTTATGTTTTTTATCTAATCAGCCAGCCTATGCCTCTTCAGGGGGGAATTCAATCCATTGACATTTATTGAGAAGATTGATAAGTGTAGTGGAATTATACTAATCTTATTATGAGATAGTTTGTTGTGTAGTTTTATCCTTTGTTCCACTGTGGAAGCTAACCTCTGGCCTTGGCTTCTAGGTGTTTACTTTGGTGGTGACCCATTGTGGTATTCAGTATTAACAGTAGGTTTAAGTATTTCCTGGAGAGCTAGTCTTGCTTTTGTGAATTTCCTCAGTGCTTGTATGTCTGCAAAAGATTTTGTTTCTTCAATATTGAAGCTAAGTTTAGCAGGATACAGGATTCTGGGCTGAAAATTATTTTGTTTAAGGATGTTGATAGTGGATGACCAAACTCTTCTGGCTTGGAAAGTTTCAGTTGAAAAGTCTGCTATCATCCTAATGGCTCCGCCCTTGTAGGTCAATTGGTGCTTACTCCTAGCTTCTTGCAGTATTTTCTCCTTCATCTTGAGTTTGGACAGTTTCAGTACAATGTGTCTTGGAGAGGCTCTTTAAGAGTTGAGATGACCCAGGGTTTCATATCCATCTGAAAGGAGTCTGTCAGGATCTTTAGTAACATTTGGGAAGTTTTCATTTATGATAGTCTACAGGAGGGCTTCCATACCTTTGGGAAAATCTTCTTCCCCTTCAGGGATTCCTATTATCTGTATATTTGAACATTTTATGTAGTCTCATAGTTCTCTAAGTGCCTGTTCTGTTTTCTTTCTCTCTCTCTCTCTTTTTTTTTTGACTCTGTAACTACCTTTCTTGACTCAAAGACTTAATCCTCTAACTCTGATGTTCTTTCTTCTCCATGGTCTATTTTTGATTCTTTCTATGGCTTCATTACATTCTCTGATTGTCTCCTTCATTTACTTAAGCTCATACATGTCTTTTCTATATTCTACATATCTCTCATTTAACTTTTGGTTCTGTCTTTCTATTTTCTCATCCACTCCCTTTATTGTCATGATCATCCATGTTTTAAATTCCCGTTCTATCAGCTCCATTATTTGTTTATAGGATGTATCTCTGTAAAAGCAATCTTGTGGTCCCTTGAAAGAGTTGCTCTATTTTGTTTTTTTATGGTGCCTGACCTTTTCTGTTGGTTCCTTCTCAAGTGTGCTTTCTTCTTGCTTGCCTCTTTGTGCACCTTTTTTCTTCTCAGTTCCTCCTTTGATTCAAATTACCTGGTCTCAGAGTTTATGTGATGAAGAGACCTCTTGTTATGAGGCCAAAATTAGGAGAAAAGTAATGAGCAGACAGGGAGAAACAGGGGGAAAAGAAAGAAAGAGTAAAAAAGAATGAAAGAATAAAAGAAAAAGGGAAGGAGGAATGACAGAAGAAATAAAAACTTGGAGAACAAGAGAGAAGGAGGTCAGGAAGAGAGGCTGAGAGTAATGGAAGAAATGGTATTGATCAGGACAGTGCTAAGGCCACACTTGTAACTCAAGGGTTTTGAGGGGAATAAACTGGAAGGTTTCCTTGAAATCATGTGGTCCTTACCAGCCTGAGTGGAGCCAGCTTTTCCTCTGCCAAAACTAAGAAGGGAAGGAAAAGAGCAAAACCAAAAAACACTAAGAAAAAATTAAGTAAGAATTTTTTAAAAAATAGAAAAATTATGCAGTGTGGTCTTGCCAATGCTATCTTCCCAGGGCCATAAGTAGAAAGGTCTCTTAGCCCCCTTGAGAAAATCACTGCTGTGGCCTACCTGCTGGACCACAGCTGTGTCCCACATATCTCAGGAAAAAAAATTAAAAAAAATATATAAAGGTAAGAATAGATAAATCAAATTTAAAATATCGTTGTATATAGAGGAGAGAGAGGGAAGTGGATTAAAGAAAGAAAGGAGAAAGACAAGCAAAAGGGAGGGGATAATTTAGCTATTGCAGAGCCAATTATTGTGGGAGAGATGAAAAAGGTAGAAGAGTCTCTGTCCAAATAGAGACTGTATTGGAGTGAAACTTAGAGAGAGAAATGAGGCTAAAACACTGTAATGGAAATATACAGGAGCCCTTGCTCTTGGTTGAAGTAAAAATTGAAGTTAAGAAAAGAACCAGCCATACAAATAAGCAAGAAACAAAATACATCAATACAAAATATCAAAAAGCTGTAAATAACCAAAAGTAAGCAACCTCAGTAACAAATAAACAAAAGGAAATAAAAGAAAAATACTAACAAGAAGAAAAAAGAAAAAAATAAACCAAATAAAAAACTAAATAAACCAAATAAAAATAAACCAAAGAAAAAAACAAACCAAATAAAAAACTAAATACACACATATATATATAAAAGTGTATGTGTGTGTATACACACACCCCCCCACACACACACATACATACATACCTATATGGCAGGAGAGTCTAACTTTAGTAGGAATATATTTGTATTGTAACATATTGCCAGGACATCAGGTGGCACTGTAGTTTCAGGGGATGAACAACACAGCTGATAACTTCTCTCTAGAACCCAGGTATGGATCAGATTCCCAACTTAATTGTCCACAGTAATCACTTGATTATTTCCTCAGCATTCAGGTTCTGTGGGGTTGGGAACTCAGATCTCTCCTAATCCTTCAGAGGCAGGTCTCATGTGTCCCTAGATAGCAGTTTTCATAGGGTGCTGGAGTCCCTCAGCCTGTCACCAGGAGGACCGATCCTAGCACATACAACTAAAATGGCTATGTTACTGTAGGGGGCCAGCTTCACCACCTTCTCACAACCCTACCAACATGGCCGACCCCTTGCTACTGGGATCTTCCCACCATTGCCAAACCAGTGGCAAGTCTGCTCCAGCCACCTCTCAAATCTGGCTGCTATATGTTGTTCAGGTGTGCCCTCTTTTCCAGGCAATCCATTAAGCACACTTTCTCTGAGAACTGAAAACTGCAAAAGGGCTTCTTCACATCCCATAGCTCCCCAGCTCCCACCAGTGGCTGCAGCCAGGGGCTCCCACCACTGGCCCTCACAAGACTTGCCCCTAGCAAGACTTGCCTAGTGAGTCAGATCTCTGCCCCGCTGCTCAGTTCACTACAGCAACCAGCACCCCGCTGCCTCGTAGAGCACCCTGAGCCACAGCTCCAAGCAAAATCCACTTGTAACAATTTTAAATAAAAATAGAGGACAAAATCAGGGTCCTTTAGGAGCATTGGATAGCTGAACTTGGTAAATTTAGGATAGGCATCTAGAGGAGATAATACATGAACTTAAGATGTGCAAATTAGCCAGGTGAAAAAATACAGGAATGACATTGTAAGCAGAGTAAACAGTACATCAAGGCTTTGCTCTTACTGCACTCCAATGTTACAAGAGTTACGACATAGCTAATGAGATGTAGTTTCTTGTTTATATGCATAATTTGGTAAAAGATACAGCCACAACCATTCTATAAATCTCAATTGAATAAATCCATCTCAACCTACATTTGACTTAGTTACACAAGAAAAGATGGAAATTGGGATAAGCTTCCTCTAGGTCACATAATTTAACCTAGGAAACTTACTATAAAAGTTTTGAGATAGGTTGTGCTTTGGTTCATTATTTCACTTCCAAGAAACACAGTCAACAGCATCTTTTCTGATCCTTGCAAGTTTCAACTTGCTCAGCTTATTGGTGTTGCTCCGCGGGCTTCATTTGTTTCCGTCCATGCTGATTTTATGCTTCTTGATATTTGTGTATCTCAAAACTTTCCAAATACAGCTATGATTTAACAATAATAAAAAAAAAATTCCAAATGACTCACGTATAATTTGCGCAAGCTGCCTCTCAAATCCTCACAACATTCCTAAAATACAAAACGCTAAAGATGGGTTTAGGAAAGCATGGAGTTCTCAAAAGAACACATTGGGTCCTTTATTAAGGGTTTGAGTTTTAGATGAAAGGAATATAGGCTTGTGAAGGGGATCCTAACCTCCAGTCCATGACTCCAGCAGGAATGTCCAACCTGAGCCCTGCAGGAAGCATGCTGAGGAATGCAAGCATTCCTCTTGTGAGGAATTTTTTGGTTATTTGTGGTGTTAGATACAAGTTTTGTTAGTGTTTGTGTTTTTACTATATAGTCTGTGACAACTCTTATTCTTCTAATGTGCAGCAGAAAAGAGAAAAGGTTGGACACCTCTGCTGGAGGAATAACCAGATTTAGGGAAATCTTCCAGGCCAATGAATCTTATCTTCAGTATCCAACTGTTACCAGGATGATTTCCAGTATAAAGAAAGCCTGGATGGGTTGGTTAGCCGGGCTCCATTTACAGCCTATGAAGAAGAGCAAAAGATACAGAAAAAGCTGACATATTTTTAAGTCTGATTCAATAGATGATGAGATGGAGATTTGCGGCTAATACTCTGGTTATAAATAAAGAATATCTAATTTCCTAGGTTGTCATCTGTGTTCCAAATGCTTTAACAAACAAATATAATGGCTGTGGAGGGTAGGATAGAACTTGGACATTTGGGATCAGGAACACATCTGAACTAATAATTATGTTCTCAGATAATTCTTTTTTAACACTGCCTTGAACCAAAGTGAATCAAATCGATACTTGAAAACAGGTTGATAAAAGGCTTTTAAAAGTCTAGTTGTGGACATATTATGCCTTCTTAATTTAAACAAGAAGGTTTAAAACCATCTAGTTACTTGCTGAAATTAGCCCTGAGTTGTTAGTGAGCTATATGATCCAGAGAAGATTGTTTAATCTCTCTTTCCTTCAATTTCTACTTTTGAATAAAAGTGATAATAGTATTTATCTTATCATGTTTTCTTTAAATATTAAATAAGGGCAGCGCCTGTGGCTCAAAGGAGTAGGGCGCCAGCCCCATATGCCAGAGGTGACAGGTTCAAACCCAGCCCTGGCTAAAAACTGCACAAAAATAAAATAAAACAAAACCGTCTTTATAAAAAATAAATATTAAATGAGTTGGGACATGTTCAATGCTTCTAATAGTGTCCATCATGTAAAAAGAACATAGTAAGTGTTAATTATTGAGGTTGTGGCTTACTATGTAGAAAAACTCTTTAAACATTGTTCTCATTTCACTCCTTCCCAAGAATATCTATTGGATGATGAATGAATGCTTAGCTATATAGCACCTCACCAAAAAACAAACAAACAAAAAACAAAAAAAAGCCCAGCACTTTTTTCACTGCTGAAATTAATTTTCTATAGGTAAATATTGTTATCCAATTTATAGATTCAAGGAATTCAATACTAAAGGGAACAGGGTGGATGTTGGAGTCATCTAGGAGAAGATGTAAAGATTATACAGAACCAATTAGAGACTAAATTCACCCCGTTTTCATTACTGAGGATGAGTGGAAACCATCCTCACAGTTTCTTCTCTTGTTATTAGTTGGTTGGCTTTTAATAAGTTTCTAGAGCCAAAAGAAATAAAAACTAAATATGATACATTCATCAATAAAAAGATGATGCAAGCCAGAATAATTTTTAAACATTAAAATTGCTCAAACAATATGAAGGAAAACTATAACAGACTAAGAAAAACAAAACTAGATGATAAAATGAGATATAGAAAATAGAATGAAAAGAAGAGAATGAGTAAAAATTGTGGATATATGTACAAGTCTCCCTTTATCCACAGTATTGCCTTCCAGTTTCAGTTACCACAGTCAACTGTGATACAAAAATAGTAAATAAAAAATTTGAGAAATAACTCATAAGATTTAAATTGTGTACTGATCTGAGTAATGACATCATCCTTTTATCCAACATATTCATGTTGTCTCTGCTACTGTTAGAACAGTGGGATGGCTAAAGGCAGTTGTTGAAATAATTGAAGATAACAAGTAAGGTTTTAGTAAGAAAAAGAAAGTATTATTAATGACCTGCACAGCAAGACAGGCCCCATCCTAGTGACCATAGGCATCATGGAAAGCGCAGCTTCTGGGTTTTACATACAGCTTTGAGGAGCATCATCTGCTTCCTGGAAGTGTCCCAGAGTCTTAAATATATCTCTGTTCACAAAACAGCCACCTGCAAGGTCTTGAAAACATCCTACCAGCCAGGACTTAATAACAACCCACCTGCAGGGTCTTATCAGCCTCATTCCCATAATAGCCCAGGTCAGCCTGATCCAGACCAGTCCAAAACAGCCTAACCATATCTGTCATCGGCCCTCCTTGTGTCTAGCTAGCTACTAACACTACTAGTCCATTAGCCACATAGTAGCTGTCTTGGTTATCAGATGTACTGTCATGGTATCATAGTGCTTGTGTTCAATAATTTCTGTTTTACTTAACAGGGGCCTCAAAATACACAACAGCAGAGGTAATTTGAATATGCCAAAGAAAAGCCATAAAGTGCTTACTTTAAGGGAAAAGGTGAAAGTTTTCAACTTAATAGGGAAAGAAAAAAAATTGTATGCTGAGGTTACAGTAAGAACAAATCTATCCATGAAATTGTGAAAAAGGAAAAAGAATTTTGTGCATAGCAAATATAGAGTATGTTACTATCCATGGTTTCAGGCATCCACTGGGGGGTCTTGGCAGGTATCCCCTGTGGATAAGAGGGGGAATACCGAACAACAAAATAATCACAACTAGAACAATAAAAAACTAATAGCTAAAATAATAAAATAAAAATGTTATGAATGGACTATTAATGCATGATGTTAGGAAGAGCTGACAAAGAAATTTTAAAAACTCATCTAAGATAAAAAGGGGGAAATAAATCACCACTAACAGTTCAAAAGGCAGAGGCTTCAGGCAAAAGTAGATTATTACATCCTCAAAATCTCACTTCCTTTTGTCCTCTTAAGCTTTCCTCAAAGATTACTTAGAACACAGATCAGTATTTCCTCACCCTGTTTTATGCCTGAAGTCTGGAACACAGTCTTTTAGAAACAGCTATCACTGCACACCGCAAAATGGCAGGTGCTTTCCCCAACTCTGGCCCGTTCATTTTAAAACTTTAGTTTCTTCATCTCATTAATACCTAAACAGTATTGATGCTGTATCAGGCCATGCTGCTCAAAGTTCTTTAGTTTCCTTACCACATTTGGCAGGCAAAGAAAACCAACAAAAGTAATCTCCAGAAGATTGGTGTTGATCTTGAAGAAAAATCAGTAAAATGCTAGGTTTCAAAACTATTATGAAAAAGTGTTTTTCATTGCAAATGTAAATATATCAATGTTTGCCATTTATAGAAATTAATATTCTTTGATATCAGCCAGAATACACTTTCAGGGTAAATTACACAGAACAGCATTTGCCTAACTACACCATAGTATATCAATTCCGGTTATGTCAAAAAGGTCAAATAAGTTTAGAAAATTCCTGTTTCAAGATAAGTTAATCAGCTTTGTTTGCTAGTGTAAATTGCCAACCCCTAGTGTCTTTTATATATTTTTAAGAATGGGCTGTAGTACTTTTTATAACAATTTGACAATGGAATCCCTTTGAGTGTATGACGCAAAGCCCTAAATTAGTATTTAATGAAATATACTTTGTGAAGCACAGTTTAAAGAGAAAAAACTATACAAAGAGGTAGAAAATCTAACTCTTTAATCAAGTCTCCATAATGTTTGAACCTGCTTATGTTATTAATGACTAGGAGAAAACATTCATAAAGTTATCTCTGACTTTGTATCACAAAGGGGAGAGAAGTATCTTATCTTTGTGAAAGTGATAGAGTTAAATTAACTTTCCTTTTAAAATCTGGACTGTCTTAATGGAGCACCCCATATTTTAACTTCAAAACTTAAAAGGAACATCTTTGAGGTGAAATATGCTTTAATGTGTTTTGAATCTTTGAAACAAAAGGAAATAAACACACAAGTGAAATATCTTCTTTGCTTAGTAACTTACTTCTAGGGTAAGTTAGATTTGGAGATCCAAATCTTTATCCAATGTTTTTTGAGATTACCAGTTTTTCTCTATTTCACATAAGGAGCTCATGTCACTGCATATGTACAAGTAATTTCTTCAGGAAAGAAAAACTATGAAACTTGCCAATATTTTATGCCCCAACTGAGACATCTGTGCACACAATTGACATTCAGAACTCCTTGGTTTACATTATTTTATAAGCCTTTGCTTATTTAGCTCTCAAACCCTATTATTAAAAGAAGTGAAACTTTTTTTTTTTCAAATATTATCCACTACCTTTGAAATGCTAAAGCGAGAATCTTTGAAATGAGTTTTGGAAAAAATCTTGAATAATCCACATTATCATAGACATGTAACTAACACTCAAATGAATTCATTCAGTCATTGCCCTTTAACAGCTGTGTGTCTTCTTACAACCTTTAATTTTAATATTTGCAACTGTATTATAGTGTAGCTATCATGACTTCTCTATGAATATACTTTTTGGATTAGATAAAGGATATAGAATATTTTTCCATAACAAAGTGGTCATCTGGATTAAATTGTCAAAACCTAATCCTCACAACATCACTCTCATTTGATTTTGTGAAATGAACAAAGACATCTACTTTGACACACTCACAGTAGGATTAAGACATCCTTCAAACCTCTGATCACTCCAAAGATTGACAAAAATACCCCACCAACTTTAACCAAAAGATCAGATGTAGAATAATCTCCTATTTTTCCAGTAAGTGTTGAAAGAGAGAATTACACAAATGGAGACATACATTGTATATAAATGGAGGCCGTCTCTTTCTCTTTTGTTTCTCTCTGTGCCTTTCTCTATTCATGTGGGTATATACTTAATTTTTTCTTCAGTGCTTTAAAAAGTAACCTGTTGCTTTCACGTTAGTATATTAGTGATTAAAGAGTAAAAACTACTTTGGAGATTATTTAATGTTATGTTCAGTCATATTGGAGATAATCTTAATATTTAAGTTTCATATTTTTCAGGAATAAATGTTAAAACTCAAGCTTATTTTTTAAACATGTATAACCTCTGTGCCATGTATTCTCACCTCCCATTAGTTCTTAAACAAAGCCCTGCACAATCTTTAGTTCATTTCCTTAATGTTTAATAGAATAGATGTCCTCCTTATAAGATGCAAATAGAACTGGTAATTAGTTAGCTGATTTAAAAAGAAAAATAAAATTGAATTAATCAGGATTATATATGTATATACAATGTATTACATATACATGAACACAAATGAGATGTTTTAGCTTAAAACATATAATTTAAAATTTTCTTTTCAATTTAAAGCTTATAAAATATTATCGTTCAGAAATCTTCTGATGTTAGGACCAAGGCCTTTCTTTTTGGTATGGTTTTACTCTTTGAAGTCTTTCTTGCATGAATCACATGCATAATGCATTTTCTATGATTTCAATTTCTGGTTTCATTAAAATGGAATGTAACCTTAAACACACTTGCTAAGCAATCCGAGTGCAGAATCCTTGTACTTAATGATTGATTGCTTGGTTGACTGACGTCTCCCTTCTGTTTTTCACATACTTAACTTGACAGCATTTCAAAAATTGTTTATTATATGGGAACGGCACCTATGGCTCAAGGAGTAGGGCGCCAGCCCCATATACCGGAGGTGGTGGGTTCAAACCCAGCCCCGGTAAAAAAAAAAAAAAAAAAAAAACCTGCAAAAATTGTTTATTGTGAAATATGTTAAATACATAAAATATAAATACAAATATATGCATAGTTAAGGAATAATAATATAACAAACAGTAGTGTACACAACAACCACGTTAAGAAATAGAACATTACCAGTACCTTAATAGCCCTCTTTGTTCTCCAGAAGCAACTGGCAACTGTTAGGCTGATTCTTATGATAAATATTCTCATGATTTTCTTCGCAATTTTGCCATCCTGTACATATTCTTAAATAATATTTTGTTTAGTTTTGCCTTTTAAAATATTTTAAGTAAATAGAATCAAGCTGTAGGTATTTTTTACTTGCTTCTTCCAACCGACGCCTCTCACGTATTTTGCTCCTGCCCTCTTACTGCAGCCCAGCATTTCATTCCCTGACAAGGCCTTAGTCTACCCATTCTAAATTGAGCATTTCGATTTTGTTTTAGTTAATTTCCCCAAAAGTAGATGCTGAGACAAAGATTTTAGTATAAGTAGCTTATTAGGGAGGTGATCCCTGGAAGCACTGTGAAGGAGTGAGGAAGTGAAAGGAAAGCTGATCAAGTGTGTGTTTATAACCAGGATACCACTGTGAGCAACTGGGCTCATTCCTGCTGGGAACTGGCAGGGAGTGTGAAATATGCATCAGACTTATCCAAAGGTGGAGGAAACTGGGCTATTTACCTACCAATTTCTGTCCTAAATCAGATGAAAACCACTCCTGGTGCAGGAATTCCTGTCTATTTAGGACTTGTCCCAAGTCTGCCACTGAGAAATACCCCAGACAGACGCGCAAAGGAACCGGTCACTGCGCACAGGGGCTGTCCAGGACAGGGTGAGGGACGAGGTGGAGTCCTACAATGCACCCCTCGCCAGGTTCACTCCTGCCTCACTCGCACTATGCTCACTCCATCCTATCCCCGTTTCTGCAAGATTTAAGGTGCAACTACCTGAAAAAGAGAAAAACAAAGGCTTGAGAGAAGGTGGATTCAGTGTAGCCCCTGCTTGCTGTAGCTGGTCCTGTGGCTGTTAATTGATATTCATCATCTTCCTCCCTCACCACCCATTGTAGAATTCCCTGGGTTGGAACCTCCTTGAATGCTTCCCTGGGTGGGATGACCCCGTCCTTCATCTCTGAGGGAACTGAATTCCTGTTGCCTGTCCTTTTCAAGACGAGGTTGCTGCAATTGCCCATATACTATTATCACTGGGCATGGAAGTACCCTGAGGCACCCCAGGGAATTCTGAATTGGAGAACGCTGATGACTTTTTATAAAATAGAATCTTCCTGTGAAAGAATATGTTGTCATTTTCTATTGATTTGGTCTCTTAAGATGTTTTTATTAGAATTTGATAATTTTATGCATGCAGAGTTTGACACACATCACATAATAAACATTTATAGCCACAAATACACACATATATATACAGCTCCTAGATTTTGATGTTTTTGATGTTACTGTGAATATGTTTTTCAAGTTACATGTTTTAACAGCCAGTGGTATATGAAAATTGCTTTTGTGTGTCAATTTCGCTTCCAGAAAATTGGTTACATTCTATTCTACTAAATGAATAATTATATTCATTTAAGATTATCCAAATAATGAGTGTCTTTTTTCCTGTAGAATTTTTTTGTGTATTTTATTTTTCATTTTTTATTTTACTGTACTGAGTGGGACTTTCAATAGAAGACTGAGTAGGAATAACAACAGTGGGCATCCGTGCCTTGGTCCGATCAATTTTTTAAACCAACTTTGTGTTCCTGAAAGAAACCCAGCTTAGCCATAATGTATTACATCTTTTATGTATTAGTGGATTGTGTTGGCTAACATTTGGTTTAGGATTTTTGAAACTATGTTCATGAGTGCAGCTAGTCTGTAATTTTCCTATCATGTGCCAGCCATTTCTTATTTGGGGGTCAATATTATGCCAACTTGAAAAAGTGAGTTGAGAAGTAGTCCCTTTTTTTCAATTCTCTGGAAAAATTCATTTAACATTGGCCTTAACTATTTCTTGGCTATTTAGTAAAACCCTTCTGCTAAACCACTTCGTCCTGCCATTTTCCTTGTGGCAAGAATTCAAATGGCCTTTCCAGCTATTCCACTTCATATAATACTTCTCAAACTATCATGGTTTTATACTTTTTCTTAAATCAGTTTTGGAGTTGCATTTTGTTACGATTCATCCACTGCCTCTAAATATTAAAGTTTATTGCCATAAATTTGTGCACAATATCCTATTGCTATCTGTTCAATCCCTTTAGTTTCAATAGTTATGCTTCCATTTGATTTCTAATAATATTTTCTACTCTTTTTTTTTTAATTTTCTCAGTTTCTCCATTAGTTAACAATTTTATTAATGTCTTGAAGAATCAACTTTTGGCATTGCCTCCTTATTGAATGGTGAGCTAATTCTTATTTTATCCTTTTTTTGTTTGTTTTGCCCTTATTTTTGTTAATTAATTTTTTCTCTATCATTTCTCCTACCTTCTTTAGATTTTCCCTCCATTCCTAGTCTTACTCCTCAAGTTGGATGTGTTTTAAGTACATTAAAACTTTTTTTTAATAAAAGCACTTAAGGGAATAGATTTCTCCCTCTTTTTTTTTTTTAGAGTATTTCTTTTTTATTTTATTTATTTATTTATTTATTTTTGTTGTTAAATCATAGCCAGGTACATTAGTGCAATCAAGGGGTACAATGTGCTGGTTTCATATACAATCTGAAATATTCTCATCAAACTGTTCAACGTAGCTTTCATGGCATTTTCTTACTTATTGTATGTAGACATTTGTATTCTGCATTTAGTAAGTTTCACCTGTACCCATTCTAAGATGCACCATAGGTGTGGCCTCACCCATTACCCTGCCTCCACCCTAACCTCCCCCCTCTCTTCCCCTCCCTTGGCCCTTTCCCCATAGTCTTGTGCTATAGTTGGGTTATAGCCTTCATGTGAAAGCTATAAATTAGCTTCATAATAGGGCTGAGTACATTGAATACTTTTTCTTCCATTCCTGAGATACTTTGCTAAGAAGAGTATGTTCCAGCTCCATCCATGTAAACATGAAAGAGGTAAAGTCTCCATCTTTCTTTAAGGCTACATAATATTCCATGGTGTACATGTACCACAATTTGCTAGTCAATTCGTGGGTCGATGGGCACTTGGGCTTCTTCCATGACTTAGCGATTATGAATTGGGCTGCAATAAATATTCTGGTACAGATGTCATTGTTATATTGTGATTTTTGGTCTTCTGGGTATAAACCTAGTAAAGGAATTATAGGATCGAATGGCAGGTCTATTTTTAGGTCTGTAAGTATTCTTCAAACATCCTTCCAGAGGGAACATATTAGTGTGCATTCCCACCAGCAGTGTAGAAGTGTGCCCTTTCCTCCACATCCACGCCAACATCTCTGGTTTTGGGATTTTGTTATGTGGGCTACTCTTCCTGGGGTTAGGTGATATCTCAAAGTAGTTTTGATTTGCATTTCTCTGATGATTAAGGCTGATGAGTTTTTTTTCATGTGTTTGTAGATCGTGCATCTGTCTTCTTTAGAGAAGTTTCTCTTCAAGTCCCTTGCCCACCCTGAGATGGGATCACTTGTTCTTTTCTTGCTAATATTGTTTGAGTTCTCTGTGGATTCTGGTTATTAAACCTTTATCGGAGGTATAACCTGCAAATATTTTCTCCCATTCTGAGGGCTGTCTGCTTGCTTTGCTTACTATGTTCTTGGCTGTGCAGAAGCTTTTTAGTTTGGTCAGGTCCAAGTAATGTATTTTTGATACTGCTTCAGTTGCCTGGGGAGTCCTCCTCATAAAATATTCACCCAGGCCGATTCCTTCAAGAGTTTTCCCTGCACTTTCTTCAAGCATTTTTTATTTATTTACTATTATTTTTTTTTATTGTTGGGGATTCATTGAGGGTACAATAAGGTTACACTGATTGCAATTGTTAGGTAAAGTCCCTCTTGCAATCATTTCTTGCCCCCATAAAGTGTGACACACACCAAGGCCCTCCATCCCTCCTACTGCTTTTCCTCCCCCCCCATAACCTTAATTGTCATTAATTGTCCTCATATCAAAATTGAGTACATAGGATTCATGCTTCTCCATTCTTGTGATGCTTTACTAAGAATAATGTCTTCCACTTCCATCCATGTTAATACAAAGGATGTAAAGTCTCCATATTTTTTAATGGCTGAATAGTATTCCATGGTATACATATACCACAGCTTGTTAATCCATTCCTGGGTTGGTGGGCATTTAGGCTGTTTCCACATTTTGGCGATTGTAAATTGAGCTGCAATAAACAGTCTAGTATAAGTGTCCTTATGATAAAAGGATTTTTTTCCTTCTGGGTAGATGCCCAGTAATGGGATTGCAGGATCAAATGGGAGATCTAGCTTGAGTGCTTTGAGGTTTCTCCATACTTCCTTCCAGAAAGGTTGTACTAGTTTGCAATCCCACCAGCAGTGTAAAAGTGTTCCCTTCTCTCCTCATCCAAGCCAGCATCTGCAGTTTTGAGATTTTGTGATGTGGGCCATTCTCACTGGGGTTAAATGATATCTCAGGGTTCTTTTGATTTGCATTTCTCTAATATATAGAGATGATGAACATTTTTTCATGTTTTTTTTAGCCATTCATCTGTCATCTTTAGAGAAGGTTCTATTCATGTCTCTTGCCCGTTGATATATGGGATTGTTGGCTTTTTTCATGTGGATTAATTTGAGTTTTCTATAGATCCTAGTTATCAAGCTTTTGTCTGATTGAAAATATGCAAATATCCTTTCCCATTGTGTAGGTTGTCTCTTTGCTTTGGTTATTGTCTCCTAAGCTGTACAGAAGCTTTTCAGTTTAATGAAGTCCCATTTGTTTATTTTTGTTGTTGCAATTGCCATGGCAGTCTTCTTCATGAAGTCTTTCCCCAGGCCAATATCTTCCACTGCTTATCCTATGCTTTCTTTGAGGATTTTTATTGTTTCATGCCTTAAATTTAAGTCCTTTATCCATATTAAATCAATTTCTGTGAGTGGGGAAAGGTGTGGGTCCAGTTTCAGTCTTTTACATGTAGACATCCAGTTCTCCCAACACCATATATTGAATAGGGAGTCTTTCCCCCAAGGTATGTTCTTGTTTGGTTTATTGAAGATTAGGTGGTTGTAAGATGTTAGTTTCATTTCTTGGTTTTCAATTTGATTCCAAGTGTCTATGTCTCTATTTTTGTGCCAGTACCATGCTGTCTTGACCACTATGGCTTTGTAGTCAGACTAAAATCTGGTATGCTGATGCCCTCAGCTTTATTTTTATTACTAAGAAGTGCCTTAGCCATACGGGGTTTTTTCCAATTCCATACAAAACGTAGAATCATTTTTTCCAAATCTTGAAAGTACGATGTTGGTATTTTGATAGGAATGGCATTGAATAGGTAGATGGCTTTGGGAAATATAGACATTTTAACAATGTTGATTCTTCCCATCCATGAGCATGGTATGTTCTTCCATTTGTTAAAATCCTCTGCTATTTCCTTTCTGAGGATTTCATAGTTTTCTTTATAGAGGTCTTTCACCTCCTTCGTTAGGTATATTCCTAGAACTATGGTGAAGGGAGTTGTGTCCTTAATTAGCTTCTCATCTTGACTGTTATTGGTGTATACAAAGGCTACTGACTTGTGGACATTGATTTTATATCCTGAAACATTATTGTATTTTTTGATGATTTCTAGGAGTCTTGTGCTTGAGTCTTTGGGGTTCTCTAAGTATAAGATCATGTCGTCAGCAAAGAGGGAGAGTTTGACCTCCTCTGCTCCCATTTGGATTCCCTTTATTTCCTTGTCTTGCCTAATTGTATTGGCTAGAACTTCCAGCACTACGTTGAATAGTAAAGGTGACAGAGGACAACCTTGTCTGGTTCCAGTTCTAAGAGGAAAAGCTTTCAGTTTTACTCCATTCAGTAAAATATTAGCTGTGGGTTTGTCATAGATAGCTTCAATCAGGTTTAGAAATGTGCCACCTATGCCTATACTCTTCAGTGTTCTAATTAGAAAAGGATGCTGGATTTTATCAAATGCTTTTTCTGCATCTATTGAGAGGATCATGTGATCTTTATTTTTGCCTCTGTTAATATGGTGGATAACGTTTATGGACTTGCATATGTTAAACCAGCCTTGCATCCCTGGGATGAAGCCTACTTGATCATGATGAATGACTTTTTTGATGATAAGCTATAATCTATTGGCTAGGATTTTTTTGAGAATTTTTGCATGTATATACATGAGTGAGATTGGTCTGAAATTCTCCTTTTTGTTTGGGTCTTTTCCTGGTTTTGGTATCAGGGTGATGTTTGCTTCATAGAATGTGTTGGGGAAGGTTCCTTCTTCCTCAATTTTTTGGAATAATTTCTGCAGTACAGGAATAAGCTCTTCCTTGAAGGTTTGATAGAATTCTGGAGTGAAGCCATCTGGAACAGGGCATTTTTTGGTTGGAAGATTTTTTATTGTTTCTTTGATCTCAGTGCTTGAAATTGGTCTGTTCAGGAGCTCTATTTCTTCCTGGCTGAGTCTAGGGAGAGGGTGTGATTCCAAATATTGATCCATTTCCTTCACATTGTCAAATTTCTGGGCATAGAGTTTCTGGTAGCATTCAGAGATGATCTCTTGTATCTCTGTGGGATCAGTTATTTCCCCTTTATCATTTCTGATTGAGGTTACTAGAGATTTTACTTTTCTATTCCTCATTAGTCTGTCCAATGGTTTATCTATTATATTTATTTTTTCAAAAAACCAACTCCTTGTTTCATTAATTTTCTGAATGATCCTTTTGTTTTCAATTTCATTGATCTCTGATTTGATTTTGGATATTTCTTTTCTTCTAATGAGTTTAGGCTTAGATTGTTCTTCTTTTTCCAATTCCATAAAATGGCTCGTGAGATTGTTGATGCACTCCCTTTCCGTTTATCAAATGTAGGCACCTAAAGCGATGAATTTTCCTCTCAAAACTGCTTTTGCAGTATCCCACAGGTTTTGGTAGCTTGTGTCTTCACTGTTGTTATGCTCAAGGAAGTTGATGATTTCCTGTTTTATTTCTTCCTGCTCCTATCTGTTATTCAACAGAAGATTGTTTAATTTCCATGCCTTTGGGTGGGGTTGAGCATTTTTGTTAGAGTTGAGTTCCACCTTTAGTGCCTTATGGTCTGAGATAATACAAGGTAAAATTTTAATTCTTTTGATTCTGTTGATATTTGTTTTGTGTCCCAGGATATGATCAATTTTGGAGAATGTTCCATGGGGTGATGAGAAGAATGTATATTCTTTATCTTTGGGGTGGAGTGTTCTATATGCATCTATCAAGCACAGTTGTTCTAGGGTCTCATTTAAATCTCTTATATCTTTGTTTAATTTCTGTTTAGAGCATCTGTCAAGCTCTGTAAGAGGAGTATTAAAGTCCCCTGTAATTATGGTATTATCAGATGTCATATTGCTCAGACTGAGTAAGGTCTGTTTCAAGAATCTGGGAGCATTTAAATTGGATGCATAAATATTTAGAATTGAAACATCTGCTTGTTGTATTTTTCCCTTGACCAATATAAAGTGACCATCTTTGTCTTTTTTGACTTTAGTTGCTTTAAATCCACATGTACCAGAAAGTAAGATTGCTACTGCTCTTTTCTTCTGAATTCCATTTGCCTGAAAAATTGTTTTCCAACCCTTGACTCGAAGCTTTAATTTGTCTTTTGAAGCCAAGTGTGTTTCTTGCAGACAGCAAATAGATGGCTTGTGTTTTTTAATCCAGTCAACCAATCTATGTCTCTTCAGTGGGGAATTCAAGCCATTAACATTTATTGAGATAATTGATAAGTGTGGTAGTATTCTATTCGTCTTATTTTGTGAGAGTCCATTGCTTAGTTTTATCTTTTGCATCAGTGTGGAGGTTAGGTTCTGTCCTTTAATTTCTGAGTTCTTTCTTTGCTGCTGATCCATTGTGGTGGTCAGTGTGCAGAACAGGTTGAAGTATTTCCTGTAGAGCTGGTCTTGTTGTGGCGAATTTCCTCAATGTTTGTATATCCGTAAATGATTTGATTTCTCCGTCAATTTTGAAGCTTAGCTTAGCAGGGTACAGAATTCTGGGCTGGAAATTGTTCTGTTTAAGTAGATTATAGTTAGATGACCATTGTCTTCTTGCTTGGAACGTTTCATTGGAAAAGTCTGCAGTCACTCTGATGGATTTGCCCCTGTAGGTCAACTGGCACTTACTCCTGGCAGCTTGCAGAATCTTTTCTTTTGTCTTGACTTTGGACAGGTTCATCACAATGTGTCTTGGAGAAGCTCGGTTAGAGTTGAGGCGACCTGGGGTCCGATATCCCTCTGAAAGCAGTGTGTCAGAATCTTTGGTGATATTTGGGAAATTTTCTTTTATAATATTCTCTAGTATGGCTTCCATTCCTCTGGGGCATTCTTCTTCCACTTCTGGGATTCCTATAACTCATATGTTGGAACGCTTCATAAAGTCCCATAATTCTGACAGTGAACGTTCTGCTTTCTCTCTCTTCTGCCCCTTTTACTATCTGAGTTATGTCAAGAACTTTGTCTTCTACCTCTGAAATTCTTTCTTCTGCATGGTATAACCTGTTGCTGATACTCTCCATTGCATCTTTAAGTTCCCTACTTGAATATTTCAGTTCTTTCAGCTCTGCTATATCCTTTTTATATTCTTCATATCGTTCATCTCTTATTTGATTCTGTTTTTGGATTTCCTTTTGGTTATTTTCCACTTTATTAGCAGTTTCCTTCATTGTTTCCATCATTTCTTTCATTATTTTCATCATGTGTATTCTAAATTCCCTTTCTGTCATTCCTAACATTTATTTATAGGTGGAATCATCTGCAGTAGCTACCTCATGGTCCCTTGGCGGGGTTGTTCTGGACTGGTTCTTCATGTTGCGTGGAGTTTTCTGCTGATTCTTCCTCATGAGTGATTTCTTTTATCTGTTTCCTTGCCCTAATTTTCCTTTCACTTCCTCTTGCTCTTTAAGTTCTCATGCCTGTGGACTAAGGGTTACAGGACCAGAAGGGTGAGACGGATGAAGAGCAAAAAAGGGATGAAAGAAAGGAGGACCGAGTGATAAGAAAGAAAAGAAAAACAGAGAAAGGAGAGGGGGTGGGTAAAAGGAATATTGACAAAAAGAAGAGAGGCACAGAAAGAGGGAGACAGAGCAATATAGGTGTACAGTAGGGTACTTTGACATAACCTTAAAAAAAAACCCACCTTCTGGGGGTGCGCAGCTGGGTGGTTCCCTTGAGTTCAGCAGCTCTTTGCTAACCTGATCAGGCACAGTACCCAACCTCCACCAAGTAGAGAGGAAAGACAAAAATGCTATAAATCAAACCAAAACAAGCAAACAGAAAACTTCATGGGATAAAATTGGGTGAAAAACCAAATAATAGCGGTAGAAACACTAGTAAAAATGAAGTTCTAGTTATTGAAAAAGGCAGCAATGGGAAATTATTATTAAACTAGAAAAATTGAGAAAGAAAAAGGATCTGTACGGAAAAGGTTGAAATTAAAAAACAAAACAACATCAACAACATCAAAAATAAACAAACAAAAAAAAAACCAAACCCCCCCCAAAAAAAACACACACACAACCAAAAACAAAGCAGTATGTATATGTTATTGAATATTGTCTGGGCAACACATGGTCTTCTGGGGTATGAGATGTTAATCACAGTTCTGATACGACTGGAGGCTGCTGATTTCTCAAGTCCCAGCAGGTAGACACCCTAAATCTCTCTTCAGTCCTCTTAAAAGGCACTTTGAACCTGTAAACTTGCTGAGCAGAAGCTTTCGCAGGAAAGTGCTTGTCGCTGGAATCACTGCTGAAGTGACTATCTACTTACCCAGTCTGCCAAAACCAGTCTCACTCTGCCTCTGAGGGTTAGGGCTGCAAGGCCGCTCAGAACCCACTCTTAGGCTACTTAGTCGCTGGGTTACCAGCTCCCACCGCATTCTAGCTCTGCGACCCTGAGGGCGGGGCTTGCTGGGGCAGATCGCTCACAATGGCTCCCTGTGACCCACAGCCAAACACTATTAGCTCCGTCTGGCTCAGCGGCTCAGACTGGGGCCCTAAACAACGGCCAAAGTTCTCCGCACTCCTGCTCAGGCTCTCCCCAAGGCAGTTCAACTGAGTGCCAAGTCCAAAGACACCAAAACAGTTCACAGGTAAGGCCTTTCTGGTTTGTAGTCTCACTGCTACTAAACTTACAGTTGCGGGCGGGTTTAGACTGATTGAACACACGCAACCACTTGCCATTTTTCCACTGTTTTAGTCCTCCTCTTGGTGTCCAGAAGTCTCTCACTGACTCCCTGTATCCTCACAGGGGTGATGATAGGCAGATCCCACCAGCCAGAGATGCCTGGAGCCCTATCTCCCCAGACTCACGGTGCCCAGATGCAAGGAAGCTGTTACTCGGCCACCATCTTGCTCCGCCTCCTTCTTCAAGTATTTTTATAGTTTCATGTTTTAAGTTTAAACCTTTTATCCAGTGAGAGTCTATCTTATTTAATGGTGAAAGGTGTGGGTCCAGTTTCAATCTTTTATAGATCGCCAGCCAGTTCACCCAGCACCATTTGTTAAATAGGGAATCTTTTCCCCATTGAATGCTTTTAATTGGCTTGTCAAAGATCAAATAACGGTAAGTAGCTGGATTCATCTCCTGGTTCTCTATTCTTTTCCAGACATCTACTTCTGTGTTTTTGTGCCAGTACCATGCCGTTTTGGTCACTATCGATTTATAGTACAGTCTCAGGCCTGGTAGTGTGATTCCTGCTGCTTTGTTTTTATTTCTGAGTAATGTCTTGGCTATTCGAGGTTTTTTCTGATTCCATATAAAACGAAGTATTATTTTTTCAAGATCTTTAAAATATGACAATGGAGTTTTAATAGGAATTGCATTGAAATTATATATTGCTTTGGGTAGTATAGACATTTTAACAATGTTGATTCTTCCCAGCCATGAGCAGGTATGTTTTTCCATTTGTTAACATCTTCAGCTATTTCTTTTCTTAAAGTTTCATAGTTCTCTTTGTAGAGATATTTCATGTTCTTTGTTAGGTATACTCCCAAATATTTCATCTTCTTTGGCACTAGTGTGAAAGGAATAGAGTCCTTGACTGTTTTTTTGGCTTGGTTATTGTTGGTATATATAAAGGCTACAGATTTATGGGTATTTATTTTGTAGCCTGAGACATTGCTGTATTCCTTGACCACTTCTAAAAGTTTGTAGTGGAATCCCTAGTGTTTTCCAGATATATGATCATATCATCTGTGAACAGTGAAAGTTTGATCTCTTCTGACCCTATGTGGGGTCTTCCCTAATTGCATTGGCTGAAACTTCCATTACAATGTTAAAGACCAATGGAGACAATGGGAAACCTTGCCTGGTTCCTGATCTAAGTGGAAATGATTTCAATTTAACTCTATTCAGTATGATATTGGCTGTGGGTTTGCTGTGGATGGCCTCTATTAGTTTAAGACATGTCCCTTCTATACCAATTTTCTTAAGTGTTCTGATCATGAAGGGATGCTGGATATTATCAAAAGCATTTTCTGCGTCAATTGAGAGAATCATATGGTCTTTATTTTTTAGTTTGTTTATGTGCTGAATTACATTTATAGATTTACGTGTATTGAACCAGCCTTGAGAGCCTGGGATAAATCCCACTTGGTCAGGGTGTATAATTTTTTGATGTGTTGTTGGATTCTGTTAAGATCTTATTGAGTATTTTTGCATCAATATTCATTAGTGATGTTGGTCTATAATTTTCTTTTCTTGTTGGGTCTTTTCCTGGTTTGGGGATCAAGGTGATATTTGCTTTGTAGAATGTGTTGAGTAATATTCCCTCTTTTTCTATATTTTGGAAGAAGTTTAGTAATACAGGTACTAGTTCTTCTTTAAAGGTTTGGTAGAATTCTGATGTAAAGCCATCTGGTTCTGGGTTTTTCTTTTTAGGGAGATTTTGTATAGTTGATGCTATTTCAGAACTTAATATAGGCCTGTTCAACATTTCCACTTCATGCTGGCTACGTGTTGGTAGATGGCGTACTTCCAGGTATTGGTCTAGTTCTTTCAGATTTTCATATTTCTGAGAGTATAGTTACTTGTAGTACTTGTTAAGGATTTTTTAAATTTCTGAGAGGTCTGTTGTTATTTCATCATTACCATTTTTGATTGATGAAATTAGGGATTTTACTCTTTTTCTCCTGGTTAGGTTGGCCAGTTTTATCTATTTTATTGATCTTTTCAAAAAACCAACTTTTGGATTTATTGATCTGTTGATCTGTTGTATAATTCTTTTGTTTTCAATTTCATTTAATTCTTCTCTGATTTTGGTTATTTCTCTTCTTTTGCTAGGTTTGGGGTTGGAATTTTCTTCCTTCTCCAGATGCTTGAGATGTCCCATTAAGTTATTAACTTCCTCTCTTTCCATTTTCTTGAGGAAGGCTAGCAGTGCTATAAATTTCCCTCTTAGGAAAATTTGTGGTATCCCAGAGGTTTTGATAATTCATGTCTTCATAGTTGTTTTTTTCCAAAAATTTGGTGATTTCCTTCTTAATCTTATCTATAACCCATCTATCCTTCAGCATAAGGTTGTTTAGCTTCCATGTTTTGGTATGGGTATGCAGATTCCTGTTATTGAGTTCAACTTTTATTCCATGATTGTCTGAGAAGATGCAAGGAATAATTTCAATTTTTTTAAATTTGCTGAGGTTAGATTTGTGGCCTAGGATGTGGTCAATTTTGGAGTATATTCCGTGGGCTGATGAGAAGAATGTGTATTCAGTTTTGTTGGGATGAAATATTCTATAGATGTCTGTTAAGTCCAGATGTAGAATGGTTAAGTTTAAATCTAAAATTTCTTTGCTTAGCTTCTTTTTGGAGGATCTATCCAGCACTGCTAGAGGGGTGTTAAAATCTCCAACTACTATGGAACTGGAGGAAATCAAGTTGCTCATGTCTGTTTGAGTTTCTCTTATAAATTGAGGTGCATTCTGGTTGGGTACATAAATATTAATAATCAAAATCTCATCATATTGAGTATTACCTTTAACAAATATGACGTGTCCATCCTTATCCTTCCTTATTTTGGTTGGTTTAAAGCCTATTGTATCTGAGAATAGGATTGCAATGCCTGCTTTTTTCTGCTTTCCATTTGCCTGGAGTATAGATGACCATCCCTTGTGTCTATATTTGTCTTTTAATGTAAGATGCGATTCTTGTATGCAGCAGATATCTGGCTTGAGTTTTTGTATCCAGTCAGCCAACCTGTGCCTCTTTAGGGGACACTTTAAACCATTCACATTAATTGAGAATATTGATAAGCCTTTCGAGAGTCTGGTGGACATTTTTAATCCTTTTGCGACTGTGGAAGTTGGAATTTGATCAAAATTTTCTGAGTGGGTTTACTTTTGTGGTGGAAGATTATGCTGGTCTTTATGGAGGATAGGCTGAGAATATCCTGGAGAGCTGGTTTAGTTATGGCAAATTTCTTCAACATGTGAATGTCATTGAAGTATTTAATTTCTCCATCATAAGTGAAACTCAGTTTAACTGGGTACAGGATCCTGGGTTGAAAGTATTTTGTTTTAGGAGATTAAAAGTCAATGACCATCCTCTTTTAGTTCGAAAGGTTTCAGCAGAGAGATCTGCAGTTATTCTAATATTCTTCCCCTTGTAGGTGATGGTTTTCTTTCATCTGGCTGTTTTCAGAATTTTCTCCTTCATATTAACTTTAGTGAAATTCATTATGATGTGTCTGCGGGATGTCTTATTGGGTGCTAGAGTTCTGAAACTGTCTGCTATCTGAAGGCATGTCTGGAAAATTCTCCTTCATAATCTCTGTGCCTTGTGAAGCCACTTCGTTGCTTTCGGAGATCCCTATAAGACAAATATTGGTTTTCTTCAAATTATCCCAGAGCTCTCTGAGAGAGTGATCTGTTTTTGCCCTCCATTTCTCTTCCTCTTTGAGAGTTTGGGAGTGTTCAAAACTTTGTCTTCAGTGTCAGAAATCCTTTCTTCTGCTTGCTCCATTCTGTTACTGAGGGATTCTACTGTGTTTCTCAGATCTTTGACAAGCAACTTCTTGTCTCAATGTGTCAAAATCTTTGTTCATTTGGCCTTTGAATTCATTGAATTCTTGAGATATCTTTTGGGTTACTGCTTGGAATTCTGATTCGATCTTATTTGCTATCCAGATTATGAGTTCGATTTCTGACATCTCAGCTATTTGTTTGTGCTTGGGATCTTGTGCTATGTCTGCCCCATTGTTCCTGGGGGGAGTTGATCTATTCTGATTATTCATATTGCCAGAGTTTTTCTGTTGATTTCACCTCATGATTGTTTTTCACTGTTGCCTCTGGCCATCCTCAGATTTGGGGAGGTATCTCTCCAAGATTTGACCCCAGCAGGATCACTCTATTGTTGCTGGATCTTTGTAGGGGTAACCCTCTGTAGGTCCTCCGGGGCAGCCCCAGCCAGGGAGTTCTGGTTGTGGAAGCAGCTCCGGAGTGTGACACACCTGGATCCAGCAACAGGGCAGATCATGGTGCACATGGTTCTGGGAGTGCCTGGTGCCCAGTGACTTTGGCACAGAGAGCCCAAGGCTCCAGCAGTCTCTGGCCAGGAGAAGGACTCTATGCAGAGGCAGGGAGGGGTCCAGAGGGCATGCAGCTACCAGAGTCCCTGGCCAGATGAGCCAGCAGGTGTGGAGGCAGGGAGGGTGCAGGAGGGAGGACGCAGGTTGCAAGGCTCCCACGGTTTCTGGTCAGAGTGTGTGGAGGCCCTGCAGGCGTGGGTCACAGGTCGGAGCTCTTGACACAGCTCTTACCCAAGTCTGGGCGGGCACCGATCATGGTTGTGGTACAGCTCTTATGGAGGTCCTGGCGGACGCCGATCACCATTGCAGTGCAGGTCTGGGCTAGTAGCGATGGATATATTTTCTTTTATTACTTTGTATACATCTGGCTGCAGTGGCAGCCACAGGCCCCGGGTTCATCTGTGCGCTTCCCTTAGATATCTCCTGGGATTTTTTGGACTGATCTTTAGTGTTGTTATCTCCCTATTTTATTCCTATGAAGGCCAAGTTCTTCAAAGTTTGCTGCATCACATCTCTGTAGAGATTCTTCTGGCAAGGATTCAATAAAGCCCACTCCTTTCGGGTGAACTTCACAGCCACATCCTCAATAGTTACTGAGTCAAAGGGTGGCGCCTATGGCTCAAAGGAGTAGGGGCCAGCCCCCTATGGCAGAGGTGGCAAGTTCAAACCCAGCCCTGGTCAAAATCATTTCTCAGCTTCTGGGGTGTCCTTAGATCTTCCTAGGACTTTTGTAGCCAGCCAGGTCACAGCTTGACAGAGTTTGCAGCTAAGGTACTGGTGGCCTCTCAGAGCAGTGCAAACCCCTCTCTGTAGTGGTGTTTTCTCTCTCTTTCTGTCAGCTCCTCAATCAGAAGAAAGTGCCACTCCTGGCAGCTTACCCTCAGCTTTCCACGTCTATCCTAGAGTATTTCTTGAAGCAATTCAAGAATGAATGAACTGAATTTTTTCAATTAACCAGTAAAGGCAATAAATCACTTTATCTTGAATGAAAACACAATCAGGATCATGGGTACCCTCTGAGAAAAAGCAGCAACTAGAGGTGGGAGCAGAGGCAGTCTCCGCTGTCTGCCGTCACCACCGCCACAGCTATAGGCCTCAGCAGCAGCTGCCCCACACTGGGAAAGTGGGAGGGGTGGCTGGGTGGAGGATGCTACTCCCAAGTGAAAGGAGAGGAAGGCAGAATAGATTTCTCTTCAACATCTCCTTGGGTAGCTTTTATATTCTACTATTGTTTAACTACATGTATTTTCTATATTTTTAGTTTTGTCATTGACTCATCATGCCTTTAGGTTTTTAAAAAATTTTAAAATTAATGAGATTTTCAAGTTATTTTTTAAAAAAATTCAATTCTAACAAGTGAATTTTGTCTCAAAGAATGTGGTCAACGATTTCTTAAATTATTTAAAATTTAATGAGGCTATAAAATAAATGTTTTCAACTTTCATAGATATTCCATGCTTAAAAAAGAATATTTATTCCCTATTCACTAGGGGCAGTAAAAGCTGATATCTCCCTTCCAGTGCATCTTACAAGGGTACATGTGAAACTTACTAAATGTAGAATGTAAATGTCTCAAAATAATAACTAAGAAAATGCCAGGAAGGCTATGTTAACTAGTGTGATGAAAATATGTCAAATGGTATATAAAACCAGTATATGGTGCCCCATAATTACATTAATGTACACAGCTGTGATTTGATAATAATAGTAATAATAATAATAAAAAGCTGATATCTCCAAGCCTCTACCTTATCTTTTTAAATACATTTAATAGATCTTTATTGTGTCTGTCATTTCTAATACCGAAGATTTTGTAGGTACTGTCTGTTGGTTGTTTATGCTGGCACTTACTCTTGATGCTTTGTTTACAGATGTGTTTTGTGACTTTTGATAATGGATCTGATGCTGGTTTTCTTTGAAGCTTTGTAGGAATTTTTGAAGTCTCCCAAGAGGATTTGCGTTTGTTTCTCTTTCCTGAGGGTGCATCCAACTGGGGACACTTCAAATAAAATTTTGCACTCAGGATTTCTTTGGACACAGATATTACAAATGCAAACCCAGACTCATATGAATGCTGTCTTGAGGTCATGTATTTTCAGGGGAAGATTCTTACCCTTTGTGACAAAGCAAGGTTTATTCCATTTTCACCCTCACTCTGTAGTTGTAATCTTATGGAATATTAGCTTTCTGTAGGGGATCTTTTTATTGTAATCCTCATCCAAAGCATGCAGTTACTTGTGTATCTTATTCCTCCATACCCTGTGCAATTGCCAAAATGTAGGTTCAGAGTCTTTTTTTTTTTTTTTATTCAGACAGAGTCTCACTCTGTCACCCTGGGTGGAATGCCCTGGAGTCACAGCTCACAGTAACTTCCAACTCCTGGGCTCAGCGATCCTCTTGCCTCAGACTCCTGAGTAACTAAGGACTACAGGTGCCCACCACAATGCCTGGCTAATTTTTCTATTGCTAGTAGCGATACTCAAGTGATCCTCCTGCCTCCACCTCCAGGATTACAGTGCTAGGATTACAGGTGTAAGCCACTGTGCCTAGCCAGGTTCAGCGTCTTGAGAGGAAAAAAAGAAAAAGAGCCAGTTAGGGCAAAAGTTGTCATTGACACTTAATTATTTCTAATAACCATTGTTAGTAGCTGATTTTAGGATATTTTCTTCACTCCAGAAAAGAAAGCCATACCATAGGCAGTCTTGCTAATTCTCTACCCCACACCGCAATTCTAGGCAATCACTAATTTACTTTCTACCTCTAGGGATTTGTCTGTTCTGAACGTTTCCTATGAATGGAATCATACAACATACAGTGTTCCATGATTGTCTGTTCTGGTATCATATCTAAGAAACCATGATTTAATTCAAGGTCATGAAAATTTACATCTGAGTATAATGTTTTCAGGGTCCTTTCATTTATCAGTACTTCATTCATTTGTATTGCCAAATAATAATCCTTCATTCATTTGTATTGCCAAATAATAATCCTTTGTAAGTATAAATCACATCTTATTTATCTGTTCATCAACTGATGGAGGTTGGATTGTCTCCACTTTTGGCTGTTATGAAAAATGCTGCTATGAACATTTATGTACAGGTTTTCAAGTGGACGTATGTCTTCATTTCTCTCAGTCATGTACTTCAGAACAGAGTTGCTGGGTTATATGATAACTCTGTGTTTAATCTTTTGAGGAACTTCCAGACCCTTGTCCAAGTGGCCGGACCATTTTAACTTCCCACCAGCAGTGTTTGAGTGTTCCAGTTTCTGGGCATCTTTGCAGACACTTGTTATTATATTCAGATTATAGCCATCCCAGTGACTGTGAGGTAGCGCCTCATTGTGGTTTCGTCTGTGTTTTCCTAATACCCAATGATGTTGAGCATCTTCTCATGGGCTTATTGACTATTTCTATGTCTTCTTTGGTAAAAAGACTATTTAGTACTTAGCATATTTTTAAATTGGATTGTCATCTTACTAAATTGTAAGAGTTTTGTATATATTCTGTACACAAGTCCTTTATCAGATATGGGATTTGCAAACATTTCCTCCCATTATATGGGCTATCTTTTCATTATCTTGGTAGTGGCCTTTGAAGTACTGAAGTTTTATATTTTGATGAAATCCAATTTATCTATTTTCTCTTTTGTTGCATGTGTTTTGGTATCATAGCTAAGAAACCATGATTTAATTCAAGGTTATGAAAATTTGCATTTGTTTTCATCTCTTTTCTTTTTTTTTTATTGTTGAAGATTAATTGAAGGTATAAGAAACCAGGTTACATTCCTTGCATCTGGGCACCGTGAGTCTGGGGAGATAGGACTCCAGGCATCTCTGGCTGGTGGGATCTGCTTATCATCACCCCTGTGAGGATACAAAGAGTCAGCAAGAGACTTCTGGACCCCAAGAGGAGGACTAAAACAGTGGAAAACTGGTAAGTAGCATGTGTGTTCAATCGGTCTAAACCCACCCGCAACTGTAAGTTCAGTAGCACCGAGACTGCAAACCGGAAAGGCCTTACCTGTGAACTGTTTTGGTGTCTTTGGACTTGGCACTCAGTTGAACTGCCTTGGGGAGAGCCTAAGTGGGAATGCAGAGAACTTTGGCCATTGTCTAGGGCCCCAGTCTGAGCCGCTGAGCCAGACGGAACTAATAGTGTTTGGCTGTGGGCCACAGGGAGCCGTTGTGAGCCATCTGCCCAGGCAAGCTCCGCCCTCAGGGTTGCAGAGCTAGAATCAGGTGGGAGCTAGTAACCCAGTGACCAAGTAGCCTAAGGGTGGGTTCTGAGCGGCCTTGCAGCCCTAACCCTCAGGGGCAGAGTGAGACCGGTTTTGGCACACTGGGTAAGTGGATAGCCACTTCAGCAGTGATTCCAGCGACAAGCACTTTCCTGGGAAAGCTTCTGCTCAGCAAGTTTACAGGTTCAAAGTAACTTTTAAGTGGGCTGAAGAGAGGTTTAGGGTGCCTACCTGCTGGGGTTTGAGAAATCAGCAGCCTCCAGTCGTATCAGAACTGTGATTAAAATCTCATACCCCAGAAGACCACATGTTGCCCAGACAATATTCAACAACATATACATACTGCTTTGTTTTTTGTTTGTTTGTTTGTTTTTTGGTTTGGTTTTTTTTTGTTGTTTATTTTGATGTTGTTGATGTTTTGTTTTTTAATTTCAACGTTTTCCGTACAGATCTTTTATCTTTCTCAATTTTTTAGTTTAATTATAATTTCCCATTGCTGCCTTTTTTAATAACTAGGACTTCATTTTTGTTAGTGTTTCCACCTCTATTATTTGTTTTTTCACCCAATATTATCCTGTAGAGTTTTCTGTTTGCTTTATTTGGTTTGATTTATAGCATTTTTGTCTTTCCTTTCTATTGGTGGAGGTTGGGTACTCTGTCTGATCAGGTGGTTAGCAAAGAGCTGCTGACCTTAAGGGAACGACCCAACTGGCACCCCCAGAAGGTGGTTTTTGTTTAAGGTTGTGACAAAGTACCCTACTGTACACCTATATTGCTCTGTCTCCCTCTTTCTGTGCCTCTCTTCTTTTTGTCAATATTCCTTTTACCCACACCCTCTGCTTTCTCTATTTTTTTCTTTTCACTCAGTCCTCCTTTCTTTCATCCCTTCCTTGCTCTTCAATCTTCTCACCCTTCTGGTCCTGTACCAAAAGGACTCATCTAACCCTTAGTCCGCAGGCACAAGAACTTAAAGAGCAAGAGGAAGTGAAAGGAAAATTAGGGCAAGGAAACAGATAAAAGAAATCACTCATGAGGAAGAATCAGCAGAAAACTCCAGGCAACATGAAGAACCAGTCCAGAACAACCCCACCAAGGGACCATGAGGTAGCTAATGCAGAGGATTCCACCTATAAATAAATGTTGGGAATGACAGAAAGGGAATTTAGAATACACATGATGAAAATAATGAAAGAAATGATGGAAACAATGAAGGAAACTGCTAATAAAGTGGAAAATAACCAAAAGGAAATCCAAAAACAGAATCAAATAAGAGATGAACGATATGAAGAATATAAAAAGGATATAGCAGAGCTGAAGGAACTGAAATATTCAAGTAGGGAACTTAAAGATGCAATGGAAAGTATCAGCAACAGGTTATACCATACAGAAGAAAGAATTTCAGAGGTAGAAGACAAAGTTCTTGACATAACTCAGATAGTAAAAGGGGCAGAAAAGAAGAGAGAGAAAGCAGAACGTTCACTGTCAGAATTATGGGACTTTATCAAGTGTTCCAACATATGAGTTATAGGAATCCCAGAAGTGGAAGAAGAATGCCCCAGATGAATGGAAGCCATACTAGAGAATATTGTAAAAGAAAATTTCCCAAATATCACCAAAGATTCTGACACACTGCTTTCAGAGGGATATCGGACCCCAGGTCGCCTCAACTCTAACCGAGCTTCTCCAAGACACATTGTGATGAACCTATCCAAAGTCAAGACAAAAGAAAAGATTCTGCAAGCTGCCAGGAGTAAGCGCCAGTTGACCTACAGGGGCAAATCCATCAGATTGACCGCAGACTTCTCTAATGAAACTTTCCAAGCAAGAAGACAATGGTCATCTACCTTCAATCTACTTAAACAGAACAATTTCCAGCCCAGAATTCTGTACCCTGCTAAGCTAAGCTTCAAAATTGATGGAGAAATCAAATCATTTACAGATATACAAACATTGAGGAAATTCACCACAAGACCAGCTCTATAGGAAATACTTCAACCTGTTCTGCACACTGGCCACCACAATGGATCAGCAGCAAAGTAAGAACTCAGAAATTAAAGGACAGAATCTAACCTCCACACTGATGCAAAAGATAAAACTAAGCAATGGACTCTCACAAAATAAGATGAACAGAATACTACCACACTTATCAATTATCTCAATAAATGTTAATGGCTTGAATTCCTGATTGAAGAGACATAGATTGGCTGACTGGATTAAAAAACACAAGCCATCCATTTGCTGTCTGCAAGAAACACACCTGGCTTCAAAAGACAAATTAAAGCTCCGAGTCAAGGGTTGGAAGACAATTTTTCAGGCAAATGGCATTCAGAAGAAAAGAGGAGTTGCAATCTTATTTTCAGATTCATGTGGATTTAAAGCAACTAAAGTCAAAAAGACAAAGATGGTCACTTTATATTGGTCAAGGGAAAAATACAACAAGAAGATGTTTCAATTCTAAATATATATGTACCCAATTTAAATGCTCCCATATTCTTGAAACAGACCTTACTCAGTCTGAGCAATAAGGTATCTGATAATACCATAATAAGAGGGGACTTTAACACTCCTCTTATAGAGCTGGACAGATCCCCTAAATAGAAATTAAACAAAGATATAAGAGATTTAAATGAGACCCTAGAACAACTGTGCTTGATAGACGCATATAGAACACTCCATCCCAAAGATAAAAAATATACATTCTTCTCATCACCCCATGGAGCATTCTACGAAATTGATCATATCCTGGGACACAAAGCAAATATCAACAGAATCAAAAGAATTGAAATTTTACCTTGTATCTTCTCAGACCATAAGGCACTAAAGGTGGAACTCAACTCTAACAAAAATGCTCGACCCCACCCAAAGGCATGGAAATTAAACAATCTTCTGTTGAATAACAGATGGGAGCAGGAAGAAATAAAACAGGAAATCATTAACTTCCTTGAGCATAACAACAATGAAGACACAAGCTACCAAAACCTGTGGGATACTGCAAAAGCAGTTTTGAGAGGAAAATTCATCGCTTTAGATGCCTACATTTGAAAAATGTATGGGAGTGCATCAACAATCTCACGAGCCATTTTATGGAATTGGAAAAAGAAGAACAATCTAAGCCTAAACTCATTAGAAGAAAAGAAATATCCAAAATCAAATCAGAGATCAATGAAATTGAAAACAAAAGAATCATTCAGAAAATTAATGAAACAAGGAGTTGGTTTTTTGAAAAAATAAATATAATAGATAAACCATTGGACAGACTAATGAGGAATAGAAAAGTAAAATCTCTAGTAACCTCAATCAGAAATGATAAAGGGGAAATAACAACTGATCCCACAGAGATACAAGAGATCATCTCTGAATGCTACCAGAAACTCTATGCCCAGAAATTTGACAATGTGAAGGAAATGGATCAATATTTGGAATCACACCCTCTCCCTAGACTCAGCCAGGAAGAAATAGAGCTCCTGAACAGACCAATTTCAAGCACTGAGATCAAAGAAACAATAAAAAATCTTCCAACCAAAAAATGCCCTGTTCCAGATGGCTTCACTCCAGAATTCTATCAAACCTTCAAGGAAGAGCTTATTCCTGTACTGCAGAAATTATTCCAAAAAATTGAGGAAGAAGGAACCTTCCCCAACACATTCTATGAAGCAAACATCACCCTGATACCAAAACCAGGAAAAGACCCAAACAAAAAGGAGAATTTCAGACCAATCTCACTCATGAATATACATGCAAAAATTCTCAAAAAAATCCTAGCCAATAGATTATAGCTTATCATCAAAAAAGTCATTCATCATGATCAAGTAGGCTTCATCCCAGGGATGCAAGGCTGGTTTAACATACGCAAGTCCATAAACGTTGTCCACCATATTAACAGAGGCAAAAATAAAGATCACATGATCCTCTCAATAGATGCAGAAAAAGCATTTGATAAAATCCAGCATCCTTTTCTAATTAGAACACTGAAGAGTATAGGCATAGGTGGCACATTTCTAAACCTGATTGAAGCTATCTATGACAAACCCACAGCTAATATTTTACTGAATGGAGTAAAACTGAAAGCTTTTCCTCTTAGAACTGGAACCAGACAAGGTTGTCCTCTGTCACCTTTACTATTCAACGTAGTGCTGGAAGTTCTAGCCAATACAATTAGGCAAGACAAGGAAATAAAGGGAATCCAAATGGGAGCAGAGGAGGTCAAACTCTCCCTCTTTGCTGACGACATGATCTTATACTTAGAGAACCCCAAAGACTCAACCACAAGACTACTAGAAGTCATCAAAAAATACAGTAATGCTTCAGGATATAAAATCAATGTCCACAAGTCAGTAGCCTTTGTATACACCAATAACAGTCAAGATGAGAAGCTAATTAAGGACACAACTCCCTTCACCATAGTTCTAGGAATATACCTAACGAAGGAGGTGAAAGACCTCTATAAAGAAAATTATGAAATCCTCAGAAAGGAAATAGCAGAGGATTTTAACAAATGGAAGAACATACCATGCTCATGGATGGGGAGAATCAACATTGTTAAAATGTCTATACTTCCCAAAGCAATCTACCTATTCAATGCCATTCCTATCAAAATACCAACATCGTACTTTCAAGATTTGGAGAAAATGATTCTGCGTTTTGTATGGAACCGGAAAAAAACCAGTATAGCTAAGGCAGTTCTTAGTAATAAAAATAAAGCTGGGGGCATCAGCATACCAGATTTTAGGCTGTACTACAAAGCCATAGTGCTCAAGACAGCATGGTACTGGCACAAAAATAGAGACATAGACACTTGGAATCGAATTGAAAACCAAGAAATGAAACTAACATCTTACAACCACCACCTAATCTTCGATAAACCAAACAAGAACATATCTTGGGGTAAAGATTCCCTATTCAATAAATGGTGTTGGGAGAACTGGATGTGTACATGTAAAAGACTGAAACTGGACCCACACCTTTCCTCACTCACAAAAATTGACTCAAGGTGGATAAAGGACTTAAATTTAAGGCATGAAACAATAAAAATCCTCAAAGAAAGCATAGGAAAAACAGTGGAAGATATTGGCCTGGGGAAAGACTTTATGAAGAAGACTGCCATGGCAATTGCAACAACAACAAAAATAAACAAATGGGACTTCATTAAACTGAAAAGCTTCTGTACAGCTAAGGAGACAATAACCAAAGCAAAGAGACAACCTACACAATGGGAAAGGATATTTGCATATTTTCAATCAGACAAAAGCTTGATAACTAGGATCTATAGAGAACTCAAATTAATCCACATGAAAAAAGCCAACAATCCCTTATATCAATGGGCAAGAGACATGAATAGAACCTTCTCTAAAGATGACAGACGAATGGCTAACAAACACATGAAGAAATGTTCCTCATCTCTATATATTAGAGAAATGCAAATCAAAACAACCCTGAGATATCATCTAACCCCAGTGAGAATGGCGCACATCACAAAATCTCAAAACTGCAGATGCTGGCGTGGATGTGGAGAGAAGGGAACACTTTTACACTGCTGGTGGGACTACAAACTAGTACAACCTTTTTGGAAGGAAGTATGGAGAAACCTCAAAGCACTCAACCTAGACCTCCCATTTGATCCTGCAATCCCATTACTGGGCATCTACCCAGAAGGAAAAAAATCCTTTTATCATAAGGACACTTGTACTAGACTGTTTATTGCAGCTCAATTTACAATCGCCAAAATGTGGAAACAGCCTAAATGCCCACCAACCCAGGAATGGATTAACAAGCTGTGGTATATGTATACCATGGAATACTATTCAACTACTAAAAAAAAATGGAGACTTTACATCCTTTGTATTAACCTGGATGGAAGTGGAAGACGTTATTCTTAGTAAAGCATCACAAGAATGGAGAAGCAGGAATCCTATGTACTCAATTTTGATATGAGGACAATTAATGACAATTAAGGTTATGGGGGGGAGGAAAAGCAGAAAGAGGGATGGAGGGAGGGTGGTGGGGCTTTGGTGTGTGTCACACTTTATGGGGGCAAGACATGATTGCAAGAGGGACTTTACCTAACAATTGCAATCAGTGTAACCTGGCTTATTATACCCTCAATGAATCCCCAACAATAAAAGAAAAAAAATAAAAAAAAAGAAACCAGGTTACACCTATTGCTTTTGTTGGGTAAAGTCCCACTTATAATTGTGTCTTGCCCCCAAAAGGCATGCCACACACATACATCTGTTTTCTTTATGGTTTTAGATTTTTATTTAGTTCTATGAATCATTTTGAGTTAACTTTTGCAAAGTGTGAGGGAGGGGTCCGTCTTCATTCTTTTGCATGTGGATATTCAGTTATCTCAGAAGTGATAAGGTCAAACCCCGCCAAATAGGGTGGACCCATCTAAAAGTATCAACGCCCTACCCGCTCCCACTTAAGAAAGGTAAATGGCCCAAACCCCACCTTTACAACAGATGTCCAACCCAGGAAAGGGAATGTCCTGACTCCCACCTTCCTGACCTTTAAAACCCGCATTCACCATTACCCATGTGTGGATTTCTTCTTGGTTGGAAATCTTACCCCGCCTGCACCCAGTGGAATAAAGCCATTTTAATAGCACAAACCAGGCTTCCATTTACTTTTTGTCTCATGCCTTGGAATAATCTTTTGTCTTTGGATTTGTAACCTTTCATTTGGTGGAGCTTAAATATGCCCCATTGGACACAGCTAAACAGATCCTTCTTCTGGCTAAATGAAAGAAATGGGATACCTCTCCGACTTTGCCTAAATTTCATTTATTGAATGGTGAGGTGAACATTAGTCTAAAACTCCTTTTCTAAACTTTTTTTAAACTTCTCTTCCCATCCTCTACTCTTAACTTCCTCTTTCCCTCTCCCTCCATCTCTGCATCTCTTAATTCTTTCTTTTCCATTTTTTTTTCCCAGCTGGTTTCACACGTGGAGGCCTCACTTCCCTGATCCCAGCCCCAGCCACCCCAGCAAGCCAGGCTTGCCCATCCATCCAGTATCTCATGTTTGGGGATGCCCTTTTGTAGGCCTGGACTCTGGCTGATTACCCCAGTCTCATTTTTTTCAGCTGGTTTCACATGTGGAGGTTTATACCTCCCTGATCTCAGCCTTGGCCACCACAGCAAGCCAGGCTTGCCTGTCCACCCAGTACCTCATGTTTAGGGATGCTCTCTTGTAAGCCTTGTTCCCCAGCCTCACCCCTGTGGTGCCCTCCTATAGGCTTAGACCCCTCTGTCTGGTTAAGGTCACGTGCAGAGGCCAGGCCCTTTTTGACCAAAGTTGTACACAGAGAGTCCAGGTAATATCCTGATACCAGCCTTGATGAACCAGGCTCGTCAATCTATTGCCCCACTGTGGGCTGGACAATTTTTGGCAGTTTCTTGAGCCAGGCTCACCTGTCCAGTCTGGATCACCATTCTTTCCATCCGATCTGACTTTCTTTTTCCTCTTCTTCCATTCTCTCTTTAATCACATTTCTTTTCCTACCTCCAGTTTTCGATATGGGCACCACTAAGTCACAGATTTCACCTTGCTCACCTCTACGCTGCCTTTTTTCTTCAGAGTCACACATTCCCTCTTCTTCACCTCTAAACTGCCTTTTGACTAATCTCAAACCTCTAAAGCTCTATGCTGACCTCAAAAAAAAAAATCTCCTTTTTTTCTGTCATACTGCTTGGCCTATGTACAAGCTTGACAGGGGCTTGCAGTGGCCTCAATATGGCACCTTTGATCTCTAAGTTCTCACTGATCTCAATAATTACTGTCAAAAATTAGGCAAATAGTCAGAGATCCCTTATATCCTGGCATTTCTCATACACCAAAACACTCCTTCCCTGTGTCCATCCTGTGAACCCTTTCAGATTCTCCTGGCTCAGGTAACACTGGCTTCTCCTGAGATAGCCCCTGCTGCTTCTCTCCAACCCTCCTCCTACAATCCCTCCATTCTCTGAAACAGGACACCTGGGATGTTCTCTGTGTGAGATACCTCACTTCCATCTATATCTCCCATCAGCCATCCATTTTCATTGCTCACCAACTCCCATGCCCCTTCCCTCCTCCCTCTACTGCCCCCCCACCCGCCTCCCCCGCCCCTGTATGTGGTAGGAAAAAAATGGCATAATTTCCCCCAGGGCCCTCAGACCTCCCAGTGAGATATCAGAGCTCCAGTATTGGCTTCTGCCATTAAGCAAAACCCAGTTACTTTTCAAAACTTCACAAGGCGTTCTGAAAAAACAAAATCTTCCCCAGGATCATGTTTTAAGTGCAGCAAACCAGGCTTCTGGGCAAAGAAGTGCCTCAAATCCAAACCCCCCGCCCCCCGCAAACCATGTCCAGCCTTCAGAGGTCTGGCTGGCTGGGTCTTTCTGAAGATACAGTGCAGACCCTCTTGGAACATGGCTGAAATTCCCTCTTGAGCCTAGCTGCAAAAGACCAATGACCTGTGGAAAATCAAAATGCCTCCTGGACGCCGTCCTGGAAAACAGAACGCTAGGTACTTTTGCTTATAGAAGGTAAGCTGATCTTTTCTCTTTCTAACAAACATAGGAGCAACTTCATCCACACTGCCACCTTGTAAAAATTCTCTAAAAAAGGGGCAGAGATCCTCTCAGGATTGCTGGAGGCCCTGGCAACTTCAACTGGTTCCCTCCTCTCACTGTCCATCTTCCTTTTTGGTTATTGTCTGATAAGGTCACTAATTACGACTTTTTCTCATTCGCAGTTTCGAACCAGTACCCATCCGCCTCATGTCTCAATTTATTAACCAGACAGTTACCTGAAAACAATTCCTCATATCCTTGCCTTACTGGATACCAACCAGCTTAGACTGAAAAAGCTGAAAAGTTCCTGTAAACGCCACTCCCTTACCCTGTTCTCCTCCCCCTCCCATTCTCTTTACAGGCAGCCCACACAGCCCCTCCTCTGCAGGAAGTAGTCAAAGAGATACCATGCCTGTCATCCCACCTCCTTACAATAGACAAAAAGACTGGAATGATAGGATCAAACTCCACCCAAACAGGGTGGACATGCCTAAAAGAATCAATCCCCTATCCTCTCCCACCAGATGTCCCATCTAAGAAAGGTGAATGGGTCAATCCTGTACCCTACCCCACAGGATGTCCCACCTGGGAAAGCTAAATGGGCCTTACAACAGATGTCCAACCCAGGAAAGGGAATGTCCCAACCCCCACCGTCCTGACCTTTAAAAACCTCATTTACCATTACCCACGTTTGGATTTCTTCCCAGTTGGAAATCTTACCCCACCTGCACCTAAATGGAATAAAGCCATTTTAATTGCATAAACCAGGCCTCCATTTTCCTTTTGTCTCTTGCCTCAGAACAATCTTTCATCTTTGGCTCCATAACCTTTCAACAAGTATTTCTCAAAAGATTGTTCTTCTCTACCTCTTGAATTTTCATAGCACTGTGTCAGAAAGCAATTTACCATAGATGTGAAGGTTTATTTTCGGACTTTCAATTCTACTCTGTGATTCTATATGTCTATACTAATGCAACTACTACAAGGTCTTTATTTCTGCAGATTTTTAGTAAGTTTTGAAATATCCCTTCTGTTTTAAAATCTAGCACGTTAATTATTTTAGTTAGAAGGGCCTTTGGGTGTCTCTCATCTGCATATAGCCATAAATCTAAATAAGTAAATATTTATTGATTTATTTATAGTGGAATGATGTTAGTGAGAATTTCAAATAATTTAACTTAGCTTTCTTTTCATTTTTATTTATTTATTTATTTTGGCCAGGGCCGGGTTTGAACCCACCACCTCTAGTATATGGAGCTGGCACCCTATTCCTTTGAGCCACAGGTGCTGCCCTCTTTTAATTTTTAATAATGTATTTTGGATATTAAAAACAGAAAAATATAACAACCATGTAGTCTTCATTCAGCTCAGAAAATAACATGATTTGATTATAATTAAATCCCCTATGTACACTTTCCCACTCACATTTCTCTGTATTATCTCAAAGATAATCAACATCTTAAATTTATGTTTATCATTCCCATGCATGTCTTTATGAAAGCACATGTAGTGAAAATAAGATGGAGTCCGTCAGGCTAGGGCAGACATGACGTATCTGGTCTGGTTGGTTTAGGTCCTGCCTGACCTTCACTGTCTCCCATTCTTACTGTTTTGTGAATTTAGCTCCCACCCTAAAGATATCTATCTTGAGTAGTTTAGGTGAATGAATTTAGCAGATTAACTTTTGAAATGGAAAATTGTAATAGGTCACTGAGTTATGCTGATTATTATTTGGAATAGCGGTTGGTGCAGTCTTTGCTTTGAACTTTTATGTATAAAACTAATTTTAAAAATGGAAGAACAGAACAGTCTTGGAGAGGCTATTGTCACTGTTCTCTAGAATTCTGGCCTTCTGACAAAGTTTGGTGGACCTGTCCCCACCTCTGCATATTGGCTGACAGTGACAGGCAGCCGGACCCCCTTCGTCCAGTAACATTTATACTTTTACTTGTCATTTTGAACCACCTGCTCCCTTGTTATCCTCTACTACAGAGGCTATAACTCTAAATACTTGGCACTCAGCTTCTCTTGAAGATCTAAAAGGCCATAAAACATCATCATTGCTAATGAGGTATAGTTATAAGCCTGTGTTGAGCAACCTTTCCAAAATAAAGAGTAAAGACTTTCTATATACAAGATTTTTGGTCCTTCATATTTTTTCTTTCCATTTTTCTAGCTTAAAACATAGACATGAGGCTGAATAACCACCTTGTTACCATAAAATGGAAGGAATGAGAAAGAAGGTCCTTCTACACATTCCCATGGCAGAGATGAAAGATAAAAATAGCCTGGGTGCCTGACAGCATTGTCAGGTTACTGTTCCAGATCAGGACTGCCCATTTAGACCCTTAATTCCATGAGCCAAATCTAAGATGCCATTAATTGCAAGACACTATTATTCTATATGCCATTAAAAAAGAAAAGAATAATAACCATTATACAATAGTATAGTACATCAATTATAAATGATGACCTAATTTTACAGATAAGAAAGTAGAGAAAACGTGTTTTTTAGAGTCAATGAAATAGTATTTAAAAAAACCCCTTTCTGCTTAAACTACCATTAGTTGGGGTTTCAAACACACATACTTGCAGCCGAATTGTTTCCTAATTGACATCATTTTATAGTAAACAGATAAATTTAGATTCAGTTAATGTATCTAGAAGCACAGAAGGAGGAAAATCAGTTTTGGCTAAGAAAGATGCTTTTAGCTTGAGGTCAGTAATCCAATATGGCTGAGAGTCCAGTAATCTGCAAGCTTGTTATGTCAGATCTGGGCCTGTTTACTGGCAGATTTCTTCCTTGCCCTTTTTTTGCTCTAATCTGTAATGCATTCCTCCAGACTATGTTCCAGCAAAGGAGATGTATTTTCTGGAGTGTGGAGGAAGATGGGTGTGTCTGTTTAGGGGGTATCATATTCCTTCTCTGTCATTAGGTAGTTCCATCAGCAGCTGGAACTCCTCACTGGACCCAGGTCCTACCAGACAGCCCTGCCAATGCTGGGACATCTGCTTAGTGATTCTGGCCCTCATCTTTTGTCCTTTCATCCTAGACGTGTCCATAGCTTCCTGCGTTCCCTCTTTCCCTATTTGGCTTCTCAACTTGTTCATCACCTATGAAACCAATTGTTTGCATTGAAGTCTCTCTGACACTTGGAATATTTGAAATGGTTTTAGTTTCCCTAATTAGAAATTAGTGGAGTCTTTTTGAAGTGTTGAATTCTCAGTCATAAGCTAAATTTATTGCACACTAAGAGAGATGGGAATTCTAGGCAGAGTTAGATGGGACCTGAGAGAAGTCTGATTCCTTGGACTCCTCCCAAGTACCTAATAAGACATACTCTCTGTGGAAGGGAACAATTATTACCACTGAACTAATAAAATGCAGCTGGCATGAACCCTGAGGCCAGGGGAGAGCTTTCAATGCTTTTCCTCTTCAAGCCATTCATTTGAATGCTCCAAATTAGAATAGTCTTTACTCTTAATGTTCAGTAGAATGTGATCTACAGGTTTGTTTCTCTTCCAGTAGAATCATTATTACCATATCCTGTTCTCTCTCCACAACTACAGGTGCTGAACACACAGGAGTGGACAAATAGCTTTTGGGCTTGGGTTGCTGGTCCATCTTCACCTGGCAGAGTTTACCTCACCTGGGTATGCTGAACTAGGGGATGAGTGCAGTAAATAGATGAGATTTGGATTGCCTCCCCAAGGGAAGGAGGTGCAAGTGCTTGAATTATTAGTAAAATTTTGAAATCAAGGATACAGGAAAAACAGTGTGTATGGAAATAGGGCAGTTAAAAAGGGGTAGTAGACATTTGTGTCTTTATTTTCCATGTATTCCTTCTAATTTTTTTTATAACAGTCACAACCTAATTTTCCTTTAAAAAATCATCTCCTTTTCAACCTCATTGCATTTGGTGTTAACCCTACCTCTGCCTACCTCCCTGGGCAGGGTGACCATGGAGGGTGGGCGCATGCCGCTATAGGAGTCTGTGAGACACGAAGTAAGACCCTTTGAAAGGGAAGCATCTGCTCTTATTTATCTTTGACTCGGAGTTGTGAGCAGTTAAGTCTGGAGCTTGTAGTAACCACTTTGCAGCATACGAACCACTTCTGATTCAGTTATGGCTGCACCCATGCCAGCTCCTAGAAGTTGTAGTCATGGTAACCAGTAAATTTCTTTCTCTGAACCTACTGAGATATTTTCCTTCCTTCTTTCTCCTTTCCTTGCTGAAAGAAGCCTATAAGAAGTGTCTATGTACCTGTGCAGTATTTTTATCTATCATCTATCTATCTATCTATCTATCTATCTATCTATCTATCTATCTATCTATCAATCATCTGTATAATCTATTTATTTTTTGAGACAGAGCCATGGCATCACAGCTCACAGCAACCTCAAACTCTTGGGTACTCACCACAATGCCTGCTAGTTTTTTTCTTTTTTTTTTTTTTGTAGAGACAGAGTCTCACTGTACCGCCCTCGGTAGAGTGCCGTGGCGTCACACGGCTCACAGCAACCTCTAACTCTTGGGCTTACGCGATTCTCTTGCCTCAGCCTCCCGAGCAGCTGGGACTACAGGCACCTGCCACAACGCCCGGCTATTCTTTTGTTGCAGTTTGGCCGGGGCTGGGTTTGAACCCGCCACCCTCGGCTTATGGGGCCAGCGCCCTACCTGCTGAGCCACAGGCGCTAGTTTTTTTCTATTTCTAGTAGAGATGAGGTCTTGCTCTTACCTCAGGGTGGTCTCGAACTTCTAAGCTCAGGCAATCCACTCACCTTGGCCTCCCAGATTGCTAGGAATACAGGCTTGAGGCACTGCACCAGGCCTTGTGCAGTATTTTATATACTGTTTCTTTCTCTCCCTTTCCTTCCTTTTTTGCTGAAAGAATCCTAAGTACTATTAAAAACCATCTGCATATTCACCCACATCTTGGCGCTAAAGATGACTTAAATTTGGTAAAAGGTAATTTGAGATGTTTTTATGTAAAGAAAAACAAGCCCTCTGTTACTATTACTGCACGCAGGTCAGGCACCACAGCATTTGGTTGTAAAAATCTAAGGTCCATGTGTTTTCCTAATTCTCATGGCACAGGGACTTAGTTATGTCACTGTTGCCAATGGCGTTCATTGAATGGCACTGCCTGCTTGAGTTCAGGAGTTCAAGACTAGCCTAAGCAAGAGTGAGACCCCGGCTCTATTAAAAATAGGAAAAATAGCTGGATGTTGTGGAGGGCTCCTGTAGTCCCAGCTGCTTGGGAGGCTGAGGCAAGAGAATCACTGTGATGCCATGGCACTCTACTGAGGGTGACAAAGTGAGACTCCACTTCAAAGGAAGAAGGGCTGCTAGTGAGTCATTTTGATTAATTTTCTATTTAGTTTTGGGGAAAAAAAAGTCAATCACAGAGTTTAAGTTGAAAAGGAATGAGGAGATATTTCACCCCAAACTCTCATTGTTTTTTGGGTGAGGAAATACAGTTACAGAAATACAAAATGTAAATGGTGGATAAAATGCAACAATTTGAACTGCTTTGGGGAAGCACAGAGCTGGAGGAAGCTGAGCTGTTTTCTCAGCTCACTTGAATCTCCCCTTTTCCTCTGTTGGGTCTACTTCCATGGCCACATACTGGGATGCACAAATAATTTTGGAATTACATGTTTCTTTCTTTTAATTTGTGTGTATATTACTTACTTTATTAATGTCAGTTTTATTTGTTTGCCATTCAACCTTCCTGGCACACTGGTACGGGGACTATATAAAATGTCAGTATTTTATTATTGCTCCATTAATGCTAATAAAAAAGATAATGTCACGCACTTTTTTTTTCTCTTTTGGCAGAGGGGAAAGAGACAATGGAACCCTTAGCAACAAATCAGACAGTGGGGCAGGAGAATTTGGAATGGTTCCTCTTGCCTTCTACAAAGGCTCATCTCTCTCTTAACCTTCTTGATTCTCAAGGAAGGCTGTTTTTCTGGCTCTGTACTCACTCTGCTTGGGGTGACCAACACCACAAAGCAGGACAGGAAATGCCCATAGTGCCTATGACTCTGTCAGTGTTCCCCAGCTGTTAACGGATGTTGTGCATATAGGATTTTAATAGACATTTTAAGTGAACTAAAGAACGCTGAGTGAGACAAGTCAACATTTCACTGTATTAGAAACTTTCTAGAGACAAAATTTGCCTTTACTCATTAATATTAATAATTCTCTGAACTTTCTATGATATAGCAGCAATATCATTGGTGACTGGGAATATGATTTCACACAAGAGAACCACTTCTGAATTTTTTACACTGTTTTTTTACACATAAAATTATACACGATACAAAATGCTTGTTTTACAAGTTGAGATGGTTACAGTTATGGGTACAGTTACAGTAATGCATAAATATTAGTGCATTCAACTTGGAGCAGTTATTTATCTTCATCAGGCTTTACATAAAGCCAAGAATGAATTATTTGCTTAAATTGCTTTCTAGTCATTGAATAATACAAAAAAAGAAAAATTACTTCTATCTCCTGTCTATGTCAGGACAATAAACAATGCCAACAATTAAGTAGTCTGGTATTTCTGTAAAGGGGAGGTTGTATTCCAATAGCTCTTAAGTTGTAAATCCTAAGGTTTTGGCTAAACATGTCTATCAAATAATCATTGTCTCAAGTTTCAGGAAAATTACCTCATCTTTGGTAGCAGACTGCCAACAAACAGAAACTATAGACTACACCATTTTTTCCAAAGAATCCTGTATTTTAATGAATAGCTGAATAAATAGACATTAATTATGAAATTCACATTAGAGAGAAGAAAATCCAAACATTCTGATTGCTTTATCTTTTAAATTTGATAACTACTACAAAACATACTATTTATGTTAGGGTAAAAATAAGCTGAATCACAGGAGTGTAACTGGAGTGCTGAAGATATACAGTGACATGGGGGAGCCATGGAATAGAAGTGTTTATATGTACATCATTTTTTCTTTTTCTTTTTTTTTGCATGGAAAAATGCTGTTTTATAAAATGGGGACAACACACAGTAGACCACATGCAACAAGGACCAATCCAATGTGCACAGCAGAATAATCAAATAAAACACAAGCAGTATGGTTTAAAAGATAATTTGGGAGCAGGAAGTAAAAAAGGAGAGAGAAAGATTGAAACCTGGAATGCTTTCTTACTGGGGTTTCAGAATATAAATTTATCTAACAAGCTTCTTGACAGTTTTTCAAAGTTCCCACTCGACCACTTATGGTTGAAGTGTAGAGCTAAAAATAAACCATCATATTATACAAAACTTTGTATATTAGCATACAAAAGGTAGCAATTTACTTTTTGTATAAAATATAACCTTTTGATAGTATATTTATTTCACATATGTATAAATATAACCCAAAGAATATGTTTTAAGTATTTCTACCAAAATATTCTTTACAAAAGTTTACAAAACAAGTCATTTATTTATATTTACAACCTAGCACAGAAAAGATTCTGGGCCAGTGATGGTGGTGTCGTGTAAAAGAAGGAGAATGCTTCTAGACGTCTTAAAGATTGGGAAAGAGCTCTGTAGAACTTTCAAAATGTGTTCTTTTTTTGAGAAGATAAAGACTTGATCATTAAATGACCAGTTAAATTACATTTGATAGTTGAAAATGTGAGCGTGTAACTGAAAGAACTGAAGACAATCTTTGCTCTTCTATAATTAGGAAAATGATAGTGATATTTTTCATCCATTCCTTATTAGCACACATCTTCCCAATTTTACAGTTGATATGTATGTGAAGTTAAATGACTCAACAAAAACTCTTTCTGTGATACAGTGCTCAGCCCCAGGGGAGAAAATCTAGATACGAAGGGTCCGTCTAGCATGTGGCAATGATTCATCATGCCAGAGAGAGACCGCTACTGAAGGACCACATTCTATTCTGCTGTTCACCCAAATCCAGATAGTATGTCTAAGAAGGCCAGATTGTTTTCTCTTAATTATGCTTTCCTTCAAACCCTATGAAATAGATTTGTAACCACTTGAACCCGCCACTCCTGGTTCTTATCTCCAACTACAACACGATACCTTCTAATCAGTTTTTGGTTTCCAAATTTCCTTTTCTTACAAATCAGTCTCTAGTCATCAAAACAAGTAGGCAAGAAAAGGCTCAATTTTCCTCAGCTTGGGAACAAACCAGTGGGAATCAATCACAGTAAGTTAATACTCCACATTATCTGTGGCCAAATAAATCTTATTTATAGTGCTGTCCCATGGATTTTTCAGTGTGATTCGGACAGTTCTTTGTTGTATCTAAAACTTGCTTGGAAATGGACTCAGAAATTGGCTGTGGAAGCCAGAATCAAACTGCACAACTCTGTATTATTATTTCATCACTAGACAGGGTGTCCCACTGAAGTACAGGATTTGTGGGAAACTGCAGCAGTGAGGGGTGAATCTAGGGAGGAAATTCTATAACCCACTGGATGTGATCTGAGTTCTCTGGCTGTCCCTTACATAGGATACTATTCAGTTATTCCAAACAGACCTATGACATTTCAATCTATTCTGCAAGATTTAGAAAAATTAAACGAAAAGACAGAATGGAAAGATCAAACTACAGATATCTATTACAGCAAATTAGAGAATTTGTTGCTTGGAACTAGTACCTCCTCATGATGTGAGGTTTAAATAAGCTACAAGTCCTATTACCTTTCTTTCAGGGAGCAAAGGAACTTGGGAAGCCTATTTTACACAGTTAATTACACATCAACATAACAGTTCTGTTTGGATAAATTGGATACTGTGTTCTGGAGTTAAGACAGGGGAAAGTGATCCCAGTGTTTTACTATCAGGTTTGAGATTTAAAATAAGAATTTGGATCAAAATGTTCACCACTGCAGTTATTTTCTGCTTGACATTTTTAAGCCATTGTGTCTTCATGTAGGCCACTTAACAGTTGACCCTTTGGCCTTTACAGAGTCCTTGTAAAATACTGCCTTTTAGTGCTTAGAGTTTGTAAATTGTCTCATCTTTCTCCTTCAGGAGTTGTTCCCCAAGATTTCATCAAGATTGATGTCTTTCATCCAGTCATCATTACCAGGCTCTGTCTTCAACAATGAATCAATGAAATCAGCATCGCTGTTTAAGGCAGGGCCCATGTTATCAGTCTGTTGGCTGAGGAAGTCAAAAGCTAGGTCACTGCCATGGTCAGTTCCTTGGAAAGCCCTGGAACTTTGGTTGGATGAAGGAAAATTGTTGGGTGTCAGGGATGGTGGCTGGTTTATGCCTGTCCTCGACTGATTCAACCCCGTTCCTGACTGATTCAAATTAGGCAGTATCTGTGTGCTCAGCTGACTGGGTCTCAGATTTAGGCCCCTGAATGGACCCACGGCTTGTCCTTTTAGTGTTTGGCTCATTTGGTTCATGGGTCTCATTTGCGTTGCTGGTGTTAACTGGCTAGGAGGTGCCACCGCCCTCTGGGGAAACTGCTGGCTGCCTACTGCCTGCTGTAATGACTGGTTGGGGGTGTAGGCTGTAGGAGCCCCTGTTGGGAAGCGGACTCCTGTAGACTTCAGGGCTTCTGGCTGTTTGGATGTTGCTTCTTGAGAGACCCAGCTGGGGGCTGTTGTGTTGGGTGTGATCATCACGTTTGATGTTCTCTGTGCTGGCACGCTTGCCATACTGTGGGCTAAGTTTGGTCTCAATTGTGAATTGCCAACAGTTCCAGCTCCAAAAGTGTTGTTATTACTTGGCCCTAAGGTAGGTGGCCGTGGCATCAGAGGGTTGCTTTGATTTGCTATCAATTGATTTGGGTTTCTCTGCTGGGTCAGTTGATTCATTCCTGAAGCGACGCTGTATGTGCCAGGTTGATTACAAGGAAGATTTCCATACATCCCTATGCTCTGAACTGCTGTGGATAACGACGGCATTCTTGGCCCATGGGAAGTAGACATGAGGTTAGAATTGGGAGTTAAAATGGTGTGTGCTGAAACGGGGTTTGTCAAAGCCTGGTTAGAGTTCAGACTCGCTGATGATGAGCCACCTAAGAAAAAGAAGAAAATTACAGAGAAATAGATTAGTTCCTCACAGTATGTCATTTCCTCTTTTATAGCACTTTGCAAGAACTTATCAACTCTGAAACTGCTTTTAGGTGCAGGAACAATTCAAGAGAAATAATCATCAAATATTTTATATAAAAGGAACAAGATAGCTTTTGGGAGAAAGTGTCACCCTAGGTGACTCCTTGGTTTCAAAAGTTTACATGTTACAGAAAGAAGACTAAAATAGAATGGGTATATTTTATAGGTTTTGCTTTATTCCTCTTCTGGAGTCATTAAGGCGAGGTGATAGTCAGTCTTCTATTATGAATTAGTTTTACGGTATTCTAAGTCCTAAGAGTACAACTCCGATTATCTGAGCAGAGAAAAAAATAAACTTAGACATTCACCATGAGTTTTGTATGCTATTTCAAAGCCCACCCATAGACCATGGCATCATAAGCCATGTTTCAAATACAGTATGTACAAGTTAACAATGTTTTGGTCAACTATGGACAGTATATATTATGGTGGGGCTGAAAAATTCCTAGCACCTGGAATTTACTCTACTTTTCTCATTATTTTAGAGCAGCAGTTCTCAACCTGTGGGTGGTGACCCCTTTGTAACAATGAAAATACATCGCAGCATTAGGAAGGTTGAGAACCACTGTTTTAGAGTGTATTCTTTCCACTCATAAAAACAAGTTAACTGTAAAACAACCCCAGGCAACTCCTTCAGGAGATATTCTAGAAAGCAGCATTGTTATAATAGGAGATAACATTTCCAGGGAGGTGGGAGAGATGGATAGATCATACTAACTCTGTGTGGGCCTAGGCTATCATGTGTGTTTGTCTCTTAATTTTTAATGAAAAATAAAGTTTACAAAGTTAAAAAAATTCTTTTAAAAATCATATTGAAATAATCCAGACACAGAAAGATAAGTACCATTTTTTCCTCATTCATATGTGGAAGCTAAATTAAGTTGAAGTAGAGAGTAGAATTGTGGTTATTAGATGTGGGAGATCTTTGGGGGTGAAGGAGCTAGAGAGAGCTTGGTTAATGGATACACAATTATAGCTAGATAGGAAGAATATGCTCTAGTGTTATAAAGTACTGTAGAGTGACTATAGTTTTGTTTTGTTTTTGGTTTTTTTTTTTTTGAGACAGAGTCTCACTATGTCACCCTTGGTAGAGTCCTGTGGCATCACAGCTCACAGCAATCTCCAACTTTTGGGCTTAAGCGATTCTTTTGCCTCAGCCTCCCGAGTAGCTGGGACTACAGGCGCCTGCCACAACACACTGCTATTTTTTGGTTGCAGTTGTCATTGGTGTTTTGTGGGCCTGGGCTGGGCTTGAACCCACCCCCTTCAGTGTATGTAGCTGGCGCCCTACTCACTGAGCTACCAGCACCGAGCCTAGAGTGACTATAGTTTAATAGTAATTTTTTTTTCTGAGACAGAATCTCGCTGTTACCCATCTAGAAGGCAGTGGCATCATCACAGTTCACAGCAACCTCAAACTCATGGGTTCAAGCAATTCTTCTGCCTCCCAAGCAGCTGCACTACAGGCACCCACCACACCTGGCTAAGTTTTCTATTTTTAGTAGAGATGGGGTCTTATTCTTATTCTTGAATGGCTTTTCTTGCTCAGCAAAATGGAAGCGAGTAAAAGATCCTAAGAAATACATTACAATCAAATATGAGATGGGGAAAGGAGAAAATAAATAATTAAAAATTGAATAGTTTTTCTTTTTTCACAGTTACAATTTTTATGACTTTTCAAGAACTCTTACCAGAATACTGAGCAGCTGGTTGCATACTGCCCACATTTCTTCTTTGGTCTTTATAATCTGGGGGTGGCCTTGTCAGATGTCGGTTTATCTGATCTTGTGAAGCAATTTTCTCCTTGAAAACACAAATGAAAAGATATTAAATTATATTGTTACTTTTTCACTTGTAAAAATTTATGTAATATTATTCCAAAATAAGAATATTGAAACAATTTTGGAGTCATGGATTATGAATCATGACTTTATTAGTCTTAATTTAGAGACACAGCTTTGCAATTTTAATAAACTTCCTACCTGGAAGTATAACTTCTACTTCTCCACAACACTGGATCTAGTAGCTACTCTTGTATCCTTTATTTTGAAATTATATTTATTTTTTATTTCTTTTTTTTTGTCAGACATAGTCTCATTTTTTCTCCCTGGGTAGAGTGCCATGGTATCATCCTAGCTCACAGCAACCTCAAACTCTTAGGCTGAAGGGATCTTCTTGCCTCAGTTTCCCCAGTAGCTGGGACTATAGGTGCCCACCATAATTCCCAGGTAGTTTTTCCATTTTTAGTAGAGATGGGGGTCCCACTCGTGCTCAGGCTGGTCTCGAACTCCTGAGCTCGAGTAATCCTCTTGCCTTGGCCTTTCACAGTGCTATTGAGCTCGAGTAATCCTCTTGCCTTGGCCTTTCACAGTGCTAGGATTAAGGGTGTGAGCCACCATGCCTGGCCTCCAATTATATTTCAGTGAGAAGTAAACTTCTGTGATTTTTGAGATGATATTTCTAGTTTTGCACTATAGCACACCTGATATGCACACCATACATATATTAATAATTCTTGTCCAAAAGACTGTAGAAAACCTAAGAGTATGGTTGCCCTATGAAATATAGAACAACTGAGAATTCTGTATTTTTATTGGCTAAATGAAGGCAATCTAGATAGGATGAGCTATCAGGAGATAACCTATCAGGTAACGGTATAGGCAGCATATGCAAATTATTTTGTTTTTACCCCCTCATAAATGAGGTAGGTATGGTTGTTGTCTCCTTAGCTGTACAGAAACTTTTCAGTTTAAGTCCCATTTGTTTATTTTTGTTGTTGTTGCAATTGCCATGGAAGTCTTCTTCATAAAGTCTTTCCCCAGGCTGCTATCTTTGTGTTTCCCCCACACTTCGAGGATTTTAATTGTTTCATGCATTAGATTTAGATCTTTTATCCATCTTGAATAAAATTTTGTGAGTGGAAAAAGTTGAAGGTCCAGTTTCAGTATTTTATTACATGTGGTTATGCAGTTCTCCCAGCACCATTTATTAAATAGGGATTCTTTCCCCTAGTGTGTGTTCTTGTTTGATTTATCAAAGACTAGATGACTATAAGATGTTAGTTTCATCTCATGGTTTTCTATTAGTTTCCAGAAGTCTATGTCTCTATTTTTGTGCCAGTAACATGCTGTTTTGATCACTATGGCCCTGTAGTGATAGTGTAGTGTAGGCTGATGCCGCTGGCTTTGTTTTTATTGCTAAGAATTGCCTTATGGGGTTTTTCCTGGTTCCATACAAAATGAAGAATTATTTTTTCCAAATCTTGAAAGTATTTTGTTGGTATTATAATGGGGATGGCATTAAATATATAGATTGCTTTGAGAAGTATAGACATTTAACAACGTTGATTCTTCCCAGCCATGAGCACGGTATGTTCTTCCATTTGTTAATATCTTCTGCTATTTCTTTTCTTAGGGTTTCATAATTTTCTTTATAGAGGTCCTTCACCTCTTTTGCAAGGTATATTCCTAGGTATTTCATTTTCTTTGAGGCTACTGCAAAGGGGATTGTGTCCTTAATTAGCTTCTCATCCTGGCTGTTATTGGCGTATACAAAGGCTACTGACTTGTGGACATTGATTTTATATCCGGTTCTCTAAGTATAAGATCATATCATCAGCAAATAGGGAGAGTTTGACCTCCTCTGCTTCCATTTGGATGCTCTTTATTTCCTTCTCTTGCCTGATTGTATTGGCTAGAACTTCAATAGACAACCTACACAATGGGAAAGGATATTTGCATATCATGAATCAGAAAAAAGCTTAATAACTAGGATCTATAGAGAACTCAAATTAATCAACATAAAAAGACCCAACAATCCCTTATATCACTGGACAAGAGAAATGAATAGAACCTTCTCTAAAAGATAGACGAATGGGTAATAAGCATATGAAAAAATGCTCATCATCCCTAATTATCAGAGAAATGCAAATGAAAACCACCCTGAGATGTCACCTAACCTAAGTGAGAAAGGCCCACTTCACAAAATCTCAAAACTGTAGATGCTGGTGTGGATGTGGAGAGAAGGGAATACTTCTACATCGCTGGTGGGATTGAAAACTAATACAACTATTTTGGAAGGAAGTGTGAAGAACCCTCAAAGAACTCAAAGTAGACCTCCCATTTGATCCTTCAATCCCATTACTGGGCATCTACCCAGAAGAAAAAAAAATCCTTTTATCATAAGGATATTTCCACTAGACTGTTTACCGCAGCTCAATTTACAATTGCCAAACAGTAGAAACAACCTAAATGCCCACCAATCCAGGAATGGACTAACAAGTTGTGGTATATGTATTTCATGGAATACTATTTAGCCACTAAAAAATACGGAGACTTTACATCTTTTGTATTAACCTGGATGGAAATGGAACACATTATTCTTAGTAAAGCATCACAAGAATGGAGAAGCAAGAATCCTATATACTCAATTCTGATATGAGGACCATTGATGACTTAGTACATGGTAGGGGGTGGGAGAAGGGGGGTTCAGGGAGAGGGAAGAAAGGAGGGGTTGGGGGTCAGGGGATGTGACACACCTCTTGGGGACATGACACAATTATAAGAGGGACTTTATCTAACAAACACAATCAGTGCAACGTGGTTCTTTGCACCCTCAATGAATCCCCAGAATAAAAAATAAATGAATAAATAAGCAAACAAGATAGGTATGATTACACCCACTTAAAAGATGAGGGAATGGAAGCTTTATTAGGCTAAGTAACTTGATCAAAGTCACACAGTGGTAGAACAGAGACAGAATTCTGAGTCAAAACTCAGGCTGTTTCCTACTACACAGTACAAGGGCCCCTTGGTCCTCTGTTTCTCAGAGACTCATTCTAAAAGCACAGAAATTTCTTAGGCTCCCTTCTTTTCTTCCTTGTGGAATCAGCCAGATGTTTAGAAGAGGTGAGTGTGGGAGATAAAAGAGGAAAGGGAAACATTTTCCTAGTATTGTCAATGTCCTCAGCCAAAACCACCAAGAACAACGTTTTGGATGTTTACTCACTGCTTCAACGGAGAACTCAATTATGGGGGGCCACAAGGTCCCTAGTAGGGGGATGAAACTGTGATAGGATTTGGACTTTGATTTGGTAATTTAGGGACGATCTAAGGAAATAAGGATTTGTTCTAGATTGGAAGCCAGAAAGTGAGATTAATTCTATATTGAGTAAAGTAGCTACCACTCACTTAGCTCAAGAGAGGGGAGTGTTTGGCCTTTTGGGAGCTGCACAGTGTGACTTTGTTTGTGTCCGTCTTTAAAACAAACTTATCAAGTGGCTTTATTTTGTCTCATTCTACCACAGTCTCAGTGTAGCCATGTCTGAGGTTAATGCTCTACAAGACTGTTCATGTCCAGACGAGAATGAGATGCCTTGGTGACATCTTATCAGTTCTGAACATCAAGACTTACTTTTTTTCTTCCTCACTATGGATCAAATAGTTTTAAAAACTGCTCACTGCAATTTTCTATGCTTCTCAAAGAAACCTTCATTTTCAAAGATAAAAATGGTTGGTATAGGTGGAGAGAGAACACTATAATTATAGAAGAGCCAATACATAGAAAACTTTTACTAGATCTGTGGGTAAATTAGCTGGAAACCAAACATGCACTAACTTAGAACTCACATAAACCATGTGTTTCTCAGCTCCCCATCAAATTCCAAGCCTTCTTCTTAGTAGAATAAGGCTACTATAAAGTAGGAAAGAAAGCCTTAAAATAACAATAAACCAATTTTGAATTTGTGTTGCTAACAACAAACTTGAGAGACTCAGTTTTATTTTTTTTAGATAAAAGCAATTCATATAAAACACAATTTTGACGAGCTAAGTGTAAAGGAATCAGAAACATACGGATTGTATTTCTTTTAAGAATGGGTTTACAAATTAAGGGAAAAAGTGGTTAGTGAAACTCTTTTTGGTTTTGCTTAAACCCTGAATGTTTAAGAAACAGCTTGAGATGTTCCATGAACCCAACTGTGGCAATGTTCAACCAGCCCTCTTGAAAACTATTGTGTAAGAGGACAGTTTTGATTTTTATGCCAACATAAAAATTTTCTGAAATCTTCTTTTTTCCAAAAGAATCTGTCATTCTTTCTTATGTTATTAGGTATTTCTGCTGAAAATACTAAAGGCAACAGGATGTGTATGTGTGTGCATGAGTGTACGTGTGTGTGTATATGTGAGAAAATTATACCCTGATGCCCCTTCATAGTCTAGATTACAAACATGAATTTATTTTATGTATCTTCAATGTTGACCTTTTATCACCCTGCAAGCTAAATTGTTGTTATTAAAAGATTTATGAGGGGCGGTGCCTGTGGCTCAGTGAGTAGGGCACCAGCCCCATATGCCGAGGGTGGCGGGTTCAAACCCAGCCCCTGCCAAACTGCAACAAAAGAATAGCCGGGCATTGTGGCGCACGCCTGTAGTTCCAGCTGCTCGGGAGGCTGAGGCAAGAGAATCGCGTAAGCCCAAGAGTTAGAGGTTGCTGTGAGCCGTGTGATGCCACGGCACTCTACCCGAGGGCAGTACAGTGAGACTCTGTCTCTACAAAAAAAAAAAAAAAAAAAAGATTTATGAAAAGTGCATGTGTGTGTGTATATACACACAAATACATGTACATATATATGTATATAAAATCTGGAAATGTAAGTTTCTAAAACTATCTGTTCACAAATGAGTTAGAATTAACGACCTTGCTTAGGGACATGACATAGAACTGTCATGTTATTGAGACTTCAGTACTGAATGGAGGTTGCTACATTTTGGAAAACAATGACATTCCTATTCTATCTGAGTACAAACACACAGGCCATTCCTGAGATTAGTTTTGTGCAACATAAAATTTATTACCTAATATCTAATTATTACCCAATCTCTTGGATCTGAAAACCTATTATAGAAATCATCTGCTATAGTGTAGTTATCCTGCCTCAGTTTCCCAAAAGTGTGAGCTATATATAATTATGTATGTAATTAAGCATGAGGACCTCCCTTGCATTCCTGCTGTAAAGATTAATCCCTTAATTCTGTGAAGACTCAGTGCAGTACCTGGCACACAGTAGGCATACAATGTGTGCTGGTAATTATGATGTCCATTGTAGTAAGTGCTACTCAGCTTTCTTCTTTGTGCTTCATGGTTGGTAGAATAATAGAGAATAAGGTTAATAAACTTTTATGAGAAAATGTCTCAATTTAGGTGCCTATTCGACCTTGCCAACTGACTGCAACTGACCACCAAGCATATGCTGCTGTAAAGTGGTATCAAAGACTGTTTCTTACTGAATATGCTAAAAAGCATAGGCACCCTCAATGGCGTCCACAGAGAAATGTGAATGGTTTGTGAAGTCACAAAGATGGCAGCCTCATTCTCATTCATCTTGCACAGCTTATGACGTTGCCCTTTGCACCTGTCCTTGTGCTGTCTCAGCTGGGGCTGGTGGGAGTCAGGCTGGTGCCAGGCCAGGACCTTCATGGGATGAGCACACTGACATTTCTTTGCCTTTTAACCAGAGCTGAAAATCCAGAAGAGCATGCTCTGTGGGTTGTAATTTGTCACATTAGTAGTACTGATGGTAGGGAGGACAGTGTACACAGTAATCAGTCTTAAATTGGAAGCTTTTCTCTTCTGCTGCCCTTGTTTCTAAGCTTTTTAGTTTACCAGGATAAAAAAAGGTGGGGGAGGAACAGGTGGGAGGTCTAAAATTGTGAAAACTGTGATTTCTAGAAGAAACCCATTATGCTACTCTGTGATCTGGTCAGTGGCTCCTTCATACCTTAAGATCATCTGTAAACATGACCTTCTTCACTATTATTTTTTCAAGGCCAAATTAATTCATTTCTCATGATTTCTTTTCATATGCCCTAGACTCTGAACTTATTTCATTTGTCTTTCCTTAAAAAATACATGTGATTCTTATATAATTATTCATATTTTTCGTCACGCATTGAATATTTCATAGGACACTTTCATTTTTTTCCCTTTATTACATCATATACACATGGATCATGAATACATTTATGCATTTGTGGGGTGCATGTGTTGATTTTTTTATACAATTTGGAGTGCTTACATCAAACTAAATATAGCTTTCACTTCATTGACTTAATTATTGTGCTAAGACATTTATGTTCTATACTTAATAGATTTGACTTGTACACTTGCAATATGCTCCATAGCCGTGGTCCCACCATTTACCCTCTATCAAACCTCCTCCTTCCTCTTCCATCCCCATGCATGTCTCTCCTTCACTTGAGCTATAGTTGTGATCTATCTTTCATAAGAAAGTGTGAGTAATTACACATTGGTTTCAAAAAAGTACTGAGTACATTGGGTACTTTTTCTTCCATTCTTGAGATACTTTACTAAGAAGAATATGTTCCAGCTCCATCCATGGAAACGTAAAAGAGGTAAAGTCTCCATCTTTTTAAAGGCTGCATAGTATTCCATGGTAAACATATACCACAATTTATTAATCCATTCCAGGGTCGATGGGCACTTGGGCTTCTTTCATGACTTGGCAATTATGAATTGAGCTGCAATGAACAATCTGGTGCAAATATCTTTGTTGCAAAGTGATTTTTGGTCTTTTGGATATACACCTAGTAAAGGAATTGCAGGATCAAATGGCAGGTCTACTTTTAGATCCCTGAGTGTTCTCCAAACTTCTTTCCAAAAGGAATGTATTATCTTACATTCCCACCAGCAGTGCAGAAGTGTTCCATTTTCTCCATATCCACACCAACATCTGTAGTTTTGGGATTTTGTGATGTGGGCTACTCTTACTGGAGTGAGATGATATCTCAAAGTGGTGATATCTCATCATTTCTCTGATGATTAAAGATGATGAGCATTTTTTCATGTGTCTATAGTCCATGTGCCTGTCTTCTTCAGAGAAACTTCAGAATCTCTTGCCATGTTTGGGAAGTTCTCCTTGATTATCTCTTGGAGTAGAGCATCTGTGCCTTTTGGAACAAACTTGTCACCATCAGGAATTCCTATAAGAAATTTTTGCTTTTTTGCTTTCTTAGAGTTGTCCCACAGCTCTCTCAGAGAATGATCCATTTTTGCTCTCCACTTCTCTTCCTCTTTGAGTGTTTGGGAGCATTCAAAAGCTTTGTCTTCAGTGTCAGAAATCCTTTCTTCTGCCTGTTCCATTCTGTTACTGAGGGATTCTACTGTATTTCTCATATCTTGGAGGGCTGCTAATTCTTTTCTCAATGTGTCAAAATCTTTGGTGATTTGGTCTTTGAATTCATTGAATTCTTGAGACAACTTTTGAATTATTCCTAGAATTTGTAATTCCAACTTTACTTCCATTCTGTTAATCTTATTTGCCATCCAAATTCTAAACTCGATTTCTGACATCTCAGCCATTTGTTTATGAATGGGATCTTCTGGTGTGTCTGCTTTGTTGTTTCTTGGGGGAGTTGATCTACTCTGATTATTCATGTTGCCAGAGTTTTTCCACCAATTCTTACCCATGATTATTTTTAACCATTTGGCTAGATGAGCAGGTAAAGTAAAATTGGATTGGGGGCTCCTGGAGATGTGATTACCTAGCCCTTTGCCAAAGAGCTAGGACTTGTGACTGTGGCTTTCCCCCTACAGCTCTGCAAAGGACCCATACAGTACTACAACCTGAGACTCTGGGGACCTGCTTGGTGTGGTGGGGCTAAGGTGGCTCTGTCTTGTATTCTGCTGGTCTCTGTCTAATCTTGGTGAATCAGTGACTCTGGGTTGCAGTCTCAGTTGTGGAGAAATACAAGCAACTAAGACACCCCGCTCCCCATGGGCAACAACCAGAAGAGGAAAATTAAACTTTCCCACTGCAACACAACCAGGATACCACTTTGGAGGGTCCTTGGGTGATTGGCCCAGGTCAAGAGTTCCAAACTAATTGTCCCAGTCAGCACCAACTCTCAAGTGGGAGTGTTCAAAAGGTCTCCAGCAACTAGATATCAGGGGTCTACTGGCAGCATAAGTGTGGCTTGCGCTGGGCTCCATGGAGTCAGTAAGGCCTGCCCAGTAGAAAAGTTGGACTAGGGGGGCTGGTGCCTCTTTCTCCACCTTACACCTCTTTCACACCCAGTCACTGGTAACCCCATGGGGCTGTGGCCCAGTTCCCTCCAATAAGCAAATGTGCCAGGGCTTTGTGCCTGCCAAAGTCAAAGCAAAGTCAATGCCTCCTTGGCCCAGCCACCACCCTCTGTCACCAGCTGGCAGGGGGAGCTGAAGCCTACCTGCCCCAGGTACTCAAAGGCAACTGGGGAGTGTTACACCTGAGCTCAGTCCAAACCTGAGGATAACAAGTCAGCAAAAGTTTTTCTCCCTCAGCTACCATGCCTTTGCCCCAGCCACTCTCAGCTCTGGTATCCCTGTAGGGTGAGGTCTGTCTCCCTCTGGCAGTCCTCAGAGGTGGGGAGGTGTCTCTCCAAAATTAGACCCTGGTAGGATTGCTCTACTATTGCTGAAGCTTCATGGGAGTTGTCTCTGCATGGCCCTGTGGCTCCCACCGCTCCTGAGATTGGCACAGCAGCTTGCGGCAGCTCACATGGGTGGCTCCGGCAGCCGACTCAGAGGCTCCCATGGCTCTCAAGCCTCTGCCCACCGGTGGTTTGCACTTTCACAGAGCCAAGCCCAACACCCTTCCCACTTTGTCTGTCTGCACTACTACAGGGCTCACTGTTATAGTGCAGTTTCACTACCACAGCCCTTGCAATGCCTGGTCCTAGCAATACACCACAGACATTCCGGTCTCTGCAGGGGTTATGCTTCTGGACTGCCAGGTGAGGGGGGAAGGGTGGACTGGGAGTTCAAAATGGCAGGACAATTTTTGTTCAACTTTCATGCCTGGCAAAAGAATGCCCAGGCTCAGAGCAGGGTCCCCCTGGAGAAGAAGTCCCCCCTTGTAGCAACTTCCTCCCATGGGGTGAGATAAGAGGTCTTCAGTTCACTGCTGACTTGTAGAGATCCCACAGCCAGCAAAGAAAAGTCTCTTGGGGGAAGAGACCGACACTCTTTTTCCCTGGGATGAGTTTTGTACCTGCAATTTGCTTCCTTGGAGTCGCAGGTTACCTCAGCAGAGGTGACGTGCAGTTATCACTTTTCTCTCTCAGCTCAGCTCCTGATCTTCAGCTTTACTGGGTACTTTCTTGTCATTATCCTTACCATTGGATGGGAGTTTCTGTTGAAAGCTGGCTCCAGTTGGCCATCTTCCTCCTACCCCCTACAATTTCATTTTTTTCTTTTTTGAGACAGTCTCAGTAGGTTGCCCTTAGTAGAGTGCTGTGGTATCATAGCTCCCAGCAACCTCAAACTTTTGGGCATAAGTGATTCTTTTGCCTCAGCCTCCCAAGTAGCTGGGACTGCAGGTGCCTATGACAACGCCTGGCTATTTTTTGGTTGCAGTTGTCATTGTTGTTTTTTAAATGGCCCAGGCTGGGTTCGAACCTGCCAGCCTTGGTGTATGTGGCCAGCGCCGTAACCACTGTGCTTCAGGCACCGAGCCCATAATACAATTCCAAAGTAACTAACAAATGTACACCCAGACCTTCGGTCTCTGGCCCATCCCCTATCTAGAATGGTCGACTCCAATTACTATATCCTTCAGAAAGAGTCCTATATCCTTCAAAATCAATGTCAAATTTTATTTCTTCTGGGAGACTATCTTTGATCTTTTCAGGCTGGATTTAATCACTCCCTCTACTGAATTTTCTCTTATTATGTTGATATCTATCCTATAATGCATATCTGAATCTAGTACTTCCTTGTGTCAAATTTTTAAAATCTTCACCATTGCCTTCTAGATAGTATAAATTCTAGTTTATCAGCCTTATCATGCTCTGGCCTCTCTGCCTGTCACTTCCCCATCTTTGTATACATTCTATATCTTGGCAAACATAACATATGGCATCCTTTATTGTCTCCTGGTCTTTAAATATACTGGTTCTTCTGATGGAAATAACTCCCCTACTCTTCCTCTCAACTTCTGCTTCACCTTCCGATCTTCAGTAGATAGAATCTGTTTCTGAAATCAGTTCTAGTAGTTCCCACAGTGTGGCATTTCACCACATTGAAGTATAATTGCCTATTTATTTGACACATTCTTAGAGAGCTCTAGGCTTCTTTAGGGCAAAGAGAGGGTCTGTGTTGTTTATGGCCGTATCTTCACTTAAATTAATATTTACTGAATAATATTATACTTATCATACCACACATTTCTGACTCCTACTACAAAGCTTTGAGTATAAAATTACTTAATATTTTTGTTTGTGGCTCTATTAACCTGGAGATAGTTATTTCTTATTTCATGTGGCCAAATAGTTTGAAGGGAGAGACTGAAAATCCAGGGGCTGTGGTTGTGGGACACAGGAAGGGTTTGGAACCTAAGTGTGTATGAGGTTACAAAAGAGATGAGCAGATAACCCAGATGAAGCAGTGTTAATGCTGGGGTGGTGTGTGGGGAACATGACCAGATGAAGCAGTGTTAATGCTTGGGCAGCGTGTGGAAACACGACCTGGCCTTTCTTAAAAGGCCAAATAGAGTGAAAATAAGAAATATATTTATAATATTTTTAAAGAACATCCAATATTAAAAATAAACATATATTTAACAGTTTTAAAGAACATCCGCTTGTAGATGGATGGCTTTATTTTTAAAGCCAATCTTAGTTTTGAAACTCCATGTTGACTTTTAAAACTGCTTTTTAGACTCTTTTTATCTCTAAAATCAATTCAGATTTGAGTTGAGTAAAGTTGTGTTCACTATTTCTGCCCCTTAGGGCTGGGGAATAACACTGGTTTCTTGGGGCTGATTCTGATACCCGTGCTGGTTGTTAGAGACGTTCCTATACTGGGCAGGGCTAGGTAGCAGAGGTGTCATGCATTCCAAGTGTCCAGCAGCTGGTAAATCAAGTTTTTTTTTGTTGTTGTTGTTTTCCCTACAGCACTTTAAATGTATGGAATTATTCTTCCCTACAACCAGGACACCCTGTTACTGTCACATAAGGAGACACAGCAGTAAACGGAAATGGGAAAGAATGATCTCCTTCTGATGGACCAACAGGTAGGTGGAGTAGAAATGAAGAGAATGTTTTACCGTGTCAACCAACATCTGCTGCTGCAGAAGAAGTTGCTGTTTCTGCTCCATGATCTGCCTCTGCAGGGTCTGTTTCTTTCCCATCAATTGCTGATTCAACAGTGATTGCTGGGAGTTCATGAAACCACTTCCAGTGTTTGGATTTGAGCAGGGACTGGGACTTGGACTGGGGCCTGTGTTCTGGCCTACCACAGAGTGTTGATCCTAAAGAAGAGAAAGGGAGGAGGGAAAGCTACTGTGAATTAAGAGAAGAAAAATATAGCCTAGATTCCAAACATTTTTTCATCCTGCTCAAGATCAAACATGGTTAATGGGTTGGAGATTAGAGAATTGCTTTTTAAATGTCCAAGAAATAATTACACATCCTAGCAGCAAAGCAATAGGGTTAAAGACATCAGGGCACTGGAAAACGCCCCTGTGACTCTCATGGTAGAATGTCTACATTCCAGAAGTGTTTATGGAACCTTAGAGAAAACTACCATAAAAACATAAGGCAAACCTCTCAATTTCTCAGGAACAAATACATTATAGAGTAACAAATCCTTCCTTTTCCCTAAATTTAACATGTGTCATAGCTGATTCTGTCATGAAAATCATGTTTCCATTCACATGTTTAAAAGTTGACACCATTTTGGACAGAGAGTTTTTGCTGTGCCCACCTTTTTGTGATGGGAAGGCAGGAAGGCCTGGGAGTTTTTGTTTCACGAACACTCTGAAACTTGGAATTGGTTTCATGTTTAAAGTGACTTGTTAATTTTGTTCCCTGATCAATAATTCAGAAATCACAGTGCATTAACCAGTAAAAGAACTTCCCCACACCACTGACCATGCGAAAGTCACTGATTAAGAACTCACATTGCATACAAAGAATACTGGGTATTGGTGAACTGCCATTCTAATTTGAGGTCTCTACCATTCTTGAGGCATTGACAGATCAAGACAAGGGTCACTTCAAAATAACTAAGAGTAAATTATAAATGTCTTAGCACAAAAATAAGTAAGTGAGGTCATGGCTATGTTAATCAGTTTGATTTAAGCATTCCACATTGTGTATCAAATCATCACATTGTACCCCATAAATGTATACAGTTATGATTTCATAAAAAATTAAATAAAAAAAAGAATTCTCATTAATTCCCAATTACGTATTTAGGACTGAGCTGCATACAAGTTCATACTAATGGGGTCACAAGAAAACTAGAAGACATGGCCCTCACCTGGGAGAATTTATGACGTAAGTAAGGGAAAAAATGCTTACATGTATAAATATAAAATCAAATTTTACATTATGTGATAGCACTAAGACAAAGATTCTTACACTGGACAGTCGTCTGGGAATCAGGTTACAATGTGCATGCCCAGGCCTTGCTCCAGGGAATCTGAGGCTGTAGAGCACGGCACCCCCACAGGTGGTTCTGATGCTCATTGGTCAGATACACTGTGAGAAACACCAACTATAGGAGAACAACAGAATCCAGCTCTCATGCCCCAGCTGCGCTGTGGGGGTTACAAGAGATAGAAAGATAAAGCCACTCCCTCAGGAGGGAGGGGGGAGGATGGGCAGAGGGAGAGTGGGATTACACCTGCGGTGCATCTTACAAGGGTACTTACGAAGCTTAGTAAAAGTAGAATATAATTGTCTTAACACAATAACTAAGAAAATGCCAGGAAGGCTATATTAACAAGTGTGATGAAAATGTGTCAAACTGTTTATATAATTAATGGTATAGTGCCCATGATCGCATTAATGTACACAGCTATGATTTAATATCAATAAAAAAAATAAATAAAATAAAATTTATTACAACACATACACGCACACACAAAAAAAGAAAGATAAAGCCACTCCCACGAAGCCTGAAGGGGGCAGTAGTAGGTGCACCATTTGTTGAAATTCTCTTCACTTTTATCTCTTTCTTTAGTTATCTGAGCTGTGAAAATAAATAATTATTTTATTACTTTTTTTTTTTGAGACAGAGTCTCACGCTGTTGCCAAGGCTATAGTGCTGTGGCATCATCCATCATAGCTCACAGCAACCTCAAATTCTTGGGTTCAAGGGATCCTCTTGCCTCAGTCTCCTGAATAGCTGGGACTACAAACAGGCCTGTGCCACCATGCCTGGCTGATTTTTCTGTTTTTAGTAGAGACAGGGCCTGGCTTTTGCTCAGGCTGGTTTCCAACTCCTGAGCTCAGGCAGTCCACCTGCATCGGCCTCTCAGAGTGCTGGGATTACTGGTGTGAGCCACCGAGCTGGCCGGTAACTAATTAAAAATAAGCCACCATTCCAAAGCCTTGGCCTTGCTTTAGTAAGGCCTGGTGTTACAGAGCTCACCACCTGCCTCAAAAGAAAAGGGCTACAGAATTATGCTAAGTGTAGCCACCCACTGAGGCTTCTCAGTGCTCAGTGCCTACCTGGTTCATCTCAGCCACACCTCCCAACTAAGCAGTGAGCAAGAACATGCCTTATTATCCAGTCCTGCAGATGAGGAGCCTCAGCTTCGAGAGACACGCAGCTGTGAGCAGTCAAGGAGGTCTGAAGGCAGGTCGCTCTGACTCTACAATCCTAGTTCTCAGTCACCGTACTCTGAGGCCTTTCATCGGAGACAGGAAGCATCGAGAAGGAAGATTTCCTGCTTTCAACCTGTGCCAACCCTTCTGTTCAGGCAGCACTCTTCTCAGGCTGAGCGCCCTCAGGTCAGGCAGGTGGAAGCCAGTGTGCTGGGGGGGGGGAAGGTCCTCCTCACCAGGCAGGTAACAGTAACTGGAGCCCTCCCCAAGGTACATGCCCGCTCCGCAGCTTAAAGGAGCCACCCACTGACACATTCACGCACCTCCCTGACCAGTCAGTTCTGGCAACTTTATGCCAGGCAGGACTCTTAGAGAAGATTTCACTGCAGGTGTCCTACAAGCCTCTAGGAATGTGCACTGCAGACAAGCCCTTGAGAACCGTCAGCAGGGTGGTGGTGGACGGACCAGTGAGCGAGAGTGTGGGAGGGTGAGAGGGACAGGAGATGGTGAGGATGAGGGATGGGCCACCTGGGCTTAGGACAGGGGAGCAGAGCCTGTAATGGGGGAGAGGCAGGGTCAGAGCAGCGCTCAGACAGCTGACAGTGGGGTCAGGTGAGAGGGGAGACGCCAGAGGCCATGGTTGGCCTCTGCTCTCCACTTGAACCAGAACAGAAAGAGTCTGCTCTGGTTTAGGATATAATTTGGAGTTTCATGCAAGACTTTGAAAAGAGGATTTAATTTTTTTTTAGTGGTGGACAAACATAAGCAGAAAAAAATCAGTGAACTTTCCTTTCAGATTCCTTCGCATCACCAAGCAGTGGACAAGAGTGTGAAATCCGGAGAGGGCCCACTTGGTTCGAGTTCTGGCCCTCAGTAGTATGTGTCCTGGCAGAAGTTAATTCACCTCTGTAAGCCTCAATTTCCTTATCTGTAAAATGGGAAAATCACAGCACTGACTATGATAGGGTCCCTGTAGGAATCAGGCGGTAATCCACTCACTAAGTGACAGCTGCTGATTGTTAAAGTTATTTCAACACTTGGGAGAAACAGGTTGGTTTTGTTTGTTTAGTTTTCTTTATCATGAAGCAAAAGAGACAGAACTTGCAGATTGCAGAATGCTTTTCTGTGTCAACTCTGTAAGGAATGTGCAGGCTTCTGTTACGTTATAGATTACCACCCACCTAGGGCCCAGGAATTACCCTCATCCTCCTCAGGGAGGACAGAAGATGCAGGGGCCCCGCTCTCTGAGGAGCTTTCTTTTGGAATACGCTTCTTTCATCTGGGTTAGAGGCTCAGGTCAAGGCTTTGATATTTTATTCTTTGCTGTGCTTTTTTTTTTAACATTTAATTATTTATTACTAGTACAACCAAAGACATTCACTAAGTGCATGCCTGAGTCCCGTCATTTGTAAATGACTGTGATTATATCAATGAAATGAAATCAGACCAGATGAAATTCAGAACAGTGCCAGGGACTTGGTAGGTGTTTGATACATTTTAAGTGTTATTTCTTTCCTTATTTTGGTACTTTTTAAATATCAGAGAGCTGTGTTGTGTCCAATTATCCTTGTGGAGGAGCCCAAACTGTCAAGTGTACCTGGACTGCACATGTAGCATGTTTGGCCCCATCACGTCTTAAACACAGGTTGGCTCCTGTCCTTTCCCATTGGCCACAGGGTCCATTAATTTTATCTTTATACCCTCCCATTTCTATTACTGGCTTAGCCTGTCTCGACTATTCAAGCTTAAGACCTCTGGCATAGTTTATCTGGGAAGATAAGAGAAACACACACCACACCCTCCACATAAACACTCACCCAAAGTTACGACAGCAAAAAGCAATACATATGAATTTCCATTGGGTAGTAAGGTACCTACCCGAGCCTTAGTATTAACACCTAGATCACCTGATACTCAGTCCCCTCACACACACATCCAGCAACCCATTGATGCATTCCACAGATTTTAATGAATCTCCACTATGTGATAGGAAATTTTCCAGAGACTAAAAAAAGTATTTAGAAATGGGAAAAACAGAAAGAAAGGTGGTAGACGGAGTCCTCAAAGTTGGCAGAATTGATGAACTTCGCTGGGTGCAGGCAGTGGCTCATGCCTGTAATCCTAGCACTCTAGGAGGCCAAGGCGGGTAAATGTCTTGAGTTCAGGAGTTTGAGACCAGCCTGAGCAAAAGCAAGATCCTGTTTCTAAAAAACTGAGCTGGGCGGTGTGGTAGATGCCTGTAGTTCCAACTACCAACTACCTGGGGGGCTGAGGCAAAAGGATCTCTTGAGCCCAAGGGGTTTCTGTGAGCTGTGACATCACAGGACGGTACCAAGGGCAACAGAGTGAGACTTTGTCTCAAAAAAAAAAAAAAAAAAATTGGTGAACTTCAAAATAATTTCTCCAGAAATGTGGAAAACCACTATTCTCTAAGATTTACAAAAGATCTGTGTGCCAAGAAAATGTAACTACGTCTCCTTCTGTCTCTAACAGAAGAACTGTACTAAATTTAGTTTCATTTCTTCACAATACTAAAAAATCTCCTAGGACCCTTTCCCCCAGGGTCTTAGGGCTGTCCAAATTTGAAACTAGTGTTGGGGTGAAGGCATGCGCCCTGTATGGAAGAAGGAATAAGAGAGAAGCTACTTTTTGGAATTTTCTAAAAGATGTAAAAATGTAGCTTCTAGCCCACGGGCCTTACCACATACATGCGTTCTTTTAGTTCATGACTGAAGTAACAACTGGCTGCTGCTGCTTTTCCCCTTAGGTTTGCTGTGAAACACAGAACCCCTCCTTACACAGGATTTCTGTCATTGCCAAGATGTTGTGCAAAGGTTACTACCTAACCTTAATATTTTGAAAGAAACCTAAATATTTTGAAAGAAAAATATGCTCTGATGCATTGGTTTTGACTTTCATATTTAGGCTCATTCTTTGCCTTAAACTCAGCCTATATAGAACTTGACTTAATAGAAATATCTGTTTCTCCCCCAACACTTATTTTCTCCTAAAGGGCCTGTGAAGATCATGGCAAAAATGGCCTTCCTCAACCAGTAGATGTGTGTGTATGTGTGTGTGAGAGAGCTATTTCCATTGATGTAATCTTTTATATGTATAATAGAAAACCCAGTTTTCTAGAGAAACTAGAGTTAAGGATTGATTTGGCAGCAGGTAACAGCCAATGAGTGGTTCAAATTATGAATTTTTTGTGTTTTCTCCCCCAGTTTTAAAACGACAGTATTTAATGCTAATCTACAAAATAGGTTTCTGTTCCTATCCTCTTAGGATTTAATGTCAGTTTACACTAAATAAACACTTATTTCACATGTTTGTGAGTGTGTGTTTGTGATTTTAAAGTCTTTCCACAGTATTAAGTCACTGAGACAGATGAGCAAGCCAGTGGTTAAATGTGATTAAAGCTTCTTGATCCTTGTTTCAATCCAGCACTGTTAAACCAATGAAAGCATGTCTGTATACTTTTAATAGAGTTCTATCAAAAATCAACCTATGTCATTAGAATTGTTATCTTCACTCTACTTTTATTAATTCAACAAGTATTTATTGAATGTTTACTATGAATCACACAGTCTTGTAAGGCTTTGGGGACAAAGCAGTAAAAAGAGACCAGAGGAATTCTCACGAACCTAAAACACACATAATTTTTATGCGTTTTAGAATCAGAGTCTCTTAGTGGGATAATTCCTTTTCTCTAAATGCCATACCAATCAAAAAGGATTTGAAATCTTAGTTTCAGCATTTGTTAGTCTATACCCAAGTGGTCCTGTGTTTCCACGAAGGCGGACTTTCGAGCACCCTCTCCGTCTAGGGTGTCGGCTTCTCAGTAGCACCTCACTTCTCTGTTCCTAATCATCACTAGTATTTAGTAACCATTTCTGCTCTTTCCCTCTGGGAATATTTTAAAATTATTTCAGATCAACAGTAAAGATTTCATAATAAATTCATGTGTATACTGTGAAAATCAGTGAATTCACTAATACCCTCTTCTTTTAAATTTCTGGGATAAATATTTAAAGAAAAAGTACATATGAAAAAAATATCTTAGGAATCTCTTCAATAACAAACAGCATAGGAAAGGCCTGGTCACTGGGTTTTACTTTGACAGTGTTTCTGCAAAACACACAGTCAAAACTACCTGTGTGAGAGATCTTTTAAAAAGGTATTAACTAATAAAAGTGCTGAGTTAACCTCTCTTTCTTGTAATGTAACTGCAGGATTGCTCTGAGCAAAAAGACAGAATGGGGCACAATCTGACATGTCCTGAGGCATCCCTGGCTTACTGGAGTGTATCAGAATGTGGAGATGCGTTGAGTTTAGCCACTTTTACTGTTAAAGCTGTTTTGTGGGCTGAACAGTGAACAGGAAGTTTCAAAAAACAGGCAAAATTATTGGGCAGGTATTGTTCTCTTAATATTAAAAAAATGTGTCTAAAGAATATTTGTCTTGTTAGAGGCATCTGGATAAAATGGTCTCTGTTCTTTTTTGGGAAGGGGGACTTGGGGGCTTTCCCTCCTCTCCCCAAATTAAGTAATGTAAATTACTTGAGTTCCGTGAAAGCATTTGGCATGGGATGACTGCCCTTTCTTTTTCTTGGCTTTTAGAGCTAGGCATCTGCAATTTGCAAAACAAATTCAAGATAAAGCCCCCAGCTGGGCAAGTCTGGACAGTGGACCTCACAAACTGGTTTGCCGTTCAGCTGGTCTTTCTTTTACCACCCCCTTCTCTCTTCCCTTATTGTCCTCTCTCTTTCCCAGCCTCAATGAATTAACTGCTTAACTGTTTCTCCAGGCTATTCATCTAAACAGTCTGTGAGGAAGCCATTTATTCAGCTCTCTGCCTGAGAAACAAGTTGCCTTAACTGTTTCAGATACCCTACAGGCTGGCAGGCCCACTTACTTCAAGTTATTTATTTGGGGCAGGGATATAGAGGCAGTTATGGGTGGCTAAAATAATTGAGCGGCTCTCATTTGACATAACAGCAATGTTAATGACAATAGTGACAACAAAACAATTATCAGGATATCATCCAGGAAATAGCTTGCATACAGAAAGACCAATGGGATGAAACCCTGCCGTCTGCAGGTCCCCAGGCCTTCTCGTCTTCTGTTTCAAGGGTCACCAAACCATATCATGATAGGCCAAATACAGCCTGCCACCCTTTTGGTAAGTAAAATTTTCTTGGAACACAGCTTATATATTCATTCATATATTGTCTGTGGCTGCTTTTCCCATTGTAACAAGAGAGGTGAATGGTCGTTGCAGACACCTACGGCGCCCAAAGCCTAAAATCGTTACTATTTGGCCCTTTACAGAACAAGCTTGCTAATCCTTGTTCTATTTGGCGGTATTGGTCAAGTAAAGCTAGGTACTTTGTCCTTTTACATTAAATTTTTAAAATGCCTTAGAGAAAATACCAGCAATTCTTGGAAGAAACTGCCAAATCAAGGATAAGAAATATTTATTACAAGGTATGTTTACCGTAGTTCTCTACTTCAGCGACCATTACAAATAGCAGGAATTATCTTTCCTAAGAACATAAAAAAGCTAAAAATCATAGCGAAAACCCAAATAGCAGCACTCAAAAACACAACTTAAAGATCTTTCAGCCAGCTTCATTTTACAGATGAAGGCACATGCCTCACTGAGAGCTAAAGAATGCACACTCCATCCAGGAATATAGTTAAGGAGAAATAAATGGAACGAAATCTTGAAAGAATTGTCTTATAGCTTGTCTGATAGAACTGGCTTACTGGGGGTAAGAAGTGAGGAGGTGGAGATGTCAAAAGGTAGAGCTGAAAAGCACAGAAGAGTGCGCTGGTGTGGTATTTTTCCTTGTCCTTTACAGTTGTGAGTCCTAACTGCTTTCCTGCGGGTTTCTTTGTTTGCTCAGTACCCTCTTCTCCACCCTGCGGGGAAACCCCGATCACATGTTTATAATTTATTTGGTTCAAATGATTACGATGAGTTTGTGATCATAGAGTTCATCCTTCAGATGTTACCTAATTTTTAAGTTACCAGGACACTGCGTCTATTCTTAGCCTCTGGGGTGGACACTTATTATGGGTTGGCACAGAAACCAGTTCCATGAGTGAGAAAGCAGCATTTGGGTGGGAGAATGACCAGGAACAAAACATCAGTGGGGCAGGGTGCAGTGGGAAGAGTTTGGTCACTCAAGGGAAGGAATGAAAAATTTGTCTTAAAAGAGAAATTCTTCAACTTTAGAAGGGTTCTTTGTGACGGACTTGAAATTTCTGCACTATAAGGTGGCTTTAGCTTTCTGCCTCTAGAGCAGTAGTTTCAAACTTTTCTTTGGATCACAGTCTTTTTGTTTGTTTGTTTGAGGATTTCATATAGCTATGGATTCTGCCTCTCTTCCCATCCCCCAAATACATATACAACAAACAATCTTGTCTACAATTTTTGGGATTTTACAGATTCTCTAAACATCCACAGACCATCCAGACCTCAGATTGGGAACTCCACCCCCCAGCGCTTCAAAGGTTAATATTTATGAAGTAATAAATACATCTTCTACAGCATACTCCCAGCTTAAAACAATCGTGGCTCCTCACTGCCTTTGGTTCCAAATCCTAACTCCTGAGGCCCTCCATGAACTATTCTCTGCGTCTTTCAATATTATTTCTCAACACATCCTTTCTTTATACTACAGTGGTATTAAGCTACCTGCAATTCTTCATACTTATAGAGCTTTCTCTTCTCCAAATTTTTGCACATGGCTTCTCCTATCTTCTCCGCCTGGAACACTCTTTCTCCACCCATCGTTCTGGAATCAGCTCAGATGTCACCTTTCTGGGGAGTTTTCTCTGGCCTCCCAAGGCTGAGTTAGAAACCCTCTCTGGTGCTTCCATCATGCCTGGTTAGTGGCTCAGTAGCCAGCTTTTATCACTTTGTGTCACAATTGTTTGTTTGCTTATATTTTTCTCCCAGGATAAATGCTTAGAAGGCTGGGAGACGTTCATCACGAATCCTCAGGGTATAGTGAACTCTCCATAAATGTTTTTTGAATAAAAAATACATGAATGATTGGAGATGCATTGCGAGGTAGAAAATGAGGACAGAACTTCCTGCTGTGAGGTACATGGGCTGAAAATGCTGGCTCTTTTCAAAGGCAAGTGAAAAGCCGAAGTAGGAGAGAAAGGTAAAGGTTGAGCAATGTTGTGAATCCGATGCTGTTTTTATGGGTGTGATACTTTAGCAAAAAGGATGTTTTGGGTGAGGAAAAGTCAGTGATGAATGCCAATGGCGCTCTGACGGCAACGGTGATGGTGCTTATGTGCTGGAAGGCAGGAAGAAGGCACATGGATGCAGTGTCATTTTTACTAATAGGTATCTTTTTTTTGAGACAGAGTCTCATTATATTGCCCTTGGTAGAATGCTGTGCCATCATAGCTCACAGCAACCTCAAACTCCTGGGCTTAAGTGATCCTCTTGTCTCAGCCTCCCAGTCACTGGGACTACAGGTGCCTGCCAAACACCCAGCTAGTTTTTCTATTTTTAGTAGAGATGGGGTCTTTCTCTAGCTCAGGCTGGTCTCAAACTTCTGAGCTCAAGCAATCCACCCAGAGTTCTGTGATTCCAGGCGGGAGGCACTGCAGCTTCCAATATCACACCCAGAGTTCTGTGATTCCAGGCGGGAGGCACTGTAGCCGTCCAATATCACACCCAGAGTTCTGTGATTCCAGGCGGGAGGCACTGCAGCTTCCAATATCACACCCAGAGTTCTGTGATTCCAGGCGGGAGGCACTGTAGCCGTCCAATATCACACCCAGAGTTCTGTGATTCCAGGCGGGAGGCACTGCAGCTTCCAATATCACACCCAGAGTTCTGTGATTCCAGGCGGGAGGCACTGTAGCCGTCCAATATCACACCCAGAGTTCTGTGATACCAGGCGGGAGGCACTGCTGCTTCCAATATCACACCCAGAGTTCTGTGATTCCAGGCGGGAGGCACTGCAGCCGTCCAATATCACACCCAGAGTTCTGTGATTCCAGGCGGGAGGCACTGCTGCTTCCAATATCACACCCAGAGTTCTGTGATTCCAGGCGGGAGGCACTGCAGCTGTCCAATATCACACCCAGAGTTCTGTGATTCCAGGCGGGAGGCACTGCAGCTTCCAATATCACACCCAGAGTTCTGTGATTCCAGGCGGGAGGCACTGCAGCCATCCAATATCACACCCAGAGTTCTGTGATTCCAGGCGGGAGGCACTGCAGCTTTCAATATCACACCCAGAGTTCTGTGATTCCAGGTGGGAGGCCCTGCAGCTTCTAATATCAAACCCAGAGTTCTGTGATTCCAGGTGGGAGGCACTGCAGCTTCAAATATCACACCCAGAGTTCTGTGATTCCAGGTGGGAGGCACTGCAGCTTCAAATATCACACCCAGAGTTCTGTGATTCCAGGTGGGAGGCACTGCAGCCATCCAATATCACACCCAGAGTTCTGTGATTCCAGGCGGGAGGCACTGCAGCTTTCAATATCACACCCAGAGTTCTGTGATTCCAGGTGGGAGGCCCTGCAGCTTCTAATATCAAACCCAGAGTTCTGTGATTCCAGGTGGGAGGCACTGCAGCTTCAAATATCACACCCAGAGTTCTGTGATTCCAGGTGGGAGGCACTGCAGCTTCAAATATCACACCCAGAGTTCTGTGATTCCAGGTGGGAGGCACTGCAGCTTCCAATATCACACCCAGAGTTCTGTGATTCCAGGTTGGAGGCACTGCAGCCGTCCAATATCACACCCAGAGTTCTGTGATTCCAGGCGGGAGGCACTGCAGCTTCCAATATCACACCCAGAGTTCTGTGATTCCAGGTGGGAGGCACTGCAGCCGTCCAATATCACACCCAGAGTTCTGTGATTCCAGGCGGGAGGCACTGCAGCTTCCAATATCACACCCAGAGTTCTGTGATTCCAGGTGGGAGGCACTGCAGCTTCCAATATCACACCCAGAGTTCTGTGATTCCAGGTGGGAGGCACTGCAGCTTCCAATATCACACCCAGAGTTCTGTGATTCCAGGCGGGAGGCACTGCAGCTTCCAATATCACACCCAGAGTTCTGTGATTCCAGGTAGGAGGCACTGCAGCCGTCTAATGTCAATGTCATTTTGATGTGTGCCAGGCCATGTGTTGAGGGTCTGGCATTTGTTATCTTATTTAATGGCCACATTTATTCTATTTGAATTATTGTTTACATTTTAAAGATGAGGAGATAAACTTAATAAACTTGCCCTTTTCCCCTACATATTCATTTGGTTTTAAAATCAAAAGTTCCTTAAAGGCTACTGAGATTAACAAAACGACGTGATGGGCAGACTATTTAAAAATATCCCTCTGTTTTCAAAGCAATTTCATTGAGTATGCAGCTATAGTGAAAAGTGGGTTTTGGGATCAGACATCCTAATTCTGCTTTTTTCTAAACTGGAGAGGGGTAATATTTAATACACTGACCTTCAAAGGTGGTTGTTGAGAATAAATGGTGTACCTTAAGCGAAGTGCTTCGTAAAGTACTATCTGGTCTGCTACACACTCAGATATTAATATCCATGTTTAAGTGAATTTGATAAGGCATACAAGTATGTATCTTTTGAATATCACATACGCACATACATCTATACACACATGATGTGATTCTGGACGATTAAGTTTGGAAACTCATCCTAGAAAAAGTGCTACATACCTCCTTGCTGAATATCACTATGGTTACCTTCCAAGCACTCTCCTTGGGCAGCTAGGCATTGACGCCAGCGCCCAGTTCACCATTCAGAGCTAGTTTGGAGCTCTTTTTCTAGAATGACCATCAGACCCATCGTCACATGGTGTCTGCATGAACTCATCCTAGACAAGTGCTCCATACCCACTGCTGAGTATCACTATGGTCCCCTCCAAGGTGCTCCGACTGGGAAGCTGTGCCCTGATGCCAGTGCCTAGTCCACCTTTCAAAGCTATTTTTCTGGAATAGACACCAGAGCTGTTGTCATAGGGGGTCTGACAAGTTCTCAAACTCATCCCAGAAAAATTGCTACACACCTCGTTGCTGAATATCACTACAGTCACCAGCTGGCCCAGGGCAGGACTGGATTTTAGATTTCTTAAATCTAAATCACCACAGTGATATCAGCAATGAAGTGTGTAGCACTTTTTCTAGGATGAGGTCACAGACTTAATTGTCCAACCTCGTACGGTGTTTATCAAAGTACTGGACTAAGTATTATGTAATTTCTGATCATCAGATGGTGAGGGTACCATGATATTTATGATAATACTACTCAAAAACCAACAAGTAATAATTACTCAGAGATGTTTTCAGTGACTCAAACTTAGCAATAACAGCATTATCTCCAAGGCCTCTAGGACTAGAACAAGATTAGGAAATTGTGTTAAAGATAGTTTTATCTTATGTTGAGTTTATTCTATAAATTGTGTTACTATTAGTCCCTTTTTATTTTCTCTTTGATATGGTATATAACTACAGCAGGCTTATAACTTCTTTATAGAGGATTTACTTCAGAGGGATATACGTTAGGAACTGGTTTCATCCTCTAAAATTACCCATTCCTCTAGAAATGTTTTGGATGGGATAAGTCATCAACATTCTCTGTTCTCATTTACAGTGAAGGCAACTCCATGAACAAGTAGTGAGGGAGAATAAGGAAGACACAAATGATACCACAGTTCAAAGGGAGAAAATCCCTTTGAAAGGGTTAGTTCTTAAATCTAAAAATTATAGCTAAATTATACATGAAACAAATCTGGAGTTCAAAAAGCTGATTACCAGAAGTGGGTTCTAGAAAGAATATAAGATCTTTTGGGGGGGAAAATAAGAAAAATAAATCTAATATTTCCTCTAGGCCGGGCACAGTGGTTCATGCCTGTAATCTCAGCACTCTGGGAGGCTGAGGTGGGCAGGGGTTTGAGACCTGCCTGCGCAAGAGAGAGATCCCATCTCTACTAAAAATAGAAAAAATAGCTAGGCATTATGGTGGGCATCTGTAGCCCAGCCACTTGGGAGGCTGAGGCAGGAGGATAGCTTGAGCCTGGTGTTTGAGGTTGCTGTGACCTATGACACCACAGCACTCTATAGAGGGCAACAAAGTGAGACTCTGTCTCAAAAAAATAAAAAAATCTAATTTTGATTCTGGAATTTCACCTTAGTGAAAATTGTATAAACTACTTTTATCTTCTTACAGTCTTAAAGACAGCAAGAAAGAAAATCTAAAAAAATTCTCATGTCTCATGTGATACCTCATGATAATATATTATAATGATGAAAAGGTGCAACCTCTGTACTTAGAATGCCTGGGTGTGACTATTACTCCATAAATTATTAATTATTTGTTCTTAGGTAAATTATAAAATACTCTATGTCTCAATTTCTTATCTATTAAGGGGTAAGTAATAGTACCTTCCTCATACAACTGCCGTATGGCTTAAAGAAAAGGTGGTGGGAATCCAGGCCAACACAGAAAGGATCAACAAGGTAATGCATGAGTCTCCAATGTTGGTGACAGCTCTCAATCCTCACATAGGGTATGACAAGGCAGCCAAGATTGCTAAGACAGCACACAAAAATGGATCAACCTTAAAAGAAACTACTATTGAACTTGGCTATCCCACAGCAGAGCAGTTTGATCAGTGCGTAAAACCTAAGGACATGCTGGGTCCCAAGTGATTTAAATAAATTTATATTGAAAATAAACATATAGAAAATAAAAAATAAATAAAAAAAAAAAAACAAGAAAAGAAAACCATGTAGGTAAAAAACACGACGTGGTTGCTGGCTCATGGGAGATGATGTCCCCTTCAAAGCTCAGGTTGAAACTTAATCCTCACAATAGTGGTATTAAGTGAGACTCTGTAAGGACCTCTGGGTACTTCTGTGGGGTGATCATGTCATAAAGGCAGAGTCCTCATGAACAGGATGAGGTATCTTTATAAAAGAGCTTGAGAGACTGAGATTAGCCCCTATTTGTCTTTCCACCGACCACTAGGGTGGGGCCACCATGTGAAGAAGCCACTGAGAGAACAGGCCCTTTCCAGATAGCAGTGCTGGTGTTTTGACCTTGGACTTCTCAGCCTCCATAACTGTGAGAAATACATTTTTGTTCTTTATAAATTGCCCAGTCTTTGGTATTTTGATACAGCAGCACAAGTAAACTTAAGACAGTATTCAAAAATAATCAGCATTTTTTTTTGTTTGTTTTTGAGACAGAGTCTTACTTTGTTGCCCTCAGTAGAGTGCTGTGGTGTCATAGCTCACAGCAACCTCTAACTCTTGGGCTCAAGCAATTCTCTTGCCTCAGACTCCTGAGTAGCTGTGACTACAGGTGCTTGACAAAACACCTGGTTATATTTAGAGAAAGGGTCTTTGTCTGATCTAGAACCTGTGAGCTCAGGCAATCCACCCACTTCAACCTCCCAGTGTGCTTGGATTACAGGTGTGTGCCACTGTGCCTGGCCTAATCAGCATTTATTTTTATTTTATTTTATGAAATCATAACCGTGTACATTGATGCATTTATGGGGTTCAGTGTACTGATTTGATATACAATGTGAAATGCTTACATCGAACTGATTAACGCATCCATCATCTCACTTACTTATTTGTTGTGGTAAGACAATTATACTCTTTTCTTACTAGTTTTGAAATGTACCATTGCATTATGCACATTAGGTGAGGTTTCCCCCAAAATGCCCTCCTTCCTCTCCCAGCATTTATTTTTAACTCTTATTTACTCTGACAATTTTTGTTCTTATCTTACACATTATACATCGAATTGATTCTTTTCTGAATCCGTCTCCTGTAACCTATGAACCCTTTTGATTTTGCAGTCTTCTCTGCTCACCTCTCTAGGCTTTCCTTTCTCCAACTTTAAGACATGAGAATTAGACTATAATCCCTAAATTGTATTTCAGTGCTAAAAAAATAGTTGAAATTCCATTTTTATTTAATTCAACTAAGAAGAATTGATGAAATAATTTGATTTTTCCCCCATTGAGTTTAAAATATAAGCTCACGGGTGGCGCCTGTGGCTCAAAGGGGTAGAGCGCCAGTCCCATATGCTGGAGTTGGCGGGTTCAAACCCAGCCCCGGCCAAAAAAAAAAAAAAAAAAAAACTGCGCAAATAAATAAATAAATAGCAGTGAACTCTTAAAAAAAAAATAAAATATAAAATATAAGCTCATACTACATGGAAAGATTTTTGTCTTGTATAATAAAGAACTAATTGATCAAGTTGTGGGTAGAGAGCTGGAGATAAAATTGGTTTTCTTCTGTTGAAGTAATGGTGGTAAATGAAACGAGGCTTGGGAATGGAAATGATGAGAAGATGTATTAGACTGAAATCTGGACTTGTCTGTGTATATAAGCGTAGACAGCATAATGTATAACAACATAGCTTTGGTAATCATGTCTGACTTTTATCAACTGATTTTATGCAACTGATTTGATATTTTTTCCTAATTCGGTGAAACTTCTACAAAATACTTTGCTAGAGATAATGTTTGTGCTTCGAATCTCTATTCTTCACTGAAATATATGAAATGTATTAACTTACAAAGCAACCTACAGATTATGGTATATCTCCTCTTACGAGAAACGAGGGAAGGTCTTGGGTATTGCAGGCTGTGCACCAGACATGGACGTCTAGATAGAACAATGAAGCCGAGTGAGTGTGGTCAGTATCGTCAAGTGTGTCCAGCTACTCTACTGTGATCAGCCATTGTTGAATGTGTTATTACAATGGCCACAAAGGACATCAGAAAAAGAGCCATTTGTTCTCTGTCCTCTGGTAGCCCTGAAGCAAGCCACTAAATACTTCAGTGGGACTTCAAAAAAGCGAAGTTTTCCCTAAGAATCACGAAGGGATGAACTTCAAAAGATTGGAGGTTTCACTTGGATCAGTTCCCAGAAAAGCAGGTTATTTACCAAAGCTTATTTATGCAAACTATATAAACACATTCTTATCTGCACGGTACCAAAATTATGCTTTAGAAAAATGATAACTTTCAATGAAATGTCTACCATGGAGAAGAATGAGGAAGGTCAGCCTTTTCTTGGTTTGATGACTTTGCCTGCACAGTCAGGGCCAGAGGTTGCTGCTGCCCCCCAGCTGTGGGTCTGCCGAGCGCCCAACATTCTCATTAACTATGCTGAGTAATGAGATTGCGGGCACCTTACCCACGCACATGGGGTAGTTAGTTTCTTTTTTTCTCTTCATTTGGAATTACGAGGTAAACTAGGAAGCTTAAATTATTTCTAAATGTCAACGATTTTTCAAGACAATTTTTCATCTGTGAACATTTCTAGCCCATCATTGGGTTCACAAGCTGTTTCTTTAGATTAATTCATCCAAATAGAGAATTCAGAACAAAGGAGCTCATCTTGGCCCCTTTCCAACATAGGTGACTGGTATCATCTGGGTCCTCATTAAATCCTGTACAATATTTGTCTCTTATCAAATACATCAATGATTTATTTACTTGCATGTTTCTCTTACTACACTCTGGTTATTTTGAGAAATGGACCGTTTTATTCATTTATGCATTCCCATAAGCACATTTAAGCCTGCCATAAAGGAGGTACTTAGCATATATTAATATTTGTTGTTAAATAAATAGCAAATAAGTACTTACTTGAAAATCAGATAAACCTCGTTTAAGAAATGATTTATAATTATTTAGGTGATACTAAGAAAGTAACATACATATCAAAAATTATCAGTGAGATGACAAATATCAACATTAAATATAATATGAAATGTCCTACCTAGGAATATTTATCATTATTTATCAATTCAACATACTATACAAAGCTTTTTACTTATGATTAAAACCTCGAACTTAAGTTCAGCAGGCACAGATTTATGTGAACTTTCAGCCTTTTTTTCTCAGCAATTTGGGTACTTTGGTTGTGCTGGATTCTGTTACTGGTAACTGGAAACAGATCCTCAATTTGAACATGACTGTCCAGTGATTTTCAATTTGGTAAACATCTGTGGCTTTCGTTCCTAACTGCTGATCAGGAGAGAATGCACAAAAGGGGACTGAAATGTCGTGCAGTTACCAATGTTTACATTGTTTTGTACTTTCCAGCTCCATGTGGGACTTTTTAAATGGATATACATCTGGGACTGCAACAACTCACCAGTTGCTGGCTGGATGCAAATAGCAGTTCATCTAGCATATATTTAAGCATTTCTGAATATGTAAATCAAAACTGTGACTACATCTGAGCCAATTAGATTCCCTTTAGCATTTGAGAATATTTTTATCCAGCCATCATCAGAAGAAAAACAAAAACAATAAAAAATATCATTTAAAACATCGTTAGCCTCTCCATAAGCTTAACAGAACTTGAGCCAAGCATGTGAAATGCCACACCACTGAATATCATGGAAATTTAAAATCTGTCAACTATTTGCTTTGTGTACATACACCAAGCACATGGCTTGAAAACAAGTACTGAACTAATTAACTGAATTAACTATCTGCTTTGGTGTTAGCAAGATTATTTCATCTGAGGACATGATTTACTTGATGAGGTTTTAGCTGAGGTTCATATTTATCTAAGCCTTGCCAGGTATTCACTTCCGTTTTCTTTCTGTAGACATAGCTGTATTGATGCTACTGAGAGTCTAGCCTTGTTTTAAAAAGATAGGAGGCAAGAATTAGTACTTGATTTTAGAAAAGTGGTATGTCAAATGTTTTGAGAGTTAATTAACGTATTTTGAGCTTTGAGGAGATAAAATAACATTGATAGATACATACTAATGTACAGTTGACCAGCCATATGGGGATCATATAGAAGGAAGGACAGTTCAGTTTCTTTAACGAAATTAATGCTGGAGATGGCCACTCTGCTGGACAGCAGTCCTTCTGTACCTCAGCATAGTATCCCTTCTTTTCCCTCTGAACTAAATCTAAATTGAGGGTGTCCTAAAATTTACAAAATATTTACAAAATATTCTCTAAGTATAATATTCTCTCCACCTCTTTGTAAAATTTTGCAATGAATACCTTGTAAATTATTTAGCTACAATTTCCCGTTTTCCCTATGTATGGTGACTTTAGGGGTAACTTTTGGAGATACTTTGTGTTTTTGCATACACTTTTCTATTTTCTCGTCTTATTTTTTAGTTTTTATTATTTATTTATTATTATTATTATTTTGACACAGAGTCTCACTCTATCACCCTGGGTCGAGTATCATGGTGTCATAGCTCACAGCAATCTCAAACTCTTGGGCTTGAGCAATCCTCCTGCCTCAGCCTCCAAGTAGCTGAGACTACAGGTGGCTATTTTTTTTTTTCTATTTTATTTTCAGTGGAGATGGGGGTCTCACTCTTGCTCAGACTGGCCTCAAACTTGTGAACTCAAGCAAGTCCACCTGCCTCGGTGACCCAGAGTGCTAGGGTTACAGGCATGAGCCATCATACCCAGCCTATGTTTTCTTTTCTTTCACATGATCATTTTTCTGGCAACTGGGTTCATGTTTTTCTTTCAGATAATATGTGATTTATCTTAACACCCAGCTATATGTTTCCTTACCAGGGAGAGGTTCATCTTTGAATTTCACCTAATCCTGCTCATGAGAGAAAGTAGGATGGTCAGTAATTACAGGGAAAGCACTACAGATCTGGACAATTTATTTTAGTAATTGAATTATGCTTATTATTTATTAAAAAATCAAAGAGAGGCCATCTGGTGAATAACCTTTACTCAAATCCAACATCGGTAGAACCACAGGTGTGCTTACTAATATATTGGTCTGAGAGGGTAGAGACAGCAGCATGGGCATTAATACATACTTGCACTTCTCAGGGAAGCTAGGAAAAGTACAGTAATATACCTGTAAGCATTTGTTACAGTCAAGGAAGGCCATAGTGTTTCTTTTTAAATGAAAATAATAACTCACAATGTTGTGTAGAGAGTGATTTATTTTAACATGTTTTTCCTCCCAGGGTTTTAGCCTAGCTGCTAGAAATCTCATCCAAGGACATCTCCTCGAGGACCAACCTTACAAAATGGTCTATTCCTTAACATAAATATCTATGGTCAGACCTTCTGAGATTTATAGGGCATGGTTATCAAAAGATATTCCTTAGAGGGCTGCAGTTCCATGAACTTAATCAGGAATAATTTGTAGCTTCAGGGATGATCTACTTACTGTCAATTATAATGTGTCTTAAATGAATAAATCAATTATAGTTATCACTGTCATCATAAACCTCCTGATTTCTATCTGAATTATATTGCCCCCTTATAACTTTAACAGATAGATACTGTGGTAGGAAAAAACTTAATGCTTTGTATCTTTTATTACATGTGGGTACATATTTACACCGAGAAGTGAGAGTATGAAAATTAAACTGTTTAAAGTTCTATATTGTGAATATTTTTTCAAGAAAACTAGATTTCTATTTAGAGATATAAATAAAAAACCTGATTGTCTTATTTAGGAGGATTTAGAGCAAATCAACTAGGAGATGGGGGCAGAGCACTGGGCCATTTCCAAGACTGTTCTTCCTTTTATAGGGAGGGGACACCCTGAGGGAAGCACAGCCCTGGGTTAGACTGGGTTACTTCTGACTCAAATGAACATAACTGTCACCAGTGTTGAAGGTAGAGACACAGGATGCTGACCGAGGCCACATTTTAGACTATTTGAGGTCTAAACAGTTTCTATTCAGCTCCCTGATTACAGCGTAGATGAGGTAAGAGGAATATGAAATAAAAAGTAGAGAACAAAAAGGACATATAATGTTCTGAAATAAATAGTTATATACAAATGTGTGTATATATACACATGAAAAGTTGCTTCATGCAGACATGTCTAAAAACTACAGCAGATATTGTATGTTATAGAAAGAGACAGAGCAATATTTTGGGGTAGGGATAGTAGGTATCATTTAAGAATACCACCAACAGTTTCAGTTTTTCTGCATTAGCACAGTCACATGATTTGTATTTTAAAAGTAATTTAATGATAATGATACAATGATGTTTATAAGAATCTCAGTGTTTTATAAGGTTACTTCAATGCAGAATTTCTTTTTGAATTTAAAAATACTGAGTTTTTTTCTTCAAAATGTTCTATTGATCTTTAATTGCAGTACAATAAAGATTCAGAAATGGATATACAAAAAGTCCATAAGCCATAATCATCGAGGAGAGCACAAGTGGCGATTTTTTTTTTTTCTTAGCTTTTAGGAAAATGCCAAGACATATTTCCACCTCTCACATGAACTGGCGTTTAAAAATGTGGTTTGAAAATATTATTCAATATTTTATTTATAGAAAGCAAGACGAATGCTATTACCGCTTTAATTTTTGATTTCTGAGTATCTGTGTTGCTAAAAAGAAAAGGAATGTGTATGTGTGTGTGTGTGTGTGTGTTTTGAGGGGGAAGATCATTGTTCCTACTACCACAAAGTCTACTCCTATCTATTTTTACTATCAAACTTAAAAAAAAAAAGTTTGCTAAAATCTCCTATGCCAAAACTCACACACAGCGCCCGCCGTCTGTTTTCGAGGCTGCGGTACCGCCGGGGAACAGAAGGCCCCGCGCTGCTCTCACGCACCACTAGCGGGCGCTGTCACAGCGTTTTCATTCAGGCTCATTCGACTTGGGCTAAAAGAACAGCGGCTCACATCAACCGAGGATCAGTGAGCACAATCTCATAGCAACAGACACCAAAACAGTCCCTCATTACCAGCCTTGTCTAACAATCAAGCCTTTAACGAGAACAAAGGTTGACAGTGATTAATCAGCGAGTGGTGCGTGTCCCCGGCCGCACGTGCTCTCGCAGCCGCCCACAGGGGTCGTCTGGCGCGCTTCCTGCCCCCGCGCCCGGGGAGTCTGAAGGGCCCGCCCGGGCCTCCCCATTTCAATTTCAAATGCTACAAACATCTACAGAGTCTCCGTGTGCACATGTCCTCACTTTTATTCGGAGCCTGGCAGACTCCGAATGGATATAGGGTGTGTGAACATAATAAGCCGTTAGCTCCACATCTGCTTACTAGATTTTGTTCAAAAGACGGTATAGGAAACTGATTAAACACTGTTTTCTAGAATAAACCTTTGAAAGCTGTTTCCTTAAGGAACACGATGATATGATATAAATTAGTTGCAGAGTAAACATAAACTACCTTCACTGCTGCTTCTACATAAAAGTAGCTTCTATGTTGACGGAACACCAGCTTTGAGAAACAATAAAGACGTAAACCTCTTTCTAATAATTCTGTTTCACAGGCGACAGAGTTGTGATGCTAGCTGACGTTGTCATTTTATTCAGGGCTCCCTTTCTAGCATATTTTAATTACCTAAATGGGACCTATTTATATCTCTCAGTTGGTCATGCCATGGAATGTGTATTCATCTTAATAGACTGGTAATAGAAGGTAATTTTTTTCTCTATTTCAACATAGAAAGATCACTGATGATCACGTTTCCTGTGAAATAGAAGATCAGGTGAAAAGGAAAGAGTTATGAAACACAGATTTCTGAGTGATGAGAAACAATAATTAATGAAAAATTTAAAAAATGACCAGGGGAAGTCAGTTCTGTAACAACATATTGTACTTTCAATAACATCACATGTAGTAACAACAAAATGAGGCAACCCTAAGGAGTCTTTGCGTCTACTAACTTATTTTTTCAAATTAATCAGAGTTAAATAATGCAAGTGCTCCTGTTGTTTAAGTGGTGGGTTTTAACTTGTGCATCTGTAAAAGAAAAGCTAAAACATAAACTCCTACCACAAAGTTTAAAAAATGCAATTCTCCCTGGGTGCTCAGCATTTTAGTGTACAGCTGTAATTTCTTTAACCTGGGTTATATTCACCGAGGAAAGGGAAATGAAAATGCCATTCTACAAACAAAAAGACTACCTTATTATTGGTAACTAAGGTCTTCACAAAAATGAAAGTGACAAGGATGACATAATGATCTTTTACTCACTCTAAGATCAAAATGGTGAGAGGCAACCCCATTCATTCAGAAAATGAACATCTTTACCAGAGCCTCCTGGGATCAACAGTTAACATTAACATCAGTGAACTCTGAACCAAGAAGGAAAAGAGTAATGAACCCCAGGAAGAAAAGTTTCAGGTTCTGAGGTGGTCTCCGACAATATTCTTATGAACCAACCAATCTCATTACTTTGACTCAATTCAATTTGTAGAAATACCGTCTAACTGATTCTATGTATCTCTGTAATTAGACTAAATTCCAATAATACAAAGCGTTCTTTGGCATGAACCAGTTTGCTTATTCTATCTTTTCCAAATTAGAAGCTACATTTTAACATCTGAGGGCTCATGTTACAGTCTTAGAACAAAGATTAAATCAATTATAAGTTAAGGGATGCTGAAACTATGTGTAGATGGCATGGAACTTTAGAACAATTTTCCCATGAAGTATGCAAATCTCAAAGAAATTCCAAGACATATTTATTTGAGTCATTAATCCAAAAATAACAATAATAGCTATCATGTGTTGGGAATTTGCAACATGTAAGTCACCATGCTGGCACTTCATGTATCATCACTTTTCCTAACTGTAATAAGTGACTATGTACTAACTGTCCTATTAATGTCTCCATTTTACAGATTAGCAAAATGACACTTAGAGAAGCTAAATAATTCATCAAGTCAGTAAGCAATGACACCCAAACTCAGGCAGCCTGACTCCAGGCCCTGCTATAGTGTCAGAAAAGAAATAATACAAAGCTAAGCCAACCAGAGTACTGCTCTAAAGCAGTGGTAAATCTATGTTATTGGCACATGATATGGAAATAGAAGGCAATGTAATCAACTACACAAGGATATGATTTGGTTATATAGGGCCCGCATTTGACATTGGAGCAATAGGACATTGAATAAGTTATTTCATTTTTCTCAACACCCAGTTTCCTCCTTCGTAAAAGTGGTAAGATGCTTAATTCTCAGGGAGGTAGTGAATTTTAATTGAGATAGTATCTGTAAGAACTATTTTGTAAACATTGCATCCAGTTGGCTGTTTATTATGGTTTAATGTGAAAAAAATAAAAGCATGAAGCTGCTAACATGTTTCCAATAAATGTGGAAGAGCAAAAAACAATAAAAGGAATGTGCTAAGAAGGCACACAAAAAGAAAAAGGCAGATTACAGAAACAGTGATGACCCATGTGTGCCCAAATAAGTAGAGGGAAGACATAAGCCAAAGTGAAAAATAGGTGAATTTTTTGCAGGCATTATGGCATAGTTGTTAAAAACGTGGACTCTGTATTTATTTGGATGTAAGTTATTTTCTGACCAAGTTATTCAAGTTTTAAGGTCTCTAGTTTTCTCAGTGAATGGAGACCATGCATGTTGGGGTTGAAAGAGAGACTGCGCACCCCGTGCTTCATAGTGATAAGGCTCTGTCACTATGTCATCACTTAACTGCTGAGGTCACTGTAGTTTAAAGGAAAGAATACAATGTCGGGAGAGGTGTGTAGCAGAGATCACACCTTTGTGGCTTCCAGAGTCTTAATCCTTTGTTGTTCCCTAAGGAACATACATAAAAAAGGTATTTGGGGCTGTCTTAAGTACATCATAAGGTTGATTCTAAAGTCTTTTTGCTCAAAATTTAATCTTTATTTAAAATGATTAACCTCAATGACTGGGTCTCTCTGTCTACATAGACTGAGTCAATGAGATGTTGTCCAATTTATTACATGAATCGGAACTGCTTTCTGACTTATGAGAACAGACACTGCCCATGTGTATGTGACAGGAAGGTGTGTGGGTAGCTCAAACTGGGAAGGAGCAGAGAGCAAAAAAGTGAAGAGGGAAGAGAAAGACAAGGAGATGAAAGCCGGAGATCTCACGGCTACTGGAAGCTCTCTGGTGATCAGATTACCAGACGCCACTTGCACTTAACTCAGGACCCTTGCTGAAGACACTGACCCCCAACATGCCCCTTATACCTTGCTCCTGTTGCTGTTTTGGAGCCATGTTTGAGGGGAGCATACACCATTCTGTCTAGCAGAGATACCCAGATTCCACAAGGAATGATTATTGTGGGGATGGAGTTTAACCATGACAACATTTTCCAAGGGCTTTTGGAAATAAACAGAAAGCTCTTGATGTTCATTCTGGATGTACAAATATCCAGAATGCCCTTCTAGGTTTCATTTCTATAGAATCGTGGGCTAGGCACATACAGAAAATGGTCCATGTACTGCACATTGTATTTTAAGACTAAGCTTTGATTCGGAGTGCTTTCATATTAGAACACCAAGACTTCTTTGAATTCTTCTTTGGTTCTGAAGAACAGAACCAAAAACTCCACCAAAAAGATATATTTAAATGTCTACAAACAGTCAAATGTTTATAGTAACTCTTTCTCGTCTTATATGGGAACTATATAAAATATACAATTTCTGAGAGTAATACTGAACTGTAGTAATTTTTAAGTAATTTGGTAAAATTAAAGATATGAGGGGTAACCAATGATAGTAATGACAATAGTCAACATGCGGGAAGGGCTGGATATCACTAAATGGTGTAATTACCCCTTTTAACCTTCACTATATTCTTTTGGAGTAGATTTTACTATTCCCCCATTTCATATATGAGGAAAATGAGGCTTAGAGAAGTTAATTAAATTGTACCATGTTCCTCCATTAGTAGATAGTGAATTCAAATCCAGTTTGGAAGGCCAAGTGTGCATTGGTTATACACACCTTGATTTCTGAAAAAGTGCATGTAATTGAAATGTTAAAAACCAAGGCATAGCCAGGCGCAGTGACTCATGCCTGTAATCCTAGCACTCTGGGAGGCTGAGACTGGTAGATTGCCTGAGGGTTGGAGATCAGCCTGAGCCAGAGCGACACCTCATCTCTAAAAATAGCTGGGCATTGTGGCAGGCACATGTAGTCCCAGCTACTGGGGATGCTGAGGGAAGAGACTCGCTTGAGCCCAAAAGTTTGAGGCTGCTGTGAGCTGTGACACCACAGCACTCTACCAAGGGTGACAAAGTGAGACTCTATCTCAAAAAACCAACCAAACCAAAAAAAAAACCCCAAAGCACACTCTAATGCTAGGAGATTAGATCAGCTCTTACCCTCCTTCCCTCCTTCCTTTCTTTCCATAAAGCAAATATATTTTGAGTTCCTACACTAGTAACAGAGGTTATAGCAGTAAATGAACCACTGCTCTGGCCCTCATGATGCTAATATGATGCTAATATTTTAGCGTAGGAAGACAGATATATCTTCATCTGATATGACAGATATGTCTATTATCACTTATGATAATATATCACACAATGATAAATGCTATTTTATAAAAAAGAAAGCAAGGCTGGGAGTAAGGTGTGCTGTGGCATGGGTGGGAGGGAGTACGGCGATCAGAGAAGAACTGTGGGAACTGAAGGGAGTGAAAGGAGAGCCATGTGCACAGCTGGGGCAAGTTCAAGGCCTGAGCTCTTCAGGTGGGAGCCCGTCTGGCACACAGGAAGCCTGGCAGGTCAGTGTGCAGGTGTGGAGAAGGGGAGAAGGGTGGGGGTAGGGGGTGAGGAGCAGGCAGACATGATTCCATAGGCCTTGAGGTGACTGTCAGAACCTTAGCTCTTACTTGAGGAATAAGTTCAGCTGTTAGTGGGTTTTAAGCAGAGGAGTGACATGATCTGATTTATGTTTTAAAGACCACTCTGTCAGCTGTGTGGTAAAGGAAGTCTAGAAGGAAGGTTACAGGAATCATTTAGGGGAGGGATGGCAGGGATTTGGACCAGACTGGCAGCTCTGGGAAGTGGCTGGGTTCCTTTAGACTCTGAAGAAGGAGCCCTAATAAGTGACTACAAAGATCTTTGGCCTGAGCACAGGGAAGAGTGGAGTCATTTTATGAGATGTGGAAGACTTTGAGACACACAGCTTTGATTTGAGGATGAAGATTGGGGGATAGAAGTGAGGGATTTAACTTGGGATTTCAAGGTTGAGTTTCTTATTAAAAATCCAAGTGAGATGTCAGATAGGCAACTTGATGTATGAGTCTGGAGTTCAAGAGAGTAATATAAAGTAAAAATGTAAACTTGGGAGTTATTATAATAGTGAAAGTATTGAAAGCCATGAATTTGGATGATACCACTTAGACAGTGACTGTACATGATGAAAAGAAGAGGTCCAAGTACTGACCTTTTGACACCCCATCCTTTAGAAGCCTGATGGCTGAAAGAGGCCAGAAAAGGAGAGCGCAGACCTTGTGTAGGGGTTGGGGGGTTGTCCTGAAAGCTTAGTGAAGATGGTAAAGCTAAGTGGATGTGGTGAAGCTAAGTGAAGACAGTCCGTCAAGGAGAGAATGGCTCATGCTTCAATGCTGCTGACAGGTCAGGTGCTATGCAAGTTGAGAACTGACCATTGGAATTGACAATATGGATATCACAGATGGCTTTGACAAAAGTTGTTTCATTGCTAATCTAGATAGAAAAACCTTATTGGAAAGGGTCTGAGATAGAATGAGAAGCAGCAAAGAAGTGGGGGAGGGGCCAGGGTTTCTGGAGGATTGTTTTCAGGGAATAATCCTAAAAATTAAAAGTAGAAAAGTAGAGAGATAGCAGAAGGGAATATGGAAGTTCTTTCTTTCTTTGTTTTCTTTGTTTCTTAGGGTAAGCGTATAAGAGTAATTTAAAGGAAAAATGGCAAATGCCTTAACCTAAACCCTTACTTTTTTCCTGCTTTATAATATATGCAATTTAGTATATGGGCTTTGGTTGTATCTAGTTGCTTATAAAAATAATATTGCTAATACATATGAGTAGTGAAGTTATAATAGCACCAGTGGTAGTCTATGGCCATCATCCTGATCTTAGCAATAATTTTGGATATAATCTCTGTAGGGTTTAGTCTCTAATACTTTGGAACAGGAAACTATCAGCTTCAACTTTGGATCTCCAGAATAGAAATGCATGCTGAATGTGCTCCAAAAATCACAGACAAGGTTTGAATAAAGTACAGTTAAAGCCACATTATGGAAAAATGTTATGGAAAGAATTAGCTATTTAGTCACTTGAGATACAACTCCTGGCATATCAGATTTTATGTGGCTAAGGTAATACAGTTTTGAGTTCCATAAAAATAAATTTAAATTGCCTATTATAGCTATTTCAGCAACCAAAGGTTAATATGAATAATAATGATGATGTACAAGGGTGTATGTGAAACTTGGTAAACGGTCTGTGAAGCTAGTGAATGATGCCCCATGATCATATCAATGTACACAGCTATGATTCAATAAAAAAAAAAATAATAATAATGATGATGATGATGATGAATACATGCAAACCAGATGCCTGTTGGTGAGTAATGAACTGACAAGCTCCTCAAGACAGACTAGCTGTGGATACAGGGCAGCTTTAGAAGGCCTTAATATCGGAAGAGTGTGATCATACATCTCAGGCCATTTTAAGTAAACATTGTATTCAATGAAACAGATTCAGCTGCTACTTTATAAATTTCTCTCCATATTTATGACTCAAAGTGCAGACTTTGCTTGTCATACTTTGGGTCTCCCAAGTCTGGAGTTCATGCCATTCAGTGGTGCAGTGCTATTTAAGGAGGCTGGGGAGAGCTTTCTCGTGAACTGATGCACATTGTCTGCACGGCCAGTGGGAGGGACAAGTGAGTGAAGGGCAGTGCGTGTTAATTGGAAGGACTTTGTACACACAGGTTCAGCAGTGCGGAAAGGAGGACGCCCTGGGAAGGGTTCTCTTAGCTCCTTCCTTCACTTCCGAACTCTCACAAAGGCCAAATAGATTCCCAAGACCATCCCCAGGCAAAAGTGCATACAAGGCAAACTATGCCCTTAGAATGCCCTCTTCTCGCTATCTCTTTCCCCAGATTCTCATTTTTTCATCAGATTTTTGTTTTTCTTAAACAACCAAATTCTGTATAAAAATCTGCAGGCTGTTTCTTCTGCCCACTTCTGAAGTCTAAGCCCTGCTTGCCTTTCCCATTAGGACTGCATGACTCAGATCCTTTCTGATACCAAAAATTGTTTAACTTATGGCCAATTCGCTTGTTCTCAGCTAGGTCAGTACTTTTCAGATTTTAATGTGCACATGAATCACTCCATGATCTTGTTAAAAGGCAGAGCCTAATTCAGCAGGTGTTGGGGGAGGGGACAGCTGGGACACCGAGTTTCTAAACCTGTAACGGGCTCCATTGATCCTGATGTTTGGGACCACAGCCTTTACCTGGAGTAAGGAGTTGGCAGGTGACATGAGCTAAATGGATGAACTACTGGGAACTAAGGTGGTGGAGATTTACTAGTTATGTCTGCTTCCAGATAACGTTTGTAGCTTCAAAGGTATATTTTACACATTAACCAGGAAGTGAATGAAACAGGAATGTTAGGTCTCAGAGGCAGAATTTAAGGAAGAACATCTTTGTCAGAATGAAAGAGAAGCTGTTCTTCCCTTTCAAACTGAATCACCTTCCGGCTTCCAGAAGTCTGGTAACTTGAAAAGTAGACCTAGACTCTATTTTTTTCTTTCTTTCTTTAAAGACAGGGTCTTGTTCTGTTGCCTGGGTGAGGGTGCAGTGGCATCATTGTAGCTCCCTGAAACCTCAAACTCCTAGGCTTAAGTGATCCTCCTGCCAAGGTCTCCTGAGTAGCTGAGTCTACAAGTGTGCAACCCCACACCCAGTTAATTTATAAAGTTTTTGTAGAAATAGGGTCTCACTATATTGACCAGGCTGGTCTTGAATTCCTGGCCTCTAGCTATCCCCCCACTCCTGCCTTCCAAACTGCTGGGATTATAGGTGTGAGCCACCTGCCAGGGCCTGCCTGTTTCCAGGCCCAGCATTCCTCTTCCCTTTGAATCTGGGCTTCCAGTGTGGCCCTGAACTAAGTTCGTGGTTCTGAAAACAGGGCTTTGCCTTTGTCCCTGAAACAAAGCTCACACCGTGGACCTGGTTTAGGTTCCAGGATCCCTGTCACCTGTCTGTGACTAAGTTCCAGTCTCTGTGGGCTGGGCCCTCTAGGATGGGAGGAACTGCCTTGCCTAGGGCTGGCACTCCGTCTGTGTGCCTGGATCTCTGCATCCTTGTGATCCATCTATAATCAGGGCACCCCGAAGAAACTGTGGAATTTCACTTTGCTGTTCATGCAACTGTATTCCCACTGGTTATCTGTAGCTGTGTTCTGTCTGGCACAATGATCTCCATTGCTAGCCTCTGTTCTGGATCTGTCCCCAAACCCTAATGCCTGCCCTACTATAATCAGGGAATTTTGTCCCAGTTTCCTGGCTTGCTCATTCTGCCCTGAATCATTGCAGATAAATGGGCCATGTGTATTTGTGTCCAGAGACATAACAGATGGGATCTTGGGGATTAAGGTAGCAAACAGAGAGCGGAGGGCTTTGAGAAGGATTAGTCCTTCGCCTAGTGGGGAGGGTAGAGAAGGGCACTGAAGAGCTGATTTTATGAGGGTCACTGGGCCTGGGGAGCATGTGACAGTTGTTGGATTTAGTCTGCCTTCACTGTCCCTGACAGTCTATTTTCCTGAATATCTGTAGAGCAAACAGAGTCAAGTAACATGGATTTGAATGCTAGCTCTGCCACTTACTAGCTGTGGACTTAGAAAGGATCAGTTAACCTCTCTGAGCCTATTTTCTCAGGTGTAAAATGAGGCCAAGAATACGTGTCTAATGTGGCCCACAGTGAGGCTGACTGGGGTCTCACCAGAGTCAGACCAAAGGATGTTTGCTGAAGGACTCAGCCTGCAAGAAAGGGCTTTAGTAGGCTAAGGCAGCAATACAGCTACGAGGATGCCTGCAACAGATGGGCAGATGGACTAGCTGGTAGGCACCAGGCTTAACCTCAAAAATGAGTGATGATGGCATCTTTGTGTTTAAATAGAACCAGGCAATTGCAATTGTCACATTATAGGAAAGTGTTAAAATACGGTGTGGAAGAAGACAAGGAGTGCGGGGGCTCCCTTGAGTAGGGAGCTGTGAGTAGGTAGAGCTGAGCAAGATTCAGCCAAGGAGAGAGTTCAGGAGCCTGAAGTCCTGGACACCAGTCGGAACAGGATGGGGCTCCCCTGCAGAGGGCAGGCCACAACTGACTGTCCCTGGCAGCACATTCAGCTAATTCTGCTACTGATTAAAGGCTCTGACTGTCATCCATCAGGGAAGTTAGCTGCCTCCCCTTCCGATCTGCAGTGGAGATGGGCAGATGCACAGGGGCTAAGCTACAGATGGCCCTGCTGCCGCTGTGCGATGGAGTCTCTGCTTGCGTGTTTTGTTGCTAGGTAGTCTCGAGGCCTCTAGAGGACCTCCTCGCTCTCATGGTGATTCCTGACACACCCACTGCACCTCCTCTCCTTCCCAGCACTGTTCCCAAAACAAGCCAAAGCTTCATAGGCTGCCCAGGAACCAGGAAGGAGCAGTGGGCAGGTCTCTCCAGAATGCAGCCTGGACCACCCAGCTAGTCAAGACATGCCACGGAGTGCGGCAGAACCACAATGCCACATGGGACGTCCCGTCTGTGGGCACAGGATCTATGGGCCATCAGGGAAATGCCGGTCAAGTCCATGAGTTCTCACAATAGGCCCTGGAAACATGGGGTGTGGCCCTTCATTGCAAGGCCTGGTAGTTTCTTTCCCACACATGTCCTTCACATCTCAAACATTTGCAGGCTTAGCACCGACAGAACGTGGCCGGGAAACTCTGAGCAAGGAAAAAGGTAAGAAAGCGCAGGGAGAAAGTAGGGAAGACAGAAAAGTCATCTGGTTGAAATGAGGTGCTGCTATCAAAAGGTAGTGAACAGAAGGGCAGTTCTGCTGAATAAGGGTAGAATCACCCTTAAAATGGATAAGTCTCCCGCAGTAAAGTGACAGATTAATTAAACTGCAAACACTCTGGGTTGTCTAGGGCTGGAGAAAGTTAAGATATAGGATGATCATAAAAATGGAAAGTCCAGATACCAAAGGCACAAAATAGCTGAGGCAAAGACTTGAAAAACGCTAGTTAAAGGCAATTTCAGCAGTATTTTACAGAAGCAAAATGGTAAGGGGAAGACATATTTTTTCATAGACAATTAAGAATTTTCTCTCAGGGAAAAATAGTTTAGGTAGACAATGACAGAGCTGCAATAGAAGGAAAGATTATTTCTGCGAAGTGTCTGGGCCTTGGAGTAGGAGGGTGGTTTTATAGAGCCCCTGCTCTACTACTTCCTAATTACGCAGTCTTATAAAAGCTGTTGGACCTCTTAGTGCCCCAATTTCCTTGTCTATGGTGTCTGTGGACTGGATATCTTAGGAATGTCAAATTACAGGGCTGTCATAAAGCTTAAAACAGATCTTACACGTGAAGGTGGTTTGTAATCTGCAAAGTACCAAAAAAATGTTAGCTATTGTTATCACAGAATGTCCCTACGCTCCTCCACTATTTTTTACATCTTTTAGGTGTGCACACATGCACCCGTGTTGCTAAACACTGTGAGTAGGCTGGGGATGGGTAGAGCTAAAAGGAATAATTAGAAGACTCTTAGACTTCTTAGACTGTTAGACTCTACTGACTGCCAAGTAAATTCCTAGCCATCTCCCATGGCAGCTGTGTCTCCCCGCCCCTGTGTCTCCCATTTACCTTGCAGAGCTCTCACGAGTCATTCCAGTATTTTCATAACCTTATGTGTCTGTCATTCTGCTGCTCCTGCTCTTCTCTTGCTCAGCCCTCCAGATTCAGCTCTGAAGTACCTTGGGAATCCTTGGCCTCCATCAATCGGTCATATCCTTTTACTGCTCCCACAGAGCTCTGTTCAGGACTCTGTGGTTAGCCTCTCATAATAAACACCACGAAAGCAAAGGACTAACAAACCCCAGTTAACACTGACTAGGGGCTCATAATTCCAGGTATCATAAGAAGATCTCAGCAAGGTGCAGTGGCTCACACCTGTAATCGTAGCACTCCAGGATGCTGAGGTGGGCGGATTGCCTGAGCTCATGAGTTCGAGACCAGCCTGAGCAAGAGTGAGACCCTAACTCTACTAAAAATAGAAAAAGTAGTTAGGTGTTACGGTGGGTGCCTGTTGTCCCCCCTATAGGGGAAGCTGAGGTAAGAGTATTGCTTAAGCCCACGAGTTTCAGGTTGCTGGACACTACGACACTCTACCCAGGACACAGAATGAGACTCTGTCTCAAAAAAAAAAAAAAAAGAGAAGAACTCACTGGATTTCTAGCATGGGGTTTTCGGGAGTCAATGCTGCTGTTGTGCCCACTTTATAGATGAGGAAATTAATCCTCTAAGAGGCCGAGTGACTAGCACCAGCCAGACTGCAAACAAACTGCTGGTCTTAGTCACCACCCGTAATTACACTGCCGTAATCTGCTCCTCTCCCGTTAGACTAAGAGGAGGAATCATACTGCAGTCAGCAGTGTGCATGCACCCTGGGTAAAAGTCTCCTGAATGAAAAGGTAAGTGGGCTCTCATTCTGAGCAGAAGTCTAGGGTAGGCTCATGACATAGCTGTAAAATACCAATATCTTTGTACTCTGAAGCCAGAGGAGCCACCCAAGAGAGACACTATTTAGGTCGGACTTGGATGTTGCCTATCATTTTAAGTCTCTTATGTTCTTACTGACACCACCAAGAGTATCAGCTTCCAGTGTGGGGGGCTGATGCATACATGTATGTGACTGACAGACCGCCTTACTTCAGGGTCAGTTTACACAGTCAGTAGCACACACAAGGCAGGGGTATGTCTCTCCCTAGTCTTTACATAACCTTGTATACAGAGTTTCATTTTGGTGGTGCTCAAGAGTCTTCTTTTTGGAATCTGTGAGCTCAGCATATATGACTAAAATTAAACAGGATATTTAAAAATATCTTTGTATTTGTATCTAGTAGACAGAGGGAAAGGGAGGAGAGATGATATAGGAGCACAAGAGATACAAGATGAGGTGGGGATGAGATGGCCTCAGGGTGGGCATGGGGGAAAGAAAATACCATAGACATTTCATGAAATTTTCACTATATTGCTACCTACTGCCATCACTTTACACAGGAGGTACTTAAATGGATGAATAAGTGAACAAATGAAGATAACACTGCAGGAAGTATACTCTTCTACCTATAGGAAGTATAGGAAGGTAAATTTATAGAAGGTGAAATAAGGCACTATATATTTCAGGCAGCAACTGGGGCTGTTTTCATCAGTACCTGTTGAAAAGGATACTTGTACCCCTGGTACAATACCCAGGATTGAGCAGATGGAGACTTTGGTCATCGAATGGCTACATGCTAAAGAAAGCTCTGGGGATTGAGCAGATGGAGACTTTGGTCATTGAATGGCTACATGCTAAAGAAAGCTCTGGGCAAATAATCCTGTGAATAAAACTTAATTTTTTCATCCATCCCTTCATTTAGTCACTTATTCAACAGATTTTTATAGAATGCTATGCGAGCTAGGCACTCTGACAAGCACTTCATGTAAATCATTTTTTAATACACAAAACAATTCTCAGAAGGATAGGTGATTATATGTCCTAGTTTTGGAGATGAGAAAGCTGAGCATTAGAGTAGGAAGCACATTCTCAAGGCTACACAATGCCTGGTTGAGCTATGATTTCCACATAGGATACTCTGATTCCCTAGTACCTGCAACTCTCTCCTTTATACCTTGAGGAATTTAGAATTGAGCACAGGAATGGTATGGAAAATAAACACAGGGTGCAAGGTATTCTGACAGAGCAAAGAACGCAGTGCAGTGGGACCCCAGAGGAGGTCGTCCATCTCAGATCTGGGGAGTGAAGACCCAAGCAGGAACACTTCTAAAGATGATGTTCTGAGTCTTAGGAGGGCTGGGAATGAGAAGGAGGGGAAGAGTCAATTCTTACTCATTGCTCTTCCTTTTGCCTGAATGGACTTATATACAAATGAGGTCTGCCGAAGTCTAGTTGTCTACGAATGGACTTATATACAAACGATGCCCAGCGATGTCTAGTTGTCTACAAACGGACTTACATACAAATGATGCCCAACGATGCCTAGTTTGTCTACAAATGGATTTACATACAAACGATGCCCAGCGATGTCTAGTTGTCTATGAATGGACTTATATACAAATGACACCTGGCGATGTCTAGTTGTCTATGAATGGACTTACATACAAACAAGGCCCGGGGATGTCTAATTGTCTATGAATGGATTTACATACAAAAGAAGCCTGGTGAAAAAAATAAAAAAAGAAGAAGCCAGGAACTGTCTAGTTGTCTATGAATGGATTTATATACAAACAAGGTCTGGAGATGTCTAGTTGTCTACGAATGGACTTACATACAAACGATACCCAGCGATGTCTAGTTGTCTACAAACAGATTTACATACAAATGATGCCCAGCGATGTCTAGTTGTCTATGAATGGACTTATATACAAATGACACCTGGCGATGTCTAGTTGTCTATAAATGGACTTACATACAAACAAGGCCCGGGGATGTCTAATTGTCTATGAATGGACTTACATACAAAAGAAGCCCGGTGAAAAAAATAAAAAAAGAAGAAGCCGGGGGCTGTCTAGTTGTCTATGAATGGATTTATATACAAACGAGGTCCAGAGATGTCTAGTTGTCTACAAATGGACTTCTATACAAACAAGGCCCGGCAATGTCTAGTTGTCTGCATCTCCTTCTATTTATTATTTGACTAAAGTTAGGGAGATCTATCAGACAGAGTGAGTATAAAAGTGGAGATAAGTTTTAGATACTTTGTTCTGGACCGTACAAGTTTTGAATATAATATTTTCCCTCACATATCTGCTTCTTTAAAACACACGTGCTGCCATCTGCCCCAGAACCTCTGCATACGCTATTCTCTTGCCTGAAAGTCTCTTCTTTCTCTCCTATAAACATTTTACCATATTTTCCTCTTTTATGCACCTGGAGAATTCTTCCTCGGCCTTTGAGGTTTAGTTTAAATACCACATCTCCTGGAAGTTACCTTAGGTCCCCTTGTTTTGTCCCGTGAAATACACCTGATCACGACACCCATCAGGCTTGTCCTCTAATTTAATTGTCTATCATCCCCTTTAAACATTAAATTCCATGAAAGCCTATGACTGGCTTTTAACTCCTGCATCCTCAGCGGTCAGCAAAGTTTCTGGCACATAGTAAGTACTCAATAAATGTTTGTGGGAAAAATAAATGGGCCAGCTGACGCCTGTAATTCCAGCACTTTGGGAGGCCAAGGTGGGTGGATTACCTGAGCTCACGAGTTCAAGACCAGCCTGAGTAAGAGTGAGACTACATCTCTAAAAACAGCTGTGCATTGTTGCGGGCACCTGTAGTACCAGCTACTTAGGAGGCTGATGCAAGAGAATCACTTGAGACCAAGAGTTTGAGGTTGCTGTGAGCTATGATGCCATAGCACTCTACTGAGGGAGACACAGCTTGAGACTCTGTCTCAAAAAAAAAAAAAAAAGAAATAATAAATGAACGAGCATGTTTTTTCTGCTGAGAAAAAATAATTAAATGCTCTGCAGTATCTGATATCTACGCAATAGTTAAAATGAAGAAGGGAGAAATAAATAAAGAATTCTATGTCCTGAAAAAAAAAGCCAGACTAAAAGGCAGCACATTGCTGCGTTCTTTCTTGTACCCCAGTACTTCCTTAAATATGTAATATTTGCCAGATCTTAACAATAGTAGCATCTTATTTTCATTTATTCCCAACACATGGGCCATTCTGTTTAGAAAGAAAAAGCTTATAAAAATGTCATCCATTACATCCAGGACAGTATTGTTCTTTGCCAGATTTATGACATCTGAATAACATAGGAAGAAAATCCACAAAGTCAGAGGTACACCGTTTCCAGGACCCACTCACTATATTCTACACATTTTTAACTGAATTTTACATTTTTAAGTGGATTGATTTTTCATTGTAGTCCAAAGGTCCCTGTCTATTTGCGAAATTTAGAATATCTGCTAGGGAAGTGAAAAAGTGAAACAATTCTTTAAAGATCAAGTAAAGAAAAATATCTTTGTTGAAGGACTGTGGATTTTCAATTTGTTCCACATGAGAATATTTCAGGAAATTACCTTTTAAGTGGTGATCATCTTGTTTGTGCAGTACTAGTCCCCTGATAGGGATGGAGTGTGATCTAAGAGATTTTTACAATGTAAAAATTCTACTAATCTGTCTTCCAAGGACAAAAGCCAGGTTTTAATTGTTTGCCATCTCAGAAATTCTTTATCTATGTTGGAGACCGGATTTTCTTCACTGAGTCATAATGGAGGCAAACCTATGTTTTCCTGTGAACAAACTTTACAGAGAGTTACATAGAAAGTTTTTCAATTGTTGGACATAGGTCAAGGATGGTATTAGGAAAAACTTGCGAATTAACAAGTTGGGTTGGGTTAACATGTATCAGCCCTATCTGTCCTCCCATCTTCTTCCCTGACCCTGCTTTCTATGTAGGCGGGAAACTCCCTCTACTAGTCATTCACTGGCTTAAATGCTTTAACTTTCCATGTTCAGTGAAGCTTTAGAAGTCTAGGGGTGGGACTTTGGGAAATGAAAGATTATAGGGGCTGAAAGATGGGATTAAAGTCACAAACAGAGACCCTCATCTCATACAAATTTTTTTTTGTATGTTGCTAGACCACAGATGATTTTTGCCAAAAGTGTTCTGCTACTAATTTTTGAAAAAGACTCACTTTAAAACTCATGTAGAAGGATGTATGTTCAAAAATGCCTAATATATTTCTGGAAAAAAGGAAGATAGAGGGAATAATTCTCCCAGGTATGCGATGATTTATAAGCCATTGTAACTTAAAAATGGGAATTGGTGTTGGAGGAAATGAATAGATCAGCAGAATAGAATAGAGTCCAGAAAAACTGTTAAGTGAGAGTAAGGACATTACAAATCCATCGGGAAGGAATGGAATATTTAACAAATGCCATGTGTGACAAGCGTCCACCCAAACAGGAAGACCCACTCCATCTCTACATCATGGTACACCCACACCCGGAACCACAGCTGAATGTCCATCAGCAGCCCTGGAACAACAGTGCTAAACTCTAGCTCTATAGAGGATGGAGATCACTCAGGTTTCATTTGGTGTTCTATAGTGGCCCAGTTCCAGAGAAAGGTGAGGATGGCTCAGCTGAGAAAAACTGCCAGGCCTCTACTTAAAGTCAACCAAGCAGGCAGGAAAATTTCCAGGGGCGGCAGTACTGCTTCTAGAGTGCTAACACAGGCTCGGACCTAAGACTGTCTCAAGACCCCTAAGGGAAATGGGGCCAGTAATGCCAGAGATCTCCACTTGACTGACACTGACTCCCCATCCTTGTCATTACAAGAGTGAACAAAGAAAGATTCCTGCACCCCCTCCTTTCTTATTGCAACCCCCTGCGGCACTTCTAGTCTTGGGAGAGGAAGAATGAAGAGATTAAGAGTTTGGTTAGGAATCACCCAAATGGGGGGTTTGAATTCTGAATCTGACCCTTATTTCTGTATGACATGGGGACAATGGCAGTGCCTAATTTCTTTGGGTTACCGTGAGAAGGAAGCAAGGTGGAATATGTGAAAAGCACAGCATAATGACGGGCACAACAAATGTGCACTTATTATTGTCCTTACCGCCTCTGTTCCACATTTTGATATTTCTTTTCTCTTTCCTTCTTCAATCTTAACTTATATTTATTGAGAATATCTGCTGCGCACCAGACCTTGAACAAGATACTTTGACACATTCGTTTCATTGAACCCATGAGACAGGTACTATTATTCTCCTCTAACAGCTGTACGTATGTGTATGCGTTTTCTCTTCAATGAAACTACAAATTAGTGTCTTCCAAAGGCTGCTGAAGAGAAAAACCAGCTAAACCAGTTTCTTTACTCCAGCACTTCTCAGAGTTGTTGATGCTAAGATGCATTACTAATTTCTAGAAAGGCGTATTCCTTAACATATTTGATAACCAAAACAGTTCTTAGAATTTTTCTCATAATATAGCTTGGTAAAAAGTACAATAAAGATTCTGTGAATAAAGGTATTCAGTTTTATGCTTTTTGTATGCCTGGCGTGCCTGGCATGCTGAGGGTTCAAGCAAAATGTTTTATAAATTCCAAATTGTTTGATTCGTGCATTAAATTACCTAGATCTTTGCACACCAGTGGGCCAGATGAGGAGATGCTCTCTTTCCCCCTGAAAGTAAGCTCATAGTCTTAAATTTCCTCAAATTCAAGATGTCTGGGATCACTTCCTGGTGAGAATGTGGATCAGTTGGAATATCTGAACAATGAAGGCAGGAAAGTAAATCGAACAGCCACTTTGGGGAATAGTTTGGCAGAGTCTTATCAAGTTAAAGGTGCACTTACCAGAGGGCCCAACGATCCCACTCCTAGGTATTTCCAAGTGAAACAAAAACTTATGTTTCCACAAAAATCAAACTGGAAACAACCTAAATATCCCTCATCCGGTGAATGGATAAACAAATTGTGATACATTCATACAATACAATACGTCTCAACACTTAAAAGAATTGACCTACAAATACATAAAACCACATGAACACGAAGGAATCTCAAATGCACTACGGTAACGAAAAAAGCCAGATGCAAAAGGCTACATATTGTCTGATTCTATTTGTACAAAATTCTGTATGACAATCCTATAGGGATATCCCAGTGGTTGCTGGGACTTAAGGTGAGGGGAAGAGGTTGATTATAAAGTGACATAATCACTTTATAATCTTAGTGATATATGCTTAGGAATTTACTATGGTGATGAAAATGTTCTTTTGGTAGATTTTGGTGGTAGTTACATGTCTACATTTTTCCAGCTTGGGACACTTACTTCAAAGATGAAATTTATAGTATGTAAACTATAAGTTAATTTTTAAAATAGGGGAACTTGACCTCAAAATTGTTTATAAACTTACTTTCTTACTTCTAAAGACAAAAAATTAACATGTCATTTAAGCACTTTTCCTAAAACTGTAAGGAATATGCCATTGTGACCTCCTAAGAAGGCTTCTGCTTATAATTCATTCAAATTTCTTTCCCTGGCACAACCCAGCTTTACCTTATATTTGAGTGGTTGCCAAACCATTATTTTCCCTGGGGACAGTTATATCTATTCCCACTTCTGCAAGACTTACCATGCACTACATTACATTGTAGTTCTTTGTCTATGTCTTATCTTCTTTAGATGATAAAATCCAGACAATAAAGAGGTGTACTTACTTATATATGCCACATTGCCCATTAAAATCCCTGGCATGAGTGCTCTAAATAATGTTTAATAAATAAATTAAGCTCTTAATCTAAGCTTAGGTAAGAGCTTCAAGTCTATGGGTCCTTCAAAGATGGTAAGCTCCTTGAAGACAGGGATTGTACACACATAATCTTGCACTGCACGTGACAGTCACTATAAATATTCAAGAAAACTTTCAAATAAATATTGGCTTCCAGAAGATTATGGTTATGATTAATTTTGTTTTGGATTATGTATGGTGCAGAAACTGACTATTGGGGGCAAAGTGTGTTCTTACAAGAGAGCTCATCAAAAAGAAGAGTGTACCCTGAGCCACCTCTTGGAAAACCTGGTGACAGCGGGTAAATGTGCAGCCCTCCAGGTGGCATTGGCTAGGTTTCATCTCTTATCTTGAGCTTTTTTTTTCCAGTGAGCTCTTGGAAGAGAGATGCTCAATTTGGATCCAGTTTGAATTACTAACGCGGGATGGGCTGGAACACGGCAGGTTTCCAATTGTGTTTCTTAGGCTTGAAACTGTTCCCAGAAGCAAAGACGATGAAGGCTTCATTTGTTAGGCATGAAAAATTAAAAAACACTTTACAAAGGGGCTTAAGGCAAACCTTTTCTTCCCTGTTATTCTTATCCCCTATCCCGTACTGTTAGCCAATTCTTGAATTTTAAACTTTTGCAAAAGAGCAATACTTTTTTATAACTATTTTTCTTAAACCAGACTAAGTGGAAGCCTTGAATCTATCTGATGCATTTAATAAGGTTTTAATTGTACTAATTACAGTCAAATAATTAACCATCCCAAACAGCCTAGTACTTTAGGTGGCCCGAGGGGAATGGATCTCATAAGACTATATAATAACATAAAGATCACTTGAAGAGTCCGAGTTCTATCCTCTTTGTGTCTGATTACTAACACCGTGAATCTAGGAGGCACAGAATCCGATCTCTACCTCCCTGCCCTTTCATTACTCCTAAAACAGCATTGCTGGCCATCGAGGGCAGCTGGTCAAATACTTTGATGTGTGTTTGTGCATGCACGTGTGTGATTTTTGTGTGATTTCTTCTATTTAAAAATATTTGTTATTTATTAAACCATTTCATCACAAACAATTCTACCTCTTACTGTAAACCTCCTTATTTAATGTAAAAAATTAATAAACTTTGAGGAAGTAGAGAAGTAGTAAGAAAAGTCTTGGGATTTTTTAAGTTCTGCCCGGAATGCCAAAATTATTTTTGGTACTTTTTTTTTTTTTGATACTTTATTGAGCATTCAGAATAGTCTGGCATGATGACAAATCTTAAAGGCACAGTCTAAGGCAGTGGTTCTCAACCTTCCTAATGCCGCAAGCCTTTAAGACAGTTCCTGTGGGACGCAACCCACAGGTTGAGAACTGCTGGTCTGAGGGGAAGAGGTGGTACTTCTCAGTACTGAACACAGACTGTGAATTTGAGGTGATGTTTTGTCTAGTTGGCATTTCAGAGATCAGATTAATTGATTTGGTCATACAGAGCCCGAGTTTTGCCCCGGACCCCAATGGATCAAACTACATGGTTTTCAATATATACTCTGGGTCACAGGGAGACCATACAGGAGTGTCTGAGAAGTTTTACAAGATAAAAGAATCACATGCAGTTCTGAAGTATTTGAACCATCCTCATGGGCAAAGGGGCTGGAATTAAGGACAGACTCACGTCATCCCTGGTAATACAAAAAACTATGTTGAGAAAGTGGCATTGGAATTCAACTCTCAAGGAAGGAAAAGAGTTTACATAACTACCACTAAATTAAAAATTTTAAATTTTGGAATTGTGTGCTAGGCTGTAAGAAGGCAATCAAGAAAGCAAGAGATAAGACAAGAATGGCAGACCCTGCCCTCCTCAGTGGGCGGGATGTGGAAAGGAGACAGAGTGCAGCTGGAAGAAACCGATGAGGAGAAAATTGTAAGTAATTCAGATTTTAAAGTTAAAAAAGAAATAGTGTGTATTCTAGGCACCCCCATTATTTTCTCACAGCACTTTCTTTTGGAACACTCTGCTCTGCCTTGGTCAGTCCAATTCCTGTTTTCTGACAGTGTGGATTCTACGGAAGACAGGAAGGCTGAGTTTGTCAGGCGTTGCCTCCTGGTGCTGTGAGGTCATGTGGAATAAGAGTTAGTGTTATGGAACCCACTGGGCAAAGGGAACCGAGATTCCTGTAAAAGAAAATTCAGAGAAGAATAAGGCAAGAGATCGTGAGATCTCAGAGAGCGAGAGAAACACGGAGAGAACATAACTGCCACTGTATGAACCTCGGTAGCCTCCCCACCCTGTGTTCTATAACACTTCACTGTATCCTCCCGGGAAATCTTCCTTCATACAGGAGGGACTGGGAAGATTTCTGTTCCTGAAATCCAACACTGCCGCACACGCACAGAGATGGGAGGGAGACAGACAAGCTTGGAACCAGAGACATGGCTCCCTTGACCTTGGGCAAGCACTAGTCTGCCTGTCTGGGGTCTGGAACTAAGGATGATAATACTGTCTGTACTCCTCATTGTGTTCACAGGGATTAACTGAAAAAGGTCTGAACATGTGCCTGACAAACAATGGGAACCTCAAAAAATGGAATAGCTGAATAGAATAATGAATGAGTATAGCTTTTTTTTTTTTTTACTTTACTACAATATTATGTTTAACTAAATGAAATTTAGCGGAAAACATAGCTATTCTTTGAGACATTGCACATGCATTTCTACGACAAAGTAGGCCGGTGACAGACAGAAAATCTCTCATCTAATACAATTAGACAAATATGAAAAGCTGAGGTAAAGAGAACCTTGTCTACAGCATAGGGCCACAGGGGATAAAATGGTACACCTGAGGTTTTTAACAAGGGTAGAACAGTGCGTTAAGTTCAATCTGGAGGGCTTCATTTCCTTTCACAACTAGGAGGGATGGAACACTCATTCGTCCTAAACTGTTTTAGCACGGCCCTATGCAGGAACACAGTAGTGAGACTGCAGAACTGCCCAGACTGGTGGTCCCTGAGACAGGTCTGGTCATCACCTCGGTCACAGTTGCAGTGGGTGGTAAGAAAGTACCAGGTGGAAGATAAGGTTTTATGTGTCTCCAGCAGATTAAATAGGTTAAATAGGGGTGAATTGTTGATCCGGGGAGCTTGGCATTATCTCTTTTTTTATTTGCTCAATGATTTGGGAAATTAGATCACGAGACTTAAGAATATGTTGGCTCGACATAATTATGTAAAATTAGAGATTTAACCTAGAAGTTCCAGTGTTAAAATAATTCTGGGCCCAAGAAGCTATGATACAATTTTCTGAAAAATTTTAACCCCAAATAACTTTCACTGCCCTGAATTCTCCAGGAATGACAGTACATTTCCAATACCCAAGTGTGCTGCTGCCAATTTAAATAAGATAAAACAACTTTTGTGGCATTTACAAACACAAGAGGGTTTTCTCCCTCGAGCCCCTGTTCCCAGCTCAGAGGACTGCAATCCTAGACCTGGAGCACCATCTCAGATAAGTGAAGGCTGGGCAAATAATTTTGAACCTGATCCATTTTGGAAATCCGATCGGAGTCTGAGAACACCATCCAGGCTGTCCCTGCTCCGGCTGGGAGCCCATGCCCCTGGGCTCCTGCCAGGACTTGCTTTCTGCCCAGTACCCAGGTGCATTCTGGGAGGTTTCTGCCCACAAGCAAAACTTTGGCTTCTTTTTCTTCACAGCAACTAATGCTTCAGAAAAATAAAAAACAAAAAACAAAACTCTGGCTTTGCAGTTTGCCTTTAAACTTGTAAGGCTAAATGACATACCCAGAATAAAATAAGAATAAAGGCTCTTTTCTCCTTTTAAAAATCACCAGTGGTTATAAGATCTTTGGTCAAACTGGTCCAAAAGTCCAGGTGTTTTCTCTCTGTCTCTCTCCCACTCCCTCCCTGTATATCTCGTATACACTCATGCATGTTGAGGCAAACATGCTTATTTACAGTTGTAAGACAGCGCCAGCTTTATTGCCAATTTAGCTTTGTTATTGAAGCATGTATCCCCAGCTGGCTGGTGACCATGGAAAGCCAATAAATAAAGTGAAGTCTCCAATCAGCAAGCAAAACCACATAGATTGATATGGCAACTTCTGAGTTTGAGATTGCCACCAGTGAGAGGGTGCAGGCTAACTCACAGGGGACATGCAAAGGAGAAGGGACCAAAAATAAACCGAAGGCCAGAGGCAGCAACCCTCTGTCTCTCCCAGAGGGAGCTGCATTCAAACGCAGTCCATCCACAAAGCCTGGATATGTGTTACCATCCAGGAGTTCTCACTGGGCATTTTGAGACTTGCGTCTGTTTCCTTGACCGTTTCTTGTTTATTACAGGGCTTATAACCTTGTCCCTTGATATTTTAACTCCTAAACCTGACAGTGACTAAATCTCCCAAGAGACAGTGTGGTTAACAGTGTGAAGATCACTAGATATAGATTAAAATTAAGCAGGGTGGGGCCGTGAAAATATGTATCATGTTGACTTAGTAAAGAGAATGTTGAAAATCCATGTTCTTATATCATAATTGAAATAACACTGTAATATTTTGGTATCTTTATTTTATTTATAAAATTATGAAACAGGTAAATACTAAGAATTTACTAAATATGTACTTAATATAAAAATGAAGGACTCTGAAGAACATATTGCACATTACATTACATGGAATTCTACTATCTGTTGCATTGGTGATGTGTGCTCCATGGGAAAAGGAGGGTTGAGGTTAGAAAAGAATGAATTAGATACGTTTTATTTGCTTGTTTGACTATAGAACTCAACAACACATATACTGTATGGGTATATATACCTTCACTATACTTCATATACTGTATGGGTATATATACCTTCATAGTAAATGGTGTGTGTGGTATAACTAGATTTTGTATAATTCAGTTTGAAAGTAATTTTAGCAAGCACATCTTAGGAAATGCTTATTCAAGGAAAAATGCAAAATAGATACAATGTATCACTAAATTCTGAATAAATTTAATATTTTTAAGGTAGTTCAATTATTCAATCACTTAGAACTTTATCCATCTAAAACAATGTTCTAGGCATATAAGCCCTATCCCAAAGAATCCACACATGTGGTGGCTCACGCCTGTAAACCTGCACTCTGAGAGGCCGAGGTGCATGGATTGCTTGAGCTCAGGAGTTCAAGACCAGTCTGAGGAAGAGCAAGACCCCATCTCTACCAAAAATAGAAAAATTAGCCATGCATTATGGTGGGCGCCTATAGTCCCAGATGCTTTGGAGACTGAGGCAGGAGGATGGCTCAAGCCCAGTCAACCTGGCTGGCAGCCTGTCCACTATAACCAGGAATGAGAAGCTGCCAAAGTAATACAGCTTCTCAGACCAGGGTTCTACTTGGGTCTCTAAGCTTGGCCTATTCTTGCCATGTTTTTCTGATTGAATAGTTTATTCATTCTATTATCTATTATGTGCCAGGTGCACTTCAAGGTGACACAGATACGGCACTGACCAAAACACAGTAACTCCTGCATCGTGGAATTTACAGTAACTCCTGCATCGTGGAATTTACAATGAGGAAAATATAAGAAACCTCATCATTATGGTATATATTAGCAGGTGGTAAGAACTATGGAAAAATAGAGTAAGAGAAATGAGTAGTGTTGGGGGAAAGATGCAATTTCTAGACTTTCTATCAGACTATCATACAGATAAACCCAGAAATGTATGTGTGTCATTGTGCACCACTCTCTGGATTTTGACACAATGAACGAGCCTCCGGTACAAGCTTATAGAACAAATAACAGAACGTTACTAGCAGTCTCAAAGATTCCCTGTGCTCTTTTAACAATCAATCACCCTGCCAAGGGCAGTTATTATTCTGTTTTCAAACAGCACAGCTCAGTGCTATCTATTTTCATATTTTTATAGAAATGGAATTTATATCCTGTATTATTTATCGGGCTCCCTTTTCTTCAATGCTATGAGATTCATCCACATTGTCACATGCAGTTGTAGATCAATGGCCCATTTTAGTTTCTGTGTAGTGTATTCCCGTGAGTGACTATACCTTTTCAACTGTTGATGGTACTTGAGTATTTTCTAGTCCTTGACTATTGTAAATGTCATTGCTATGAACATTCTGATACATGACTTTTGGTGAGGGGGTGGGATTTTAAATAGGTTGACCAGGGTAGTACTTATTAAGAGGGAGGTTATTTAAACAGAGACCTCTAAGGACCTCAGGAGGAGACCCTGGTAACATGGAGGAGGAGGGCCTGAGTCAGTGGGAACAGTCCGAGAGCCTAATGTGTGAGAGATGGCAGTGAGGAAGCCAACCAAAGTAAATGGAGAGAGTGGTTTTTCCCGAGATCTCCATGATGTCTATTCTTCTCCCCCAGTTCCCACTGTCTGCCTCCATCCCTTTGCTTATGGACTGTGGCATTAGCCTCCTAAACTGACTCTGGGTCCTTGCTGGCCTGCACCAAGGTCAGAATCACCTTTCTCCAACCCATGTTTAATCATGTCACCCCTTGTTTCCTACCCCCATGGAGTTCCCTACTGTAGAAAGTCCAAAACCTTTCGCCTAGAAGCAAAGCCTTTCACCATGGGCTGCCATCCTGCCTTTTGCCTTTAAGGGAGGCTCAGGCTCGCTCCCTGGGGAAGCCTTTCCTTCATCTCCCTCCTTTGCCCAAAGCCACAAAGCACAATCAAGCCTTTGCTAACATGCTGCTCAATACCAGCCAAAGCCAATTCTTAACATTCTATAATCCTGGCACGGCCTTTGTTTTAGGACTGAGAGAACACACAAAGAACACGGCCATTTTCTTAGACCAGCTCATTTATTTCTTTACTTTCACTTCAACCCTAGTAAGGGAAGGACCAACAATTGATATGGATATGGTGTCATAAGCAGGAACACAAAAGATCAGACACATTAGCAAATAGTTTGGGGTTCTAACTAGCAAAACTTACTTTCTCTCACAAAATCAGCATGATGACCTGAGAGCACAGACAGGGAGGCCCAAGCAGAAGGTCCAGCCCCTTGTCCAGGAACAGGAAAGTACTTCAAAGGAAGGAGCGACATAAAGGAGCCTATAAAAGTTCTCCAGTGGAAGTGAAAAAAAATCCCTTTGCCATCTGCACTATGGAAAAAGAGCTTCCAGGGTTGCCAAATGTACTTTAATGGTCACTGGTAGGAAACCTGGTCTCCCCATATAAAGGGAAAGGATTTCAGAACTTAGGCTGTGCACAGATGGTAAAGAAATTTCATTTAATATAAAAATTTTCCCATCAGAAGAAGACCAGAATCAATGAGAACTCCCTCTTCATTTCCTCTGGTTAAAACAACAACAAAAACTAAATGGACAATAGAATGTCTGGTTGACTACTTCAATTATGAAAAAATATTTTAAGGGCAATTACTGTGTCCAAAGCACTGTTCTGAGCACTGACAGTGCTACAGCTATGACTAAGGAAGTGTTTTATTTCTAGGAACTCCAAGATGAAAGGAGTAGAAAAACACACAGTGACCATCCCAACAAAGAAAACTGAGAGGCAGCCCCCAAACAGAGACAGCTCCCAACAGAGACAGACCCCCAACAGAGACGGCTCCCAACAGAGACAGACCCTAAAAGAGACAGGCCCCAACAGAGACAGACCCCCACAAAGGAAGCCCTTAACAGAGACAGCCCCCAACAGAGACAGCCCCAACAGAGACAGCCCCCAACAGGGACAGCTCCCTACAGAGACAGGCCCCAACAGAGACGGCTCCCTACAGAGACAGCTCCCAACAGAGGAAACCCCTAACAGAGACAGACCCCCAACAGAGACAGGCCCCAACAGAGACGGCTCCCAACAGAGACAGCCCCCAACAGAGACAGACTCCAACAGAGACAGCCCCCAACAGAGACAGACCCCAACAGAGCCAGACCCCAACAGAGATAGGCTCCAACAGAGACAGACCCCAACAGAGACAGCCCCCAACAGAGACAGCTCCCAAGAGGTGTTCAGAGATGACTGTGGGATCCACTATTATTGACTTAAAGTAAGTCAGAGGTGAACAATGGGCCAGAGCTGGGGGCTTTGGGGCAAACGAAGGTGTGGAGTGTATGGAGGGAGGAGGACATTCCGCCTTGCAGGGGTAGTTTGAAGGCTACAGGCTACAGGCTACAGGCTACGGTAGAAATTCACGACTATGATTCTAACCAAGGGGCTGAAAATACAATAGAACCAGGCTGTGGGACCAGAATGGGTTCCAAAAAGTCTTGGGTCTCTGAAGTGCTGGGGCATGTGGCTGGGCACGATTGTGGCAGGTCTAGAAGAATTTCAGAGGTGGTCTCTAGGTACCCATGGCAGCTTTTCACGTGGTTGCATTGGTATCCTAAGAATTTTGGAGGATATGGGACAGAATACACACAGCCTCTTTGCTGTAATATATAAGATAGTTTTAAAGGTTTCTTGCCTCCAATTTTCCCCTTACCTGCAAACTGCCTGAATTCCACACTTGTTTGGTATAAAATGACTCCCATCCTCTCTCTTCCTCCCCTTTCTTGTATTTATTGAGTATAGATTAGGTACCAGGCATTGTGCTAGGCCTGGGAATTCCCATTAAAATATAAATATCCTAGGATAAAATCTTAACCTGGCAGTAGTGAGCTCTCAATAAACATATTTTGAATGAATGCACGAGGCCATTACTGGCTCAGTCTTAGAAAGTGAAGGGATTATGCCTGGGAACCGGGAGAATGCAATAATACAGCACAGACAGCTGCTGGGATGGGGATCGAGCTGCTGAATAGAGGTGAATCACAGGGAAAATAAGTCCCTTGGCAAGTTCTTCTGACTGTATAGTTTTTGTTCACAACTGAATTTGTTCAGAGTAAGTTGCTTGGGAAATGTGAGCAGTTGAGGAAAACAAAAGTCATTCGAATCCTTGATGAAGACGTTTTTATCTTCATCCACCTTAGTGAAAGGGCTCTTGTTCCAGAGGAGAGCCCCAGCGTGACCTTCTGTGAGAGGTGCACTGCACTGGGTGTGATTCTCTCGCTCCCCAAACCCCCTCTGCACACACAGTCAGGGAGGATTTGCATATACAACAGCCACAGTGTGGTTAGAAAACACATGAGGGCAGAAATGTATCCAGCCTCCGCTCCACCAAGCCTGCTACCTGGTCTGCTGGGTAGGGACCAGGGCAGTGGTAGACATGCCTTGATGAAGAGGAGCCATTTTCTAATTTGCTCAGAGGTTACCCCGCATCTGGAGATTTCTTAGGTCATATGGATGTCACGGGTCACCAGTACCAAGCAAAGTCATTTTTGTTCCTCAGATTCTTTATTGGATCTAGATCTCCTGCTTTCGGGAGAATACGGTGCTTGCTGTGGAATGTGAACAGGATGGGGCTGAGAAGCCCTGTGTGAACCTTAGTCCTGCCACTTGCTCCCATGTGGCAGTGGGGACGTCACCTCTCCCCTCAGCTTCCTTCTCTGTGAGCCGAAGGATATGGATTTGGAATCTCTGAGGTCTCTCTAAACCTCAGATTTCTATGACTCTCTTATAATGCCATCGAAGATTACGGTTTTTACTCCTTCACGATTCCTTTCTTGCCATTAACAACCCGTTTTTTTACTGGCTGGGCATGCCAGTAATCCTAACACTCTGGGAGACTGAAGTAGGTGGATTGCTTGAGCTCAAAAATTTGAGACTAGCCTGAGCAAGAGCGAGACCCATCTCTCAAAATAGAAAAACTAGTTGGGCATTGTGGCAGGGGCCTATAGTCCCAGCTACTCAGGGGCTGAGGCAAGAGGATCGCTTGAGCCCAAGAGTTTGAGGCTGTTGTGAGCTACAGATACCATGGCACTCTGTGCAGGATGATGAATGAGACTCTATCTCAGAAAAATAAATTATTTAACTTTTTTAAAAGGGGTACAATTTAAGCTGCACTTGTAGGTCTGATGATATAAATAAATTGGGGTCAGAGCTGTCCAATTATACCATGAGAGACTGGCCTTTTTGATTACTTTGGAAACCACTCTAAGGATTGAAATTGCCAATCAAAAGCTACCACACAGAAGAGAAAATAAATTGATGTGTATAGAAAGGATTTGGGGGCTCAACTGAAATTCTTTGGTTCAATCTAATTCTTAATTTACCTACTTGGTCACAGCGGAAACAGAATTCACCAAATGAAACAAATACGCTGTCACTCAGATAATGGAGCTAAACAGAAAAGACCCTGCAAAAGGGTAAAATTGCCTTTTAGAGTCTAGAAGATAAATCAAGACAGAAACTGGTAACCTAAGGAAACACTTGGCTACCAGAGTGATGTAATGATGGGAATTTTTCTCTCTTAACCTTTTGCTGCCCTCTTTCTATTTTTCTCCCAGTCAGCAAACTTCTGTTTTTCCCCATTTCAGTTATTGTTTTTGGTTTCACCCTTGGCTTTCTGTTTTCCTAGGTCTTATTTCTGAATGAAAAGCTGTTAAACCACAGAATTTACTTTAGAAAGAACTCAACTGTTTCCTTCTCTGTCTCCTCCTGCCTCCTGCCTCCTGCCTCCTGACATGCAGCAGGCAGGGCTGCCTGGTCAGGGGAGGGCTGCAGTGAGGTCTGGGGTTGGGGAGGGGATCAGGAGAGAAGGCAGGCAGGGGCCGGAGAGGGGCTGACCTCGCAGGTGAGGCAGAGGCAGAGCTAAGGAGAAGCATATGCCACGACCATGTTAAAGGCCAGCTTGAGCCAAGGGAAGTGATGAATTGCAAGAATGTGTTGTCTTCATAGCCGGGGAACCGGCAGAAATAGCCTAACTACAGGACTAGGATGGAAGGCTTTTTTTTTTTAAAGAACTCGGACTTAAAAATACATTTCCCTTTGTCAGCAAAATGTTCTAGTTTCGAAACTATGAATGCTAGACTATCTCTGTCAGACTACTACTTTTCTTTTCACCTCTAATTCTGTAAGATCCAACTTACCCTTCAAATTAAAGGGCTAATGCCTTTACAAAATGAACTTGGATGATGGCAGCTCTGAGTGACTTGGCACATTTTTAATGCACAGGACAATTTCAGCCCCTGGATTTGCACAGGCAAACTCCCTCTACATCACAAGTCCCTGGGGAGGACGGGGAGAATCCCAGCACAGGTCAGGAAGGCTTGTTCCCATCTTTCCTTTTTCTCTCTCCTCTCTCCTTCCTTCCTCACTCCCAGAATTATTTGTAAAGTATGTTCTTACAGGAAGATACGGTGGAGAAATGGAAACTGAATATACCTCAGACACCTGAGCCTTTCAGATCACCCAGTAAGTTGACAGAGGCTCTCTTTCAGAGGCTTACACCAAAGCTCTCTTTAAATATTTGCTTGCCAGAATCATAACTTCTACTTTCTAACTATAAGTTTGTTAGGTTTTGCTATTGAGAAAGAGCTTAGCCCAAGAGCAGATCAGGGCCTTACTATGGGAAGAGTGGCTGTTTAAGTTGAAGCTCTCAACAAGCAGGTGGAGACCAAATTTTGTCTTTGGCATCTTCCACCTCCTTTCATCTCTCTCTCCACATTTGTTTGGGGCACTCCTGTCTACTAATCGACAGGGGCATGGCATACATGTATTTGGCACCTGGCATGGGGCTGGCACTTACTAGCTAACCAAACAGTGGTTGAATGAAAGTCAATGAGTGCTTTCCCTGCAAATGACCATGTCTGGAACTTTCCTTTATATTCTTCCTGCTCGACCAACTCATCTCTCAACACAAATTCCAAGCAGTTTTATCTTGAATCCTGATTCCAGCACTATATAATAAGAAATGTTGGGTAAATCACTTCATTCTCTGAGCCTGTTTCCTCACCTTTAAGGATTAACAAAATTTATAGCATGCTTTGAGGATTCAGTAGACAATTTACATACACAACATGTAAATGAAACACCCAGTCCACTTTTTAGCCTACAGCAAGCATTCCATATGTCTCTTCTTCCTTTCTGCCCTTCTGATGATCTCCATCAAACATTTGGGTGATAATGTGGTTAAAAGAAGTCATGCAAAGTTGTGAATGAGGAATGGGTTTAAACTTTAGCCCTTCCAGCCTGTAGCAGAACATATGGACAGTGGTAAGTGGGGGAGTTTGAGAAGCTAGGCCCTCTCAGGGTTCCTTCCCTCCCTGTGTGACCTCTACCAACTACATTCTGGGTAGAGAGCCAGCACCCACCGTAGTCTCTCTGGCTTTCAGACCAGGTGTCATAAAGAGGAACACCACTTCTGAAAGGTTGCTAACTCCTGCGTATGCTGAGAACAATGTTATTTTAACTTACTTCAATGGCTGAGCAACGTAATAGAAAACAATGAAATCTGGATTAAAAAATAAGAATGTATAAGAGTGAAATGCATTATAAAATTACATGACCCAAGAAAACAAAATAAAGACATAAATGTCCATTCCCTGTTTCCCCTTGTTATCCCCAAACAAAGTTTTGGAGGATGAAATTATTCTAATGAAATCCATTTTGTATTTCTTATAAAAGCTAATCTTTTATAATCTAATTTAGGCAGGAAGAAAACAATTTTTAATTAAAATAATTTTTTACACATTGTAATTACATGGCTATTTTCCTAAGAAAATGCCTTAAGAGGAGTTGAAGAACATAAAGTGAATTATAAAATTTTACTACATTTACTTCCACTGAAAAATTATAAGACAGAATAGAATGGATTTTTTTTAAGTTTATATCTGTCAGAAGCAAAGTCTTATTTTTTTCCTTCTCTTAGATTGGCATGACCCACAAGAAAATACCCATTTATGGGTTCCAAATGTCAACATGTCTATGTTTCTATATTTCTTCCTACCCCTCCCTTCACACATGTTTTAAAATTTGACAATTAAACTGCCTATTTTAGAATTTTGCTTGCCAATTGCAAATTCTTTCATCGCACAGATCTATGAATTAATCAGAACAAAGTAGGAATGTGCTAGCCATAATGGAAGAATTTAGTTTAATTTTTCTTCTTGGCAGAAATACATGTTCAAGTACATTATAAGTAGACAAAACATGTAGTTGAAATTTTTTGGAAAAGCTATTAAACTTTCCACTATAATGAACCAGTGACGCTTCTAATATCTCAAATAGGATTCTATTGATTTGGAACCTGTTCTTTTGTTATTCATCGGGTCTTCGTGGTAGATCACGAGTTGTAATTACTATTTCCTTTACAAGGGCTCTGACAGGCCCAGTGCAGAGGGGCGACTTCAGAACCTTCCTACCATGCTCTACTTTTCCTTACTCCTCTTTGTTCTCTATGCCCCTTTAAAATTATTTGTATCACAAACTCCATTTTGGAGTCAGTAATAATATAGAGCAGAGAAAAGAAATTCACATAAAATAAAGATTTCTCTTTGCCTTACATATATATTCATCCAAATTTAACTCCTTCCAATTTCAGTCAAGTTCCTTTTCTTTTTTTGACAAAAAGAGGTTAAATTTTTTTTAAAAAACAATGTGAAATCCTTTCCCACTGCAATTGCAGATTGGCTTAATAGAAATAACACATAGTTTATAAGCCTCTTCATGAAGCTATCACAGAACACAGAGCTTAGGATTTGACCTAAACTTGACTTAATCACCAGCTTTGCCACATACACCTGAATGACCCTGGAAGAGTCTTGTAATCTCTCTGAGCTTTGGTTTCTGCTAAGAAATAATAATACTTGATGATTCATCAAGAGAGTATAAGTTATGCATTTTGCACAGTCCTTGGTACACAGTAACAATTTAATAAATACAAACTGTCATTACTATCCAGGCAGAGAAATAATTGGGGTATGAATCCTTTAACCCAGGCAAGTTGATATTAACCCAAATCTCTAGAATCCATGGTTGTTTAGAAGGTGAAATGATATGAGAATTTAGTGGTTTTCTCTGGTCAGAAGAAATTTCTCTAACTACTTATGGTAAAGATGTTTTATTAGCATTAATAATTTATGTCAGGAGGTCAGGATTTTCTCTGTGATTCTCATTGAAGTACCTCAGACCCAGATGAACCCTATTTGCAATTAACTCACATTCTTTCTGAACAGTTAAGTCACCTTAGATTTGTTCTCTGGTCTTTTAAACTATTTTCCCCTTTGATCTCATTTAATCCTCACAAAAGCCCTGTAAGGAAGGACAAAACTCAAAAGATTCCCAGTGGTGTGGCCCCGGGTTAGACTGATATGTTAACATCATGCAGGTCTAAGGAAATTGAAATCCCTGTATATTTATAAAAGTGAGTGCTACAGAACCTTGCCTTGGGTTTTGAAGAATGGGACTGTTGTCAGGGATTGATGTGAAGAGCAAGAACGATGTCAGGAATCACTGAGTACTCTCAGTTGGTACAGAGGACAAAGAGTGGTAGATATGACCATACTTGTATTATTCTACTTTGGGACATGTTTGTGGCAAATGTGAGATATGAGAATGAGGCTTCACAGGGACACTGCATGGGCTTCTCAATGTCAGATATAAGATTGAGCTTCACAGGGACATTGGATAGGTCTCTCAATGTGAGATATAAGAATGAGTTTCACAGGGACACTGGATGGGTCTCTCAATGTGAGATATAAGAAAGAGTTTCACAGAGACACTAGATGGGTCTCGTAACATAAGATATAAAGATGAGTGCTTCACAGGGACACTGGAGGGGCCTCTCAATGTGAGATATAAGAATGAGCTTCACAGGGACACTGTATCGGTCTCTCAATGTGAGATATAATGATGAGCTTCACAGGGACACTGTATTGGTCTCTCGTTGTAAGATATAAGGATGAGTCTTCACAGGGACACTGGATGAATTTCTCAATGTGAGATATAAGGATGAGTCCTCACCTGGACACTGGATGGTCTCTCAATGTGAGATAAGAATGAGCTTCACAGGGACACTGGATGGGTCTCTCAATGTAAGGTACAAGAATGAGCTTCACAGTGACACTGGATAGGTCTCTCAATGTGACATATAAGGATGAATCTTCACCTGGACACTGGATGGTCTCTCAATGTGAGATAATAAGAATGAGCTTCACAGGGACACTGGATGAGTCTCTTGATGTGAGATATAAGGATGAGTCTTCACAGGGACACTGGATGGGTCTCTCAATGTGAGATATAAGGATGAGTCTTCACAGGGACACTGGATATGTCTCTCAATATGAGATATAAGGTTGAGCTTCATAGGGACACTGGATGGGTCTCTCAATGTGAGATATAAAGATGAGTCTTCACCTGGACATTCGATAGTATCTCAATGTGAGATATAAGAATGAGCTTCACATGGACACTGGATGAGTCTCTAAATGTGAGATATAAGAATGAGCTTCACAGGGACACTGGATGAGTCTCTAAATGTGAGATATAAGAGTGAGCTTCACAGGGACACTGGATGGGTCTCTCTGTGTGAGATATAAAGATGAGTCTTCACCTGGACATTCGATAGTATCTCAATGTGAGATATAAGAATGAGCTTCACAGGGACACCGGATGAGTCTCTAAATGTGAGATATAAGAATGAGCTTCACAGGGACACTGAATGGGTCTCTCTGTGTGAGATATAAAGATGAGTCTTCACAGGGACACTGAATGGTCTCTCAATGTGAGATATAAGGATGAGTCTTCACAGGGACACTGAATGGTCTCTCAATGTGAGATATAAGGATGAGTGCTTCACAGGGATGGGCCTCTCAGGCTATGTGGTAACTAACTATTTAGATGGTGTGGGCAAAGAGTTAACAAAAATTCTTTCTCTTTTTGCATGAGAATCTGACCTTTGGTTAACTTCTTAGCTTGGTTTCCTTGGAAACAGATAAAGATGGTATGTGTCAATGATGTTACTAGGCAACATTGCATATGGTAAAAATGACTCCTGTTGGTTGAGTGCATCTGATTTGGGGGGAACTACAGATGAACTGTAAATGCCTGCTGGCCATGCTCTGGACTCCTCCAGTGCAAGCAATACTTGTAACTAGCATATCCCGGGAGAGAGCCCTGTCAGCTATGTCTGTGCAGTAGTTACAAGAGGTATGGACTCTGGTGGGACGTAAGGCTCTTAAGCAAAGGCAGTTCCTTCACTCACTCAGTTTTTGGATTTCATCATCTGGCCCTGAGCGTCTCTGGCTCTAAGTGCAGAAGAGTGCCAGGTGCTGCCCTGGCGGCAGTCTACAGCTCCAATCCCATGTCCTTCTGGGTAGGCTGTTGCCAAAAGTGATGTGTGGTAGTCTTGTCAGAAACCCTCCTGCTGGTGTTGCAGGTGGGTTCAGTGTCCTGGTGATCTCCTTTGTGTGCCATGTGAGGCATGTGGCTTTCTAGGAAGGGCACGGGAACAATGAGGTCTTTTGTAGGGCCTTTATCTAAATAGACTCAAATTCATTCATCTGTCTGTCCATTCATCTATCTATCCATTCATCCAATATTTATTTAGAATCTACAATGTGGCAAGAATTGTAGCAAATAAAAAAAATATTCCAGGTCCTTTCTCTCAATCAGCTTTCATATTATATGGAAGGAAAATAATTATATATTGATTATTGGCAATAAAAGTAAAATTAGTGCTCGATATTTATTAAATACCAGATACCGTGTTAAATACACATATATCATCTCACTTAATCTTTAAAAAGAAGGATTCTATACCTTTTAGGAAAATTGAGGCACAAATTTACCTTTAGTCTGGCGTCTGAATTTGGGCAGTCTAAGTCCAGCCTTTACACCGTAACTAGTGTGTTACTTAATGTGATGTGCACCTTAACACAGGTTCACAACAAAAACTTCACTCAGTACTTTTCCAAAAAGGCTTTCCTGTTTCCAGTTCCCTACATCTTATTATTATTATTATCATTAGAGACAGAGTCTCACTATGTTTCCCTTGGTAAAGTGCCATGGTGTCATAGCTCACAGCAACCTCAAACTCTTGGGCTCAAGTGATTCTCTTGCTTCAGCCTCCCATGTAGCTGGAACTACTGGTGCCTACCACAATGCCTGGCTATTTTTTTTGTGGTAGTTGTCATTGTTGTTTAGCAGGCCTGGGCCAGGTTCGAACCTGTCAGCCCTGGTGTACGTGTCTGGTGCCCTAACCACAGAGCCACAGGCCCCGAGCCTAGTTCCTTACATCTTAGAATGCCTGAAAAGCTCATCAGTTAAAATTTGAGCTAACCAGCCCAGGAGGCCGCAGGAGAATCGCGGCAGAGAAAGGGTGGAGCTGACTCAGCTCTGTGTATCAGCCTCTGTGTCTCCTTGTCCAGAGAAGACTTGAGCCTCCCTAGGACCCACCTTGACCAGCTTCCTTGTCCAGTTATGAAGGGCCTGGCTCGCAAACAGGCAGGAGCAAGCTGCATGGCCCTTTATGTTTCCAACTATTCTCTTTAGAAACTAGATTATGAGATGAGATAAAGCAACGCTGGTAAAGTGACCAGAAGGGCACCTGTCCTTCCTTCGCTCTCTAAATTAAGGCTGTTATTATTCTTTCTCCCCATATTGCTCACAAAATGCTGAAAACTGCTGGGAAGGCAGACACTGAGTGGCTTTATACCTAGTATTCTTTTTAATCATATACATTCTTTGGGTGTCTGTCAAGTACATTTGTTAAGTGCTCACTGGGTGGGCTATGGAGAGATCAGTGGCAACACACAGACCCAGATGCATCAATACACTCATTACACATTTAGGAATGTATCCTAGGAAGTTTGAAAATGTCTTGAGAACCCTTACAAAGAAGCACCTACCACCTAGAAATCTTCAGCTCTCCACTTCTTCCTCCAGGAAGAGGGTTGCTTTTACTATGGAGGAAATTAACTATTGCTAATACTTAAACTGAGCTGAGTTCCCATAGAGATAAGGGAGGGAGTCTCTGAAGCCTCAGACTTAGCTAACTTCTCCACTGTGTTCCTGCCCAGTCTTTACTAAAAATAAACATGGCCTTGGGCGGGAGTCAACTCAGTTCCAAATGCTTGTCAAAAAAAGAAACCTTAGTGTCAAATGATGACCCCTTCCTATCTACCGGACAGTGCTGTGTATGATACTGCACTGATACCCAGTGTCAAAGCCATTGGATCTTCTCTGGGTCTGGGGTCTTAGACCTATTTCCCACTTTGTGAGTTTCCTTTCACCCCTAAAAGAACAGAGAAACTCTCCCAACATTTTATTTCCGGAGCTACTCAAGTCCCCCTGAAGATTCAGTACCTATTCTAGATTTTCTTTGCTGGGGATAAGAATGGGAAACAGTGGGTGCCCTCCTGTGCCTAGGATGAATGAAGCCTGAAGTTAAAAATAACCTAAGGCAAAAGAGTTCTGAAGAAGGTCCCCCCTCAGGTAGTGAGGCTTTCCTGCCTGCAAGTCCTGGGTGAGACTTTAGTGCTGGTCTGTTAGCATAGTTCCCATCTAACAGAACAAACCAGAACCCACTCGGCATGACATTCAGGTCCTTTGCCAAACATTTTACTGAGCAGGTACTGTGCTAAGTTTTGGGAACAGAAAGCTGGCAGAGACAAGGTGTCTTCCTCTGAGAAATTCAAAGTCATGTATTGTTCATGTAACACAGAACACATTCATAAGTTCATAAAAAAGGGAACATTGATTCTTAAACTCTCATAGAAGAAACGTTCATGACTTCCTCTAGCCCAAAGTCCTAAAATGTCTGACTCAGTGAAGAAAAATGCCAACGGCCATCGGAGCCTCCCCAAATGAAAAGTCTGTAGCAGAGTGATCATGACCATCTCAGAAATCCTTGACAGAAATGGAAGTAATATAAATAAACATAAAAGAAAATAGAGGTGCTGTAACACAACTATAAATTGCTCTTCTCCGACTATCTTCCAATCATCCAGGGCAAAAGAAGGAAGTTGGTCTTTGTGGCAGAGAATAGACCAGCAGCTGTTCTACATCCTGCCAAGAGGAGAGAGCCTTATTATAAACAATGGCCAACAGTATGTCCTTTGGGACTGGAGACTCATCTAGTACAAAGAGGGAAAGGTCTGGAAGGGGGAGGAAGGGATAATGGGGGGTGCCCAGCATAACAGAGGATAAATTAGGAGAAAATCCTATCAAATTTTCCTGTGTACTTAAGTCTCTATTACCTCATTAGGATGATTACACAATGCTGCTCCATTTATAAACTAGAAGGGAAACAAGGGCCAACACTCTCAGAGACCTTAACGTGCCAGTGAGTCACGTGGGCGAGCAATGGACAAATTTGGGAACATCTTTCTTTTCTCTCTTCGTCTGCTTGGTATTTCATCTGCTTCTTCCTCTTTTGAGCCATGTAACGGTGACTCAGAAATGGAAAGTGATCTGACAGCTTGAGTACCCTTGTTTTGAGAACTCTTCGTGTAAGATTTAAGGAGTTTGTTTTACTGTTCCATGTTCTATGCAGAGAAAAAGGAATGAATGGGGGGCAGCACCTGTGGCTCAGTGAGTAGGGCACCAACCCCATATACCGAGGGTGGTGGGTTCAAACCCGGCCTGGCCAAACTGCAATAAAAAAACAGCTGGGCGTTGTGGCGGGCGCCTGTAGTCCCAGCTACTCAGGAGGCTGAGGCAAGAGAATCGCCTAAGCCCAGGAGTTGGAGGTTGCTGTGAGCTGTGATGCCACGGCAAGAAAGTGAGACTCTGTCTCCAAAAAAAAAAAAAAAAAGAAAAAGGCATGAGCGATCTTATAGTAATTCCTGGGTCTCTCACCTCTTCTCTGCAAAATCCCCAGAGGACATCTCAGGCAGATGCAGATTAGAGTTCTGACCTTTCTCATTTCTTAGAATACTTTTCTATGTGTGGGGAAACATCATCCTTTTTGCAGATTCCCACTTGTCAGTATTCTAATTCTGGGTAGTAACTCTAGATGGGGATATTTTGGGGGACTGCTGTTTATGGATATATTATTAATTTGTGCCTTACTTTTTTTAATAGCTCACTAGGGAGTAAAATTTATCAAGTAATCGCTAACAAATGAGGAAATAATGTGAAACAACCTGTTGAGATGGCCACGGGGGCTCCAGCGTCAACAGGAGTTCCAAAGAACAAGAGTATAATACGTAATTTTTAAGAGAGGTGGGTAATATAAGGAGGGGCTACTTTATTCATGGGCTCTTCTCATGAGGGAACAGTTGGGGAATGTGTGTGTGGGTGTTAAGTAGAGATCAATTTTATAAAAAAGGTCCCTCAGAGAAAGAATTAGCTGTTTAGCTTGTATTTATGTCTTACATGTGGTTTTAATTTGATATACTTACTCTTTATTCCTACATAACCCTATTTCATTCTGTTCTCTTTCTATTTTCTCTTACATTACCTCTGGTTTTAATTTTGGGGGCTTCAAAATGCATTTTTGCAGTTATCCTTTTTCAGAAGATGAGCACTCATTTTATTTTTGTTCTTAGGATTGCACACTAAATGAGAGTGTGGGGCTCTAGCACTGCGTGTGAACAGAAAGGGATATTTTTATTGTGATTAGAAAAAAATAAATTCTAACTATTTATACTGTAGACAGCAAGTTAGGGAGATTGTACTCTACCTGGGGCTTGGAAAGTGATATTTACTTAAATTAACAATCAGTCCATTCATTATGTTCCATATGTTTTCTGTTCACATTACTTTTGGTGGCAATATCTTAACATCCAGCAGATGGCATCTGCTTCAAAATTCTCATAAATTCCATTTACATTTCAGGACAAACAGGATACTGATACAGTGAACCCTCTCTTAATTGACTTCTACATCTAATGCCCAGAAATGACTGCTGGAAACATAATCAAGGGTAGACAATGAATCCCCCTTTTTGGTAAGAGTTATTCTTTTCTCTTGCCATGCCCAGGGCACCATCATGGATACCTAGGAAAACTTCAGTCATCTGAAAGATAGAATCAGAATTAAATCTTGATGCTATCTTAAAAAATCTATCACTTTAGTTATCTTCAGCATTAAAGAAGAGCTGATTATAAATGGCAGATTCAGAGAAACAAAGCTAATCTCAAACCTCGGCTGAAGGAGAGAGAAAAAAGGAGCCGGCTCCTCCGAAAAGTAAGGAGTAAATGAATAGAATACACCAAGCTTTACGGATAGTCACCATACCAAGCCTTTTTCCTGTCTGACTTTGTATGAAGAGATGAGTGTGATTGAATGACTTCCAACGTTTAATGACACTTTTGCTCCTGTGCTTTGTAAAGCTCACACATGAATACACTGATCCATTTCCAGATGATCCTGGGGCCCCTGTCCTTTTGTGTCAAGCACAAAGAAAAAGGAGAGAGGGAGAGAGAGGGGGAGAGACTGAGACAAAGAAACAGCCCATGTAACCAAGCTCCGAACATGATTTAAACAACCAACTTAGTAAACATCAATCTTAGATGTGCTGTGTGAAATAGAGGCATACTCCAAAAGAAATGTTGGCTACATTCAAAAGATCACTTTGTCTAAAGAAAATGCCAAGTTGAATTTTCATGCAGTAAGTCATCTTTCTACAAGAAGCTGACGAGACAAAAGCAACAAAGTGAAAAGGTAAAAAAAATGGCTCATTTGAAAAAAAGTAATAGCATTATAACCTTCTTTTTATTTTTATTTTTTGCAGTTTCTGACCAGCACTGGGTTTGAACCTGCCACCTCTGGCATATGGGGCCGGTGCCCTACTCCTTTGAGCCACAGGCACTGCCCTATAACCTTCTTTTTAAAAAGGTCTAGTTCCCTTGTTTCATATGATTTGTCAGAAATCAACGTGGCTACAAAAAGAAGGGTGCGTTAGTAATCAAGAGCTTGTGTGTCTCACTGTGTCACTGTGTGATCCTCCCTGGTCCGCAATTTCCACCTATGTAACATTAGGGGATTGAACCAAATGACTTTTGGGCCCACCTTCTGCTAATATCTGCTCTGACAGGGCATCCCTACAGCCACGGGGCAGCCTCCTGGCACTCATATCAGTGTGAGTCATAAGGAAGGACGTGGGTGCTTGGATAGTGGGAGAGCCTGGAGCTTGTTTGCCCAAACCCCGCCATTGGGAAGGTATAAAATACACAAGCATTTCAGAATCCTTGGAGCGGCATGTTCCTCTTTTTAGTTCCACAGCTATTTTCTGAGAAAAGAAAATAGAAGCCCAGGTGAGGCAACCAAAGTCTTAGAAATGAATATGTTCTAACTTTTAGCTCAAAAACAAGGTGAAATTGACCATCCAACTTTTTTGTCTATAGCATCTTGCACACCCATGAACCGCTGGAATTTAAAGACGCCTGATATCTTCTGCCTCTGCCACAGCTAATGTACCCAATGGATTCTTCAGAAATGCAGATTTAGAACATTGAAAGTAGCTGAATACTGAAGACATACATGAAAGGTGAAAGTGTACAGTCCCAGTAAAATCTATCTTTAACATCTTGGCTTCCAAACAGACACACTTCCTTTGTTCTGTAACAAGTCTACTCTATTTCCACCTCAGATTTAATTATCTTCCCAGTTCTCATTTGCATATGTGTAGGCTACCATTCACAATACACCAAGCCCTACAAACCTTTTCATTAAAAAAAAAAAAAATTTGTGGACAGGGCGGCGCCTGTGGCTCAGTGAGTAGGGCGCCGGCCCCATATACCGAGGGTGACAGGTTCAAACCCAGCCCCGGCCAAACTGCAACCAAAAAACAGCCGGGCGTTGTGGCGGGCGCCTGTAGTCCCAGCTACTCGGGAGGCTGAGGCAAGGGAATCGCTTAAGCCCCGGAGTTGGAGGTTGCTGTGAGCTGTGTGAGGCCACGGCACTCTACCGAGGGCCATAAAGTGAGACCCTGTCTCTACAAAAAAAAAAAAAAAATTTGTGGACAAGCCATTTTGACCATATAGTATGCTCTTTAGACAACGCCCAAAGGATGCTAATATATTCCAACAATACCAATGCCCTTGAAATGAAATTTGGTGTATTGATCTACAGCATTACTTTAGACTTTCAATTTCATGCGAGATGCATAAGAGACATTGACTTTTTTTCTATAAAATCAAAGGCTGTTGAATTTGGGAAGAACTTTGTAGAATGATCTAGTCTCACCTTCTCTGTTCACATAAGAGGAAAATGAAGCCCAGACATGTAAAGGGTTTGCCTAGAAATCACCCAAATGGACAGTGGCAGAAGTAGGACCAGAACTTGGATTTTTTTTTTGAACTTACACAACAGAATCATGTTTATACAATACATTCATGGTGACTATGGACCTCAGCTGCACACCCTTCTGTTTTTCTGTCTCTAGAATTTATTCTGTCTCTTTGATTTGGAATTGATATCTCTTGCAGGCCTCTCTCCTATCCTTTAAATCCCTTCTGAATGGAATTTAAACCAAAATAACCTAGTATGTCCATCCATCCGTCTTGTCAACATCTGTCCATTCATTCACATCTCCAAGCATCTAGACATCTCTGTATCCCAAACCAAATCATCTCCAAGTGCCAAGTCTTGACCTATCCTTTGGCAACAAAATAAAATGTTCTTGTTCCTGAAGAAGGTCACAGTTAAGCTGAGTTTGCTCCTAAATAATCCTTTTTTTGAAAAAGTATACCAGTTTTATAGTTGCTTTTAACAATTATTTTTCAAAGAGGTTCATATTATTATAGCAATGTTCCACTTCCCTTATTTTCTAAATACAGCAACATTTCATCTATTTGGCTTTGGCAGAGAACAAGGTGTTCCACATCAGTAAACTCTTCAGACCACTGAAATCAAAACTTTTGAACATCAATCTTCCTTAAAGCATATTTCCCTCTTCTCTGCTTTTGTAAACAAACTATACTGAACATAATTTAATTTTTTAAAAGATCCAGAAGGATCTTTTAGGAGCATCCATTATAGTCTGAAAAATGATATTTTTGTGTGTCTAACTTCCCAGTTCTCCCTTCTAATATCAGGCAATTATCACTTTTCACTGTACGATGCTTCCTTCCAGCAGTCTTTTCATGATCTTTCTTCTAATCATCAAAATTAGGAATCGGGAAATTCATCAGAATAGTGTCTTAATCTCTGTCAAAGTCAGTAAGCAAGGGTCTGAAGTAGAATATCTATGGTTTTAATGGGTGAACCCAAATTCCACACTGTTTTCTCCTGATTACTTCCAAGCTTAAGACGATGTAGGGAGGGCTGGGGGTTCCGTGCTTTCTACAAGCTGGTCACTACTGCAGTCAGCCTGACTGGAGGCTTTTGTCTTATCCCCAGAAAGTCATGGTGAGGCCATCTAAGTCCAAGCAATTTTCAGTAAGAGTGAGATTGCTTCTTTGAGATACCTTGCTTAAGTGGAAGTCAGTTCTATTACTATTACTGGAGCTATCAGAATCAGCCCATCTATCTGCCAGAATATCTCCTGTGTGATAGAGTTATAGTCTAACAGTTCCAGCTTCAACTTAGAGTGCACCTTACTGCCAAGTCCAATGTCAAGCACTTTATGTAACAGGATTTCACATGTTCCCTACAATTACTAGTTGTTACAGATACTACTACAACTCACTACTAGTAAGTAGATTCTCTTGCTAGGTATCACATTTTACAGAGCTGAGGCACACAGAGCTCAAGGAACCTACCTGGGGTAAGTCTGTAAGCAGGGAAGGGGGTTTCTTAGCTTGACTCTCTTTGTCACAGACATTCTGATGCCCAAGGTGGTAACTCTGCAAAGCTATGACTAAAATAGATGATGGAATTTCCTAATCACTTTAAATTTATACACATATCTGATAATAGCAGTAGGTAATAAGATGAGACCTGCATGGTCATAGGGATGTGACTAAAAAGCATCAGCGAAAAAAAAATCAATCGAATTTTAGCTTATTCCTTGCCCATTTTCAGACTTTGATTCAGAGTTTTAGTCCCTTACTTCTATGTTCCCTATGTATGGTTTATGATGAATTACAAGGTCAAGGTAAAAAAAAAAGAAGTCCATGTTATGTAATAAGCATAGAAGTAGACAAGACTATCCTATCTCAACAAGTGGAATACCTGGGTGGCGCCTGTGGCTCAAGGAGTAGGGCACCAGCCCCACAGACCAGAGGTGGTGGGTTCTAACCCGGCCCTGGCCAAAAACTATTAAAAAAAAAATGAAAGAAAGAAAAAAGAAAGTGGAGTATCAACTATTTGAAAGGCTCGGGAACAGAAGTGTTTCAAATTTCAGATTTTTTTCATATTTTGGAATATTTGCATTATACTGATTGGTTCAGCATCCCTAACCCAAAAATGTGAGATCTGAAAGGCTCCAATTACCATTTCCTTCATGCATGATAGCACTGCTCAAAAAATTTCAGATGTTGGATCATTTTGGATTAGGGATATCCAAAAACATTTATTGGAAGCTAGCCATGGGGTAGACATGTTCCTAGTCACCAAGAACTTAAAGATGGGTAGAAAGTGGTCCTTGACCTTGAGGGTCTGGCAGGCCGTGATTATAAGCACAGTACAGCATAGATGTGTTAAGTGCTAATGTAGAAACCTGTTAAAAGGTGCGAGGGAGCCTAACATTTAACTCTGTCGAAGAAGACACTCAATGGGTGTGCTGGGAGAAGCCAGGAAGGAAGGGGGAGAGGACTTTAGGCAGAAGGAATGATACAGACAAAGACATAAAGGATGACTTGATAGCAGAAAATATATTGATCCCAAAAAAAGAGAGATAGAAGACTTTAGATGTATAATGTGAATATTATTATAGTAAATATACGTAATTTATGTATTAAGAGTTTAAGCAAAGCCCAGGAATGAACTCAATGGGGATAATTAAATATGAAAACACATTGGTGGGATTACACCAGCGGTGCATCTTACAAGGGTACATGTGAAACTTAGTAAATGTAGAATATAAATGTCTTAACACAATAACTAAGAAAATGCCAGGAAGGCTATGTTAACCAGTGTGATGAAAATGTGTCAAACGGTCTATAAAACCAGTGTATGGTGCCCCATGATCGTATTAACGTACACAGCTATGATTTAATAAAAAAAAAAATATATATATATATGAAACAAACAAACAAAAAAAAGAGTGAAGGCGTAGCAGAGCTGCCTGTGCTGAAGTGGGGCAAAAACTTCACAGGCTGAACTTTCAAATAGCTTTGTACAATTATTCTGTCATAATGATGACCATCTTTATAAAGTCAGTAACTAAATAAATGTATGATTAAATTTTCTGGCACAATTATATGTAGATAAAACATGCAGTTGAAATTTTTGGGAAAAGCTGGTAAACTTTATACTACAGTGAACCACTGAAACTTCCCATATACCAAATGGAATTCAATTGATTTGGAACCTGTTCTTGTGTTCTTTAACGTGATAATTTTTTTGTACCCATGTCTCCAAAAGTGAATCTGGACATTTTAGGACACATGTCTTAATTTTTTTTTTTTTTTTTTTTTGTAGTTTTTGGCCAGGGCTGGGTTTGAACCCACCACCTCCGGCATATGGGGCCAGCGCCCTACTCCTTTGAGCCACAGGCGCTGCCCCCCATGTCTTAATTTTTTTAAAAGAAGATATTACTATTTACATTATTTCCCAGAAGAGAATCATCCACATAACCATTTTATAATATTTCACCTAGAAGCTTTCATGTACACACAAAGAACAAGATCTAAACAAAAAGACCTCATGAGAAGAAAATGGGAATTAAGTGAAAAAATCACATGGTATTCCCCTTCTTCATTAGTGAAAGCTGAGGCCCTCTTTTGAAGACCCAAGTAACATATTCAATGTTACTACTTCTTGGGAGAAAATTAGAGTTCTTTGGCCATAAGATTATCTCTTTAAAATCACTGCTATGTTTTAGTTTACTAGATAGTGGTCTTGTCACTGGACTCTAAGAGTCATTCTTTTCAAAACTGGCAAAGCAGCAGCTCAGTGGATAATATAACTCTGCTTATTGAAGAGCACAATTGGCTCTTCATGAGACCAGTCTAAGGAAGCATTCTTCAGTGGCATGGAAGGAGAGACTGAACTGAGCACTCAAGAGATTGACGATTTCTGGGTCTGATGAGATGTTGGATCTGGAATCAGACAGCTGATTCCAGATCCAACATTATTTTTGCACTGAAATATATACAGATTCACAGTTGAAAGAAACTGGAATGAAGAGGCAACTGTGTCTGATGATTTTGGAACAATTATTATTTGCTCTATAATTTCCCCTTAAGGAACTTCTCTATAGGTTGTTGAATTCTCAAAAAAATGCTTACATACGGGATTCATTTAGAAATCCTCTGAATTTGTTTTAGCAGAGTGAAAGTTATTCTTTTGATTGTAAGAAGTGGTCTAGTTGGCTTGTTCTTCCCCTCTGGTTTTTCTAGGGTGAAAAAGGAGTGCAATTTCAACAGTTAGGTGGAAGGACAAAAGTTCCCACAACAGAGTGAGCATCTGAAGGTGAATGATACTGTTTTAAATGAGCTGGAGGCAAAAAGGCCACACAATGCAGGTTCCTTTTTCAACAATGCCTCAGGAGAAGAAAATGTAAAGGTGAAAACGAGTTTAAAAGATAAATATGGTTACCTGCTGAACCCCTAGTTCAAACAGAGGGAAAAATCTGAAACCAGATTTTTTCTTGGGACACAGCTGTCTTACTACAAGCTCAGTGTTGACATCAGAATGTCCTGAATAGAGTGGAGAATCCACAGATCCTACAAGTTAAGCCACCTTCTTCCTACATGAAAGGCATTAAAACCTACAATTCAGAATTTCAAAAGACAGTTTTTCAGGTGAGATATTTCCATTTTGAACAAAACTTTCCTTCTTTCTTTTCTTTCTGTCTTTTTCCTTCTTCCCCCCTTCTCTTCCTTTTATTTCCTTTCTTAGTTTTTCTCTGTGTTAGGGGGAAGTGTCTCCAATTAATCATACTTACTGTAAGCATACCTCATACGTATATGTGTCATAAAATGAAAAAGAACTATTTCCCTCCCATTTTCTGGTAATTTTCAATGAGTAAAAGTCTTTGCTTTTTAGGTTACCTGCTATTCCCATTGCTTAGAGCAGTGTGTACCCATAACTGCAGACAGGGAACACTTTCTGACCGACTGACTGATAGCCCATAGTAACTATAATGCTGACCAAAACCACCAGATCCAAATTAACTGATTATTTAATTTCGGGGAACAGAGGACTCTTCAAAGCAGTATGAGATTCGTTTACTGCAATCTACTATGTTCCAACTAAGGTAAATCAGATGTTTGACCTGAAAGTTGCATTCAACACAGACACTGCACTGTCATAACTAAATAGGGAACCATCACTCTGTGAGAGACAGGTTCCACTTTCAGCGTTATTTCAGGGAAAAGGTTTACTTCAAAGAAAAACATGACTTATTTAATGGTCATATTTAAAAAAAATTCTACTGCTTTAATAGTTTTCTTTTTATGCATTTAATCAACTAAGATAAAATAAGTAAAATGTCAGTGAAGGTTGGAGCATGGTACTTTTTGCCTTGGTTTGCGTTCCTTAGGGTGACTCGAAAGAAACAGAAAGTTACTACCACTGTGAAATGTCATTTATAATAAACGGGCTCAACTTCATACTGCCCAGACGCTAGGTGATTGAACTGGTAATGCCAGTGGGATGATGTAGTATTTCCTGTAATGTTTTAACTTCTCAGCAAGCATGTAGACACTGCCGTGAAACACAGGTAAAAAGTTCACAGCTGGAGGGGCATCTAGGAAATGCTCTGCAAAGCTGTAAGCTTACACAGGCAGCGGGCTGGAAATAACCCTGGAAGAATGGAGGCGGGCGTAACACATGGTAATAATTTGAAATTTACAGAACATGGATTTTAGGGGCTACAGTAAGGATGGCAGAGTTTTCTCTCAAAGGCATTCTAGAATATGGAGTGGTAGAAGGAAGGTAATTGTAGGAGCACTTTAAGAGCACGCCTGCTCATTTTATTATACTTCTTAGCCAAGGTTTCAAGGAGGGGGCAGGTGCCCCTCATCACCACCAGCTCTGTTCATCCAAAGGTGCTCATTTTTAAGTTCTGTCTCAAAGGCCACATCAACTGGATGGGCTGTAAAAAACTTCACCTGAAACTTTGTACAAAGAGCATTTTTCTTCCTGGCCCTTCTTTAACTGGGTGGTTGGTCACCCCTTCAACTTCCCCCACCATGAGATGGCAACTGTTTTTGTGACAAGGGCCATGTCCTACTCATATCTATCACACTGAAGCCAAATATGACATTTCCACCTGCCCCACAATCCTAATAACAAAACCTAAAAAAAGGCTTTCAAAGGCTTCTCGTTGATTTTAGGATAAAATCCAAACAAATTCATTAGCACAGCTTATACTTATACAAAGTCCTTTATATTCAGGTCCCAGGCTGCCCGCTCCCTGGCACATCTTTGGTCTTTCCTTTCCTAGCAGGCTCCTTCTCTGGCACATCCTGGCCTTGTGTGCATGCTATTCCTTGCCTGGGATGTGCTGTCCCACCTCTATCTCTGGCTGACACTCCCTACCCACCTGACAAAGTCAGGCATCCCTGTGCTTTCTCATGCTTACCCTCTCATAACTCATTCTGTCTGTTTTTCCAGCTAGATTGCAAACTCTCAGAAGTTCAGGGACTATCACTGTCTTTTTAGCACCTTACTTACAATGCCAAGCTCATATGATTCCACTACATAAAAACTCAATAAATTTTATTTTTCAGTAAGTGAACGAACAATCCCCAGAGACTGAGTGCTAACTATGTGCCAAAGAGCATGTTAAACACTTTATATACATTATGCCACTAAATCAGTACGGTGGGCCCATTGTTACCTATAATATGTATTATTGCTCCTATTCATAGAGGAAAAATACAAATCTGAGAGAGGTTGCTTAATGCCCCAGTTACCTAGCTCGAAATGCTGGGATTTGAGTCTAAGATTGCTCATTCCAAAGCTTATCGCTTTTTAATGGAACTATACTCTTTCTCAAATAGCTTCCTAATAAATGGTCATTAAAAACAAAACAATGTAAGAAGCTGTGAATATATTCATTTTTTTCCAGTTTGACAATCTCTATAATTGTATTTGATTTGCAAATTAAGTCTCAGTTTTCTTTCTTTCCCTGTTACTACAATATCTGCAGGACTAGAGTTCAACCAAAGGCTCAGTTCTGTTCAGATGCTGCCTGTCTGCTTAGAGGTGAGATGAGTTCACGTCTGTATAGTTAGCCAATGGTGGCCAGGACACCTTATACCTAAAAGGTCCTAGGCTCTTGATTGGCTAGCCGTGGGATGCTATTGTACATCTTTTAACTATATTTTCCTCAAGACACATGATTCAGTGTAGTGCCAGGTTAGTGTACCCAGGTTCCTAAGAATTTACTCTACAAATTATGTCAAACATAAAATTAGGACAGCACAGAAACTCCATATCAGAAAACTCACAACCAGCAGGGTGACCCAGTAATGAACCATTTGTGTTCTTGGATGGGTCATGTGTGATCCCAGACAGATGGATGAAAGCAGAGGCTGGCGACCACTGGTCAGGTCTACTCGAGAAAACATTGGTTAGATAAGAGAACTTCTAATGCCCACTCAAATTCTCTGGGAGGGAACATTTGATGAAATGTTTATGAAACTATTCTCATGGCTTGTCTGAATGTGGGCAAATAGCTGCATGGCGCATATGCGAAGAGCCCAAACTTTAGACTGAGATACTTCTAAGCTTGTCCTTTCTTTTTATCCTTTCTCTATGTATGCTGAGCAAATCTCTGGGCCAATCTCAGCCTCAGTTTCCTTTTCTATAAGTAATAAAATTCACTGTTGTGTGTGTAGAAGACAATATATTCAGACTGTGAAATATACTTATGAATGATTTCATGCAAGTTAATTAACCCCCATGCACCTCTGTGTATCATAAAATGTGGAGGACAATAGCATCTTCTTCAAAAACTCATTGCAAGGTTTAAAGGAATTAACAACGTAAAGTACTTGGAATGGTGCCCAGCACAAAATAAATCTTCAATTGGTTTTAATTATTATTGTTATTGCACTCTTGGAAACAACTGATTTTTTTTCACTTCTCGTCTAAGAGTTTTATATTTTATATATTCAATCACTGTCATTTCATTTGAATTGTAAGGGTAGAATAAAAGTTGAAAGTTTAGAAATGGTTAGAATTCATGCCTTCAGCCAAGAAGCCAATATCTCAACAAGAGGCTATGTTCTTAAAAAAAACTAGTAGGAACATTTTTTGTGTCAAAGTAGACAGGAAATAGCTTTTTTCCAAAACTTACAGTATCTGAACAAAACAGATCTTTTAAAAAATGATTTGGAAAATGCTCTGAATACATATTTGATAGATTTAAAAATGCTTAATTACATTAAAAATTACATTTAAAAACTCCAAGAAAAGTTACTATTATAACTGCTCTGGTTTTATTAAATATTTAGTGCAAAGCCAAGATAAGGAAATAAGAGGTTCTTGTAATGTAGCCAGGATAGCAAGTGATTAGTTTTCATGCTTTTATGGCTTAGTAGAGCAAAGCATATGATTTCTTTCCTTCAATCTCCTATGTTAGACTTGGTACACAGCTTACACTTGTGTGTGTGTGTCTCTCTCTCACACATATGTATACACACACACGTGTGTACACACACAGAGAAGAGAAGATAAAGCAACATACTTTGGCTTAGTTGTTAGCTTCACAAAGTTCTTTGGAGGACAACGTACAGACTTTTGCAAGAAGACTTGTGATTCATTCTATATATCTTTCCAATATCCATAAAGGATAATCCAGGTCCTGTCTGATTCTGTGGAGTTACCATTTATTGCGAACTTCCCATGTGCCAGGAACTGTGGTAACTGCTTTACATAAATGATAACACTTAAGCCTCATGATAATCACGAGTGATAGGAATTATTCTCATACAGATGATGAAACGCAGAGAATTTAGTACTTTGATGACATTCACACAACCAGGAATTGACAAAGCCAGGATTTGAACCAAAGTCTATCTGAATACGAAGCTGACATTGTTAACCACTGCTGTGCCACTTTGTATGGGGAGCCACCAAGGGCAGCGCCCACTCCACCTGATTTTGTGCTTGGCCCAGGCACAATTGGAAATTGGTTAGGTCTGCTACTCTCTGTCTCCTCAACCTCTTCCAGAGGACTATGGAAAACTCAATCAAAAAATAGTGCCAGAGGACTAGTAATCACCTAGTCAGCATGTAGCAAAACCAGTGGTTCTTCCGTATGTTGTCCACTGAGGAGCAGGAAGGGGTACCTTGCTCCAGGTCTTCCCCAGACAGGCTCTTCCTAGCACTGTCGGAACCTTGCTAATAGGACATCAGTGCTGCAGGGCCTCTAAGAGTGACAATGAGTGTTATAGTGTCATGGCATGCTGAATGACTTGGTGGGGCTGGCACCCACTGCCAATGGGAGGGCACAAGGCAGACCCATCTCTGTCTGCGGAAGGACAGCAGTTCCTGGAGGGGACAGGACCAAGGTTGTCATCCCCAAGGAATCCTCTGCCCACTGCTTTGCAATCTCCGGGTAACCTCAAGGACACTGTGGCTCACGGGGTATGGGAGAAGGGAAACAGGAGGAGAATACAATTTTAGAAGCGGAATGAAGACACCGTGTTACACTTAGCCTTGAGCTACCTGTCTTTTATGCCCTACTGCTCTTGTGCTGATGAGCCATCTCAGGTTTTTTCGGATAAAAGTGGACTTAAAGTGAGACCAGAGTCCACTGAATCCTTGGGACCAGACCTCTAGAAACGAATTATATTAGAATGAGGAGTAGAACGAAAAGTCCTTTATTTGTTCAACAAATATTGATGTAGCATTGACTAGGTGTCAGACGCTGTTGGAGGTGCAGGAATATGACAGTGCACAAAACTGAAACGGCTGCTGCGTTCATGGTGCTTACATTCTAGTGGCAGACGTACACAAACGAAAACACAAGCAAATGGAACAGTGTGTCCGAACTGGCAACAACTAGAGAGAAAAACAAACCCAGGTGGAGAGACAGGTGCAGAGGGCCAGGCGCGGCTCCCGCCCCTAACCCCGCATTCTGGGAGGCTGGGGCTGGATGGCTTGAGCCCAGGAGTCTGAGATTACAGTGAGCTACGATGATGCCCTGCACTCTAGCCGCAGTGACAGAGCCAGACTGACTGTCAAACAAACAAACAAACAAAAAAACCCAAGACGCCCAGGTACTGGTGCATTCTTGGAAGGAGGCCGTGTCTGGGGGGAGGAGGGGAGCCCAAGGTGTGCCGGATGCGCATGCGTGGTACGGGTAAGCGATGTGATGTAAGAGAGAAGAAGCCGGGGAGGGGTCTGAGCTGGAGCAACTAGTCAGAACACTGGGCCAGGGTCCTTTGCCTCATCTCAAACTTATAACTTATCTTCCTCAACTGTGCAACTCTTTCTTCTGCTGGTAAGCTTCCCTTTGCGTACGTTTTTCTCAAGCCATTGCATCTCCAGAATCAATGCTTGATTGTCTGGTATAGCCTGACACTGTTTTAGAATCAACTCTTCAAGACATGGACTGCCTTTCAAAATGCCTTCTTCCACACAACAGAGCATGCATTTAGAGCAGTTTAACAAGAGGCCGTTTCTAACGAAGCAAATGTGTTTCTTGCAGCCAACAGCATAGTCTTGTAACAGTAATGCTTCTATATCAGAAAGTCTATTATGTCAGCAACAACCCTTTAAAACACAAAGTTATCACATGATCCCCTTACTCTATACAGAATAAATAAGGATCTGACAAATAAAACACTTCTTTTGGAAATTAATACCTTTCGTTTTATTTTTTTAATCAACTTTTAAATCTGTCATTGGTAAACCAGATATAGAATGTCAGAATTGCTTCAAAGATCTGTTATGAGAATCTAAGGAAGGAGATAAAGTGGTTATTTACTGGGGTCTACTGAATTCTTTGAATGTGCTATTTCACGTTAATTTGGACGTTGGAACAGAAGTATGAAAATGCAAATATACCCACAACTGCCTCTCTTGGTTTACTTTTCATTTCAAACCTCTATTACTTATACATTCCCAAGGAACAACTTCCAATACCATATTTTGCAAGCTTGTGGTTTCAAGTTGCTAATTTAAAGGTCTTCTTGACCTCTGCACAGAAGTTTAACATTTCACCAGCTCTCTTGGCCTGAGGCTGATGACGGACGGTATCAAACATGCTTATAAATAGGGTCAAGTAAATTGAAAATTCTCTTGTAGGAAAGAGGCAATTTTATGAAGAAAATAGCCGCCAAAGTTAGGTGGAGGGGGAGTTGTTTGTTTTTTAAACCTTTTGCCACTGACATTTCTGGCTTAACAAGTTTTCTTCTTAATGTCAACAGAAGTGTTACTATTTAATTATCTGAGTATCCCAAGTCATAATAATAAATAATAATAATAATAATAATGCACACATTTAACTTCACTTAGGAAATGTTCTGTTCTTAGTTGAATTAGCTGTTTTTACAAGAATCCTTGCTCAGCCATTGGAAAGAAGAAGACTTTTCCCTGTTGACTTTCTTATTACAGTAATTGATTTAGGTTGATTCTCTTTGATATTACCTAAGGAGGTCTGACTTTTCAAAAATGTAGGTAAAGCAAGTCTGGAACCTCACCGCTCTTAGTACTCCCCCTACTATAGTAGTTCTCAGCTCTGATGCATAGTAGAATTTCCTAGGGGACCTTAAAAAAATTATATGTGTATAAACACACACACACACACAGACTGAGAGAGAGAAGAGAGAGAAGAATGATGCTCAGGCCCAAACAAAGGGATTCTGATTTAACTGAGCCTGTGTGTGCCTAGGCATTTTACAAAGCATGCATTTTATTTTATTTAATTTTATTTATTTCAGATTAATATGAGGGCACAAACGATTAGGTTGCATTGTTTGCATTTGTTAGAAAAACATGCATTTTAGCTTCAGAACTATAGATCAAAAAGGAGGAATAATTCCTTTTTCTTTTTTTCTTTCTTCTTTTCTTTTCTTTTTTTTTTTTTTGCAGTTTTTGGCCAGGGCCGGGTTTGAACTCACCACCTCTGGTATATGGGGCCAGCGCCCTACTCCTTGAGCCACAGGCGCCACCCCTCCTTTCTTTTCTTTTTCTTTGTTTCTTTCTTTCTTTTTTAATTTTCTCTTTTTAAATCTAAAGTGACTATTTGAAATTCAGTAAAACCACCATAGTTGACCACCTCCCTACACTGACCACCTCCTTAAGTTCATCTGATTTTCATAGACCAGACATGCACCACACATACAGGTCAGTACAGAAGGCCTAGTTCCTATGTTCACCACCTCCATATGTTGACCAGTTTGTTACAGTTCCTTGGGTGATCAACTTACAGAGGTTCTACTGTATTTCTGTTTTTTAATTAAAATAAGCAAAGAAAACTCTAGATAAAATAATACTATAACTTTAAAAGATATAAATATACTATAAATTAGAGAAAAACCATATTGCTTAGATCAATAGTTCTTAAGTAATTTAGATTTTCAAATTCATCTCTCAATCACAGCATATAAACAGCTATATGTTCACTACATGCAACAGAGAAGTCTCTTTTTCACCTCAGGGATACTGACTATAATGGTCTTTGACTTTTCTCTATTGTTTCCCTTGGTTTTCCCTGATTAATTTGTTGTTATTTCAGCATCTCTTGTGTAGTTGAATATACATGCCAGGTGGAAACATGTGAGCCCTCTCTCTAGGTCAGTGATTCTCAACCTTCCTAATGCCACGGCTCTTTAATACAGTTGCTGTGGGTTGCGACCCACAGGTTGAGAACTGCTGCTCTAGGTATTTACATGAAAGCTAAGGGGCCTCCCGGGTGAAGAAAGTGAGTAGAGGCTAGAAATGTATCCCTAATTTATGTTCACTTATTCAGACCTTTGTGTAGAACAGAAGAGTCAGATGGAAACCAAGTTGTTGTAGAGACTAGAGCTTCCTGAGGAATTAAACATCCTTATGAAAAATTTTAATCTGGTATAAACAGGGTGCTTCAGAAATAAGACCAGAGCTTCAGAAAGGAGTGATTTTGCCAGCATGATACTGGTATCTGAAAGTGTCCCAAAAATACTGTCCTGGTTGTGTGTGACCTAGGGAAGGAAAGAGCCATGTGGAAAGGGAAAAAGATGTTGCTTGGAATTACTTGGAATTATTTTGCAATCTACAGCCCATGGAGATATGTGACTCCATGCAGTGCTGGCTCATTGGTCATGACAGCAGCTAGGTCTGAGCTCCTTCTGATTCAGGAGAATCTTAGATTCTCATATACCTGGGATATAGATGATTGCTAGGAGTAATTCTGTATAGGATTGGGATTCTGGAGTGAGAAGGTGGGCTGGGAATGTTGTTGTTATCTTGTGCTGTTCTCATTTTGGTGTTGTGTGACCTCATTTGTACTGATGGGCTGAAAAGACTTATGAATATTTAGGTGCACTGGATTTTCTCCCATTTTTTTAATTCCACAGTCACCAAATCTCATCTCCTGTTTTCTTTTTCCACCCCCATCCATTCTGCATATGCCTAATATACAGAGATGTATTAAGAAAGGTCAGCATGACATGTTGCCACTGGCCCTTCTGAAGATTGGCTGTCTTCATGGACACTGTCCATCAGACTCATCAGTCATAGAAAAATCACCCTTCAAGGAACTTTCTCTGATTCCATCAGCAGAGTGCTAGGGAGGAGTCGTTCTATCATTTATCTTGTCTGTTGAACCAAACACACCACAATCCTCCAAATGTACATTGCATCAAAAAAAATAAAGACAGAAAGAAAACCAAGTTAGGTGGGGAGTAAAATTTTGCAGGATATAGAAATATATTTGATGGGTTCAACCCTTTAAAACAAAAATTTCGAGAAGCTAAAGCATTTCTGATTGCCCATTGGTTTCACCATTTTTAACCTGCAGAGCCCACTGCCAAAGAAGGTTCTTTTAAAAGGTTGGGGCCACATTTCTGTGCGGTTAAAATTTCCTTCAGGTGATGTCTGGACTGCATATAGGTCAATAGAGTGTTATGTGTTTCTTATATGATATTACCTGTTTACTTGCTAATAATCAAATTCTAGAGACTTACTGGGGGCTGCAAATAGTTCCAGCATTGATGTGGAAATCAGGAGATCACAGTTCTTTTTTTTTTTTTAATTTAATTTAATTTTTTTTATTATTATTGGGGATTCATTGAGGGTATAAGCCAGGTTACACTGATTGCAATTGTTAGGTAAAGTCCCTCTTGCAATCACAGTTCTAATTGAGGAGCTGACTAGTGAATGAACTTAGAGAAGCCCCTGAATTTCCCTTACATATGTAAAAAGTAAGTAATGATTTGATTAGAAGCATATCTAAGATTCATACCACCTCTGAAATTCTGAACCTAAATTTAAGCATTTACATCATTTCAATAAATTAAGCTATTTTTACCTCAACAGCCAAAGTAGGATGCAAGAAGGCAGAAAGGGAAGGAGGCCAGTCTGCCCAGGTGAAAGAGGTTGCTCTCAGGGACAAGGCCATTTTCTAGAAGACCTACCTCATTGTAAAAACAGACTGAGTACAAAATGAACCCTGAACGGGACTGAGATCCAACCTCACGCCCAAGTGACTGTGTGTTTAAAGCAATGACACCAAAGCTGGCCTCATCCTGCACTGCCAGAGGAAACAAGAAGGCAAATCCCAAGTCCCCCGCCATGATAAACTCCATTTGTCACCCTCTCACATGTGTCTCCAAGACTAAGCTTGTCTCTTGGTGGCTCCATTCCGTTAAGCACTTTTAGACCTCAGTCCAAACCCCTTCTCTTAGGATTTGGCGCAAAGTATTGATAATCATAAATTTCCATATTTATATTTCCAATCTGTGAGGACTTAAAAAAAACTATTATGGAAACCATGTACAATCCTAGGGAACAGACTGTGTATTTAATTCACACAATGCAACTTGAGCTGTAGCATTAATACCGTAACAATACTGAATAATTTAACTGAATTGTACGACAGGCTCTGTGCTGCGAATCTTTTTTTACTTTTGTGTTTTGGGCGACGTTATCAGCTAAGCCATGCGAAACAAAAGCTTTTGTTTTACTTTTATATTACTGTCCCTTTGACATCTCCTCCACTTAAAAATTCGATTTTGATTTCCTGGTTGCTGTATTTACTTCTGATTAGAGGAGTTACAACAATGACAATGTAATGGACTTAGGTAGATTTTCTATCTTGGGTGGACAGAATATGATTTGGTTGACTGCGCTTTCCACATTCTGGATGCTGGGTGCTGTAAAATATTAATACCTCCACTGTAGCAAAGTAGAAGGTGGTATTTTCTGGTTTCCTATTTATTTACAAATCCAATATTGTGCTTAGAATGATACAGATAGGAGTAGCCAGAAAGATCACGTAGTCTAATGGTGCTCTGTGAATATGGATCCATTTCTAAGGAAGTTTTCCTTTGCTAATGGACCTGAAAAAAGTTAAGATTTATATGGTGAGGCCAGATGCAGTAGTGGCTTATGCCTGTAATCCTTGGAAGGCCAAGATAGGCAGATTGCTTGAGCTCAGGAGTTCAAGACTGGCCTGAGCAAGAACAAGACCCCATCTCTACCAAAAAGTAAAAAAAGAGAAAAGAAAAATTAGCTGTAGTGCCTGTAGTCCAAGCTACTTGGGAAGCTGAGGCAAGGGGATAGGTTGAGTCCAGAAGTTTGAGGTTGCTGTGAGCTGTGACGATGCCACTCAACCCCAGGGTGACAGAGGGAGACTCTGTCTCATAAAACAAAAAAAAAAAGATTTATGTGTTGAGTTTACCAGTTACATTTATTTATATTCGTGGACCACCACTTACTCTAAGGTTATATTCTTCTTAATCTTTTATGCTAAAATCTTATTTTCTTTCATGAAATGTTGGTAAGAGTAGGCAATAGTTGGGATTGTTAATGTCTTTACACAGAAAAATGATATCTAGCAAATCTATGTCCCCTATTATGAGATACAAATACAAAAGTCTGGGAACCACTCACCTGGTCTGATCACGTATTTCATTCTATAATTAGGGAAAATGAAACAGAGTAGTTAATTGCTTGTATGCGGTCACCCAGCTAGTCAATGGCACTGAAGCCATATGGCCTTGGATGAGTTTAGATTCTCAAAATACAGCAGTGGGCCAAGGACAGTATCTATTGTACCTACCAAATTCAAAGAGTTACCCAGACACTGGTGTTATATTCTTTTCTGTTTATAAAACTCTTCTTTGCAGTCTTTTTGGCCACAGGGGAGTTCCACCAAACTTCTGCAAAATGTAATTTCGCTCAAAAAAACAAAAACAAAACTAAGAACAAACCTAAGGAAAATAGTATCAAAAGATTCATGTCTTCAATAGACTTTGCCCTTGAAGACATTACTGTTGCTTCACGGCCCCCTTAAGCCATTCACCTTGGCCACGGCATCTGGGGTCTGTATTTGTGTTGTATGAGTCTGAAGAGGCCCATGGCTTCTGTGGGGAGGGGAGGAGCACTGACGGACATCCCCAGACAGCAAAGATCACAGATCATTTCTGATACTGGAATAAACGTTAGATTCATGTGTCTGAGATTTCAAGTTACCTTTCTAAATGGCTCTCTCTAATCAGATCAGCAAACCCTCAGGGAGCCTCTGTGTCCTTTCTGTTGTCTGTTATGCTAAGCACACACAGAGTGCTCAGTACATAATGCTCTAGGAGTGCAGGAGGCCAGAAAGTGGGAGTAGCATATTTTGCTTTTGCATTTTTTCCTAAAAAAAAAAAAAAAGAAAGAAAGAAAAAGAAAAAAGAGAATAACTGACAGAGTGGCAAAAGGCATAGGCAATAAAGAAAAATAACCAGAAACATGAGCAAACTTGAGCATGACTCTTCATTTCACTCTTTAAAGCTTCACTACAAAGCCAGTTATGCTTTTGCCTTCAGTTCTGAAGTTCAATAGACAACACAAAGCTAATATATAGATTTTCCTGAGAAGATATTGATAATATTTCATGTTGTTCTCCTGATGTAATATTCTCACAAGTGAACACATCACCTATGATTGATTGTTGATACTGTGCTATGCTGCTAGCAAACTTGAAACGTAAGGAAATAGGATTCTATTGACTATTTCTTAAAATTAATGAATCTGAAAAGAAACTAATGTAGTTGTCTGTTTTATCACTGGGGTGCTCAAAGTTCAACCTTCTTTTCTTTCTCCTTTAGAGAAACTGCTCACAGGCACTCTGTAGGGTAGATCATCAGCTGTCTGTCTCCCCCCAGCTCAGGGCAGGGATTCTATCTGCTCCACATTTTTCTATCTTCCCAGACCTAACACAAGCCCTCAGTTCTCCACCAGTCACTAAACACGTATTTGTCTGTGAAGGGTTGGGCATTGGGGATTGAGGGGGGAAATTGCTGAGGAAGATAGATAATTCTGGAAGGTACCATGTAAAAGAGTGAGAAGAGCTGAGCTGGGGAGTCCAGCAGGGGCGGCTCTGTCTGACTGGCTTCCTAAAGGAAGTGATGTTTAAGGGGAAACCTGACTGATGAATAGGAGTTTCCCCAAGTTCTCTTTTTCTTTTGTCTTTTCAGGTTACTGGAAAAGCTGGTGGTTTTTGTGGCTGGGAACATACTGTTTAATGTGTCATCCGCCACAATGGTCAATGTGAAAAGGGTTTCTACTCTTACTAATTAGCATTCACAGCACCTTTCCTGCTGACCGCATGCTAACACACAGGAGCTCCCAGTCTTGCTGAGCAACACTTCACACTGCCCTCAGTGAGAATACTGAAGGGAGTCTAGTCTGGCTGGCCCTGCTGGTGGGCCCCATGTCTCTACTTTAGAATCAACTTGTTAACAAATTGTCCTCTCTCCTGCAATGTCTAGTCGGAAGAAACTCTTAATTTAAAAAAAGTAATAATTACAATACAAAGTTATTCAGACTCCATTGCTGAGAGGTGCGATCCTTGCAGTCATTTGGAATACCACTGAGCTGAGTCTTGGAGACGTTTAGGAGAAGGAAATCTGTGGAAAGCCTGGAGGTGTGAATGGTGTGCATCTTGTAAAGTATGCCTGAGCAGAAATGCCAGCCTTGGAGAGAGACACCAGCTTCCCCTCCTCTGCTTACTCTTTCGCTCTGTGAAATGTTAAATTGATTCCATGTGTACTATAATGCGGGCAACGTGGAGGGCTGCTCTCTTTTCTCTTTCTCTCTCTCACACGCACACGTACAGCCCTTCAGAACTGCCTGCTTAACTTCTCACAGCCACTTGCTCCACTCGGACAGGCTGTGGTCCCCGAGGGAAGGCTCGGCATCTGAATTTGGCAGGGAGTCCCATTCCCATGGAAGTCAGGGCTGCCCTCACCCTCCCAAGGAGCAGCCTGGTGAGGTTCTCACACATTTCCCTCTGGCTTCCCTGGAAAACGTGTGTGCTCCAGGTGGATGAAGAGGGATTCCCCAGCTCGTGCTGGCCTCCTGGCAACTGGAGGTTGCCTCTGGCCTCTTGACTATGAGGAAAATGAGATCTGTGTGAATCTTCACCAGCCTGCAGCTCAGCCCTCTTTCTGCTTTACATAAATGGCTGTTGGCAGCACTTTATGCATCAGAATTGTCCGAGTGGGACGTGACCTCTGGGCCTTCGGATCCATGTTGAATTCATATCCATTTAGATTTGCCCCCAGAAAAATGAGAAAGCACTTTACAATAGCAAAATGGCCTCTCCCCCTCCCCTCTAACAAAATTGAATGAAATATGAAGAGGGAAAAAAAATGGACAAATTTGTGAGAATGGCTGACTTCATCTGTCTTTGCAAACAGAAATGGGCAAGTTATCAGAGTTAAAATTGCCTTATAAAGTCTCTTTACACAGCGGAAGAGACGTTCAAAAATGCATTTTTTGGCCCAAATTTTCCTTCATTGTTCCCTTGGGATCTCTCTTTCCTACTTTTTTACCCCCATCTTTCTGACCCTCTGTCTTTCTCTCTGGCTTTGACTATTTAGGCAATTTTAATTTCATCGTATATGTGGGTTAAAACCTTATTTTAGGAATCATCTCAGCTGTGAGACTCCGGCTACTTTTTCAGAAGCAAATAGTTTTTTGGACTGTTTGTCACATCAGTAAGACAAAGCCTCATCTGCTGAGTGCTGCCTCCCAGGCCCCGGGTAGAGTTCGGGTACCGTCTGTGAGCACACTGCGTGCCTTGGGGGCGGCCCCTTCACCGTCTGGTGCTCTCTTTATAGACAATGGAAATAGAACTGATGGGTCAAAACTGTTTTAAATGGATAAATGAAATAAAATTCAGTCCCCAATATAGGTGTGGATAGGGAGTGATAGGCATTCAGGTAATGGCCAAGCTATGAAGGACCACTAGAGACAAAGGGCTCTGGGAGCCTTTACTGTGCTCTGGCTAACCTCCTTCTCCTTTTCCCTTGCTCTGAAGGAACTGTGTCCTCTTCTACAGACGGCTGGAAATGCTCTGGTCTCCCCACTCAGGGCCTGAGGCCAGCTGAGGCTTCCACAGCAAAGTGCTCAGTGGTGTGCATCTTGGGACTCAGATTTCTCTCTCGTCTGTGATTCTCAGTTTCACTAAATAGAGTAGGTTCCTGATTCCACCACTATGCCAGCTTAGTCAATGTGCACTGAAAAAATCATTTTTAAAAAATAAATTATGTAATGCTCTAGCAGTCATGGATAGCATTATAATAGCTCAATGGCCATATGAGTCAAATTGACTTTGTACAGGCCAGCAGCAGGACTCAATAAACTTTCTTTAAATAAGTCCTAGGCTGGGCACAGCAGCTACACTTGTAATCCCAGGACTTTTGAAGGCCAAGACTTGGAGAATCATATGAGGCCAGGAGTTCAAGATCAGCCTGGCCAACATAGCATGACCCTATCTCTACAAAAACTTCTAATAAATTAGCCAAGTGTGGTGTTGTGTGGATGTAGTCCCAGCTCCTCAGGGTCCGAGGTGAGGGGATTCCTCAAGCCCAGAAGTTCAAGGTTGCTGTGAGCTATGACCATGCCATTGCAGCCTGGGTGATAGAGAGAGATCCTGTCTCTAACAGAATAAAAATAAGAACAAGATGGTTCCTATGCGAAAAAACACACCTGCAGTGCCAAACAACCAAATTAAAATTGAACTTTTGGAACCCAACACTTTCAAAAGTGGAGACTTTCTTCTCATTTCTAATGATATGTGGTATGAAAGGGTTCTCGCTTTCTAGTGCAGTGAGACGAAACCAGCAGCCAGACCCTGCTAGAGGACAGCACGAGGAGTGGGGAGAGAGAGAGAAGTGTCTCCCTGCTCTTGACCAAACTTCCCTCCTTTAATGAGAGCCGGGTCTGAAGTGTCCAGACTGCTGGCTGAGAAAAGCAGTCTGAGGGCTTTGGAAGGCAGCAGTGGTGTGTGCCTGCTTGCACAGGAGACCTGTCAATTACTTATTTGTTAAAAAACAGAACACAAACAATAATTCAACCTTTTTTCATTCATTTTAGAATCTGTTCCCACTTTCTATCCCTGTACTTACTACTCTGCTTTGTTTCCAAGAGGGATATTCATTCAGATTTCAGGACACTAGAACATGAAACCACCTGGTGGTACAGCACACAGCCAGAAGTATGTGTCATTCCTTCTACTCAAGTTAGTCCCCCAACACAACCCTGGATGTCCCTTAGGCAGGAGCTAAATGTGATAAATGCCAGCAGAATGAACTGAATGGCATGGAAACCAACGTCCACCAGGGAGAAGGACAAAACCTCTAATGCAACAGTTCTCAACCTGTGGGTCAAGACCCCTTTGTAACAATGAAAATTAGGCATTAGGAAGGTTGAGAACCACTGCTCTAATGCGTTTTCAGTTGTAACCAGCTCAGACTATAATGCCTGACTCCTAATAAATGGGGTGGAGGGATAAAGAGTTGAAATCTCCTTCGGAAATCAGTCTGTTTTCAGAATTTCATAGAGAAAGAATAATAAAACTTGATGTACGTGGGACTATGAACACAGACGTTGCATGAACCAGAGTTAAATTATACACACACACACAAATACATGCGAAAAGAGAGCAAGTTGGGCCAGAAAATAACATTTCGCTGACACTGGATTAATGACACGATTAAGCAAATTCCTTGAGAACAAGGATTGTGTATGTCTGCTTTTTGGCTAAGAGATGCAGCATGTGGGAAATGGCTAGAATCAGATAAACATGGATCTGAATTCCAGTTTGCCACCTGCTAACTGTGTCAGGTGAATAACTAAGCCACTCTGCTCTCAACTTCACCGTTTATAAAGAGGAGAAAATCGTTCCTATTTCTTAAGATTGTCAGGGATAAAGCACTTAGTATATGCTCAGGAAATGAGAATTCTTTCCTCATCCCTTCTTTGCACACTCTGTAGCAGCCGAGTACTACTAGGAAGTAAGTTTTAACACTTCCCCTTTCACACACCCTTGGTCAAGAAGCTACCAGAAAATTTAGTGCACCAAAGTAAGAGAATAATCAAAGAGGGAAACATAAAGCATCCAGAACCGGAAATTGGATAAAAGAAAAGAATAAAGGGATTGTTAGAATGGTGGCAGGCAGCTGTGAGATGACAGCTGTATCAGCAGGCCCAGGATGGTGGCTGGGGACAGAGAAGATGTGCCAGGAAAACAAAGGGTGCAACTAGATTATCCCATAGGAATTACAGTATGGACTGTTACTGAAAGCTGTGTTTCAGAGCCATTGGGTAGCAGGGGGAGACTTAGCCAGAGATTCAAAGAAACTTCGCAAGTGAAAACAAGGTTAGGCATGTCATTCCCGGATAGGAATTGTAGTAGGTTGCTTGTCTCAACAGTAAATATTACTCCTCTCTTCATAAATCCTGAAAACACTGATATAAACTTTTTATCTGTATTGCAACAAAGGAGGAGAAAAGGATCATCAACAGAATGAAAATCTTCATCTGCTTTAATACAATGTAACAGATATACTTAAATTAATAAAATCAAGAGGTGTCAGGTGTGGGAGCATTTAGTTACAGGACGGTAAATACCAGAAGAAGCAGCTGGAAACAATGAGAGGGGTTTCCTATGGAAACTTGGAAGAGCGAGGGAAGAGGAGCCAGCAAATAGATTTTTTTTTTTTGCATTTTAGCATTACCTATGCTTTTAAAGTATGTGCCTGTGTTACACTGACAAAGTCAGAATCACATTTAAAAATGAAGACAGTCATTGCGTGTAGGAACCGTAACATTCATAATCACAGAATAAAATCGTAACAAAGGCAGTAAGCAGTGCCCGTTACTAAAGGTGAAAAGAGACACTCAGCAGTGAGTTTGGGTCCAGATTGCTGTGTTGTGTCTCTCACTGACAGGCTGTCCCCAACACAAAGCAAACCCCCCTTAGTACATTCCTTGTAGCAGCTAACAGGCTTTGCTGCATACTGGCAGTGCCTAAATATTGGCTGAATGATAAGTAACTATGCCAATTGCTGATTTTTTTTCATGGTGATTTTGAATGAGTTTGGTCTGAAGAGAGGAGGTGTCACACCTGAAGTTTATAATTTTGCTTTTTATGTATTTTGCTTTTTATGTAGGGGAGAGATTGTAACGTGTTGAAAGGTTTCAGAAAGCCTCCCTGAATCCTGATTGTCAGGCAGACACATCTCAAGTCTAATCCACTTTATACAATGTATGGGTTCACCTGAGACTCATTTGAGACTCAAATGATACTTAAGTCAAGCAATTTAATGGGCATTTAAATTATGCATTCCTATAAGGTTAATAAGCCCTATTCATGTGTTAAGCTAGAACCCTGTTTTGTAAGCTCTGTCATTTGGGAAACCCTGAAAATGCAGGGGGCCGGGGAGCAGGGATGGAAAAGTGAAGCAGATCTTCAGAAGATATTACATCTGTAACCATGTTATCTTAGCTTTCCAAGGGAAAGTCTTCACTGAATTAAAGCATAATATTTTGGCCTCAGATTTCATAATGCAGCTTAAAAACAGAAATATCAAAGTAAACAGCATGATGGAGTCTTTGCAAAATTTCCAGTGGAAAATGTCCATTATGATAAATATACCTTTGAATCTATTTCCAGGAAAAAGTTTTCTTCCATTGATGAACTTGAATGATTTTTAAAAATATATTTAAAAGAAACAGAGCAAAGCATCTGTATTCCCACATAGTTTCTTTTTGTCTTAGTTACCTCAAAACTCCAGATTTAAATGAGGACTTAGTTTTGGAAATTGCCCATTGTATGTCTACTAACATTGAATTTGTATTTTTTTTTTTTATTAGAGGGTCCTTATTTTGCAAACAGAAGAAAGTTAACTTTTGAGAATTGCCTACAACATGCTGGCCCTGAATTTGTTGTAACCCTCATGAGTTATTTTGGAACAGAGTCTCACTTTGTTGCCCTTGTAGAGTGCTGTGATGTCACAGCTCACAGCAACCTTGAACTCTTGGGCTTAAGTGATCCTCTTGCCTCAGCTTCCTGAGTAGCTGAGACTACAGGCACCCACCACAGCATCCATCTATTTTTAGGCTGGTCTCAAACATGAGCTCAGGCAATCCACACGCCTCAGCCTACCAGAGTGCTAGTAGTATTATCAGCCTGAGCCACCACGCTTGGCTTCATGAGTTAATTCATGGAAAATTTCCAATAGTGCTGCCAAATAGGCTTTGCCATTCTCATTTTACAGATGACATAGCTTAGTTTCAAGGAATCTAAGTCACTTGGCCAAAGTCACAAGTTTATTGAGATGCTTACAACATTTTTAGAAGTAATGTATAAATTCTCAATAATGTACACTTTATATTTAGATAGATATAAGAAATTATTCAAGCCCATTTCATTTCCTTGATTTCAAGACCATACAGCCTATTTCCCTTCGGGATCAAACAGCCTGTAAAACACACACACACACACACACACACACACACACACACACCCCGTAACTTCTTCCCCTTCCTTCCTTTGCCCTCTCTTTTCTCCTTCTGTTTCTCTGCTTACGCTGTCTCTCAGATACTCTGTTAGCCCTTGTAGGTACACAGATGAATTACATACAGACCCTTGTCTCAAGGAGCTTGGACTCCAGCAGAGGTGTTAAGGTATGGACTTAATTACAATTCAAAGCAGAAAGCAATGAATGCAATGAGATATACAAAATGTTGTCTGAGTTCAGAGGGGGAAAAAAGAAATTCCATGCTCCCAACTCTCTGGGAGTTTACAGTTCAGTGGACCAAACAGAGACCTAGACAAATTCTAATTCAGTGTGATAAGAACCGCGCCGAGATCACTGCCCTGTGCTGTGGACACTAAAGGAAGCAGGAACTAAGTATGTCCATTTCACAGCTTGAGAAGAAATAATCACAGCAACATGGGCACTCAGGGGAAAGGATGGGGCAAGGGACTGGGGGTTCCAAGACATCTGCAGAACTGCCTAAGGAAGTGAACAGGACGCTGTGGCTGACGGTGTAACAGCACTCACCAGGAGAGCTGATCTGTGAAGTGGAAGCCTTGGCAGTTTTGAATTTCACCTGGATGAAACTGCAACCCCAGGAAGGAGACCTGGCAAAGCAGCAGAGATAAATGGAACCCCAGCTACTGGCCTCAGCCCCAAGGAGCATGGAATTAGGCAGAACTGCTTGGACACACTGTCCAGCCAGGACTGGGAGGGACCAGGAAAAAGTAGAAGGAAATATCACAGTGATCAGAGCCTGTGGGCAGCAGCAGTGGTGATGGGGAAGAGCAGAGATGGGGACAGTCTTGCAGTGGCATCAGCAGTGGCACCTGGAGGAGAGAGGCAGTGTGCTGACTGCAGAGGCTCTCAGCTGGTCCAAAATGGTTCAAAGGCAGGTGTATGAGGTTTAATGAAAAGTTGTTTTTGAAGGATGTGGAGGGCTTGAGCATGTTTGAAAATAGAAAGGAGAGAATAAAGAAGTACAAGATAATCACAGATGGAATAAATCTTCCAAGCTTTCTGAAGTGGGATGAGAGGGTAAGTGGGAGACCAGGAGAGAGGATGGTGCAGGCTGAGAGACGTTCTCAGCATGGCAGGCGCTGCACTCCGACATCTCTGACGTGCTCCTGGCGTGGGGCAGAGCTCTGCCTGCCTTTGGCTGCACCACTCCACTGTGTCCTCCAGATTGTGACTACAGTGACTTCTCTAAAGAGTGACTTTGATGCAGTGACAGTCAACACATTGGAATAGATAACTACCGTGTGCAAGGCTCAATCATTTCCATGACTTTCTGTTGCTGTTAGGAGAAGAATAACTTGGACTATCCTTACTTAAACTCTCCTAGGTGACTCTTACCCAGATGGCTCCCAGGATATAGGTCAGTCCAGCTTCCCCCAAGAGCACTTCTTTACAATGATCCTCCCACAGAGGTGACCCAGGGGCAGCTGACTGGGAATTCCCTGGTGTCCAGCTGTGCCATCTAGAACCAGAGGACTAGGACTGCAGATCCTTGGGCAGACGGTGTTCACAGAACAGCTTCAATACAGCGAGAGTCGGAGAGGTGCTGGGCTCCTATTCTACCTTCTGAAGAAGAAGCGGGTTGTGTGTCCTCACATCCCCAGAACAGAAGGAAGGATGCTTCCATTTGCTCAACAAACATGTCTCAGGTGCCCACGGCACAGAAGATGTGGTAGGGGTCGGCACATAGTGGTGAACTGGATGAGTCCTATCTAACTAGCTGCTGTCTAGGGAGGGAGGACACACAAGAACAGGGACGGCTGAGGGTGAAGCATGGCACAAGAGGAAGTGGAGGGACTACCAGTGCAGACGGGACGGAAGCTAGCCCAGGCGGGGAGGCCAGGGAAGACTTCTGAGGGAAGTGAGTCTTAGCTGAGACTACAGAAGGCTGAGCGTTAGGTTAGCCGGAAAAAGCGGAGCAAAAGAGCGTTCCAGGCAGAACGAACAGCGTATCTGAACACCTGCTGGGGCCTGGGAGTGAGAGAAAGCACCATACTTTTCAGGAAATGGAAGGACAATTACGAGAGAGGGATCTGAGTTCAGAGTGTGTATACATTTGAGGGAAGGATGGGTGGATGGGTGGGGCCAAGGAAAGAGAAAGTGCTCTTCTCTTCCAGAAGAGGAGATTTTGGCAGGAGCCACATCACACAGAGCTTGATAAACTACCAATGGAGCTGGATTTTATCCTGAGAAAGGAAGACCATTTAAGGTTTTCAGCAGGTGACTGACATGACTGAATCCCGATTTTAGAAGCTCATTTCAGCCACATGCTCATGAGACTAGCAGGGGCAGGCCAGTGAAGGAGCACTTGAAGCAAGAAGGAACAATGTAGAAGCTGTTCTGGATGTGTTCTGCTCACAGGCATGTCCGCTCAGAACTCACTCATCTGTGCCGGGGCTTGGGGACAGCTCATGTTCTGCCAGCTCATCAGACTCATGGCTGTCCCCAGCATGGATCTTCTTCCAGGTAAAGGCCCTTTGCTTTCCTTGCCAGTAATAACTCCAGGGCTATGTGTTCCTGCCCCTGTCTCTTTCAAGGCGTGCTATGAAACAGTATCAAAGTCAGGGAAAAGAGGATATTTTACAGTTGGTCTACAGGGAAAGGCTGAAAGAAGAGAGGACATAGCCAAGGGAGGGGGAACTGGACAAAGACCCGGAGACATGGAGTGGAGATGTGGGCTCATACCCAGAACGTGAAGCACACACCCCGATGCTCTCTTACACTGGAGAGAGATCAGAAGCAGGGTCCAAACACTCCCTGTTTATGAAGTTCATGCTCCCTGAAGGTGGTGCTGAACTGAAGTATAAAATGCTAGTGATGTAGGGTGGACCGAGTCAGCAGTAGAAAGAAGGGAAACAGGTCACCACCCCATTCTTTCATCCTCAGGGACCTTGAAACTTGATTTTGCAGCATGCACAGGAAAGCAGTCACTGGCTTCCCTCTATTATGCTAGAGTTAATTTATTGCTTGGAGAGTAAGCACTACTTCATTGTTCTGATTCATGCATCAAATGCAAACATTCAGCCAGAGTTCTCTAATTAGCATCCAAAAAGCTGCCTATGTTCTGGGTGTGCACGCACACACATGTGTAAGTTTGGTCCCCCCTACTTGAAACACAATGTGAAAGAGTTAAGATGATTCACTGACGTTACATTTCTCTGATCCTTGTAGTCTAAACATTTATACCCTCTTTTGTTTCAAACCCAGCACTCTATAGTAAACATCTTTTGAATCTCAAGTTCTTGTGCCGGACTTTAATTAACCATTAATGTGCAAATTTACTGATTAGTACACTGGTTAAATGGATTTTTGTTTCCTTTGGATTTCATAAAAAGAAACCCCCACCTCCTTCTACCAAACTGATAACAATTGACATCTGATTAGAAAAGGCAAAACTAATTAGAATGGGTGCAAAGGGGATTGTTTGAGTCACCTACATTAATGCACATTACAGTTAAATATCTGTCAGATTTTCCATTAACCCTCTTGCATTTCCATCTCCAGGTTCAAATCTATTTCTTAACCCTATCCCCTTTATTTCTTTAGTTAGAAACTTGGTATTCAACAGGCTAACTTACCCACTAATGCTTTAAATGCACAGCCCGTATTGATGGATGTGACACTCAGACAAAGACCTTGGAATGAGAAAATAGAAGCCATTCCCCTCACTGTGGAGTGGAACCCAGCGTATTGTGAGCTCAAGGCTAACATGTTTTTCTTGTTATTGCATTTATTTCTTTATTGAGGGATACAGAAGTTAATTATTGCTTCATACTAATTCTCTCCACTGTGCTCTGAGCCATTACATACTAGGACGCCAAAATAAAAAAGAAAACTGTGGAATATCTAGCAAATAGAGCCCTATTCTGTGAAAGGTTGGAATGACATGTTTAAAATTGAACTTACCGACGTAGGGAAGATGCCCATGTGATTTTGGCTCACTTGCTACATACAGTAGATTTCTAAGGATCAGAACAATGTCATGTACGTACTCAATGGGAATCCAAGAAATAGTAGAACAGATACTTCCTTCAGATCAAAAGCTCACTCATGAAAGGGACCATGCCTTCCGTTCAGATTAAGTGGGCAGAAAGGGAAAAATTTAACCTCTTAATCCCCAGTTCCTGGCACACTGTAGGTGCTCAGTACATATTCATCATGTGAATGAATGCTGAAGGAATGAAGGAAGAATTATGGTTTCACCCCATTGTGAAACTCTAATGGTGACCCTGAATGGGTTCTTAAATCCTAATGGAAGATATTAAAGAAGAAGAGAATGAATGAATGAATTTTCTTTGTCAGCTAAAATATCTAATAAAACTCCAGAATTTTTTTGCCTCAAAAATTAAATTGCACACCTACTTCCTCATTTTTTCCCCATTTCTATTTGGAATCAGAGGAATAAAGAAGTACAGCAGTAAATCAGCCCAGCAGTAGAAGCAGGACTGATCACCCATAAGATGAACATAGCTCTTGATTTGACAACATGTGTGATTGTTTCTTAAAAACTTAAAAAAAAAAAAAAAAACAACTTTTTTGGGGGGGACAGTCTCACATTGTTGCCTGTGGTGTTGTAGTTCACAGCAACCTCAGACTTTTGGGCTCAAGCAATCCTCTTGCTTCAGCCTCCTGAGTGGGTGGGGCTACAGGGACCCACCATAGCGCTGGGCTATTTTTAGAGATGGGGGTCTTGCTCTGGCTCAGGCTGGTCTCAGACTCGTAAGCTTAGGTGATCCGACTGCGTTGGCCTCCCAGAGTGCTGGGATTACAGGTGTGAGCCACTGCACCTGGCCCCCCAAATAATTTTTTTATACTTTCATTTATTGCACCACTATGTCATCTTTGCTCCCAGTTGTAGCAGCAGTGTGGCAAATAGCAGGCATTCAACAGATATGTTTTGAACAAATGAATAGAAGCTATTGCCAAAGTTAAGAATAGAGCAATATCCCATTAGTTTATGGCTCCGGGTAGAGCAGATCAGGGAACTTAGAGATCTGTGGATTCAGAGACAGTCAAGTTCAGCAAATTTGAGGAAGATCCCTCCCTGCACAAAACTGACTGATGGTTCTGCCTGGCAATGTAGAAAATAGTGAGGTTTCAAACACATCTCACAAAGTAGGCCCTGGTAGCACACGTCAGATCACGTCTGCCCCCTCCTTTAACCTGGGCAGCACAGCCTTTATGAGCCCTAGATTTAAAATAAGGCCAATTAGTTAACTATAACTCTAAGCAAGTAAGCTTCATTGTCCTCACCTGTAAAAAAGGTTGACCATGTCTACCATTTGGGTATATGGTGAAGAGTTGGTGCTAATGTTAAAACAAAGTAACAAATGACTACCAAAAATCATACAAAGTCCCTCCTGCTAATTTTCCAATAAAGATTCTTCAGTATCAATTACATTAAGATGTGTATCTGGAAATTTACTCAGTATCCTGGTCTAAGCACTAGTTTCATGAAGTATTAAAAACAAATCTTGCTTTCCTTTATAAACTCAAAAGATAAATGATGAAATATCAAAAGGTAAGATGAAAGTGTAAGTGTGGGAACCGTGGGTGGTCAGGAATTTGAAGCTCTGGGGCATGAATACCAAGCAAGGCAGTTCTGGGCTGTGCTAGAGGGACCCCTCAACGGAAGAGCAATGGCTGCAGCAGCTGCTTCTCACCTGAACCTGAATGCCTCCGGGAGGTGCTGGAATGCCCCATCTGCAGGGAGTCCTTCACAGCAGAGTAGCTGTAACCCAAGCTCCTGCACTGTGGCTGTACCATCGGCCGCCAGCGCCTGGAGAAGCTGTTGGCCAGTAGCATCAATGGTGTGCACTGTCCCTTCTGTAGCAAGATCACTCGCATAAGCAGCCTAACCCAGCTGACAGCAACCCGACAGTGCTGAAGATCACTGATGCAGCTGGGCTCAGCGAGGCCATGGGGCTGCTCATGTGCCGGCCTTTGGGCGGCAACTGGCCTGCCCGAGCTGTGGCTTGTGTTGAGTGAGCCCTGCCGGGAGGTGGCCCACCAACTCCCGGCCACTGTATGCTTCCTGTCAAAGAAGCCATAGAGGAGCTGTCTTGGGACTTTGGAGAGAAGTTGACCTGTCTGCAGGACCTAATGGGTGAGCTACAGAGGTGGAAGGTAGCCTTGGAAGGTGTGTCTATGGACCTTCAGGCAAGGTATAAAGCAGTTCTCCAGGAGTACGGCCCGAGGAGCGCAGGATCCAGGCTGAGCTCGCTCACTCGCTCTCGGAAGTTCTTCACAGGCTCCCTGGCTGAGGTTGAGAAGTGCAACAATCAGGTGGTAGAGGAGCAGAGTTAACCTGGTTAACAGTGCAGAAGTGCAGGCTGTGTCCCGCTGTGACTACTTCTTGGCCAACATCACGTAGGCAGATGTAGCACTACTGGAGTAGACAGCTGATGAGGAGGAGTCCGAACTTGTCTCCCGAGCTCACACTGCAAGAGGTGGAGCTCCGTAAGGTAGGCCATGTTGGCCCCCCCCAAATTGGACAAGCTATTAAGAAGCTCCAGACAGTTAACATCGAAGATTCCTGGGCCTTGGAAGCTGCAGCCTCTGCTGCCTTGACCTCTGTTACATTTAGAGAGATGGACATGAGCCCTGAGGAAGTGGCTGCCAGCCCTAGGGCCTCACCTGGTAAATAGCCGGGTCCTGAGGCAGCCTCCAGTATCCAGCAGTTCCTCTTAAGAAGATGGGGGCCCAAGGGAGCACTCCAGGCATGTGCAATCTTCCACTCAGTCTCTATGTGACCAGTCAAGGCGAGGTGCTGGTTGTGGACCGCGGCAACTACAGTATACAAGTCTTCACCTGCAAAGGCTTTTTGAAGGAAATCCATGCAGACCCAGTGGCAGTGACAGCTTTGTGCTAAGCTTCCTTGGGGCTGATTTGCCCAATCTCACTCCCCTTTCAGTGGCCATGAACTGCCATGGGCTGATTGGTGTGACAGATCGCTACAATAATTCCCTCAAGGTATATACCTTGGATGGCCACTGTGTGGCCTGTCACAGGAGCCAGCTGAGCAAACCATGGGGCATCCCAGCCCTGCCATCTGGCCAGTTCGTAGTAACTGATGTGGAAGGTGGGAAGCTTTGGTGTTTCACTGTTGACCGAGGAGCAGGGGTGGTCAAATACAGCTGCCTCTGTAGTGCTGTGTGGCCCAAGTTTGTCACCTGTGATTCTGAGGGCACCATCTACTTCACCCAGGGCTTGGGTCTCAATCTGGAGAATGGGCAAAATGAACATCAGCTGGAAGGCGGCTTCTCCATTGGGTCTGCGGGCCCTGATGGCCAGCTGGGCCTCCATTTTAGCCACTTCTTCTCTGAGAATGAGGATTTCCGTTGCATTGCTGGCATGTGCATGGATGCTAGTGGTGATCTCATTGTGACTCATAGCAGTCGCAAAGAAATTCTCCATTTTCCTAAGGGTGGAGGCTACAGTGTCCTCATTCGAGAGGGACTTACCTGTCCAGTGGGCATTGCCCTTACTCCTAAGGGTCAGCTACTGGTCTTGGACTGTTGGGATCACTGCATCAAGATCTACACCTACTATCTGAGAAGATATTCCACCCCTTAGGGGATGAGAAATACCAGTTTCTTCTGCTTGCCAGCCAGCTTCCCTTCCCTTAATCCTTGGTTGTTGATAGTACTACAGAGTAGGTTTAACCTATGTCCTAATTCCAACTGAGTAGTCCTAAAATTTTAGAAACTATGTCTTCTAGTATTTTTTATATGTTATTTCTCCCCATATCCCACCTAAATTTAGAGCTTTAACAGCTGTACTGTCCAAATAGGACATATAATAGTGTTAGTTTGATTAGACATTAATCGTTTCCCAGGCTTCAGTAGAGAGAGCCGGTTTAGCCTTTTGCTTGGATGTTCTTGGTCCATTGTTTCCTTCCTATTACTATGTGCTTCATCTGTAATACTTTCTCTTCAAATCTGGATAGTTTCAGGGTGCATGCTCCAGGAGGATCTGCTCCACCTTTCAGTGACACTTCTGACATCGTACTCCTGTAGCATGATGTCTCAGGTCTGATCACCTTTATTCATTTAGTCCCAGGAAAGATAATATACAATCCTGCATCTTAAAGGATCTGTGCCATTTTGGATTTGTCTGTCATGGTAGATGTGACAAAGAATGGATGGACCCTAGTTAGTTGGGGTTGAAGACTTCAGCCTGGAAATTGCTTGCATTGTAAAGAAGCACATACAGATTAGCATCATGCCAAGCATAGGAAGATGGGAATAAGCAAACCTAAATATTAATATTGTCAGCAAACTTGGATTTTTTTTTTTTTTTTTTTTTGAGACAGAGCCTTAAGCAGTCGCCCTGGGTAGAGTGCCATAGCATCACAGCTCAAAGCAACCTCCAACTCCTGGGCTCAAGCAATTCTTCTGCCCCTGCCTCCCAAGTAGCTGGGACTACAGGCGCTCGTCACTGTGCCCAGCTTTTTTGGGTTGCAGCCGTCATTGTTATTTGGCGGGCCCGGGCTGGATTTGAACCCGCCAGCTCAGGTGTACGGGACTGGTGCCTTAGCCGCTTGAGCCACAGGCGCGGAGCTGAGGCATCACGATTTTTAATACTGCCTTTCTACTGGCCTGTGCTAAGAGTTGTCTGAAGAATTGTACAACATAGGCCAGGGCCAACAAAGTGAGGTGGTACACATGTCTCATTTTCATTACTAAAACAGCCAAGAAAACTACTGGATTGTTATTCTGTATTTTCCTTAAGTGAGTGTATACTATTTGGTTTTAAGATTTATTTCCATTCCTCTATCAAGCATTAAATAATTGATAACTGATTCTTAAAAAAAAAAAAAGAAGAAAGAAAGAAAAGAAAAGGAAGAAGTGTAAATATAATGTTCCTGGCCTGCCACTGACAATCCACAATATGTCTATACCAACATTTTCTCCTTTTGCCAAGACCCAGCCAAGGTGAGTTATAATAAAGTCACCAACTGGTTAAGGGTTATTTGGAATGATCAGCTAGCATCTTGTGGGTCTGTATCCCATCTTCACTCTAGATATCTGTCATTTATATTTGCCTTTGGCCACACTCTCGGGTTCTGCATACACTGAATACACTGAATACTTCTTTAGGACTTTGGGGTGGCTTTTTCTTTGACCATGGTTCTTGACTTCCTTGAACATGGCTCTAGCCTCAAAAACCCAAGCCCTGGCAATAGCCTAACTAGATAGGCTTTCAGTTAAACTCTAGGCTCCAGAAAAGGGATTGCTTGCATGTTATATTTTTGCCAAACACTAAGTTCATGATTATTTTCCCTCAGGAAAGGGTTCTCCAGCTGATACAAGGTTTCTATCTCTTCTCTGGCATGTTCATTGCACAATTATAAAGATTTAGAAGCATTATCAGTATATCAGAGCCATGTGGGTTCTTCTACAGCCACCCAGCACAATTTGGAGACAATTTTCTGTATGTTCATCTTTGAGATCAGATATATACAAAATTACCTTAAAGAAGGATGGAAGAGAATGTTAGGAGACTTGATGATTTATGCTATGGGTTGATATGGAATAAATTTGGCTAAGAAGAGAGTCGGGTGAGGTTCTTAATATATGATTGAGGAGCTTGGCTTTCAACTAAGGAGGAAATGTAGGAATTTATGTTTCAGTCATAACAAACCATCCATTCGCTGGCTGCCTTCCCTCCAAAAGTTTTAGAGATGGAAGAGTTCTAAACCAAATATAGAATCCACTTGAGTTGCATGGATCCAATGTTACAGAAAAGATTCACACTTTTAAGTGATTGATCCTAGCTCTGAAAAAGATGGCTTTTTGGTTCAGAAGGTAAGCACTTGGGGATTTAACCCTTAAGAGCCCTGGTCAACCAATAACTCTTGCACATCTTAAACAAGTGTTCAGTGACTCGAAGATAAATCAAAAATGCACACGCTGCATCCTTTCCTGCCCTCTCCCATAACCCTCAAATCAGGAAGGGAGGAAATTACAGCCAGGAGGCATCTCCCTTTGCCAGCCCAAATACCAGCAAGACAAGAGTCCACTGAAGACATCTGTGAAACACCAAATGCCATTTGTTTTCCCAGACTCTGGAGAAGAGATTACTTAAAATCACTCCAGGCGTGGAACAATAAGGATACAGCCAACAATTTGGTTATGCCCCAGCCATCCCTAAGGCATCCTTTACATCTAAGAAAATAGACGCGGACCCATAGTCGAGGGAGAGAGACAGAGGAAACTCCAGTTTCTGTCTTTGCCTGAGTATGTAGTCCTGTCTGTGTTCAGAGTTCATAAAGGTAAAAAGAAAAATGTCACCTTTGCACATTTATTGGGTAAATTGCAAGCAAATGCTCAACAAATTCAATCTACCAATTTGTAGCAGAGAGCCTAGATTTCTGCCATTTCTAAGGGTAAAGGGTTCCAATTAGCAAATCCCATAGTAATTCTTCCTGTGTTTGACACAAAGTGAATATGACAAGCAGAAAAAAAATACATCACTAATGTTTTCATTTAGGATGCTTTAGTTGATACACTTAAGAATTGCTTAATTCCCAGTCCCTCCCTCACCCCGTGACTCTGGTCATGAGCAACAGAGATAGCTGTTTGGGCATGAGAATACATATCTGTACTGTCCATTATAGATGATAGACTTAAAACTACTCTGAGCTGAGAATCACTGGCAATGTACCAGATGATTATAATAAGATTCATAAGAACCTAAGAAATAGGCATATCAAACAGAAGTTGGATGGGCCTGGTGGCTCATGCCTGTGGTACTAGTGCCTTGATAGGCTGAGGTGTGAGGATCACTTGAGGCCATGAATTGAAGACCAGCCTAGGCAACATAGTGAGACTCCACCCTACAAAAAAAAATGTACAGTTAGCTGGTGTGGTGCCACATGCCTGTAGTCCTAGCTACTTGGAAGGCTGAGGCGGGAGGATTGCTTGAGCCCTGGAGTTCAAGGCTATAGTAAGCTATGATCCCACCACTACACTCTAGTCTGAAAAATAGAGCAAAACCTCACATCAAAGAAAGAAAAAAAATGTTGCTTCTCAAACTTGTCATCTTGAGAAAGAACTTATTTTTTGGATTGCTTTCAGAGAATGTTTACATACCACACTTGAAATGCAGCCTTGTCACATCATAGTGACATTGCCTGCTTGATTGTTTTCAAAGAGCATCCTGACAGGATGAATATTAATTGCATTGGTAACAATCTACCAAATGTGCTATAGGCTCTAAGGCAATCCCCAGAGAAAATTCTACAGCTGTGTTGAACAATGGTCTCATTAAAACTTGTATGACCCCATTCTCAAGGTAAATATTTTGAAGAAGGCAACATTTACTTGACAACAGAGCTCCAGTGTATTTCTTTAAAAATCAGACACTTGACTTTATTTATTTATTTATTTTGAGACAGAGTCTCACTATGATGCCCTAGGTGGAGTGCTGCAGCATCACAGCTCACAGCAACCTCAAACTCTTGGGCTTAAGCGATTCTCTTGCCTCAGCCTCCCAAGTAGCTGTGGATACAGGCACCCGCCACATGCCTAGATATTTTTGTTTGTTGTTGTTGTTTAGCAGGCCCAGGCTGGGTTTGAATTTGCCAGTCCCAATGCATGTGGCCGGTGCCCTAACCCTGAGCTACGGATGCTGACTAAACTTATAGGATCACTGAGCTGGGGCACAATGTGGTTCAATGTACAGAGTTGGGGTAAAGCTTTAAATGGGCAGTTACTGCCTGTTTAGAAGAGACCTTTAACTTGAAATGCTGCCACTATCTCCACCCTTTCTAAGGGTCTTCTAGAAGAGGAGAAGAAAGTTATTTGGGCATCACGTGTGTCACATCCATTGGCGATGTAACAAATTATCTAAGACACTGGAAGATGTCTGTTGATTTGGCGGTCAACACCCATTGGTGTGCTAGGGTCCTGGAAGCTTGGTCAGGACTAAGGTGGGGAGTATGGTGTACAGTTGCTGATGCAGCGTATGTCTGGAAATAGTACCAAGGATGGTGGAGGTGGCAGGGAGGCTCCCCAAAAAGGCCTGTGGGGCATCAAAGATAATATTTCTTGTTGCAAAGTATTTATTTTGGTTAATTCCATAATGTTGCCTCAGGAGGGCCAACAATCACACAGATTTATATTTTTAAAATTTCTTTCTGGAACAGCTCTGCAGGTTAGAGATTTAAGATTTTCTTTATCTGCAAAGGATTTAAAGTACTATTTAGATTATGTAAAGAGGGCTCAACATTAGGAGGAATATTGCTTCTGAGAATCTCCCAAAGCTATTCAAGTGGTCATTGACTTTCCAAGTCCTCCCTGTGTGTTCCATATCCTAGGGTACGAGAGAATGGGCTTCAAGGTTGTCCATGAGAATCCTGGCTCTGTTATTTATTATCTGTGTGACCCTTGGAAAGGCACTGAACCTTTCTATGCCTCAATTCTCTTACCTGTAACATGGTATTTCCCTCATTTAGGAGAAATGAGATGCTGCAAATAAGGGAGGCAGAAGTCAGGCCCGATGCAGGGTAAGTGTTCAGCACATTCTAACTTGTTGCCACCTCGTTGTTTATCATTTCCATTTTATGGTCAGAAGTCTGAGCCCAGGGAGAGTAAATTATTATGTATTTATCATACAGTTGGACAGTGGAAGAATTAGGGATAGTTCTCTTTTATTTCCCTGATAACGTTTATGTTAGAGTTTGGGACTCACTGTAGTGCCTCTGCTATATAACAGTAGTGCTTGTTTAAAATAGCATCTTGGTTATTTATGGCTCTTTCCATGATACTCATAATAACAATCAACTTACTTTAGACCAGTGGTTCTCAACCTCTGGGTCGTGACCCACAGGAACTGTATGAAAGGGTCCCGGCATTAGGAAGGTTGAGAACCACTGCTCTAGACTCTAGTCTGAGAATTATCTCGTTTCATTCTCGACATAACCCTAAGAGATATTATTATTACTCCCTCCCCTAGGTGAAGAAATGGGTGTAGTGAAGTTCAGTAAGTTGCTTGCGGTTACACAGCTAGGACTGCCAATGTAAGAATTTAACCTACATTCATCCAAATCAAAATGCCTACATATAGAATTAGAAAGTAGTTCTACGATTTGTTTTTAAATGATCCCAAAATTGCCTGTGTTTAAAAAAGGAATTTTGTAAAATATATACATGACTCTACTCCATAATCCACAATTAAGGAAAAAAAAAAAAAACACTTCTTAAATGGGTAAGAGCTGAAAGCTTTCCTTGTGCACAGACTGTGAACACTCTCTGAGTCTCGTTTCCTCCTGGTCCACATGCAGGCAAAGGTTAGGTTGGATATGGCTATGGTGTTTGCAGCATTCCCTCTGGGCAGCAGCCATGAAAACTGCTCTAGGAATGCTCTGGAATTAGGCTCTGCATCAACAGCTCAAGGTCCGCCAACAGTATGCCCTCACATACTGTTTCTTCTTTTTTTGAGTCAGAGTCTGCTCTTTCATCCAGGCTAGAGTGTTATGGTCTCAGCCTAGCTCACAGAACCTCAAACATCTGGGCTCTAAAAATCCTCCTGCCTCATCCTCCAGCTAGGACTATAGATGCTTGCCACGACACCCTGTTGATTTTTCTATTTTTAGTAGGACCAGGTCTCTCTTTGCCTATGCTGGTCTTGAACTCCTGACCTTAAGCTATCCTCCTGTCTCGGCCTCCCAGAGTGCTAGGATTACAGGTGTGAGCCATTGTGCTGGGCCTGACATACTGTTTTGATGGGTAACGTGCTGTCTTTGTGCTTGGACAGATAGATAACGGAGACTTGTCATATTAACAGGCACAAAGCAATATTCAAACTTCCTTACTGCCAGGAAGAGTTGCATCTTTCAAGTTCTCTGGAGATTGGGGCATACTCACCAGTATGTGATTGGGGGGCACAGAGCTTTCTCTCTACATTGCTCATATTTGGGGCATAATAAACTAGTTTTATGTTAACTAAAGGATGTAAGGTAACCACAGATCTTTTTCCTCTGCAGTCATGACGAAGTCATCTTTTAACTCTAGACTCAGGCATTGTTTCCTCGAAGCCTTCCCTGCTTTTCCCTGGCTGTGGGAGATACTTAACCCCTGTGCTCTCATATCACTACTCTTTCCACCTGGTATTAAGATGATCGCTTTTAAAGCCTGTTTCTCATTCTAGACTGTGCTTGCAGACAGGGATCAGATCTTAATATGTAGGGCTGATACTCAGCTCACATTTTGATGGAGGTATGGTGTTGATTGGTCATTTAATACTCTTAACATCACCTCTGGTCTTATTCTAATACTCAGTGTTAACACAACATCTTGCACGTGGAAGTTTTTCAGAAAGTGCACATTGCCTTGAAGATGGGGCATACCTGAGTCCAACTGACAACTGGATATACCACTGAAGGGATAAGTACAAGGCAATATTCTTAAGAAGCAAGAACCTTTGATCACTAGAAAGCCTAAGGATAACAATGTTCTGCAAGGACACACCAGCTCTGGCCCCAAAATGCCACAAATGGACCAGAGTTTATGAAGTCTTCATATGAATCTGTCAAGATCATCACTGTTTTTGGTCTTGATCCTGTCCCAACATAAACATAATGGTAATCCAAGCACGCTGACCAAGCTAAGTGGTACTCTGTTTAGAGTAGCACAGCCTTACCTGTCTGTGTTGTTGGGAGACTTGATACCCTAGTCCTGTGATGGGCTGATTCTGCATCTGCTGAAGCAGGATCTTTTGCTGAAGAGGCAACGGTGACCTCACCAGAGGCTGGCTCGACATAGGTTGGGTAGGCTGAGACGGCGGTGGCTGTGGCTGTGACTGCTGTTGTTGAGCTGAAATCGAACTCTGCTGCTGTTGCTGCTGCTGAGCTGAAATTGAGCTCTGCTGCTGCTGCTGCTGCTGCTGGGTGTAGTGGAGGAGAGAAGGCTTGTTCTGGGAAGGTAAAACTGAAGGCATCTGCTGGCTGGCTTGCTCTGAGTTAAAGTGGAACAAAGGCTTGGTGTTGCCATGACAAGGCTCCACGGCCGGGTGCGGGTTGTTAATAAAACTTCGACTGAGGTCCTGAGGCTTTGGCTGCATGAGCCCGTCTAGGTGCCCACCCTGGGCTGAGGGGCTGGCCTTGTACATGTAGCTGGATACTGCTTTTGGCTGGCCGCTGCTGCCAGCTACCCCAGGCATGGGTGAGCTCTGCGAGCTGAATGGCTGCTGACCAAAAGAAGGGCTGGGGATTTTCTCTGGCCCAAAGGGACCTGGGGAGGGTCCCGCAGTAGAGGGCAGGGCTGACCAGTTGGCGGACTGGTGCTGCTGCTGCAGCCGGGCATGCTGCTGACGGTTGGCAGCTATCTGTTTGAGCTGCTGGGCGTGGGAGACTTCCTGCCAGCTGGGCAGGGCCCGGCTAGCTCCTGAGGCTGTCTGAGGCTGAGCCTGGCTCTGAGGGACTGAAGGGATGGGGGACGATGTGGAAAGGGCTGAGTTGGCCATGGAGAACGCGGGGCCAGCTGACGGCGGCCTCAGCTGCGGAGAGCCTGCAGGGCCCTGAGTCAGGCCTGGCGAGTACTCACTCTTGATCACTATCTTCTCCATGGGCAAGGAGGGCCTGGGTGTGCTCCTCTGGCCTTGCTGGCCCAAGTCCATGCTGAATGGGCCGTCCTGCTTGATGGTGGCGTTGATCATGTCCTCCAGCTCAAGGTCACTCATGGGAGGCACAGATATGTTGGTCAGCTCATTGAACAGTTCCTGCAGCTCAGGGTCCATCAGCTGCTCTCCAGAGTCATCTCCGTACCTATTAGTAAAAATACTCTCCTGGGTTGCTTGGCCGTCCATGTGCTTACTGCAGGACAGAGTCTCTCCTGGCTCTTTCTTCACCTCCTTTAAGCCCATGTTAAACATACCATTGCCAGGAGAATGTGTGTGGGGGGGCAGAGTGTTGGTCTTTCTCAGGGGTGCTTGGCTCATAGGCAAGGTCCCTGATATAAGCTGACTTTGTCCATTATTGACTTGGAGGCCACCTGGTCCTGCAGAGAGGTTCTCCCCGACGCGGATTCTTTTGATATCAAGGAACGAGCTGTCGATGAAGCCATTGGGCCTCTTGCTATTGGCAGGAGACAGGCTAACTACCTGCTTTCTTTTCAAGGAACCCTGGAGCTGAAAGAGGAGAATAAAAAAAGAAAAACACAATGCATTAAGTTGGTTATGCTTCTAGTTAAATGTCACACTTTGGTTCCTCTGTTTACACACAAGATGAAGTAAAAAAAAAAAGCACAAATGAAGCACAGTCTAGACTATAATGAAACTCTCAGTAGGCCAATAAGAACAAAATAAAAGGTTTCTAGAGGAACAGATGAATTAGTTTAGAAACCACACTAGTTCCCATGATTGGTACATAGGTCAATAATAAAAAGGAGTCAAAATATCACAAGGTGTTATTCATAACACTTAGACCAATCACTGAAAATCACTACAGCGTTGCTGTTTTCTGAAGCAGGCCCAAATTTTCCACACACATGCACAACTCCACACACCTGCAGATGATCCCAGTGCACACACCTTGGCCAAGTTAGGAAACACTGGCAAGTCTAAGGCTGGGACAGAAATTCTAGTGTCTTTCATAGGTTCAATCCCACCATCATTATTTTGCTCAACATAAGTAGTTAGAATAGTTCTCAGGCCTGAGAAGATACTCCACCTACTGCTCACCTATTTATCTTCCTGTAATTCCACCTATAATTCCACTGCTTCACATTCAGGCCCATGTGGTGACATTGTGTGGATGTGCGCACAGAAGCCATGAGATTATCCTTGACCAAATCAGACCCTGTATGCACAGGTTTTACTGGGGATTCATTACTTTTATTGCCTGTCCTCAAATCTGGTAACTAAACCAAGGTGTTGACACATGGTGTTGTACAGGGTTAAGAGCCCAGGCCCTGGGAGCAGACTAAGCCAAACTCAGATTCCAATTCTGTGCTCTATGTGACCTTGGTAAACTAGCTCATCTGAGTCTTAGTTTCCTAACCCAGAAGTTGGGGACAACAAGGCTTAAATCCTGGGAAGAAATGAGATAGTGCATGTAAAAGTTTAGAAAGTGCTTGCTGTAGTAACAACTCAATAAACAGTATATAAAAAAAGTATGTGTTACTCCATTCTGAAAGGGGAGTGTGTCTACATAAACAACATGTTTGTACTTCATGAGTGCTAAAGTACTTCATTCAGTAACTCAGCAATCACATTGTACTTCATGAACCCTAAAATTTATAAAGAAAGGCTTAACGGCTATACAGCCACACCAATAAATTAATAAGAAACATGAAAAACCTGTTGTTGATCACAGGTCCTTGTTGATTTGTCTGTTGAGTGAGATACTATATGTATCAAAGTGTGGCTTTTTCAGTGGTGTTGACTCACTCAAATTATTTAATGTTTGCTCAGGATAATTATAAAATACCTGAGGCAGAAAGATACTTCCCAGATAGAAAGTTCTCCTTTCTTCTCTTTCCCCTTATTGAGACATCCTCAGCCTTCTAAAGATTTCTAGGTAGCCTAATTAAGAAAAGGAAATGAACATAACTGAGTTATATGTCAAGTACTTTAAATATGGTTATTTTATTTCCCTTAATCTTCACAACAACCCTATTAGACAGGCAAGATCACCCTTATTTTATAGGTAAGGAAACCAAGGCTCACAGAAGCTAAGTAACTTGCTCAGGGTCACATAGCTGGTGAATAGTAGAACCAGGCTTTGATGCAGGGTCTGTGTTGCTTAAAAGCTGTGTCATTTCCACTCTTTTATGCTAGAATTAGCTTGTTTAAGGGTAGGGTCTACCTAGCACAAAGGTGCAGAGAGCAGTGAGCATACAGACATCTAGATCTCAGGTGAAGATAAGGAACCTGGGAATGGCTCTGAAGTAACACAGGACCCAGTGTGAACCCTTGCGTGTCGACAGCCGTTCCACTCGTCTGCTTTTTTGCCCACTCACAGATAGATAGTTATGGTGGATGGTCCATATAACAGGTTACAACCTTCTTCCAACGCTGGTTGGCAATCAGAGAAAGCAGCCTGACCTAAGCCGCTCTATCAGTCCTTCTCTTCCATGGGAATTCTGGATTTGGAAACCTGAGGCAAGGCTCTCTTTGGATGGCTGTATAGAACTTGTGAGTGGTTATTTCATTATGTCAAGCAGAGCCATAGAGGAAGTAAGTCTGAAGAAAGAAAGAATGAAGCAGAGAGGAGAGACACATGTGTGATGGCATCTGGGAGTCTGCTTCCAATCGCAGGTCAGCTCTGCCCTTCTTGTTTTCTTTAACACACTATGGAATCTTATAATTAATTTCCCTTTTGCTTAAGCTACTATGAGTTGGGCTTCTGTTACTTTCAACCAAGTGTTCTAACAAAGTCCCCCGAGACCTCACTTTCAGTGGTGAGCAATTTGTCGCACGTGGTAGGGCACACCTTCTACCTGGGTATTAAGCTTCTCCAACTCCCATTTCTGCTGTCTCTGCATAATTCTCTGTCTCCTACTCTTGTGTACTCACTGGTGCAGACATCATCATCATCACTGTCAGCCATCAGCACATTCGGCAGAGACTCAGAGTTGCCACTGTCTGCGCTCACAGGTCAGGAAGAGCCCAGAGCAGAGACACAGCCATGTTGCTTCTGATTTATTTCAGCAAAAGATTCCTTTGCAACTAGCAAAGAACACACAAAGGAGTGGGTTCTTTTTCCAGGTCTGGGTTATCACCTTTGATTCATTTCCCACAGCGTTGAAAAAACCTGTTCTGCCAGATTCCCCCATTGCCGTGGCCACGCCCTGGGCAGGCAACTGCACACTCTGAGAAACAGCACTAACACTGTCTTTAAGGCAGCAGGAAAAAGAATTAGCGATCGTTGCAGTGCAGTTGTAACAATGACAGCAACACAACTCACTCACCGAGGGCCTGTGTGGGCACCACTCGAAGGACTTTGTGTGGAAGTCTCTTCTAATTCTCACATCAACTCTAGGAATCTTTATAACTCTAGAAGGTTAATAATACTTTTCTCTCCTCCATTTTTCAGATGAGCAAACAGGGTTTAGAAACAGAGTGACTTTTCAAGGTCACACATACTACTAGCAGCAAAGTCAGGCAGCAAACCAGCGTGCCCTCTCAGAGCCTGCTCTTTGCAGCACACGGTGCCCTGGCCCTGATGGAGGGGAGTGGGGCCACACCAAGTCCTCAGGCTGCTCTCTGCAGCACACGGCAGCACATGGCGCCCTGGCCCTGACAGAGGGGAGTGGGGCCATACCACGTCCTCAGGAAGCCTGAGACACAGTGCTCATTCTGCTGGCTTTGCTACTTTAGGAAAGATATCCCACTTCTCTGGATCAGAGTGCCCCCCTATATAAATGAGATTATTTCTGAGACCACTTTTCAGCCTGAACCCAGTAAACAACCAGTCCCGAGGGAGTGAGGTTTGTGTCTTAGCACTGTGTGTGGTGTGTCCACAGGCATGGCGGGAGGGACGCCTTGAGATGGGAGGGATGGCTTGAGATGGGGAATAGACAAGTGATGTATGATTCCATCAGGATAAAGGAAATCTCATTAGAAGGCCACACAGTGTGATCCTTCCCCAAGAAAATTTTGGGGATAGGCTGCACCTTGCTTTTCAGAAGCTTCTAATCACAGTCACATCACCAAGGTCCCTGAATGTCCACATATGGTAGGCACTAAGCTACAGCACAGTGCAATCTAAGTGGTCCTCCAAGTTCATTCTCTGCTTTGAAATGCTGTCTTTGCTGGACTAAAATTCTTCCACCTGATACGTGGTTTTGAATTATGGTATAGAATTTCTCAAGATGCAAATGCACTGGAAACAGCAGAAGAGGAAGACAGTCATTATTACCCCAGTGAGAAAGAGTTTAACAGAAAATTCAACTTACCAGGACAGGAAAAAAGCCAAAAGGGAACAAGACTGGATCATGTGATGGATGGGGAATGAGGACGGGGGTTTAGATGGAAAGAGGCCTAGGGGAGTTGGCAGTTCCACACGGTGGACCTTTTGGTTTCTGTGAGGTGGGTGGGGGAGAGGTACAAGGGCAACATATGTTCTGAGGGGCAGAAAGGACAGCGATTTCCAGAGAGCATTTAATAACCCTGAAAAGGCAGGGGGAAGGCGCCACAAAAATCTCTCACCTGGGGCTGGCTTCCCCATGAGGCACAGCAGACACAGTGCCCAGGGCCTACAGTAGTCTTAGTGATCCACAAAAATGTATTATTTTAAAACAGAAGGGAAAAAACAGCTTTTAGAGTAAATGTTTTAATAAATGATATTTATTTATTTTCATGCCAACATAGTTATAAAACATAATTTTGAATATTTTTTCAAAGAAGAAGAGGCACTCAAGACAACAGGGCTTGAGGCCCAGGGATGGTCTCGCTTGTTTAACCCTTTCTCACAGCTCTTGGAAACATGTATGTTTATGCTCATTTTGTAAGTGAAGAAATTGAGGCTGCAGATGTCAAGATTACACAGTCAGCACAGGGAGGCAGGACCCCAGCACAGGTCTGTCTGGTTCCAACGTCCTAATTCTGAATCGCTCACCACACAGCTCCCTTCCTTTCCAGCCTTCACCTTGGCACATGCTGACACTGAGCTGGACACTGTGGACCGAGACAGCCCAGACAGAAGGCTGACAGAAGGAAGGCCCATCCATGCACAGGGCAGGGTGAGGGCATCTGGGACGCAGAGGGGTGGCAGGGAGAGCAGAGTGACGTCATTGGTGGGGGTTGATGGTGAAAGTCTAGAGCATCACCCCCAAGACTCCAGTATAGGAAAGGGAAGAGACAAAGGCTCATTCCGCCAGTCTGAAAGATTTACTAAGCACTCAGAGAGTTCTGAACCACAGCCTATCAAATCATCCCTGGCATGAAGGGAAATGTGCAGATATTAAGCTAGAGGCAGGTATAAAGGCTCCCACTCAGGGCTACGTGTCAATATTACAGTTTTCCTATTACCTAGATGGACTGATAGACCTGCACCCCAAACTTATGTTTCATAATATGTGAGACTGTGCATTTAATGACCCCCTTTCACTAGCCATCTGAGGCAGGGCTTCTTTTGGGAATGATTCCAACCCAGCAAGTGCAGTCTGGTTTGCATATGACACAGGAATCAATGTACTTCCTTTTGCTGAGATCCAGCAAACTGTTTCTTTCCACTCTCATCTTTGTTCTCATTCTTCCATTTGAACACATCGATGCTATTTGAGGCCTGCTCAGGGCAGTGTCCAGACATAGTGGTCTGCCTGCCCCCCAAGGGCTGGGGCTAGAGGTACTGAGAATGGCCAGGAAAAAAAGATAATCCAGCATATGGCAGAATTGTGCTGGGGTCCCTCAGTAAACTCCTTTTTAAACAGCTAAGCTTTACTCTTCCAGAGGACTTGAAACATAAACTTTCTGGAGGGATTGGAAAACACCATTATTGCACAATCCTCTGGTTTCTGTTTCTTCCCCTGCCCCCATCCCTTTCCACAAAATAAATGCATTCTTTGTCTCCTGTGCTGCCCTAGAAACAGGGACTGTGCCACACAAAGGTAACAATTCAGTCCATAGGTCACTTTTTTCCCCCCAAGTAGATTTCTGTCTTTCTCAACCAGGCATAAACACAAGAACTAAATTTGCCACTGCCTAGATACCCAAGGGGAAATCTTGGTTCCATCATGTGTGAACTTTCCTCAGGTCATTTCTCTCACACCTGATGGGAGAGAGAGCGCTGGAGAGAGATAACATTTGAAAGAGATCAACTCAGAAGGTAACACGTGACTCTTGGTTTGATTCTTGAAGCAAAAAAATGTGGGATCCTGAAAGAGTAAATTCTAATTCACCATAGTACTTGGAGGTGACAGTAATTCCTCCCTGGCTTTCTAGCCCCTAAACAAATGAGAAGGAGTTTTCATACTTTTGCTGAAGACATTAGAAAGACTTGATGTCTTACCTGGCCCTCTAAGTCCTGAGGTCCCCTGTGTCCACAGAGTTGTCAGTGTTTGCCCAACCAGATTTTAAGCTCCCTGAGGGTGGAAACTGCCATAGATGTCTCTGAATCAGTTTCAGAACACACCGCAATGCAGTCCGTACCATTGGCATTCAAGTAATAGTGTGTCTCTGAATCACTTTCAGGACACACCACGATGCGGGCCATACTATAATGTTTAAATAATAGTGTATTTGTTGACCTCATTATTGGAAATACTCAACAATGGTAAGAAGGCAGTTGTGGCTAATTCATAAGCAATTAAGGGGTTCCAGTAGAGTTTTGCTTAAGTGATCATTTTCTTCTAAAAAGAAAAAGATCATTTTCTTTTTTTTTTTTTTTAAAGATCATTTTCGGGCAGTGCCTGTGGCTCAAGGAGTAGAGCTCCAGCCCCATATACTGGAGGTGGTGGGTTCAGACCCAGCCCCAGCCCCAGGCAAAAACTGCAAAAAAAAAAAAATAATAATCAAATAAAATAAAAAATAAAAGATCATTTTCTTCTAAAGTCAAGGGAATATGAAGCCCTGAGAACTGGAATCATGAAGAAAGTTTATCAACATCTCTGTGAACTCAAAATGAAGGAGTGTGTGAAGTTTTGTGATGGACTCAAAGTCGTGCTGATGGGATACCAAGGCTGGGACACAATTCTAAGCCCCATCCTGACTCTATGTCCCACCTGGGTGACCACCCCAGAGCTGCAGTGGAGCCAGGACACATTTCCTGTATGAATGTCAGTCACTTGCGTGTTCCCTCCTTTTGTTTGTTGTTTTAGGAGATTTTTGTTTTGGGTAGAAGGGGTCAGGAAAAGGCATGTTAAATATCAAAATTTTGTCCTATAACTTTATTCCATAAGGTTTGGACTCTGAGAAATGTGACTGTGTTAGTCAACAATGAAGCTATTATTTATGAAGCCCAAGATAAGATTTTATGTAGAAGCCAGAGTGCTGCAAATTCAGGATCTACGTAGAGAAAGCCAGTCAGTATTGTCCCTCTAAAGATACTAAAAGCTCGCCCATATTCAAAATATCTTTGATGTTTTCCCTTCTTCCCCCTTTTTTAGTTTTCGTGGCAGGCTTGTAGCACAGTAACTGAAAGACTTGGAACTTGCCTCAGAAACACACACTCCATTACGGGGCAAAGAAAACGCATTTCATGACAGCATTTTCTCAGTTTGGACACTTCCATCACTTCCCCTCGAAGAATGTTCCAAGTTTATGATCAACCAACAAAACATTCATTGAGGAGAGGGGAAGAGCGCCAGCGCCACTCTACCCTGTGAGGGTGGCATCCTGTTTTATATAGGTGAACAGAAGCCTGAGGGATCTAGAAAGAGCGTGTGACTCAGTGCTAATAAACCGGGGTTCCAGACGGTGTTCTCTTCACATTTACTGTATAGCCTATGCCAGTCACTTGCCTGTGTGACCAGGAAAAGAACACCTACATCTCAGGGTTTAATGGGCATTAGCAAGATGCGTGGGAAGCACCAGCGGCATTCTGAGCTCAGGCAAAGCTCCATCTCTGGCAGCTCCTTTTTAGTAAGAGACACAGAACTTGAACCTAAGCTTGTCTGACACTTCCACTGTCATCCTGGCTGTCCTCTGTGCCAGGCATGTGCTAGAAAAATAAAAAAGGAAGACACCAAAACCGGCTCTCTGCCCCCATCTGTAAAACTGAATTTGTTCATTTGTTCATTAACAGGTATTTATTTATCACACCAAAGCACTGACTATGTATTCCATAAGGACGTCTATAAAGATGTATCAGAGCAGTAATTTTCAACCAGTGTGCCGTGTAAGAGAATCTTAGGTGAGCCATGAAAAATTTTAAAGATCATTAATTAAATTATTTTTGAAAGAAGTTCGAAACACAGTAAGCATATTATTTTTTTACTTTTTTTTTTGATTAGCGTAAGTGTGCCACAGAAGTTTAACTGTAAGTTCAAGTGTGCCGTGAGATTAAAAAGGTTGAAAAACACTGTATTAGACCGTTGTTGCAAAGACCAAGTGGTTAAAGCACAAAAAGACCCTAAAACATTGCTCTAACAATAATAAAAAAAAAGAAGAAGGATGGCTTGGCGTTTGTAGCACAGTGGTTATGGCGCCAGCCACATGCACTGAGGCTGGCGGATTCAAGCCCTGCCTGGGCCAGCTAAACAACAATGACAACTGCAAAAAAAGAAATACCCGGGCATTGTGGTGGGCGCCTATAGTCCCAGCTACTTGGGAAGCTGAAGCAAGAGAATCTGCTTAAGCCCAAGAGTTTGAGGTTGCTGTGAGCTATGGTGTTGCAGCACTCTACCTAGGGAGACATAGTGAGTCTCTGTCTCAAAAAAAAAAAAAGGAATTGATCAGTCTTTCTGGAAACAAAGAAAAAAGTAGTGACACAATGAGATCATTACTCTGTGGAGATGGCCCAGTTATGGGGGGTAACTGCCATGGAAGGTCAGGAAAGGAACCCCACTCCTTATAATGAAGCACCCCTCAGGTATCCAAATGATCGTGATCTTTCACAATATTATGATATTCTGAAGCATAAATGATACTTGTTCAACAACAGGGAATGTTTAAATTTAAAAAATCAAGGCAGAATTTTTTTTCCCACAGGGTCTACTGTCACAGGCAGCGTCATTCTGGATCCATCTGGGGTAACCAGTGTGGTTATCCTGCTGACTCTTCTTTAGCCATCCTGACTAGTTGCTGCAATTGTTGTAAGGCAAGGATCTGCAGGAGCCATGCAGATATGGACTCTCTGTATTTAATAGAGAAATGAACATAATATTCTATTACAGCCTGAAAACCCCAACAGTTCTGCATGAAATACTTTAACCATTACTCATTTTTTGCCCAAAATATATCCAAGTGAATCCAAAGTAAATGCTATGTCTAAAATGTTGGCAATTCTCATGAAATTTCTAAACGTCCTCCTCAGTAGAATGCACAACACATTAAGTGTCATTAATCAAATGGCTTCTCTCTCCCCCTTTGCTTGAAGGGCCCTGTCAGCAAAGTCCTCCTACCTTCCCTCATATTCTTTCTCCCTGCTTTCATGATTTTAGCACTTTCTGTCTTATATTGTTCTTGGTAACTGATTCAGGTCTGTGAGTTTTTAACTTCAGTATATTTACAAAAGTCAGTGGCACAGATGGTGCCCTGTGCTTCTCATCTTCTCCCACAAGCCCAGTCCAGCTCTGCCCAGGGAGGGACTCCATGGCGGCCTGATGATTGGACTTATTAGGTATTCAGTGGTCTGGGAACATCAGATGAGTCAGTTTATGGGGCATCTGTGTTTCTCTGCCACTGACCATGAACCATGCCCCCTTTATGAGTCATAGGGCTAATTCTTAGAAACTCTTTGTCCAGTGTACAGCTGCTGGGAATTGGGGCACAGCTAAGAGGTGTTGGAGAGGTAGAGAAAGCATGGATATTCCAAGTGGCTGCCATTCTTTTCTCGTGGTGTTAGGAATTAAACTCATTCTAAAATGTTGGCCAATTTGAACATCAGCTAAACTCATCTGTCAGGGATAGAGCATTAACACCATTCCAGGGCTGGCTATTAATTGTTTTGAGGTTTGAACACAGCTGTCAAACAACTCTTGTCTTTTCATAAAATAATATAAAACACAGCTACACCTAATTTCACAGAAGCATTTCTCCCTTCATCTTCAATGGCTAACTAAACTTAGACAGGTGTTCAAGGCTCCATCTTTCCCCATCTCTTTCTCTCTTCATTTCCTTTCAGGCCCCCTCTGCTTAAGCACAGTGAGATCCCACTAAGAATCCCCTAACCATGTTCTGAGGATCTGACCCTACCACTTGCCTCTCTCTGCCCCAGCGTGTTCCCCATGGTGCAATAAAAAGGATCTCCTTCTCAGCCAAAGCTCCAGCTACACTTCTTATTGTTTTATTAATTCTAAGAACATAAAAGACCATTTCCGTTTCAGATATTTTGCACATACTGTTCCCTCTAACTGGAACATACTCTGCCTCCTCTCACTCTCCCTGGTTTCCTCATAGTCAACTCCTTCTTTTCCTTAAGTCTCAAGTTAACATGACCCTACCAGAGATTTTCTATGACCAAGTCTAAGGTATATTTTCATTGTTGCTTTTCATCTTACTCTCTTAACTGTTTCCTTTATAGTACTTAGTAGAATTTCCAATCATTTTTATTAATGAATTTCCAATTTTTAAGTCTTTTCCCTCTGTTATAAAATAAGCTAGAGGGAGGGAAGCTTGAGCCACATTTGTTGATCACATTGTCTCATCCTTAATATAAGCCAAAGAAATACAAGATCAAAAAGATTGTTTAAAACAAATAAGAATGTCTAGAAGAAAAGACTCTGAGATGGGTAAGTACTTTCTGGTGGTGAGATGATACAGGAATTTTTTTTCCTACTTTGCTCATATGTCTGTGTTTTCTAATCTTTCTGCATTGAACATATGTTATCTACATAGTGATTAATAATATTGAAATAAGCAAGTTACTCAATACACCTGTGCTTGCTTATCCCATTTCTCTGAGAATCTGGCCCCACATTTTCTAGCAGAGGAGACCTGATCTGGAATCTCCCATTTCCCCCAGCCCCAGCAGACTAGATCAAGATTTGACTCAATCTTAACATTTGAAATGCTCTTCCAGCATTTCCTCAATCCAGAATTGAAACAAGACCTTTTCAGGAATATTCATGGGCATTTGAAATGAAAGATATGGAAAGTTTTGAAGTCATTCTCAGCCACGGGCAGTGACAGAGGGAGGAAGCAGTTCTACAGAGAAAGGAGAGAAGCCAGAATGAGAAACTAGATTGAAAGATGGAGAAAGAAAGAGGAGAAGAGGAGGGAAAAGGGAAGAAGAGAGAGAGAAACTCCTAATGCTTTCCAATTCCTGGAAAACTTGATTAGATGTCCTACAATTTAGATAACCTCATAACCTTCCACTTGCAATAATAAATCTGCCCCACTTACAACCTACTTTTTTGCTTGGGATACTTTAAGAGGGCTTCTGTTACTTGCAACTAACAATTTCCAACTAAAACAAAGATGCAATAAAGCTAATAATTATATTCAAAATAAAGTTTTCCTAAGATCGATGCACATCTTTCTTGATTAAAATTGAAAAAGACTGTAGCAAGTCTAAATGAACACATTTATTTTGGTTTCTCTTTCAACTTTCCACATGTGGTTATGAACCCAGCTCTTCCACAGCCTTTATGAAAGAAGAATGCTATGAATGAAGAATGAGAGCTGCTGTTCCATGATAGCAGAATTCTAACAGGGTTTCTATTGTCTTCAATATTTCTGCATGCATACCCAGGGGAGATCCAGAGATTACATCTCCACAAATTCTCCCCTTAATGCACAAGAACATTCTGAAAATAAAACTTCCATCTGAATCGTGTTTAGACAACCCAGGACTGCAATACCTTTACAGTTTGGATGCAATCACCTGGAGACAGTTGGGATGAGCAGACCTTTTAAGAGGTCCCTGCAATTTCAGGCTCCTCTTTAACTCCATTACAAAAGAACGTTAAGCAGCATTTAGAAGGGAGTTTGGCAAAGCACCTGAAAGCACCAAACAGCTTCTTTGATGTTCTTGGCATTGATGTCATCATTCTTTTGAAACTTTTGAAGAAATATTTTTCTTATGGCGACTGTATCTAGGTTCAATATAAAGTGTTGATGAGTGTTTTCTCCCATCTCACATTAGTCTGAGTAGCTATGACGCTTACACAGACAATCTATTAGAGAGGAACTCTGCATTCACTCCAGTCTATGTTTATTTTCACATCAAAGACACATCTCATGGGGGCATTGCCTAGCTAGCTCTATGAAACATGAAGAAGCTTACAAAGATATTTGGTTATAATTGAAAAAAACAGACTGAAACCTACACTTGAGGCAATTTAAGACTTTTCATGCCCTGAAATGAGAATTTTTAATGGCTGAGAGAGAATTCCTTTGCTTTCCAAAAGGTCTGAATGCAGACTTTTTCAATCAGGCATTAAAATCCCACTATTTGCCTTTTATGGAAAATGCATCTTGATTATTTAAATGATGTTAAATGGGGGACAATAAAGCCCCAGTTCAACTATTCTTTGAAGCAATCTCCTGTAGCAGTACAATGCCTTCACTTTGATCTAACTTGCTCAGCCCAGTAATTACATGACTGTGATGAATTCTCCACCTGACAGATTCTAATTCTTCATGTGTGGCCATATTCTTTGAAGAGGAAAAAAAAATCTGCACTTATGTTAGAAAATAAAACCTTTAACTGGTCAAAACTCAATAAGTGATAATTCTCTCTGTCAAAGCAGTAAGCTCGGAAGACAGCCCTTCTCCATATGTTGAGAAACACTATTGCCCAGAACGTGCTTATGGTTTTCACAAAGCCAGCTTTAAACAAGAATATGTTACAGTTCCTTCCTATCAATCAGTGTGATAAGGAATCAAGATTCATCAGCTTAAAAAAAAAAAAAGAAAGCAGAGTTTACCTTAACTTTGGGTGTCTGGGGAAGAGGGTGTGAGATAGACACTTGAGCTCGTTCTGCACCACTCATTAAAGAAAATAGTTTACAGTGTTGCTTGAGTCTGCTTAAAATATTAAAAGCACAGTCTTAAGAAGCTCTTAATCCTCACAAATATTGCTGCTGTTTATTTCATTTGCTTTTTAAGACAGTGTAGGACAGATTTAAACTGAGAAAGCTCACCAACTGCATCCTTGAAATTGCTTTTAATCCAAGATGTCAGCAGGACTGATGAAATGGGGACTTCAGCCCCACCCCAAAGCCTACCCTGCTTCACTGTGCCTGCTCCACCACTGATATCCTGCGTCCACGAGTGAGATATTTAGAGGATGAAATGCCTCCTTAGCTATGATAACTTCTCTGCATTTGTCATGTCTCTGTACACACCACGGCCACTCAAAGAGTCTTTCTCTTTGACCAGAGTATTTTCTCCACTGGCTTTAAATCCCAGCTCAGAACTCGCTCCTAACTGTGATCACTACTCTATTATTTTATGCCCTGGGCAGCCACTCTATCCATGATTTGTTTTCCTTTTGTATTAAATGTTTTTGGCCTTATAACTGCTATTTTTCGTTGTTTTTTTTTTAGTCCCCGTGGCAAGTTTATAAACACCGTCTTGTGTCTTCTAGTGTTTTTTAAGACAGTGTATTGTAGTTATGAGCCCAAGCTTTAACAGTAGAGACCTGGATTCCTATCGCCCTCTGGGAGATAGGAATCTCTGGGCAGAGACGAGAGAGGTCTTAAGGTTTAGTGGATCACCAAAGGCCAGTGATTTAATCATAGCTACGCAATGAAGCCTCCACAAAAACCCAAAAGAAAACGGTCCGGGGAGCTTCCGGATGGCTGACATTTGGAGGTTCCCAGAGGGCGGTCCTCCAGAGAGGGCGGCGCTCCGGGGAGAGGGCGGCGCTGGAGAGACGGTGGCGCTGCGGAGGGGGCGGTGCTGCGGAGGGGGGAGGTGCTGCGGAGGGGGCGGCGCTCCGGAGAGAGGGCGGCGCTGCAGAGACGGTGGCGCGGCGGAGGGGGCGGTGCTGCGGAGGGGGGAGGTGCTGCGGAGGGGGCGGCGCTCCGGAGAGAGGGCGGCGCTGCGGAGGGGGAGGTGCTGCGGAGGGGGCGGCGCTCCGGAGAGAGGGCGGCGCTCCGGAGAGGGCACAGTGGCTTCACACTTAATTCCTACCTGCCTCGCCCTGTGAACCTCTTCCACCTGGCTGTTCGTCCTTATCTTTCGTAATGTTCTTTATAATAAACTGGTAACTGTAAATGTTTCCCTGAGTTCTGTGAGCTACTTTAGCAAATTAATCAAACTTGAGGAGGGGCCAGTGGGAATCAGAATTTATCGCCAGCTGGCCAGAAAAGCACAGTTCATAACCTAGATTTGTGACTGCCCTTTGAAGTGAGAGGCAATCTTGTGGAACTGAGCCCTCAGCCTGTTGATTCCAGTACTATCTCTATGTAGAAAGTGTCACACTGGGTGGTTCCTGTGGCTCAGTGAGTAGGGCGCTGGCCCCACATCTGAGGGTGGTGGGTTCAAACCCGGCCCTGGACCCCAAGAGCCAGAGGTTGCTGTGAGCTGTGACGCCATAGCACTCTACAGAGAGCGATAAAGTGAGACTGTCTCTTAAAAAAAAAAGATCAAAATTAAATTCATAAATTGGATTTAATTTTGACCAAAGTAAATTACTTAAATGTTAATTCAACTTGTTAATATGTTGTTTAGGACATTGCATCCTCATTTATAAGTGACATATGTTTGTAATTCCCTCTTTATAATAATATATTTTCTCCAATTTTAATATCAGGTGTAGCCAGATCAAGCAGAATGATTTTGAAGTATTTCTTCTTTTTCTATTGTCTATAAGATTTGGCATGATCTATTTTTTGAAATTTTCTTTTGCTTTTATTTATAAATATTGTCTATTTTTTGAGACTTTAAAAAAAATAAGAAATTAACTGATGACTCCATACTGAATCTCAGAGTCAAAGCATTGTATAATAGACATACTTTTATTTGACAATGTGAATGTTACTTTCTTTGTATTATTATTATTATTATTGCTTAATATTTCTATGTAGCAATTGTCTGATTCCTTTTCTGAATGTATTTATGTTCATTTGTTCTTTACGAGGTTTTTGTTTCCAGTCCTTATTTTAAACATTGTTATTGTTATTAGAATTTAAACCTTTTTAATTTTGTGAAGGCAAAAACATGGAAACCTAATAAACACATGTATATGTAAAAATAAAAAAATTAGAAAGTTAAAAGAAAAAAAAGAAAGAAAGTGTTATCACTGACTTAAATTACTGGACACCCAGTTGATGTCCACTAAAATATTGTGTGTTTGGTGTGTGGGTAAAAGCCCCCACACATTTGGTGTCAAAAGTATCCTGTGGTGAGTGAGAGTAGGAAAAACACTGGTTTTCCCTATATTTGATAGTAAGCTATTATTTTTATTTAGTCTTCTGGGTCTTCCATAAAAGTTGGATGACTTCATTATGTATCATGAAAGAAGGGAGGAAACAGCATTTATTGAGTGACTACTCAATGTGGGGCACTCTCCAAATAGCATCTCTGACCCCTGCTTGCCGACTTAGCTAGCAAGGTGACCTTGGATAAGTCACGTAAGTGCTGCACCTCAATTTTCTCATCTGTAAAATATACATACTAATTACGATAAGCTGGTGCAAGGACTAAGTGAATACATGTGGAGTGCTTAAAAAAGTCTCTGCCACATAGAAAGTGTGCAATAACACCAGCTATTACTATTATTAAATCCTTACAACACCCTCGAGAGGTAGATATAAGGAACTGCATTTTATAAATGAGAAAAATGAGGCTGCAAAATTTAAACAACTTGACAAAGGTTGTCCAAATAGTCATTAAACCAAATTTTCCTGATTGTAAATCCATGCTTTTTATGAAGTGTATTCACTGGAGGAGTCTTTCATGTCATGCTAAAGGGCTCTTTCAGGGAAGCCTTGTAGTCACTGGGATACAGAGAACTGGACACACGAGGCTGAGTGCAGGTGGGTAAGGAATGAGGCAAGTTGCAGAAGATCTCTCTGCTTTAGATAGCACACAGAGGCACTTGAGCTTCACTATGAAGACCACCGGGAGATGCCGATGAACTTCAAGTAGGGAAATGACATCGTCTATAATGTGTTTTAGAAAAATAACTCTAACAAACCAAGTATTTGTGAGTGGATTGGAGACAGTTAGCATACAGTGAGCAAGAGCCAGACCGAGCTCAGGTGGAGGCAGTGGGAATGGAGACGACCGGAAAGAACTTAGGAACCAGAAGTAGAATGACATTTATAATTAATTCCACGTGGGAAGTGTGACGGAGAGAAAGGACTTGGGGCCAAATTCAGATTTCTGTCTTAGAGACTCGGTACATGATGGAGTCATTTTCTGAGAAAAGTAATGTAGGGAGAAGAGCATATCTCATGATGGGTGGGTGGTGACAAGAAGACATGCGTTTAAGGTTGGGTATGCTGAATATAAGATGTTTGTGGGCCCATGTGTGGTGACATCCCCTTGCTAGCTAGATTTTTGGGTTTATGAAATCTAAAGTGACATCCCCTTGCTAGCTAGATTTTCAGGTCAGAAGAGAGCTTTGGGCCGTCTGTATAGATTGGGCAGGATGCACATAAGCATTTAGTTAAAGGAGTGTGTGTGGTTGTAAGTGTCCAGGTAGAGAGCAAGGAGTGAGAAGAGAAAGGGATGAGAATCGAACTCTAGGAACATCCAGGTTTAAGGAGCGAGGAGGGGAGGTATGAAGTGGAGAAGGGAAGTGGAGAAGGGAAGGTATGAAGTGGAGAAGGGAAGATGATGAAGGCATGAAGAGGGTTTCAAGGTGGAAGTGAGCAACTTGTCAAGCGCCACAGAGGACATTGGCAACAAGGCACCTGACTTTTGATGGTGGCTGGGGACAGGTGCCAGAGTGCAATGTGTTGGTGAGAGGATGAGTGATCACACAAGGAAAACAAGGTGGCTATCTTATTCTTCCTAAAAACCTGACTGGAGAAAGGAGAGAAAGGACAGCAGCTGGAGGGAGTTGCGGGGTGGAAGACTGCCTTATCATTTCCAGATCCTTCGCAACAGCTAGAACAATTCTTTGTATTTTGTAGGTACACAGTTAAACTTTTGGACAGAGGATTCTGTCCTCTTGCCTGATTTCTTCTTTTTATCTCATTCATTTTCTTCTATGTTTTACTCCTCTATACAAGAAAGGATGCAGAGAGGCTGTAATTCCCTGTTCAAATACTGGATAGAAGGTGTAGAGTTTCTTCTGGGGTAGATAAATAGGTTATATGTAGTAGGAATTTTTGTATGGTTCTGAAGCAGAAAAAATAGAAGGGGGAACCAGACCACCAGAAGCACAGATATCAACACAGGTATCGTAGAGAAAGTTTCACGTTGCATCCAGGCATTCTTTTGGTCGGGTTTTATTTCCAAATAAGGGTATATGACAAACTCCTGTTTAGAGAGCAAAAATCTACCCTAGGGGAGACTTAGAAAAGAGATTGATGGTATTGAGAGGCTTCGATGAAAATTCCAGTAGCGTATATTCTCAGGACATCTAAGGATACTAAAAGCCTATTTAAAATAGTATCCTAGTTTATCTCGATAACCAAAGATATTTCGAAGCATGAGATTGGGTCTAATCGCTTGTTAAATTAAGGTCACATATGGGAATTGCTTTTCAGGCTCCCAAATAGGAAGGATCTAATGAAGTTTGATCTTTGGATGACTATCATCATGTGTTATCAAGCCTATCATTTTCCCCATCAAAGAAAATATAGCCAGAAGTCAGAAAATACAGGGGTGGGGAGGGAGGGGGAGTGGGAAGGAGAGAACAATCCAGTAACCCTTGATCTGTCTATGCATCAATTCAAACCCTTCCCCATTATCTGTGTTCACCTAGCAAGCACACAGAATTGTATTCCTTGCTTTGGCTTCTCTCAGCACTTTAAAACTTTCAATATCATTAAGTAACACTCTTTTTTCCTCTATGATATCTAGTGTCACGGGTACCTTTTTCTTCCTCTTTATTACTTTTGGCAGTTAAGAGAGATTTTTTTTTTTTCTCTCCCATTGACCTGTACCTATTCCCAGCAAACTCATTGCTTTATGACAAGCGCCAACACGGCCATACGCAGATGCAATTCATCTCTGCACACAGCTGCTCTGTGTGCATGTGCGTGGGTGTCAGTGTTCTTCTTTCCCATTGTTTGACTTCTTTTAACTCTACTCAGATCTCTGTAATCACAGTTTGGAATTCACCTGAATTTCCCTGCTGTGAGAGCTCAAAAAGCTGACATAAAGTTGCTAAGGCCATAGTTCTGAAAAGGAAATAGCACATCTTTATTGGTGGAGCACATTCAAAGACCGAATGTGAGGTTTCTAAGTGAGACGCTGCATACACATAACCTGTAGGCTGCTTGCCAGTGACACTGTCCCACATGTTGGCCATCTCCTCCATAATTAAAGAAAGGCTTTGAAAAAGAATACAAGTGTTTGATTTTCACACTAAAACATTATTCAGGGAATTCAGAGCCCACAGCTTGCTATGCTCCATCCAAAGCATCGAAATTGTTCACACAAATCTTTTTATGAGGCTAAGGGAGACATCACCATTCCAGTTACATTCTGTAATAAGGAAAATAAGTTTTTTTCATTTCTTATGATTTCTTATGTGTCCATTCACAAGGTTGGTTTTCTTTTTTCCTTAAGAAAAAAGTTGTCATAGCAACAACCACCTATCACATGGCTCTTACTTGAGGACTTAAAAATGCTACTTCTTAAATAACCAGATCCCTGTGCACATGGAAGGCCAGAGAGAAACATCAGTATATCGAGATTGTCAAAGATGAACTAAGTGGTAAAAATAAACAATTTTTAAAAATGGAAACACAAACATCAGGGGATTCTTCCATTGGAGGTGGCCCTCTCTATGTAACACAGCTATTTCTCTACTACAAAGCCAGACGAGCAAGGACATCGTGATCAGAGTTGTCATGGCCTTGAAGGAGGTAAGACAGAGTGGGGCTTGGGCCATTCTCAAACAGAGCCTGAAGCTCTGGTTTCTGTTTAGAACTCCGCAGCTACGCTGTGTGGTTTGGGCATGGCCTGCAGTGGCGCAGTAGCCCTTCAAGTGCCCTTCAACCTGCCACTCACTCCACAGCCCCGAGTGAAGGCAGGGTTCAGTCCAAGGACCTGGGCACATCCTGACCCCTCTCCTGGGGAAGCAGCTGGACTAAAAAGCCCGAAACATTGAGTATGGTCTTTGGCTTACCTCAGATGCCACCTGAGTGTCTGTGTGCCTACAAGTTATGACGTGCCTACAGGATATGGGAAGCCAGCACAGAACCAAACAGAGGCCATTCTCACACACCTCCCTCCCCACTGATTCGGCCTAGGCAGCCAGGGACGCCTCTGACCTCTCACTCTGGCCCCAACTTTATTCTCGGTGATAAGTGTCTGATACTCATGTATCAGCTGTCCCTTCCTTCCATAAGAGAAGGATTCCTTTAGGAGAATGGCTGGCAATATGGTCCCAAGGCTTGACTGACTCATCGCTTTTTGTGACATGAGGAACATAGATGGCTTGATGGAAAGTGTTCTCTGAAAGAAACAGAAGTGGGGAGGTGAGAGAGAAAGTGTGACAGCCGTCGGGTCAGCTGCTGAGAAGAGGCACTGTGATTCCCCTCTGTGGGTTTGTGGGCTAAGCAGAGTTCTGCCCTGTGCACGATGGGCCCACTCTGCATTTGAGTCATGGGAAGTCAGACAGCAGTGGGCAAGGATGCAGAAATATGTTTGGCTTCATCTTTTATGAACAATTTGAATTCAGTTTGCATTTTGGAGTACAAAAACCAGCACAGTTTTTCTAGAAGATAAATGAGAAGGGGGAAGAAGAGGAAGAAAATAGAACACAATAGGAAAGTCTTCAAAAGAAAAAAAAAAAAAGCCCCAACACTTTGTGGTTTCTTTTTTCCCTTCATGACAAGCAAGGGATACTCGCATTTAATCATGTGGTTCAAAAGGAAGCATATTGTGCCAAAATTTATATGCGAATTTCACTGCCCTGAATTGTGTTATTTCAGACTGCTAGTTACTTTGAATCTGTATTTTCAAATTCTTTCTTGGAATATTTAATGCCCTTAGGCAGACATATTAACTCATTTTACATTGAGAATCTCATTACATCAAGTAAAAATCCTAAGCCTGATAAAAAGATTTACCCCCTCAATTTAACTTTTATTTTAGTCTCCCACCAGCTTCCCTGAAGTGGGTTTGCTGCCAAGCTATAATACTATTTTAAACTGAGTCATCCAGGCACATAGAACAGCCTTTACTCTGCTCCTAATTTTTCTCCATTTCTGTTGTTTGAAGAAAGAAAATGTGTTCTTCTATGGGTTTATGAAATGGTTATGAAGAATGGCAAAAAGAAGAAGTGGAGCTTAAATCTAGAATGTTCAGTCCCCACAGAACACAGACTCATCTTTCTCCTCATCTCTACAGCTCCCGGATGGGGCATGCAGGTGTACATTTTTAAGCCCTACAGAGGCCGTGAAACCACTGAAAGGTAGTTGTGTAAGTACACAATGCTTCATTTATTCATGGGGAGAGAGTATTTGGAGTGGTTTAGAGAAGGTGTGATTGCAAATACCTAGGAGAAAGATAAAAAATAAAACCTTTGATGAAGACTTGCTCTAGGAATTGACATACCATCTCCAGAGTTGGAGGATTTGAAAAATTTAGTAAGAGAATCATGCCTCCTGAGAGAAATCCAAACTATTCCTTGATAGCTCAGTCTTTGTCATGGGGCAACAGATATTCCAGACTGAGGTATGTACCAAGAATCTTGGTGAGGAAATAGCGTATAGGTACCAGGTTCTTAACTCCTATCATTCAGAGTCATCATTTGATTCTCATCTGCTCAGCTCTTGTTCCTGCTCCCTCCTAGTTTCCTCCCCACTGTGACTCCCAGTTTCAACTCAGCTCCAAGTATCTCTGCATTTACAAGTCTCACTCTCACTGTTCTGGCTTCTGTAACTTGTGGTCTCATACAGTCACACCCTCCCTATACTCTTACTGATTTTTATGGTTGGCTCTGCTGATGGGAAAGCCCAAAACATATTTGGGAATAAAGAAGTAGCATCTATAAAATTTCACCAGAGAGGGCTTCCACCACAAAAAGAAATAGTGAATGCTAAAAAGTTTTGACTGTCTCTCTCCCCAGAGTGGTGGTTACATGGCAGGTTTGAGGGACCTGCACAGGTGTCTTTGGCAGCAGAAGGACTGCTGGGCTACCATGGCAAGGATTAACTATACCTGGAATGTAAAACAGAGCTAGAAACTCTGATCCCAACAGGCCAAAAAGTACAGGAGTGGGAAGCAAAGAGGTTGGCCGGCTTGAACTAAAAACACGGTTGCCAGGATCTCTGGTGAGGCAGAGAGAGTGAATGTGAAGCATCATCAGAAATTCGGGTTGTCAGAGGTTTTCAATTAGGGAAGCCAGAGGCAGGTGGGGACCCACAGGCTCAGAGGTTGGCATAGGTCACAAGCAGAAATTTCATACAAATAGAGGGATGGTAAGTTTTTGAGGCCATATTAAATGTTTGATGGTGTGAGGCTGTAGGACCATGCATAGGGTTAAAAGTGCTAGGAACTAGGGAGAGACTAATAAGGACAAAACCCAAGAATCACTGCTGACCATGAGTTCTAAAAACAATGCTCACTAGACAAAGCATGCTGTCCCAACCCTAAGTCATATTTAGCAGTGATAAGAAAATGGCAAGACAGAAGTGCACTAAACAGAATGTCTTAAGAATTAAATCATGCAAAAAAGAGTTAAATCATTCAGTTAAAAAAACACTTGTTTTTTAACCTCAACTCTCTTTAAAGCTTGCCACTTTTCTGTTTTCTTATGCCTGCGATTGCAGTAAAAATCTGTGAGGATCATTGAAAGGGGCTGTGCCCTTGTCTCTCCTTGCACAGGGCTTCCTAGCGTTGGCCTCCCCAGGTCCCTCAGTTCAATACAAATGCACTGAGTAGGGGTTATTCATTTTGTGTTGAGCCACACCAACATAAGGTGGATTTTCATTTTTAACCCCACTCATCCCGCAAATAATCTTGGCGGAGAAATTAAAATAGTTCAATTGGCCAAGATATGGCTCCTCTGTTACCTCAGCACAGGCCTTTGACAGATATTGAGTACCTACCTGTCAGCTTCTGTCCTACACACATGAGATTTTGTGAAAAAGGAGACAACATAGTCTCTACCTCCAAGGAGTCACTGGGGTCTGATAGGAAAGACTAAAAATGGATGAATAAATATAAATTGTCAGGAAGTGATAAATGCTCTAAGAAATAGAAATCAGAGTGAAGTAAAAGAGGGTTCTGTGTTTTATATAGGATGGTAAAAAAAAGTTTGTCCTTTAGGCTTTGATATTGGAGCAGATGCCTGAATGAGAAAAAGCATTCTAAATCCCAGGATCTCAATTAGGGATGCTGAGAGTTGGGAGGGACCTGACCCCAAGACTTGGCGTCTATTTGGGCAATGTTTTTCATAGGTCCCTGTTCTGCTGGCTTCAATGAATCCAAAGAGCTAACTCAGCACAGCCATGAGAATCAGAGCCTAGGGTTCAGAGGGCTGCCTAAAGACTGGTAAACTTTCTTTTTCACCCTGGCAAGGGTGAGAGCAGGCAGCAAGGTACCCACTGGGATTCTCAGGGAGCAAGATAGCAGAGAGGCACCAAGCCCCTGTGAATAACATCTGCTTTCTCAGATGGAGGCAGGGCAGTGCTTTTTTGTCTCTCTTCCACTGCTGTGTGAATGATGCACTTCTCCTGACATTCTACATGCTCTCCGATCCTGGTAAGACCTGAACCACACACCAACATTTCCACTTCTCTTCTCACTGGGTGGATTCCTAAAGAAGGACTCAAGGTACTGTGCATTTCACCCTCTGGTGAGGATAGACCAGAGATGGGAAAGACACTTCTCAGACCTTTTAACCTGCCATGCAGAAGGGCCATGTTGTGACCCTGGGGTTCTGACACTACTCAGACCTTTTAATCCATAATGCAGAAGGGCCATATTGTGACATTTGGCCTTCCCTGTATTGTAGCAGGACCCAGAGGGAGACACCTGCAGGGGACTCAGAGGGAGGCAGATTGTTGGGGGACCCAGAGAGAGGCAGATTGTTGGGGGACCCAGAGGGAGACACTTGCAGGGGACCCAGAGGGAGGCAGCCTGCAGGGGGACTCAGAGGGAGGCAGCCTGCAGGGGACACAGAGGGAGGCAGCCCACAGGGGACACAGAGGGAGGCAGCCTGCAGGGGACACAGAGGGAGGCAGCCTGCAGGGGACCCAGAGGGAGACAGCCCGCAGGGGACTCAGAGGGAGGCAGATTGTTGGGGGACCCAGAGAGAGGCAGATTGTTGGGGGACCCAGAGGGAGACACCTGCAGGGGACCCAGAGGGAGGTAGCCTGCAGGGGACCCAGAGGGAGGCAGCCTGCAGGGGACCCAGAGGGAGGCAGCCTGCAGGGGACTCAGAGGGAGGCAGCCTGCAGGGGGACTCAGAGGGAGGCAGCCTGCAGGGGACCCAGAGGGAGGCAGCCTGCAGGGGGACCCAGAGGGAGGCAGCCTGCAGGGGGACTCAGAGGGAGGCAGCCTGCAGGGGACCCAGAGGGAGGCAGCCCGCAGGGGACCCAGAGGGAGGCAGCCCACAGGGGGACTCAGAGGGAGGCAGCCCACAGGGGGACTCAGAGGGAGGCAGCCCGCAGGGGACTCAGAGGGAGGCAGCCTGCAGGGGACCCAGAAGGAGACAGCCTGCAGGGGACCCAGAGGGAGGCAGCCTGCAGGGGACTCAGGGAGGGTCAGCCTCTAGTACAATGTGCCTTTTCTGTGTTCCCCTCTGGTCTGACAACATGGCAAGTAGGAGGTCCTGGCTTATGTGTGGAACTTAGAGACAGGTTTTATGTTCAACTGCTAAGCTCTTTGGTGTTCAGCCACTGGGACATATGGAGCTGAACTCTCAGAATCTCTGCAGGATTGGGAGGAAGAAGGTAGAAAAATAAAACAGGTTTCCAAAGTGCTTTTTTACTAAACGAATAATTTTTCTAGCTTGAATGTGTTCCCCCCAGTAGAATATGGTGCTGATTCATAAGTCTGGCAAGCACAGATCATTTCAATGATCATTTCATCAAGGGAATCACTCAATACATTGAGAACTTACTAAGTACAAGTGTTGTGGTGGCCATGAAGAGAAACACAGGGTAATAAGATATGGAGCACACAAATGGCAACAAAACAAAAACTATGTAGCATTAAAAAAAAAAAAAAAGAAGAAGACCAAAGGCAAAAAGGTCAGTATGCAGTTAATGGCAAGTGGAATTGACAGCTGTCAATTCAAGTACTTGAATGAACTGTATTGACCCCAGAAGGTTGAAGCCCCACCACTTTTTATGAGACTAAGTAGGGATAATTTAAGACAGATAAAATTTAGATAAGCAGAGATTTGAAGGAGGGCATTCTGAGGGAAGCGAATCTGGATCAAATGTAGGGAGAAGGGAAATTTTAAAAATATGAAATTGGATAAGGCATGGATGAGCACAAGACTAGCCTTGCAAACTTCCATGATTGAATTACCTCATAAAGCCCCATGGCCTGGGACAGGACCTGACACGCTGCAGAGGCACGCTCACCAAGCTCTTGTGCTGAGAGTCCTGAGGGGCCGCAGCAAGAATGAAATGTGCAAAGAAGCAATTGCAAACACGGACTCCATTGCTACCTCGACAAGGCCTTATCCTCCACTTAAACTAGAAGAGTCTTACAACAAAGATGGTCTAGACTCTTCAGCAAGCTCACCACACTCTTAAAGATTATATTTAACCAACAAGGAATAAACTCTGCAATCAAGGAAAAACAGGAGTTATAACAGAAGTCTGGAAAGGACCTAAAAAATAACTTGGTCTAGGACCCTGGCTTTTACCAGGTGACTCCAAACTATCCCGAATAGACTTGTAATTTTTTCTCAAGCATCAGAGCAAAGATTTCCACAACCATCCTCATTTTGGCAAGAAATAATTTTGATGGACAAGAACTGGTTGTTTGGTTTAATTCGACCAATATCTATTAAATCTACAATCGTAAGATACCAGGCTTTTGTCATGGCAGATGCAAAGTTGAGTTACATGACTGCGGTGTTTGGGAAATTCATCATCTAGTGGAGGAGACAAGCCTGAACACAAATCCCTGTAAACGAGGCAGTGATGAGGGCTCTCGGAAAGCATGCAAAGCTCTAAGCTTCTCCGGGCAGTAACTGTCTCCTCAACTTTAAATCCCCATGAACCTAGCACAATGACTGGCATATAGTGATTTCCCAGGTAGATGTTTGCTAGACTGAAGGAGACATGTAGAAGGCTAAAATAAAACAATATAAAGAGAAGAAAGTTGAGAACAATCTTCTGGGCCTGACTTAGGGCTTGAAGGCAGAGAAGAAACCTTGAGTGATAAAGTTATGCAAGAAAATGTCCTGCCTCTTGGTTGCTCTATAGCAAATATGGTTATGTCTGATGAACATCCTCAGTATAATATTTCTACATAATCAAACGCAACAAAAAGTTACTTCCTTGATTTCTTTCCTCCTAAACACAACCTCCTCTTGTCATCTTTCCCCTTAATATCTTTTTCCTATTGTTTCATTCATATTTTTGCTCTTTCTCTGAACCCTCCCACAGTTTCTCCATACTAAAAGAATTACAGAACTCTTTATACCTCTGATGACTCCTACAACTTGTAAAAACAACTTCATGCCCATTACTGTATTTGAGTCTCACAACGATGACCAGTGAGATGTGGAAACTCCCATTTAGAGGTGGTTTTGAGGTGGACCAGTGAAGTCATAGTGTCTTTGTTACTGTGGTAGAATAACGGCCCCAAAGATATTCTAATTCCCAGAAACTGTGAACACAGGCTTGTCCATGGCAAAACAGACTCTACAGGACTGATGTAGTTAAGGATCTTGAGATGAAGTATCTACCCTGGATTATCTAAGTCAGTGTTTTTCAACCTGTTTTATTTCAGGGCACAGTTAATCCTATAGTTAAACTTTTGTGGCACACTTAAATTACGTTGATTAAAAAAAAAGTAAAAGAAAGAATATACTCACTGTGCTTTGAACTTCTTTAGAAAATAATTAATGATCTTTAAATTTCTTGCAGCATACCTAAGATCCTCTCATAGCACACCAGTGTGCCGGTGCGTACCATCTGAAAATCACTGGTCTAGATGAACTCAAGGTAATCAGAAGTGTCCTAACGAGTGAGAGTGGGAGGCAGGAAAGTCATTGAGCTTTGAAGGGAGAAGAGAGCCCTGAGCCAAGAAAGGCTGGCAGCTTCAGGAAGCTGGACAGACCAGGGAACCAATTCTCACCCTAGACACTCCAGAAAAAGGCAACCCTGCTGACACATTTATTTTAGTCCACTGAGACTCGTTTCAGACTTCTGACCTCCAAAACCGTAATGTAACACATTTATGTTACTGTTAAGCTCCCAGAGGTCTTTCCCATCATCAGTGGGAAACTCACACAGGCAAGGTGTGAGGACTCACAGAGACCGTCTGCAGCCCGCAGGAGTCCGTGCTGGTCTGGAGCCCGGCTGTCTCCGTCTCCCACTTGGCTCTGTCTCTCTTGGAGCTGCCATATTCCTCTCAGTGCTCTCTTCTTCCCATACACCCTCTTGCTTATCACACTTCCTTGTTTGTTTCTTTCAGGTCACTTACAATTTGTAATGATTTTATTTATTTGAATATTAGTCGCCTTTCTCCTCCCATCAGAATTCAAGTTCCATCAGAGGATATAGGCCCTAGATTTGGATCCCTAATGCCTACAATAGTGCCTGGAAAACAGGAAGTTCTCAATACGTTGGAAGTGCTCAATCTGTTGGAACAGTCACACCCTCCAGTTATGCAAGCTGAATGCAACAGCCAGGTAAAGATAGTGGCCAATGTCCACAGCAGACTGGAAGGATGAGGACTAAATCTGTACATACCTGCTTCCTTGGAAGTTGAGAGAAAAACTGATTGGTGGCTGTGCTGCGGGCCCCAAACTGGAGCTCAGAGGAGTGGGAAGCCGAGGGTCTGAAATGCACGGAGGCCCTTCACTCCTTTACGCTCCCCATCAGTACGCTGCCATCTCCTAGCCCCTTAAGCACTTTGTTTTCATCCTGAATCTAATTGCTTTTGGATAATTATATCATTAACTATTTGTAATGAATAATAAAAAATAAATCACATTTGTGGAAGGCTGTGGAGAAAGATGCCTGGATAAGCAATTTTCTCTTCCATATCTTTGTCTCCCACCCCAACCTTCCGAAAGAGAGTTTCAGCTATGTGGGGACTAAGGATTGTATATTTAGGAGGGTCCCTGGGTGACAGTGATGATCAGGGAGGTGTGGAAACCACTGACCTAGTGAATGGGGACCTTCAGAGACAGAAGGAGACAGGGAGGAGTAGAGTCAAAGAAATCTCAAACATCCCTATGTTTGCATAGTTCTTGCCCCCCAAACTGCTCAAGGGACAGAGTCTTACTCTTAGTAAGTCTAGGGAAAGTGCTGTGTACTTGCAAGTGCTGAATGTACAGGGGGGAAATGATACACAAGGTTCTCTGGGAGGTAGCCAGAGTCATAAGTAATGAATGGGCACTAATCTGAAGGCAGCCAGATTCAGGAGGGAGCTGAGCCAGGTCATGGGCTCCTATCAGTAAGGGGAGAGCAGGACCAGCTTCTGCAGTGCTGTTTCAGATGTCCTGCGGCCTGGCACCAGCCCTGAAGAGAAGGCAAACCCTTTCTCTGGCACTGAGACAGCCTGACCTTCCAGAAGACTCCCACCTCCACTGAACATGGAAGGGAACCCTTGTGGTCTTATATCTTGGTCACAAATGGACAGACTTCCAGGGAGATGGACATGTTTCCATGGATACACAGATATTCAATACTTGCTCACCTATGAATTAAACTGCCTGCTCTGGGAGAGGCCACTAACACACTTAGACGTGGTCCCCTATCAATGGGAAGGAAAGACCTGGATTCATTCCATGTATGTTATCAGCCAATGGCAGAAAGCAGTTAACAGACCCATATTCTGGTGCAGTCGGTTAAACGCTCCACAGACGATCCCCAAAGGAGAGTCACACCACTTTGTTGGCTTTCCTTCAAATCTAAGTTTTAGCTTTTCAAAGTGCCCCTGTTATTTATAATGAACTCATCCAGTATTAACATATAATAGCTGTGAGCCCTGGGGTTAGTGCCTGCGGCCATCACCCTGGCCTTCACTTCATCACAGTGAGGCATCTTTTTGGCAACACAGAGAACTAAATGAAAGAAGACTGCAGTGGAAGGGACGGACACCAAAGCACCTTAACTATGCACTCCTTCTATATTCTTGTCTGCTGCGATTTCAACTGGCCTCTGGGTGCAGACTCCTGCCCGGGGCAATAGCACACAACAACCCATTTCCCTCAACCTGCAGATACAGCCCTGCCTTGGCCTCCTGACTTACAGATAATCTCCTTGATTTCCAAGACATAATTCCTTAATAAAAGGAAAGAAAACCCATGTGTTTTTTTCCTCCTAGGGTGATGCTCCAAACGCTTCTGTTGACCCCGCGAGTTGCAGAAAGTCTAAGTCTAGTAAGTGGCCGGTGGTCTTGGGTTCTGTGGGAGCAGCCATGGAGGAGGAAAGAAGACCAGCAGAGAAGAGTGTTGCGTAAGAAATGGAAGGAAGACAAGTGCAGACCTTTCAGGCTGGGTGTGTGTGTGTGTGAGAGAGAGAGAGTTTGTGGTTTTTTTCTAGAGGAAATATAAGCTGTTCAATCATATGAAATTCTACCTCTGAGGCTGCAGTAAACCACCACACCTGTAGGCTTTAATTTTTCACAGAGGACCCTATAAAATCCCAGGCAGCAAATCAGAATTCTGTGTGGTTTAGAGAGAATGCAACCACAGATTTCAGCCTAGAGGGAAAAGATCAATTATCCCATTCTTGACAAGCCTGGCCTCGTGCTCAGAAAGCCCCGGGTAAGTGAAATGTGAGCCACAGTCATGTCCAGGGCAGAGGATACGTAAGCTGCAAACCTGCATTATGCACAGTGAACGTGCTGGATGGTGCTGCTGTAGGAACAGCAGGTCTCAGACCACTGCCCTGTGGGCGTGATGAGCAAGAATTTCTGAGTGATGTCATCCCTTTTTAGAGACGAGCTTGCCAAATCCGTCCATTGAAAACCACTTGATGGTGCACAGGGTGGTGGAGGAAGATCAGAGGTCTCGTCTCTGTCTCTCTCATGATCTCTAGCGCTCCCACCTCCAGGAGGCATCCCCTCTCTCAGTTCCCACCCCCTCCACACCACTGACTGCAGTTGTCCAGAATCTAAGCAGCCCTCTAAAAACAAGAATCACTGGCTCTCTAAAGGACATCTCAGGCCTCATCTGGGGAGGTGTGTTGAGACTCGCCTGAGCTGCTCAGGGTTGAGGAGCTGTGTGGTTGGTCAGTGTCCTCAGCACCTCACCCCCCGTCTGGCACTCAGTCACAGCTCGGTTAGGCTCATTGAATAAAGAGGCTGCAATTTACCATTTGCCCCTGACATGATTAATGGTTCACAAGTATTTGGTTGTGTGGTCGCATACAGTGTCTCCACCTGTATGCTAGGGACCTCCTGCCCTGTAGAGGGATGATTAAATTCAGACATGAGGACATTTTTCGAGCCTTCTCTGTCCTATTGTGAGATTTGTAACAGTTACTCAGGGTACTCTCTGAAATCGCCAGGTGCCGAGAGTGGCAATAAGGGAAGCAGCGGCCACCACAGTCTTTATGGATGAGAGGGCACCTAAACTGAGGGGCAGTGTGGGGAGATTGGGGGCGGAGGGGGAGCACACGGTCACCCCAACAGTGCTGTGATTTAAGAATGACTCCTGCAATTCTATGGGCCCCTCATTCCCTCCCTATTCCTGCGAGGGTCTGCTTCTGCCATCATCTTCCCTCCCTCCTGCACACCGTGTTCCTTTGTGTCAGGCACTGCGCTAGGACTGGGAACACAGACATGAATAAGCCCTGTCTCTGCCCATGAGCACTCATGGCCAGGCTGGGAGGAGGGCATGTTAGCCAGACATGGGGTGCTTTGTGGTTTGACTCCAGGGGGTCTGGGAGGACAGCTACGGAAGGAGGACAGTGGAAAGAGATTCTGGCTTCATTATTTTCTTTCAGCAAGTCAACCCCAGGCTCCTTATCTGTAAAATGTCAATCACAATACCTGCTATACCTAATAAATACTGTTGCATTGTTTTAAATATTCACTGAGATAATCCACAGGAAAGCACATTGGGAAGGATTAAATTCTATAGAAATCAGGCCTCTTTTCCTCCTCCTCCCCATCATCATCACATTTTTGTCTACTTAAAGTCAAACATGTTTGTGTATGTGAGACAGAGAGGGAGAGAGACACACACATAAGTGCACACACTTAGTACAAGGGCATGAGAGAGGGAGGGAAAGAGGCTCATAGATCACAGAAAGACTAAGGAGGGGTCCCCGTGGAAGCAGGGGCCACACGCCAAACCTCCCACGATCTGTGACAAGCGGCTGCTTATGCAGTAAGCTCAGAGGCAACTTTCTCCAGATACTCTCATCCCTGGTCTCTCAGCTTCCCCGCGTCCTCCTGTGTTCCCCGCTGGTAAGAGTGGGTGCTGGCCACATCGACTGGTGTCTGTTCACACGAGCCCCATTTTATTATTTTATTATTGCCTCCAAATAAAGCGTTTCCTGCTTGAGGCCATTAAGCTACCACTTTGGAAGAAATGACATTACTGGCTTTTCCAAGGGGGTTAATGAATTGCCCTTGAATGACCTGAAAAATTCATTATTTATATAGACTCTTTGGGGGTGGAGGCAGGGAAGCAATTAAACAGAGAGGGGAAGAGACAGACAGACACAGACAGTTTGCGGTTATTCAAGCAGAAACCCTTCACCCTGTGCAGAGTCACCTTTAGGCTATGAGGTGCTCAGCCACGTTGTGAAGAGATGGGGCAAAAATGCTGCTACTCAGCGTCACATTTCAGCCTCCTAGGAGTTTCCAGGGGATGGTGCAGGAGAAGACCGAGGTGGCATCAGTAACACAATGGTTGCTGTGGCAGGAAGAAGGCCCCGACCCCAACTAGACCAACTGTCCACTTTCCAAAAGGGGGCCCTGACATCTGTGTCCACACGTCTGGGCTGCAGGTGGAAAGGGGAGCGGCAGGTGCTGTGGTGTGCATGCCGGGCTGACATCCGTATCATGAAATCCAAATGCATCGGTACTGTCTGCCTGCACTCTATTCTCCGTGGCATGAATAGCGCATGTTATTTATGACCTCCAGCAGCCCCTGACATGTTAGTAATGGTGAAGTGAAAGGCAATGAGTAAGGGTCCTCCAGCCAGAGGAGAATAAAGTAAGGCCCTTAATCACCTCCTCGTCCCTATACTTGTCATAATCTAGAAAGCTTTTTTTTTTTTTAATCAAAGCATTCCTTAAGGGAAGCTTACCTGCTGGGGCAGAGGCCCTTGGTTCTGGTTGTAACTGTGAGAGGGGGCAGGATGAGAGTGGGAAAGAGGGCCACAGTGGTCCTTTGCCTGCAGAAACTTCTGGATCACCAGCCCAGCAGGAACTCAGACTTCAGGGGTCCTTTCACGGGACACTAGGAGAAGGTTTTTCTTCTGATACAGTATTAATACTTTTGTGATATGCTGAGTCATGAGCTGTAACTATGCAGTGATCAGCTGTGGTGTGTCAGCTGCTACCCTGGGGGCTCTGAGGATGCTGGATGTTGTCACTGGCTGCCTGGAGCTCAGAGTCCAGTTGAAAAGGACATACAAACAGAGATGTAACATTTTGGGAGAGAAAATGATAGCAGTTAAAGGAATAGAAGAGATGTTATTTTAAACATTAAACATTAAAGAAGGCTTCAGGCTATAAGGACACTGTTCTTGCGTTGGACCTTGGAGACAGGAAGCACTTTGAAAGTGAAGAGGAAGACAGTCATTTCAGATTTGGCTGGAATGCAATGTAAACCCAACATTACATTCACTCAGCAAGTCTAGTTGAGCAGTTCTCATATGCTGGGCCCTGTGCTAGGCCCTCAGGATGGAGTGACGTTCGATGGTGCCCACGTTACGGAGAGTACAGTCTCACTGCAATGTAGATCAGACCAGGGACAATGCTACAATGGAGGCATAAACCAGATGTCCTAGAGTCCACAGAAGCCACCAGATTCTGACTAGTGGGATAAGGAAGACGTTCCCACGAGAGATATCATCCGAGCTGAGCCTGGAGCATTCCAACATGGGAGACAAGGTAAGACCAGGTAAGAGTGAAGAATGCGTTCAAGCAAAGTCACAAAGGAATGATGTGCTGGGCACATCTGAACGTCAGTGGGTGGGACGAGATTGGAGAGCGTGTGGTTCCTGTCCTCTGGGATGAGGCAGGCAAGGCACAGACCATGTCTCCAATGCCATGGGGACACTAGACTGTAGGCAGGGGCACTGCTGAGTGTTTCTGGGAGGATAGCTGAGCTCGATGACAGTGCGTGGGGGTATGGGCACAGGGAGCGATGGTGTGTACAAGAAGAAGGGTCAGACAGCACGGCCCAGGCAGTCATTTCACACTGTTCTTCTGGCCACCATTGAGCCCACAATCTGCTCATCTCTTGCTGACTCAGGGTTTCCATTTGCAAATTAGGGGAATCACACCCCACTGTTTCTTGAAAACTTTGGTAAAGTTCAGCTTGAAAGGCATGGAGTATCAATGTGCAAAATTACCTGAGCAGTTACACGTGGTTTCTCTCTCTGTGTGTTCAAAGCCTATGGGTGCTCTGCTGAACAGCGCACAGCGAGATCATGCCAGCAGCTGGCCAGTGTGTCAAGAACAGCTCTCCCTGCACGGTGCCCTTTCAATTATTGCTCAGTTACAAGAAAGTCTTCTCTCTGGATTCGACGTCCACTATTGTTAGATTACTTATTAAGAGCAGTGATAGGCTGAAGCTGTTTTCACTTTGGATTTGTATGACATGTTCATAACTGAAATGGAAAGTTGCCATAGTTACCTGTGTGTGCTGTTAAACAGAGCACAGTCTACGCTAACATCTTTCCATCAAGGTTACTAGACATTTTCAATTAATGCCAAATAATTTGCTGCCTAATGGAAATTAATGAAATTATTAAAAGAGTAGAAGAAACTGAAAATAAAGTTAACGTTGATATACTTCATATTTAAATATGTTTTGTGTCCAGCCATTTCTGTGGGGTTCTTACCAGCTGGAAATTCTGCAGTGTAACTAGACGTCTGGAGAGAAGTTTAGAGTAAAAACACATTTGGATTCTGGCATAGACTGCCGCCTGTGAATCCAGCCCTCTCATTAACAGCTTCTGTACAGCATTGTTCTTCCTCTAGGGACTATGAAAACTAACTAAACCTTTGTTCACCCTAAACTTCCTTTCTTGGTCAGCTGTTGCTGCTGACTTGCAGTCCTAGTGACCCTGTTTTTACCATTGGAAATGTTGGGAAGGAGAGGAGTTCAGGCTGCTTGCTTTGACAGCAGTAAGTTCAATAAGAAGAAAATAGACATCATTACATGAAATAGTCATTTAGTACTTTTCAAACAGTGATGTGCACACAGTCACCTGAGACCTTTTTAACCTGCAGGTTGTGATCCAGCAGGTGTGGGGGTGGTGCCTGAGTGTCTACGTCTAAAAAGCTCCCAGTGATAACAATGCTGCTAGCCCACAGACCCTATCTTGAGGACCAAGGCCCCATTCTGTTTCGTGATTTGGTTATTGGAATCATCTTTTACGTACATATTATCTTCGTGCTTGACACACACAAAATCTATCCCACCCACACAGGATTAGAGTTTGCTGACACTCAGATATTACTCAGCTTCCCATTCATCAGGCCCACATGGCATGGTGCTCCCAGGGCTGTCCAGTACCTTTTGTAGGACTGTTCTTTCAATTCCACACTAAATAAACATATAAATAACTTGGAAAAAAGTGAATAAGAAAATAGCTCAAATGTGGAGACTGTGAGATGTTTCATCCCAGAATAAAAGAGCCCTTGACTGATCTTTACTCTTTAACAATGAATAAAGCACCAATCAAACGTAGCTCAGGCAACTCAAGGCAAACTAGAATTTCACTTACAAGTGGCACTGACAAAAAGTGTATAGAGTACTTCTGAAGTCTCACATTGTTATTTACCTAAAACCTGAAGTCCCCTCGTTTGAAACAGGCTGAAATTTTACAATATAGTATATTTTTGAGGATAACCTATTGGGCATTTGTGTGCATGTGTGAGGGGTAATGTGCTATAATCGGCCAGATTAGCCATCTGCATGATGCTAATCCATTGAATAGATTTAAACTATTCAATGGATTTATCAACTGAATAGTTTAAATCTATTTATATTTATATTTAAGTCTATATAAATCATATCAAGGTTTACCAATCATCATATTTGGACAAAAGGTGTTAGGTTAGCCACTATATTAAAATTAGAGATTTACATTAACCTGTAATCTGTACTAATCTGTAAAATGGACCTGCCTATTAATAACCCAAACTGAACTGCTCAGATTCCCACTTATTCTTTTTCAAAAGAACATTCTTAAAATAAGTAAAGAACAGGTCTCTTCTTTATAGAGGACTGTTTATCAAACTTTAGAGTGCAAGAAAAAATCACCTGGAGTGTTTTTTAAAACACAGATTACTGGGCCCCAGCCTCAGAGTTTCTAATTCAGTAGGTCTGGCTGGGTCTAAGAATCTGTACTTCTAACAAGTTTGCAGGTGATGCAGCTGCTTCTGGTTCAGGGGCCACACCTTGAGAACCACCATTCTAGATTGTTAGTCCACATCCTTGTTTGCGTATTAGAGTCATCTCGGTAGGAGAATGTTTGAAAATCCCAGTGCCTATGTTGCAATCCAGACAAATCAAGATCTCTATGGTGGGACCCAACTACTGGTAATTTTTAAAGATTCCTCAGGTGGCTCCAATGTTTAACCAAGGCTAAGAACTCTTAGGTGTAATGGAAAAGTTTCCTTCTTTGGCTGAGTACAAAACCATTACTTCAATACTATAATGATCCTGAGAGCATTTGGGAACAAAATAACAGGCGGATAAAATCTCTCTCAACTATGGAGACACACGCTTGTGGAATATGTCAGCTACATCGCCTAACTTATCTTCCCAGTGGTTACTGTGCCTGTTGGGGCTGGGCACCTGAAACTCCAAATAAGAAGCTGACTGCAAGCTCTCTCATGCAGGACTTCTCCTGCAGAAGGCTGAACCAGGGCTCCATCACTAAGTCTGCTTCTTTCAAATGGACTTCCAAAAGAATGCCGTTTTTCTAGTGAAATCCTAACATGGTTCAGAAACCCAAGAAGGATATTTGATACTTCTTTCTCCTTTCTTACTCGACAGCTTTCTCTACCTCCTGTCTCATCACAATCTTCCAGTTGGCAAGAAGTTAGAGAGGGATAAGTAAGAAGACTCCAAAACTCTCTGAGCTTGCCAAGCTATGATACGTACCATGGCTTGCTGTTTTAATCTTGCAGAAAGGATCCAATCCAGGGACATGAAAGATGAAGTAAAATCTACAAGTTGGATTTTAGTTGCATTTAAGAACGATTTACTATAGTTAGAACATCTGCCATCCCTGCACTCAAGGGTTGAGATTTCTCTACAACGGAAAAAATTAAGATTCCTAAATTCTAGGTAGACAGCTTCTCTATTTTCTACAAATGGCCCTTCAGTTTTTACCTTAACTACCTGGAGGGAAATAGTAGACCTGCTCAAACTATTTGTTCTTGCTTTTTGTGTCAGAGTCTGTCTCTGCTGCCAAGGCTAGAGTGCTGTGGCATCATCCATCATAACTCGCAGCAATCTCAAACTCTTGGGTTCAAGAGATTCTCTTGCCTCAGACACCCAAGTAGCTGGGACGACAGGTGCCTACCATGACACCCAGCTTGTTTTTCTATTTTTAGTTGAGACAGGGTCTTGCTTTTGCTAAAGCTGGTCTCAAACCCATGATTTCAAGTGATCTGCCTGCCTCAGCCTCCCAAAGTGCTAGGATTACTACCTGCCCAAACTATTTCTTCTTATTTTTTTAAATTATTACCTTTTTTCTTTTGAAACATGGAACTAGAATACACTTCCTTTTTTTTTTTTTTGAGACAGAACCTCTAGCTGTTGCCCTGGGCATCATAGCTCACAGCAACCTCCAGCTCCTGGGCTCAAGCGATTCTCCTACCTCCACTTCCCAAGTAGCTAGGACTACAGGCATCTGCCACAATGCCTGGCTATTTTTTTTGGTTGCAGCCATCGTTGTTTGGCGGGCCCGGGCTGGAATTGAACCCGCCAGCTCAGGTGTATGGGGCTGGCGCTTTAGCTGCTTGAACCACAGGTGCTGAGCCAATAAGTTCTACTCATTGCTCTATACCAGTCATCTAAGAGCACTCAAGATAAGCCCAATCATTTTTTCGTGTTAGGAATAGTTATTAAATGCCCATCATACTAGGATAACATGAAGAACAAAGACGAAACAGACCTTTTAACTGGGGGTACAAAGACACAGACACGAATTCCATAACAGAGATAGAGATATACCGAAGTAGGAGTCATCAAAAGCGTGGAAAGGCTGAGAACCACTTCAAAATAAACAACATTTAAAAAAAGTTTTTTGGAGAATGGGTGAAATTTCACCAGGTTAGAGATAAAAAAAATAGCCTAGACATTCCTGGGAAAGAGAATAGCATTAATAAAGGCAAAGAATGATAAAATTCTTAATTCATCTAGGATATATAACAATTATAAACACAAATATATTGAAAGACAGAGCCTCAAAACACAAGAAGGAAAAAAAATCACAGAATTGAAAGGAGAAATAGACAGTCAACATCAACAGCTTGAGACTCCAATGCCTTGTGCTCAACAGTCGACAGAACAACTAGATATGAATGGAAAGCAGGGACAGAAGAACTGAGTAGCACTGCAAACCAAGCAGACCTAACCAATGTGCACAGAGCACACGGCCCCAATTGCGGGGTGTGACTCCCCCTAACCCCCCCCCCCGCGTTCACATAGAATACACGACCCCAACTTCAGGGTGTGTCCCCCGCCCCCTGGGTGCACACAGCCCCAACTGCAGGGTGTGCCTCCCCGCGTGCACACAAAGCATTCTCCAGGACACACTACACAGTCATGATTCTATGTATGTTTAATGTCCAGATTAGGCAATTTCACAGAAAAGAGGGCTATGGGAACTAATGTCACGAAGTTCCCTTACAACAGTGGTTCTCAACCCGTGGGTTGCAACCCACGTAAAGGGCCAAGGCATTAGGAAGGTTGAGAAGCACTGCTTTACAGGGTGATAAAAGTGTTCTGAAATTAGATAGTGATGATGGCTGCACACTGAAAAAAAAAATCCAGCAAATTGTACACTTTAAGGTCAAAGTTTTCTGGTGGGCAAGGACCACATTTATCCTGCAAATGTCTAGAGTGTACACTCCATGGGACACCCATGCACATATTTTGCTCCACCCATATGTACAGCTAGATCTCCAAAAAGGCAGCCTCTGTGTGGGGAATTAGGAAAAAAGTAAATGTACACAATGATGTCAGAAATCTGTAATAGTAAGTTACCCTTTCCTTCATATCTTCGAGAAATATTTATGGAGGACCTACCATGTGGTAGGCTTTCTGCAGGTTGGGAAAGAGTTGGCAGTGTACCAGACAGACACCAGCTTGCCAGGGTGAGTACTGTAGGCCTTAGATGTCAAGCACAAGCTAGAAAGTGCAGTTATTTTAGCACTTACAAAGCCACAACCTAATCATTTGATTTTACCCACCTTGAAGAAATAATATGTGAACAAGAACATAGTGGTCAGTGTGACAACAGCAGCAACAAAAAGCAGAGCTCAGAGAATAGGATCTGCTGATATATCTTTGCACTGTACACAGACAGCAGTGTCAGCCACTCTGCACCGAACAGGGACAGCGGTGTCAGCCACTCTGCACTACACACAGACAGCAGTGTAGCCACTTGCACCGTACACAGAGAGCCAGTGTAGCCACTTGTACAGTACACGGACGCGGTGTCAGCCACTCTGCAGCACACACGGACAGCGGTGTCAGCCACTCTGCAGCACACACAGACAGCAGTGTCAGCCACTCTGCACCATACACGGACAGTGGTATCAGCCACTCTGCAGCACACACAGACAGTGATATCAGCCACTCTGCAGCACACACAGACAGCGGTATCAGCCACTCTGCACCGTACACGGACAGCGGTGTCAGCCACTCTGCACCGTACACGGACAGTGGTATCAGCCACTCTGCAGCACACACAGACAGCGGTATCAGCCACTCTGCACCGTACACGGACAGCGGTGTCAGCCACTCTGCACCGTACACGGACAGTGGTATCAGACACTCTGCAGCACACACAGACAGCGGTGTCAGCCACTCTGCACCATACACGGACAGCGGTGTCAGCCACTCTGCAGCACACACAGACAGCGGTGTCAGCCACTCTGTAAACCTAAGCCCATGGGGCAGATGGGCATGGCATGGTCTTAGCTTTCTGACAACAACATGACAGTGTTTCTACAAAATACCATGGCTGTAAGTCCATATGGAACAAGTAACACACCTTGTGATTTGCCCACTTTACTTACAGGAGAGGATGGATTCATCAGCGTAGTTGGATGTTCTAGTCCAACATGTTACATTTCTCATTGTAAATGTCCAAACTGGCATTTTGGTTTATAAACTAGTCTCTTCTGAATCTGGTAGAAATCTTTCTATTTCTGAAAACCTGATAAAATTGATATTAAATCCTAGAAGACAATAACCATGCCCCAAATACTGCTACTGTTTGATGCTTGTGGACAAAATGTTAAGAGTTAAAATTGAAATATGATTACTTAAGTGTTGTATATCATTCAACAACATATAATGAATGCCTTCTGTATGCAAGATACTTTCCTAGGAGATAAGCAGATATAGGATACATAAAAGAAACAATCCTTAAGTGGGTTCTCCTGGATAAAGACATTTCTTGATGATGTTCATCTAAGTTATTTAAAGCATTTCACAGATATTAATTAAACTCTGTGAATATGATATTATATTAAGAATTTTAAATGAAAAAGATAAAGATACAAATTTATTTGATGTTTAATGAAATGTTCTTTATCAAATGGAAATACTTTGGATTTCAATATTGAACATATGAAAAAATTATAAGAGAACCATTAAAAGAAATGGTTCCATTAATATAAAATAAATATATTCCTATCTCAGTTTTCTAAAGGTCCATATTATGATTTCAATTTTTATTGAATGCCATCTGGGAAAAAGTAGTTAAATAAGTTTGCAAATTATTATCTCTTATTAGTCATTATTGTTATTTTCTTGTTGTTTTAAAGTTTCACAAACACCCAGATCTGCTATGTCTTAGCTATTTGTATGTCTCTACGCATTTGAGTGAGGGTCTATATGTAGTCATTTACACCTTGATTCCTTTCCCTATGAAAGATCTGTGTGAACATCCGGTTCACTCGGCAAAAGGTCAGTTTAAAATATGGAAAATATTAAAATATGGAATATGTAACGAATTTCATGATTCTACAGAACATATTCATACTTCAAATGAGGAATATGAGTATATAATAGAAACTTTTAAAGGCTGCTTATAATATCAGATAAGAATTGTTTATAATTAGATACTGCTGATAATTATACTTATTTGTTTAGTGCTTTATAGTCCCTGAAGCCTTTGTAATGGCTCTCTAAGATGTTTTCAGACTCCATTATTCTCTGGATATGATTTTATTCAGGATCATACAGCTATTAAGTGCTAGGACACAGGGCCCTTTTCCTTTCCTTTAAAACTCGTATTATAAACTAAATACAAACTCCTTTGTTTGTGTGTTTGCTTATTATTTTTCTTATCTACTAGGTTAGAAGTTCCAAGTGAGTAATAACCGAACCACATATGTCTTATTTCTGTATATAACCCGATGTCCTTGGCACATAATAAATTCTTGACACATATTCGTCAAAGGAATTAAGGCAAAACACCAACCGGCTCTGCCTCTGGTGTTTTCCTCCTTATGTAACACCAGTGAGTATGTCAAGACTCTGGAATTATTTATTTGCTTAGCAGATCATGCTTCTCACATATTTCCAACCAGTCAAACTCTTGTTCATATATTGAAATAAAAAATAAGCTAAAGAAGTTTTGCTGTACGTAAACTAATCTATAGTTCTTTCCCTCAAATGGTATTTGACACGTCCAACTACTTGATACACAGAAATCTTATAGTCATATTCCCTATTTTTACTAAACCACATTGTGGTAAAAATCAAATGGCATGTTCCAACTAATCCAGCCAGTACTACCTTTATTTCCTCCAGCTAAGAGGGGTAAATAGAAATGGTTACCATGGAAAGTCATAAATACCTCTGACTGCTATTTCCTCATTCGTCTCGCTATCATGTATATTAGAAGAGTAAACAGCAAGAGTTCCTTCTAAAGGCTGAGTTGCAGGCATGTGTAGGGCTTCAGATCCAAAGCTGCCCTATCACACTGGGTTGCTCAGCTGTAGCAGAGGTGGGCTGCCTGGAATGCCAGCACTTTGGGAGACCAAGGCAGGAGGACTGCTGAGTTCAAGGCCAGCCCGGACAATAGAGTGAGCCCCTGACTCTACCAAAAAATTAGAGTAAAAATAAATAAATTAATAAAAAGCAGGAAAGATAATAACAGTGGTCATTTATCGAGCCTCTACCCAATGCCAGATACTGTGCCAACATGCCATGTTTGACTGTGTCCTCCAAAGTTTACGTGTTGGAAACTTAATTCCTAATGCAAAGGGTTGAGAAGTGGGACCTTTAAAAAGTGATTAGGTCATGAGGGCTCTCCCTTCATAAATAGACTACTGTGGTCATGTTGGGGGTGGCTTGGTTATAGCGGGAGTGGGTACTTGATAAAAGAATGCGTTTTCCCACTCACGCCCCCACCCCCATGCGCTCTTGTTCCTCCACCTGTCACTGTGGGCCATGAAAGCCACCACAAGATGTCAGCCTACCGGACTTCTTCGTCTCCAGAAATGGAAGAAATAGATCTCTGTTCTTTAAAAATCTCCCAGTCTCAGGTTTCTGTAATAGCAACACAAAATGGACTGAGACAATACATTATTTAATTTCACCTTAAATTAAAGGTAGTGTAAGACCTAACTCAGGCCTGTGCGTCAGGTCTTACGCTACATTTCTACAGAGGAGGAAATTGATTCTTAAAGATGTTAATTTTCTTGTGTACACTCAACTAGAAGATGTCTGAAGTGAGGCTCTAAAGCAAGTTTGGGCTTTTTTTTTTTTTTAAACTGTGGTAATGATTTTATGGTATTTTTGTGTTAGAGACAGAAAGATAAACGAAAGTTAGAAAGATAACTGCAAGTTAGAATGATAACGGAATACTTACCTATAGTAAAGATCAGCTTTTCCTATTATTTGTGTAGCTTTATTTCCTAGGAAGTGGCATGTTCTTTTCTGAGTACCTGTGACACAGTAGGTACTTAAAGATTTTTGTTGAACGGAATTACTATGGAGTTAAACTTTGGTGACTAATCACATTAGGGGACAACCAACATGGCTCCCAGCAGACCTCCGCCAGATGCCTGTGAACTCACCGTTCACATGGGCAGCTAAACACGTCTAGGAATCAATGTTCTGACGAGAGTAAGAAGGAGTCCAACACTTACAGGTAGACATATTATTTGAAGAAATACAACTTATTTCTAAATAAAGATCTACATGGTAACTCATGATTTTCTAAATTTTCTTTCTTTTTCTTTTCTTTTTTTAACCGTCAGGTTTCTCCTCTTTCTTTTTTCCCTTTGCAGAATGAGCCACATACTTACTTCAATTTCCCACTTCCCTCTGACAGATGCAGTTGTGTATGTGTGTGTGTGTGTAATACATACACATACATAAACATGAGTTGAAGTCAATTTAGATAACAACTGACAAGAAATTAAATATTTAAAGATGTTGGTGATTATGTAGTTATCACAAATGTCTAGTTAGCATCCCATACTGGAAAGAAAACCCCACCATGATTATTTCAACTCGGCAGTCTTCCCACCCACCCCACCCCCAACTACAACTGCTACATATAATATTTACTTAGAGCCTTAATTCACTGTTGTTTATTTTTTTGCTTTCACATCCCAAGTTGGGGAAAATAGACCTTAGTGAGTTTCAAATGTTGCTGTTAGTAGCCTTTGTGTATCCTTTTGATACATGAAACCAAACTTGAATATACGGTGGCCACTGTTGTTTTTCTTTCGAGTGATGACACAGTTCATTTTCTCTTGAATAACAGAGGCATTTCAATATGCATGGAAGCCTGCTTTCTGCTTCATTTCCTGTAAATAACTTTACACTTACTTCAAAGCTGACCTTTCACTTAGATCAAAATCCATGTTACTAAAAACTTTCAGAGAAGAGAGCTAAATCAATAGGATGAACATTAAAATAATTGTATCTTGCTTTATTTTCCGTCCCCTGAACACCTTTGAGGATTTATAATTTCTGGGGATGCCCTAAGCAGCTTGAGTGAAGTAGCTGCCAAAAATCACATCTGACGAGTGCCCTGTTATTTTTTTCCACTGCTGTTTTTAAAAAGTGCCATCAGGGAAGTTTACAACAATTCCTTTTCAATGTTGTCAGTTTTCCCTGATTTCAGGCAGGCCTCTATACAGATCTCAAATACATGGCAAATTGTAAGTGAAAACCAGTTAAAAGGCAAGCAAATGTTTATACTTAATATCATAGAAATCAAGTAAAAAGGATAGACCACTAAATTGTAGAGTGAAATCAAGTTAGCCGTATCACCGGAAACTGAATGCAAATTACCTTGCACTTGGTTACAGAGAGAAATGAGGAGTTTTTAAAAATAGAAACCTCTGTTTTTGGCCTTTGTTTAAAATAGTGATTCCCAAGACTAAATTTCTCTCACCATCTTTTATACTCCTGGATCAAAAGAAGCAAATCTAACTGGTGTAGGACAATCTTTAGGCAAAACCTAATTCCTTTGTCTTCTCAGCAAAGACTCTGAATAAGAGTCTAAGTTTACTTTAGCTTGTGCATTTTAAGAAGTGGCCGACACATTTACTGGGAGCCAGAAAGAATTTCCTCACATGATCTAAGCTTTGGAATTCCTTTGTTTCTTGCCTCTCAGATGGAAGAAGAATAACAAGTATTGTATTGTCCACAAACTCACGGACCACTCAGTCTCCATTTTAATACACTACGTATCCACGGCGTGCATGCGTCTGAGAGACAGAGGAAGAAGACTCGGTGGGTGCTTATGCTTAATACTAACCACGTGGATGATGAATGTTACTAGGAGCAAATTAGAAAATTAGAATTGGGTTAAACCTACAAATTATTGAATAATTAATCTTCAATACTTGGTTTCTAAGACAATTTTAATTTTTTTACTTTTATTTTATTTATGTATTTATTTTTGAGTTCAGAGTCACTCCGTTGTCCAGACTAGAGTGCTGTGGCATCGGCCTGGCTTGCAGCCTGCCTCAGCCTCCTGAGTAGTTGGGACTATAGTCACCGCCATAATGCCGGGTTAATCTTTCTTTTCAGTGGCTGCTGAACTCTGAATGCTGAGCTCCTAATGGCTGCTGATGGGCAACCTGATCGCGAGCTTCCTGTTTTGCTTACCCCAAGTGCTCAGCCAACCTGCAGGAGAGGGTGAGAAAGTGGGGCACTTGGTGAATAATGAGGGCTGGGTACACCACCATGGGTTGGGTTTCACAATGCACCCTCATTTAGAAATGCCTGAGTTGAAAGAAGCTCCAAACCAAGGTCCAAGAGACCTCAAGAAAGTTGCCAGTTAGAGACCAGGGAATTGCTAGGAGTCCCAGAACTTGTGAATCCTTCTGAAAACTTTACATTGTCCTGCGCCAGGGGTTTGCTTACTCTGCCTGAGTCACTTCACCTTTACCTGTTCTCTAAAGCTTGGAGGCAGACTCCTATCCTCCACCTTTCCTCCACCTTAAAATGTTGCCAAGGTAGAGATTTCACAATCCATTTGAAAATTCAAATTACTTTTTCTTTAGTTTTTGAAAAATGTGAAAAGTAGTTGGTTACACCTTTTCATGTAGTAACTTCCAGAACTCTTGAAAATAGTCACATAATTATTCTACAACTTTTGCAGTCTCGATTATCATTCGAAACTGATAGTCTCTTACAAGGAAAATATGTCAAAACTATGCGCTAATAAAGCTTTTTTGGTAGATATTTGTAATGTAGCATGGACCAAATTGGATCCCACCCCCAACACAACTCTCTAGAATGGTCAGTACCCACCACTTGCATTAAAATATAGCAGCATCCAATAGTTATCATCCCAAATATGGACACGCGGCAGTTCCTTTTTCTTGATATGTAAGAGAGGATAAGAAACTTCTAACCACATTAAACTCTTTATAAGAATCACAGGAATCTTGATTCTTACAGAAAGGTGATTTGACAGTCCAGAGTCTGACCTCTGGGTTACTTCTCCCCTTTACCTACTCCTAGTCATTTTTATTAGCCACAACTGTTCTTCGATGTTTTCCAGAAAGACAGCACAGAAGCTCAATTTCTCAGTGTAATATCAGATGATGGCAGGGACCAAAAGAACACAAAATGCTCCGGCAAAGGCAAACACTAAAGACCTTTGACATTTCCATCTCTGTTGCCTATTCCCACTCTTTCCACCCATGTCCGCTCTCTGTGATGCAATATAGACGTGGGTATGTGGGCGGTAATGACTGCATAATTCTGTCTTTAAAAAAAATCTATTGAATTGGGCGGCGCCTGTGGCTCAGTGAGCAGGGCGCCGGCCCCATATACCAAGGGTGTCGGGTTCAAACCCAGCCCCGGCCAAACTGCAACAAAAAAATAGCCGGACGTTGTGGCAAGCGCCTGTAGTCCCAGCTGCTCGGGAGGCTGAGGCAGGAGAATCGCCTAAGCCCAGGAGTTGGAGGTTGCTGTGGGCACTAAAGTGAAACTCTGTCTCTACAAAAAAAAAAAAAATCTATTGAATTAAGGAAGCTGCAGAGAACTAGGAAAACTTGTTGAAAACCATCAGAACAGAGAGTCCTTGAACCTGAGTCAGCTGCTCGTGGCTCCTCGTTCATGATGTCTCACTGTCTTTATGTGGCTAACTGCTTCCTGCCTGCAAGGAGGACGGCATCCCTCGTTATCCCTCATGTTGGGATGGTTCATCTGGGACCCCAACAGACTTGTGCAAAGAACAAGAGCCAGGGCTGAAGGAAGAAAATTAAGAGTCCATCCTGTTAATGCCAATTCATTTTCACTTGCTTGCCTTGGCCTGATTTCACCACACTGTTGACAAATTATATTTTTCTTGTTATTTAATTCTCAAAAAGCTTAAAATCAGCCCAGGTAGATGAGGAATAAAAGATAGTATGAAAACATTGTTATCACCTCTGGTGCCAGACCTGGTTTTGGGCTAACGCATTGCACTCTGCCCAGCATGATCAGGCTGAGATGCAGACAAGCCATCTCCCAGGACAGAGTGGCTGGCAGAAGACAAGGTCTTGGATTTCCCTTGAGCGGTGTGTTAGAAGATACTCTCTGAAGTTGTGTGGATTTAAACAACAGCTCTTGTGCAGGCCTGGCTCCAGCTGGCGCAGCCTAGGGTGCTGCTGCCACAGGCAGTCCCTAGATGTCACTCTTTCTGTGGTTTGGCACTTCCCAAGGGACCTATCACTGCACAAGATGCACATGACAGACATATCTAGAGCCCAGAACTTGGGGATCAGGTGGCTTCTCCTCCTTCTAAATCCCAGAATCCAGTTTGGATTGGGGTCAGTCTATGAGCTCAGAAGGTCTTAAGTGATTCCATCTATTCTCTAAGGGGCCAACCTAGAGGAACCAGGTTTAGGAACTCACTGGCATCACTATCCCTGCCTTTCAAGTGGCTCTGTGTGCTTCTTTTGATTCAAGACTAGGGTGGCTAGATGTAGCAAATAAAAATATACGATGCTCAGTTAGTTTGAATTTCAGACAAATCATTTTTTGGCATGAGTATGTCTCATGCAACATTTCACCTGATTTTACCATACTGTTTCTTTCTATCTTTATTGTCAGTTATTCAATACTCAAAGGCTTAAGATAAGCACAGGTATATGGGGATAAAGATGACATGACATTCTTCTGACAAGGTAATTAGTTTTAGGCTGAAGTACAGCAAATTTTTTTAGCATAAGTATGTCCCATGCAATATTTGGGGGCATACTTATACTACAAAACAAACAAACACAGAATTTATTATTTACCAGGTATTCAAATTTAATTGTCTTTTATCTGGCAACCCTGTCAGGATCCTTGACATCTCTCCGAAATGCAAAGGAACAAAAGATGGCCTGCAGACAAATAGTTCTTTATGTTTGTACTATAAAATAGGTTACAGCTGGCTCAATTCAGTTTCCTCCCAGAATAGGGTGTATTTAGGTATATCAGATAGGAAGGGAAATCTCACCAAGGTCCATTTAAATAAGGAGCCAAGATTATTCTGGAAAAAAAAAAAAAAACTCATCCTCAAGGCTGGGTCAAGGCACATAGGACACCAATTTGAGCCACTGTCAAATAAAAGGGGTGATTCTGAGCACAGCAGACCTCTGGCCTCACATGGCCTTCCTTCCCACCTCATAATGGCCATGCCCAAGTCTTAGAAATGGGGAAGGTGATACAGAGACACAGGGAATAAAATAAACAAAATAAGGCTAGAATCAGGGGTTCCGCATCAACGGGGAAGAACCATGAACATGAAACAGAGGCAGCCTTGAGGGTGACAGTAGCTGCAGCAGCAGCAGTCTGGCAGGGTAGTCACCATGACAGTGGGGCTGGCTCTGTGGGTGCTGGCAGGAGCCCTCCCTGCAGCATTCTGGGGCAGGATGAGAGGAAGCTGGCCAAGGCAATGATGTAATCAAGAAAGCTAGTCTGAGGAAATAGCCATTAATTAACATTTATTGAACACCTACTAAGTGGGACATGAAATGCGCTATGTGTAGCTAATATTACAGTGAAAAGATGTGCTCCCTAACATCATGTGCTGACAGTCTAGTGAAGGAAACCAACAGGTCCAGAAAATCACAAAATGTATAATTAGCTTTATAATATAATAATTTATAAACACATGGGTGGGGCACCTATCTCCTCTTTGGTTTACTGGAGTAGGTCTCCTGGACAGATGGCTTCTAAGTTGAGGTCCAAAGGACCAACAAGAATCAGTGGAGGGGAAGCGTCCACATGCACTGTTCCTAGAGAAGTTCTGATCTATTTGGAGCAATCTCAGGGGGCTAAAATTCCCATCTGAATGGCGGGAATCAGACAAGTCCTACTTTGTGAATGTTGCTCTTTCTTTTTCCCTGTTAGGCTGGTGTGGCTGGAGAAATACTCACCACTTGCTAATGTCTCAGTCCAAGACCTACACAGAGAAAACATGAGTCTTAGTGTCAAGGACAGGAAGAGGAAAGACCCTCTATCCCCAGGTCTCAGTGCTATTTTACTCCCGATTCTCTGGAGCACCTTACCAGGTTGCTAACAACACACAGACAAACAGTATATTTTGCTACATATTTTGCACTTTGAAAGTCCTTTCATCCTAAAGAAAGCATTGAAAATGTGAAAGAATTAGATTATCCTTCTTTCCCACTGTCAGTTTCAGGAAGGGACCTCATGTACAAAAGCACCCTAAACGCAGCATTGACGGGGTCACCCCACTCCTCTGGAGGTGTCTCTGTCAGGTCGTGCAAAGCTGATTTCTCTTCCTCTGGTCAAGAGTAGCCTCAAAATAACAGGTTTCAGAATAAGACAACAACTATATTTTTGTTTAATCTTAATAACAGGGTATTTCAGGTCTGTCTAATGAAAACCAGAAGCTGATGATCTAACACAATCAAATACTAGCTTTTGTGCAACAAGAAGTAGTAAAATCACGTAGGACTGTCTAAATAAGACTTATAAATGATGCCAGCTAACTGGGAAAAAATAGCAATAACCTTTTAAAACATTAATTTAGACTTTTATTGGAATACAAAGGATCTCTAGTGTCTGAAAGCGGGCATTGTCTCTCCTTTTTATTTCAATAGAACTGTGGCTTGAATACAACACAGCAGGGTGTGTGTTTTCTAAAGTTGGGTCATTATCAGAGTGTTCACTGCTGTTTGCCAATAAGCCTTTATTTGACAAAATTCAAAACTGCTGACAAATGGGATTCTTCCTGTAGCTATGGAACATGACTCAGCTAAATATGCCTAATTACCAAAATCCGCCAAGGGTAGTCAAGAAATCTATGGTTTTGAGAAGATTCAGATGGACAGTCCTCACACAGGAAACAGGAAAACCTCTGAGCCCTTGGTCATCTCACTCCTACTCCTATTATTATGGAGTTTAAGTTGCCGGGATCTGAGAGATTACTCAAAACAATGTCCAGTTTTATCCAAAGCTGCAGGGATTTCCACTGCCATAATCTTCTCTGAAGCCATTTATTTACAAGGCAGGTTTTAGCCCTGCACTTTTGGCCCACGGGTTTCTGTGGGTCTCTGCAACTTTCCTTCCCCATTGCGATTGGTCCCTCTTCAAAGACAAATCAACTGGAGATTATTATCCCAAACTCTAAACATTAACTCCTTGTACCTTTTTATGCTTTTAGACATTAAGAGTGATAACAGACAATCTCCTCAGAATTGGGAACGACGGGGACCCGTGTCAAATCCTCGAATCACAGTCTCTACCTCTGAAAGAACAGAAGCTTCGCTTGAACTGGATTTCATGGGAAAATCTGTGCTGCAAACCTTGCTCTCTAATTATAGCTGGGGGAACATGAGGTTTGTTTGGAATCAGATGTAGCTTTCCACTACCATAATTACACATTTTATTTCAAACACCTAACTACAGTGTTTGAAGAGGTTAGCAGGATTGTACCAAGTATCACCCTGGAGCCCACGCTGGGGAAGGCTGGTAGAGAATGAAGGAACAGGACAGCAATCGAAATGACAGGTATATGAGAGTCTAATCACTTCATGGCTGCAACTATGACATGAGCACAATGAGCCATGAACGGGCTTCCTCTCCCTTCAGAGAGGAGAGTGCTTGCCTCAATCCTGCAGCCAGCCTGATAAGCCTTTACTAACCAGGTAAAGCTATTAGCAACTGGAATTCTCTGCAGGGCAGAGGCTGAGTAATGTTCATTAGGGCCTCAAAGCACTTTAAACAAATATATAAGAATTCTCATATGATGGTTGAGAAGAACATTTATTGAGAAAAAAAGAATCAGTGTCCATAATCCAATGCTTAGCTATGGACAAATCTTCTATTAACAGTGAGCCCAGAATGAGGGGGTGGGGAAGGAGGCTGGACCCAGCAGAGTGAGTGGCAGCGGTGGTTCTGTTTAACAGTAAGTGGAGGGTTAATCAGCTCCTTTCCACAGATTTAGGGCCCTAAATCACTATGTAATTCCCCAGACATTTTTCTACATTCCCCATGTAGCTGACCTTGGAAGAAACGGAGCACAGGGCTTATCATCTGTTGAACAGCTCTATTTTTTATTGTGGAATTATAGGAAATGGTGTAAACTGATAATTCCAGAAATAGTAACAAATAACAAGAATACATTCTGTTCTTTTTAGACTGTCTGACAGGCTACCTGATGAGGGGTAGGGTTTCATCCCTGGAAGTTTTGGGAAAGGGGCCAGATAAATACCAAGTATTACTCTAGGTGCTTCACAGGCATTTCATTTGACTCTTAGACAAGCCTTGTGGAATAGGAATGATTTGATTCTCGGGAATGCCAATGGAAAAGTCAAATGTAATTTAGAGAGAAGGCTGCTCTAATCAACTTCCAGGGCACTGCATTCTCTTCATTCCATCATTTTCTCAGTGCTATGGAATCTCTGGGATCCTTTAATAAAAATAATAATTACTTACATTTGTGTGGCATTTCATATGAATGGTTTTCAAGGAAGTTTGACATCTGTTACCCCGCTGGATTCAACTTAAATACAAATCTATGAGCTGGGTAAACAGGAATCATTACACTCATTTTAGAGATGCTGGAACTGAGGCTCAGAGAAGTGACGTGCTTTATTCAGGGCCAAGACCAGAATCTGGCTTCTGTCTGAACTCAGCCCTGCTTCCTGTTTTCCCCCCAGAGACCTTGAGGCAGACGAGAGTGGCCAAACAGCTACCATGTTATTGCTAAACCCTGCACCAACTTGTGGACAATAGTCTCATTAAATGCTCAAGATCTTTGGATGGAGACCAAGAACTCTATCTCTGCAGAAATCTCTACAGAAATATTTCTCTCTCTTTACTCCTCTCATGTAAATGCTGAAATATTTACAGTGATAGGCCACATAAAAAAATCATGCTGCCTTGGGATTTTTTTAGGGAAAAGATGGGAAGCATGTGATAAGCCTGGGAATTTTCAACTGCCTGGCACCGTGGAGGGTGGGAAGTCATTATGATGACTTTGGAGAGCTGTACACGAGGTTGCTGTGAGCAGTGACCTGGGAGCTGGGCAGGAGACAGCCCACGGGACTGGGGACCAGACAGGGCTGAGTCCAAATCTAAGTGATTCCGTTGCCTAACCTTTTTTGACCCTCAGTGTCTTCAACTGTCTGAGCAGATAGTTTATTATAGCATTACTTTGAGAATTAGATGCGATCCATGCATGAAGTTCCTTGTACAAGTCCTAGTCATGAGGTAGGTACTGAGTGCCTTAGGTTTGAGCACACACCTCACTCTATGCCTCAGCTTTGGGACTCTTTAAATACAGCAATGACGCAAGACCGTGTCCTCCAAGCTTGCAGGTTCCTCATCTGTCAGCCGTCATTAATTTGGGTTCGGAAGAGAGAAATGGTTCCATGTTTGAAATGCTGTTGGTTACTTATTTTTATTGAGATTCATTAAAGGTTAAAGGTGCAGTTGGCAGCCTATTTAATGTAGAAGCTCTAAGAAAACTCATGCCAGATTTACATGCTTTGGCATACTCTTCGCTTAAACCAAAATGTAATGTGGTCTCCTGGGGGCTCTGAGACTTGAGTTCAACATTTGAGTCATTCCAGGTAAGATCATATCCTCTCCATTCTTTATTTATCCAAAATCTGTTTACAAAATAGACACTTTACATGTACAGCTGAAGAAATTATACTACATATGCTATATAATTGAACTTTTTGTCAATATTTCTTTCCTACAAAATGAGTGACGTGGACTATAATCTTCCAGATACCCTCAAATCTCCCAATTTTAACTTAAATATTTACATGACTTCGAATACAAGATAAGTCCTCACATGCCTGTAACATGGAGGCATAAAATTTTATGGCATAATCCTTATTTTTACATTTCTTGCACTTACCACTTTTTCATCCTTTATCCTTAGATTCGTAACAGCCTTAGAAAATGATCTGTGAATAAATTAAGCCCTCCCTTAATCAGATATGTGAAAAATTATATTGTGAGTTTCTGGTTTTTTAGAATCACAAATCTGATTTATAGCTTCTATAGCTCAAGTAAGAATCTTTTGTATTCAACTCTTTCAGGAGCAAAGGCTGTGTGTCTTCGATAGAAAAAGTTTGCTTATTCTTTCCACACAAATGAAGAAACAAAATGAGTTTAGCTAAAACTTTGTCTTCTTTCTCTTCCTTGGTTTCTGGCTAGAACTATCCTTGAGTAAATTTTGCAACCAAGTAAACTATTATGGTAGGTTACAAGGAAAGAAGAATGAACTTAGAGATGACATTTTGCACTCTAGTATGATTTCCAAATCTGTGCTCTCTCTCTCTCTCTATATATATATATATATACATATATATATACACACATACATATATATATATACATACACACACACACATTTGGGGGGTATTGTTAAAAGGAAAACATGCATTCCGGGTACCCCATCTCATGTCCTGAAATGGGGATTGTTTTGCCATAGGACATAGAAAAAAAATGGTCTGATGCAAGCTAGTGACATCACCTGCCACTCTAAAAGAACAGCCAGGGCCTTTAAGCCTAAGGAAAACAAGGAGTGGAATTCTGGGTGTTTATCTCCAGAGTTCCAGATAGAAAGGTATCTCTGTCCAGTGTGAGGCTCCTTTAACAAGACGGAGCTCCGTTCATGCCTTCTGCAGCTACACAATGAGCACACCTCATCTGTCATCCAGACATGTTAAAAGGAACCTTCTTTTTTTTTTTTTTTTTAATTTGGCCGGGGCTGGGTTTGAACCCACCACCTCCGGCATATGGGACCGGCGCCCTACCCGCTGAGCCACAGGAGCCACCCAAAAGGAACCTTTTTTCCCTGTTCCTTTCTACTCTGAATAAGTAATTATGAAAAACAAATCATGGCCATGTCTCTTTCTTTCTTCAGTTTTATTGGGTTTTATTGGTCTCTCATGGACATAAAGAATTGTTCTGTTCATTCAGTTCTGATTATTTTCTTGGGGGGCTATTTCAGATAAAACAGAAGGTCTAATTTTGTGAAGGATGTAGCTCTGGAAGTCTCTAAGAGCAACTATGCATATGAATTTGAGGGCAAAATGTCACCCTCTAAGTGCAATGAATGGAGAAAACACAATAGAAGTCTGTTAAAATGCTGCTATGGTCAACAAGGAAAAAACAAAGATTCTTAGATATGACCATTCATTCTGAAGGACTTGCAGATGCTGATTCATGCCATGATTTGAGGGGTGCCTACCTGCCTGCAGTTGGGTATTTCTTTCTGTTTAGTGTACTGCTCTTTATGAAATGGTGGGGGGTTCAGATTTGAAGTGGGGAAATGTCCTTCTAGTCCAAAAAGTCTTAACATTCAGAAACACACACAGGCTACCTAGTTGGAGAAGGTAGAAAGTGGTAATGTGTGTGTGTAATTGTGCTACACAGTGCTCTGATATGAGAGCTCCCAAGATGTCACGGGAACACAGGAGGGAGACCTGAGCCTTCTGCAGATAGCAGGTGGCCAAGGTACCAGGAAAGACTTCTGGGAAGAGGTGTGTGTATGAGAGAGGAGAGAGAGAGAGGATAGAGAGGAAGTCGATTAGATCATCTCATCAAGTGGTTTGGAAACCGAAGGCAGAAAAACTGGGACCAAGTTTAAAGTCCATTTACATTTTGATGAGTAGGATTCAGTGCAGGCAGGAAGCTAGAATGGCATTAAAAAAATGCCTGGAAACACAGGCCTAAGCTTTAGGGCTGCGCATCTCAAACATCTTCACTTTTGGTTTTCCATCTGGAGGGCTCCCGTAGCCCTCTGTTACTGACACTTCTGTGACACGCAGGCTGATGAGGTGCCTCATACTGAGAGTCACAGAAGGTCTTCAAAATCGACGGACAATGGCATTGTCCTCAGCCTGCCTCTGTCTGCCTCTGCCTCATTTTCCCTGCTCATCTCTCTCCACTCATCTCTCCCTTGCTCCATCTGTCCTTGTCTTTATTTGATCCTCTGCTATGTTCCTAACTCTCACCCAATGCATATGATCCCCAAGTCATTTTAGCCAGTCCTGAATTGTCTTCTGGACTGAATCACACTCATCAAAATGTAAAGGGACTTAAACTTGGTCCCAACTCTTCTTCCTCTGGTTTCCGAACCACCTCACGAGGTGACCTAATCAACACAACCACCTGTCAGACATCTTCACCTGGATATTCTGCCCCTCAAAGTTACCATGGACCAAGCTAAACTAAAATTGATGCCTATAGAACTTACTTCACTGTCTCACCAATAATGACAACAACAAAAGCCATGGCCATCACAGCAAGAAAATCTTTGCTCTTCTTCCTGATCTGTTTATTTATTGAGTCTCTATCACATGGGGATGATGAGATAACAAAGCTGAAAAAGGCAATCCCTGCATTCAAGAAGCTCAGCATCAATGATGGGTGTGTAATCAGACCACACAGGGCTATGATATGAGAACTCACAAGATGTCATAGGAACACAGAGGAGGGAGACCTAACCCAGTCTGCAGATAGCAGGTGGCCAAAGGTACCAGAGAAGACTTCTGGGAAGAGGTAACACTTGACTTGAGTCCTAAGTGTTATGAGAGAGACAATCTGGTAAGAGGATGGAGGGAGACATTAGCATTTCCTGCAGAATCAGCAATAGGACACAGTCCCAGACAGATAACCTGATAAGTTGGAGGGACCTGCAGTAGTTCAGGATGATGAGAGAAGTTCACAGTGCTGAGAAAGGGAATGCCCATAGCACCCCCACAGCTTTGGTGTCTTAGAGTCATTCACAATGGACCCTACTCTCCTCACTTTACAAAAGACAGCTGCCAAGCTCTACAACTCTGACCGCCACCACATGTTCCCCTTCTGTCTGTGGGGCCACCACCCTAGTTTAGACTTGCCTTACACTTCTGGGACTTCTGTACTAACCCCTGCCTCATGGTTTCCAGGCCTCCCTTTGTTCTAATTTTTTTGCCCCCCATATGGTAGAACCTTCATAGCTGACCACCTCCCTACATTGACCACCTCCTTAAGTTGACCTAATTTTCATAGACTGGACATGCATCACACGTATGTATCAGTACAGGCCTAGTTCCTTATGTTGACCATCTCTGTATGTGGAACAGTATGTTACAATCCCTTGGGTGGCCAGCTCACAGAGGTTCTGCTGTGCTTCTGAAGCCTCCCACTTAAAGTGCATTCCGCAGCACAGCGGCATTTGCTTCAGCTGGAAATATAGAACTTCAGTCCCCTACCTACTGAATCTGAATCTGCACTTTAACAAACAACCTTAATAATTTGAATGCACCTTAAAATCTGAAAAGCACTGCTTTAAAGTTGGGAGTCTCCACCCCCCCACGCCCCCTCCCCTCCTTGGAACCCTAGCTGCACAGTGGGAGGTGTGTGGTGGGCCAGCAAGGGAGGCTTCAGAGCCACTCCCTATCACTCACTTCACCGCCTGAGCTCCACCCTGGGGCAGATCAGGGCAGCATCAGATGCTCAGGGAGTGTGGACCTGCTGTGATCTGCATATCTGAGCCTGTAGCTCCTTATGAGAATCTAATGCCTGAGTGATCTGAGGTGCAGCTGGGACAGTGAAGCTAGCACTGGGGAGCAGCTACAAATACAGATTATTATTAGCAGAAGGGTTCGGCAGCACAGAGCCCATGATGAACCAACTGCTTGCAGACTCTTATCAAAACCATCTCCCTGACCCTGTTTGTGAAAAAATTTTCTTCCATGAAAACAGTCCTTGGTGCCAAAAAGGTTGGGACCACTACTTTAAAGCAAAGCTCTGCCTACCTCCCATCACTGCTAAAATATAAAACCTTCAGTGGCTCACTGATGCCTGCTGAATACAGTCCAAACTCCCTCATCTAATTTCTACTTCTTTCCAGCCTAACAGGACATCTTCCTTTTTTCAGAACATGTTCTGTCCACCCTTCCCCGGCCCCTGCCTTTGCCTTACCTGAGACAACTTTTCCCCTCTGCTAGCCTTCTGATCCGCGGGGCTGAGGCAACGTGCAGCTCCCCATAACCAATTCCTCCACTCTGTGCCTCTCCCATCATTGAGCATCCAAAGTATTTCTGCTGTTTCTTCTCAGTCTGTCCTGCTTTCAGTGTAGTTATCAGTCCCATTTCCTGATGACCAGTAATCTGAAAGCTCCTGAAGGGCAGAGACAGTATCTAACCCATATAGTTGTCCCTTGTGATTTAAATTCATGGGTGCTCAATACATATGTCTAGGATAAGTTATTTTTTTTTTTATTTCAGGTTAATGTGAATGTGAAAACAACCAGGTCACAATATTTGGATTTGTTAGGTAGAATCCATCTTATAGTTGTGTCCTAGACCCAAAAAAGTGTGCTGTAGGAGGCACCTGTGAGAAATACTTTGGCAATAAGGGATTGGGAAAGGGATTTAACATCATTGGCTCTCATTAGTGACTCATGACAGCATGAAAGGTTAGCATTCATTGGTTAGCAGTCTCCACACCTGTGGCTGTAGACAGCCACAGGATTACTTCTATAAATAGCTTCAGGAGAAGTTAGCCGGGGCTCATCCTCTGGTTCTGCCTCTTGCTCGGAGAACACCGGATCAGCGCTCCCCTACTAAGACTGCTGCTGAGAGATTGCTGGCTCTCTCCTACTAATACTGACTGTAACTTCCAAGGTGCTTCAGCACCTGAGACCTGAACAAGACCCACCCCGAGTGAGCTGGCACAGTGGCCCCATGTCCAGACAGTTGAGTGGGCCGGGGCCGGAGACCTAGTGTCCCAGCTCTGATGAGGCCCTGGGTCAGGGCCGGAGACACAGCATCACGGGCCCTGACAATGTGCCATACATCTCTACAGAGAAAACCCCATACAGCTGGGGTGACTCCTCATAATAAAAACAAACCTGGAGGCCTCTCCCTACCCAACTTCAGGCTGTATTACAAGTCCACAATGACCAAAACAGCATGGTATTGGCACAAAAATAAAGACAGAGACATATGGAACCAGTCTCTAGTTGTCATCTGATTTTTGATAAATCAAACAAAAGCATACAGTGGGGGAAAGAGTCACTCTTTAACAAATGGTGCTGGGAGAATTGGATAACCACATGCGAAAGACTGAAACTGAAGCCATACCTTCACCACTTAGGAAAATTGACTTAAGATGAATAAGAGACTTAAATCTAAGACATGATAAGTTATTGAAAAAAAAAGTTTGTACCCAAAGGTGAAAAAGAGTAAGTGCATATTGCTATCAATAGTTAAAGAAATGTACATTCATTCAGCATTCCTTTGGTAATAGCCAAGAAATGACCTCTTTTAAATGGCAAATTGAGAAATTTACATCCCAATACTATAGCTACCAGAAAATATAATGAACAGAGAAGACTGAACAGCCAGCTGAAGTTCTGTTCAAATGTTTAAGTGTTAAACTTTGAAGTTCTCACTTTTTTCAATATCATATAGCACATGGCTGGTGAGAATTCTAGGTACATAAAACCTATTCTTTCCCAACCAAAGGGAGGGAACATGAGTGCGAGCGATAAACCTTTTGATCCTTTTCTTCAACGTATCATATGAAATTTATTTCAGTCTCCTGACTCATGAACACATTTACTAGACATATTCCTTAGGTTTAATTTGCATAGCACAAGGAAGAATCATGGCGGGTGCAGCAGACGCTTATGATGTTTCCAGGAAAGGAAATATTGTGTTCACAGAATGCTGATTTGGTAAAAGAAAGAGAGGAGTTCCACTGGGAGAATACCAATGTTGTTTAACAATGCAGCTCAAACACGTCGGGGCATTCTAGGTGACCAGCTCTCAATGACAAACCCTCAAGACAAGCAGCTTGCCTGCCTGCCAGAATCTCACAGATCGAAGGAGAGCAAGGGAAATGCTCTATCTCTCTGAGGGTGTAGGAACCAAGGAGGGCAGTGCAGTTATATTAAGTGATTCTAATTACCACATTCCTATGGCCAGAATGCAGGGTGGTTTTACCCTCTGATTCTCCCAGCAGGAACCATGCAGAAGAAAAACTGGGAGGAAGCTTTGGAAATCTTTTTTTCATACTTAAGTTCATAGATGGCCAAGCAGTGAAATTTAGGCCCATCTGGATTTTCTGCTTCTGTTTTTAGATTTTTCTTTTCTTTTTTTTTTTTTTTTTTGCACCAGGTCCCAATGCATTCAAAACAATGAGGCACTCCTTAGTCCCAAATGATGGTTATTCATAGACCTGTACCTTTCTTTGTACCATCAAAACCTGTAGCATTATTAGTTGTTAGGAGGTCCATAGCATGGCAGTTGAGCCCGTTGTCTCTGGAACCAATTTACCTGGGTTCAAGTCCCTACTCTAGCTCTTTCTAACTGTATCATGCTGGTAAGTTATTGTAGCCACTCTGCCTGTTGGATCTTGCCTTTCCTTCATATTTTGATATTTTGATCATCATGAATTTATTAGCATTAACTTAGAATTTTTGAAGTATTTAAATAAAATATTAATTTTGATTACTGTGGTTTTTGGCACCCTCTCACACTGCTCACCTGGGGCAGGTGAGGTGCTGGCCTTGTGTCTCAGTCTCCTCATTTATAAAAGCAAGTTATTTGGCTCAGTGCCTGTAGCTCAGTGGTTAGGGTGCCAGTTACATACACCGAGGCTGGCGGATTTGAACCTGACCGGGACCTGCTAAACAACGACAACTGCAACAACAACAACAAAAAAAAAATAGCTGGGAGTTGTGGCTGGTGCCTGTAGTCCCAGCTACTCAGGAGGCTGAGGCAAGAGAATCGCTTAAGCCTAAGAGTTTGAGGTTGCTGTGAGCTGTGACACCACAACACTCTATTGAGGGTGACACGGTGAGACTCTGCCTCAAAAAAATAAAAATAAAAATAAAAGAAAGTTAGACAAGCACGGTGGCCCATGCCTGTAATCCTAGCACTCTGGAAGGCTAAGGAGGGTAGATTGCCTGAGCTCTGGAGTTTGAGACCAGCCTGAGCCAGAGCAAGACCCTGTCTCTAAAAGTAGCCAGGGCTTGTGGAGGGTGCCTATAGTCACAGGTACTTGGGAGGCTCAGGCAAGGGGATCACTTGAGCCCAAGAGGTTGAGGATGCTGTGAGCTGTAATGCTACTGCACTCTACCAAGCGTAACATAGTGAGACTGTCTCAAAAAAAAAAAAAAAAAAAAAGAAAAGAAAGTTAAAATAGTGAACCATTTCACTGGATTGTTACAAAGGCTAAATGAGATAATATGCTTACAGTGTTTAGAACAACACCTGACAGAACACACAGCTCTTAGTATTATTTCGACTCTGCAAATCCGTACACTTTTTCTGCTCTAGAAAAAATGGCACACTGTGACAGAGCTCCTCCAACTTTAAGAACTTTAACTAAGCCTCTCATAGGGGCCTCCTAAAACACATTCCCAGAGCTCACCCCCAGAAATCCAGATACTGTAGATCTGGGGTCTGAAAATTTGCATTTCTTTTTTTTTCTTTTTTTGAGGCAGTCTTAATCGGTCACCCAGGCTAGAGTACATCAGCTTAGCTCACAGCAGCATCAAACTCCTGGGCTCACCCGATCCTCCTGTCTCAGCCTCCCAAGTAGCTGGGACTACAGATGCCCGCCACAAAGCCCAGCTAATTTTTTTATTTTTAGTAAAGATGGGCTCTCACTTCTGCTCAAGCTGGTTTCAAACTCCTAAACTCAAGGAATACTGCTGAGCTCAAGCGATCCTCCTGCTTTAGCCTCATAGAATGCTACCCTGTTTCCCTGAAAATAAGACATCCTCCGAAAATAAGACCTACTTACAGGAAAGATAAGACGTCCCCTGAAAATAAGACCTAGCGCATCTTTGGGAGCACACCTTAAAATAAGAGACGCCAGGTCTTATTTTCGGGGAAACAGGGTAGGATTATAGGCAGGAGCCATCCCACAGCACCCTGCAAGAATTTTCATTTCTAGCAAACTTTTAAGTGCCTGCAGCTTCTCTGGGGACCAAACTGTCCTGCACTACAGGGGATGTAACTGGAGGGCTCCCTATCACATCTCAGATTGATCCATCACCAGCACCACATCTGTAATTAATCACTAGCCTATACACTCAACTCTAAACACAGCCACTTACACCACTTCCTCTCAGATTCCACTGCTCAGGTTCATACTGAGAGACAGAATCCCCTGCCAGCTGCCTCTGCAGCTTGTATCTGCATATCATAGTTTTCCCTTTAGAACTTGTAGCACTGTCTTATCAGTGCCTATCCTGACTTTGTAAATGACTACTTAGAATAACATTGCAGAAGTTTCTGAGACCACCCAACAACAAAGCATCTTCAGTACTCCTTAGTGAAGAGGCTGTATCAGTTCATTTCAGTTCAACAAACTCTCACCAATATCTGCCAGTTGCCGGGCCCTGTGGACAAAAAGATGTAGGGCTCAGGATGTTCATTCAGAATGCATAGTCCTTTTGGGAAGAGAGACATGTGAACAAGAAGGACTCATTTGACAGTAACATGCAGAAGGTGCCACGGAGGAGCAGAGGGCTCCCTAACCTACCCTGCAGGTACAGGGCAGATGTCCTGGGGGGAGCATTAGGGGAGCTGACTCTTGTCCACTCTGGAGGGGCATCTAGGACTCTGCAGAGCCCCAGTAGTTGTGACTCTGGCCTCTTGGTCCCTCGACACACTCTGCTACGGGCGCTGGGCACTGAGCCTGCCTGAGGTCGGTCTCACTGAGCAGCAACCCTGCGTGCCTGCGAGAGGGTAGATGACGCCAGGTACACAGCTGAGCCCGCACCAGGTCAGTCTCACTGAGCAGCTCCCCTGCGTGCCTGAGAGAGGGTAGATAATGCCAGGTACACAACTGAGCCCTGACCAGGTCAGTCTCACTGAGCAGTAACCCTGTGTGCCTGTGAGAGGGTAGATGACGCCAGGTACATGACGTTTGCCTCCTTTGGGACTTTGGTTGCCAGGTTACATCTTCTACCTTAGTCCTTTTTGATTAACAACAGTGATATTGCTTAATTTGTTTGGAATTCAAGTGGGAATGAGGCTCCCTTCAAAACTCCAACAAACATTAGCATCCAAGCCCAGCTGAAAGGGGGAGAAGGCAGGCAGGTGGCGGACTCGGGCTTGGGAAGCAGACCGGTGGGCGCTGGCGAGGCCCAGGGCAGTGCTCAGTGACACCTGCCTCCTTGCCGGTTGTATTTCTTGCCATGGTTCTTTAATGCAGGGTCAGGTTTTCTATTAGGAGACTTTGCACACTTCTCTGAGCCTCACTGCCTCTAAACAATACCACCTGTGTCACAATTCAGTGAGAAACCGTAAGAGGGAAATCTGCGGCTCACTAGAATGCCCGTTCCACATGCAGTGGTTATCCTCCATGTTGCAGAGCACAGCGCTCTGAACAAACCGACCGGCTCAGGGATGAGGCTCACTGGAGTGTTGTCACTCCTCTGAGCAAGGGCGGGAGTGAGCGCCGCCCTGCCCCGCTCTTCTGCTCCCTTGAATGTGTGAGAAGCACAGGCCGACCTCACCAACTCACAGCTGGGCAAGCTGATCTCAGCCGAGCAATAGCTCTTGGCTGATGTATGTCTGGGACGTCACGGAAATGTGGCCTCAGGATTGAGACATCAAGGGTTACATACAAGAGGAGACATACAAGAGAACACAGCGCATGAACAAGCTCCCGGGATGGCTGACGTAACACGCTCCCAGGATCGCTGACGTAACAATCTCCGTGGATCGCTGACGTAACAAGCTTCCAGGGTCGCTGACGTAATAAGTTCCCAGGATCACTGACGTAACAGGCTCCTCACTTCACTGCGCAAAACCCACAGAGAAAAAGGGTCGCGCTGACTGCCCTCACCGGTTCCTATCGCCACCTCCTCGAAGAATTGGCTGTCTGCCTGTCTGCAGGCAGAAAAAGCTCCTGGTTTGCTGACATGCTTCTCTTCCGTGACCCGGGGCTTCCATCTTCCACGCGGTCGGGCTGTCCTCCCTCGCCACACAGAGGAGCCTGCTTCCCTCTGGCTCCTTATGTTCTCATCTCCCCCTCACCCACTGCATGGATCCGAGATGGCTCACGCTGGCCCTGTGCCCAGGCAGCCTCCTCCTTCTCCACCTCTCACACACCAAAGTTCATGAAATTAGTCATTTGGACTTTCCATGGTTTAGCTGAAGGTCACTTGCCTCAACTGTCAGCCAGGGAAGAGGCACCTCTGCGGGTAGTTTCAGGTCCATGGCCCCCTCCAACAGCAGGCCTGCGCCTTCGCCTGGATGGCTGCCCCTGGAGGGCACCGGCATTGCCCTCTAACTAGGAGGCCAGAGCCCCCTCCCAGACACCGAGGAGGAAGTCATCTCCCCAGTGACAACTCAAGCTTTAATCCTTGACAGAATAAGGCAATTGCCTAACTTTCTATGCTTCATTTTTTCCATCAAGAAAAACAAGGATACTTTACTTCCTCACAGGGGTGATACAAGGACATATTGACCAATTTCTGAAAACCACCTTAAGTTTGACCAAAGGAGGTAACAAATGCTGCTGTTCTCCCAGAAGTACTCAGATTAAGTCAAGAAGGCAACAATAGCTCTGCCTGTTTTGTTGAGGCTGAAAAGCAAATCACCAGTGAAAGCAAACCTAGGTCTCTTTATATAATGTTTCATGTCTGAGCTGGAACTTTAGTATTATGAGGCAATAAAAACAATACACAGCAGAATGATGTTCTTTTGGCCCTGCTTGCAGTGGTGGGCGGACTCTATAATTACAGTGGTTATAAAAGTCCTTAGCCTTGTCCCAACCAGGCAGTCAGCTGGGGAAAGGGCTCAAATTGTTTCCCTGGCAATGTAGAGGAAGAAAGTGCCAGAAGGGCAGATACTACAAGGAGAGGCTGGTTTTGTAGGGCTCTTGATACTGGCATTTGCAGAATGCAGTGAAGTTTTGAAGCTCCAGAAGTAAAGATACATGTAGGAATGGTTCAGACCTATGATGGATTAAAGTCATTTCTAACAGGAAGTGACACTTGGTAGGAGGTAGGGGCTGTCCTTCTTGATATTCTGATGTCCTAAATTGAAGACTTCTCTAAACATCCTGACACCACAGCTTTGAGCTTTGCCCATGGGATCACACAGAGTGTAAAAAGCATTGCTTATGCGTTTGGGTCTAAACACGGGTAGGCGGGAGCTCAGCAAGTGCTTCAGGAGGAGAATAATTTTCATCGTGAACTTTCATGGGACTTTGGCAAACAACATCAGCTTCTTCTTTTTTTTTTTTTTTCTTCAGTTTTTGGCGGGGGCTGGGTTTGAACCTGCCACCTCTGGTAAATGGGGCTGGTGCCCTTCTCCTTTGAGCCACAGGCGCCACCCAACATCAGCTTTCTGATGACCTAAATGTTACCTTTCCCCCGCCACCATTCTTGTCAGCTCTCTAGCAAGAATAACATGCATGAAAATCATTAGAAATAACTACTTTAGGTACTTATTGTATAAAATTTGACTTGTAGATAATAGGGTATTATACTTATCAGTGAATATCTATGATCTACCCATTCATGTGTACATCAACATTAGATGTAGCAAATCTCCACAGATTAGATAAAGTTGTATGTAGGTCTCAAAAGATTTCCATGTTCAGAAAGAATCAAAATAAATAGAAAGATTAGAATCTCATATTAATTATATTCTAAAGGAAAAAAGTTTAGAAACTATGGATTTGCTGTTTACTTCACCTCTGTGGGTAAGAACTATAAAATTACTCACCGCCTGATAATTTAAGATTACATTTTGATTATTGTCACCTTTCCTTTTAATTTTTGCCTTAAAATTACCTATTTAGAGCTTCATAATTCTTGTGCCTCGTTCCATTTTAATTCAGTTCAAGGAGAATTATCTATTGTGTTTCCAGGGCTGTGGTTTTAGTATACAAAAAATATATAAATCATGTTTCCTGTTTTCAAGGTATTCCAAGTCCTGTGGGGAAAGCAAGGCTAAACAGAAAAAGTGTTTGTCTGAGAGAAAATGAGTTACATGCAGGTGCTACAGAGGCCCACATACTCCAAGATCTGGTGAAAACCCAAAGTTTGTTTATAGAGAAAAGGGTCCTGGTTCTCAAAATCTGTTGATGCACTTTGGTTCCCCTGACACCATGGACCACCCAGTCACTCTTTTTTTTGTTTGTCCTGAGGTGACCAGGCCCACACATGGGGACAGGTTTTGCATGTAAGATGGTGCCCAGTTGACCATCTGTCCAGGTTTCCCTGTGTGGCATAGGGGAAGTCCAGAGTGGCCTTCAAAGGTCACCTTATGAAAAGCTGCAAGGCAGAGTCCAGAAATGGCATGGATCGCCACTCGTAATCCTCTGAAAATGCTGGCAAGAGACAGGGGAGTCCCTTGCTTAAATCAGAGAATATTTTTATGGATGGGTGGAGAATCCTAATTTATATATTAAATCTATGTTTACTTTCACAGAGGAACTGTCACCAAGTTCTAGAAGGAACAGTCAGGAGTGAGGCTACCAGATGGAGAAGAGCTGGGCACTGCTGCCCCTAACTCTCTAGTTCTTAATAAAACTCTGACATAGAACAAGCATTATCCAAATGCCTAGGTAAAGATAGAATTTGGTAAGAGGATACAGATAAGCCTTTTATTTTTCCAGCTTTCCTTTTGGGAAAGGAAGTAAGATCTGTTTGCTATGTTAGGGGAATAAAAATCTTTGGGAGAAATGGTAAACGGTACAGGACAAAGTGTGAAAAATCCCGAAAGGTATGCCTTTGAGCCTTTCTAATTAACACTGGAGTGTGTCTCAGCCTTCTGTTTCCTATTAACTAGTAGGTAAAGTGCTGCTGCTGTTTCCTATGATTCACAGATTTGGAAAATATTGATTTGTAAGGAATCCCTGAGGCTCTAGTGAAATTAATATGATTTTCGTAAATACAAATTGTATCAGAACAGTTGTCATAGAAACTTGAGTGGAAAGAACAGCAGCAACATAAAAAGATGAGAAATGTGTGGTCAGTTTGTACTCAGACTGCACAGCCCTTTGAAACTTACTGGTAGGCAGTGATCTTTCTAAAATGTAAACCTTATCAAATCACCATTGGGTGAAGACTCCATAGCAATCATGCCTTTGAATCATCAGCCTTAATTTACTTTCTCAGGCTAATACATTGTCAGTCCCTTACCCCATCTCCTCTGAAGTCACAGTTCAATTATTAGCCATGCCCCCTACACCAGTGTTTCTCAAGCTTCAGGGAGCATCTGAGTCACATGGAGGCCTGGTTAAAAGAACAGATCACTGACCAACCCCATCTCCAGAGCTGGGCCTGGAAATTTACATTGCTAATAAGGTCCCAGGTGAGGTGACACAGATGCTGATGGTCAGAAGGCTCCAATTTAAAAACCCATGGCCTCCACCCTGTACACCCAATCCACTTCATTTAAGATAAAAATCATATTCTGAATTAATTACAGTTAGTTGCATGTCCTATAGTGTTTATTGCCTTGAATTAGGAAAGAATGTGTGTTTTAATAAGCTTTGTCCCGCTCCTGCCTGCTACAGTGCTCTTCCCTCACAGAAAGAAATCAGTAGGCACTCCTATGTTGAGTCAGCAGGAAACCAGGCAGAAAGGAGCCCGCAAAAAGACCTGGAGTGCTTATGTTTACGCATCCTGCAGAGCTATGGACATCAAGGCTTGGGGGAGAGGCCCCAGCTTACATTCTTCAATGCACCCTTCAGGTCATCTTCCAAATTAAAGGTATTCTGAATTGTCTTTTGAACCTTCAAAGTCAGAAAGCCCTGGATTTGAACTCAACTGTGATACTTACAAATTTCTCAGCTTTTAGCAAGTGGGTTGACCTAAGTCTCAGTTTTCCCACTTCTAAGGTGGAGGACTCATATTCATTCCCTAACTTACGGATTTCTTTTGAGGATTCAATAAAATAATGGACAGAATCTGTGTAGTCTGTGCTTGCCACATGACAGGTCCTCTTACAATATTATTCATTATAAATGCAAATTCGGGCAAGAGAACACATGGTGTGGGCTGAAGCAGAGTTTACCCTCCAGGAGTGACCCTCCTGAACACCTGTCTATTAATCACTCCACGAGGTTTGACAAACAGCTACAGGGCAGCCTGAGAGGCACTGCACCTTTCCCTGAATATCAGTGACCCCAATTCTGGCGGGAGGATAAATCTTCTATTTTAAAATAATTTCTCAAGAGTCAATAGAAAGAATGTCACTGAAGGAAGCTTCTAGAAACTGCAGAGCTGAGGAAGAGTGGGGCGTGTCCCTGAGGACCAGTGTCTGGGAAGATGGAAGATGGCCTGTGTACTGCCATCGGGAACATTTAGACCCTGAACAGTAGGAATGTGGTAGGGAAACAATGGAATTAAATTTCCTCAGCCTCCCCCACATAATCAATCACAAAGGAAATATGCCGTTGAGGGAAAAGTTCCTCTAGAATGTATTTTTCTATTTGTCTTTCTATTACCTCATTTCATAAATCTCCTTCCCTACCAGTGTGATTCCTTGAGCAGAGCAGCCCTGATCTTCCAGTCTCTTACTAGGTTCATTGTTTACTCTGTAAAATGGACAGAGGAATCTCAAAATCCAACAGATGCAGAAAGTAGCAGGTTAGGAGACGGACAGTAGGGTCAGTTCAGATGGAGAACAAGGTATGAAGCCAACCCTCCAAATCCCTTTATGTCACTGGCATTGCTTACTCCCTCTGGCATCTTATTTAAGATCGTGTTTCCTGCTAAGCATTCACGGGGTGAATAGTCTGGTGTTCATATTCTGTTCCACCTCCAGAATTTTGCTCAAAAAGTCTGGTGTTCATATTCTGTTCCAGAGCATCAACATGGCCAGGAACTTCCCACAGTTTAGCTTCTCACCTGTATCTCCCAGTTTGCCTTCTGCCCCCAAATCATGAAAAGTTGGATGATGAGATTTGTCTTGGAAACATAATCCTGGCAACATATGACTTTCGTTTTGCAGACAAGGACAGCTGAATCTTGCACACACCAGGTTGTGTCACCACTAGAGGGCTAATCTCTAGCTCCTGTGACCCCTACCATATTTTCAGCTCTTAAAAACGTTTCTTTTAATTAAAGAATAATTTAAATACTGACAAGACATGGTAGATTCCAGCTTCTGTGTGATTAGAGAGAAGAAAAATGAAGTTGAACAGTACATCCACAACCCCATCCACAGAAATGTCCCCTTAACTCTTGTTACCAGTCTAACTTCTTTACAAGCAGAATCAGGTTTGACTATTTTCTTCTGTTTTTTGAGACAAAGTCGCACTTTGTTGCCCATGCTGAAGTACCGTGACACAATCATAGCTCACTGCAACCTTGAACTCCCAGGCTCAAGTGATCCTCCTGCTTTAGCCTCCCAACCAGCTGGAATGATTGATTGGTGCACAACACTCCCACCAAGCTGGAATAATTGGTGCACACACCCCCACCCAGCTGGAATGATTGGTGCACACCACCCCAACCCAGCTGGAATGATTGGTGCATACACCCCCACCCAGCTGGAATGATTGGTGCACACCACCCCAACCCAGCTGGAATGATTGGTGCACACACCCCCACCCAGCTGGAATGACTGGTGTATACCCCCCACCCACCCAGCTGGAATGATTGGTGCACACACACACACACACAGCTGGAATGATTGGTACACACTCTCTCACCCAGCTATCTTTTTTTTTTTTTTTTTGTAGACTCAGGGGTCTCACTACCTTGCTTAGCTGGTCTTGAACTCCTTGACTCAAGTGATCCTCCCATCTCAGCCTCTCCAGCACTGGGATTACAGACTGAGCCACTGCTCCAAGCCAGTGACTTTTTCTTTTGCATTCATAAAAACAAGCCCTGGAACTTCCACTTGGTACAAAACAAACTATTTTATGAAAGGGCTGATAAGATACTCAGAGATCTTCTAGTTTTAGCCCTTGCTGTGTTTCAAGAACTGTACTAGGTTTCAGGTATTAGATGTTAATAAAGAGATAAAGAACTTGTCCTCAAGGAACTTACAGTTGGGCTTAACTACCCTGAGCGAGATGGTCTGGGAAGGGCTCTTTTCTAGGCTGTTCTAGACATAAAAAGCCCAAAGTTCTGGCATAATTTAATTAAATGACCAACTTTCCCAAGTAGCCACGAAAAATACTGCTTGTATAGCTGTGTCATTATCATTTCCTGCCTGGATAGTGCGACCCATGATACGCAGGCCTTCTGTGCTCCAGCACTTCCTCTGGGGATCTGCAACTTTTTCAAAACCCAGCTTTAGAATGCTGGCTGGAGCCAAGACTTCATTACTCACGTTACTGCTATGCCAAGCAAACTTCCCGGGCTTCCTTTACAGTGGAGAGCACTCTATAAACATTCTATAGTTTACAGGGATGGGCAGAAATTTCTTCCCCAAACCTGGGGCTATCTGGGCAGTTTAAGGGTACATTTCTCTTACTTCAAACAAAAATTGGCAATTGCTAGCCCCAGACAAAGTCTGTGTCCTTCTCCCATTCTCTGTCAAGAAAAAGGTGGATATTACAGAAATAACTGAGGCCCTGAGTAGGACTGATGAGGCTCCTTCCAACTCTACAAACTCTTCAACTTTCTATTTGTCTAGAATGGCTACCTCCTGGGTGACTCCCTTATGTATGACAACTGTCTTAAGTCCACAGTGTCATTCTTTCTATCAGAGACTTTATTTTTTCAAAAATGAAACAGCCCTGGAGATCAGCTGGAAATAGTTCAAATGAGGAAACTGAAGCTATGAGAGGTAGGTGCATACATAGTGTCAGGGTCGCAGCCAGGGTTAGCAGTGAACTGCAGCGCTGTCATGCCCTCGCTAACTAAACAGTTCTTATTCCAGTGTCCCGTGTTGTCTATCCACAGTTGCTCCCTACATTTTCAGAAATGACCTTTGTTTCTTTATCTATAGGTTGTCCAACTCTTTGCTGCTGTTCTGAAAAGTGTCCTGAATACCAACTGCTACTTCTTAGGGATAACACTGCTCAAGCAGCACCTTTAAAATAGATTTTCATTGCTGGGGCAGGACAGAAACCCATGGAAGGAAGCTTTTGGGAAAAACAAAAAAATAGTGGGCTTTCAGAAATGCAAGCTGCAGGCTCGGCACCTGTAGCTCAGCAGCTAGAGCCCCAGCCACATACACTGGAGCTGGCGGGTTCACACCCACCGGGCCTGCCAAACAACAATGACAACTACAACTAAAAATAGCCGGGCACTGTGGTGGGCGCCTGTAGTCCCAGCTATTTGGGAGGCTGAGGCAAGAGAATTGCTTAAGCCCAAGAGTTTGAGGTTGCTGTGAGTGGTGACACCATGGCACTCTACCAAAGGTGATATTGTGAGATTCTGTCTCAAAAAAAAAAAAAAGAAAGGAAAGAAAGGAAGGAAAGACAGGAAAAAAAAGGAAAGAAAGAAAAGCTGCATGAGACAGATCAAAGAGCATTACATTGCCTTCCGGTTGTGGGTCATTCCATCTCAGTGAATCTAGCCAGGAAAGCACAGACATTCAGCTGAAAGGACTTCAGAGATCATCTTGTCAACTCCTTCAGCTTATAGGTGAAAGAAGCAAGACTCAGAATACTAGAGACTTGCCCAAGGCCACAGAACTACTTGCGAGGAATCTGGACCTGTCTGGTTCCCATCTCACTGTCCTGTAACAATGGCCTATGGCCCCTGGTGTACCCAGTGGTCTTCCCATCTCAGAGTTTTGTCACAGGACTCTTGCTATTTAACTCTTTATAAGAAATTCCCAAGAAAGCAGAAGATGCTCTGGATTTCTGTTTTTTAGAAAGTTACAGATTGTGACACAGCCTCAAATTGACCTCTTCTACAGCAGGAAGCATGAGCCAAGGCGTAACACATCGCTGCATACAACACAAAAATACGAAGAATGAGAAGCGGGGGCAAGAAGTCGGGTCCAAGATCTGACGGCCACTGTCCATCACGCTCGCTCTGATGCATGGTGCTTAGGACAGACTGTGTCGTTTTCATAACTAAAGCAGGTGCAAAAAATGTCCAGTTCAAGGGCAGTAAGCCTCCCCACAGAGCTGACTGGGGGAAACACACCCTCCTTCCTATTTTCTTCCTCATCAAACTTGTGCAATATAAGTTACTACATGTCTGAATGCCCAGAAATTTCAAGAACAAAAAAATTTTAAATAATTTATTATAAATAATCATTATTAAAAATGTATAAAATATAGAATATTATAAAAGACACGAAATAGATCTATATATCTACCATCTGTAGATAAAATCCATTAATTTTCTCAAATGTATCTTTTCAGTGTTTCCTCTAGGCACGCACATACACAGGTGTTTTGCAAATAAGCTGGCCTCACATTATTACATGTTGTTTTGTAATCTGCTTCCACCTTTCCTTCCCACACTGCAATTTATCAGAATATTTCTTTTTTGTAAGTGGTTCTCAAACTTTACTGAGCATCAGAATCACCTGGAAAGCTTCTGAAAACACAAAATGTGGAATTCTCAGTCATTTCTGATGCACTAGCTCTAGGGTAGAAATCCATAGTTTGCATTGCTAACGAGTTTTTTGGAGAGATTACTGGTGCTGCTGGTTTGAGGAACACATATTGAGAACCACAGTTGTACCATAACTTTTTTAATGGCTGTAATCTATTAGGGCTATATTCTATCTATATTCTATTCAGATGTGGCAAAACAATAGACATTACAGCTGTTACCAATTTTTCACTCTTATGAACAATACTATAATAAATATTTTTGCATATTTCTTTCTTTTTTTAATAAAGAGCTTTACTGGCTAGGCATGGTGATTTACTCCTGTAATCCCAACACTTTAGGAGGCTGAGACAGAGGACAGTTTGAGGCCAGGAGTTCCAGACCAGCCTGGGCAACATCGTAAAACTCTGTCCCTACCCAAAAACAATTAAAAGCTTTATGGAGATATGATTCACATCCCATCAAAATATAACTTTTACAAGTATACCGGTCTTTGATTGTTTCTTCAGGATAAATTCTAAAAAGAGGAATTGCTTGGTCAAAGATTATACACATTTTTAAGGTTTTCAATACATACTGACCAATCGACTTAGTTACATTCACATAGCAGAGGGTGAGAGTCTCATTTTCTGATTTCTTAGAGCAACCTCGAGTAATAAAATTTTAAAAACATCTTTATCAATTTAAAAGGAGAAAAAATAGGGTCATATTGTTGCTTTTGTTTGTATTTCCTTAATATCAATTGAGGTTGAACATTTCCCCCTACATATTTATTTGGCATTAGTCTGTATGATTTTGTAAATTGCTCTGCCTCAGGCAGGATACTTGTACAGGTACTACGTGTTGCACAAGACCATAGGACACATGTCATCTTCATGATAGACTAACGGATGCAGAATATCATATGTAAAATATTTCCCTACAATTCTCATTGAATACTAGCATTTCTCTCTCCATTCTCTCTCTCTCTCTCTCTCCATTCTCTCTCTCTCTCTCTCCATTCTCTCTCTCTCTCTCTCTCACACACACACACACACACAACTGTGAAGGACTTTTAGGCCATGGGGAACTCCAGGGAAACTCCCACTAAGGATTAAGAAAAGACACATTGAGTCAGTTTTACTGCTAACAGCCATCAGCCCTTTGAATTTAGTTAAGACATAAGCGTGATCATGTTTCTTTAGTTGATTTTACTTAAGTTAAATAATTTTTCATCCTGTTTTCTCTTACGGTCTGGGGGCATGCAGATTCAATCTGGTAGACTGCACAGTGAAAGCTGGAAGGAAAAAGATCCAGGAGGGAGTGGCAGCTGCTCGTCTGAGCCACCACAGAAGCCACACAGGTAAAGCTTTGGTGAAGAATTCTGTATTCTTGGGTCTTTGGTATTCACAGGGTTAGGGTCATATATATTTTACAGTAAAGGAGGGCTGGAGCTCAAAGCATCCAATACAAAGGCACTGTTGGTTCTAGGCTTCACCCAGAGATGCAGTGAAAGCTGTCTAGAATTTTAAAGAAGTGTTTGTTTGTTTGTTAGAGACAAGGGTCTCTTTTTATCACCCTCAGTAGAGTACTGTGGTATAACAGCTCACAGCAACCTCAAACTCTTGGGCTCAAGTGATTCTCCTGCCTCAGCCTTCCAAGTAGCTGGGACTACAGGTGCCCACCACAACGCCTGGCTATTTTTTGGTGATAGTTGTCACTGTTGTTTGGGAGGCCTGGGCTGGGTTTGAACCCGCCAGCCCAAGTGTATGTGGCTGGTGCCCCAGCCACTGAGCTACAGGCACCGAGCCCAGAGTTTCATTCTCCTAAATTTCTTCTGAATCAATACAAGGTGAGTATCCCGTTAGATCCACAGGATTAGAAATTACATTACCTTGTTCTGCCCTACTGACTGCTGACCCCCTAAAAGCCATGTTTTATGAAAATCTCTAAATCATCTTTGCTTCTCCCTTCATACACTCTTCCTGTGGGTTACCTGCTCCCATGGCTCCAACTCCCATACAAACTCCATGTCTCCATTTGAAAGCTTGCTCCTCAGCTGCCTTGATAAACACCTTCTGGGATTTGTTTTCCCTGGAAGGACCAATAGACAGATGATTCCAATCTAACCTATTTATTTATTAATTTGTTATTTTTGAGACAGACCCTCACTCTGTTGTCCTGGGTAGAGTGCTGTGGTGCCATAGCTCACAGCAACCTCAAAATCTGGGGCTCAAGCGATTCCCTTGCCTCAGCTTCCCAAGTAGCTGGAACTACTGGCGCCCGCCACAATGCCCAGCTATTTTTAGAGATGGGAGCCTCACTCTGGCTCAGGCTGGTCTTGAACCTGTAAGCTCAGGTGATCCACCCTCCTTAGCCTCCCAAAGAGCTGGGATTACAGGTGTGAGCCACCGTGCCAGGCCTCAACCTGACCTGTTCCAAACCAAGCTCTTTAACTCTCTCCATCTCAAACTCCCCCTTCTTAGAGTTATTTCAGTCAATTGTGGTGCCATTTCTAGTAGAAAAATCACAGTGTGATTAGGATACTTGCTATTCATTTGGTCCCTGATCCTGCCCCTGCCTCAGACCCTGTCTTGTAGTGAGTCTTCCCTCTCTGGTCTCCGCAGCTCAGACTTTCCAAGCTCCTTCAGCCTTCCCAGCCGGCCTGCCTTCATTCTAATCCACTTCCGCCTCCCATGCTGGCCCCCAGGAGTGTCTTCCCATTAAAGAAATCTGATAACGTCACTCCCCTGCCTGAAGAGGCTGCCCAGAGGAATGATGTACATTCTTCAGCACAGGCATTAGTGCTTTTCCTACCAGGCTCCTGGTCTCTCTCTCTCCCTCCTCCCTCCCTCCAGGCTCTGCTCCAGTCACATTCACCCTCTGTTTCCAGAACAAGAGTTATTTTTAGCCATTTACCCCTCCAGGTTGTGTGCAGGTTCCTCCCTCGTATTTGTTACAAAATCTCTTCCTGACCCTTGAATGATGCCAGCTGAAATGAATCACCTCCTTCATTAATTCATGCTCTCATTCAACATATTTACTTTGAGTACTGAATGTTTGTCAAAAAAAAAAAACTGTGGGCAGTGCCTGTGGCTCAAAGGGGTGGGGTGCCGGCCCCATATGCCGGAGGTGGTGGGTTCAAACCCAGCCCCCGCCAAAAACTGCAAAAAAAAAAAAAAAAAAATGTAAAAAAAAACCTGTAAAAAACAGAAACCAAGGAAACAGAATTTCTGTTTTCATGGAGCCATCAGTTTTTCTGGAAGCCTTTCTCCACACCTTTGGCAACTAATAGTTTTCTCCTTCCTCTCATAGCATTCTGTTCTATTGTTATTAGAGCAGTTCACAAGCCAGGGCCTACTGTAATTGCACCTGTATGTGCCTGAGGCCTGGATCCCTGATAAGACCCTGAGCCCCTGTGGTCAGAGCGGAAGGGGCTGCAGCAATGAGTCTTCTTCCTCTGCATGTTTGAGGAGCACATCAAACACAGTGGTTCAGCACGTGGGTTCTGGATTCAAACATGTTTGATCTGGGTTCAAACATCTCTGCTATTTACCAGCTCCTGGAATCTTGAAAACATTTCTTCCTCTCTCTATGCTTTGGTTTGTTCCATTGTTAAATGAACATAATACTCTAACCATAAAGTTTTAAGGATTAAAGGGGTTAATACATGAAAACAATTAGCACAAAATATGGTAGGTGTTCCACTTATATTAATTCCATTATGGTGCCTAGTAATAGAAAGCCCTCAGTAAAAGTTGACTGAGTGGATAGACATTATTTAAATATAATAAGTCCTATCTATCTAGTCAAAGACGGCATTCACAAGAATGAGAATGGTGAGGAGAGGACAGTGGTTCTCAAGCTTTTAGTAAGCTTTAAAATCTCCTAGGGAACCTATTACAAATTCACATTTCTATCCCTTTTCTGATTTAGTGATTTTGGGGGTAGATTTCAGAACCTGCATTTCTAATAAACACTATGTGGACAGAGTTGTTGGATCATTCTTTGACAAACCCCAGCCTGGACAGACAATCTTGGACTTCTTTCCACACTGAGGGACTCAGAATGTCACCTGACCCCATATGGGGACGGGATAAGTCCTGCTGACAAGGGGCTACAGGGGACCCTCACAGGATCTTCTGTAAAGAACTTCGGAAAGGGAAATCCATGATGTGGAGATCAGCAACAAGGACTGAGTCATAAAGTCGTGCTGGTGTGGGGACTTGAAAAACTATGGAGTGATCCACTTGGGTTATTTCGCAAGAAGCAGCATCACAGCCATGAGATAGGGGGCCTCGGTGTTGGTGTTCATATGGGAGCTTCACCATAAATTTCATGTTGGGTTGATCTATCTTTATTGATCTGTCATAAATTACCTTTGTGACATTCTGACATTCAGTTAACTTCTTTATGCAATGTGTTGGTTAAGTTAGAGTTTCTCTAAGATTCTCCCAGCCCTGTTTGGACTCTCATGCAGTTCGGACTGAAGGCCTGGAACAGTCAGTGCCTTCCTGAGAGACAGCAGTCTACTCTGTACCCACCTGGGGTCTGTTTCCAAATGTCCACCCATAGCCATACGCCTGGATTTCTAAAGGTGAAGAGAGAGTGCCAGCACCACTACATATCCGGAGCCAGCACTCTGCTGTTATAGAAACTCAAAAGCACACCGGAAACAAAGAGCCATTCCCCCCCATCCACCCACCCCCTGCCTTCAGCAAACCTCCTCCATCTAGCACTTTCCCCAAGGCTGCATTTACCCCACTCTCAGGCCCTGGGGATGGGGAACCCAGAAGGTGGGTGCTTGAGCTACTCCTTCCTAAAAGGGTTTTGCTGAGGCCACCTGTTAGAAGTAAGCAGGTCATGCCTTGGATGCAAATTGAAAAGGGGCTGTCAAGCATCACACACCCTTCCTACATCATGTTCTGAGCACACTGTCCACACTGTGCCCAAGTTTGAGAATACAGTTCCTGCTTGGCCAGTGTTTTCTAGCTTTTTGCAAACAAGGGAATCCTAGCTTTTGATCATTTCTCCCTATTCTACCCATATCATGTGGTGACAGATTTTTCTTCCAAATTGCATTAAGTAATAATTACCATTTCTCCATTTACAAAGTAATCAAAGACACAGATAATAGCTAATCAATGCTGCTCATCTTCGCCAGAATGCCAGTGTAATCATTTTTATCATTCCAGTGAAGAGCAGAGAAAATTGGCCTCTCAGTGAGTTTACTCCGTCTTATCACAGACACAGTTTACTTTCTGATAAAGCTTTTTGGAAAACGGAAGTTAGCTCAAGAACCTTGATTACGTCTTGAACTGTACATTTTCACAGGAATCTAGCTAAGCAGGAGGAGCACAGGTTCCCTGTCTTAACAAAGATGGGTCAGACACACGGCTGATGGCTGGATGACCAGGTGGTGAGGGACAGAAAGATTTCTAGACTGAAGGATGGGGCTGAAAGGTGTGGAAAGGACAAAGGAGGAGAGTGGCTTCTATACCTAGTTTCTACTGTTTTGTTTGTTTGTTTGTTTGTCTGTCACCCTGGGTCAGTGCTGTGTTGTCAGCTTAGCCCACAGCAATTTCAAACTCTTAGGCTCAAGCAATCCTCTTGCTTCAGCCTCCTGGGTAGCTGGAAGTACCAGCACCAGCCACCACGCCCAGCTAATTTTTCTCTTTTAGTAAGAGATGGAGGTCTTGCTCTTGCTTAGACTGGTCTTGAACTACTGAGCTCAAGGAATCCACCCAACTCAGCCTTCTAGAGTGCTAGGATTACAGGCATGAGCCACCACAACTGGCCTCAATATATGTTTTTAAAAATGAATTAATGGGGGGGTGGCGCCTATGGCTCAGTGAGTAGGGCGCCGGCCCCATATACCGAGGGTGGTGGGTTCGAATCCAGCCCCAGCCAAATTGCAACAACAACAACAAAAATCATTTAATGGGCTGGGTACTATGGCTCACATCTGTAAGCCAAGGTGGGTGGGTTGCTTGAGGTCAGGAGTTGCAGACCCGCCTGAACAAAAGTGAGACCCTGTCTCTACTAAAAACAATTAGCTGGGTGTTGTGGCAGTCACGTGTAGTACAAACTACTTAGGAGGCTGAGGCAAGAGAATCTCTTGAGCCTAGGAATTTGAGGTTCCTATGAGCTATGACACCATGGCACTCCAGCTTGGGTAACAGAGTATGACTCTGTCTTACAAAAAAAAAAAAAAATTAATGAACATATGTGAGCATTTTTTCTTGTGTCTGTAGGCCATGCATCTGTCTTCATCAGGGCACACATCACAAAATCCCAAAACTACAGATGTTGGCATGGATGCAGAGAGAAGGGAACACTTCTACACTGCCAGTGGGAATGCAAGCTAGTAAAAATTTTTTGGAAAAAAGTTTGGAGAATGCTCAAGGAACTAAAAGTAGACTTACTGTTTGATCCTGCAATTACTCTACTAGGTATATACCCAGGTGATCAAAACTTATTTTACAATAAAGACATTTGCACCAAAATGTTTATTGCATAATTCATAATTGCCAAGAAATGGAAACAGCCCAAGAGCTCATCAACCCATGCATAGATTAACAAATTATGGTATATGTACACCATGGAATACTATGCAGCCATAAAAAAGACAGACGTCACATCTTTTATGTTTACCTGGATGGAGCTGGAACATATTCTTCTTAGTGAAGTATCTCAAGAATGTAAAACAAAGTATCCAATGTACTCAGTACTACTATGAAATCAATATATATAATCACCATTCAAATGAATGGTAAAACATAACTATAGTCTAGAAAGTGGAAGGGAAGAGGAGAGCCAGGGGAGGAGAGAGGTAGAAGGAGGGAGGGTGTTTGGGGGGACCTCACCTAATGTGCACGATGCAATGGTACATTTCAAAACTATTAAGAAAACAGTATAATTGTGATGGATGTTAGTTTAATGTAAGCATTTCACATTGTATATCAAACCAGTACACGAACCCCATAAATGCATCAATGTACACAGTTATGATTTAATAAAAACGAAAGGACAGTGTCCCTTCTAGTTGTCAATGCAGGCAGGAGACTAATAAAAGAGAAACAGGTGTAAAGAGGACGGGGACAAGAACCCCCCAATCTGCCAACTGCACTGCATTGCTGTTCCGACATCAGAGACCTCGCCTTACTTGCATTTCATGTTCTAACAGTAACTCCCGCAGCCCTGGGGACAGATGGACACACAAGTCACAATGTATTTGACTGACACACAAGCCACAATGTATTCTGATACATAGGACCGGGACTTTTGGTTTTTTCGTACACCAATATGTCCCCAAAGCCTAGATCTGCGCTTGTCACATAATTGGTGCTCAATAAATTTTGGCTGAATGAAGAAATAAATGTTAGAAACCTCACATCAGGCCATTCTTTCTGTGGCCATAGTCAAGTAATGTTTCCAATTAACCCTCACCAAGGTAGCCTATGGCTCATCAGCAAAGCAAAAATGTGTAATAAACCTTAGCCCAGGTACATTTATCACCTGACAAGTACACCAGAGGCTAGACTGGTGGTGTTCAGGTCTTTGCTTAATTCTGAAGCAATGTATGCCAGCTTCCTTTTCAAGATAATGCTTAAGTTACAGGAGCAAAGTTCAGCTTCTTTTCTCAAACTGGTCTCTGTTTTCACCCTCTTACATGAGAAGGAGAGCCAGCTCATTTCCAACTTTGAAGACTCATCCTCTCCAGTCACACACTTTTTGTCCTGAAGTGGCCCCCTTGCACACAATGACATGAAAACATAATACTAGTAGTAGAATAAATGTTGCATGAAGCAAGGTATGTCTTCAAGGCACTTATAATCCCAGAGAATGTGGGGTTTACATTTCACTTGTCCTGCTACAACACTTTATAAATTTACTCAGCTGGTTTTAATAATTATTTTTTAAAAACACTGGTGAGAATATTTTTCTGTGTGTACATTATGGAATGAGAGACTCTTACAACAAGAATTTAACACCAGCAGAGCACATGTGTACAGATGGAAAAACATGAGTAATTCCCTTTCATATGTTTTCCAGCCTCTTGACACGGAGAACACCACAGGCTGAATCACAGCCCGAGAGCCTTTCTAATGGACATCCTTTCTGCCAATTGCCATGGACGGTAAGATTCTATTTCCTTCTTAATGTCCTTCTCCTTTCACTCCAGCACAATAATTTTCAGGATTTACAAGCTGTCTCTTGCCAGGTTGTCTCCTAGGAGAACCCTTTTGCAGAGGGTTTCTGGGACCCAAGAGGCTGTCGGGGAGTTCTGTGGACGCAGACTACAGCTCTCAGCGCAGACATCTCAGATGTCCCATGTCATACAAAATGGGCAGGAAATGTTTAACCACCCAAGGAAGAGACTCAAACACAGAGAATTGCTTTTATGTTTCTACTGTGACACTCAGGAAGCAAGAGAGAAGAAAAAGTATTCTTAAAAAAAAATAGTCTCGTAAGAAAGAAACTGGAGAGAGGGGTTGATTTCCAGGGAGATCGAGGTACTTCTTTAATAGGGTAACTCTGAGAAGACTGGGGAAGTAGAGGACCGGGTTCGGGGCACAGTCCAGTCTGGCGTAGAGAGATTTTTACAGCCATCAGCATAGAAATGGAAGCTCTGTGTGAGAAAAGGCTAAGAGGGGACAGGAAGAAGAGGTCAGCCAAGGAGGCAGAGGATTTGTTTTTTTGTTTTTTTTTTATTGTTGGGGATTCATTGAGGGTACAATAAGCCAGGTTACACTGATTGCAATTGTTAGGTAAAGTCCCTCTTGCAATCATGTCTTGCCCCCATAAAGTGTGACACACACCAAGGCCCCACCCACCCCCCCTCCGTCCCTCTGTTTCCCCCCCATAACCATAATTGTCATTAATTGTCCTCATATCAAAATTGAGTACATAGGATTCATGCTTCTCCATTCTTGTGATGCTTTACTAAGAATAATGTCTTCCACGTCCATCCAGGTTAATAAAAAGGATGTAAAGTCTCCATTTTTTTTAATGGCTGAACAGTATTCCATGGTATACATATACCACAGCTTGTTAATCCATTCCTGGGTTGGTGGGCATTTAGGCTGTTTCCACATTTTGGCGATTGTAAATTGAGCTGCAATAAACAGTCTAGTACAAGTGTCCTTATGATAAAAGGATTTCTTTCCTTCTGGGTAGATGCCCAGTAATGGGATTGCAGGATCAAATGGGAGGTCTAACTTCAGTGCTTTGAGGTTTCTCCATACTTCCTTCCAGAAAGGTTGTACTAGTTTGCAGTCCCACCAGCAGTAGGCAAAGGATTTGTAAGAGGAGAGGAAGTGCACAGGCTCTGTGAACGCCACACAAGCCGAGGAGAGAGGCTTCAGGAAGCAAGAAAGCAGGCCGTGAGCAAGGCAGCGGCCGCCGAGGAGCCCCGGCCTCCTTTCCTTTCTCCTCTCCCCGACTTCACTATGGACTCCTCGTGTTTCCAGCTCCCACCTTGCTCAAGTCACAAGTGCTTTTCCTGAGAAAGGCAAAAGACGTGTTTTGGGCTCTTTTAATTTTTGGAAACGTGTTCATTTTGTCTCTTGTTTCTTTAGAACAAGGGAACCAAAGGAAACGTTCCTGGTGTGTCCCCCATGTGCTAAGCGCTGACTTACGTGAGAACATACAAGCAGCAGTGGTCTAGGGAAAGGCGGCTGCAGAACTGCTAAGGCAGAGGCACTACCCTCCCTTCCCTGTCCGTCCACAGAGTGGGTGCGTTGCGGGCGTCACATTTACCTTTTCATTCCTTCACTCCCGAGAAAGAAACCCTGCCTAGTTCACTCGGTGTCACGAGGTCATGAGGATCTAAACGGCTGCATGAATGGAAAGCACTGTTGGGGGATGTCTGCATTTTCTGCCCCCGGAGGCTTATACCACTTGCATATCCTCCTGGAAGTCTTACCTGGGATACTCCTGTCTATAAGGCCTGGCAAGTAAGTCTGTGAACTCATCCTAGGAAAAGTGCTACATACCCCACTGCTGACTACCACTATGGTCACCTCTGAAGTACTCCCTTTGGGAAGCTATGCACCGACCCTAGCACCTAGTCCACTCTTCAGAGCAATTTTGGAACTCTTTTTCTGGAATGGCTATCACAGCTGTCATCATATTACCCTTGATGTCCTGAATGTCATCAAAATGTGTTCTTTTCAATATTTTGTTTATCTTTGGGTCAAAAAAAGTCATTGGGGACCAGATCAGGTGAGCAAGGAGAGTATTCCTGTACGGTTACTTGATTACTGGCTAAGAACTCCCTTACAGACAGTGCCATGCGAGCTGGTGCATTGTCGTGATGCAAGAGTCATGAGTTGTGGGCCAAGACTTACAGTTAAGATTTTCCTGTTATTCTATTGATGTTTACTTGGTTTGCTATGCTTCTCACAGTCAGCTAATGATGCTAACACAAAGTTTGGCAAATTTTTGTGATGTTTTCATCAGTTCTGCTCATTATTGGCTTCCCCGACCTCTCTTCATCAGTGATGCTTTCTCTCCCCTTAGAAAAACATTTACTCCATTTATACACTGCCATTTTCTTCATGGCATTATCCCCGTAGACTTGGATGAACCTGTCTCTGCTTTCCACTCTTGCCAAGCTTGACAAGAAATTTACAAAGTTTGTTCATAGCTCTAACTCAAACTCTGACATTCTCCTGACAGCACACAAAAACACACAACAACAATAACGGACACCACTCAGCAAGACACCCCCACACACTGACACGAACGCAGCCGTGTGAACCTTACTGAGATGTCTATACATGTAGTGCTGCCAACGTAAGCACACCGTGGCAAGTTCATGAACTTCATCCTCAGACCTCCTCAGATGGTGAGTACTCTCATCTGAAAATTGTAGTCAATATTTGGATGTTACCTCCTTCACTTAATTATTTATGCATCCTACAAGTCTGATCTCCCAAGCAAAACACTGTTCTCCTTAACAAGACAGACTGTGTCATACCCCTGTGGAGTACCCACAAAGCCTAAAACTTTTCAATTGTTGACCTGAATTAAATGTCCCTTGTGGCAACCAAATCTCTTGCTACTATTTCCCTCCAACAGCAATTTTTTTTTTTTTTTTAAGGAACACTTCTTGACTTGGCCTTTGGCTAGAGTAATATTCTTGGAGCACAAAAACCCTAAGGCATTGTTTGATAATTACCATTCAGCACTTTGGAAACTGTCGTGTAAAGCAGCCCCTTCCCAGTCTGTTACACCAGCAACATTGAACAGTGCAACAAGGGAAAACTAGAGGGAAGGATGGCTCAAACTCCTAAAGCTGACAACTTCCTAATCCAAGCCTTCTAATAACCACCACAGAGGAACATTTATTTTAGGATCCTTGCCTGCACCCTCATTTCTTCCCCTACTGCTTGTTTTGTGACCCAGAAAATTTTACCATCCTTGCAAGAATAAAGGAGTGTCAGGTTTTCTTGCAGTAGAGATGCTATTCCTCATCAGGGAAATGGAAGCCAAATTAAACTTTGTTCTGCAATTTTGAAAACATATCTCAAACGCAAGCCAACAAAAATTTCCCTGGCTGTAGTTGCGCTGGCTTTTTATGATGTGCAGAGCAAAACACTGCAGTAGCCCCCGGCTGCAAATACCAATAGAGGCAAGTCAGACATTGTCAGATACTCCGTGAATCAAGAGGAAACTTGGGCTTTACTAAACACACTTAACACACCAAGAAAAAGGAAAGTCAGTTTCCTATGTGTGAGCCAATGCTCTCTGAAACTCAGTTCCATAACTCACCTATTGTGAACGCAAAATATAGGCTGCCCCTAATTCACATAATATATATAGGATAACAAGAGCACAGGAGAAAAAAGATGCACCAATTTTTATAGTACTTTTTGTTTAGGATATGAAATCACAGGGACCTATCTCTTAAGGTAAGTGTAATGATCTGAATTTTATAGATACACTGTGGGAGGCCAACATGGGTGTGGATTGCTTAAGCTTAGGAGTTCGAGACCAGCCTGAGCAAGAGCAAGACCCCTCCTCTACTAAAAATAGCAAAATTAGCTGGGCATGGTGGCAGGCGCCTGTAGTCTCAGCTACTCAGGAGACTGAGGCAGGAAGATCACTTGAGCCCAGGAATTTGAGGTTGCTATGAGCTATGATGCCACAGCACTCTGGCCTGGGACAACAGAGTGAGACTCTATAAATAAATAAATTTTATAGGTAAAGATGAGGTTCAGACATCTTGTGTCATTAGTTCAAAATAATGGAAGATGTCAATGTCAAATCAGTACTTCAAAGAAGACTAAATTCTCTGACAAATCCACACTCATTTAACCCCACATAGGTGGGGTTGTCTCCTTATCCTTATCCTTATGGGTGATACTAGGAACTTAATATTTGCTATAATTATTTATAGATATTTGTGGAAAGATGTATTTCAATGTTTCACTTACAAAGATGAATGAGCAATTATTGAATGCCACTGGGCGCGGTGGCTCACTCCTGTAATCCCAGCACTCTGGGAGGCTGAAGCAGGTAGATTGCCTGAGCTCACAAGTTCAAGACCAGCCTGAGCCAGAGTGAGACCTCATCTCTAAAAAAAAAAAAAATAGCCAAGCATTTTGGTGGGCGCCTGTAGTCCCTGCTACTCAGGAGGCTGAGGCGAGAGAATTGCTTGAGCCCAAGAGTTTGAGGTTGCTGTGAGCTATGACACCATGGCATTCTACCAAGGGTGACAAAAGCAAAATTATTGTATGCTTACTATAATGTATTGGATACTATGCTGTGTGATTTATACACACTATTACACTTAACCATAAAAAGAAGCTGAGAAAAAAATTAGTGTCTTCAGGACTAAAGTGGGGGGCCCACCCTGAGGTAGGAGAGAGCTAAGGTGTCCAGGATCTATTCTGAGATGCTGTTAATAGGGAGAAATCCTTTTGGGTTGGACATAAAAATTACTTGGCACTCAGAAAGCTTCTGATCCCACTCTGGTCCTATGAGAAAACAGAAAAAGTAAGGCTACTTTTTGGAAGCCCAATGTAACTGAACTGTATTCAATGAGGAAGATGGATGTTGGCAGTTACAGAAATGGCATCAAGGGCTCCTAATTAAGGCCACCAGGTAGTGGGAAGGAAGGAGCTCTGGAAGTTGAGGGCTGGATGAATAATGTCAGGCACTAATCTTTCCAGGGTTCAAAGGGGTTTGAGGGAGCTTGGATGTAGTGATACTGATGGATGGCAGCACAAAATCAAAGCCTGTTTCCCTGATTGGGACGGCACCAGGCAGAGGAATCAGGATTGACACACTATATGCCAAGCGCTCTTCTGAGGACTCAAAGTACACAGGTGAGAAGAAGGAAATTCCCCAGCCCTTATTGTAGACTTAGAGCCCAATGGGGGAATAAATACGCCACTCCTGGTCCTATTTCAGGCCACTGTAGCTGCGGGAGCCAGAGTTACACATGTAAAACAGACATGGAAATGTATCAGGAGAATGTCACTCTACTGAAAATCTCTCCAGATAGATTGTTGCTTTAACTCTTGATTGAACCATAAAAGTGTAGTCACCGCCAAATTGCAGTGTTCTCAATTACTGGAGTTCAGTTGTCACTGGCAGGAGGCCCTTTGAGGATTATGAATCATTACCTATACCATGTTATTAAATGGGAAAAATATGTTCTAATAGAATGTGACTGTCAATTTCAGGGGCATTCTGGTCCCCTGGGAACTGAGCAGCATCACAGAGGACAGGGATGACACCGGGAGAGAGGCAGGATGCAGGTGATATGTGCATTCATTTCTTTTCACAACTTACATGGTAATGAGGCAGTTTTTATCCAAAGTAGCATTAGTAGCATTTGCAGACAACTATCCAAGTGACAGGCCACTGGCAAAATTACAAGGTGTGTCTTACACTGCAAAAAATCTGACAATGTTGGGGGATGGGTTTTTATTTGGGGCTGAGTTTTTCTAGGCCATAAAATATACCCAGAAATACACCCCTTCTTCACAGAGAGGCTGCAAGGACATTGAATGTGTTTCTATTATTTTCAAACACCTGCGTATCTGATCTAAACATTTATCCTGAAATTATTAGTGACACCGAGCCTGTATTTCATCCAAAGGATCTCCATAAAAGTCAGGACGGGAGAGGAAGGAACATTTAAGAGAGGAAATATAGCTTGAGAATAATTAATTTCTTTGTGTTACAACACATACACAGTGGTATTTTGAGGGAATTATTGAGGGAAATGAGAAAAATGGAATATCCTGAGACCTTGGATATGTGCTTATGTTTGAATAAGATCTTGTACACAAGGACACACTTTTCAAATCCTGACAAGAGCTACAATTTTTGTATTCTCTAAATTAAAAATTAATAATAATAAATTTCACTTCTAAATGGCATTCCTTTATGAGAGGCTTTCTTTCCTTTTTTTTTTTTTTTCTTTTCGCTGCCAGCCTGAGCCATCAACACACAAAAAACACATTAAAAGTGATTAGAAAAAACAATAAAAGGCATCTGTGGGTCCACGCAACTCTCTCAGACAGTTTTATAGGGAGGATCAAAGATGTGGGCCTCGATTCTGTGATAAACCAAGGTCGGCTGCCATGATGAGGACACGGTCCCCTGTCAGGGCCTTGTTTTTAATGCCCGTGGAGAGAGAGCAGGCACACAGCCTGTGACAGAGGGAAGGGCCACCTCTCTGAAATCACCCCTGACTTTGATCAGGAGGCAGAGCCTGGGTGGGACACATATATTTGATCTGAAGAGTTAAATTCTCCCTCAGCTAGCTTTCAGGGACGACCTTACCATGCTGTATGTCACCAGCCACAGAGAAACATCAGTTCACCCCTGCCACACGTCAGAAAATGGCTGCAGGAGTGAATCCCTGTGAAGGGCAAAGTGAGCTGAGCGACCAATCGCCTAAACCTGCCAGCACCACAAGGAATCAGAGGATGTCACAAAAGCCAGCTTTAATCAAGCCTGATTGTGGAAAACATGAAAACCCATCCAGCTGCGGGACAATATCTTATTAGTTGTCACCAGTGTTGCAGGAGGTAGGTGTTAATTGTCTCTTGTGCTTCTCTGGGTAAGTCTGGTACCCGGTTTTGCTGTTAAGTTGAACACGGATTAGATGTGAGGCAGAACAAAAGGATTGGGAGGATTTCTAGGCAACACAATCTCTTACAAAATGACACGGCTATTGGGGGAAGAAGATAATGGCTTGCGGAATTCTAATTTTGACCCTCTTCTGAAAAAAGAATCCAATTTTAATAATCACTGCCCAATGAAATGGTCCTCCTTGCAGCGCTGCGGGCTGTCCGCGTGCCTGAATTTGATTAGACAGTATCCTGAGAAAGGGTCCATCTGCTTTTGTCCCTGAGTGCTTAAGTCTGTGTGAGTGTCTGTCAAGTCTGAATTATTCTGCCTGACATTGTATTTCTGCCCAGCAACACAGTGCTCCATGTTGTGACAATGACCTTACCTGCCAAACACCTTTCAAACAAAAGGTCTGGTTCACCCGGGCTCATTATAACGAGACATGCCAACTGTTATCCTTCAATCTGCAGAAAGAGAAATCGTTCAGATGTCCAAAAGGAAGGATGAAAATAGGTGTTACAGAAGCCAGAGAATGGAGAAAATGCCCAGGATCAAGTAGCAATGTTAAAGAAAAGACTTCAGGTGCCTCAATCTTCTCTTTTTCTGCTCTTTACACCTTCCAGACTCCTTCTTTATCTCTTTAACCCTCTCCTCGGAAAATCTTAGTAACCTCAAGATTTATGCTTCTTGCCACCTTTTCAAGCCTATATCAAGGGAAGAATCTAATACTGAAGATGGGATCAGATGGCCAGGACTCAAATCCAGGCTCCCACACTAACCAGTTTGTGACTGTGGACAAGTCATGTTCTGGCTCCAGCTCTCTGGAGGTTAAATGATATTCACATTATTTCGGCTGCAAAACAGAAATAAAAACCAAAAGCCAGCAAGCATTGACTCTACTGCAGGCTATCTTGGCCTCAGAGGGGCCTGGCGGGATGCCATAAGGACCTGAGGTGGCCACCTTTGCTCCACTCTGTCTTCCGTGCCTCACAGCCTCTCTTGGGGCGCCTCTGCTTCTCTTGGGTCTTTCTTATTCTCCCCTCACTTCCCATTCTCCTGTTTCCTCAGAGAATAGCCAGGCTGGGTCAGGTCCAATGCACGGTTCAGCTGGTGGTCACTCTGGCCAACTAAGAGCGTGGCATTTGTGGTGTTTCTCTGAAGGACCGCAGCAATACATCCATTTCATATGCTCTTCTGGCAACATGATTTTGACAGTGGTGGGTCTATGTTTTGTCCTCTAAAAGCACATCTAGAATGTGTGACTTCTCTGATTATCAGAGGAGAGTGGAAATTGGGCTGCCTGACTTCCCCAGCTAGGTTATAACAAGGACAGGGCTTCCACTTGGCACTCTGTTTTGTGGTGCCCATGCCTGGACGCCAGCCACTAGGTTGTGAAGAAGCTCAGTCCCAGAAAGGCCACGTGTAGGTATTCTGGCTGAAGGCTCCAGCCAAGGTTTCAGTCAATGGCCAGCACAGCAGCAAATGCAGGGTGAGCAAGCCTTCAGGTGGCATCACCCCTCCACTCACAAGTTGCTCCAGTGGAAACCAAATGGAGCTAACCCAGGGTGAGTTAGCTGTTTAAATCATGAGCCCAAAGCCAAAATAAAAGTTGTCATTGTTTGAAGCCAGTCAATTTGGGGGTCATTTGTTATACAGTTATAGTAAGTGGTGCTCCTACTGTCTAGGTTAAAATTTTGCGTACAAAGAAGGCAGATGTACCTCCACAAAATGACAAGCCTAGTGTTTGAAGACTGGGGCGCTAACGAAGCAGAAGCTGCTTAGCTGCTATCCGTCCTCTCCGTGTCAATGCTCCTTCGATCAGGGCCATCCCCTAAGTCTCCCCCTCCAGGCCAAGACTATACTTCTTCCTTTTTGTTATTATTTTATTTTTTTAATGAAAGTTCCTAAAATAAAAAGTCTGTCATTAACTGAAATTAAAGGGTAAGTAATTCAATAGCTTCTTCTTTTACAACACAAACTGTCTGCGTTGCTGTCGGACCTATATACACACCAGCTACTGTATCTTGTGCAACTATTTTCATAACCAAGAGAAGCAACTATCAGAAGGAACACCTTTCTTTACTTTCCCTTCTCCATGCCCTGCCATCCTCCCCATGAAGTCTGTACAACATGTTATTTGAGAATAAGCCTAAGATGCAAAAAATATAGCTTTTGGCTAAGTGTCAAGGCAGAGCTGCTATCTAGAAGAGTGGCCATTCAAACTGAAAACCCACTCCTTGTGGCTTCACGCACTGGGCAATGCATGCTGACAGCCATCAGTGACCACGATCCCAAACTGAAAAGCAGCAGAGTGAAACTATTCAGGAAAGAACACTTCTGGGAAGAGCTTGGTGACTGTGTTTGTCCCCGGCTATCTCTCCTTCATATGACATCAGGAGAAGCAACAAAAATCAGCAAAAATAAAAAAATCTTTCATATTGTAAAATTTCCAAACCCAGTTATTATGTCTTCTCATTGCTCTTTTAAATGTTTAGAATGGCCTCCTGTGTGTGTGTGTGTGAAGACAAGCTAACTTTCAACAGATATAGGGGAAAAATTGATCTCAAATTTGAAGACCTGAGTTTTAATTCCACTCTCTTGCTGAAGTTTCCTGTGTTATTCTTTGTAAGCTACCATTTCCTCTTCTCATAAGAGATTCTAAGAGCTGCCTTCCCTGTGTCCCATATTTTGATCTGTTTGCTTTACTAAATACGTATAAAAGCTCTTTGCAAAGTGCGAAGGTTTATAAACATTAGAATAATGACTATGAAGATAAAAACAACCAGCCACATGTAACTTCGTCTTTTCCCACTCCACAGCCTTACACATTCAACAAACACCCATTGAGAGCCTACCGTGCGTCCGGCAGCCTGTTACATGCTTGTCTATGTGACCAAGAAGTTCCGTCTCTTCCGAGGTTTCCTTCCCTACAACTGACCCCCTCCCCCTTGTAGGTGACACCATTCCCTTCTTCACTGAATGTTCAAGACCACAAAAGCAGATATTGCTACTCAAGGTTGGTTAACTTCAATTAACATTTGCTAAGCACAGACTATGGCTAGTGTTTTTATTTAAATATTTCATTTAGTCCTCATAACAGCTCCATTATCCACATGTCATTATTACTACTTTATTGATGAGCGATTTTAAAGGTCAAAGAGGTTGTCCAAAGTCACTTGTCAGTCAGTGGGATTCCAACCCAGGTCTTACTCTCAGTCCTCTGCTCTTTTCATTTCATCATGCTCCCATTTTGGATGGTTTCTCTCATTGGAGAAGAAATGGGGAGGGTTCTCTTTACATTTCATCAGAAGAACAGTTTTATGCTTTTCTTTTTTTCAAATCATATGTAGTGTACCAGTTAATTATGGTGCAGCAACAGGAAACTGTGTTTGCAATCTCTTGAACGTCCTTTCTAAAGATGTTTTACATTCAGCATATCTGTTTACATTTTCCAAAGTCATGAACTTTGTATTTCTTTTCTTTTCTTTTTTTTTTTTGGTTTAATATAAATATTTATTTATTTTTTTATTGTTGGGGATTCATTGAGGGTACAATAAGCCAGGTTACACTGATTGCAATTGTTAGGTAAAGTCCCTCTTGCAATCATGTCTTGCCCCCATAGTTTCAGGTGTATAGTAAAATTGCACAGAAATCACAGCGTTCCATATGCCTCTCTCCCTAACTCTGCATTTTTTACACGATTATTTTTCTCTATTTCTATAACCAGATAAGGATGCTTTTCATGAATTCCTATTCCACCTTTCACTATTATATTAAAATTAGCCATACACACTACAGAATTGGATATGGGATTTAGAAGTAAATGCGTAGGTTTGCTTTTAGCATCAACTATGGAAAAGCTGCTTGAATATGTAGAGGCCAAAATCTTGCATTTGCACTGTGCTGAGCGGGAGAGATGATGCACCCACTTCTATTCTTGGATGTTGTGCTCCCGGGGCAGCCTCACGCCTCTTGTCACTGAGCCAGGAGAAGTGAAGCCTTAAGGAGCAACATTCGGGGGGGGGGAAAAAAGCATGAAAAATGGTACAGGAGATACCAAACATTTTATAATTCAGAGCCTAAGTTAAAGCTCAGATTCCAAGTGGAATCTGGGAAGGGCGGCTACACTTGTAATTGTAACACTTTGGGAGGCTGAGGCAGGAGCAGTGTTTGTGGTCAGGAATTCAGGACCAGCCTGAGCAAGAGCTAGATCCTGTGTATAAAAAAAGCGAAAAGTCAGCCAGACATGGTGGAAAAGCGAAAAGTCAGCCAGACATGGTGGCATACATCTGTCGTCCCAGTTACTTGGGAAGCTGAGGCAGGCGGATCACTTGAGCCCTAGAATGAGCTATGATGGCACCACTGGGCAAAGGCGGACAGAATGAGACCCTTTTTCAAAAAAGAAAAAATTCCAAGTGAATAAAAAGGGACTCTAAATATAGTCATTACTTCTATATTTGTTAAATGTTTCTAGGACTTAAAAAAATAAAATTTAAAAAGTATTTCAGGATTGAGTGTATTCAATCATTTTTATTTCTTACCAGAGAAACAGTCAGTGGAAGAACAGCAGAGACTTACAGTCCTTTCTTCATGCTCTTTATGTTTGATTAGTCCAATTGGCACCCCAAATCCATTACACAAAGACTTTCAGCACCCCGATTTAAAGAAATCTAAGAGGAGGGTGAGTGAGAAATGACTGCAGAGACTGAGCTACTCTTGGGGAAGCCTCCCCTCACTGAGGGACAAGGGGCAGGTCACCTGCAACCCTCCACCCTGTGGCCCGGCAGCCTCGGGACGTCTGGTCACATGCAGTTGTCAGAAACAATGTGACTTTGGAGAACCTGGCCTTCTGGAAAAGGCACAGCGAAGCATTAAAACCAGACTGCGTTCTCTCAGGTGAGCAGCTGTGGGCTGATCAGGTGTCACGCCATAGGTTCCTCTCTTTGCAGCCTGTTCCCAGTATGTTTTCACAGGTGCTAGCATGTGAGGGCGGTGTGTTTCAGGGAGGTTCCACCATGCTGACGGTGGCTGAGCACTGGGTATTCCGCAGAAAAAAACTGTCAAGGCAATTCCTCACGACTGGAGGAAAGTCTGTGCAGAGGAACGTCTGTGCGGTTTCCCAGCCTTGTCCAAAGAGTCACTGCTACTAGCTGGGGTCAGATCAACGTGTGGGCTGCAGAGCAGTGCACCAGCTTCCCTAGGAGCGTGTCTGCTCTGCCCAGACCTGCGGAGTAGGAAGCTGACCTGAGGAGGTCCTCAGGTGATTTGCATGCCAGGGCTCAGCCGTCCTCAAGCTTGAACATGCACATCAGGGGTGGGTGCGAGCTTTAGAACCCTGCAGTGCTGCAGCACTTTCTGGGTCCTGTCCTCTAGTCCTCTGCTCTCTGTTTTTATGTTTTTCTCAGCCTGATAGTTTGCATCTATTCTGTCTTGTGCTGCAGTCTGGATGGGGCCAAGTTCACGAGGACTGTGCGTAGCCCCAGAGCCTGGGGCACAGATCTGCAGCACAGACATCACCAAGAAATACAGACTCTTAGAAACAGGGATCTTAGAAATGCGGACTCTCCACAGGCCTGCGGGATCAGAATCTGCATTTTAACGAGACCTATGATTCATATACACATTACAGTTAAAGAAATCCAGTGCACAGAGCCCATAAGTTCCTCCTTTCAAATGGATGGCATAGTTTACTTTCTCAGTGTAATAAGCTGTGTCAGATACCTGCACACCAGAGGAAAACACACGGCAATACAGCATAATTAGGTCTCGCTCCTAAATGAATTATATATTAGCTTTTACAAATTGCCTGCCAAATCCCAGGAGAATCAGACTACTTTTTGGAGTCCCTAGGAAGAACAGATGCACAAAAGTGGACGATAAATGTGGAAAGGGGATGGCAAGAGGGACTGATGCAATAATCATTTTGCAAATGTTGGCTACCAAGTTAATTAACGCACATGCATCACATTTTCACAACAACTCCACTATGTAGGAACTGTTATGATCCTCATTTTACAGACGAGAAACTGATGCTGAGAGCTGGAAATCTCTTGCTCAGAGTTACATACTCAGAGAGTGTCAGAGAGGCAATTTGAATCCATCAGTACTCGGCTTCGGAATTCAACCCCAAACAACTACAGGTCACCATCCCGCGGAGAGAGGTGTTTTACTCAGAGGCTAGCACAAGCACAGGTATCATAGGCACTATGTGATGTGTTAAGGCAACTGGATTCAGAGAAGCAAGTTTCCCTTATTTTAAAATCATGGCCCAAACAAATAAATGTGAATACTGCCTAAACCAGCAATTTTCAACCTGTGCATTGCAGCACACTGGTGTGCTGTGAGAGGATATTAGGTGTGCTGGGAAAATGTTTAAAGATCATTAATTAAATTATTTTCAAAAGAAGTTCAAAACACAGTAAGTATATATATATATACATATTTTTCTCTCTTTTTTGGGATCAACACAATTTAAGTGTGCCGTGGAAGTTTAACTATAGGTTCAAGTGTGCTGTGAGATAAAATAAAGGTTGAAAAACACTGGCCTAGATCCTGCCTTGCTACTGAACAGGAGTCTATTCCTTGGACATTCCTGATTCCCTGAGTTGGAATAAGCATTAACCTTATCCCCAACTACCAGTATCCCCAGTGGTCCTCTGAGGGGCCTTTCTCACCTCTATGTACCGAGTTGTTCCCGTGCACTCATTTGATTTGCCTTCTCCACAGCTTTTGCAGAAGTGCGAAAACTAAATGAGATATAAAGTGTGGGACATAGGAGGTAGTTAATGGAAACCCACTGTTGTGTAGTTGTCACTAATCAAATATAGATTCTGGGTTGCTATTTTTCTTAGACTTTCAAATTAAACCATTACCTACATCAAAAGAAAGGTATAATTGTGTTCTTGGCATTTATTAGATGCTCTAGAAACATTTTATTTGAAATGGATGAAGGAATACAGAGAAAGATATGGGTATAAACTGAGCTGCACATAAGCAGTCACTGCTGACACCACCCCAGGTTGCCTGGGAAGCAAGTGCTTGAATTCCCAGCATCATTTATCCAAGGTGACTAGGAGTATGTCCCACCCATTACTATCCTCCTCTGCTCTGATCGTCTTCTCTAGTCAGTGGACCAAGTGCTCCAGAAGAGGGATCTGCTCCTGACCACAGCACTGTGCTCACTGATGCACTCGGCTGGCATTTGGCCGCCTTCATGTGGCAGAGATGTCCTCGGCCTTTGGTTAAATGGACTTGTCTCTCTGAGGTTTCTGACTTGGCAATGAAACCTTAGTAACTAGTCATCACTACAGCACCCTGATGTTAATCTTTGCTGGAAAGCGATGAAAACAGACCTCGCTTGTAAGAGAACTCAGGGTTAGTGAAAGCAACGTGAGAAGTCGCTAAGTTTGTACTCAGAAACAAGCATGTTTGAAACCTTAGTTTTCTTTTTCTTAAGCTTTCCAAAGTTGAAAGCTTATGACACAAATACAAAAGCCTAATTTAAGCAGTTCCTATAACCTTCCTAATTCAGATTTTAAACTCCCCTTTTGCTTGGATAGAAACTACAAAGCCAACAAATCTCCCCCATCCCCATTCTTCTCTGAATAATCTAGATATTTAAGCAATCCTTCTCTTCCCTGAGGGTGTGACTGTAGAGTATTATTTTATTGACTCGTAATTAAGAACTTCTGATGGGAAAACCAGTCAAGAGAGAAAAATTGCTTACGGGTCCCACAAGGAAAGAGAGAACATATATTCTTATACGACAAGCACAACAGACAGAAAAGAGGAGACTTCACAGAAGAAACGGTTCTCCAAAAACACGAAGTCCTTTACATGAACTTTATGTGCTTTTTAAGGAAGTCAGTTTTTTCCCCCTCTACAATATGAATGAAAATGTGAGGTAGTTTGAACTGCTCTGAGACTCGGGGAGTATATGAGCGAGTGAAATTATGTGTGGGAGGGGACTGACAATGGAAATTTGGTGGTGAACACAGTGTGGGCAGAAGGGAAAAAACACATGTGAAACATCCCTGAAAAGGAAGTGTCACAGGAAAAATTTACAAGGCAGCATTCTATGGGGTGGATCAGAACAGCACCAAAACTGCAGCACATTTGTTCAACATCAAAAAAAAAAAAAAATCCTACGGTGCATTTGCAAGGGTACGTGTTAAATCTACTAAGTGTAGAATGTAAATGTCTTAACACAATAACTAAGAAAATGCGGTGAAGGCTTTGTTAACCAGTTTGATGAAAGTATTTTCAATTGTATATAAAATCAGCACATTGTACCCCATAGTTGCATTAATGTACACAGCTATGATTTAATAAAAAAAAGAAAAGAAAAAAAATCTTACCAGACAAGCAAAAGATTGCAACTGCCCAAAGAGCCACAGATGAAAAACCATTACTGTTTTAACTGAACAAACATTCCTAGAATTCAGTCACATCTTATTAGCAGAGAGAAGATTCCAGTTCAGTGCCAGGGACTGGAAGTTTTCTGCATCTGGCTCCACTCATGGAAATGACCCCCTCTTCACCATTATTCTCCTGCCATCTCTAGTTTATTACAAGAAGGGACTTGCCTCTTGGTGCCCAGAGGTATGATTTGATAAGAGTTTTGGTAATGCATATAAAATGGATTTCCATTATTCCATTAAAGCCAATAGGCCCTAATCTGACTTCTTCTGAACTAGCTTATTTTTCTTTTAAACAAGTAGCCATTTGTATACCACAATCTTCGTACTTCTAATTTACTAACTAGGAACTCTTTATAGCGTACAACTTGGAGTTTTTAATTACCAAAATTTACTCCAAAGAGAACACAGATTTTTAAAACTCGTTTTTAAAAACGTTTGAAATTCTCCATTGGAATATCTGAAACAAGCTTAAACACCATATGGGATAGAGTAGAAAGAAAAGTAATCTCCTACCACTATGACTAATTTCAGGTAATTGAAAATCTACAGCTTTGAAATTGCAGCATAACTGGTTAATTTGTGGCAGCAAATCTGTTTTTCTTCTGACAGATTTACTGATTCACGTAGTGTTTCATTGGATCCATTCCGCAGGCACACAGTGTGAGCTGTTAGAATTTCTAATCTAGTCTGTCGGCCGTTTTGTTTTGCTTGGTTGTTTGGATCTGACTGTAGGTGTCTTTGTTGAAATATTCAGGAACTTCCATGGAAAGTGAATTCTTCATTCAGAAAAGAATCCATCACAAGAGGAAAGAGCTTGAAAAACTAGAACTAGGATATTTACATTTTTATTCAGTTGACTTAATTTATTACCATAAAATATTAAAGACGACTAAAAGAATATTTCTTCTGAAGTTCAGGGCCAAAGCTGAACTCTAGGACTATATGTGACTGGTGTTCCTGAATAACCTAAAGAAAAGAAAAAAAAAAATCTCAATTCCTATTTTCCTCATTCACTTTTTCAAGGAAATGATTTCACACTGACAATTTATTAAGAGGAAATGAAAAAGCCAGCATGAACGAAACTATTTTAATAGAGCTCTGAATTTTTACATTTAACGACGGACCTGGTGTCTGCAATATGCTTGGATAGAAAACGTGGACATGTCATGTGAGGGAGGAGTCTGGGGAGAACTCAGCAGAGACCCGTGTGCCCCACTCATCCAGACTTCACAGGCATTCGCTCATTTCATCTTCCTAGTGACACTGTAAAGGAAGGATTGTTGCAGATGAGGGGTCTGTTCTTGAGAATGTTTAATGAACTTATCCAAGGCTGTACTATTAGCGAGGAGGATGGTTTGGATTTTAAAATCAAAGATCCACAGAGCTGTGACCTTATGATCTTACTGCCACCTCTTTGAGATAGATTTGTAACGAGTTATACATCTACATCATGGAAGAACTGGCCATCAACTCATGAGACTCTTGTGGTATATTACAGAGTTGTCCTCTTTCCTGTCTCATTTAATGATTTGTATTGGTGACTTGTTGAAATTTGTATAATCATGTTGAGAAATTCATCATGACATGGAATTGGGGCCAGTGAAAAATATTTGGGTAACAGAATCAGATTCAAAATGGTCCCCAAAAACTGGAACCACAAACCACTTCTAAAAAGATGACATTTAGCAGGAATAAATATAACCCCTGTACTTGGATATAAAATATCAGTTGTACAATATGAATAGAATTGGAAAGTAAGCATGCAGGGGCTTACGTGTAAAAGGATTTCATATAATTCAAGTCATCAAAATTTTACTGAGGGGCAGTTCTGAAACCAACAGTGGATATAGGAAATTTTAGTTGCTAGTAATCTCAATACCAATCAGCTACCAGTGTAGCTGCCAAATAACTAATGTTATGTGAGGTTCCATTTATAAAGTTAGTCTTCCTCTCTGTTTTTGTTATAATTCAGTTTTGTGTACCCCATTTTATAAGGGGAATATCCAAAGTGGCATCTTTTCAGAGGATAGAACAGGCAAGATGGAAAGAGAGGCCGAACTACTCTACTTTCTATTATATAAGAAAGGACTGAGGATATTTAGGCAGTGAAGAGTCATCTTTGGGAATGCATAAGGGTTAAATTAGCTGAAGTTCTACTATGGACAAAAGGGTTCAACTGAGTGTAGACCCAAGCTCTTGTCTAGGGCAAACACATGAAGTTATAAGAGAATAGATTGCCTTGGGAGCATGTGAGTTCTGCCAACGACAGTGTTAAAGTTCAGCTGGAAAGCTACCGGACAGGGCTGCTCTGGCAGGAATTTCTGCATGGAATGATGTCCAATGGGGTAGTCTATAAAGTATTTTCCCACATGTTCTACTAACTGTGTCAAAGTTAGACTTCTGCAGCTGCCCGTGGGTGGAGTGAGCACAATCTAAAGAAGGAAAGTAGAGGCTTCAAAGTCAAGTGAAGCTGAGCCTTCCACCAAGCCGGGGATTTTAAGGCTGGCTGGTAGATGGGGCCAGGAACGTGGGCCACTAAAACCAGAGGGGGTGAGAGAGGCACTTAGGAAACCATGAGGTTTCTGGGAAGGATGGGCTTTGCTCTGACTCTTGAGAAAGGGTATATGAAACTCTCATCAACTCTCCTAGATCAGGTCGCTGGACTCCTCCTCTGTGGTCCTTCATAATCAGGACTGTCACTGTGACAGATCCGCTTCTAGTCTGAGTCCAAGGAAGAAGCCCAGCAAGTACAGAGCCCTAAATGAGCAGTAACGTCACGGGGACACGGGTTCCCTACAGGCACAAGGAATGCTAAGTATACTTCCAAGCATAAGAATCTGTGGTTCTAAGGAAAATGGACGTTATCTATGATTAAGCATTTCGCGAGTTTATGATTACATTGCTGTCTTCCATCCTAAGTCTTGTTAGCACAGACAAACCGTTTAAAGATAACTGGCTTTCCAAAGATCAGGAAGAATCTTATCTCTAAGCTTGCATTTCTTGGAATGATCCTTCTAGCTACTCTCAGCCCTCACATTATCTGGAGACAGAAGATGAACACCCTCCAGTCTTATTAAGGGCAGGCATGTTATGCAAACTTGGGGTGACCTGTCCTCAGGACACATGGCAACATGAATGACCAGCTGCAACTGGCATTGCCTAGTGACCACAAATCATGAAGATATACCTGGCTTGCTTCATTCAAGCCGGCTCTGCCTCTGTGTGCCTCAGAACTGAATTACTTTAAAATCAAAATTCTGGTGGAGCACATGCCTTAAGGTAATTTATAAGACTGTGAACTCTAGGAATCACGTCTTGGGTGCACCAATAAAATCCAAGGAAGTGGTTCAGGAACCATTTAATTCATTCTGTGGCTCTTGCCATTCTCTCAATAATTAAAGTATTGATGGTGGGGGAATGTAAATTGTATAGCACTGTATTTTTCCAATTAGAAAGGCACTGTCGGTTTGATCAGAATGCAATATTCGCTTGGCAGAACACCATGATAAAGACATGGTGATAATTGCTAAGTCATGGAAAAAGCCCAAGTGCCCATTGATCCACAAATGGATTAATAAATTGTGGTACATGTACACCAGGGAATATTATGCAGCCTTAAAGAAAGATGGAGACTTTACCTCTTTCATGTTTACATGGATGGAGCTGGAACATATTCTTCTTAGTAAAGTATCTCAAGAATGGAAAAAAAAAGTATCCAATGTACTCAGCCCTACTATGAAACTAATTTATGGCTTTCACATGAAAGCTATAATCCAGTTATAACCTAAGAATAGGGGGAAGGGAAAAAAGGAGGGGAGGGAGGGGGGAGGGGGGTGGAAGGAGGGTGATTGGTGGGATTGCACCTGCGGTGCATCTTACAAGGGTATATGTGAAACTTATAATGTAGAATGTAAATGTCTTAGGACAATAACTAAGAAAATGCCAGGAAGGCTATGTTAAACAGTGTGATGAAAATGTGTCTAACGGTCTATAAAACCAGTGTATGGTGCCCTATGATCACATTAATGTACACAGCTATGATTTAATAAAAAAAAAACAAAGAAAGAAGAAAAAAGACACGATGATAGATCTTTGTGAGCTTTCCTATTTGTATAACATCTTTAGCTCCAGAAATAAGAATAAATAATAATAAAACAGTGAATCCTGTGAAATTCAAAAAGACAAATTGTATTTTCTGGAACATATGCAAAACAGCAATGTATTACCAAGTTCAAATGGAGCTCTCTTGTAACAAAATGGAAATTCCTCTTTGAAGAGCAAGATGCTTTATTTTTCTTTAGTCTTTATCCTTTTTCTTATGAAATGCAAGAAACATGTATTTGATTGATCCATTTCCTTTAACCAGAAAGTCTCCTTATCTTGAGTGTCTGTGTACACTACTTGGACTTGCATCTTAAGAAACATAACAAAAGCAGCTGACAGATTCCACCACGGTCTTTTCCTTCTTTCTTTGTTTCTTTTTAATTCTCCCAGTAGGTAGTTGTGCATGAAGAGGAGAGTGTACAGCAGAGGAAAGAATGGATCCAAGCCCGCTGTTATCAGGACCCAGGCATCCTTTTTGCATCTTTCCTACTGTTAATCTAAGCGGAACCCCATGCCTTATATAGTAAACAATGTAGAATGGCCTTCAAAATAAAAACAAGAGATGACAGTTGCAGAAATAAAGAAAAGGCCAAGATTCTGTAACAGCAGGCCAGGTCATCAGGTCAATGAATTAATGCAAACAAATGGCCAATTGAACTGGAGGTAAGAGGTGGCGATTAACTGGACCAGTTAGGCTATTTTATTAAAGGGTCAATTCAGTCTCAGTGTTTGAACTGGTAATACTCTGTACTTAAAAGCTACATCTGAATAGTCGAAGTAAAGGCGAGAGTTTAAGGAATTCTCTAGATAATCTGGGAAAGGGACAGCTGGGGGCTCAAATTCTGTAGTCTGGCTCTCTCCCTTGTTTGAATCCACTGGATAATTTCCTCTGTTTTATTTTGTCTGAGCAACAAACAAGCATCCTTCACCGAAAGCAGTTTACTGCTAGGAGGGGATAGATGTGTTGGAGTAAATCATTTATTCTCTTTAGTTTACAACCTGAGTTGGAGGAGATAAAATCTAGAAAAATCTACAAGGAAAAGAACCACATTTTGAAATGTTGCTTTCTTTTGTTCACAGGAACTAAATGTGTCTCTTCTTTATTAGCCAAAGGCACAAGAACTAAACACAAAATTCCTTGGGGAAAAAAAAACGTTGCTATAGGGCCGAGTCCATTGGCTTCTTTCCCTCCCCTTATTCTCAGGAAGAAAAGACACTAGGGAAGGGAAAGCATTAAAATCCTTCTGAGGTTCTATTCCTGATTCTGCCCTATCCTCTGCCCCTCCAGTTTCTCTGACATTTAAAGGAACACTATCAAATAGGTGAGGTTATCTATCTGGAACGAAAGGGGTGAAAATTTTCTAATAAAAATAGACATAACGCTGTGATAGGCATATATGCTTAGAAAAAATATTCAGCCCTGCACCTTTTATTCCTGATTATTTTCATGTGGGCAAAATGAAAATAGAAGACTTAAATACTCTGAACAATGTAGATACGCAAGCTATATAAAACAAATCTTTCCACTTCACGTTTTCCTTCAATTATAGGCTTTTGACCTGACCTCTGATAGAACTCAAGTCATGCTGCCAATCCCTCTGCATTCAAAAAAAAAAAAAATTGGGCCAAAGTGCTCCCTTAGATTTTCCCTATGTTTACAGAAACACCTCAGTTCACTGCTTGACAGTGTTGGGGAGCTTTAGTTCAGGCGTAAGGATATTTTACTAAGAGCACCCAAGGTGGGGGATAAGTGGCTGAAGGAGGGCAGCTCAGAGGACAAGCTTACAGAAAGGACCCAGGGAGGCAGAGTTCTCCACTGCCTCCTATAGTAAAGTGTAGAGGAAGAGAAATTTGATTGTTCCATCAGCCCGCAAACTCAGAAAACGAACTGTAATTTTTTTTTTTATGTCTTCTGGCTGGCTGCTTCACTAAGGAAATGCTGACTAAATCTCTGCTACCAAACACACGGGCAGAAGGTAGTGAAAAAGTGAGGTACGATTTACTTGGATTCAAAACTCTTACCGAGAAGCCAACAGGGCCGTCCCCACAAGAGGGACGACCTGCCTGTGGACAATTACGGTAGGCAGGCTGGTCTGTGGACTGGAAAATGGATATCAGGGGCTTGTTTGAAAATTTTACTCTTATTAGCAAATTACCGTCAATGTAGCAAAAACTACATGTTCTAACATTTTTCCTCTTGCTGATTTACAGTAAGTTACAAAAGAGTTAATATTCTCTCTCCTTTAATCCTGAAAGCAACCAGGTTAATGATTAATTGTGCCAGTGGGTTTTGTTTATAGAACTGAAACACTGTCATTGTATATGTCAAGAGGATTAAACCTCTCTGATCATCTGTACATTTTAACATGTGTAATTTCACAGCACAGATATACAACGTCAAAGATGAACAAAATGTACATTTTTTAAAAAATCAATTAACAATTACCTTTTTGGAGAACAAATGTAAGTAAAGAGTGACCACTGTTCATTAATGCTTCACACACACATTATTAGTGACTGCATGCTTTTTAAAATAAAAAAGGAGACAATGACATCATTGTTCATGTGTTTTGTGTTTTTTGGCTTGTTCATACCAGTTGCTTGAGTGATTTTCATTCTAGAAAAGGTTCATCATTTTCAGTCAGCTTCAGTAAAGGACTATACTTAACAAATATTTCTCAATGTGACCATTGTACTGAACTGCGCGAATATGTAACCCCTCCTATTGGAGAAATGCTGTCTTGTTTTCCTGGAAGCCGACTTTTTGATGGTACCAAGAAAAGGAGACTTGTGCCACAAACTAGCATGCAAGGATTGAGCATGGATGTCACTCAGGCAAGGGCTGTGTGTCCTGCTCACTCCCAGGCAGAGCCAACATGGAGAAGCCTTAAGTAGCACTAGCGGATAACAGAGGACATCCCATCCCCATGCTGGTAACAGGAAGTCCACTCCTCGGTCTAGATTACCCCTTCACTGCATGCTCAACCTCAAAGAAGAAATCACCCCTGTCTGTAGTGTCTGGGGTAAAAATAAGGCTAAGCAAAATTAAAAATTAAATGCAGGCTATTTTCTGCCTGCTCAGCCTACTCAGAATTCCTGGTCATTACTGCCTCTTCCCTCCCCCTCCATTCTACCTAGCTAAACCTTCCACAGAATTCCTGGTCATTCCTGTCTCTTCCCCCTCCCCCAAACCCCCAATCTACCTAACCAAACCTTCCATAGCCCAGTGGTCCTCTCTTTTTCAATAGGATCTGATACATCTCTATGTGAACTTAAATCACATGTTATTCTTGTGGTCCTTGAATTTGAGGCCTCTTCTATAAATGTGGAAAGCCATTGGAGGGCAGGAGTTTACTGAGTGCCTATAAAAATCACTCTGAGGAAAGGCAGAGATGGGTAGCCAGCCAAGGTCCCAAAGTTCTGGGAGGCCAAAGGTGCTCACACCCAAATGCTGCTCTTGGGGTGATCAAGGCCTGAAGTGCTTCCCTGCTCAGCAGGACTTGCCCTCACCTTCTCCATAATAGATAACAAAAACCAAACAAGATTTAAGTCCAGGGAAACAGTATTAGTCTACAGACCGAGAAGCCCTTTATTCCTCCTTCAACATAACTAATTTTGAATACTGGACAATAAATCAGGGTCAAATCCTGCAGCTGTAAATCCAGTTGCAGTAATCCTGACCTCCACTGACATAGCTAGTATTTCAAATTCACTGTCTCTGACTCTTTGGGGGTTGGGAGGCTATCCAAGTAATCAGAGAAGCAATTCTTCCACATGCTTCCATCCCACCATTCTGGAAAAAATATAAGGGGAACAAGGGGAAAGGACAATCTTTTATTTGTTTCCCATTCTCCATTTCTCTCACCTCCGTTGCTTCCACCTCATCCTTGACCTGCGTCTCCACCCACAGGATGTGTGGATACCTTCCCGCGCTCAACACTGTCACCACTGTGTGCCGCCGTTCGCTGAGTCTGAGGACACGAGACTCAGAGTGAGCTTCTGCTTTAGACGGATAGGTGACTCTTCAATAAGCAGTCACAGCAGTTGTGCTGAGTGCAGTGCTAAGGGACAGGTCAGAAGTCGTGGGAATCCCTCCTCTGAGGGCATTGGGAGACTTCAGAAAGGAAGTGACAATTAGGGATATGTAAAAATTACCCAGAGGAAGTGTGAGAGTGAGGATGAGGAGAGTGTTCTGAAAGAGGGACCAGCACGGGCAAAGTTCCAGAAGGGAGAGGCATTTGACACATCCGAGGAAGTGGGGATTTAGTCTGGAGACTTGGCGTGACTAAGCACATACCGGGTCAGGAAGAACTGGAAGCCACTGAAGGGAAACGGTCTGGGAAGTGATGCGATCTATTTTGCCTTTTATAAGAGCCCCAATAACAGCCTGGACAATGGACTCAGGAGGGCAGGGCTAGAGCCAGGACCCACGTTACAAGGCTGTCTGTCGACCGGCTCCACAGATGCTGCAGTCCCATCCAGGCTGCAAGTTCACTCTATCCAGGGACAACTGACTGGGCCTCAGGACTGCGCTGTGAGAAATAAAGTGCTCCTTGGTGTAATGCCACCAGTTAGGCTCCCTGCCTTGGGCTGTGTTATGATCCCAGCAGCAGGGAACATGCAGAGTAACTCCTCAAATGCTCAGGCGGACATCATGTCTTCTCTATTCTCCTCTGGGAAAGGAGTAAATTCCTAGCAAGTATCACCAGTTCACCCTCACTTTTTCCTCATATGACATGGTTCATTCAGTCTTGTTAGCCAACACTAGGGGAGATGGAGGGCTCCCGTCCTCACACTGCCCTGGCAATTTATCCCTGAATTTACTGTTTCATAATTGCAGCTTTTGCAGTGTGGCTCCTGGAACTGAAAAGCCCCCTCTGGGTGTGCAGGGCACAGATAGGGAGAGTTCACCCCTCTCCGTGAAGAGACCAATGTCACCCTTCCCAGCCTCACGAGTAACAGCAGCTCTGATTTTTGGCTGATCACATAACTACCCAGAATAAAGGCGATGTTTTCCAGCCACTCCTGCAGCTAGAGGTGACCATGTGATGTAAGATTTACATGGAAGGAAAGTATGTGTGACCTCTGAGAAGGGTCTTTCCAGAGAGGACAGCCCTGCTGCTGCCCCTTTCCCACTCCCTGACTGGCCTCCGCACCATCCTGTCCACGACGGGGGAGCCACAGGCTAAGGCTGGTGGAACACAGGACAGGAGCAATCTGGTCTGACACTGAGAAGTGTTCCCCTCTCCCGGGTCACTGCTTTGGGACTTCTTTTACAGGAGAGAAATAACATTGCTGTGTAACCTTCCATTATTTTGTGTTTTTTATCACTCACAGCCAAATATGTCTGACTATACAATTTTCCTTATTTCAGATAGTTTTCTCTACTAATGCAGCCTAGGAATTAACCTGTTCCCTTTAAGCTGCAGTAAGTGAAGTGCTCTTCTCCGGAAAGACATGATGAGAATCTTGCAGGGAAGGAGAAGTGAAGTTTGGAAGCGGTGAGCCTGCAGCACCATTCTGCAAAGAGGCTGCATTCTTTCTACAATCCAGGGACCAGATTCTTCCAGGGCCCTGGGCCTAAGAGCAAGTGGTGACAAAGCTAGGTATTTCTTTGTCCATTATGCAGAATTTGTTTGGGGGAAGGCGTGAGGTCTCCATTGCTTGGGAACCTATTTGTAAGCACTTCCGTCTGAGGCCCCACTGCCCCTCTTGTTCTAGTTCACCCACATCCAATATCCTGATGCACACAGCCTTGCTAAATGTATCCCTACTTACTCAGAAAAGGACTCTGTTCACATACATGAACATGCATCAGAGGAAGAAGGTGATGACATTAATTAGCAGAAACTCAAACCCAGCCAAGTCTCCACAAGATGAATAAAATAATAAATGCAAACGACCCTTTACATTTTGTTAATTTGAACTAGTGCCAAAATGAAGACCAGTCATTTCATTAAGTAAGATTCACCTTCTAGTTCCAACTGGAAGGGATTCACTTACTGGCCTAAAGAAAACATTACTGAAAATTATCTCTTGAGTGATAAGGAAGGGAAGGGTGGCCAGGAAACAAGTAGGGTATATTAAGAAGTAATAGCGTGAGCACTTCAGTATCTGAGGAATTCAGGTATATTATTATTGCCTTCTGGAGGATATTAAGAACCTTAGTTCAAACAGATGAAAGATTAATCACAATAAAAATGTTGAACATGGGCGGCGCCTGTGGCTCAAGAAGTAGGGCGCCGGTCCCATATGCCAGAGGTGGCGGGTTCAAACCTAGCCCTGGCCAAAAAAAAAGAAAAAAAATGTTGAACATGACCCTAAGTAATGTCTTTGCTCACAATTAGTCTTTATCCTCATTAGCACACTTAAGTGCTCTAGAGAACTATAACATTAACCTGCTCAGGACAGTCCATGGCTGAGCTCTACATGGCTCAACTTTGAAACAGATGCAATCTGTAGATTGGATTTGCTGGGATTCCACATCCCTTTCTTGAATCGGATCTCAGAGTAAACACAATTTTCCTTCTAATAAGCTCCTCTGTGACTTCATTCTTTTTCTTCTGTTTCTCTGTAAGGAATGAATGGAATCTCTCTTGGGACTTATGCTGTGCCTAAGAGCAAAACAAGTACAAAAGTTCCCACATTTGGAAAACTAAGAGCCTGACAGATTTCATCAGAGAAAGATGCCCTAAGTTTATACGGTCTTCACAGCAAAACTCCTGCTATTTATTTCCTGCAGGTCACGGCTATGCCTCACTCCACCATTTCTTCCTGCTGACATGGTAGGAACTTCTGGACTCTGACAAGTAAACATCTGCAGGAGCACACAGAGCCTCTGTGTGTGTGTGTGGTGGTGGGGCGTATGGATAGGGAAATGTTGAAACAGCTTTAAGGGTCTGGCTGAAAATGGCCATTTCAGGAGAGAAAGCCCCAGTGAATAAAGCAATCAGAGGTTACTATCCTCCACTCACATAACAGGAATCAAGGAGGAGGCAATGTAGGGGAATAAATAGGAACAGCAATTCCACGGAACAGAAACAACCAAAATGATAAGCTCTACTTCTGAGCTCCTTTGGTTTTATGATTTGTAAGCAATATAACATTACAGTGAGTTTTAACTCTTTTGAAAAGACTTCTTTTTTTTTGGACAAAGTCTTGCTTTATCACCTAGGCTAGAGTACAGTGGTGTCATCATAGCTCACTGCAACCTCAGAATTCTGGGCTCAAGCAATCCTCCTGTCTCATTCTCTGGAGTAGCTGAGCTTCAGGCACCTGCCACCATGCCCAGCTAATTTTTCTATTTTTTTTTTTTTTTTTGTAGTGATGGAGTCTCATTCTTGGTCAGAATGGTCTCTAACTTCTCCTGATCTCAAGTGGTCTTCCCACCTCTGTCCCACAGAGTGCTAGGATTACAGGCATGAACCACCATGCTCAGCCTCTTTTCTATTTTTTAATAAAAAAGAAAATAAGGTCTCATTCATATATAGCCTGAAATATAAAATACTTTGGAAAATGGACCTAATTTGCCTTTTTAATCACTTAGGCATGATAGCCTAGCAACTGCAAATTTAAACATGACAACAATAACATAACCAAACCCAATATATTTATTTAATCAAGAAACACTTATTGAACACTAAATAGATGCCAGGCTATGTTTAAGGCACTGAGGATGCAGCAGGATGCTCTGACATGATGATGCTTACACATGAGTGAGAAAGGCACGGCATATCTGGACAGTTGCCTGTACTAGGAGACTTAACACTCTCTAAATGATGGGCATTTCAATGATTCTTCAAATGATTTCACCATAAATATATTAATAGGTTACTGCACTTAAGAATTATTGACCCTGCAAAAGAATGCAACAAGTCAGATTAGGCCTAAAAAATGCAAAATGTTTGTTGTCAGATCTGGCTCTAAATTTCTTAGGCTGTATTCGTAATTCATAAATATATAGATTTTTCTTTAGATGGCAGTTAGTCAGCAAACTGAAAGGAGAGAAGGAAAGAAAGGAGAGAGAGAGAGGAGTGGGAGAGGAGGAGAGAGAGCGAAAGGAAAGGAAGGAAGAAAGAAGGGCTGGTTGACTGGGCATGGTGGCTCACGCCTGTAATCCTAGCACTCTGGGAGGCCAAGGAGGGTGGATTGAAAGTAGAAAAAACTAGCCAGGTATTGTGGGAGGCTGAGGCAAGAGAATCGCTTGAATCCAAGAGTTTGAGGTTACTGTGAGCTGTGACACAATGGCACCCTACCAAAGGTGACAGAGTGAGACTTTCAAAAAAAAAAAAAAAGGAAGGAAGGATGAAAAACAGAAATAAAGAAAGAAATGCTATCCTTTCTCTTGAGGCACTTATATTCCAGTGCAGGAGACCGCAAATCACAGGTAAATGCCCTTAAACACAAATAACCAAACATCAACATGGTTACGAATATCTGCTAATGTCCTATCTACTAATATCATAACTGAGTATGTAACATCATACTCTGGCATGAGTGAATCAGTGGGGGTCAGCTATGCAGGAAAATACTTAGCCTACGCAAAGATCTATTTATTGAAATATTCACAACAACTTCAGGGCCGTTATTCTCAAAAATATGAATGCAAAATATTTCGCGTGTTCTGACGGGAAATAGATTGTGCATTCCAATTAGGATAATCTGTGGAGGGGTTAAGAACTAACTAACCATGTCTAAGTAGGGTATGGGGGACCCCAAGGAATAGAGCAGGAACCTCTGGCTAACAGCAGAGAGGATGTAGTCATCCCTAGTGCTGACGGACTAAGAGAGAGAGAAGGAAGGAGGCCTGTCGCAGGCTGCCTTGAAAGGAGCGGGACCTTCTGGCCAGAGCAAGGTAAAGCAGGTTGGAAATGCACTCGGCTCACACATGTGTCACATACAACAGTGCCCAGTCAAGTTCATTAAACACTCTGGTCATTCAATATGTACTGAGCATCCACCAGGTGCCAGTCTGCATGCTGTGGGAGGATCCTCTGAGTAGGTCACGGCATCTGCCCTCAAGAAACTCACGTCTAGTGTGGATGACAGGCACACACACAAACGTTATTCTAGACACGTTCTGTAACAGAAATAGCGAACGTGTTATGAAAACATCGAGGACTGAGGAGGAGATATCCTTTGGAAAGGGACATTATTAAAAAATTGCTGACATGGCCTTACTAGTAAATATCAAGTTAATTATATTCAAGGTAATAAAAAGGTCACTGAATTGTGGGTCTATAATTCTATTGATATGTTTGTACAGATAAAAGCATATGCATTAAAAGATCTCACCAAAGACCCCCAAAGTTTGTTTTTTTTTCCCAAATAGCAATTTATATAACAGAAATAGTTCAGTGCCTTTATGTTATAATGAGAAAATATGCTTCAGTTCATATAATAACTACTTAGAAAGAGAGAGAAAGAACAAGGCTTCATGTCTCTCGGCTCCCTGCCAAGAAGGTGTGTCTTAGCAGTTTTCCACGTTTTAGAGGTAATGTTAGTGGCACCCAAATTAAGTGAGTTACCTTTCTCCTCTCTTCACTGCACGGCCACATTTCACTTCCCCTCATACTCACTCTTACATTGATTATAGGGCCTCTTGAAATTGGCATCACTGAAATCCTTTAGAATCAGAAGCTTGGATCCCTGTATCTTTTGCTTAGCAATAAACTTCAGTAACCCATCTTTCACCCTACCATTTGTATAATTTGTATAATTTGCATAATTTCTTCTCATACGGTGTGTGAGTTTTACAGTGTGATGTCAGTATGGTGAAATGCATTACCATGTGGTTGCTACATCATTAAATGCTCCCATCTGTGAATTGTTCCTAGCCCAATTGTTGTAGGGACCTAATTGTTGTCATTGATTGTTACTATTGTTTGGTTTAGTAATGATTACTCAGAGTACTTTAATGCAGCAGAGTCACCAATATATTTCTTTTAATCATTTGTACAAGACTTCGTGCAAACTCGCTGGACCATCCTTGGGCCTTTTTTTAACATGAGAGGCCTGGTACATTGAAGATCCTTCATAACTCATTTCATCGTCCAACCTACATTTAGTGCCTAAGGTCTAACTTATTTTAGGAACTGCATTTTGGATACAAATATAAATAAGACATGGTCACTCCCTTCAGGAGGCTCAGGCTAAGTTTAATTCAATTTAATCAATTTTTTTTGGACCAAAACTATGTGCCAAAGCACCAGGCTGGTGAAGGGGCTCCTTCAAACATGATAATGAGTGCAGGTGTATGATTCATGTTGCTTAGAGTAGGGCCTGTGTAGCTCACAGGCGGAATTTACTTGGCAAGCAAGGTTATTACTCTTGCAATAGTCCAATTGTTGCTGCCTCTGAGGGCTGCCTTCTGCTCTTCTCCTGTCAGGGCTGATGGCTGGAGGTTGTCTTGCTACCAGAGCTCTTTTCTTTTCTTTCCCCTCAGAGGTCAAAGATGTGCCTTTCTCCACGTATCCCTATCTTTTTTGAAACTCCTTTCAAAAGATTTCCTAATTTCTGCCTTAGTGCTAACACAGTTGAACATTGAGGTTTTTTCCTTAAAAGAAAACAAATCGCATTCTGTTTTCAAACTTTCATGTGTCCTGTTCATGATGTCCATGTCACTTTTTATACACTTAAGAAGAAACAAGGTTTACTCATGTGCCTGAAGAAAAATCGTTATCTCTTCTGGGGGCAAGACATGATTGCAAGAGGGACTTTACCTACCAAATGCAATCAGTGTAACCTGGCTTATTGTACCTTCAATGAATCCCCAACAATTAAAAAAAAAAATCGTTATCTCTGGGACTAACAATGTCTTACATGAGCTTTCTGGTTCTAAATGTCTTCCAAATCTGTGTTGGAATTAATTTTTGTTATTGAGCAGAGTAAGCAATAGAAGTCTTTTATCTGTTATCTAGAAATAGTTCCTTAATCTTTTCAAAATGGTTTGTGAATATGGAAAACATATTTAGCTTATATGTCATTAAAAATGACCTTATTTCAAGCAAAAAAGATAATTGTGGTGACTGATAAGTACTACAAGAGAAAGTTAATAGTTCTACTGACACGTTTTTATTATTGCAGGGATACTGAAATCGCTAGACTCTTGTTAGAAGGCCAGTGTCATCAGTAACCCACTTCACTTTGTATTTTTAGATATAAAGTCAAAGAATTCAGAAGTTTTATTCTTGCCTGCAAGTTCAACACATGCATAGAATCAGCAATGTAAGAAAATAAAATTTGCCTTGGGTGTGGATTTGGGGGCAACTTGGCAACTCCTTAATATTACTTTTCAAAAACATTGGGTATTTCTGGAAAATAAAGATATAAAAAGGAACACATGGAAAACCAACAGTTTTAGAAGACTTTCTAAAAAAAAAAAATACTAAGTTTGGTAAGTAAAAGACAAAAAAATGTATAGATTATGAACTGTTTCAAAGAGTAAAAAAATAGGGAGAGGAAAGATAGCATCCAACCTCCTAGAAAACACAGCAAAGTTAAACCTTAACATTCTTTCACGTTAATTTCAGTAAACATGTTAAGTCTGCTTCCCTTTTGGTTTTTGTACAAGAGATCTGCTCTGCCATTTTTAGAAGATTTGTTTTCTTGCAACGGCACCAGTTAGACTTCTCTACTGCAATCTGGAAATCTGCAGCTCTGGGATCCTTAGAGCATAGCTTTCTGTTGTGTGTTCCTTTTGCTGTGACCTAGTGCTGCAAAGGATGTCATCTCAATTATTCAATGGCCCATCTTTGCTACAGGGCAAATTCTGTCCAAACAGTCAGTACAGTGTTAATGTTACTACTTAAAAGTTTAGGTATGGTACTGTCCTAGACTTTTGGTCCTGATGGTTCTTGGTTTATGCTCACAGTTCCCCAAATTGGCTGGTAAACTGTGGTCGCTTTAATGACATTGCTTCAATGAAGTTGGTTGTAAACCAGTTGTAGCCAGCCGCCAAACTAATCACAGGTCATGCAGCTGTGCCTCACCGCCGGGGGCGGCCACCTTGGCCTCTGCACACCTTGGGTGTGGAGGTGTTCTGGCATGCTGGGCAATGCCCGGGCCCTGGTTGCACTGTCTTGTAGAGCATGTGGCTGCCTCAGGATATGCCAATGTGTTCGAAAGAAAAGCAGAGCTGAAATCCACTTTCCAGAATGGGGTTTAATTGCTGTCCCTTAAAAACTACCCAGGTAATAGTATACTCATGACTGTGAGTAAATTGATGACCACAAAAGGTAACAAACACCACACTAACTCATCCAAAGACTGTGTCTTGCATTATTCAACAGAAAGTGCCTTCAGGATTTTGACATCCTGGTTTGTATAAACATATGGTCATCACTAAATAGAGGCCTCTCTGTTACAGAGCCAACAAAAAACTTAACAAGAAAAAAAAAAAGCCTTCACTTCCTCCCCAGGAAATGGTGTATATTCAGAAAGGAAGTTGTCTTCCTGTTTTTTTCCATACTAACACTCTTGAAAGTTTTTTTCTAAGTTCTGAAACTCAGAGCCTCCATCATATGGAATAAGCTCTTCTCAGTGATGGGTCACATTTTTTATTGCAGTGATTAAAAGAAAAGATTTATTTTTCATAAGTCATAAAAAGTATCATTAGTCTAATTTTTCATCTACTATAATTCTTAAATTCCATGTCCCCTCCCAATTTCTATCTTAGTCAATGTATGGTAAGGGCACTAGACTAATCGATTGTGGTTATTCTGTCAAAAGTCTTAGCAAAATATATCAACCCTTAGTTTCCCAATTACAAAAAAAACTTGACAAGCACCTGATTTTCATTATTTCAATGTTTTGTGATACAAACTCAATGTGCCTGGCACCCAAAAATGAAATATTATTCAAGAACGTTTTGTACATTCTGCTCTAACATTTTAGCATTTCAGCACTGATTTCTGGGACTATTAAAAAGAACCATTTGGAAATAAACAGAAGTCCTTTCCTGAGTTGTTACAGTCAAGAGCTCTGGTTTCATTTATGTTACCTGGAGATAACTAAAGTAATAAAGTTCAGATAAACTAGAGACCCAATCCTAAATGATATTTTAAATGAGATGAATGTTGAATTTGGTAACTTGCAGACTGATTAACAACTTGGTGTGTTATTAAGTGAAGATTTTTCAAAGTATGGTGCAAAAGACCACTTACATCAGAATCATCAAGGTGCCTGTTAAAATGCAGAGTCCTCAGTCCCCTTTCAGACCAATCAGATCAGAATGGATGAGAGCAGTCCCCTTCCAGACCAATCAGATTAGAAGGGATGAAAGAAGTCCCCTTCCAGACCAATCAGATCAGAATGGATGAGAGAAGTCCAGACCAATCAGATCAGAATGCATGACAGCAGTCCCGGAAAACTGCACTTTGGGCAGCTGCCCAGTGTGATTACTTAACTATTTCTACTATTACTTAACTATTTGTCTTTGAGTGATAAAGACAAAAGGAGTTACTGACTCCCAAAAGGGATATTAACTTAACAGGGATTGGAGAACTTGTAACTTTTTTTTCTTTTTAAAGGGCAAGATCTTTTGGAACAAGGAGACTTTCTCTATGTCCTTCAAATTTTATAAAAAAAGTTCCATCTCCATCTGCTCCTTATGAGTTGAACTCTAGGAATCAAATAGCAAGAAAAAACACTGCATTCTTTACTGGTATCCTGCACCGATATACTGCAGTGTGCAGACATTCTGTAGATAATTAGCCTGGAAAGGGCAGTATAAAACCCCCGGCCTCTTTTAATTATGATTATTATTTATACTTGAATAGTGCCACAAAACTCACTATCAATTTTTTTTAATTACCTTCCAGCAGGAGAAACTGTACTTCTCATATCCAGCAACAGACCCTAAAATCTTTCACCATGCAGAGAATAGTTAAGAATAATTTAATAATGTATTAGTGGCCATTCCTGGTTATTGTCCAATTTCAAAGACATAGTTTTTCTTCACTTTCTACCCCACAAAAGAATTCTATATTCGGAAAACATTATACTATAGTAAATGTTTGAGATTCTAGCAGGGTGTGGTGGTCATCAAAAGCCATAGAAGTGCACAAATCTTTCCAAAATCCTAATACTAAACTCTTAGCATCTCAGTGTGCTATCAAGGCCATTTATGAAAACACATTTTTAAAATTATTTAGCAAATGATTATCAAAAATCAAATATTTAACTATAAAATAGAATGATAAACAATTAATACATCTCTGGCCTTAATAACAGTCATAAGTTCATTCTTTTAACAGATATTTATCAAATTCCTTCTAAGTATAAAACATTATCCACAGTGAAAGAGTCTTTGCGGTTAAAACCCAACAACAGAAATAAATCTGTTATCCAATCTGATAAGTCTTGTTGGAGAGAGGTAGTTAGTTATAAAAAGATATCAAAAATTAAGAATGAAGTGTTGACTTGCAGGGGCCCAAGGAGAGTTTAAGAGAAGGGAAAATAAGAGGTGTGGGCAGGACCTTCGAAGAGGAAGCCAAAGAGCCCATGCCAAGCTAGTACCAATTGGAGAGGGTGGGAAGAAGCTATAGGTCTGACCCTGGACACCTTGCTAACAGAGTAAATAGTATGGACTCTTCTACAGGCACTATAGGATCTAACAACATACTTCTAATAGAAGATTAACAAAGATAAAACTCAGTTTGGAAAATTATCTATGGCGGAATACAGAAAGCATATTAGAAACAATGGCGAGAACCAGGCCACAGAGAAAAGTTAGGAATATTATACAGGAAGGACAAAGATGGATGTTGAACTGAGGCAACCAACCCTGTCAGTAATAAGAAAGGGATGACAGAGTCAAGAGATATTTTAAAGTAAAATTAAAATGATTTGAAAACTGGAGTTGAGGCTGGGCACTGTGGCTCATGCCTGTAATCCCAGCACTAGTTTGAGCTCAGGAGTTGGTGACCAGCTGAGAAAGAGTGAGACCCCATCTCTAAAAATCTAGCCGGCATCACGGCAGGTGCCTGTAGTCCCAACTACTTAGGACACTGAGATAAGAGGATCTCTGAACCCAAGAGTTTGAGGTTGCTGTGAGCTTTGATGCCATAGCACTTTACCCAGGGAGACAGAGTAAACGCTGCCTCGAAAAAAATCAAAGAAGAAGACAAGAAAAGAGAACTGGAGCTTGTGCAAGGAGTTGAGAAAACCTGGTGAATTAGCTACAGAAGGTGGAAAGCAGGGTGTGTGTGTATGGGTTCAAGGAGGGGGACGCCTCAGCTCCTCTGTGGACACACTATGTCTGAGGTGCCTGTGGGACACTGGCAGAGATGTCCACGGCATTTGGATCTACAGGCTAAGCTGAGAAACTCAAGTTAAAGATAAAGGATATGGGGGTCAGTGCCAGATGGATGGTAAGTGAGGACACCAGCGTGCATGCGATCACCTGAGGAGAGAAAGCAGAAGCAAAAGGAAAGGCAGGATGATCAATGGACTGGAAAACGTGACATGATTCGGGAAGAGGACCCAGGAAAGAAGGAGAGATTAGAGCTGAATGAGGCCAGTGGCAGTGTGGAAGGCAAACTAGCAGAAAAGCCTTTTTAGGAAGCAGAGATTGTCATCATCTCATCAGGCAGCAGTGGTGGCAGGCGCCTTCTCCCAAGAGACAGGGCCGCTAACAAGGAGTTAATTCACTGTCACCACCCTTTCACAATCTCTAGTGGAAGTGCCAGCAGAAAGAAAGCAATCCCACGACAGAGACGGCAGAAGACAGAAGGAATTAGACGGTTAGAGAACTCATACAGGAGTTATCAGTCCACACACAAGAAAAACGTGACCTTTCCTTCTGACATAAAGGAGCAAAAAGAGCTCTTAATTTTATTTACTTATTTGTTTATTTTTTAGAGCCAGAATCTCATGCTGTCACCCTGGGTGGAGGGTGGCGGCATCACAGCTCACAGTAACCTCAAAATCCTGGGCTTAAGAAATCCTCTTGCCTCAGCCTCCCTACTAGCTGGGTCTACAGGCACCTGCTACAACACTCCACTAGTTTTTCTATTTTTAGTACAGATGGGGGTCTCACTCTTACTCAGGCTGGCCTCCAACTCCTGAGCTCAAGTAATCCTCTGGCCTTGGCCCCCCAGAGTGCTGGAATTATAAGGCATGAGTCACTGTGCCCAGCATCTCAATTAAAAAAAAAAAAAGTCTTCCTAAGTATGAAAAGTATGAAGGCAGTGTGGTACTTTAAGCAACATACCTTGAATTTGAACCCCTGCAGGCAAGGGTTTCAGTTATGCTTGGTACTGTGCATAACTCAAAAGCATTTATTGATGAATAAATTTAGGTAAAATATTTTTATCAGCAGACCTCTCAGTTTCCTCACCTTATAATTAGGGGGAATTGGTGATATCATTTCTACGAGCCTTTCCAACCCATGCATACCAAGAGCCCATTTGATCCCCACAGGTATGCCGTGAGGTAAGAACTATTGCTAGCCCATTTTACAGACAAGATAACCAAGACACAGAGACTTCAGGAAACTGACCCACACGGGTGACAAGCTGCAATGCCATGTCCCAAACTCATGCTCCCAAGTCCCAAGGCAGCTCCTAGGACTTTCAAATACTTTTGTCTTCTTCATTTCTTTTTTCTTAAAGGTGAGGTTGTGTGGAAAGCTGAATAGGTATTGCTCCCTTCCCAACAGGTAAAGAAATGGAGGCTTTGCCCACAAGTATATTCTCAGTCGGGGGGAGCCCTAGAGTTCAGGTCTTCTAATGTTACCCCATGTCATGGTCAGTAAGTTTATCACATTAACAAACACTAACTTTAAGACCAAAATTAATGTCTTGGAAAGGAATTACTGTTACTCTTAAAACTGTATGAAATCTCTTTTCTTTCTTGAAATCATAGCACCCCATATGGAAAAAAATCATCTAAGATTCTGCCTTAAGAAGTGTAGATGGCAGTTTAAGTATAGCCCTCTAAAAAGTAGCAGCTTTTCCTACATCATCTTACTAGTTAATCTTCCTGGGAACAGGCTGATATTTACTCATCCCAAGAGAGCGCTGAATTGTCTGGACTCCAAAAGATACCAAGGATAAGGTTTTAAGTTCCCCACCATTAGTCATCACATGGAGAAAAGTGACGGAGCTCTTTACAGATGCATTGCTTTTTCTTTGCCCTTAAAATGGCAGTTGAAACATTGTTCAATGAGTTTAAATTAGGAAAAGTGAGTAAAGAATGCCTTGCCTTCCTTAAAAGTGATTGGTCCCGAGTAAGAAGTGAAATGCCGATGTCCAGATGACAGGATCAGATAGGCCAACAATGCATTTGAGAGCTTTGCAAAGAATCATTAGACAAAATAGATCAGGTTAAAGTGAATGCAGACGCTAAACTGCAAATTATTTTCACTCCCAGTCTTGGAAGAGAGACAATTGTAAAAAAATATACACAATATATATTTTAATTGAATGATAAAGGGTGAATACTTCCGCAGATTTAGGTAAAAGCACATTTCCAATTTAGATCTTTTGAGGCCATGCCTGGGTTATTCTGGTAAACTGATATTATGGATAAAGCACATTTTTTGAGTCAAGAAATTCTGGATTCAAATCTCAGCACTTCCATTTATAGCTCTGTAGACCCAAATTAGTTAACTTTTTCTGAGCTTCAGTTTTCAAAAAGTGTGTAAAATGGAGGAAAGAGTAGTAACTTTTTGGCATTATACAAAGATTAAATGTGACAGGGAGATAAATTCTCTAGAACCATCAGTTCCCATTTTCCACTCCTGCTTCCTATTCCTCTGTGAACTACAAAATGTCTGCTTGATCTTGGATACGTGAGCTTGGGTCTAGTGCACTATTTTTTTAACATTTTTTTAATCTCATGACACGCCTGAACTATAGTTAAACTTCCGTGGCACTCTTAAATTATGTTGATAAAAAAAAAAAGAGTAAAAAACAATATACTTGCTGTGCTTTGAACTTCTTTTGAAAATAATTTAATTAATGATGTTTAAAAATTTTCACAGCACACCAGTGCACTGCCCCACACGGGTTGAAAATCACCAGGGGAATGGCCCCCTCATCTTCTTTGCCTTACAAACTAAAAAGAACCAGCCATATTGGCTCAGCATGGTGGCTCACGCCTATAATCCCAGCACTCTGGGAGGCCCAGGCAGGTGGATTGCTTGAGCTCAGGAGTTTGAGACCACTCTGAGCAAGAGCGAGACATCCCCCACCCCATCTCTGGAAAATAGCCTGGCGTTGTGGCAGGTGCCTGTAGTCCCAGCTGCTCAGGAGGCTGAGGCAGGAGGCTTGCTTGAGCCCAAGAATTTGAGGTTGCTCAAACTCTTGGGCTATGATGCCATGGCACTCTACCAAGTGTGACAAAGTGAGGCTCTGTCTAAATAAATAAATAAGTAAACAAAATAAACAAAATAATAAAAAGAATCAGCCACAAGAACTGCTGCATCTGTGTACCCCTTTCTTGTACTGGGAGCAAAGGAAAGCTGTTAAGGAATTAATGTGTGCAGTTCATGAAATGATGGGTCATTTGTATACCAAGGTGAATTGGTCACTTACGTTTGTACAAAGTCGAAAAGGGGATGGGATGATTCCAACACAGAAATAAACGATCTGAGAAGAGTGTAAGCTCCTTGAAATGCTGCAGCAGGTTGCTGGGTTTACAAAGACTGGATGTCCAGCATTCACATCCTCCTAAGTAACAAGTCCTCACCCAGGCTTTCTAGCCTCTCTGATACCAGCATGTGGCACAAGACATTATGGGCCAGAGGGCACTCTCTCTCCCACTGCCTGTGATTTTACTTGTCTGCTTTGCTTCATCTTTTCAAAGGTCTTTACTGCCACTTCTGTGTGCAGCTTCTGTGGTCACTAATTCCTCTGATGAAGACACATTGTTGTCTCGTCTTTCAGGATGAGGAGATCTGAGGCTAGAGACTGTCAGCAACTTATTCCGTGGGGTGTGGAAAGGTGGAGACAGCCGGCCCAAGAGCAGTTCCCTGGCCAAGCCTTGCTGCCCCCTGGGCGTGCACCTGGCTTGCTCGGCACTCCTCCTCCACACCTGTAGCTCAACAGAGCCCAGCACAGCATCTCCCCTCAGCTGCCTCCGTTCTTCTCTCTCTTCTTGCCCTTGGACTTTTCATCCTCCTCAGTCGAAGGACAGATCCAAGCCCAGAAACAGAACAGCGGCAGTTTGGGGCAGAAGTGGCAGTAAAGCTGTCTGTCCTTAGGTCCCCAAGACCCCCAAATATATTTCATAAAATCATTTTTTAAAAAGAACAGGAAATACATTTAAGACTAAGGCAAGTGCTGCATATTGGAGGCAGAGTGACACATTCAATTTGCGGAAAAGCAGTTAAACAGAATTTAGCATTGTCTTCACAGATCCACGTGTCCCCAGTCCATCGGAACTACACTGAGTCCACCAGAAGCTGTTAGTGAGAGCTCAGTGCCTTTCAGGCACGCCTAGACCAGAGGAGGAAGACACAAAACTGGGACTGGAAAAAGATTCTCACTGTTGCTCAGAGTGAAGAATTAGGAAGATTTTAACCTGCTCTTCAACCTAAACGCCACATTCCTATTTGGCCATCTCTTGACAGTCTACATTTTGACTCTTCGCCCTGTAGTCCATGTCCCTCCTGAGCCTCCAGGAAGGGAAGGCCACGGCCTTCTTCCAGGTCACTGCTGTTGTCAAAGCCCAACTCACTTTTTCACCTTTCCCATGAAGCCTTCCTCATTCCTTCCCATAGAATTGTATTTTCCCTTCTCATGACTGCTAGTTTTATCATTAGTACCATCACATCCAGAGCTTTGTAATTTGGAAGTTTTTCATGGGTACGTGTGGTCTCTGGCGTCCTGGTGTCTTATACCCCTTCTTCCCCAAAGTGTCTAGGCCGTGGCACACTCCAGATTATTCATTCAGTGAACAAATGCTGATGGATCATTGATGGGGCCACATATCACATTCTGATCTGAAAATGAAAAGCAGACAACGACAGAAAAAGCAGAAAAGTCCCTGTTCTTAGAAAGTGTTGGGCGGCGCCTGTGGCTCAGTGAGTAGGGTGCCGGCTCCATATACCGAGGGTGGCAGGTTCAAACCCAGCCCCGGCCAAACTGCAACCAAAAAAAACCAGCCGGGTGTTGTGGTGGGCGCCTGTAGTCCCAGCTACTCGGGAGGCTGAGGCAAGAGAATCGCTTAAGCCCAGGAGTTGGAGGTTGCTGTGAGCTGTGTGAGGCCACGGCACTCTACCGAGGGCCATAAAGTGAGACTCTGTCTCTACCAAAAAAAAAAAAAAAAAAAAAGAAAAGAAAGTGTGGAGCCCACTGACAGAGGGAAGCAGAGAAAAAAGTCATTGGAATCCAACATTCCGTAGAGAAGGTGGGGCTGGAGCAGAGCAGCAAGGGGGTGGGGGAGACACCGAGTCTGGCGGGAGCACTAAAGAATAAAGGTCAGAGGGTGAGTTTTGAATTGAATCTTAAAGAAAAACAAACTTTCACCAGGGAGACAGAGGGCAGAAGGCATTCCACCAGAAGCAGGTGGAAGAAGCTATGAAGTGAAGTGGGCAGAGACTCTGCAGTAGGCTGGAGACCAGGAAGGGTGAGGTGAAGAGTCAGATGGATACATTCTAAGTTGAAGTGTGAACCCATCTGAAATTAATCACTTTACTCCATGCTTCCTACATGGTACATTTCTGTTCTTATTAAATTATAATAAGTATTTGCTTTGGCATTTTATAATGGACTGACTTATACTGCCACGTCATCAAAATATTTCCCTGATCCCTGAAAATACAGCGAAGGAAGTAAAAACGCTCATTCCTGTGCATCTACTAAAAGCATTGCACAGATGCAAATGCATTGTCCATCTAAAGAACTAAACCCGCCATAGGACTTGGTGACTGTCACTTGATGATGACACACAGCACTAAAGGCTGCCCTGCACTGTTCCCACCCAGTGCATGGTGTGTGGACAGACTCTGAGAGATACCAGATTCACATGTGATGCTTCAGTCCAAAGAACTCCCTTCACTCATATGTATTCTAGCACCTTCCCTCAACGTGCCATCTGTGCTTTTGCTTGACAGTGTCCTCTTTATTTTATGGACCCAACCTTTAAGTTCTCTTCCTCTTTTTTTTTTTTTCTTTTAAGTAGGAAAGAATAGAACAGATTAGAGAACATTGCAGAAATGGGTAAAGGAGAACAATGGTTGTCAACTTTCCAGGCGATTACATAGCTAAGACTATATCACCCTGACGAGGTGCTACACTTTCGACCACCACAGTCTGGCTCAGTTATGTCATTAGGTCTCAGGAGGTAGCCACATTAATTTATGCAACATTGTCTTGACTATTCATTCTTAGAAGTATCAGGCCAGTATAATTCACTACTTCTTTGGTAAACCACCTATAGGAAGATCACAACAATTTCAGTGATTATAAACCTAGGCTTAGCAGGTGCTGATAATCTATAGGATCACGACGTGAAAGGATTTATGTATAAATGTGATTTAAAATCTAATCCCTCCCCCCATTTCAAAACTCCATTTTACCTTTCAGACTTTGCATTCTCTCAAAGTATATTTCTCTTCAGAGTAATTTTTCTTATTATTAATCATCAAATGATTACAGGCAAGCCAGACATTAAATAGGTAAAAAGACTTGTTTTGTGCATTTGGTGTGCTTCTATTAATTTTGTGTTATTTTGAAAAATGCACTAGGAGGCTCGGCGCCTGTGGCTCAAGCGGCTAAGGCGCCAGCCACATACACCTGAGCTGGCGGGCTCGAATCCAGCCCAGGCCGCCAAACAACAATGACGGCTAGAACCAAAAAATATCCGGGTGTTGTGGCGGGCACCTGTAGTCCCAGCTACTTGGGAGGCGGAGACAGGAGACTGGCTTGAGCCCAGGAGTTTGAGGTTGCTGTGAGCTGTGATTCTACAGTACTCTACCCAGGGCAACAGCTTGAGGCTCTGTCTCAAAAAAAAAAAAAAAAAGCAAAGCACTAGGAAAAAATGTTTGTGTGCGCAGAACAGAAGCAGAAGCAGTGGCAGCAGTGGCTTTGACCTGGTATCAGCTCCACTCCCCAGACCATCACCGTTCTCAGGACTCAGTCCTAGGGCACCGTGCCTCCTCAGTGAACCCCACTCAACTGTCATCTTTAATAGGGGCATTATTGGGAAATCCAGTTTCCAGCATTTTTTTTATCCTCAGGGTACACGGCATGAAATGCACTTTATCTTGACACACAGCAAGTGACGTACTTGGTACTTATTGTAAGGTCAGAATTTCTCAAATGAATATTTAAGGTATAAAAACATAGAGATTTTACATTGGTTTCACAGAATTATATTGCGATGTAACTTTTCTTGCTCCATTAGTCTCATTTCAAAATAGAACTTACTTTATGGGAGTGTACAATGCCAATGATACTTTTTCTTTTTTGGGGGGTGGGGTTAGTTGATTTGATGTCTTCCAATAGAAGACTATTTATAGATGCCAAAGAAATTCAAATCTCAGAATGTTCCCTCTAATCCGTATGTGAGTAGGGTTGCCAGAAAAAATGTAAGAGCTCAGTTAAATCTGAATATCAGATAAACAACAAATAACATTTTTTAGGTCATAAGTATGTCCCATACAATATTTGAGACATACTTGTACTAAAATACTATTTATAGATTAATTTTCAAATTTAACTGGGCCTCTTATATTTTTATTTGCTAAGTATGGCAAATATCTGGGGAAATTTGAATTATGATCGAAAGTGCATTATCTCCAAATTGTAGGTCTGCAAAATTCCCAGGGGGCCATTCTTTCTGTGGGTGTGTACAAAAGTGGAGCCTGTCCCACAGGCCATTCCCAAAGGCCCCTTGGAGCCATCTGGCTCCGGGTCTAATGGATTTAGACACTGAAGATTAACCAGTCTCTCCTTTAAGGTATGTTAAAAAGCTTTAAAACAACAAAAATAAGGGCTTTCACATACTGGGCTCTCAATGTATATTCATTAGTGCCAATCAAAATGAGAAAGATAAATGTAACATCTTAAAAACCATTCCTATACATTCCTCACCTCTCAGTCTTCAGAAATCAGCCATGATTCCACCTTGTGCAAGAGACCTTCCCAGATCAGCCCAGACATGAGTTCTCCCCCACCCTATCTATTTCTCTAGCATTTATCATTTATTCCATTCACTTAACATTAAACATATTCTACTTAATATGTTAGTAATCCTTTCATTTATAAATTCCTCCAGGAAAACTGTAGATAGTCGCAGCCTAGAACCATGATTTAGAGCAAGGGCCCTGGAGGCTGACCAAGTTTGGTTTCAAATGCTGCCATACCCCTTCTGAGCTTTGTAACCCTGGACAAACACATTCTCCAGGTCTTGGGTTATTATTTTTATCCCTCAATAAAATGAAATTAAGAACACATCCTCGTGTTGCTGTGAGTATTCAACGAGATGATGCATGCATGGTGCCCACTCTCAGGAACGCTAAGACACTATGTGGTAGCAGGTGATTATTACTGTCATTATTATATTACTATTTTCTTACAATCTCTCACAGCCCATGGCTTATCAGGCCCCACGTGACTTGAGTGATGTATCTGTGCCCAAGTGATGACAGAGGCTCCAAATTCCTAGCTGCCAGTGTAGGGTGAAGTATTGCCTGTAGACAGATGAGTGACTCTCATGCTTGCTATATGGCACAGACGTCCGGTTTCTCTATTTCTCTGCACTCCTTTAAACCTACAAATTTAAGCCACTGCATTATTATGCTCTGTTTGGGATTATGTGAGAAGCAGGAAAACTTCAACAGGCTTAGAGAGATGTGTTTCCTTAGTAGCACCGGACATGGTGAGCCCTCCTGGGACTCAGAGTCACCACACACTTCCTACTTTACTTTTTATTGACTATTTGCTGCCTCCGTAGTTTTTGTTTCAGTCATCAGTGAGGAGGAAGTTGCATAACTTAAAAGCCTACCTAAGTGGGAGTCTCTTTACTGCAATCTGAAGCCATACATACAATTTATCCTTACTGTAACTTTTTTAAATGATTTTTTTTTTGTTTCCTGGAGTATGCATGAGATTGGATTTTCAATGTTTTATTTCCAGTTATATTATAACCCAATGGAGTGCCTTGAAGAATAGTATGATTTTCTTAATACTGGGATATGGATAAAAACCAAAATACAAGTACATTCTCTGAATCCTCTACTGAATTTTTTCTAAAAATCAAATTAAAATCTTTCGTATAAAAATGGAGAAAAAAGAAGGCAGCATCAAACGGAGAGGAGTATGCCTTTCTGGGTTGTTACCAGTGTAACATCTGTGAAACTGTAATCGCTTGGAAGAGACTGTCTGCAACACATTCATTTTTGTATCAGTATTCAGTGCCTTTATCCTAACAGGTATACAATAAGGATTTCTTGAACCAATGAATGAAGAAGTACAGAGGGTGCCAAAAAATGCATAGACGTTATTTATTTCCTTTCTTAAAAAAATAAATTGTATTAAAATCATGAGAATCAATATATAACGATAAAAAAAAAAAACAAGAACATACCTTGGGAGAAAGAATCCCTATTCAATAAATGCTGCAGGGAGAACTGGATATCCACATGTAAGAAACTGAAACTGGACCCACACCTTTCTCCACTCACAAAAATTGATTCAAAATGGATAAAAGACCTAAATTTAAGGCATGAAATGATAAATATCCTCAAAGAAAGCACAGGAAAAACACTTGAAGATGTGATGGATCTGGGGAAAGACTTTATGAAGAAGACTTCTGTGGGAAGTGTAATAACAACAGAAATAAACAAATGGGACTTAAACTGAAAAGCTTCTGTACAGCTAAGGAGACAACAACCAAAGCAAACAGACAACCTACACAATGGGAAAGGATATCTGCATATTTTGAATCAGACCAAACCTTGATAACTAGGATCTATAGAGAACTCAAATTAATCCACATGAAAAAAGCCAACAATCCCATATATCAATGGGCAAGAGACATGAATAGAACCTTCTCTAAAGAAGACAGATGAATGGCTGGCAAACATGAAAAAATGTTCATAGGCCCTAATTATTAGAGAAATGGAAATCAAAACCACCCTGAGATATCATCTAACCCCAGCAAGAATGGCTCATATCACAAAATCTCAAAACTGTAGATGCTGGCGTGGATGTGGAGAGAAGGGAACGCTTTTACACTGCTGGTAGGACTGCAAACTAATACAACCTTTTTGGAAGGAAGTATGGAGAAACCTCAAAGAACTCAAGCTAGACCTCCCATTTGATCCTGCAATCCCATAACTGGGCATCTAACCAGAAGCAAAAAAAATCCTTTTACCATAAGGACACTTGCACTAGACTGTTCATCACAGCTCAATTTACAATCGCCAAAATGTGGAAACAGCCTATATGCCCACCAACCCAGGAATGGATTAACAAACCATGGTATATGTATACCACGGCATACTATTTAGGCATTAAAAAAGATGGAGACTTTCCATCTTTTGTATTAACCTGGATGGAAGTGGAATATGTTATTCTTAGTAAAGCATCACAAGAACGGAGAAGCATGAATCCTATGTACTCAATCCTCATAAGAGAACAGTTGAGGACCTAGTACCTCAACTAGGTGGGGAGTGCGGGAAGGTGAGAGCAGAGAGAGGGAAGAAGTGGGGAGGTGGTGGAAGTGGAGAGCAGAGAGAGGGAAGAAGGGAGGGGGTGGGGGGTTCACGGTGTGTGACATACCTTTTAGGGGAGGAACACAACAAATGCAATCAATGTAACCTGGTTCTTTGTAACCTCAATGAATCCCCAACCAAAAAAAAAAAAGATGAATACAAGTCATGTTTGACTTCCACAATTACAAGGGGTGTCAAAGTATATGCATAACATGTAATATTACTTACAATGTGCATACTTTTTTAGCATCCCTGGTATTTACTTAGCAAGCATTTAAAGAGCTGTGAAGAGATGTATAAGTCCTAAAGTAAGTTTGTGGTATAGTGTTATCACTATGGTCATTAGCAAAGGATTTCACCACAACACTAATGTAGCCTCCAGCAAGCTAGGAACCAGGAACCAAGTTCCTGGTTGTTTAGACTTAAAGCAATTTGTCTTGCTGTTCCCATTGTTACCCACAGAGAAAAATATGTTCCCAAGTTCCCACCTTTTTATTGAGTAATCACTTTAAAAGTCACTCCAAACTCCTCAAGACTGAGAGAAAGCGCTGGACTCTTCCTTCACTGTTGGAGTTGGTCTCATGAACTAAACCCCAATCCTGCAGCCTTCAGGGTGATTTATTTGTTCTGTATTTGTCATTTTGGGAACACTGTAACACTGTGGGGGCCAGGCTGTTCCTAGGGCTAGAGATCCACCTTTAAAACTATTACCCTGGGGAAAGCAGGAAATATTGTTTCAATTATCAGGACAGAACACAGACAAAGATGAACTCCTTAGGAAGCTGCATGGTAGTTGTCTTTAACTACAGAACCAAAATCACTATTGAGCCCTTTGTTTTGCACAGAGTAAGGCAGGCCTGAGTGGCAGGTTAGTCAAGCTAGTTTTAATTTGTTTATTTTTATTGTCCCATGGTCTTTTTTTGCTTTTAAAAATTTCCAGAGTCTCAGAGTACTTCGGTGTTACTAGAAAACAGCCAAAATTTTTGCCACAGTTGCAGGTGTGAGCAGAGCAAGGTCACCAGATGTAGGATCAGGTCTTGTGCTGCGCAAGGGTGAGTGGAGTTTCCAGAAGTGCTGTCGGGCGTTTCTTTCCTTGACTGGTTTTCATCCCTCCTTCCAGTACATCATTCCCTGTGCTTCACTTCATTTCCTCTTAGTTTCTGTCTCTACTTTTTTCATACATTCGTTTGGACTCTTGTAATTTTTGGTTTTCTTTTGGTAGAATCTGGTGACTTTAATAAACCAGACTATTGCGCAATGAGAAAATGTTTACATGTAAAGTATTCAGGCTGGCAGCCGCCCTTTCAACCCCGGTGGCCTCTCACCTGCCATCAGCTCAGCCTGGTGTGTGATCCCAGTGTACACACCAGAGACTCACAAACCAGTCAGAAACGGACCTGTTTTTGGAGCACAGGCCTTGTGCTTTAGGGGCCTTGGGCATAAGCTCATACCAAATAATTTTTTTAAAGGACACGCAGTCACTTGGAACCTGGCGCTCAGCCCTCACTTGCCGGCACCACGGCCACCCTAAACATCCAGCTGTGAGCTCCGACCAGGGTGGAGTGGCGCCATCCAGGCTCCGTCCGGGCTCCTTCTGGGCTGTAGTCGCTCCGTCCAGGCTCTGTCCAGGCTGTAGCTGGGTCTGGGCTGTAGTGGCTCCGTCCGGGCTCCTTCTGGGCTGTAGTCGCTCCGTCCAGGCTGTAGCTGGGTCTGGCTGTAGTCGCTTCGTGTAGTCACTTCGTCCAGGCTCCATCCAGGCTGTAGCTGGGTCTGGGCCGTAGTGGCTCCGTCAGGGCTCCTTCTGGGCTGTAGTCGCTCCGTCCAGGCTTTGTCCAGGCTGTAGCTGGGTCTGGGCTGTAGTGGCTCCGTCCGGGCTCCATCCGGGCTGTAGCAGCGCCTTCTGGGTGTAGCAGGGAAGTTGCTCTCTGTCTCCTGTTCTGTGTCCTGGAAGCCCAGTGTGGCCCCCCGAGGCTCTGTGGTGCATTGTGATGCTGCCCATGTCAGAAGGAGACTTCGTTAGACAGCAGCGAGGTGCAGAGCAGCAAAAGGACGCAGGTAGGAAAAAGACTAATTAACTTGTCCAGTCTTTCTCTATCAGCACAAATGCAGAAGGACAATGAGGTATCATTTCCTGGTAGTGCCAAACTTCCATGTTATGGCTTGTTTTCACGGTTGGTGGTTCTGGAAGTGCTCACCTGTTATCAGCAGGACATTCCCAGCAGTTGTGCATTGGTGGAGGAGAGCACCTTGTAAGGTTAAACAATCCTGTGACTCCTATAGTTAAACGTATACAGGTCTGGCATGACCTATATGATAGAGAGTGTTTGATAATTGTACCAACTCTGAAATTGTAGAATTGCTAGGAGTTTTGTCATTATAAAAATATCTACTAAAAATTAATTAAATTTTCAAAAATTAAAATTTCAGATTTATTTAAATAATTTTAATTTTCTATTCATTAGTTTTACTTCGGATTTTGGCTTTTATTTTCTAGTAAACTGAAGATTTTAGAAGAAAACTTTCAAAAATTTTTTATTTTTTCACCTTTGTTTAATTTATACTTTTGATAAAAGTATATTCAAATGACATATACTTTGAATAAAATTACATTATACTTTTGATACTTTAGAATCTACTGTTTAAATAATTACGGTAAATAGAAGATAATGTATATGAATATTTTCATCATAACAATACAGGGTGTGCTTAAAGTTTATATACAATTTATTATGTTAAACTGTTTTAAATTGTACATAAACTTTCTGTTCATCCTGTATAATAAGGAATTTTACAGAAATGAAAGCAAAAAATAAATTTTATGGATGAATAATTAATGTATTAATTATGTAAGACTTAATTTTCTTACTCACGGAAACATCACCAACCCACAGCTGAATACCCAGATGTGCAAAGTAATAGTCATGGTAGGTATTTTATTGACTTCAAGAACGATAGCTTTTTCCTTCATTTTCCATTTTGTCATTATGAATGTGTATTTGTCAAGATGGGATGACAAAGCATATTTTACTTAAACATTTGTTAGCCTGACTTACAACTTCTTAATATTTAGATAAGTGGTCTGTAGGCCTCCATTGTCTTGTTCTGAACCCTGAAAATATTAGGGGTCAGACCTCTGCAGGTATTTTCCTCTTTTTGAAGCTTGTAATAGTACTGTTCTTCTACACTCTTTCCTTATGATGATGAGTTTAGGTGCAACAGGATTGGATTTTCCCTCAGCAACATAACGCACTCCCTCAAAGGCAGTTTGCTTTACAGAAGGGGAGAGAAGAGTAAGAGACAGGAACACTTCAATTCTTTGATCTCATAAAATTTCCCAAAGTATTTTTTTTGACAACCTACGCATATTCAATATGCTCCTGTATTTTTATGCATAATATGAAAGGGAGATACATTATTTTCAGTTATTTTTGGAGTCAGACACCCTAGATTTCAGTTGTCATTTTGCTAGTCACTAATAAGGGTGATTTGTTTAAACTATTTATGCCTCAGTTTCTTCATCAGTAAAATGGCAGAGAAAATACCTATACCCACAAGCTTGCAGTAAGGACGAGATAATACATGTAAAGCTCAGCAGATAGTAAATGCATTAATAATTAGTTTATTTGTATTACAGTGGTCGCATTTTAAAATCCCTAAACTATCAATCAATTCACTCATTTGATGACACCCCCCCTTTTAAACTACTTTGATAACTTTCAATGCGTAGGGTTTACTTTCTCGTGGCATTCAAGCTGCTTCAATTTATCCTTCCAACCTCAAACGCCAACATTTCCCCAGCCTTACGGCCACGGACGTCCAAGGAGGCCTGCACTTTCCTGCCTCTGAGCCATTACTACCACAATTCCATCTAGCTCAGTGGCTACTCTTCTTACAAGACCCCAGTTCAAGCAGCCTGTTTCCCAGCACATCTTCTCATCTTCTGATTTTAATTAACTTTCTTTTCCTTGTATCCCCATAACACATCCTCTGTAGCCCTCTTATAAAACTTATTACAATGACTCCTGAGTGATACTAAGTTTTGTATATGTGTCCATCATCTCAGCTACACTGCCAGCTTCTTTGGGATAGACTGTGTCTTTTTCATCTTTCCATGTATTTGTCCCCTTCCCACAGCTCATGACATAGTACTTAGAGTAAAAGCAGGTTCACATAATTTTTTTAAAAAATTGAGTTAGTTGTCTGGGGATGGTGCCTTACTCCTGTAATCCTAGCACTCTGGATGGCTGAGGCAGGAGGATTGCTTAACACCAGCCTGATCAAGAGTGAGATGCTCTTTCTACAAAAATAGAAAGATTAGCTGGGTGTGGTGGTACACACCTGTAGTCCCAGCTACTCAGGAGGCTGAGGCAGGAGTTTGAGGTTGCAGTGAGCTATGATGATGCCACTGCACTCTAACCCAGGTGAAAAAGTAAGACCCTGTCTCAAAAAACAAAAACAAAAAAGAATTAGTCGAATCTACTTCCAAAGAATAAAAACATTATCAAGTTATTACTTGCATTCTTCAAGTACTATTGATTCTTCTTTTCATGCTTATAAGTTTTTTTCTTAGAAGGCATTACTTATATTTTAAGACAATTTGCTAATTTCCAGGAAAAGCGCTTCATCTAAAAGCAATTTTTATAGACAAATTATAATTGTTCTACTTAAAAAACAGGCAACTGCAGCAACAGCAAAAGTAAATAAATGGGACCTAATCAAGTTTAAAAAATTTCTGCACAGCTAAGGATATAGTCAACAAAGCAAAGCGACAATCTTTAGGGTGGGAGAAGATATTTGTATAATCCAACAAAGGGCTAATAACCAGGATATACAGAGAACTCAGGTAAATCAACAAAAGCAGAACAAACAACCCCATTAAAAACTGGGCAAGAGAGAGGAACAAAATCTTTTTTCATTAGGATAGTCAAAGGGCCAAAAACATATGAAAAATGATCATAATCTGTAATTAAAAGAGAAATGAAAGTCAAAACAACTCTGAGATATCACCTAACCCCAATGAGAATGGCCCATATGACAAAGTCCCAAAGCTCCAGATGCTGGTGTGGGTGTGGAGAGAAAGGAATACTTACGCACTGTTAGTGGGATTGCAAATTAGAAAGAAGCATGGAGAGTCTTGAAACAACTAAAAGTAGACCTTCCATTTGATCCTGCAATTCCATTACTAGGTATCTACCCCAAAGAAGTCATTTTACCATGAGGACATTTTGCACTCAAATGTTTATAGTAGCCCAATTCACAATTGCAAAGGTGTGAAAACAGCCTGAAAGCTCTGCAACCCATGAACAGATTAATAAACTGTGATATATGTCTACCACGGAATACTGTTCAGCCATAAAAAGATGGAGATTTTGTATTTTTATCAACAACCTGAATCGATTTGGAGGACACTCTCCTAAGTAAAATATCACAGAAACAGAAAAACAAGCATGACCTGTGCTCAATACTAAATGGAAACTAGTAGATTAACAACTCCTTGAGAGAAAAACTCAATTCAAGAGAGGGGGAGCGGGTTTGGCATAAAGGGAACAATGTGTGTGCATGTGGCACACTTCCTGGGTGAAGGAACCAGCTACAGCTCAGACTTTACCTTACAAATGCAACCACTGTAACCCAATTGTAGGGACCTCCAAATTGTTTTGAAATTCAAAAATACATGCAATTCATGTAAATACTATGTTGGAGGAATTTCAATGTTTATATATTTTAGTGGTTTCAGATTTCTACAAATTCTTTGCTACTCCTCCCTTCAAAAAAGGTGAAACGAGTTACCTTCTTCCTGAGTGTAGGCTTGTCTTACAGTAAAGTGGAAGTGATGGCATGCAGCGTGGGAGAATAGGTCATAAAAGAGAGTGCGTGTCTCTGTGCCTTCTCTCCCAGATCAGCTGCTACGGGCAAGCTGCCCTGTCAGGAGGACAATCTAGCCGCCTATGGAGAGGCCCACGTGCTGGGGTCTCCTGCCAACAGCCCCATGAGCGAGTCTGGACAAAGACCCTCCAGCCCTGAGAGCTTCAGATGACAGCAGCCCCAGAAGACAGCTTGACTGCAAGCCCAGGAGAGACTGAGCCAGACTACCCAGCTAAACTGCTCCTAGATCCCTAACTTCCAGAAAACTAAATGGGATAATAATGTTAACTGGTTTAAGATGCTACATTTTGAGATAATTAATTATTTAGAATACATAATCAAAATAGGAAACTTTGGCATTATCACGAGCATTCTCACTGTAGTTCTTTATAGTTTTGAATCTATAATCATTGATCTCTGAAAGTAAGAAAATTTGAGTTTGTTACTAAAAACTGAGATCTGGAACTCATCTCTAGTTGACTTCTTTCATTCAGTCATTTACATGTTTCACAGATAATTATCACTGTGTTAGGTCTTGGAAATACAATAAGAGATGGCACATGCTTTCAAAGGCTGCTAGTCCAGTGTCCCCACCACCACCATACCCACCTGAGAGCATGGCATTTGAAGATGAGGAGCCCATTATTGTCTGAAAAGTTACTTAAGAAGTATTTTGTGTAATGGAGAAAGAATTTGGGTGGAATTCAAGAAAAAGCTTCGGGCCAATTACATTTTAACAGGTAAGGTCTCAAATAAGGTCAGGCCTGACAAACAGCTTAGGGCTTTTAAACTGAAGACGCTGGTCTCAGGCTGTGTGACAAATAGAACTTTGTGTCATGGTCTGTCTGCCTATAGTCTCTAACACATAAGAGCAATCCCTGTCAGTAATGCCATCCTCAGGGATGAAGGACGGTGACATTAATGGAAAGAAAAATATTCCATTAGTAAAGCATCCCCTAATTAACTCTAATCTGTTCCCTGGAAAAGCTGCTTGAGAGGAAAGATTTTTTTTTCCCCACATGCCAAACTGCTGAGTATTACTTTGGAAAATTTTCCATTTAGTTTCAAGGAATATTAAAAAGCCTCACTTAGCAAAACTTAAAAATCAATCTATTTTCTAGCTCACATAATTTATAAAGATAAGACTTTTTACAGGCAATGTCAATTCATAATTGAGCATATCATTTCAAAGCAACTAAATACTATTATTCTCTGAATTAACATTTACTACCCTTCTTTATCATAAAAATGCACGTATTAAGTACCTAATGGCATGTATTCTTAGAAACTGTAATATAACAATGACAAATGTGGCCCTTGCTCCTCTAAAACCTTTAAATCCAAGGCAGATAAAATAAGCAGGAAAAAAACAGACAAATCAAAACTGAATAAAAGAATAGTGAGAATACCAACATATCAATTCATCTGAAAAACAGTAAGAAATTTGGGTTCAACTGAGGAATACAAAACACAGTAGAAGCGTAGCAGTGACACCAAGACAGTGGTTACATCATGTATCAGTAAGTTTCACAGAATCAGTACCAGCCCATGCTCTCTCCAGCCTCAGAGACCTCGTACCTGCCATCCCCCTCCCAGCAGAAAGTTCTCCCTGCTGACTACCACCTGTTAATCCTTCAGATAGGAATTCTTTTTCACAGCCAAGTTCTTTTTTTTTTTTTTTTAATTAAATCATAGCTGTGTACATTAATGTGATCATGGGGCACCATACACTAGTTTCATAGACTGTTTGCCTTGACTCCCCCAAATAATATAAAGTTTCTTACTGTGTATGCCTTTCTTTACTATTAGTTATCATAGTTATAATTCCCTCCCAACAAGTATGCTAAGGTAGTCTCCTATACCAATCCCCTTTCCTTAATATTATTTTTCATAATTCACAGTTAAATATGTATGTGATTATTCCATACATCGGTCTCTTTCAGAAATAGATGGAAAGTTTCATGCGAAGAGTGCAGGGAGTGGATCTCTTTTCATCCTAGCAAGCAGGCACATTGTGGCTGCACAATACAGACAAGAACAAATCAATGAAAGAGCGAGTGTGAGCTCAGAAATCAAACGTGTCTGGGTATAAAGGCCATTATCTAGTTATGTGACATTTAACACATGTTTTTACTAAGATTCAGTTTCCTCATGAGTAAAATGAAGATGATAATAATGTTTCCTCATGTTGTTGTTATCGGTTTAAATGAGAAAATGCAAACGTATTTACCGCAATACCTGAAATAGAGTAACTGTTTGTTGTTGTTGCTATTGTTGTCATTAATGTCTTTGCCTCCATCAAATGAAATCATTATAGACTCAGCTCTCCAACATTTTTCTTCTGGTTCAGGAAGGTAGAGGAGAAAGGACTCATTGAGTAGATCTCTGCTAAGTTCTTATTCACATTTGGTTTCCTGTCACTTTTGCTGCCTGCTTCACTCCTGGCATCAGCTCATTTCAGTCATGCCCTCCAGTCATCACCATGTTGCATTTCTGGTTTCCTGTAACTCTCTAGAGCTATGACTCTTTCATTTCTATAACTTTTCTCCTTCACGAGTGCCCCCAGTTCCCTGGCTAGGACGCAGTCACTCTGAAGACGCAGCACACAAGAGAAAAGAAGTCATGCTCAAAAGTGCTGCACTTTACCCACTTCCAAACCACTGTCCCCAGCCAACTAGGACACCTCGACTTTACTCTCAGCTGACTTATTGCCCTAACCAGTACAGTGTCTGCAGAGAAAAGTGTTGGCTGTTGTCCTCCCATCCACTGGGACTTCTTCACTTTGGGGATGAACCTTTAGCCACCGACACTGAGGAATTCCTCATACAAAGACAAGTCTCCCTTGCCCAGACAGCTAGACTAGACCAGGCCAGACAAGCCTCATTTGCCCAAAGGTCCTGGCTCCTGGACCTTAATTGTATTTATAATGTCTTAACAAAGTAACTGTGAATTCCATTGTGGTGATGCTGCCTCTGGCTGGCAGATGGCCCGGGTTCCTACTCTTCAGGAGCACTTTTGAGGCTTACTGATATGGGCGTCAAAAGCACTAGGTTCAAAAGGGTTGGGAGATTTGCATTGACTACGGATGATCAAAAAGAATGACACATATTTCATAATTTACAGCAAAGTTCTGCCTCAATCCCAGATACAACTGAACTTAAAATTATGAAAAGGTAAAATTCTAGCAAGAAAACAAAGAAACCACGTGAAATGCCATCTTCTGGAATTATGGAAACTTTGATAGTAAGAGAGAAAAAACAAACCCCCCAAAAAGGCCTCCAAATAGGAGGAGAATTATTTCTGGGAATCCTTCCCTCAGCTACTGGGATTATAGGTAGTTGGCTGCTGCCTGCTGAGTTTTTCTCTGGAAATTGCCCCTGGCTAAAGAGAGTCATCTCATTCAAGGTTCACGTTTGTGGGGCGGCAGATATCCAAAGACTTTCCATTACCTCAATTCAGACACCTTGGAGGGGCTTTCCCAACTTCAGAGGTTCCTCAAGGAATCAACTGAGACATTTGTTAGGACTTTGATAAAGTTCGACTTCTTCCTCTGTCTATTCTGCTTCATACTTGTACTCCCACTGGTCCTCAACTAGAGAGCACTGCCCAATAAATATACTTCCTGCATGTAAATTTCTATCACAGAGTCTGCTTCCCAGGAAACCTACACTGCACTGTTACCACTGTATGTCATTTAATGTATATAATATTTTGCATGGAAAATATATTTCATTATCCTTGTGCTTGGACATAAAAATTAACTCATGTAAATAAAAAAAAGAAAGAAACATTGAGCTGGAACCCTAATCAAATAATCAAAGATTTATAACTTTGTATGTAGGTATAAGGATATAAAGAGTAAATGGTCAAAGTTTTAAATAAAAAAAAAAGCACTAGGTTCTCTTTCATGCACCCGTTTTCGTGCATTGTCTTATAAAGTTGTCTCTGATAGGTTTTAAATTTATTAGTTATTTTCCGAAAAGATGGCTACTTGCAGTTTTTTTAAAAAATGTTCTCCATTCTCTTACCTCCAGAGATATGGTTTTGCAGAACAATCTATAGAAATAAAAAGTTTTTACTAAGTTCATGGTTTAAACAAAGAGAAAAAGAAAAAGCAGTTTCTCAGCAGAAAAATGCAACAAAGACTTTACTTCTTACCAAATAACTTAAGAATGTCTGAACAAAAACATCCCAAACCTGGCTAGTGCCAGAATTTCTCAGATAAGTCAAGAAGGGAGAAAACCACGAATCCAGACGCAAACCATGAAGAATCTATGAACTGCCAACGAGACAAAACAACACGTATTTGAAAATGGTGTTGAACATTTAAAGAAATTGTAATTATTTTCTTGGAGCAGCAATTATACATCTGGGTGTTTCATAATTAATTTTCTTTTGTAAACTGTTGGTGATATCCTGGGGATGGTCCTTCCCTTCCTCCTGGAGGCCTTCCACAGCCCTGCAGCCCAACAGTCACTGCTCTCTACCTGGCTAGATGGCCCTCTATCAGACACCACCGTCTGTGTCACACTATAAAGTATTTCCCACAGTGCGGCTGGCCTAACTAGACTGTGAGCAACAGAGGTATAGAAATGTAGACAGACTTGTACTTGTCTAACCCCCCAGCACCTACCATGCTGCCTCGAACACAAGATTGATTTACTTAGGAATTTATAAATGTTTTCTTCAAACCAACAGAGAGTAAAAACCTCAAAGAGTGGTTCATTCTATTATATAAGAAAAAAAGTAGAACCAGCAATACTAGAAATTTTAAATTGAGTATTTATTCAATTTGTGAAGACATTGTGGACTCTCTGGCTGCAAAGAAATGTAGTTAGTGGGTGTCCACTTTCACATAATAGTCTGTCTTGAAGAATCACAGATAGGTATCAAAGGCAGGAAGGTGGGTGTGGATATGGAAAACAAAATTTTTTGTGTGGTATTTTGGTGTTTCTAGAACAAATGAAACCTTTTCTTAAAATAGGAAAGTATTATGTTTAGGGTGCAAATGTTATTTTTATCATCAGTTAGCAAGTTTTCAGAATTGGTATCCTCAATAGGATAACCTGAAAATTGAAGTAGCTTTGAGAAAGAGACTTTTAATAAAATATGGGTTGTTTAATGAAAAATTTCCCACAATATAACTGTCCCTGGTCCTATTTTTAGAAAGAAAATCCTGAGCTATTTAGAATATGAAATGATGAATATGGATAGACCTGGCTAGTCTATAATAGTATATCTGGGCTAGAATAGAATATGGGCATAATCATGGCAAGAACATTTGAGCAGAAATTTCTAGTTTACAAAAATTCGTTAAGCTTGATTAATATGTTTTTCAAAAATTTACATACTTTGCTCTTTCAAACATTTGTATATATTTATACATATTTGTACATCTTGATTCTCAATTTAAATATATTACATCAATCCTTTTTTAAGGATTTATACATATTCTTTTTTTCAATGATTTATATATACTTCTTTCTGATTTAGGAAAATGAAGTAGCTGAAATGTAGGAAGAACAGGGTTCTATCTTAATTACTTTATAGCATCCTAAATTCAGAGATGAAGACTAGACATACTACCTCCCTTTTCTTCAAATGGGTAAATGAGAACACAGAGATGTTAAATGATTTACAAAAAGTGCATGAGGATGACTGCCCCCGATTTCCTGACTTCAGGACCGCCCACATCAGACCATGCTCATTTTGTTTTGAACAATCTGAGCTCTACAGAGTCCCCAGGTTCTCTTATTTCATCCATGTGTATCTTTAGGGACGGTGTTTTGGAGACAAGGGAACAAATACCAAGTTTAAGATACTGTGATATGTGTAGAATAGACTTGGCACTGTCCTGGCTAATTAAAACTCTACTTCTCTAATCAAAGAGGGGTGTTAAAGAGATGATCATATTCCCTTCTGCATTTCCTTCCTCATTTAATGTTCTCATGGTCATATGAGATCACTAAATGCTCAGGTCCTGAGCTACATTTCCATATTAAGTACATCAGGAAATAGTGAACCATGTGTCTTGTGACCCTTTCACTCCAAACATAAATGAAGCATCAGTATTTAGAGGCAAGTAAACGGACATGAATATGAAAGAGGTAAAGACTTTAATAATCTGGATTGGTCTCTAAAATAATCCGCAAGCCAAAAAAAGGTATGTGTAAGAGATTTTAATCAATACATTTCTCTCTCTCTGAAAACCCTCCTGATTCCCACAAGTAAAACTGATTCTTTCTTTTTTGATGTCTCACATCTGTTCCCATCACAGCACACAAGATGTTAATGTATTTGTTGTATATACAATATACCTGCCTTCTTTTCCCTTTTGAGACAGAGTCTCACTCTGTCACCCTGGGTAAAGTGCTGCTCTACAGCAACCTCACACTCTTGGGCTCAAGCGATACTCTTGCCTCAGCCTCCCTGGGAGCTGGGAATACAGGTGCCTGCCACAACACCTGGCTAGTTTTTCTATTTGTTATTAGAGATGGGGGTCTTGCTCTTGCTCATGCTGGTCTCCAACTCCTGAGTTCAAGCAATCCACCTGCCATAGCCTCCCAGAGCACTGAAATGACAGGCATGAACCACTGTGCCCTGCTTACACCTATCTTTTAGATGTGAAGTTGCTACAGAAATAGACTGTGTTGTGTGACTCTCTATATCACTGTTAACATTAATAATGGTGGAACATAACAAACGCTAAATACACTTGTTTCATAAATGTGGAGTAAATAAATGTGTGTGTAGTCTGTGCCATTAAGGATATTATACTAGATCTGGGAAACAATCAAACACTCAATATTTAGAGGCGCTTACTGTGGGAGGTTTAAGTAAGGTAACAAGGAGATGCAACCTGAGGACTTAGAAAGGGCAAAAATAATATTACTCTATACCCAAGGGAAAAAACGTTTTTTAAAAAATCAACTGAAAGAGAGTAGGACTTGATTGAAAACTAACCAACTATATTTAAGATCTTTTGAAGCAATGTGCCAGTTGGAAAGAAAGCTGGTCACTCATGGGATCACTGAGCGAGCTACAGAGTGATCCTTGACTGTTCACGGGAGTATAGCTTTCAAGTGAGCATCGCCTACTGTCCAAGGTTATCTCACACACAGACACTACCTAGCCAGTTCTGTATAGCCTAAGGATAAAAATGTATCTCCAGTCTTCTTCTTGTAATCCTTTTGAGCATTCAAATCATTTGACTAGCCATAGTTGCCTAGATCTCATGTAAGAGTTCTGATGGCTGTAACTGAACTCAGGTAGCTAAACGCGAGCTTGCCAATGTGGGTCTTTAGTTAGACTAGACAGTTGTACTTTCATACTGAATACTAATAAACTGGCACTCTAATCAGCCTCTGTGAAGCAAATGAAGATGTTTGCCTCTGGTGGAGGTAGAAACATGTGGTACTCTGAAATTCCAGTCATTGCTCTTGGGAGCCTATGGGCCGGACTGAAACTTTAACACACCCTCCAGGACAAATCCTTTCTTGGTGCCTGTGGCCTTCCCTGAGCATCACGCATCTGGCTTGCCACGAGCCACCTGTCTTTTCTTCAAACAAGTGCACAGATTATGTGCTTCACACTATGCTTTAAACCACTAGAGAGTGATCCGAGATAACATACAATTAAGTGAGGAATTGTTTGGCACAAACTAAAAGTGCTACAGAAATTCCAAGACAGGAAGGATCATTGTGGTGGGCAGTTAGCCAAGGAGAGCTTCCTAAACGTTCATGGTCTTAAGAGGGAACTTGCCGTCTGGATAAGATGTGGCTGGGCAGGGAGAAGGAGAAGCATTTCTAACAGGGGGATGTGGGCTATATCGCTACAACTACAGATTGGGTCAACACATCATATCTCCTTCTTTCTTCGAAATAAAACCTGAGATTAATGAGAAAGGAGAAATTAGCCTTCTTATTTAAGTTCTAAATGAGCATGAAGAAAACAATGTGTAATGAAATCCAACACCCTATTATGTGCCTAGTCTGAGAAGGTGGATATTAACTCTCTAATTATTTGCTTTTTAGGATCAGTTTTTAAAGGCTATCATTAATGCAATGAGAACATTTATATAAACTTTTTAAGCAAACTGAGAAGATGGAAAAAGCAACATCCATCACCAACAGAAAACCAGGTTTAAGTGATGGAGTAAAATTACTTATAATGATGAATTTGTTCTAGTGACTAACATTACCCAGCAAAGGAGGTTTTACTGTAACCAATTACTAGTCAAAGAAATTTTTTAGTAATTTTCCTTTCAATTACTCTCAAAGAATCTTTACAGACAGATGAAATTATTATCTTTGTACTGGCCTGGATGCAGAGAGAAAAGAACGCTCATATACCATTGGTAGGACTGCAAATTAGTACAAATTCTGTAGAAAACAGTTGGAGACTCCTCAAGGAAATAAATGTAGACTGATACCATTTAGTCCAGTAATCTCCCCACTGAATATCTGCTCCATGGACAAGTCATTTTATTAAAAAGACACCTGCACTCGAATGTTTATCACAGCACAATTCACAATGGCAAAGATGTGGAGTCAACCTGAGTGCCCATCAATTCATGAATATGAGTGGACTAAGAGAATGTGGTACACACACACACACACACACACACATGGAGCACTATTCAAGAAAAGCATGAAATAATAATGTCTTCTGTAGCAACCTGGATGGAACTGGAGACTGTTACTCTAAATGAAGTATCTCAGGAATGGAAAAACAAGCACCACATGCCCTCTGTAATGATTGGGAGTCGACTGATGGGCACACACAGACACAAAGAGATGTGGAGTGGGGAGAGGTGAGGAGTCCAAACCCACCTGCTGGTTACAATGAACACTACTTGGGTAATGCCCCTCTATCTAAAAGCCCCAACAGTATAAGGGTATCCATGTAACAAAAAAATTTGTACCCCCTTGATATTCTGAAATTTTAAAAGCTATTATCTTTGAAAGCACAACATTTATATCGGGGAAAAAGGTACACATTCAAGTGCTTAGGAGAGACGAAGAAAACAGAAAAGAACTCAAACGATTTTCTCCTAGGCCAGTCTTGACACATCACCCCATTCACCTGCCCTGTGATTGGTATTTGGTGGTAGAAAGAGGAGCAAGAGGAAGGAAAGAAAACAGGGGAAGTATGAAGAAAGAGCAGCACCTGCTCATGAGAAGTGGTGGCAAGCAGGCCTCCAAGACCAGAACTCAGGCCCTGCCCCGTCCTTGCCTCAGCCGACACTGCCTCCAGCCAGCTCTGTCTTTACATCCTCCATTCAGTCCTTGCTCCTAGATCAGCAGTTCTCAACCTGAGGGTTGCGACCCCTTTTTAACAATGAAAATACATCGCGCATTAGGAAGGTTGAGAATCACCATCCAGATTGAGCCCAATCAACACAATGCATTTCCTAAAGGATCAGGATCCTGTTTCAAACCATTATGCATATGGACTGGAGGAACCCTGGAAACCTGCCTTAATAAGAGTGCCCCATCTAACTTTAGTCTGCCTCAGGGTCCTGAAGCCATGGAGCAGCTTTAACAGAGAAAGGCTGTAATTCCAGGACTGCTACTGTCAGAAGTGTCGGCATCCATCTGACTTGGCCCAGAGATGCCTGTGTCTCGCCCTCTCTCCCGGTCCCCCGGCCTGTCTTCTGTCTCTCCCCAGCTCTGTCTTACACACACACCTACTCATGTGCACACCTGCAAACTTAAAAAAAAAAAAAGAACTTGGAGCTTTCCTTACAATGCAAGAGGAATTTTTCCATAAAAATAGAGGAGCTTTTTAGAAAACTTTTACTTCATTTCCATTCCTTAACTGCTGTTAAAGTATGAAACTCTGGAATCATGTTTCTAGCGGGGGAGGGGGGGAAGATACACTCTTACAATTTTTAGGAGATTACTCAAGTCAACAATATCTCACAGTGATAACAGCAGGCCTCTATGGTGAGTGTGTAACTTCTGAAAGGCGTTACAGAGACATAAATAAATCTTCCACGTTTAAGTGGAGTAACAATGACACAAGGACAATCTGAAGAATGACTGTTCAATATTCTGAAATTCTCATAAACAACCTTTTCTAGGGAAAGCTATAAAAGAGTCAGTTTTGCCTGAGTCAGAGCAATTTTATCTAACTAATAGCACCCTCTGGACCTATGAAAAACTGACATTCTCCATGACAGATCAAATTTGGAACACAGCTCACAACAAAGTTCCCTGTGAGATTTTTTGTGCTTGTTTTCTCCTTTAGATCCAGAGCAAACGTCAGTAAACTATGACCTATAGGCCAGTCTGGCCCAGGAACTCCTTTATAAATAAAGTTTTATTGGATCACAGACCCACTCTTTTGTTAACATATTGTCAACGGTGGCTTTCAAGCTCTAATGATAGAGCTGAATGGTTCTGACAATAACCATATGGCCCACACAGTGAAAAATATTTACTATCTGGGATTTTATAGACCCATGACCCCTGATTTAGTGGAATGATTTCCCTCTTCCAACACTCCTTTTACCAAAAGGTCAGGAGACCTGAAGTTTTAGATTCAGTCCATTCTGCGAATAAACTGTGTGAACCTGGACACGCAATTGCGTTCCTCAGGTTTGGATTCTCATTTTAAAACAAGGTAGGGAGGGCTGGCTAGGTGATCACCTATTTCTTATTTATTCAAAATTTCCATGTTCTAAGAAGAGTGAGACCTTTCCTCATAGTATTATTTTTTAGAGTAATCCAAATCCATTCTTTTAAAGTTCTCCTTCAGGCTCCCAGTTTGGGGCGGTGCCTATGACTCAAGGAGTAGGGTGCCGGCCCCATATACCTGAGGTGGCAGGTTCAAATCTGACCCCCGGCAAAAAAAAAAAAAAAAAAATTGCAGAAATCCCAGTTTGTGAAATGCTTCTCACCGTTTCAAGCATTCTACACGCAGCACCCCCCTTGCTACTGTTTCTGGTCTGGTAGATGAGAGGCATACAGAGAGTGCTACAAAATGTAAACCATATTAAAATCCATTTTAGACAAGGAAGCACATCTTGTCCAGCCTTTCCTAGAAGAGTCACACTGTACTGCTGTGCCAGAGACAAAGGTGCAGGGTGCTGTGTCTGGCAAGTGAGCTCTCCACATTTCTGCAGCTCTAGGATCCTGGGGGAATGACAGGAGTGGCCCTCTTGAAGAGCACTCTGAATTCATGACAAAGCCAAACTCCCTGGTTTCAGTAGGAAGACTGCTCACTGTCAAAAAACTTGGGTGCCACGGGCATATTCTGCATTATACCACTTCTTTCTAGACATATGACATAAAGCTGCCAAATTAAAGAAATGATAGCACAGCAAGAATTGTCTCCTCTCTTCCTAAATCTCCGCAATAGCCAAAGGATCTATTGCAATTGGTATCTTGACAGAAAAAAAGATTTGAGATATTATGTCATCTTAAAAACAAAGTCACCTGAAGAGCTTTAAATAGATGATAGAAAAGGCACTAGACCTCTATTCTTAGAACTATAATTTTTAAAACCTGAAAGTCTGTTTTCTTTAAAATAAACAATTTTCTTTGCATTCTTTCTGCCTGGAAAATAAAGGCGTTTGGGGAGTTTTTGAGTCTCTGAACCAGAAAGAAGACTTTGAATAGAAACATGCATACATGAATTCAGAAAGCACAACAAATGCTTTTTACTCACCTTATGACACTATTATTATTATTATTTTTATTTTTAAAAGAGTGCCTATCAAATGGAGCCACTTGAAAGTTTTTATCAAATCAAAAGAGAACCAGTCCTGCTAGTAACATTCCGGGCTTGGTTGCCATCTTCTCAGTAAACATTAATGGCGTACCGAGTTCTCGGCCTGTGCTATGTATTACACGGTTTGACTGACACCTGTGTTTTCAAGTACTTTACTTTGTAAGAAAAAAGGTATTAGTCTTTTAGATAAATGTCTACCATTTCTGTTAGATCATCTTCCAGAAACCCAAAGAACAGCACTGTCTGCTTTTCTCTCTCTCACCGAGAAACCTCTGAACTGGATACTAATATTTTGCAGACCAACCATGAGCAAAAATGGATTAAAAAACCTAAGCTGGTGTAGCTGCATGCGTCTGAGGAGTCTCAGAGGAAGAGCTGTAACATTACACTGATTATTGCAGCCTTGATTCGCCGGCCAGCCCCTCCCCGAGTCCTGTATTTTATAGGACTTCACTTCACCTTCTCTTCTTGGCCAGACAGACCCTGCTTAAGTGCCATCTTTGTGATCACACTTCCTTCTAGCCCTCACAATGCTTTGAATGTTGAAGGGGCTTATACAAACTGTTGGATTGTTTTGAAAGTCTTTGTGGATGACCTCAGCCCATGTTGACCTCTACCTTCCTTGACTCCTTCGAGACTCACCGCCTATCCCACACAATTCACACCTTATTATCCTTGGTGCCAATAGCCTGCACCACAGAATACATTTCATTTCTTCTTTATAATTGTTTCATATGAGTTGTTTTTTTGTCCAATGAAATTTTCAGCTTTCTGCAAACCATTAGGCACACAGTTAATATCCAAAAATTTATACATATTTTTCAATCAACAGCGGTTTTGGCACTGCTTGAAAAGTTAAAGTAGCTTGCTAGTTGTGCCACAAGTGACTGCAGACCAAACTTTTGTTATCAGAAATAGCAATGAAGTAGTACAACTGACATTCCCAATGGGAATTTTTTTTTTTTTTTATTACTAGGGATTCATTGACGGTACAAAGAACCAGGTTACATTGATTGCATTTGTTAGGTAAAGTCCCTCTTATAATTGTGTCCTGCCCCCAAAAGGTGTGTCACACGCTGTGAGCCCCCCCACCCCCTTTCCCTCTTTCTGCTCTCCCCTTCCTCCACTCCCCACCATGTACTAGGTCATTAATTGTCCTCATATCAAAACTGAGTACATAGGATTCATGCTTCTCCATTCTTGTGATGTTTTACTAAGAATAATGTCTTCCACTTCCATTCAGGTTAATACAAAGGATGGAAAGTCCCTATCTTTTTAATGGCTGAATAGTATTCCATGGTATATATATATATATATATATATCATGGTTTGTTAATCCATTCCTGGGTTGGTGGGCATTTAGGCTGTTTCCACATTTTGGCAATTTTAAATTGAGCTGTGATGAACAGTCTAGTGCAAGTGTCCTTATGGTAAAAGGATTTTTTTACCTTCTGGGTAGATGCCCAGTAATGGGATTGCAGGATCAAATGGGAGGTCTGGGTTGAGTTCTTTGAGGGTTCTCCATACTTCCTTCCAAAAAGGTTGTATTAGTTTGCAGTCCCAACAGCAGTGGAAAAGTGTTCCCTTCTCCCTAGATACAAACCAGCATCTACAGTTTTTTGATTTTGTGATGTGGGCCATTGTTGCTAGAGTTAGACAATATCTCAGGGTGGTTTTGATTTCCATTTCTCTAGTAATTAGGGCCTATGAACATTTTTTCATATGTTTGTTAGCCATTCATCTGTCTTCTTTAGAGAAGGTTCTATTAATGTCTCTTGCCCATTGATATATGGGATTGTTGGCTTTTTTCATGTGGATTAATTTGAGTTCTCTATAGATCCTAGTTAACAAGGTTTGGTCTGATTCAAAATATGCAAATATCCTTTCCCACTTTGTAGGCTGTCTATTTGCTTTGGTTGTTGTCTCCTTAAAGCTCCTGTTGTACAGAAACTTTTAAGTTTAATTAAGTCTCATTTGTTTATTTTTGTTGTTGTTTCTGCAATTGCCACAGATTTTTAATGAATATCTATGACTAGCATGGCCCAGTGGATTGTTTTAGTTATAACTTGCTAGACAGACTCTCTACATTCATAAAAATGAACAAGGGCAGGCAGAACCACTGCTATGAGAATTCACTTTCAGCAAGAAGATGAAGTTCAACTAAGGGATCCAGTACAAGCCAAAATAATCACAAAATGTAACAATCCATTCCTTCATCATTAACATAATAATTGTGAACTGGGTCTGGCTGTGCATGTAACACATTCGTGGCATGTCTAGTTTCTTCCAGGCTCACAGAGCTCCACAGTTTACACCTTGCTCATTGTTTACGATGTGCCTGCAATAAAGGAACCTGCTAAGCTAATGTTTATTTCAACACACACTTTGTTTGTATGCACCCTGACAACTCCAACATCTGTTTTAACTAGAAACAACAATGGAGTTGACTTACTACACTGATAAAATTTGGAAAATTGTTCAATGTTCTGCTTTGTTCTGCCTGAATGGACAGAGCTGAATGACTTCCATGCACCCAGTCAGTACTTACATGGTCACGGTGAGCAAAGGAGCTTCTGCGTGCTCCATGCCAGCTGGCGTTCTGAGCAGAATCAGACCTGAAATACCCAGCTCTGAGGACAAGCAATTAGTACAGAGCTTTAGTTGTTTAGCTATGAGTTTCATTAATAGGAAGAGACAATAAAACTGTTATTTACACTATTGCGGGGTTTGGTTTAAGCATTTCATGCTAGGACACCTCACACATGAAATCAGTGAAGGGGAGAGCGACTATTAAGCTCATCAGACACAAAACAAAACTGAGCTGAGGAATATCTGTGTTAGGTTTCAAGTCTAATAACACATTCTTTGCTTCCAAGTGAGAAAAGATTTATTTTTTCGTAAGTGGCTAACCTCTGGAAATAATTTGTGAGACCAGAGAAAAAGAACCCAATTTCTGATGAAATCTCTGCTGTGAGTCCAAGCCTTGCTGTCTCCACAGCGGCATTTCCATGACTCCTGTGGTTGTCACTGTTCCAAACTCTCTCACAAAGAATTTTAAGTTTAGTACTTGGATCAATAACTTTTTTTGTGAAATTAGATATCATCGTGGTCATTACTGAAGCAGACAAAACTTCCTTCATAGATATGCTATGTGGAGGCAGGTTTGCTAATGTTTTAATGAGCCATAAATTACTAGAAGAGCCGAGTCAAGAAATGTGAACTTATCCAAGTGTCTGGAAAGAACAGAAATAGTCAGATAAAGAACGAAAATAGGGTTATAGGGTTGAATATTATTGAGTCACTGATGGAATATAATCGATGGAAGGCAAAATGGAATTAAGTAAGAATTTAAAAAAGGATTTGTTGAAGGGTCATTGTTCAAGAGAGTTTGGGTTTCAGGATTCTGTGGAAAACAGAAAATGAAGATGTATCTTGGCAATGTTCAAGTCAGAAGCAATGTGTGACACCAGGACTGGGCCTAAGATTAGACACAGACTCACCAGCCACAGGTCACACAGATTGAAACAGCTATTAATGGAACCCTAACTGAAGGTGTAAATCCTGCTAACACTGTCAAGTCTTGGTCCATTAAGGACTTGCTTTCCCACATGCAGACACAATAGTGTGCATATCCCAGTCCTCTGGCTGCCCTAAAGTCAATGCCGTGCTTTTCTCTGAATAGCTAGTAGACAGCTGAAGTCTGAGTAATCTAATACTTGGAAGGAGTTAGAAAAAACTTCAGAATACAGCCCACTGAGGTGATGGCAGCAGAAGGGATGGCAGTGAATCGCCACCAACTGAAGGATGTCACCATCCTTCTCTAAGGAAGTTCTCCCAGAAAGCCTGGGCAACGGTGATGGAACAAAGGCCTATGGATTTTTTTGTCAATTTCAGAGTAAGAGCCAATTCCAGGGACAGAATCGAGAATTTTCAGAGTTTGACTTTTCCTAAAAACTGAGGTTGAAATGTGATTATACTTTTTCACAGTTCAGAGTTTATACATTACTAAGTGTAAATTAATATATCTTGAAATTCTTTTATGTTTTTGAATTCAGAGGATAGGAGAATCAGGAAGAAAACAAGGAAGTCTGAAGCCCTGGTCTCAAATTTGGGGGTTACCATTTACTGTCTCCTTAGAATTCCTACATGGAGTTTCCACTTGGAGTCTGTGTTGTAACTGTAAGAAAACAGAATAATGGCACCTACCTCACAGCACAGAATGGTGGCCAGTGATTTATGTATACTAGTAAGTTCTCAGGTATTAGTATTCCTCATGTCCTAACAGCACTCCCTTACCCACGAGACACCTGGGGTTCCCTCACCCTATCTTCTTAACATCTCTGAGATGGACTTTTCACCTTGATAAAAAGGGAAACTATTTTTATTTATTTATTTTTGAGACAGAGTCTCACTATGTTGCCCTCGATAGAGTGCTGTGGCATCACAGCTCACAGCAACCTCAAACTCTTGGGCTTAAGAGATTCTCTTGCCTCAGCCTCCCAAGTAGCTAGCATACTACAGGTGCCCACCACAATGCCCAGCTATTTTTTTGTTGTTGTTGTAGTTGTCATTGTTGTTTAACAGGCCCTGGCCGGTTTCAAACCCGCCAGCCCCAGTGTATGTGGCTAGCACCCTAACCACTTAGCTACGAGGGCTGAGCCAAAAAAGGGAAACTATTGAATGTGAACAGGGTGGTTGTAGTGATCAATTGAAATTAGGAAAATGTTTTTTACATGCTTCATAGGTATCTTTACCAGTTACAGTCTATGAGAAAATAATAGCCAATAACATTTTTCTTTGTTGCTTTACTGTACTTTGATATATAAAGCACAAAAACACAAACTTAACAAAGCTAAGGGTCTGTGCCTTAACAGGCTAAACCACCATTAAAATAAGCCATTTGGAAAACTCAATAAGCTTTCAATTTTATGGTGTGATTATTCTTCCTCCAGGTTTTCCTCACATATGAAAAATTAGAAAATGTGGTTTGTTTTTCAACAATATTCAGAAATGCTAATAAACTATGTCAGTATTGTATTAATATATTTAGTGGGCTTATTATTTTTTAAAATACTTTGGCACAGATCAATTTTAAATGCAACTACTATATTATAATCCTGGCAAGACTCACCGTTCCAAATAATTCTCTGATGTAAAAATTAGTCTTCCAACCAAATGAAAACTGCCAACAGAAAGGTACTGCTATATAAAAATTAAAAGCCTCATTGAAGTGCAGAATAACTATAAACTTCCTTTCCAAAATATACACTATATACACACAAACTAAAAACAATTATAATTAGGATGTTTAATTCTCCTGAAATAGCACCTAATACATAATAATTCACTGTAGGATGTGTAGGCAGCCTGGATCAAATGGCATGTCCCTTTATCCTGAACTAGAAACACTGTTAGACTCAATGTGTTGAAATGTTTCTGCAGCTTTCTGCAGAATGTGAAAATAGACATTGACTGCAGCATGATCAGAAGATTCTAGAAGTATTTGATCACCAGCACCGTAAGTTGCTGTGAGGTAGTTTTTATAAGGATGTGAGTACAAATGCCTTCAATAACTTACAGTACTTTCCCTAATTCTGCCTCACCATAGCACCACACACGGACTGTCCAACATCAAGAGTGTCTTGCTTTAGCAGCTCTGAAATGAGGATGGATACAGACTGGCTCTTATTTTCTACTAGGTGGTTCTGGGCAGATAAATATATAGCTTCTCTTTCCAGCATCTACTGGAAAACCTTTTTGAAACAATGTGGGAGGCTGACAACTGTTCCTCTGTTGCAGTGGTTCCAACAAGTGATTTTGCTCCCCGTTTGGCTGTGTCTGGAGACGGTTTTGATTGTTATAACTGGAGGGGTTTGGGGTCGCTACTAGCAGCTAGTGAGTAGAGCCAGAGATGCTGCTAAACATTCTACAGCACACAGGACAGTCCCCCACAGAAAGGACTCTCCCAGTCCCAAATGTCACTAGGGGCAAGGGTGAGAAACCTTGGCTTAGTGGTCTCTCCACCTAACAACATAACAGGTATTGCCCATTAACATTTCCTGCATGAGTCAGCGACCTGGAGACAGTGACCACTGCGGGGTCAGCAGAGGAACATGGCACCCCTTCACTTCCTGCTGGGGTCTCATAAAGATGCAAACCCATGGGCTGTGGTTTGTCTTAGGTTTGGCTTGTGGAATTTTGTGAAATTCTGGTTTTGCTCTATTCAATCATGTCAGAAGACATGTTAAGTATCATTCTGGTTTTAACTACTAAGCTCATTTGGTCTATTTTGGGACATGTTTCAATTTAGTCACAATTTTAATATTTGGGTTTTATTCAGTTCAGTATTTGGCAAATTAGCAAACTTCTGGTTCTGGGTACTTGGTTTGTGTCTTTGCATTAGTGCCCACATGAATGCGATGAGAGCAGAAAGCTCAGACCCAACACTGCCATGGCCCCCGGAGCTTTCTGTGCTCCAGTGGAGTTAATTCTCTCCTTACTCTGTTTCTCAGGAGTATTCAATAACACAGGCATCAAACACAGTAACTCCCTAGTTTCTGTTGCTTAGTTTAAAAGACTAGACAAATAAAAGTGACTTATTTCAGATTATAGTTATGAAAAGATACAGCAATATCCATGCTTTGAGTCTCTTTGAAATTGTTTACTTGAGTGCATTGTGATGAAACAAGAAAGGAAGAAAACGTATTAAAAAATCTCTAGGGATTTAAAAAAATAAATGCCCATTTACCCTTATTTTGCAATGGCTCTGGTTGTGAAATCACCAGACTGAAAAACACTGGAGGAGTGGTGAGGGTGGATTTTAGTGACCAGATTTTCTTAAGGCTGTAAACAAACCAAATTCATTAAGAGAAAGAAACAGAGATGGCAGATTTCATCATAAAATGGGGGAAACATTTTCCAGCTGAATTATAGGTACAGGACAACATACAGTTTCATTTTTTTTAATTTTAGTTTCTGCAAGCTGAAACAGCATTTCAATTGGCTGCGTTCATGAAAGCCGTCTGCACCTGCTCACAAAAAAGCTTAAGGAAAAATAAATCTGTACCAAGGATTTTAAGTTATCCAGACGATAAGGCATAGACTGGCACTCAAGCACCAAAAAAGGGGTGGGATGAAGGGACTCGTATCATAATTCTCTAAACTACCAATAAATCACAATCAAAGATCAGTTTACAGCATTGCTTTAGTTTTACCTGTGGCAGCTACACTTGCCTGAACGGTCTGGTTGCATGTATGTTTAAAAGTTAAGCGATTAAACTACAATTATATGTGTTTTCCTTTTATGTAGCCTGGGGTTGAATGAATTACTGGCAGGAAACTTTAGCTCATGAATTCAATCAAAAATCCTTTCATTTGTCAGAACTGCTTCCTGCCCGTCTCCTTTAAACATCTGCTTCTCCAGTTCACACACACACACACACACACTCTCTCTCTCTCTCTCTTTGTTAAAATAACAAGCAGTGACCAAAACTTCCCTTGCAAAAATTACAGATTCCCTCTTAAACACACACTTGCTCCCAGTAGTGTTTATTTAATATATCTTTAATAGCTTCCTTGTTCTCCTCTCTTCCTTTCCGCTTTTAAATTCTGGAAAATCTCAAACTGACACAAGAAGACATTTTAAAAATGGGAACCTTCCCTGGGAGAAGCCCCGACCGGCCTGCAAGCCAAGGGAAGGAAGCGCCGCGGCGAGGCGGGAGGCCGCTCCGCGGTCGCAGAACCCGGGGGCCCGCAGGCGGCGTCGTCCCGAGCTGCGAACGGCCCGGGCAGCACCGCCCCTGACGCGCCCACGGCCCTTCCTGGGCAGCCACGGGGGGTTGCCCCGCCCCGCCAAGAGGGACGACCGGGGGGAAAGCAGGAGAGAAGCTGAGGCTGCCTTGGCCACAGTCACCCTGTGAGCAGGACCCGAGTCCTTCAGCTCCTCCTCCCCGCCTTCCTGTGCGCTAACGGACTTAGTTATCTTTGGGAAACTGACTCCAAGGCAGACTGCAGGTGGCTAACTCCTTTGCCTAAAAATCCTTCTGCTTCCTCTAGAGAAGTCCGGAGTAAAACTCAGTAAAAACCTGGGGCTGTGCTGCTTAATGGTCTCAAGCCCTGTCTCAGATGTTCTAAAGTATTGCTCTCTATCACCCCTTTTGAAAATCTCAGTGAGGTCCTAAAGGGAAAGACATCTGCTTGAAGACGACTTACCTAGAAATTAGAAATATTTTAAACTGACAAATCTATGGTGTTTTAATAAGACACGGCCCGGAACACAACATGCTGCTGTGTTGTGGTGATATGTAAGAACCTTTGCATATCTACACTAGTCTTGTAATTCTTTAAGTAGGTAAGGAACTCCTGGGTGGTCAGACTTTTTCATATTTTCATGCACAGAAGAGCTTAAACAGTAACAATTAGAAACTTACTGTTATTCCAATACATACTACAACCAATGCATTCATGATTTCTTCATGTTGGAATTATTCATCCTTAAACTTAAAAAAATGGGTAAACTGTTATAGCCATTATGGTTATGGTAATAAGAGTAATAACAGCTAACATTTCTGAATACTTACTGTGTACCAAAGATAATGCAAAGCATCATTTAACCCCTACAACACCATATAGAATTATGATGACATTGGAGAAACAAAAATTGATATCACTAATTTGCTGTAAGCCAGAGAGTGAGTAGTAATAAAGATGTGACTTGAACCCAACACCGTGAACTCTAAAAGAAGAACACCTTTTTCAACCATCCATCCATTCAACATGAAATGAGTACTATTTGGAAGGAAACATTCAAGCGATAGAAGAGATAAGATGTGCACAAAAGACTTTCAAAAATCTATCTATTCACTTGAAACGTAAGGAACATGGTGTATCTTTAAAAATGTCCAGTTGTTAGACGTCAGATTAATAGCATCCATACTGAAATACAGAAACAATAGTCATAAGCAAAAATAAGTCAGTGCACCTGGCATCTACAAGAAATTCAATACTCCTTGGACATACAAAACATAGCACTCAAGGTGTCTCTTTTTTTTTTCTTTTTTTGTAGAGACAGAGTCTCACTGTACTGCCCTCGGGTAGAGTGCCATGGCATCACACGGCTCACAGCAACCTCTAACTCTTGGGCTTACGCGATTCTCTTGCCTCAGCCTCCCAAGCAGCTGGGACTACAGGTACCCGCCACAACGCCCGGCTATTTTTTTGTTGCAGTTTGGCTGGGGCTGGGTTTGAACCCGCCACCCTCGGCATATGGGGCCGGCGCCCAACTCACTGAGCCACAGGCGCCGCCCTCAAGGTGTCTCTTGAAAGACCAATTTTTCCTTGAATTTTCCAAAGAATTTGCAAAAATAAGTTCAGGGAGCATTCAGGAATAGCAAGTTTCCAAAACAAAACACCCATAGCTGGATTGGTTTGTCAGTTTTACCATTTTCTTTTGAGTGGAAAGTTTATTGGCAACATTAAAATTTCACTCGACACAGGATATGAGAATGTTTTTATAAATCATAATTTACGGTATGTTAATGCCATATGAGATTAGTTTTCCAAATAATAGTTCACATGAAACTTGATTGTTAAACCTTAAATAAACCTTTCTTACATACCTGTAAGCCTCAAATGGAAATTATCTATAACTGCATTTTTAGATTTTTTTAGTTTAATTCCTGAGTGTATAAGGCAATAAGTTATATCTTTGTTATAAACTAATGCTTTGGGCTAAAACTCACTTTGAGATTTCATCTGAAATGTACCAATTCGGTGTGACTTACTTCAATATGAGTTTGTATGGGCTGTGAAATTGTGGCCTAATTCAAGCTATTTTTTTTTTTTTTTTTTGGCCTGAATCACTGTTTCACACTTAATTCTTTACATTTCACTTTCAACAAACATGTGAGGGTTTACCATGTGCCAGGTACATTGTACTATGTTAGGAACACAAAAACACAGAAAACACTGTCTCTGCGCTGGAGGAAGGCCTGCTTATGACAGAGACCAGCAGGTAAATACCTCCTAAAAACTGGAGGCAAAAGGAAAAATAAATCAAGGATGCGGGGCCTCAAAAGAAAAAGGGGTCCGTTCCGGGAAGGCCATCTTCAAAGTATCTCATTCATCTTTTCAAAAGATATTTATTATAAGGAGGTGTTTACAGGTGGGGAAGGCAAAATAACATCAGATACAAAAGTATGAAGTTCTGAAAGCGTCACATTCAGGGAAACATGGTCGAAATAAGTACAAAATGCTGTGGGAGCACAAGGCATCAGGGATTGATTCCTTCCGGAGTGTCCCGGAGAGCACCAGACGAGGGAGGGCGCACAGCCTACCTCCCGAACACATCCACAAACTCCCCTTGCAAACGGATGATTCTGAAAGACGTCTTAGGTACAGTACACCTCAAATGCTCAATCTTTTTAATACAAAAAAAAGTATTCCTATGTTGTTTCAGGATAAGTCTGAATGGAGTCCAATGTACCTGCATTATTTGGTGAGAAACAATGAATTATCAGAACTATTCTTGCATGCATGGCGAAAAGTTCAGACTGCATTTACTGCAATACCATACCCAGGCTGACTAGTGAGTGTGATATATAAAGTTTGAGATCTGCTCTGAGGATTTTGTTGTGGACATGTAAAGAATTTGTCAGTGTAGAACAGAGAAGCACCTCCCTCAGACCAGCAGTTCTCACAGACTCCTCACCCTGTCTCAATTGTTAATTCCAAGTGAGACAAGGACATGATTCATACCCTAGTTGCCTTTCTTTTCATGTGTGACATGATCAAAAGAATAATTATACAGAGAGGAATTCTGCAAAGACAAAAATTGTGTGTGATCCTCCTTACATAAGGGCCTCAGTGTGTTGCTGCAAACCCTCTGATTTTGTTCTGTTGACTGGTAGCTTCAGGTTACAAGCGGGGAACAGATGGCCTCCATTAACATCTTCCTAGCCTCCAAAAAATAAGGAGTCAACTGCACACACCCATTTCATCTTGATAAGTAGGTATTAGATTCAGACTGTTCAAAAATAATAAACCTTCATAAACAGTTTGATGACTTCTAAGGAAAGAGATAGAAGGCACACATGGCCCAGTTAAGTGACCCTATAGGAAGACTTCGGAAAACTTGCACAGGACTCTGAGAGAGGAGTGCAGCCCCCTCCCCCCATGTCACTCTGCTTTCAAACTCTTCCGCACATTCTTGCTTCACGTCTCATGTTCCTATCCCAACCCACATGCATAAAGCCTGGTCAGAAAAGGAAAAGGCCCAGCCTTTTATGGGGAAAAGTTTAGCATTTTTTTTACTGGAATGATAGTAGATGATACAATCTATCATCTACTTTCTAATTAATTTCACCTATTTAAACCCATTTTTCCCATTTTCCAGATGCCCATTGTACCTGCCCCTGAGCAGAAAAATGTGTCTGAAGAAAACACACTCGGGTGGCTGGTCTAACTTGGGGTTCTGGGCCACTAGCCTTAAGTGGGCCATTGGTGCTGTGCCAATTAATATAACTCTGACGTTCTCCTACAGGACTATGTCACATCTTTTCCTCTCTCCTCAAACCTCTAGTGCTTTCTCCTCCATTGCTACTTCTAGTTGCTGGATGAACTTGTTTCCTCTTTTACTGAAAAAATGAAAGCAATCAACTCACCAATAACAATCCACTGACAACCTTCCGGCGGCATGTCAGACCACTTAACTAATTATACCTGCCTTCTCCAATATGGTTACTTGAAATCTGAATGGTACAAATTGAAATATGCTATTTGTGTAAAATATATTGGATTTTGAAAATTTGGAAAATTTAGTACATGAAAGCACATTGTTTTATATTTACTCCACATTTTATTAATAATTTGTATAGACTAAGTTAAATAAATCACTAAAATTAATTTTACCTGTTTCTTTTTTTTAATGTGGCTACTAAAAAATTTAAATTATATACGTGGTTCACACTGTATTCCCAGTGGACAGCTCTGCTTTATTCTCTGCTGTCATTGTGAAGGAACTGCCCTTGCTCTCATCTGAGACCACATCAACCACTCCCTACGCATTGGAACCCGCTCCTCTCTCCTACTCAAGGATATCGCCCCAGCAATTCCCCTGGCCTTCTCCTTCACCCATTTCCCCCTCTAATTGGATTGTTCTTGTCTGCACACAAACAGGTGGCTACAGCTCCTATTTTAAAAATACATGCAACAGGAATGAGAAAACACAAATACAGTTTAGCAAGGGGGAGGGAAGAGGAGGGAGACAGGAGGGAGGGCAATTGTTGGAATCTCACCTAATATGCACAAAGAGGGGGAGATTCCACCAATTGCCCCCCCCAGCCCCCTCCTGTCTTCCCACCAGGGGGAGGGAAGAGGAGGAAGACAGGAGGGGGGGGGCAATTGGTGGAATCTCACCTAATATGCACCCTCCCCTGGGTGAAGGACTCCACAATGACTTGAACTTTACCTTAGAATTGAAAACAAGGTAAGCTAAAAGTTTGTACCCTTATATTAATTTAAAATAAAAACCTTAAAATAAAAAGATTGCATTGTCTAGTCAGGCATCTTTTTGGCTCCAAATGAAGCACAGAATAATTTTTTCTAGATCTGTGCAATATGATGTTGGAATTCTGATGGGGATTCCATTGAATCTGAAAATCACTTTGGGCAGCAAGTTAATAATGTTGATTCTATCAACAAAAATAAAAATATACACTAAAAGCCCCTTGACCACATATCTTGATTCAGTTACCACCTAACCTCTTTCTAGTGTTACTCCTGTGATATGTTTATACTCTCTGTCTTCACACTTCAGCTCTTCACACTTCATCTCTCTGCATCCACTTCAATCCCCACCACCCCTCCAGACCGGTTCCCCTCAGGGCGGTGTGTGCCACAGCTAGCAGGAACCAACTGTTAAACATTTTGCAAGCTGGTTGTCAAACTGTTGGTAGGTTGATATCGGCTGTGGTCGGAGTATTTATACCATGGAAAACTGGTATAAATTGGTAAACACTGTAAATCAGGATTTTGCTTGTCATTGTTTTTCAGAAAGCCAATTTATCAGCAAACCATTGATTAAAAGTTGCCAATGGCCTTCATCAGCCTCAACATTCCATTATCAATCCTTAGTTTACCTAATTTATTTGCTGCATTTGAGGCAGATACACTTTCTCCTCCTTACTGTCTCTCCTTGCTGCCTTTGGGGCACCACTTCACTATTCTGATGTATACATCCTGCAGAGGGTAAGCCCTCAGTCCAGACACCTTTTCTCTGCAGTTCCTCTCTTGGTGCTTTTGTTCAGTCTTACAGCCTTAAACACTCAGATGTACACTGTTAGGCCAGCCATGGCTATGAATTCCAGCTACACATCCTCCCTACCCCCAACCAAACCCCCACCTACCTGACAGCTCTATCTGGATGTCTGACAGGCATGTCAAACTTAACGTGTCCAAAATGAAACTTCTAATCCTCCCTTCTCCCTTATTTCCCAGGTATCAAATTTGACATTCCAATAATATCCCCCAGTTCAACAAATGGCAATTTCAGATGCACGGGCCACACATTTTGAGTTTTCCTTGGTTCTGCTCTTTGTTTTTGAGAGCATCTAATGCATTGGCACTCCCATTGCCTCTGTCTTCAAAATATATCCAAGATCCACAATTTCTCCCACTTCTACTGTTACTGCCTTGCTCTGAGCAAGCATCATCTTCCAACTAATGCAACTAGTACAATAAACTTTTAACTTATCTCATAGTATAAGACCCACTGTAAGCTTTTAAAAATGTAAGTCAAATCTTGTTATACTTCTGCTCAAAACACTTTAATTGCTTCTATCTTACTTAAAATAAGAGCCAATCTTTCTATTTGTCTATGTAATGCTATCATGTGTTCCTGACACTCTCAGAGTTTATACCACACTACTCTTTTTTTTTATTTTTTGCAGTTTTTGGCTGGGGCTAGGTATGAACCTGCCACCTCCAGCATATGGGGCCAGCACCCTATTCCACTGAGCCACAGGTGCCGCCCTACCACACTACTGTTGCCTAACTTACTTTAATCCTGCCACAGCCTCCTTGCAATCTGACTAAGATGCTCCAGGCTCAGAGGCTTTACACTTGCTGTTCCCTCTGTCTGGGCACTCCCTTTCCAGGTGGTCATGTGGCTCACTCCCTTATTTCCTACCAGCCCATTCTGCGAAAAATGAATCCCCTCCCATGGCTCTTGTCCACATATGGGACACTGCATCATTACCGGTTTATATGTTTATCATCCATCTAAGCTGGAGAGACAATTTATTTGTTTTTCATTGCTATATAGCTAGAAGAGTGCTTGGCACATAGTGAAAACTCAGTAAACTCTTGTCGAATGAACAAATAAACTGATGTCACCTTAGCAGCTCTGGACCATGAAGAAAGCTACTGCAACTTTCTCCTCTATGTGATAAGAACAACTTACAAGGCAAGGTGCTTAATTTCTCTGCCAGGCTGTCTCTGCAGAGAGACTCAATAGTGAGCAAGGCTTTTCAGATGGGCAAAATCTATCTGTTTTGATTCCAAATTAATTATTTAGTAATAATGACATTACAAACTTTTTAAAAATACTTTTATTTCTTTTAATAAAGGGCGATTTCTTCACCTGAAAACCATTTGAATTTTCATACTGGGAGTATCTGTAGGAAGAACTCTATTTGAAACAACTGGAATTATGTTCTAGGACCATGGACCTGCTTGATTGAGGACTGGGGGCAAGGGATGGGGCAGGTTAGGGGGCAATAACACCAATGCCAAAGGGTTTAGCAATTTTCTGTTGCTACAATAAGGTAGTCTTTACAAGTCACATCCACATAACAATGGCTCTCCCCATACCACCATCCCCCATTGTCTCATGACACGGATGCTGTCCCCAAAACTGAGGTTGAAGTTGCTCAATGAAAAACATGGCCCCACACTACTATCGCTCTTTTACTAGAGACAGTAGAGGATAGACAGGCATAAAGAGAAGTAGGAATTGGGCGGCGCCTGTGGCTCAGTGAGTGGGGCGCCAGCCCCATATGCCGAAGGTGGCGGGTTCGGACCCAGCCCCGGCCAAACTGCAACAACAAAAAAAAAATAGCCGGGCGTTGTGGCGGGCGCCTGTAGTCCCAGCTACTCAGGAGGCTGAGGCAAGAGAATCACGTAAGCCCAAGAGTTAGAGGTTGCTGTGAGCCGTGTGACGCCACGGCACTCTACCCGAGGGTGGTACAGTGAGACTCTGTCTCTACAAAAAAAAAAGATAAGTAGGAATTGGTCCTCTTATCCTCAAAACTTTCACAGGGGGAAATGCGTTTCTGATACCTCTCTAGCTAGAATTCAGAGCACACACTGTGAATCAAAAATGTTGATTGGTGGTCTATAAGGATAATGTTTTCCTCCAACATTTTGGGATAATTAGGTAGGCCTGAGTTTTAATTATCTTTTAGAACTTTATTTTTATGGGAAAGTATAACATCCAAATTCTTGCTTTATAATTGAATTTTGGGGCATGTATTGTTTATAAACTGGAAACATCAGAAACTGCCTGTATTATTATTATTTTAGATTTCTAGTTAAACCCAAAAGCCAAGTATGCTTTAACTTTCTATGGTAGTAGGAACAATAAGCAGTGATTATCCCTTTTGATTTTCCAAACATATTATGAGGTATTAGAGGTTCCATCCATGGTGGAATGTTGGAGAAGCATCAATGGGAAAAAGAAGTCTACAAATGTAGACAAACAAACCCTTCAGACACCAGATAGAGTAGCAAAAACACCCCTGGGGTTTATGGTCTGGTTAATTTCCATTTTGTTCTAAATACTTTGTTCCATAAAATCAAGTTCTTTAGGTTGCTGGGGAATATGTGCTTTTCTTTCTCTCCCCCTTGTTACACACACAGCATATAAACACACACATTCATGTGCCACATGCACAGACATACACAACAGACAATGAAATCAACCAACATCTATTGAGTACTGAAAATGTGTTACATAGTGTGCTGAGTTCTCTATATAAATAATAGAACAGTGAATAGTTATCTCCTACATCTGTGTCAAGTATTTCACACACAGTTTATCTGATCCCCATAAGAGTGAAAGCAAAGCCTTACATGATGCTTTCTGGAGGCATTATTCCCAGCTCTTTACCTTTACTAATTCTTTTAACATGCACAACAGCCCTGTGAGGGGGGAGGCAGCTACTAACATCATCGCTATCTCGGATGAGGCTGCTGAGGCCTGATCAGCTGTAAACAGCTCATCTGGGATTTGAACATGAGCAGTATGCAGGCTGCAGTCATGTTCTTACTCAGCCATACCTAGCTGCCTTTTCATAACGAGGCAGACAAGCATCTTCATTTTCCAGATGAAAACTACATAAGAGTCCCATGCACAGGGTTTTGTAGTTAATAGGCATAATAGGATCCAATCTTATGGTGCTGAGAGAAAGCCTGGGTTCTCACATGCATCAACCTCCCACTGTGACATCTTGCCTCTTTAAATACAGCAGAGCTTCCATAGCTGACTGTCTCCCTTCACTGACCTAAGTTTCACAGACTGGGCACGCACCACATTTACACCTCAGCACAGCAGTCTGGCTCCTTATGCTGACCACCTCTGTAAGCTGACCATTTTATTACAGTCCCCTGAGTGGTTAACTTGCAGAGGTTCTGCTGTACTTAAGTTTTTCAAAGTCAAGTGGTACGCCTCCGAAGTCTTATGCATAATTCCCCAAGCAGGGAAAATACCCAAGGTTCTGCATGGAGTAGGTATTCAACCTGGGAAAGGGCCTCTCATAGTGTGATTCTGCGTTATATGTAAAGATGACCTCAAATAACCTCCAACACATGGCTTCTCTCTGTTTCTGAGAAAACTCTGAGGAAAACTGACTTTGATTTTCTAAATCTTCTTTTGATTTGCCCTAGTGGAGGAAAATCAATGCCAAAATAACTACTGAAAGCCACTGAGATGGGCTGATCTCACACGAGAAATGCCAAGGAATTTAGACATTACCTTGTTTGTAGAATCCAAGCTCCCCTTCCTTAACTCCGACAGAAGAGGAATCACAAAATCCATATGAAGGAGAAATATTCATACCTAGACTACACGGCTTGTCATTTACCAACAGCAGAGAGCATGTCTTCAGTGCAATCTTGCCCATGAAGCAGCTAAGGCTGTTACTTCTGTACTCAAGTGGTCGCTGCCTCTTTATAATATTGATCGCTGGGATTTTGCTGGTACAGACTGACAGAGATCGACCACCAAAATGTGTCCAAACTCTCCTGAGGCGCATTTATCTTTCTCCTCATGGAGAGAGAAAGTCTGAGATGTGAACTGTATTTTCCTCAGGAAAATGTGAAGCCATTCCAGCATATGTTTTAAATGATTTATATTTTCTGACAGTGGAAAGGTAAATTCTCTCACAGATTCAGGGTGTACGTCTCAGCCCTCAGAGAATTCTGTGTATTCCACCTGCCTCCTAGCTCAGAGAATTACAATTAGGAGGAGACACTGAAGTCAAGGCCCCCACTGGCTCCAGCAGGGGATTCTGTAACTGCTGCACGTGGTTTCTCTCTGTGACAATCACCAGACTGGGGCAGTCCCCTTGTCCTCTTCTCAGATGGCACCACCAGACATATTTAAGGGAGAGGTGGGTATGTACAAATAAACACTACACAAGGAAAGCATAGCTCGAACATTTATTTTTAAAAAGATAAGAACTTGTGTAGAACTTGTGAAGGAATTTTGGCAGGTTCTATCTGGATTCTTTTTTTTTTATTTTTAATTATTTTTATTAAGTATTTAATATATCTTTTAATACACACAGGGGGGAGGGAGTTGAAGTTAAATAGTGGCAAATCTATACAAAAACAAAAATAGCCATCTGAGACTTTCACTCGACATGAAATTCCTGTTCTATGCAAACAGCAATAGCATTTTCTAGAAAGAGCTCTAAAGTAAGTCACACACACAAACCTCAGCAGTGGCACAAAACATCCTTTGTTGCCGGACGTGAGAAAAACACACTCGCTTCTAAAAAAAGCCATAGGAAGGAAGTGGAAGAACCTCAGGGGCGAGTGGGAGTGTGAAAGGAATGTTGCAGCTCTTTTTTTTTTTAAACATGTAGGCTTGCCTAGCTCTTACTAGTAGGGCAGTAGTTCAAATAAATGCACTAAAATCTTTGGGATGTTTTTTCCTATCCTTGTGGGTGTACTATCAGCTAAACAGATTTGAAAATCTTGACCAAAATATGTTGATATTCTGACATAAAATTGCCCCAAGTTAAAACATTCTTTAAAAAAAAAAAAAAATCAAAGGAACCCAAGCAGCTGCATATGGTTCTAATTTCATGCATCTCAAAACACCTGAGATTGCCAAAATAAGAATTAAAAGAAAGTTACCCGAGGGCAAAGACAGGTAAGCAGAGCAATGTGCTGGAATTTTGTAATGTAACAGAATAAGGCGCATCTGTTAAAGGATAAATTGGAGGCTCTTTTAAAAACACAAATATGATCATGCCAACTCCTTGCTTAAAATCCTTTAATACCTTCTCATCGTACTAAGGAGAAACATGCAATTATCAACATGGATTACAAATCAGAGTGCCTCCTGATTTGGTTGCTGCGTAACTGTCAAGCATCAACTATCAAGTCCATATTGACTGAATGCTTATTATTACGTTCCTGGACATACCAACGGTCTCAACTAGCCTCTTAACCTTTTGAGGTAGAGTCTCTTACTCTTCCCATTTTTCAGAGGAACTGGGAAAGTTGAGACTTTCCTAAGATCAGAAAGCTAGAAAGTGGTTGTGTCAGACACCTTCATGGAAATCAACACACACCCCCAATTCCGTCTTGCTCACTGCCTTCATTATCAGGGTTGGAAGGCCCGGATTCTCTCGTTCCCATTTTCCCTGATTATCTGAGCTGTGTCCTGGCCTTCGGCACACAGGCAGATGTCCACAGGAGGATTTCGGGGGAGCTTTGAACTTTTCTGATAAAAGGAAGCTGGCTCTGTACATTTTCCTCCTTCCTTCTCTCCAGACAAGGCCATCAAACTGGGACTGAAGTCACCATTTCTAGGGAATGACAAAGCCACGGGCTACGAATGTAGAGCAGAAATGGAAAGAGCCTGGGCCTGGGGCGAGCTTATTAAGCTCTGCACTAACCCTGGACTGCCTATTTTGAGATTTTGTTTCATGGGGGTAATTTCTTCTTTTGATAGGAATCTCAGTAAGGTGGGATTTCTGTTACTTACAGCCCACCCCAAAAGCATTCTTGACTGATAGAGCTCTGAAGCTGGGATTCCAACTCAAAAATCTGATCCTAGAGCCTGAGAGCTGAACTCCGTTCCTCCCCCACTTTATCTCTCTTTTGTTCTTTTTTTGCTACAGATTCACCGCACTGATTGAAGTTCCTCAAAACTACCATGTTTCTTCCTGCCCTAGAGCCGCTGCTCTTCTCTCTGCCTGGAGGAGTCTCCTATTTATCTTTAGATTGCACCTTAAACAAGGTGTCACCTCCTCAGGGACACTTTCCTCACCTTTTTGCATCTTCCAGACAAGATACATGTGTTCACAGAAGTGAATGTTTGTCCTCTGTAGTCTTATCACCAGTAGAAACAAATAAGTATTTAATGCTGTCTTCCCACACTTACACGAGGTCAAGAGCTGTCTTTCTGGTTGTACATAGTAGGCACTCAATAAATACTTGTTAAATAAAGGAACACACATAGGCATTCTTCATTCTAAGTTAATTTTTGAGCCCGATAAGCAAAGATAGGCAGTTCCTCATCTCACACAGCCCAAGCCACATGAGCAGGTCGGGCTGACACACATCTTGTTTGACTCCATTAAATGCCATGAATATCTCAAGGGAAAGAACGGAAGCGGAACTAAGATTCAAGGGGCATTGAGGACACAGGACATCCCAGTAAGAGAGAGAAGAATGCTTCCGGAACCAAGCTTGCAGCAACCTCAGAGTTAGAAAAGTGCTACAAGAAGAAAACTGTGAGTGGCAAGCTGAGAGCTGTGCGGAGAGCAGAGCTTACCTTGTACAAATGCAGTTTCCAGCAGGCCAAATGAGGGCACAATACGGTATTTTCTGTGCTCCCAAATTTTGCATTCAACATTTTGAGGGGCTTTTCTGTAGGAAAGCATTTCCATTTTCATAAAAGAGTGGTAAAAAAAAGTTGCAATTTATATAAACTTTGTTTTATTGCCAAATTTCCTGTAGCTCATCTAATCTATGAAGCAAGAGATAACTGGTTTGGGTCATCTTTTTAAAATCACAGCTCTTTGTGCTCCTGAACCTCTCTTCTCACCTGCAATTGATCTTTGTATATTCCTTTCCCCTCCATTAGCTGTAAATTCCTGAGAGTAGGAATGGGGTGATTGTTTTAGTTTTGGATTTTCAGCACTGAGCATAGCCCTGGCACAAATGTGAACTCACTGTATCTCGTTTTTATAAATAATTAAACAAAATGCATGGGTATGTTAGGCATTTAGTAGTACATGTCAAATTAAATCTTTGATACATGACTTGGAATTACTTCCCTTTCGAGGTTTGGAGAAAAACTAGAAAACAGCCTTTGGTTTTACCAGACAGTGTGCAATCCCCTTTTTAATCATGTACACATTTCAAGTGCCAGGACAATGCAAAACTTGAAATGAAACAAACAAAAGAAGCATCTCTGATACCTCTCTGCTCACCAGACCAACCAGCCCCTGTATTGTGTATCCTGAGGGTGAGAAGAGCAGATGGGACAGGAAAGACACCCAGTGACATAAAACAGGAGTGAGCTGGGAGGAGGAGCACAGTGAACAGGGCGGGAAGGGTGAAGACTGGAATAACAACAAAATACAAAGATGAACGTCTGATTCCTTTCCATCTCCTCCGGTCTCTCCTTTCTCCTGTCTCTGATAAAAGTTCAAGCAGATTTGTCTACCTGATCCTAATTTCACAGCCTGCTCAAATCTTACAACTTCTTTTTAAAGAAATTAATTTAGAACTAAATGCCTTTAATTTTTACCGTGATATGTTTGTGGCTCTTGATATCTTTGGTCTTATTTATCAAAATTACCAGCTAAGTCAGGAGTATAGCAATCCAGTGGCATTAACACCACCCCTCCTTCTAGGCTACGGATACGATCCATTTTCATAGTTATGGAAAGTGAAACTTCTACAGTGTGTATCATATTCTGCCGACTTTGAAAATATCTTATGTTTTCATTTACATATTGTACCAATTAAATATATCTTGGTACTTACTCAGGTACCTAAATGGAATTCAGTCCCAATGTGGGATAAAACTACCACAAAAATCATATTAATAGCAAGAAGAAATGTTAGCTTCAAATACATGGGTTATATTTTCTAGTACCTTAAAAAAGAACGAAACTGAAAGAGGCAGCTTGAAGAAGCTCACATGTGTTACAAACCCACATCCTGTTGTTATCCACTGCTCTGGCACAGAGGAGCTGGGAGTGAACGTTCTCTTAGGGTCCCCAATAACTCTGATTTGCCATGGACGTCTCCAAAGAGCAAAGTCATATTCACCTGGTGGGCAATGGCCCAGGTACACTATCAGTGTGGATTGTTTATTGTGTGTTTACCTAAACCCAAGAGTACAGTGGACTAACCCAGTGAGCTTGGAAGTTAAAAGATTCTCCATGCTTCATCCCAGCCACTATCAGCAGAGAGGCCCATCTATCTGCCCAGGGCCTAATAGAAATTACAACAGTTATGTGAGGGCTAAAGGGAGTCAGCCGGAAGAATAAGAACAGCATTGTGCACTCAGACGTTTGTTCCGTTTTATTTATTTATTTGGTAGAATTACATGTGTTTTTGCTTCAGGCAGATGTTGGTATCCGTAGCCTTTTGTACAGGAAACTGTGGAAGGAGGATGACTTGCTGGGTGGCAGCAAAGACTATTTTATAGGCCCAGTGGCAGTTTTCATAGGCCCAAAGATTGTTTTGTTTTAGAAAACTCTAATTCTGTTCAGAACTCTTTGCACAGGTGAAAACAAACCTAGCAACCTTTCAGTACAAATCACCGCTGAGTGTTCTGAATTTGTATCTGGAAGTCCCTCCTGTACATCACTCCCAGACCCTTCCCAATAGCTCTGCAGGTCTTTCTAATTTCCTAAGAGAGGACCAGCCCCCTTAAAGATGTTCCACCAACTTAGATCTTTTTTTCTTCAGACCTTTTTTGTTCCTCTCTCTTCTGAAAAGCATGTGTTGATAGACTATGGGGAATAGATTAACATTTATTTTTTAGACAGTGTTTTCCCGTTGCAACTGTAAGTCAGCCTTACTAGAAGGGAAGCCAGGGCCAATGACTGTAACCCATTTTTCTCCGATGCTTCCATCTCAGTAACCCTTTAAAATGAAAACTGTGGAGAGTGAAGTGAAAAACTTGTCTCCATCTGGAAGTAGTTACACACAGAGGTGTCTTTAGCTTCAGTTGTTTGTCTAGAATTTCCACGTCAGAACCAACTTGCCTTTCTCCCGTGGGTATGCTGAAGACAACTGTTTGCAAAATCTCTTTTATGCAATAACCCAGAGGCTCCCTCAAACGCAGGCTGAAAAGGCCAACCATGACTCACAAGATTCCTCCGACACATGTGGGAGGAGTCAGAAGCCAAGCAGAGAGCCACTCTCCAGAGCAGACTGGCTCACCTGGCAAGTCGGTGTTACCATCAAACCAGTTTCCTGCTCGGAAGACCTGGACTTCTGTCAGTAAGGGTGTGAATACCTCTTTTTTTGAACAGTCCCAAGAATGATAGGGCCTGAGTCCAACAGAAGGTGCCTTTAATCTTCTATGGCTCCTTACCAAGGTAACCTAAAGAAAGGCCTTAGGGTATACTTTCAGGATACTGATTTGTGACTTTTTTTTTAAACATCAGTATGTCATGTTCTGATTCAATCATTATTCTTTTAAAGAGGCAGAGAGGAAAGGTTTCTGGACGTCCACAGAGAAAGCTTATTCAACCAAACATTTTATAATCCTAGGTCACCTGTGCCATATCACAAAGGCCAGTCAGGTCAAGGACTTTCTGAAAATGAAGGTCTGACTGTGGGTATGTCTGTGTGTATGGGAGTGAGCGGAGTCCCTCTGTATGGTGCATGGCAGGGGACGGTGTTGGCAAAGTACCAGAATCCAGGAGGATTGCAATGGAGGAGAAGAAAGAAGGAAAGAGAATTTCCATAACTGGAGTTGCCCCGCGAGGCCCAGTCTGTATTCAGGGAACATTGGAATAACAGGAGCTCCTGTTTTGAGTCAGGGTCTTACCCTTAAAAGAAACTTCAGGCCACTAGTGGCACAATCACAGCTCACTGTAGTCTCTAACTCCTGGGCTCAAGTGGACCTTCTGCCTCAGCCTCCCAAGTACCTAAGCCTGCTGGCATTTGCCACCACACCCAGTTAGTGTTTATGTTTTGTAGAGACTGGTCTCACTGTGCTGCCCATGCTGGTCTTGAACTCCTGGTCTAAAGTGATCCTCTTGTTCATCTTCTCAAGTAGCCAGAACTACAGGCACATACAGTATAGCCAGCTAACTTTTATGTTATGTAGAGATGAGGTCTCACTACGTTGCCCAGGCTGGTCTCAAACTCCTAGCCTAACGTGATCCTACCACCCTAGCCACCCACGTGTTGAGATTACAGGTGTGAGCCACAGTACCCAGCATGATAATTTTTTAAATCATTTATTGAAGTTCTGCTTTATATAATGGCCAAAAAAGGCAAGTTTTTAGATAAAATAGTTCTATGTGCCATATTTCCATGGTTTACTATGATCTCACCTTCCTGCACTTTCTGGCTTCTTTTGAATCCTGTCATCTATTAATAAGCCAAAGGAGTCATGTTTACTTTGAATCAGTGTTTTCATTGCTGTTTTTCACTAGGTTTGATAGTAGTCGTTCTGCTATTCTCTAGTAACAAACTGCTTCACCAGGAGCTTAAAAAAAACTTCAGGAATTTCTACTCTAGTTTATGTATTCCACTGGATTGAGTACAGCATAGTATTGTAATATCTAAACACTTTATTTCTCAAGAGTACTTTATTCACCCCAGGATTGGTGAATGCCATCACCTCTTCAATCAACTGTGATTTATTCAGCTTTTCTTTTACTACAAATCAGTAAAAATCTTCTCCAGAATGCATGTCTAATTCCGGTGTGTTTTGAACATACTGCCTATGGCCACTGAAAGTCAGGCTGAGACCTACAAGAGAGAACAACTTTGCTTGCTAACGTTTCAAAGCCAGTAAGGCCATTTAGAAAGCTAGACAAAACAAACTGGGACAAAAACATGGAATCAAAACGGTTAAAGTCATTTTAATTCCAACCATTTAACAACAATATTAGTCATTGTTACCCCATCACAATAACATGCTTGGCATTTCTAAAATGTTTCTCAATCGAAGAAATGTTCATGTATCTTACAAAAATCCAAGCCAGTAATGAATCATACGCAGCACCTTAAAAGGAAGTCTGGTGTCCACTGTGACAAGTACGGGGCTAGGAGCAGTGACCTCGGACTGCGGAGATACATTCGCCCACGGGAGAGCTCAGACAATTCTGAAGGAAAAGAAAGGTGGAGTGGGTATGTCTGTGTGTATGGGAGTGAGCGGAGTCTCTCTGTATGGTGCACGGCAGGGCATGGTGTTGGCAAAGTATCAGAGTCCAGTAGGATGGAGGTAGAGGAGCAGAAAGAAGGAGAGGGGCAACTCCAGTTATGGAAATTCTCTTTATCCACCTCATAAGCACAGGGACATCCCTTTGCATCTGTCCCTGGGCTCCCAGGTGTGACCACAAGGACTTCTTTGAGTAGGCAGACCAGCTGCAGCACAGTAAGGACATCCAACTTGAAGTAGAGCAACCCGAGGTCTAACTTGGCCTCATTTATTAGCTGTGTGGCCCATGCATGTCACAGGCTCCCTGGAGTTGTTATGTCCTCATAAACGCATGTATAACATTATTGTATTAAAAGACCTCCTTCTTGGGGTTTTTGTGAGGAAAAATTGAAATAATACATAAAAATCCCTCTGAAATCAATGTTGGCAATAATTATAATTCAAATAAGAGCCAAGTCACCTCTACAGATCCTATAAACTGAGCTGTGGCTGAGAGTGTGAATGGCTCCCGCTTGGGCGGCCAGTCACTGTTCATTCACCCACACTTGCCTCAGCAAATGTTTGCCCCCCGGCAGCTGGCTGTGTGTGCTGAGCCCGCTGCAGCTCACAGGTCTGCAACCTTTGTACAATCCCTCACAAACCAAGATGCTGTCAGCTGCTGTAGGATTACACCTGGACCCCTACTCAGTTCAGTACCTGGAAACTCTGAATCTTGTAAACCGCTGGAAAAAACATGATCTCCAAACCAATACCTACTTCAGGCAGGAATGTGCACTGGAACAGAGTGAGGCAAAAAATAACTCGTTCCAACACAATACTCAACAGTGTGTACAAATACGATTGATGGCTGGACTTGAGTTCTTTTTGATTGTTAACATGTCCTGTTCTCTTATGCCACCCACGCAAAAATGTGTTCTGTTAGGAGTCAGGTTCTATTCCTGATCTTCTTAGTCACACTGGGCAAGCCATTTTCATTTCCCGTAGCTTTTATTTTACCCATCTTGGAAACTCTCCTCCTCCACTGTACCATATAAAGTTTCAAGGGATGTCTTCTCAGCTAATAAAGAGTGTCTGCATGTTAAGTATTACAAATTGCACCAGCCACTGTAATGAAAAGTAGGAATCATACTTCTACCGCTCTTCTGAACAAGATTTTTTCTGTGCAGACTTCTGTACTATGTGGTTCTATCATAAGCCATATCCTAGTTATTCACTTAAAAGATTACATACTTGCCAGGGGGAATTCATAGGGAAAATATCTCTTAAGATGCTCCAGAAATGATGAGGTTTAAAGTAGTACAAATCGGTGCTTCTGATATTCTAAGAACTAGCTCCTACGCAGCATAGCTTCTTTCTGCTCAGGGGACTTACTTGGTTTCGCAAGGACACATTTAATGCACTAAGTCTGTCCTTCTACCATAAGCATACTGTGCGCTATCAGGAGAGGAGCTTGAAGAGCAAGGCCCTCTGGCTTTCAAAAGTTAACAGATGACCAGGAATGAGCAATATAGTCTATAACATTAACCCGAAGAAATAAATGCATTTCAAATTGTTATGCAAATAAACGGTGTTACTCACACTTTAGTGCGTAAAACACGTAGTGTCAGCTGACTTTCATTAGGAACTCGGTAGAGACAGCTACAGAGGAAGGCAAGTTACAGAAGCAGCCCAGGAATTGTCAGCCTACACAGACCTGACGCAAAGCATTTCAGTCCATGAAAATGGACAGTGTAGCCTCCCCTAGCTCTGTCTGTGAAGGGAGGAAAGAGTTGGCAGAGGCAGAAAATGTCATGGAAAAAGCAACAGCGATATTTTCCCTAGGAATTACCCCCGCAAGTGGTGACTGACTAGAATACGGCTTACGATGGAGCCACACAGCACAGAGTCTCCTTAGACAGAGCCTCGTTCAAAAGATTAGGAAACACACCTACTGGTGAGACAGAGCGCAACAGTTGAAGACGTGTCCCTTCTCAGTCACTGTGGTGGGTCTTAAAAAACAACACTTGCCACTACTCTGAGCTTCATTGCACCAGAGAAATTGACCACATCTCTTTCTAATTGATTAGATATATCTCAAAACAAATTCATTGAATGAATTTCCCTTAGCTTTTATTTTACCCATCTTGGAAACTCTCCTCCTCCACTGTACCATATATGAATTCACAAATTCAAGTACTCATTTCAAATACTGCTCTGACCACAAAGACAGAATCGAAGCAGGGGCTGCCATTTTAATACCAAGGTACATAATGGCAGGATGTACTTACACTCAGTTTCCTGTGCTGTGACAGGCTTTTACTCCCCATGTGGTTAGGTATATTTCCAGAGACATGCTTCAGTGAGTATCACACATGTACAAGTGTGTAATAAGCCCCTTCTGTGGTGGAATTAATATGCAAGGTATATAAATCTAGAAATACTTGAAGCTTACTAAACCACAACCTTATTGAAAAGCAGCTCTCCTGCATCATATATTCTTAAAATCATATATTCTTTCTCATGATGGGTCCACGCAGCCTGTAGAGGAAGGGTAGGTTCCTAATGTACAATTTTGTATGTGTAAAGCTAGGTGGAACAGCAGATTCCTTTGCAGGTGCAGCAAACTTATCAGCTTCTTGGACTTTCTTGGAGAATACACAGTATTTGAAAAAAACAATAGTGCAGTCAGTGCTAGGCTGAGGACTCCACCACAGAAAAGCATTCTAGTGGAGATGAGCTGTTCTCAACAGCCCTGAGACAATAGAACAATTGTGTCTCCATTAAATGAAATTTCTGTCCCACATATTAAGACTGTGGCTCAAATAGACAAAAGAGAGGAAATATATCATTGCAGATGCTTGATTCAGCCAACACAAACACGCATATCCATTTCAGCACAATGTGAAATTGCTCAGTTTCTAGTTAAGGGAAAAAAAGAAAAAAAGGCATCAAGTCAAAAAAAAAAAAAGAAAGAAAGAAAAGAAAAACTTTCCTACAGTTCCCCCAAGGCAACCAGAAAGTGAAACTTAATTAAACAAGTGAAATGTAATTACCTACTGCTCACTGCATGGTGCTGCCTCTCACTTCACATTCTAGGCGCATTATTAGCTGGCGGTGCTGCCCGGAGGTAGGAACAGAAATTCTGGGCAGGGCCAACCACTGGCAGAGACAAGAGAAGCAAAGGGCTGCCTGTTCTGCCTCCCTGCCGGGCTGGGTCCCTCCAGTTGCTAGTTTCAGCCAGGCCACCTCAGGCTGCGGCTGCAAGTGGAGTGTTAAGTGTGGGAGGGCTGCCCCTCAAGATGGCAGAGACAGCCCCACTCTCCTGGGGAAAGCTGAATCTGGGCTTTCCCCCTCTCAGGACCTGCCTGTGAATGTTCACTCAGCCCATTTGCTATTCTCACGCGCTGTTTGGAACAACTCAGCAGTTTCTCCTATGACGAGAGGCATTCGGCAGATGGCACCTGTTGAAACTTTTGAAATGTGATTTCACTATGACTCTGGAAACATGGAGGTGGCTTTCCCTACTGACAGGCACATCCAGGACCACAGGACACCATCTTTGCTCTCCAGGATTTAAGTTTATTATGAAGCTTGATGTTATGATGGCATTTGGATATCTTTATTTAATTTTGTACCACTAAGTATACATCTTAAAAAGTAGATAAATATGTTTTCTATGCATCCAAGAAACAAATACTGAAATAACCCAAGAACTCAACTTAGGAGGAAAATTAGTATGCAAATCAAGCAAATGCTAAATTACTTGAATGAATGCATTTTTGGATTTGGAAAACTGAGAAATACACTCAGAAAGTTATAAATCAATGTAATGTTGGCATTATAATCCACTTCATTCATGTAGTAGGGCAATGACTTGTCCATTTTTATTGTAACTGTTAGAGGGACTCAAAGATACACAAACTGTTCAAAAATCTAAAGTTACCTGTTACTGAAAATGATTAAGAAAAATCATTGCATGATTTCAGGCTGGAAATTTTGCAGGGACTGAACTAGGTCTCCTTTCAGGTCTTTTCCAAAGCATCTATGTTTTTGTGACTATGGTGAGATCTCCATGGTGGCTCTGAGCTGTACAGATCCCCAGGGTGCATGTACGCCTCATCCCTCTGGGAAGCCCAATGCCTGTTGCATGGCACGTCCTAGTAAGTATTTATAATCCGTCAGAACCTACTCACTTTTCCTGATGTCTCCTTGAGATGCGGTCTTTCTTTGGCTTCCAGGCTATCCCCCTCACTTGGTCGTCTTTGTGGGTTCCTCCCTATCTCCTTGAAATCCAAGCATGGAGCCCCAAAGCTCACAAACTTCTCCGTGGGCCTCATGTCGATACATATTTAAATAATTCCAGTCATCAATGACTGACCAATTTGTATCTTTAGCCCAGACATCTCCCCTGAACTCGAGTCACACTCCCAATGACATCCGTTCTTACATGCCTCGGACTTCACATGTCGAAAACTGAGCTCTCAATCCTCTGCAGTTTTCTCCTTCTTCTTAAAGAGCAACCTCATCCTTCTAGTTGCTCCTTTAAAAATCTTGGTACCTTGGTTTATTCCTCTCTTTCAAACCTCACATTCTAACTATTAAAATTTCTGTAGTCTCTACAAAGATATTCAGAATCCAACAAATTCACTCATTTCTTACACTACCAGGCTGATCCAAGAAACCATCCTTTCCTATTTGGATTAACACAATAGCCTCCCATATCACCTCCTTTAATGTTCCACCCTTTTTCCCTTCAGTCTTTTTTAAACATGGCAGCCAGAATGATCCATTTAAAACCTTAGTTAGATGATGCCATTTTTCTGCTGAAAATCCTCCAGTGCTTTCCCATCTCATGCCAAGATGAAGTAATTTTCAGTGGTCTTCAAGGCCTTGTTAGGTGTGGCAGAGCGTAAACAGTTGGCAAAAAAGTGGCATTAGGATGGAGCGCGGGAATTGAGTTGTAGCTGGGAACCAACTGTGTCTAGGAACTGTTCCCTGGTGGGGCCACACACAGTAAGGAGCTCCCAAAGGCCTTTAGCTGACCTGGGTCTTATTACCATCTAATAAGCATAGCATGTGTAAAGTTTTCATGAAGGATTCTTAGAAGACGTTTGCATAGTAAGGAAACCATTATATCATCTAACCTGTTGTGTAAACTGTTACATAATCCCAATCTGTCAATCACCCCACAGGCAGGAAACAGCAACCAATCCTGCCAGGATGAAGGTGGGACAAACTAATGAGCATATAAAAGAAAGTATGTGCTCAGACTTGAGGCCTTCTAGCAATAAATGTGCATGTGATTGTTTCGTATCTGTGATCACTTTGTCATCGGCTCTACTCCAAACCAGTACTCACTCTGGACCCTGGGCACTGGGCACCAGGGACGACCAAGCAGCCCTGACAGCCCTGTGTCGTTGCTTCCTAGACCTTGCTGCTTCTTTGACAGCAGCTCCCATTTCCTCTCCCTGCTCACTGCTCCAGCCATACTGACCACCTCATTATTTATTCCTGGACCATGCCAGGGATGCCCCTGTCTCATAACCTTTCCACTTTTTGCTCAGCCAGACTGGAATGATGCTCTTGCACCCAATGTCCACTTGGCACCTTGGCACTCTCCTAAACCTCCCCTTCAGGTCCTTGCTCAAGTGCCACCTTTGCAGTGAGGCTTCCGTGACCTTCCTATTTGAAACTTACTCCTGTCACTGACTTACTTTATACCACAGCACTTGCTACCGTCCAACATCTTTTCATTTTACTTTTATTTTTTTGTTTTCTTCTCTAGAATGTAAACTCCAGAAGAAGAAAGATTTTTTTCTTTCTTTTTATAAAATTTCCATAGATTTGGGGGTACAAGTGGTTTTTTGATTACATGGATGAACTGTATGGTACTGAAGTCAAGGCTTTTAGCGCCTCCATCACTCAAATAGTAACCTTGTACCCAACAGGTAGTTTTTAATTCCTCAGCCTCCTCCCACTCTCTCTCCTTCTGAATCTTCCAAACCCATCACACCACTCTGTATGACCAGGGGTGCCCGTTATTTTGCTCCCACTTTTATGTTAGTACCCACAGGATTTGTTTTCCATGAGAACAGAGATTTTTCTTTGATTGAAATGTGCCTACTGCAGTGTCTGACATACAGTAAGAACTTAATAAATATTTGTTAAGTGAGTAGTTGTCACACAACATTTAAATATGCTTAAATTTTGATTGCTACATATGTTGAAACCTCTTGGCTCACACGTCTAGATACTACACATCTCTTCCATGTTTAAAGGCTTCTGTGATTTCACAAGAGGAACCCACCTTACTAAGGTCAGAATTTTCAGACTTCCACCAAAATATAAATGGTCAACTGCCAGAACCTAAAAAATTTTTAGTAAACAGGTCAGATTATTTCCCAGAAACAAACAAACAAAAAATCCCAACATGTATTCAAATACCTTCCAAGCAAATCTCAGAAGCAGCCCACCAGATTCAGATACCATGTACGTGGCTATGTTGTTTTGCAAAGGCTGGAAACATAAGGAAGCTGGAGAAGTCTGCAAACACCAGTATTTGGCCTTAAAATGATTTAACACACACAAAAATGGCACTGTGCCTTTGGAGACCTGGAATGCCGCTTTACAGGTTTTCTCCAAAACAGCTTCATTTACTTAACTTTACTCTGACCCTTTAACTTCTAACTTGCTGCACAATTAAGCTATTTAAACCCTGACTTAGCTCTTTTTGTGTTACAATCTGGGTCTAAAGGGAAGCAAAAACAACCCTACACCTTTCTATTTTGCTAAAGTTTGTTCTGTTCCAAGAAGATGTTTACCTATGCAAATTTTAGCACTGCATCTGTTTAGCAAGCAATTGTGTGGCTGAGACTGTTTCTGTTTTACTTTTTCATTCAATAAATATTTATTCAGACCCTACTCTGTGTTTGCATGGGCACACAGAGTCAGGTTTTTTTTTCTTCCCTGTTTCAATGCAAAAAGTTCTATGCAAGGCTGATCACATTAGAGTGAGTTACCATGGAAACAAGAGGAGAGACACAATCAGAACTGGCATCAAGTTGCATTGAAAGTATGGTTCTGCTTTTGACAGCAATGAAAACACACTGAGCTCTGCACTGTTTATAAATCAAGGCAATAATCTTGTTTTTTTTGCATGGCCTTTGTTATTTCTCCATAAAAAAAATTTAGATGGTTTTAGAAGAATAATTTATTTGCCTCTTGAAAAGTTTTTTTTTTTTTTTTCTTTTTTAAGTTCAACTTAGATCCAAAGGGACAGAATTCACTGGGCCCCTTCAATACTTGACTTGGGAAAAATTATGCCAGCCCAAAATAGTAATTTCATGCAAATGAAAGTAATTTACTTTCATATGTTTTAAACAAATGGTTGTTAATTTTGGAAAGTTTTTTTCTTCTTTTGTAGCTTTCATCCCTATCCCTTTGTTTATTTTATTTATATTTTTCTCTTCTATTGGAAATTATTCTCCATAGTGCTAAAAAGAAAACAAACAAACACTGCTTAGGGGTAGGGCTCTAAGCTTGAGTGCAGATTATTCTAAGTAATAACTATGAGGTTTAGGGCAAGCTACTTTATAATTGTGAGATTCGATTCTGTCATCTGCAAAATGGGGGTTGAGACTCCCTAGAATCACTGTGAGGTTAACATAAGACAATTTGCAGAACTCCTGGTACATAACAAGCAAGGAGATAGACAGGTTTTCTATCAAATATGTAATAGATAAGGCAAGATGCTTACCTTTCTTGGGCCTTCGTTTCTCATACAGAAAATAGACATTAAAAACTTTTTATCTACTAATTTCTCTGGACTGTTGCAGGGGATCAAACTGTTGTTTATATTTTCTTACACGGGATTCTTGCTCATTTTAAGGCACCATCATCCTGTTGTTCCACCTCCTTCCTTTGCTGCAGTCTTTCTTGGTATTTTCATTTCCTTTCTTTTGAAGTATTTCTCATTTCTTTCCTTTATAGACGTCTTTATTCCTATCTCTTTTTTTCTCCTATAATTTTCCTGTTGTCATATTTTTATTTCTCTGTTATTACCCATACAATTTAGTGCGTTTCTCCAATTTGTCTTTATTCCTTATAGGTCATAAATTCTGACATTTCAGAAAAAAACAGAAATATTAAATTAAATCATCTATTAATTACATATAATACTAAAGAAAGGGCTGCCAATGTGGAATTGCACTGGAAAATAAAATATAAGCTGAACAGGAGCTGCAAACAGTTATAGTTCATAAGCTTAGCTCTTTTTTACATCTTAATTACATGTTTAATTTGCAAAAAAAGATACATTATTTTTTCTCCAAAACACTACTAGAAGGTCTAAGAAGAGACTGAGTATCACCTGAATCCAACCATCTAGAGATCATGCCTCTATTTTGGTGAACTTCTGTTATAAATCTTATTGCATATATGTACATATTAGACAAGCATAATTTTATATAAATGGATTCTTATTACACGTGATACTCCGAAACCTGCTTTTCCACTTAATATCTTGTTGAGTTAATTCCATGTTTACATATAAGTATTGTGTCTTGATTTTAATGGTTGTATAATATTCCATGGTATGGATGTATCTTGATGTATGCATTTAGTCAATTCATTTAGCTTCCTTCCCCTTTTCTATTACAAAATGCTGCAGAAAATAACTTTTACATTCAGATCCCTTTAGAATAATGGGTAAAAAGAAACTGATGAGCTAGTTCTTAAACTATATGCTAACTTTTGCGTTTCCCCTTCATCCAGACACTAAGGAATTTTTTTTCTTATTGTAGAACCCCAACAACCTGATAACTTATAGTAAAGTTCTACAGCAGTGCTGTTGTTTTTCTTCGTTTGTTTGTTTTTTGTAGAGACAGAGTCTCACTTTATGGCCCTCGGTAGAGTGCCGTGGCATCACACAGCTCACAGCAACTTCCAAATCCTGGGCTGAAGCGATTCTCTTGCCTCAGCCTCCCGAGTAGCTGGGACTACAGGCGCCCGCCACAACGCCCTGCTACTTTTTGGTTGCAGTTCAGCCGGGCCGGGTTTGAACCAGCCACCCTCAGTATATGGGGCCGGCGCCTTACCGACTGAGCCACAGGCGCCGCCCTACAGCAGTGCTGTTGTAAAATTTGCTCACCTGGGACATGAAAGGAATGAAGAAAAATGGTGTTGCCTGACCTATTAATTTTTCCTATTTTAGACATTCCCAGTATGTACATAGTAGAACTTACACAAAAAAGTCTCCTGATGCTACAAATCAATAAAAATAATAACTATTTCTCATCAGTTTCCACTCATCTCATATTTCTGTTTTAACTATCTGAAAGGATGATAATTAGCAATGTCCTCTCTATGGGTAAGTGCTAAACATCTAGGAACTTATATTCCTTTAGCAAGAGAACAACGTCTAGCCTGGCGAATGGCTTCAGAGTTCATTATATTCAAGCCAGGTGGACAGCAGGGAAATCAGTTTTCATTCAGAAGCTTGTGTCTGAAGGGGCTTTGATATCTAGTGTTCACAGAAATAGGTGCAAAATCTATGAATCTCAAGAGATAAAAAGGTGAAATAATATCAAACAGAAGCATTCTCTTAGTCCACTCTCCATTTCTAGAGAAAGCAACTGCGGGAAATACAATGTAAGAGACCTTTGTTTCATTTTTCTCCTTCAAAGTGATCTACTTCGTAGTTTGCACACTCACTCTCGATGATGGAGAACTCTGAATTGGCCGGTCACACTCTTGCCATTTCTCACTTTGAAAAGTCTATCTCTGCCTGGAAAGAGGCCATTGAGAGCAGTTTTCTACGCCTGTCCTCTGGCCAGTGGCAACGCTTTCTAAGTTTAATCCTAAAATCGCAAATGGCAAAGTTACAGGGGGCCACTTAAAGACAAGTCTTGTCTACCCTGAACAGAGCAGGCCCCACATCTGAGAATGGAGCCTTAGGGTCGCGCCAACCTGTACCGATACCCATACTTTCAAGGACAAGTTACCGCCAAATAAGATTTTATACTTGGGGCAGAGGATATGAACCAGCTTCTGGAATCTGTGAAATTCAATAAACCTGCACACTGAAAAGTCTGCACCTTTAAAACACCAATCAGGCTGAAGCAGCTACTAAAAACCAGATGAAGGAGAAAATGTGGTTAGTTCCCCATTGCCATAATTGTTGTTCCCCTTTCCTTCCATATAAACAGGTGTACGGCTTCTCACACCAAAAACAGGGAAATACAAAGTTTTTAATCTCTTCTCTGTGTAGTTATGGTGCAAACCCAAGTCAAGACAGCGCTGTGATAAATATTCTGAAATTTATTCTACCAAGTATTTAGCTCACATGTACGAGGTACCCCTCTAAGCTGCATGCAGGCCTTTAAACACAAATGCGGTCCACGTTCTATGAAACCTCACAGTGTGAGAGCTGAGCCAGCTGCTCAGATACCTGTGATTCAAGGCAATGCCACAACTCGGGGTTAAGAAGAGAGTGTTGCAAGCAGGCATGTGGAGAGTGCACCATTTCTACCAGGCCAGGTACTCTACCAAACTCAAGCCTGCTGTATCTGAAGTAATTTCAAGTGGAATAAAAAGTATCTTAACAGAATTAATCTCAAAGTACTAATGTAGTATCCTGGAGAAGTTAATGAGGTAAATAAAATAAATGGCCCAGTACACAGTCGGTGCTAATTAATGCTAATTAATACCCTTCTGTGTTGTTCTTTCCTATTTTTTTTAATTTTTAACTTCCAAGGCAGTGGTTCTGAGGTTAGAGGGCACATCTGGATCACCTGCAAAGCTTGTAAAACCATGATGCTGAGCTCCATCCTTAGAGTCTCCAAATCAGTAGTTCTGGGGCAAAGTACAATAATTTGCACGTGTAACAAGGTTCCAGGTAATGTTCTGGCCACTGTTCTGGGAACCACTCTTTGAGAACTACTTCCCTAGGGACCAGCATAGCTATGAGAATCTGATTCTGTGATCATTTTCCTTATCAGAGATAAGTCCCAACTCTTCAATTGTGCTTTTCTTACATTAAACACCTTATTAGAAAAAAGTAGGGGGAAAAGGAACATATAAACCTGATCTTTTGGTAAGCCTCGGTAGAAACTTCCCACATGGATAATTTAATCTCTTTTGGGTATACTTTGTACGCTGGAGAAAGTAAAACAGATTCTGTTCAACACCTTCTTCTGCTGATGGTCACTTCCTTAAGCCCCTCAGAAGTGGTTTCGGTCCTAGAGGAACTTACAATGTTAGTGAGTTGGACAACCCAACTAATCATTCATTAGAGCTCACTGGGTTAAGTAAAAAATGATAAAACATTGTGATTAATTGAGTGTCATGAGGGGTAAAAGAGAAGCAAACTCAAGTTGGCAAAATGAGGAGGAGGCCAGTGACAAAGTCTTCCCTGATATGATGATCCATGATTCACTGTACAGTCAAAGACATTTCTTAAACAGAAGCTGAAGAGCTTTGCCGGCTGAGGGAAAAGCACAGAGGCATCAAATACACTTTGCTTTTCTAGAGTCGCTAACAGTTGTATTTGGCAATATCCCATTGCAAAGGTCTTCATTTGCTTTGCCTGTGAGTGTGAACTTTATCATTAAAGCATTTAGAAGGATCACTCTGGCAGCTGCGAATTGGAAGGGATTAGCCAGATGCAGGATAACTGCTGGAGATGTTTTTGCAGCAACAAAAGTGAGAAAATACGAGATCTAGAGGAACTAACATGTGGCAGTGGGTAAAAAGGAAAAGAAAGGATTAATAGAGAGAGGAATTGGGCGATTATAGAATCAAAAAGTGAGTGAAAGGGAAGACTCCACGAGAACTCACATATTTCAGATTGGGATAAAAGGCCATCATTAACTGACATAAAGTATGTAGGAGAAAGAACAGGTCTGGAGGTGAAATGTCTATTTAGGAGACTGAAACTGACATTTCTGTGTGTCATTCAAGTGGACATAGCCATGAGGTGACTGAGTTTGTGGGTTTAGAGCAGTGGAAAAGGCCTAAAACTCTGGACTCATAGGAGGTCACTTGGGAGAGTGCACAGACTGAAAAGATCCCTCATAGAGCTGACTGTGGATGCTACCCGCCTCATGGGGAGGTAAGGTCAGGAGGGGCTGTTGGAGCGGGGGTGCTCACCTGCAGTGTAGGATGCACAGACAGTCTGTCCTTGTGAGTACCTCGTGTTTGCTCCTACATTCGGTACACAGAAGGACAAGGAGACGGAGTACGTCTTTAGTCTTTTGCAAACTACAAGGCACTATGCAATATGTAAGGGGAACACAAGGAAAGTAAGAGGCTGGGGGAGGGCAACAAACACCCTTCCAAGGGCTTAGTCAAGGACTAGGGTAATCAGTTGAGGTCTCTCTAGTCCTCAGTCAAATTCACACTCTCTAGTCCTCTAACATGTTTTCCCTGAAAGATGTTTTTCTTTTTTGGACATGTACACCTATGGCTCACCTCTGTCGCCGTTTGGATAATGTGAAGTTGGAAGAATGAATAACTGTGGAGTTCTAAAGCCACCCCACTGAGAGAGGGGTACCTGGGTCATGTACCTTACACCAGGCAGACACCACGCAGACATCACGCAGACACCAGACAGACACCAGGCAGACATCAGGGAGACATCATGCAGACACCAGACAGACTCCAAGCAGACTCCAGGCAGATACCAGGGAGACACCAGCCAGACACCAGGCAGACACCACGCAGACACCAGGCAGACACCCTGCAGATACCAGGCAGAGATATCAGGGAGACACCGGGCAGACAACAGGAAGACACCAGACAGACACCAGGAAGACACCAGGGAGACACCAGACAGACACCAAGCAGACGCCAGACAGACACCAGGCAGACACCAGACAGACACCAGGCAGACACAACGCAGACACCAGGGAGACACCAGGCAGACACCAGACAGACACCAGGCAGACCCGCTACAGATACCAGGCAGAGATATCAGGGAGACACCGGGCAGACACCAGACAGACACCAGACAGACACCAGGCAGACACCAGACAGACACCAGACAGACACCAGGCAGACACAACGCAGACACCAGGGAGACACCAGGCAGACACCAGACAGACACCAGGCAGACCCGCTACAGATACCAGGCAGAGATATCAGGGAGACACCGGGCAGACACCAGACAGACACCAGACAGACACCAGGCAGACACCAGGGAGACACCAGACAGACACCAGGCAGACACCAGACGGACACCAAGCAGACGCCAGACAGACACCAGGCAGACACCAGACAGACACCAGGCAGACACCAGGCAGACACCAGGCAGACAGCAGGAAGACACCAGACAGACACCAGGAAGACACCAGACAGACACCAGGAAGACACCAGGGAGACACCAGAAAGACACCAACCAGACACCAGGCAGACACCAGACAGACACCAGGCAGACAGCAGGAAGACATCAGGGTCACATCAGGCAGACAGCAGGCAGACACCAGACAGACACCAGGCAGACAGCAAGCAGATGCCAGACAGACGCCAGGGTCACACCAGGCAGACACCACGCAGACATCAGGCAGACACCAGGCAGACAGTAAGCAGACACCAGATAGACACCAGGCAGACAGCAGGTTCACACCAGGGAGACACCAGGCAGACAGCAGGCAGACAGTAGGCAGACAGCAGGGAGACACCAGACAGACACCACAGATATGTTACAACCCACAGTGTGCCTGAGTCCCTGGGTGAACTAGGCACTTTGTAATTGAGTTTTTCTGCATCTCAAAAAAAAAAAAAAAAAAGTCACAGATTAATTGGTAACTGCAAGCGTTAATTTCTCTTATTTGAATGAGTGCTTTATCAAACAAATTATTTTTATTGTTTTACTAAGGGATTAAGTTTAAGTCTTAATGAATTGGGCATGTATAAAATATATGTATAAATAGATCCATATAGTAATATAGAACTACGCAGCCATTAACAGATGCACACACAATCATTCTTTTATCCCAGGTGTGAACTTCTGTATTGTTTTGCCCAGTCATGGGCTTTCTAACTAATTTTGGAAAGCAGAGACTGTGTAGTTGGTAGGTGGAGTAAAATAAAAACAGAAAAAGTCTATGTGCATAACACTTTCACTGGTGTGTGTTGTGTCTCTTGTGGAGAAGGGGCAATTGTCTAAAATTATTTAATTATGAAAAAACCTAATCTCTTCTTTGAAAGAAGGCAACAAATTACCAGTAATCTCCCCACTTTTACTCATAGGAATTTGTTTCCTGCTAAATGAAAACCCACACATTTTGAAAGTGAACTTTCTGAACTTTCTTCTGATTGGTATAATACCAAGATTTGTTTCTTTTTATATTAATTCAGTTTTTACTATTCTGTTTGGTTTGTTCCATTTCTACATCCTCTACTTTTCATCTCCTTCGTAGCGGTTGAGAATGATTTCATGGAACTGTACAAATCTGTAGTTGAAAGGGATCTTAGGACATCAGCATTATTCATAACAGATGGTCAAGTGGGTCTGGACTTTAACTCTCCCTGTGACAGAAGACTCATTCTCTCACACCACATGGTAAAGCTACTTCATTACTTAAAGACAACTAGACAATGCCTGGGGCCTCTCCTATTTGCAACATAAACTGGAACACTATATTGAGACATTAAGACTAGTGTTAGCTGAAAGTCTTTTCCCTCCAGTGTTATGTAATTTGCTACTTGGTTTAAATGATTTGTGCAGTATTATTCAGTGGTATAAACCTTTCCATATATCACATATCTATCTATCCCACCCTGACCTGTAAGCTCTCAGAGGAGTAGGTACTTCATTTGTATTTTTGTAGCCTAAACACTTAGCATATCTTTGATGTATTGTAAGACCTCAATGTACATCAGTTTAACTCAGGCAAATGAACTAAAGTTTGCAAGGGTAGTTCCAAATATAGTGAGTACAATGTTAATAATTAATTTCATAATTAAAAATTGAAAATTAATCCACTACAGCTTTTCAAATCATGTACACTTACTAACCTGCCTCAAAATGTATAAAAAACTGGGCACTCAACATGGTCATCATAAAGAGTGTGTGTGCACGGGCACTTGTGCGTGTGTGTGCTTGTGCATGTCTGTGCATTCATGCTTGTGTGCATGTGTGTGTGGGTGTGCTTGTGTGTGCATGTGTGTGCGTGCGTGTGTGGGGTGTGCTTGCGTGTGTGTGGGTGTGCTTGTTGTTGTGTGCGTGCTTGTGTGTGTGTATGCATGTGCTTGTGTGCATGTGTATGCGTGTGTGTGTATGGAGGTAATATTGAAAATATTTACCAATCCAAAGAACATGATGGGAGCTGTGATTCCTACAAGTAACAGTGTGAGGGTGCTTACAAGGGAGGGTCAGTCAACAGAGACAGTCTTCGGTGGGGAGGAGGCAGGTGGTGGGTGGACACCACCAAGTGTCCGTCCTGGCCCGTGCTAGTGTTGTTGTCGTCAGAGGTGTGTATTCGTGCTGGGGTCTGTCTGGGTCTGCTCTGGCTGAGAGAGAGGAAGCAAGCAGGGGTGGGGCTGCAGAGGGCTGGCTGGGCAGCCAGAGCTCCCTGGGGTCTGGGCAGGAGTGGGAGGCACTGGTTGGGGGGTAAAAGGAGCAGTGGCTTTCCCCCATGTTTATCAGCTGAATGAGCAACTCTGGTTATCAAAAATACTAAAATGTGCATTTGAATTTTCGAGATATCAATAAGTTTAGTATTGAAGGGTAGTAAATCACCACTTTAAGACCTCCTGATCTACTGAACAAACCACCACCACAATAAAAAAATCAGAACTTGAAAAACACCAACTGTATGTGTGTATTTGTAGTGGGAAGTGACCCTTACAAAGGCATTCTTCACTGTGCAATGAGTCACAACAGAATGCTTTTAACTCAAGCAATTTGAATAGATTTATATTGTTTTCTAGTCTAGAACTTTGCTCCAAATACAACTTTGAAAGGATAGAGCTACTGGGTTGAACAAAGTGTACTAATACCCACTCTACAGACTAGGCAGGATAGATCAGGTCTTCAAAATCAAGGCAGAATTAAAGTTTGCAGCTACCTTCTGTTCAAATTGTTCTCTACATCTTAATGCTAGGTTAAAAGACATACTTTTTGCCAAAAATACCCACTGCAATTGCCCAGGAGAAAGTGAGGTTTCTCGGTTCAAACTGGGTAGAAAATTTTGCTTTGACAACATAGCCAGGGTCTGTTATCACTTCCCTACAATCTGTAATCATGTTGAATTTTATAATTCAAAGCTAAATGACCACAAACACTTCTACTACATTTCAGAGGTAAGTGTAACTTTCTTTAAGAACATTAGTAGATAATCTTCAAAAATTGGAATGTGTCCTCAGTCATCCCCCACCTCCACCCTCCCCTTCTCACTTCAGCTTTGAGTACATACTTGCAAAATTTCTTCCTCTTACATTCTCCTTTAAAGGCCACTTTCTAGCAGACAATTCAACTAACTGCTGTATTTTTCCATATATGATGCCAGGGAGTAGAAACAAGTGAGATAGTTTCTTATATGATATAATTGTTTCCATTAAAAACTCAGGAAAGCAGGAACCAATCCATCACCAAAGGCAAACAAAAGATTGTGTAATCCACCAACTTTGACTTTTGATCACTTATAAAACTGAAAACTAAATAAGCCATAAACTAAAGAGATGATAACTGTCGAGGTAAAGGTTTATTTTATTTTTTTTTTTCTTTTCAGCTCACCGCAGAACTTGTTAAACTCTGTGCTCCATACGGGCCATGCTGTCTAAAAGTGCAACCATAGTCCTTCTTATCTATTTTAATCTCGTATTAATTTATTAATAAAAAAATAAGTAGTGGCCCTCATTCTTTAGTACTTTTTTGTAGATGTGTGAGTTTAGTCTGATTTTCTAATGTGTCTACTGGAGCACTCAGCGGGAGTATAGACAGGCGTATCAAGAAGCTATGAGATGTTCTCACTGCAATAAAAATAAAATGCAGGCAGTGTCTGCTATAATCTTCTGTTTCTCCAAATGTAAAAATTAATACTAATGAATGATTCCTTTTGCCCCCAAAAAACTAAAATTTACTGAGGTTGGATCTCCAGCTGGGGAAATCTTCATAAAGGTGAAAGCTGTGGCTCACCTGCCATTAAGAATCTAGACAAGGGGCATGCTGATTCACGAGCCCATAGACCAACACCGTCCTCCACGCTCAAAGCCCAGCTGGATTCGCCAGGGTCACCAATCCTTTACTGAGCATTATGATTTATTCCTGCTTTCTTTTACATTTTCAATATCTTCCTTCCCACTTGCTCCTTTACTCCTTCCTTTTACGAAGTCAACATTAAGTTTGCGAACTCATACTAGAAAAAGTGCTGCAAACTTCATTGTTGAGTGTCACTACAGTCAACTAACTTTAAAGCACTCCCGTTGGCCATCTGGGGACCACAGTGATATTCAATAAGGAGGTATGTAGCTAGAATGAGTTTGCAAATCGAACCGTCTGACCTTGTGCAATGTACTCATTATTCTAACCCTAAAAACAAAAATTATGAGATTCTGGTCTCTGTCTCCTTTCCAGTGTTCTGTTTTATTCTAACATATGTGCGCTGTCTCTACTTCTTTATCTGGTGTTCAGTCTAATTCCCTTCCATTCTGAAAATTTTACCGAAAGTTCTTGTCATTTTGCCCTCTCGGCCAAGAGTGGGAAACCTGTGCCTTGCAGCCGCACAAGACTTTCTAGGTGCTTCCTTAAGAGCAGCCTTTTGACTGGATCCAAATTTTAAAGAACAAATCCTTTTATTTTTATTGGTACATTTTTGTATATATTTTATTTTTAAAATACACATATTTAAAATACCAAAGAATAAAATAAGTTTAAATGAAATAATCCTCCCAGATAAATTGGCATGATTAGAACATTAGTAAGCCACACGCAGCCAATTGATGGCAGTAACATCACCATTTAGCTTTGGCCCCCTACTATGGGAGGCTGATTGGTAAGAGTTTATGGAGTCCAGTAAACCAATCTGTTACCAACTTTGACAATGGTGTCCCATGTTTCTGTTAGGTGGAATTTGTGAGTAGTTACATGGCTCAACGGTATTTTTTAATTCTGTTAACAGCCCATCCTGTCAAAGAAGACCAGCATCTTTCATCCCCACAAATTCCATCCTTAAAGCCATATGTGTAAACTTGTAAAATCACTGTCCCTGGAAATGAATCCCCTCTGGAGGCCCAGTCTCATATTTTCCACTGCACAATAAATATTTCTACCTGGATAGTTCAGCTGCTAATACCTCTAGCAACGTGTATTCCTTCTCAAACTTTTCATCAAGCTTAAGCATCTTCAGCCTGTCTTCCTCCGATACTTCTTACTTCTTTTAGTAGTTTCACTTTACTGGTTGAGTAATACTTTCTTCTTTTTGGTCCCCAACACTGAATTGATAAGCTATTTTCCAAAGGTTAGACTTGGAAATCAAACAGTGAATCTAACAGTGAATCTGCTCTGCTCCTTTATGACTGCAAGAGTTACTCTGGGCTTGAAGAGTCCACATCAATCTGAAAGTGTTACCGTGCCTGTGACACCATCTAGTTCAGGTTACAAACCACTTGTGAACTTCCTGCTACGCATAACCAGAATTCTGCTAGCCAAGCAGCATTAGTATTGTAGGAATATAAGCACCCATGGTTGTATAATTAATAAAAGAACGTGAGTTTTGATCAATGTCTTATCTTTTTTGAAAGATTTCCGTGAGCACTCCTCCCCTGCGCAGAATCAATTTCTTCAGTTACTCTGAGTCGTCATTTTACAATAATGAAAATTTACTCAGCACCTGTAATATGCTAGCCATTGTCTAACTACTTTAGAATATTTTATTTGTTACTCTTCATCACTATCCTAAGAGGTGTCCATCATTCACTGTCAAATGGAGTCACAGAGGGGTGCCCGTGTGGAGGTGTAACGTGCATAGTCCACCCAACACCAGCCGTTGGCCTGATAATATCCATTTCACAATGAAGATACTGCGTCACACAGAGAGGCTGAAGAATGTATCTGAAGTCACACAGCTACCAAGGCAGAACTGAATGAAGATTCAAACCATCTAAACCAATATGCTGACTCTCTTCTCTTAACCAATACAGCAAACCACCCCTGCTCATATTTCTGTAGTAGCACATATCACGGATACTTGTCTTTTGCACATGCCTCTCTATTTAGAACGTGAAATGCACTGGGGAAAAAAGAATTAATTTCTTAAACCCTTATGCTTAGTATATAAAAAGACCCTAGAATCTGGCATAGAATACGCATTGGATAAATTCTCCTTTTTTTTTTTTTGAGACAGAGCCTCAAGCTGTCACCATGGGTAGAGTGCTGTGGCATCACAGCTCACAGCACCTCCAACTCCTGGGCTCAAGTGATTCTCTTGCCTCAGCCTCCCAAGTAGCTGGGACTACAGGTGACCGCCACAATGCCCGGCTATTTTTTGGTTGCAGTTGTCATTGTTGTTTGCAGGCCCGGGGTGGATTTGAACCCACCATCTCTGGTGTATGTGGCTGGCACCTTAGCCTCTTGAGCTACAGGCACCGAGCCGTAAATTCTACCTTTTATCATTCTTGTTACACATCTGTCACAAAATAAGCTATTAATTAAGTCTGTTAAAATAAATTTTTATGTCATTTTCCCAATGTATACATAATGAGCGTACCTTATGATGTGACCTCAAGAAAAATGAGTAATTAGTATTAAGGAGGATGACAAATAATTTTTTTTCCATGTAAGCTTCCTATCTGGCCTAATAATTCTCTGGAACAGAAATTCATTTAATGACCCTACTGTGGAACTAAGTAACTTAAATTTATCTTTATCTTTTTTTTTTAATCTTTACGTGGTCATCCTATCAGCCAGGGATCTCAGTGTGGGTCCCCAACTTTTCGTTCATGGGTAGTTGTGTAGTTCACAGCCAATAAAAAGTAACAACATTTTCACAAGAGACAGCAGCCTGATGGACTGCTCCGGGGATGAACAGGAGCGGAGAGATTGTGCGAAGAAAGCAACAACCAGAACTTATCAGAGGAGAAGAAGAAAAGATGTTAAGTGAGGTTGTAGGAATAAAGATTATTGTCATCAGATCGTTTCACAAAGAGGACCTCAGACAACCTGTGATTATGAAAGTGTTCCATCATGGGAGAAGGTGAAAAGCAACAGCACTCTTCAATGTATCTGATTAATAACATCTGCTAAACTTCTCCTTGACAAATGGCCACAGTCTGGAATCTATGTGTCCCAAAGAGAAGCTGATGGTAACTAAGAGGCCCTTGGGGGAAAATTCATCTGACGAAATCCCTCTGAAGGATGTAAGGGGATGTGAAGGCACATGTCTACTTCTATTCTTGGATGGGATAATTTTTTTTAAAGCAAAGTTCATAGTTTTATGCTTTACTAATGACTAGCACCTTGCCAGTGGTTCTTTACATAGAACAATCTAAAACAAAGATAAACTAAGAAAACTTAATTCTGCATAAATCAGTGTAGAAATATTCATTTCTATTTTTGTCTTTTTTGGTTTGAAACATTTTTAAAGACTGGTATTTTTAAATACAATATGTATTTTAGAATCCAAACATATAGAAATAGAATGTTCCTCACAATCTAGTGTAAGTAGATTACTTCACAGTAATTGAACTACAAAATAGAGCCACTGAATATTCAAAGTCACGTTATAAAGTGGGAGAATCAAGCAGTGATGTCATCTTTCAATGTTCTCGCCATCATAATACCTTTCTGGTACATTCTATTGCTTGATCCTATGTTAGGAGAATAAGTGGCTAAAAAGTTAAAGGAAAACCAATCCTTCATTTTAATGCTAAAGAATACTTTATGGAGAGTGCATAAAAGGAAGGGCTTATCAGCTGAATCATTAAATGCACTTTACTTGCAATTTTGAGACACTGAATCCCAAAAGGGCTGTACGTGAACTCTTAGACTAAGTGCAATGGTATTGTGATACATTTTTTTTTTTTTTTTTACCATCGCACTGAGGTATTTACATTGGGTATTATAAATCTCAATGACAAATCTGGAAACCACCTGAAAAACCACAGGAAATCCTTGTTCAATATATGGAAATAGTTGATAGCAAAAAGAAAAAAAGGGAATTCAGAGCCCAGAGCAAACGTACAATATCTTTTAACATGATCAGGTATGGTTACTTGAAGCTGGATATCTACTGGTTTTGCAGATTAAGTTAATTGTTCTAGATTAAGTTAATCTAGAACAGGTATGAGACAATAATCACACTTCGGAAATGGCCAGCACAGGCACACTGCTGAGCAGCAGATAGATGACAATCCATCCTCAGTCATCAACAGTACGTCTGACTCTTCATTAGCCTCCAAAGTGAATTTAAATTAAATTATGAGGGTACACAAACACCTCAGGTGTTATGAATTTAAATTATTTTCTGAAAGTTGGGCAAAACTCCAAAAACTTTCGTACTATATATATCAATTAAGATAATTCTGAAATGATGATATCTAAATACAGAATCGATTTTTTAAAGCTAAAAGTATACTTTTCCTACTAATAAACCAAACCAGCACATGTTGAATTCTTAATATATGTACTACGATAATCCTGCATTTTTTTCAGTTATGTGGCTATGGCAGTGCGCTAAGGAACAGAAAGCTGCCGTGGGGAAAGGCAGCCATGATACGGGTGAATCCCACTTCATTTCCAGCCACCTTTGACTCCTACATTCAAGTTTTATACTTTTGGCATCAAATGGCAGAATGATTTGGAGAGAGGGAGAGAGAGATCAAAGCATTTAGTTCTACCTGCAATTTGGCTTTCTAAAACCATGACTGAGAAAAAGATTGTTGTGTTTGGATCACAATTTTTCTGTTAATCCTTTTAACTCTACGCAGAGTCTAAGTAACCTCACTTTTATTTAACTGTATTAGGCTTCAAAGATAAATGTACTTTTATGCTACACATAATTAATCAAATTAACTAGAATATATAGACTCAACATCAAGGCACAGATCCTTTTTTTTTTTCTGTTTAATTTTTTAATAATTATTTCTAAAGCGTTCCACAAAAGGTCATCATAGTTCTTCAATTTATTACAAACATACCTTCTAATACAAAAAGTCAGCATTATACCATAAACCACAATAAAGAACATGTTATTTAAATAAAAAGAGAATCATATTTCAATCCAACAGACTTTTTTCTCTTCATATCTATACCCAATGGTGATATTTTATAGGTTACTTTCTAAACAAATTTTTAAAAACTGATGAAAGCTATGTTTTACTCAGGAATACTATTTTCACATAACATACAGGTTATTTAAAAGCAGGTACAAGTTTGCCAAGCTTCAGATGGTAAAATGCTAAGTTGTAAGTTTAGTACTGTCCAGCTAGTTGGTTTCTCCTTGCCCTGCAGACTTTGGCAGCACATACTGTTGAGAGACCACCTTGCTGCCACCACTTCTCTTTTCATTATCAAATCCACTGCAGTAGAACATTTATGTCCTTAAGATGCAAGGCCTAGCAAAAAGCCTCCTACAAATCCACTGGATATCACAATGTTCTGTTTAATAAATTCTGTGGCTTCTTCAATTGTATTGTTGATTTCAGGTGCTGCTTTATTAGCTCGTTTCTTAATCTGTCTTTTTGCTTTGTTTACATCTTTTTCAACTCTTTTCCAGTCAATCTGAACATAGCCACTGTGACTGGCAATCTGAAGAGGAGAAAGCCACCACCTACTGCAGTTGCTGCAAGCTTTCCAACTTTCTGGAACGAAAATCCTGCACACCAGCCAGTCATGCCAACCCATTACTATCTGGGTAGCTACTGAGTATTTTTCTCCCATTGGTCCGGAACTGTGGCCAAACACTCGATTCCACCAGTGGTGTCTTCTTGCATACTCAGTTAAATCCAACACTTCGTAAGAGTCTTCATCACTTTCATAGTCTTGGGGAGGGGGATTCTGGGTCACCATGATACAGCCAGCGGCCTGGTGGAGTGGTCCCTCAAGGCACAGATCCTTATACTTAAACATTGCTTAGAATCATCATAGGCACTTGGTGAATTTTGTGGAATCCCATATAACTCATGAATGAATTAAAGACCGGTAGTTGCTGATGAATTTGAAATACAGAAATTCTAATTCATCTATAAATGCAGCTTTTCTAAATTGATTCCTTTAGAAGTCTAGAAGCACCAAATTTAGAAGTAGAAAATGATATGTTTATAGATATTAAACATCTTACTCTGGGTATTTATTTGAATTAATAAAAATTCAGAAACTTAGCTAACCTGTGACAATTTGGGGGGAATTTATGGAATATGAAGTATAAGTACATTAGAGTAGTACGACTAGATTTATTTTTCAGAGCATGTATTTTATCTGGCATCATGAATTTATTTGGTGTGCTCACATTCTCAGTGAACTGCATACACACATCAGACATTTAAAGGGGCAGAATTTCACCGTTTTGGTAACTTGGAAGTATTTTTATTACCAAATGTGCATTTTTAAATAATTACTTAAAATGCTTAGGAGACTGGACATAAATCCCAACTAAATGAAGAATTGTAATTAGCGAAATACAAAGTTAGAAAGGTCCTTGGAAACCCTGTAATCTCTCCCACGGTTCTGAAACTTATCAGCAGTGGACCTCTATTCCTCTGTTAGCCGTCAGTGGGGGTGCCCATCCAGGACACTGGGCCACCTCTTCTTGATGGTGACATCCGTTTTATTTTAGCAGTATCTTATACCCTAGGGTCTTTTATTCTCCCCAAAGCTCCCCTTGCTCTTAGAAAATAAGTTGAACTCTAGGAAGGTGCAGTCACTCTTCCAACCCAGTAGAGGAGCATCTGATTCACTACTTTGCTGCACAGAATGGTGCCCTGGTGGCTTGAAAGAGACAGTGGGGAGAATGTGGCTCATTAAATAGTAATTGCTGCGGCTGCTACTTCTAAAGTTGGTGATGCAGCCAGAGCAGCTGCTTCCTCCCTGAGACCAAGAACAAGCACTGTTCATTCCCACGGACGTCAGTGGCCAGGCTTGCCGGACAGAGGCATGGAGGTGTCCGGCTGACTGGTAACACTGTCAACATGTCGAGAGAGGGTGAGCTCCACATCTCGGAACCACACCTTCCTCCTTCATCCACACACATCACAAATCCTCACAAATCCCAATACAATATACTAAAGTCATATAAGCAAATTTTTGGATATTTCATATTTATGCTTGAAATGCCAACTTTTCTTACTTTCACATATTGGAAGGGAAAACTTTGTGAAATGCTCTGATTCACTACCTACTTCCTTAACGAGCATCTTCATTGTGATCCATCCTATGTCTCAATAACTCATAATTACCGTGATTAACAATCATTATCACATGTGCTACAAAATAGCAAAGCTCCCAAGGGTCACTCCTCATATAACGCTATGTGCCATAGTCTTTGGCTTTGGAGATTTCTGTTTTATTTAGCTTTTAAATTTTTTCTGATCCCTTCATCTTATCTGGTTTGTCACTATTTGTATGAAGCTTTTCACTTTCTGTATAGTTTTTGGGGGTGAATTTGTCTAATTTCTACATGGAAGAAAGCTTGAAAAAAAACCTTTGATAAACAAAGGCTTGGAAAATAGAATTAAGGTGTTTTCTAAGAGCTCTGTGACATCTGAATCTGATCTTCTAGTTCTGTACAAGCCTTTTCTGCTCACTGCCTGGTTCTTAGTTATATTCCATATTGTTCAGTTTTTAGGAAAAAGAACACCCAGATGAGTGAAATTGTAGTTCATGTGATTTAATATTCCACTTTTAGTATATTCTTCTTCCTTCTTGTTTTAGAGTTTCTATTTTCTCTTTTATTGGTGTTACTTTAGCAAAGTCCTTTTCAGATCCTTTTTTGGAAGGAGATATTTATAATCTATATCTGCGTTCTTCCTCTTGTGTGGGTGTGTGTATGCGTGCATATCACCTTTTTATTCAGAAAAATACCATGCCAACTGTGGGCTCTGTGAAGGAAATGAGTGAATCTGGTTGTAAAAGATGGTCAGTTGTTACTATGATCCTCACCTCCTGGACATAAAGCCCAGGTAATACCAGTGGCTGGACTCTAGGATGGCTGGCTGTCCCCTGGGATGGCTGGGTGTCCTTGGGATGAATGGGTGTCCCTGGGATGGCTGGCCATCTCCTGGGATGGATGTGTGTCCCCTGGGATGCATGGGTGTCCCTTCTATAGATTTTTGTTCAGGAAGCATGTCTTCGCACACCATGTGAATCTCTGTTTTAACATTCACATATTAGCAAAAGCACTATTTCTAGGAATCTTTAGGAATACCTGAGTACCAATGTTGTCTCACCACTTAGCAAGTACAAAGAACAAATGCTCTGGTCCATGCTCTCTCAGAGCTCAGCTGAGTCAGTTCTGTCCACTCACTCACATTCATCACTGAATCAGCCAGTGTATAGCAGGATCAGGCTAATATGAAAACTGGCTTTATCAGAGAATTATAAAGTTGTAGCATTATATAGGGCCTTAAAATAACGTTCTGGGTCGGAGGAATACACACACTCCAAGAAGAGTTGTATGGAGAGAAGAAATGAATCCTCACCTGCTGAGTGATCACAGTGCACCTGGGCATGGGACTGAAGGAGTCTACCCAGCGATGTCCTTATTCCATTTTGTAGATGAGGAAACTGAGGCCAGGAACATTGATCTATTTTGCCCAACCTTACAATTATTAAATGAGAGCAGTCATGACGTGAGCCTGGGTTGTCTGACTCTACAGGCCGTCCTCTTTTCACTCTTCTATTCCATCATGACTCTCCAAGATAGAAATTTCCTTTTATATCTGTTGCCGAAAATTCATTCAGCCGGGCTAGTCATTCACAGCAACACTGTAGAACTAGCTTGTTCTTTTGCAGCAGCAATCTAATCTTTTTCTATACCTCTATTCCTTTCAGTGGATTGGCATATGGCTATCATTATGGTAGGCGAATTCATGAACAACTCTGCTCTTTTAATAGTACGGTGTGAGGTTAGGGGACTGGGATATAAAAACAAGTGGAGAAATACAGAGCAAAATCTATCTGTCTCAAAAGAGGGATGTGTGTGTCAATTCAAGGTAGAGAAAGAAGATATGATGTATGGGTTGATTGTTGTTTATGGATTTTTCCATTTTACATTTGATGTCTTCAAAGACAGTCTTTGTACTGTCTTTCAAATGGAAAGTAAAATTTTACCACGTGGACTACACTTGGAAAGATTTTTCCACACCTTGTTCCTATGCAGACATTTTAAAAACAACAGCTATAAAGTCATGTGCAACCATATGTCTTTGAATCTCTAATGAAAATGGATATATTATTGTCTTTGTAACATACCAAATACTCATATTTGCATGTTTACTATTACTGCAGCCAGGATCAAAGTTTCTGCTGAGTCCACTGAGAATGTTAGACACAGTAAGGACAGGGAGCATTGTAACCTACTTATTCGGTGTAAGTGTGGGCCCATAGCAGATTAAGATATGGGGAAAGAAAAACCTCGCTATAGGCTCGGCACCCATAGCACAATAGTTATGGCACCAGCCACATACAACGAGGCTGGCAGGTTTGAACCCGGCCCGGGCCAGCTAAACAACTGCAACAACAATAAGAAAAAATAGGTGGGTGTTGTGGCGGGCACCTGTAGTACCAGCTACTTGGGAGGCTGAGGCCACGAGTTAGAGGTTGCTGTGAGCTGTGACACCCGGCACTCTACCAAGAGTGACATAGTGCAACTCTGTCTCAAAAAAAAAAAAAAAAACCAAAAAACAAACAAACAAAAACCTCGCTATAATCACATCTCGTAAAATTAGGTTATATCTTGGAGATTATTCACCAAAATGAATAATTTTCCCCAGTGTCTCATGCTCTAAAGGGGAATAAGGGCACAGGGTTACATTTTTGGTCATCTAAAGCATGTTAAATCATACAACTTTTTGATGCATTTTAAGATAATTCTAAAAAACATCAAATGCTTTATAAAAAGGAGAAAGTTTGAAGCAGAGAAGACTAAAAGGAAATGTAACACAGCAAAATATCCTCCTTGAAGACTCAAGCAGTAGAGACCCTCAAAAAAAGTCAGGATGAAAAACATTAGACACAGCCTAATTGCCCAGGGAAACCGTATGCAACAGTGATCATTTGGACAGCTTTCCATTTTCATGCTGTAGCCCAATCTGAGCAAGTTAAAGAGAAGCACAGTCACATCTAAACAGACTGGTCAATGTTTCAAGAAAAGACTGAAACATTTAACATTTTATTTATGCAGCAGAGAGTCTGCAGAGAAGGAAACTATAGGAAGAGCCGGAAAATTCTAAATGACTCAAACATCCAGAGTCTAGCAGTGTAGGGATTGGCTAACTAATTTGTCAGGCCTTTATTTAACCTTGGCTTTTCAGGCTAGAACTGCTATCCAGTTGCAAATAGAAAATAAATACTGAATACCTAAATTTCAGAAATCATTCTGAAGGGAGATCAATGAATTTTAAGTATTATTTTCAGCCATAGTTAGGTTTTATTTTTAAACAGTTCTTCAAAAGACTGATGTGTTCACTCCTAATTATCTTTGCTTCAAAACAGTACTGTCCCCTAGAAATAAGCAGTTCATAAGGGAAACTTAGATGCATGCCAAGCTTGAATATTTTCCTTTTGCAAATAATGCTGGCTCCAAAAACACATTACAAACAGCTGGGACTGTGAGTTTTCTCTCCTTTGAAACAAGAATATTCTCATATCAAAGGTAATCCTTTGTGAGAAAATATTTATTTAGTTCTAAAGATGTGGTCACTCATAACACTGAAATCACACGGTAAACTTGGGATGGAAGAAAAGAAACAGAATCACTTTGTGAAAATTTGCACATTTTCATGTGTGGTAGCTGAAAGATCAGCATGTTGTTATAAGCACCTTCTGTAGGAATTCCAAGGAGGACTGTGGAAGTTCCAAAGGCAAGAGATGGCAGAGATGGCTATTCTCAAGAAGCTTGTGCCCAACAATAAAAAAAAAAAAAAAAAAAAGAATAGTAAACAACTGTCCCACACATAAAGAATTCTAGCCTCTTATAATTCCCATATAATTTCTTTTCTTTTTCTTTCTTTTTTTTTTTTTTTTTTTTTGATACAGAATCTCACTCTGTTGCCCTGGGGTTGAGTGCCATGGTGTCAGCTCACAGGAAACTCCTGGGCTCACCTGAGCAACCTGGAACTCCTGGGCTCAGCTGATACTTATACCTCAGCCTCCTGAGTAGCTGGGTCTAGAGGTGCCTGCCACAATGTCCAGCTAGTTTTTCTATTTTTAGTAGAGATGGGGGTCTCACTCTTGCTCAGGCTGGTCCTGAACTCCTAAGCTTGGATGATCCATCTGCCTCAGCCTCCCAGAGTGCTAGGGTTACAGGCATAAGCCACCATATAGTTTTTGTAAGAACAGAATCTCCCCTGGAATAAACAGAGATATTTATTTGTTTATTAAAATAAATTTATTTGTTCATTTATTAAGCACTTATAAAATGCCAGGGAAACTGTTTTATCCTCTACATCAGGCGTCCTTAAACTGCGGCCCAAGCGGTGTGAATTGTATTTGTTCCCGTTTTGTTTTTTACTTCAAAATAAGATATGTGCAGTGTGCATAGGAATTTGTTCATAGTTTTTTTGTTTTAAACTATAGTCCGGCCCTCCAATGGTCTGAGGGACAGCGAATTGGCCCCCTGTTTAAAAAGTTTGAGGACCCCTGCTCTACATTGTTCCAATTTATGAACCTTGTAAGTACTACTAATATCCCCATTTTACAAATAAAATGAGACTGACAGAGGCTAAGAAAATTGCCGCCTTGGGGCAGCGCCTATGGCTCAAAGGAGTAGGGCACTGGCCCCATATATCTCTGGGTTCAAACCCAGCCCTGGCCAAAAAAATTGCAAAAAAAAAAAAAAAAGAAAAGAAAAGAAAAAAAGAAAATTGCCACCAGCTACAGAGCTACAGGAGAGTGGGCTTTGGGAACCCAAGACTTTCAGTATTCCTGATTAAGAAAATTTACTCAGAGGTGATGTATTTGAATACAAATTCATTTTGTTCTCTATGGCTAAGAAGATCGATTTTGGTGAAATGACCACAACATCAATATGCTGGTATATTTAGGAATTTCCTCCAGATCTAGATGCATATTTTCAAATAAACTTATCCTGCTAAACTTTAGTTCAGCAACTCCACCAAAACTGAGGTAACACCAGGTAAAGGAAAGTCTTAGTTTAGTTTGGAATTAACTTTGAAATATGCACATTTAATTTCTATTACTAATTCACTTTTGCAATGGTCAGAGTTTTACTGAAAACACTGATATTTTAAGAGAGCTTTTAGAGAGCAATAGAAAAACCAAGGCAAATAAACTTTCAATAAAAACAGAGACAGTCGGGATTAAAATGCTTTACTATATATAGAAACATAGGAACAAACTGGAATTTTTCAAATTAATTTGTAAGTCCAGATTCACACTAAGTATTCAAAACTGCTGTCTGCATGCCCAAGTGCGATGAACGATAAACAGAAGTTGATGCACACTGAAGGCCCAAGAGTTTCTTTTCTCTTGAAATACAGTTATGAGAACTAAATGCCCATAATCTGGAATGTTTCAACCCAAAACCTTCAGTGACCTACATTATTAATTAATCTGGTAGCACCATAGTAATTTAAATATGCAGCCAAATTATTTGATGAAATCCCAACTGAGCATTAAACTACACCATGGTTCAATCAAATTACCACTACTCTGCTGCTGACACCCACCCACCCATCTACACACACACACACACTTGAACACACATGTACATGAATACACATGTGCCATAGAAATGCCTGATAGTGGTGTTAAGAATAAATGATATAGGTTCAGAACTGGTAGCTCAGCAGCTAGAGCACCAGCCACATACACTGGAGCTGGCAGGTTCAAATTCAGCACAGGCCTGCCAAACAACAATGACAAACACAACAAAAAAAAACAGCTGGGCGTTATGGCGGGTGCCTGTAGTCCCAGCTACTTGGGAGGCTGAGGCAAGAGAATCACTTAAGCCCAAGAGTTGGAGGTTGCTGTGAGCTGTAACACCAAGGCAACGTAATGAGACTCTGTCTCAAAAAAAAAAAAAAAAGAAGAAGAAGAAGAAATGATACAGTAACAGTGCTAATACTCATACTCAAGCAAACTCTGCTAATCATTCATTTGTAACACATTTTTTGTTTTTGAGACAGGGTCTCACTCTGTTGCCCCAGTTGGAGTGTAGTGGTAACATTATAAGCTCACGGAAAACTTGTACTCCTGGGCTCAACCAATCCTCCCCACAGAGCTCCAAAAGGGCTGAGACTACAGGCATGCACTACCACGCGTGGCTAATTTTTTAAATTTATTTTTTGTAGAGATAGGGCTGGTCTCAAACTCTTGGCCTCAAATGATCCTTCTACCTCAGCCTCCCAAAATCCTGGCCCACATTTTTTTTTAGGCTTCATAATCCTTTAAACTTTTGCTTTCAAACTTTCTGACTGTAACCACAGCAAGAAATAGTTTACATCAGACCCAGTACACACATAGACATACACACACAATTGAAACAAAAGATTCAGAAAATAATACTCCTATTATACATAGCACATTGTTTATTTGTATGCTATTTCATTTTTTAAAATTACATTTCTTTTCTTTTATTTAGAAATGAGGTCTCAGGGCAGCGCCTGTGGCTCAGTCGGTAAGGCGCCGGCCCCATATACAGAGGGTGGTGGGTTCAAACCCGGCCCCGGCTGAACTGCAACCAAAAAATAGCCGGGCTTTGTGGCAGGCGCCTATAGTCCCAGCTACTCGGGAGGCTGAGGCAAGAGAATTGCTTAAGCCCAGGAGTTGGAGGTTGCTGTGAGCTGTGTGATGCCATGGCACTCTACAGAGGGCCATAAAGTGAGACTCTGTCTCCACAAAAAAAAAAAAAAAAAAAAAAAAGAAAAAGAAATGAGCTCTCAGTAAGTTTCCCAGGTTGCCTTGCTTCCGCGGTCGAAGCAATCCTCTTGCTTCAGCCTTCCAGGTAGCTAGGACTACAGATGTGTGCAACCACGCCTACCCATTTCATTTTTTAAAATGTTGGTTGCACAGCCAAGGACACAATCAAAAGAGAAAACAGACAACCCACAGAATGGAAGAAAATATTCACATGCTATATACATCGGCTAAAGGGCTGATAACCAGAATCTACAAAGAACTTAAGCAAATCAGTGAAACATCATGAAACAATCCCATTAAAAAATCAGGCAAAAGACATGAACAGAAAATTTTCAAATGAAGATATACTAATGACCAACAATCTCAGCATAAAATGTGCAACATCTCTAATCATCAGGGAAATGCACATCAAAACCACCATGAGATATCAACGTAACTCTAATGAGAATGGCCTATATTCAAAAGTCTCAAAACAACAAATACTGGTGTAGATGTGGAGAGAAAGGAACTCTTATATGCTATTGGTGGGACTGCCAATGAGTGCAGCCTCTGTAGAAAACTGTAGGCAGATACCTCAGAGAACTTAAAGTAGACCTACCATTGGATCCAGCAATCCCACTGCTGGGTATATACTCGAAGGAAAAAAAGGTCAATTTACAAAAAAGGACACCTGTACTCAAATGTTTATAGCAGCAAAATTCACAATCACAAAGAAGTGGGAACAACTCAAATGTCCACCAATACATGAATGGGTTAATAAACTGTGGTATACGCACACCATGGAGTACTACTCTGTTGGGCCTTCTCGCGTGGGCAAGGCCTACTTGAGGCCTTGAGGAACTTCCTAAGCCTGAGTGGAGTTGGTGCTATCCGCGCACTTCCGCATAGGAGTGACTCGGCAAGACCCGACCTGAAACGGCCTCTGCCTGGATACATGTGATGGGGTTAGATTTTATTGTCTTGAAGACTGTCACCCCATTTTACGTACCCCCCCTCCTTCCTGCTCCCACCTCTTGCCCTCTAGCCGAAGTGTATAAAAATTGCAGCATGTTACAATAAAGTTGAGTTCCTGCTTCGACAGACTCCCGGCTCCGTGTGTCCCTGTTAGAGCTGCTGACACTCGCCATCCCGCTCAGCCCCTGGGATGAGATGGGGCTGGCCCTGATCTTCCCTCAACTGCGACTGCCGGAGGACCTGGCACTACTCCGCTATAAAAAATGGTGATCAAGTATCTTTTGTGACAACTTAGATGGAACTGGAGACCATTTTTCTAAGTGAAGCATCACGGGAACGGAGAGACAAACACATGCACTCAATACCAAAGTAGAACTAATAGACCACACTCAAGTGCACAGGAGCAAGTGAATCTCCATGAAGGTCAAGCTGGGAGGGCAGGGGATGGGTAAGTCCACCTCGTAGGTACAGTGCACACACTGCCCGGGCGAGGCGCACACTTAAAACTCTGACTCACTCGGTACAACAACTAAGTATGCAAACAAAACATGTACCCTCTAATATTCTGAAATTAAAAAAAGTAAAACAAGAACATTTCAAATAATTAAAAAAAAGTTGGTTGCAACTCACCAATTTGATTTCATGACCAACAAATAATAGGTCATGAACACCACTTTGAAAAATACTACTCAAAGTACCTAACTTTCAGGAGACAAGTTCATGGTGAAGTATAAAATGAGAATAAAAATGAAAAGGGAGAAGAATTCTGGAGTAGCTACTGTTAAATCCCAAGTAATGTTTGAAGAACAGAATTAGGAGCCGTGCCAGGTGTACTGTAACTTAAAAGGGCGAAAAGAGCTCTTTGGGTTAGTGGCCAAGAAAGTATCAAGATATTTGAATTGGCCCTTGAATGATAAGGAAAAACAATATTACATCCACTTGGGAGAAGAGAGGGGAAAGAGGACCAATATATTGTTTGCGCAATCACTTAGTCCCAGTAGAATCTTCACGTGAACTGAATCCTTATTGTGGTGCCCAGACAACTATGTCAAGATTTTCTGTAACTAAAAGTCACGAGTCTTATCCATCTCCCTGCACCCATTGCAGGCACCATGAGCTTTGTTTGGCTTACGAGCATCACTGATCTCGGTGTGGGAAAGGCGGAGGCCAGGGCAGGGCCTCAGCTGATGAGGGGGAGATGGAGGAGATGGAAATGCTAATTAGAGTGAGGCTTCAAAGATTTTTCCATTAAATAATTTCCATTACGATTTTTAATTTATATTTTTCTTACTTAAAATTATAACTACTTGATAATTTAATCAAAACAGAGAAGGTAGAAGGTAAAGATGTCTTTCTGACCTTATCCCTTTTTAAAAGATTACTATGAAAAATTTCAAGCCTGGGCACTGATGGCTCATGCCTGTAATCCCAGCACTTTGGGAGGCCAAGGTAGGAGATTCTATTGAGGCCAGGAGTTCAAGACCAGTGTGGGCAACCCCCATCTCTACAAAAAATACAAAAACTAGCCAGGCATGGTGGTGCATACTGTAGTCCCAGTTACTCAGGAGGCGAAGGCAGGAGAATCACTTGAGCCCAGGAATTCAGGGCTGCAGTGAGCTATGATTACACCACTGCATGAGTGAAACATACGCAAAGGAAGGCGAAGGAATGCCCATGTACCCATCAATCAAATTAAACAATTGGCAAGATTCTGTCACATCTGTTTTATCCTCTAGGTTGTTGTTGCTGAAATATTTTAAAGCAAATTCCAGACATACTTTCACCCCTACTAACTTAGCATGCATCTCTAAAAATATGCTTTTTATATAACCTCAATGTCATTATTGTAAAGAATTAATTTATCCTCTAAAACACAGCCATGTTCAAATTTACCACATTGTCTCAAAAATTGTTTTTAATAGTTTGTTAGAATCAGGATCTAAATAAGGTCTGCACATCACATTTGGCTAGCATGCATCTTAAGTTTTTGCAGTAGAGTAGCACTCCACCTTCAACCCAACTTCCTTTTTTACTGTATACCTTTGACTTACTGAAGAAGTCAGATTAATTCTCTTATAAAATGTCCCACATTCCAGATTTATCTGTTTACTTTCTCAAGGATCATTTAATGTACCCTTCTATCTCCATAGTGTCTATAAACTAAAATACAACTTCAAATGCTTGATTAGATCCCAGTTCAACTTTTTTTTTTAGCAAGAATCCTTCATAAATTGTGCTGTTTATTATCTCACACCAGGAGGCTCACAACATGAGGCTGCCCCACTCCCTGTGAAGCTATAATCTATCAGCAAACTCAGGAGGTGACAGCCTAATCCAGCCATTACAGAACCTTTATCAGTCTTTCATCTAATGGTTTAATTCACTGATGACTTTACCTGAATCCATTATTTCTTAAGGGGTTGTAAAACAATGATTTTCTAAGTCTTCATCCACATTTAGTAGCTAAAATTCTTTTGTAAAGAACTTTCTCTTGAACTAAATTGTATGGCTACCCACAAAGATGGTTCCTAAAGGAGAAAGAGTTAAATGTTTAGATCTTTAATTGCCAATATTCCGATTAATCATTTGGGGGTAGGAGAATGGTGTTTTGTTGGCTTTGTTTTTTTGAAACATAAGGAATTTTATATATTTAGTGTGTTCAAATAAACATAATCATAATTAGACATATCCTTTCATACTGGTTTCTGGATCCATCTGACAAGACTTCATTAGTCTTTGATGCCTAATGTACATCTTGTACATTTCCGACTTTATTTCTGGAACCATCCATTCTTTAAAAAGCCCTGATAGTTTTTAGTGAAAAAGTCCTGATTCCTTTCCCTGAAATAAGGAGACCATGATGTAGACATCAGGGAAACTCATTTTTTCCTAGTTATTGTTACTTCAAGACCTTTCCAGTGGACAAAGTACTTTCCCGGAAAAAATAATCATGAGTTCCAGTTCAGATTTAACAGTACAGGATTTTGTGATTTGATTTTGGGCTGAAATATGGTTCCTAACACCATTAACATAGTATTTGCTTTATCTTACAGCACACACACATAGTTTCAAAACAATAAAAATGGCACCACTAAAATAGAACTATTGAAAAAATTCAGGATTTCTCTATAGCTGTATTTGATTTTGTACTCAATTCCACTATGAGTGTCACTTTAAATATTTCTCATCTGTATTAACCATCTTCTTTTAAAAACAGTAAAGGAACTTTTTCCTTCTTAACACCATAAGAACTATCACCAATAAAATTTTAGCAGTTTTAAGTCTGGTCAAAATTAGAATCCAAAGAATCAGAACATGCTTCCTTAATTTCGACTAAAAATGAACCAGTGATAGGACCTTGCCTCTAGTACTCAGGATATTAAAAGACCAAGTTCAAGCTGACAGTTAACTCTATACAGGGTGACCATCTAAGATCAACTCGCTCTTTTCACAAGCTCTGTAGAGAGCACAGCACATTAATGAGAAGCTTGCAGAGTAGGTGCTCCAGGAACGTCTGCAGAATGAACAATGCAGATGGCGAATTAGGCCTCTACCAGGGGCAGACATTATACTACGTTAGACTTACTACATTATACTAAGTGTCTTTGCTTCCTACAGACAGCAACTCCCACAGTAAATTTTACAAGCAGTCTTTCTCATCTTTGTCTTCACAATCCTAAAGTCCAAATACTTAATAAAAACTATCTGTGGAATGCTCTTGATACTTTTGCGTTTTGCAAAAGGAGAAAAAAAAATATCCAGAAATACCCCACATGCTAAAATTGTTTTAAGTGCAGTTAGGGATTTTCATTTCCAATTTTTTTTTTTTTTACTTATTTTTAAAACATTTATTATGACCAACTGAAAATGTCCTTGATTTCTTTTAAAAGATGAAAATCCTACCCCCTTTCCTAATGCCTACCTTTTATCTATCACTTACAGCCCATTTTCTTCCTTTCTCACCCCTCTCAATTGTCCAGAAACTCACCATACATGGGAAATATATTTTATTCCCACACCCCCCCCCCCAGTCTATATAAGCACGTTGAAAGTGACATGACATTTGGCAACACTGATACCTCTCTTGGCAGTTATGTTCTGTGACGACGTCTTCCATTGCTTCAACTAATAAACAGCATGCTGTATATTCTGATTGGGTTAAAGCAAAGACAAATGTACATGTGCTGAGTCAAAGTTCTTCGCAAACAGTGAAGATGGGATGGCCGAGGTTTGGGAGGAGGATGCTGGTAACTAATGGCCTAATGTCCTGGAGAAAGGGGCTGAGATAGAGGTGAGCCTCGAACTGCAGGAAGAGCATGCTCTGAACCTGGGGATGCAGCCCCGAGGGCTTCTCTGCTGGCAGCTCACTCAGCAGCCCTGCAGGGAGAGCTGGAGGTCAAGGCAAGGCCATTTGCTCAGAGTGCTGGGGTTCCATTAAGGAAGATAACTAAGTGACTAAACAGATGAGAGTTCCTGCTACACCTGTGTCAGGCATTGTTCTAGGTTACATTTCCACATTATATAAAAGATGTTATGGATTGTCTATTATTTGTATATATATATATATACACACAAACATATATAAAACGTTGCCAATTAATAACAAGTATTAAAATCCTGATTTTGAAGAAGAGGAAAGCATGGTTTGGAGAGGGGCTCAGTATCTGTCCAAATTCACAAATTGGTAGAGGCACAGTGTGAATTCAGTCTGTCTGACACTATTCGTAAGTCCTGAGGGGAATGAAAGAGAGGCAATATGTAAAGAAATCACAAAATGTCACCGATGAGTTGCACCCAGATCAGAAACACACACCCTCATCAGCGTGCCGCACAGTGGGTCAGCAGTCCTGAGAGGTGTGTGTGGCGATGGCTGCGCCCGGCGCCCTCCACGCAGGCTGGGCACTCACCTCTGGGCCAGCTGAGTGCTGCTTCACACACGCAGCTCCTATCTCTGCCTCTGGCTTCCTGTGTGCATGCTTGGCCCTCAGACAAAAGGGAGGCAAGAAGTTCATAAGCAGGAGTGGATGTTGGAGGGTGAGTGCCCTGGCTGCAGCGCTCCTGAGGGGAGGCCCCAGGGACATGTTCCTCACAGCCATCCACAGGCCACAGTTGGGGAGCCAGGCGCCTGCCACTCACTCACCCTGCACAGCTTCCCTGCTGCTCTGCCTCGATTCCCCAGGCCTCTTCCTGGGATCCTTTCCAGAATCACCTCCTGAGTAGACTACTGCACTCAAATCCTCAAAGTCCACTTCTGGGGAATCAGAACCAAAACAATGGAGACAAGGGGTAAAGAATTCAGGTAACTGAAAGTGCTGGTAAAAATCATTTCACTGCCAGCCACAAGGTTCAGGCTGGAAAAAGTAGGAACCAAAGTCAGGGGAGGTGGGTGAACAAAACACAGGGGAGAGAGGTTGAGACAAATGAGGTCTTGTGTGTGTGTGTGTGTGTGACACAGAGCCTTACTCTGTCCCCCTGGGTGGAGTGCCCTGGCATCAAGGTAATTCACAGCAACCTCAAACTTTTGAGATCAAGAGATCCTCTTGCCTCATCCTCCCAAATTATCTCAGACTACAAGCACTCCACTATGCCTGGCTACTTTTTCTTTCTTTCTTTCCTTCCCTCCCTCTCTCACTCCCTCCCTCCCTTCCTTCCTCCCTCCCCCCTTTCTCCTCCTTTCTCCCTCCTTCCCTTTATTTTTTTTCAGTAGGGACAGGGTCTCATTCTTGCTCAGGCAGATCTCAAACTCCTGAGCTCAAGCAATCCACCCGCCTTGGCCTCCCAGAGTTCTAGGATTACAGGTGTGAGCCACCGTGCCCCGCCTCAAATGAGGTCTTAACAGGAAAGAGCAGGAGGCTTGGAGAGAGTGGGCAGCTGGGGAACTGGAAGGAGAGAGAGTGATAGCTGACTTGGAGGTTTCACAGGTAGGACAGTTTGAGATGATGAGGAGGTCAAGGGTGAGGCCGTGGGAATTAGTCTTTGTGGAGCTGATGCTAATGAAACTGTGTGGTCCTGAAACTAATAGCTGAGGTGCTTCCCTGGGGAGTGTGGAAGTTGACCAGGATGACTGCAGGGGCTAGGAGATGAGAAGCCTTAGCAGGCTGTTGTAGCACAGAAGTGACCTGAATATAGGCAGACAGCTAAGACAAAACATGTTAAAGTCACGAAAACTAGATGTGCAAATATCAAAGGAGGAGGCAGTTTGGATAAAGCTGATGCCACTTCCTAGCTCTGTTGTGAGGTGCAGCAGACTTCTCCATCTTTACCTGAGAGGAGTAAGGGGAATATATTAGGGGAGAAACAGATTTCACCGAAGGCCTGGGGTAGAGACACAAGGTGTGGGGAAGACAAAGAATTTTCAGCATGCCCTGTGGAAAGAGCTGAAGAGAGGTCAGCCAAAGGAAGATAAGCTGTTGGAAGAAAGGGAGGATCCTCGTATCCAGTGACACCCTAAGAAAGGATTCATGAACCCAGAGGCTTTGGATGGTGAGTTGGAGGGGGAGAGACTAGTTGAGTAGAGACCAAGACGTTGGATTCAGGCTTGAGTTAGATCCTAGATTTGCTGTCAACTCTGGGGTCTTGGTCACATCAACTAAACTTCTGTACAATGAGAATAGTTACTTCCTCAGCTTATTTTGAGGATGAAATGTGGAATTCTAAGCTCCATTCCTGCTCACAGTAAGCACTCAAAATTTTAATTATTTTTATTATAACTAGCTTCATGGTTTTGAATGAATCCATTTAATTCATTTAATAAAAAATAAATCCATTTGCCCTATTTAATAGCAATTGGCCAAAGATCCCAGGTATTATTAGGACCCACATAATCTGATATCTGTCAGATGAAAATTACACACACACATATACAGATATAGTCAAAAATTGATTCCTTTTCCCCAGAAAGTAAAAATTCTGAATTTCTGTATATGCTCAGTTTTTCTGACAAGGAAGGCACAGGGAGCACAGAACTCAGATCCCAGCTGGAGACTCGAGGCCTCCTGAAGCTCTGCATCCTGTGTCCCTGGGCTGCCTTACCTAGTCCTAGTCCTGACAGTGAACACCCCCCCTCCCCCGCTCCCTGCACAGACTAGGTTGACAGACAGTTAGATTCCATAGCCTTCCACAGCTGAGCTATTCTACATAAAGCCCCTGGTCATGTCAATCAATCATACTCCATGGATACGTGTTAAAAACAGAACGACTCTCCTGCTATCCTGTGGATAGTCCGTGATTAACTGATATGAACAAGTATATTTCTCAGGGGTGTTGACTAGAGTTTATATCTGCTAACTGATTCCTATCTTATATATCTTGTAACTGTTCTAAATTAATTTAAAATATATATGCCATAGTTAAAGGTATACGAATAAATCCAAGCAAGGAAAATTAATCAGCCACTTTATGAATTGTGCTTCTTGGACTCACACTCAGATAATCCATTCAGGTGCTGACACTTTTACTTATATAAATTAACAGCACTGGCAAAGAAAATCTAAAGTAAACCGTAATTCACACACTGTACAATTATTATCACCTGCCAAAGTATACAAGTTACCAGTTGCTTTTTGGCTACAACATAAACATTGAAGAACTATGGCCTCTTCATTCCTGACACTTGTAATTTTTATTTGCATTTACTTACTAAGCACTATTTTGCAGGTGCTGGGCATTATGAAAAGTACTTTCTCACATGCTACTTCATTCAATCCTCATAAAAGCCCTATTAGGTATTTCCACTTATTATAACATCTAAGTTTTCCTACTTAGCTTAGTGTTCAACAGGCAGTCTTGTTTCATACCAGGGCACCTCAGTCAGTCAGTGTTGTCTGTTGCAATAATATAATGGGAAATATTTCCATCTCGCATAAGGACTTAATAAGACATAAGTCTTCAGTGAATCAAAATTCACTGAATATAAAGTATAAGGAAGTTTGGATTATAAAGAAAAGATAAAGAAATCACACTTTGTACTTCTCGTCTGTTGCTGTGGCCTGCTGGGCATCCACCCTTCCCTTCTCTGTGTACGGTACCCCCCATTTCTTCTGAGGGAGCTACCCCTCCCTGAGCATGTGCTTTGGGCCGGGCTGTCAATCAAGGTGCTCTCCTGCCCTGGTCACGAAGTTGGCACATGATCAGAGACAGACCAGACAGAGCCTCTCCCTCCCTGGAGGCTGGGGAGAAGGACACCTGGACAGAAACCCTGGGAGCTGCTCTCCCGGAGGAGCTGCCCTGGAGACAGGATTTTCCAGTTTTTAAGACCTGGAGCCTCAGAACTGACCTCATTCTTTACCTTTTCTGCATTCGGTTAATCAGACTTTTCTTGGGTTCTACAAAAACCTCATGTCCTTGTAACAGGAAATTATTTTCGTGACTTAATTCATCAAGTTTGTCTCTATTGGTTGCACCCAAGGAATACATAGCTACACACCTTCTCGGAACCTCCATTCTAATTTATATGTGCTACTATCTAGGGTTTTCATATTCATATTTTTACATAGGTAAATTCACTTAATTCTGTTCTGGCTGTACATATTGGACCATTCCGAAGGCCATTACTACTAACAAAAGTAACCCTACATGGTGGCACTTGTGGCTCAAAGGAGTAGGGCGCTGCCCGCCCCCCACCCCCACCGCCAAAACCCCGCCCCAGCCAAAAAAAAAAAAACTGCAAAGAAAATAAAAAGTAACTCTACAATGAATATGATTATTTTCATGTATATCTCTTTTTCTATAGTTTGAATTATTTTCTCTGGGAGATTCATAGAAGTGAAATGAGTCAAAGGGCACAGATTTTAGTATAACTCTAAAAAGTTATCCCCAAAATGCTTTCTAAAAGGGCTCTTCCAATATATAACAAAGTCAAGAGCTTATTTTTATCAAACCTCTGGTCAACATGGTCCATCCATGGAGTTTTGACATTCTTCTGCCAATGTCTTCTAAGCTGTCCTTGAAAAAGTGGAGCATATGATTTACGATTTAATAAAAAATATTTGAAAGATAAAACTCCCTATGCAAGGGCGGCGCCTGTGGCTCAGTGAGTAGGGTGCCGGCTCCATATGCAAAGGGTGGCGGGTTCAAACCCAGCCCCGGCCAAACTGCAACAAAAAATAGCTGGGCGTTGTGGCGGGTGCCTGTAGTCTCAGTTACTTGGGAGGCAGAGGCAAGAGAATCGCCTGGGCTCAGGAGCTGGAGGTTGCTGTGAGCTGTGATGCCACAGCACTCTACCGAGGGCGACAAAGTGAGACTATCTCTAAAAAAAAAAAAAAAAAACTCCCTATGCAGGCATTCTGAATTATTTCCTCAAACAGTGGTATATTTGTTAACTTTATGGGAATATCACATCATTTACCAATATAGAAACTGTTCTAATGTCAAAATATTATATAATCTTAAAGTAAAATTAATACTCTTTCCCTTGCTAATCTTGCTAGGATTATAGTTACCTATATAATAAAACCGCAGTTTCTCTCTAAGGAATGGATCATGGAGTAAGAGTGTAGAATCAGTTTTCCAAGAGTTCTGATGTAAATATATAATAATATATTAAAAGAAAAAACTACGGAGACAGGCCTTCTAACTATTTCAGCATAGCCCATCTAAAAATGTTTAAATAAAAGAAAATAGTCTATTTTCCTTCCCTCCTTTGAGCTGTCCAATGCCAAGAGCATATCTCATCAGTAATAACAATAACTAAGTGAGCAGCCCTTGAGCGAGATAGGCTGAGTACAAGAGATAAGATGAATGGCCTAGAAGAAAAGATCGAAAAACAATGAGCCCTGAAAGGGCAGAGCTGGGGAGCCGCCCTTAGGGTCCACAGAAGGCTGGGGTACTTCTGTATGACTCCTAGACTCATGGTTGGCTGCTAGAGCAGACACATTCCCTATCTGCCTGACCCCTGTGCAGAGTTTCTGAGAAAATAAAAAGAAAAAAAAAAAAACTGAAGAATTTCTGGGGGTCAACCAATCCTATCAGCAAATCCTTAATACACAATTACCATATGGGCAAGGAAATAGAGGCTAAGACCCAGAGTGCTCCTCAAAGCCCATCTCCACCTAACACTGTTTGATCTTTGATCCTCACAGAACCTGCCCATCCCAGTCCTTTGAATCTGTGAAAGCCACTTCAGCCCTATGTCTTCCCAAGGCAGCTTTAAGCCTCTCTTCACCACAGTGTGCAGACTCTGTGACACTGGCTCCACTGCTGAGGCCTGGTTCCCTCCCTCACCTCAGTCTGGCCAATGGTATCACAGTCACATTTCCAGTAAGGAAGCCCAGAGTCCACCAGGATCCACAAAATTCAGGGCCAGTCAGTAAGTGCGGGTATAGGCAGAGGGTGTCATTCAAAGACTTTAGGTAGGGACTTGACACAAAAATACCTCCCTTTTATAAATTTAACTAGCAAAAGGACAGAGGATAGATTAAATTGGTAAGAGGCCAGTTGTACTGCAATAGTTAAAAACAAAAATTGGGAAATGAGGCTGAGGTGGACTTAGCAAGGAAGAAAAAGAGAGATGGCTTCCAGCCAGCCAGCCAGTATTGTATCCTGGGAGTGGCACCAAGTTTCTTTTTAATCTAGAAGATCACCCTATTACATTTCATGGCCTCTACTTCAAAAAGTTGTTAATGTTTTTATTAGCCCCAATTTCCTTAATAACCCTTTATAGATCTGCTAGTAATTAATGTACTCACATAAACCCTTCTTGGAGGTAGGCAGAAATGCTATGGAGAGCTGAACAGCTAACTGTATAAAGTTCTCTGGAAACAAAGCCTAGATCACACTGATACTACATGGTGATCCAGGATGAAGGATTATTAAAGAAAAAAGAAAAAACTAAATATGTTTATACGTTGTTATGCTGTTATGTGTTACGCTGTTAATGCTTCGATTCAAGAAGCTACTGACTCAACTACTTTTGGAAAATTCCATACTCCTATAAAGCTCCAATTCTCTTGACTAAGAATAACATTCTGAAATATTATTAGGTTAAAAAAATTCTCACGAAGGAATTAGAGGCTCACCATTTGTAACAGCTTCTCCATGCAAAAACAGTTCTGAGGCAAAAAAAATTTTTTTTAACCATTTTTAAATAGCTTTCAAGGTTCAGAGTAATGTTTAAAAATTAAAGGTAGTGAATTTGAAAATAATTTGGAGACATCAAAAAAATCAGTAGTTGGCAGAGGTTGGAGGAGGGAAGGATAAATAGTGGAACAGAGAGGAGTTTTAGAGTCGTAAAAATACTAGTAAAAAAATACATGATACTATCATGGTAAATACATGTTGTTACATATTTGTCAAAACCCATGGAACATACAACCAAAAGTGAACCCTAACATCAACTGCAGACTTTGTGTGGTAATGGTATGCCAACGTGCACCCATCGGTTGCAGTGAAGGCGGCACCGTGGCGGACGATGTTGATAGTGGGGGAGGCAAAGCCTGCTTGGGGAGTGCAGTATATGGAAACTCTGTGTTTCCTACTCAGTTTTGTTGTGAATCTATAATGCCCTAAAAAATGAGGTCAATTTATATAGTAACAGTAAGAGGATTTATCCCATATTAAAATATAGCTGAAACTGTACAAAATGGAAAAACCTTGGCAAAAAAAAGTCTCATCAATTCTCTAATCCCCAAAGGCCTACATATCTATAAGCCCTATTCAAGTCATCTACACACAAAGGGAATTTTTTTGTATATTAGATAAAGTATCCACAACTTGTATGATGAACTATTCTGAATGCTACTAGAACTTGGAAATATGGCAACTGGAAATTAAGACAGATGAAAACATCTGTCTCATAATTGCAATCAGTGTAACCTGGCTTATTGTACCCTCAATGAATCCCCAACAATAAAAAAAAAAAAGAAAGAAAACATCTGTCTCTTTGCAAAATATGTCCCTCAAAGGTCAAACTGGGTGAAAATGAACAGCTAACCTGGCAACCAAATAAAACTACAAAGCAACAAACACAAGTATAAACATTCTGAAAAGTGTTTCCAACAGATGAGTTGAAACACTCCTAGAAAAGGAACATTTAAAATGTATCATATGCAACTCCTACTTCAATATTTTAAAATATGAAACACCATTCTACAGGTCATTCTAAAGGAGACATCAGAGCTGCCTCCTTTATCTGATATATATGTGTATATATCTATTTTCTACAAGTCTTTCCATGAAAATATATTCTGAAAATGTGGAGCACTTCAGCTGTATCCTTGTGCTCACTGTATAAGCCCAGGCCCACAATATCTAATGAAAAAGACTTAACATGTTGACATCTGTTTTAGGCTAAAAATGGAAATTGTGAAGTTCTTCTCCACTCTTCCAAGAGTTCCCTGGAATGGATCAAAAAAGCTTCAAAAGCTTTGGCTCCAAGGAACCTTCTAGGCAATGTCTACACAGCACAAAAGGAACTGGAGACTTGGCATCTTCCTATAAAGAACGAGGGCTGTGTCGACCCCTGCAAACCTTTGTGACATAAAAAGTCAAAATCGTTCACAAAGCTCCCAAACTATGTGTTATGTATATCTATATATTATTAACTTTTTGTGCAATCTCAACAAAAATTCCTTACCTTCAGCATGGTTAGACAGGAATTGAGCCACAGTTAATTGAACCATTGACTTTCCACTCTGGGCCAGGTACTGTGCTACTACAGGGAGTAAGGGGGCTGAATCTCCTAAATAAGTGAGGCCAAAGAGGGTCCAGAGTCTGCTGAAGTGAAAAAAAACGATCCCAGTGTGAAACAAAATAAAACCTCAAGCCCTCCAGCTGACTGAACAGACCCTCTCGGGGCCAGTGGGACCCCAGAAATACCCTAAAGCTGAGTGGTGGCCGGGAAAAGGGAGGTCAGACTGGCCTCATCATGACCTCTCCCTCCCTTTGTGGAGACATCCTTTGTAACCCGTTAACAGGTCTGAGGCTACACAGGACAAACCTTAATCACAGCTGCAGGTCATCCGTTCACTTAACAGATGACTTGAGTCTGGGTATAGGTCCAGTACATACCTAGTGGCCTGTCCCTCATTAACAGACTTCTTTCTCATCATTAACTTAAAACATTTCTGGTTTTTTGTTTTGTTCTGTGACAGTCTCACTCGGTGGCCCTGGGGTTGAGTGCCATGGCACGATAGCTTACAGCGTCATGGCTCACAGCAACCTCAAACTTTTGTGCTTGCTGGTCTTGAACTCCTGAGCTCAGGCAATCCACCCTACCTCCCAGAGTGCGAGTATTACAGACGTGAGCCAGCAGGCCCACTCTGCTTGAAACATTTCAGGCCTTTAAACAAAGCTTCATTTCTTTAACCAATTACAAATCAAATAATTTTTAACCCTCTTCATAACCTGTAATTTCCTGCTTTGAGAGGTCCAGCCTATTGGGCCTTTCATATTTTGATTTAGGGCTTTACATGCAATTCCTATCTTCCTGAATGTATAAAGCCAAACTATAACCCAACCACCACAAGACCACTGACTCAAGGCTCTGTAGGCGTGGCTCTCTGGGCCAGAGTTACACATATTTGGCTCAGAATAAACTTCTTTAAATTATTTTACAGAGTTTGAGTTCTTTTCCATTGAACCAACTTTCTACCTTTTTTTTCCCCTTAAACACCAAATCAGCTTGGCCTGTGAAGTTTTGCTTTTTTTTTGAGGCTTAGTCAAGATGAACTAGCATTTGTGGGTGGAGTGGTTATTTGAGAGCACACCATTCTTTACAAGGAGGTCTTTAAATGTAAAGCAGGAACATTTTTGTTTTGCATTTTAGTTGGAGTGAACATGAGGAATTGACTTGTTTTTCCTCCAAAGTTAAAAGATCAAACCCAGAGACTACCAAAATGTTGCGTTTGTTTATCATTTCCAAGTTGAAATAAAGCATAATGTGAATACTCAGCTCTCTATCTCGCCCTGATTAAAGCGATCCTGCCCTTTGAATTGCTACACAGAATACTGTTCTGCACTGCTCACTCACATGGCTGTAATAGTCACAACGGCTTGGCACCTTGCCCAGCAAAACACAAACTCTCCTGAAGTCTTGAGCTTTCCCATGGCAACATCACAGTCACCAACACAGCAAACAATCACTCCAATCCTTACTCCCGCTCCCCTTTTCTAACAGCAAAAGATATCATTGCAGCCAGCTCCTAGAACTGTGGTAATTATCCTCTGTGAAAGGAGATAGCCACAAAGATCAAGTTGCCTTCAGCCCTGAATTTCAAATGAGACTGAAGGCAAGACAGCTATAGGAGTATAAGGAGGCTTCCTTTATACTTTCACTTTAAAGCAAGAGTGAGAGGCCGCATGTGAAGTATATTCCTCAAGGATTAATGTGCCTGGCTGCCCTGATTACCAAGTGACTCTGGCTCACCCACAACCTTCATACAAAACTCCCATTCACATCTAGCCCAGTCACTCTCAGCGTCTTGGGAGGGAAATGCCATCTTAAAGCTGCAGCTCCAACACATTCCTGAAACTGAAAAATCAGAGCTGCTTTCAGACCTCAGCTGCTTTCTCCAGGGGGAAGATCACTCTGCTCACACCAGAAGGCAGCTCCCTACAGAAGATTAAAGCAGCACCACTTCCTCCACAACCATCTATTTTCAGGTTCAAATAACATCCTTGGGGGTGACAGTCTTTTCTCTGGGCTCTCACAAAACCCCTAAAACACTAATCTCTCCTAAAGTATTATTTGATGTTCAGTCCACTAAGGACCAGTCGGATGAGAATTCAGGAGCAAAACTAATAGCAAACCCAAGGGAATGAATGAATGGCTATGACTCACAAGTAGATGACACTTTATGGAGGGAGGGGAGGGACTAGGAAGAGAGTACCCGTTTCATGTGGTTTTGAAAGGGGGGCTGCTGTACTCTGGAGTCACAGTAAAGCCCTACACATGGTCCACGTGGTCCTGGGATCATAGAAGACTGCGAGCTTCTGTATTATTCCAGACTTGAGCCTTACGCAATGCTATAGATTACTCTGGGGATTACCCAACCTCATAATCACAAAATCACAATTTCAGAGGAGGTTTCATTTCAGGATAGCTAAAATATGGGATTAGGGGATAAATCACTTAATAAAGAATGTAAAATACTAATGACAAAGTATGGAAGTAATTATATCAGATATTTCAGTGATATTCTACACCAGGAGAAAAAAAATCCAATGATTTGCTAAATGGTAACAGAATTCTAAAATGTAACTGAAGCCTTTTTGGCATACATACAGGTGACTGCTGTGTCATTCAAGACTATGTGTGTTTAAATACTAATCTCCAAAATCCATTTTAGTGACAATTTACATAATTACGATATTATGCTGAATTCCAGCATCAACCTTTCACTTACTGCACACCTGATTATGTTTTATTCTTTATTATCCAATCATTTCCCAAACCCTACAATCTAATTATATTGCTATTTTTATCAGTTAGAAACCTATTTGAGACATAAAATATTAATCTAAAAAAAGAACAGATGTATGGATCAGAGTTGCTCTATCATCTCAGGACACAGTTCCCCCAAATTCTTCCCATGGCTGGTTCCTACTCCTTTATGCCTTGGCCTAAATCTAAAGGAAGTTGTACTCCATGGTGAGAGGTGATTGGTTACTACAGTATAAATATTTTTAGTATGTTTTCTCTTAATCTATCTCTCTACTAGAATCCAAAGTCCTGAAGTCAGAGACCATGTGCCGACTCCGATGTCTTATACAAAAAAGGTATCAGCAAATATTTACTGAATAAACAAACCCTTCATCTGTCTGTACACAATGAACTGCGTATGTGCCATATAGTTTCTGCTCTGTGTGCTCCTGTCCAAATGTAAAAATACTGCAAGGTTGACAACAATAATTCATAGAGTAAAAGATAGAGCAGCCAGGCACGGTGGCTTGTGCTTGTAATCCTAGCACTCGGGAGACAGAAGCAGGAGGATGGCTTGGGCCCAAGGGTTCATTCAAGACCAGCCTGGGCAAGACTTTTTTGTCTCTACAAAAAACAAAAAAGTTTAGCCAGGTGTGGTGGCACACACCTATAGTCCTAGCTTCTCGGGTAAGCTGAGGCAGGAGGAGTGCTCGAGCCTATAAGTTTGAGGCTGCAGTGAGCTGTGATCAAGCCTCTGCTCTCCAGCCTGGGCAGCACAGCAAGATGAGACCCTTTTTCAAAAAAAAAAGAGAGAGGGAAAGAGAATCAAGTGTCTTTGGTGTTGTTATTGGCAATGTATGTCTAACAATTTCTGGATGAATGTTTTGGGTTTTTGAAGAGAAAGTCGCACCGAAGTGAGTAGTCCATTATGTGTAGCATCATCCTGAGATCAGGAATGCCATTGCATTTTAGAAGGAAGTGCTTCATGATGCATTCACACCGAGAGGCCAATGTTTCAAAACTGCCCTTTGGTTTAGCCCTATACATGAGAGTAAGTAAAAAGCACTAATAACTGCATAATTTTTTACCCCACATTATTCTGCTCACAATTATGAGTCTTCATCCTTATCTACAACTATGCAATCTGTACAGAGAGCTGCACCCGAGCCAGCATGCTTAACCCATCATGGAAGACATTACTGAGTACTTCCTCACTTAATCTTCCTGTCAGCCCTTCCTACCTACCATTTGATAGAGGGCAGAATTAGAACCTTAGAACTAAATAAAATCCATCAATTTGCTCAGTTAAGGAACAGTAGAACTGGCCTGGTATGGTGGCTCACATCTGTAACCCTAGCACTCTGAGCGGCCAGGCAGGTGGATAGCCTGCATGCAGGAGTTGGGACCAGCCTGAGCAAGAGTGACCCTGTCTCTCTACTAAAAATTGAAACCTATCTGGGCGTCATGGTGGGTGCATGTAGTCCCAGCTACTGGGGAGGCTGAGGCAGGAGGATTCCTTGAGCCAAGAGTTTGAGGTTGGTGTTAGCTATGATGCCACAGCATTCTAACCAGGGCAACGGAGTTAGACTCTGTCTCAAAAAATAATAAATAAAATTTTTAAAATGGTAGAACTTAGATCCTTGTGTCCAAGGTGTTAACTACTATGATATTCTACCTTTCAAATAGATGTTTTTTAAGACTCTGAAGTTTCTAAAACTTTACATGATGATGGATAGGGAGAACAGTTGCTTCTTGATTTTTTAAAAAATATTGTCATATTTGGAGCTAAGAAATCATAAGGGCTCAGTTTATGCTGTGATTATGTCAAAAGGAAATTCTACTGAAGGTCATTCAGAATTAATATGCAAAGGATATGACCCCAGAAAGTAGCCCAAACTCTTATTATTGTGTCAGAAGTTAAAGATTATTATTTTTTTTACTAAATAATCTAAAAATCAGTATGTGAAAAGCCAAAATCAGCAGGGATAAAGACATTGAAACAATTGTTTCAGTTCATTTTGCTAAGAATGTATCAGGATTCCTAGTATTTTGTCAATGTTATTACCTTGGGGCTGGCTAGAGTATGTCAAATTTCACTCAAATTGTGGCCCAAAATTGCCAGAGGCATGAGATCTCTAGAATCATCTGTCAAGTTACCACATTGTTGTACATAAGTTGAAAATTTTCAGTACGCTAAAGAAAAATACATGCTTCGCAAAGCATGTCTTTTTGGATACCTTTCCTAATAAACTGTTAAGGCAACAAACCTGTCAGCCCTTCTCTCTGGTCTTCAGGTTAGCAGTTCTATGCAGTATCAGTGATTCCAAACAGGATTTCTCATATATAATAGAATGAACTGGACTAAAAAGTCCAATGGTTTGACTCTTCCCTCTGTCCAAGTCAAATCAAACCAAGTCACTGTGCCTCTCTGAGCTCAGTTTCCTCATGTGTAGAAAGAATGTCTCAGCTCTCCTGTTCCACCAGGGTGTTGTAAGGATCAAATGAGAAATTGCTTGATAAGCTATAACTTGCTATGCAAACATATGGAACACTTACGTGTATAACACATATTTTTACAGTATTATTTGTGCAAATGTGGGTGAGCACATTAACTATATACCAGAAAAGTAGCAATAATAGCCGAAGAAGCCTGTACCAACAGGAACGGTTGACGTCTAAGGAGTCTCAGTCACGTGTGGGCACCAGGTCAAGCCCTTTATGTGTGTCGTCTCATTTCACTCTAGCAAAACCCTTTATTAGTTATCACCCTATTGTATACATACAAACGCGATAGCTCAGATGGGTTAGGGATTTGTTCAAGTCCACAGTAAAAGGCAGGGCTTGGGCTCGAATCCAGGTCTGTACAGCTTTCCATCACCTGGCCTAGGAGTTGGAGAAGTCACATAAGTCCATTTGTGGCACATGGCAGAATGGTGACAGGAACAGAAGTTGAAGAGTAGGAAGATAATAAGATCAAATATTTTACCACATAAGATCAAATATGTCAACCTCAAATGTTAATCACCCCTGACATACGAGTCCACAAGTTGTAATATTTACCCCATGGAGCAGGCAGCAGTAGTAACAGAGTGTTGGTGCTACAGATCACTAGAGATTACAGGACCTCAATGAGATTCTTAGAGCTGAGCCCGCAAAGACATTTCTTCTTGATTTTCCAAATTGCATGCTGAAGTTCAAAACACGGTTGTTCACGTAAAAATGGCGCTATAGGAAAATGTGTGCCAAGTTATACACAGCTTCAATTTGCTTGTCATAGGGAGACCGCCTCTGATGGTGAGTTTCCCTTTGATTTGGGCAAGTGCAAGTTTCCTATATTTCTAAAATGATTTTTCCCAGATCCTTTTTGTGCTTTTGATGAGCAGGCTTTTTTCCATTGACATATTTATTTGGTTTTATGAACAAAGGTATCTTCCTTGTCAGTGTAGCATGTAACCATAATAAAGAAAGCTATGGCCACCAGATACAGGTCTATAGAATGAGTGAATGCCCTATATTTCTCTATCAAGTTCATCATCTCACAAAGGAAAAGCCCAAAGAAAAGACCAGCTGTCTCTGGCAAAGTCCTAAAGGGCGCTTTCTTCTCTGATCACCCAATGAGAATCCAGAAGGGCAGGCTTCTGTGTGTGAGAAGTGACTGCAATTCAGCATTAAGGAACTTAAAACATCCCTGGGTTGACCTTTGCAACAGACTCATCTGAGACTCTCAGTGGAAGCCCAGAGAAGTCACCACAAGATACACAATGCATGTTTCAAAATGTAGTCACTCTTCAAACTAAGCAGGCTATTTTGAACTATAGTTACTAAACTATATGCTAAACTGAATTTCCCTACAGGTGCTCATGAGGCAGGGAGCAGGAAATAACATTTGGGCCATCTACTGGTTTTCTTTGATTGTGATGAAATTAGATAGCATAGGCCAGGTGTGGTGGATCATGCACTCTGGGAGGCCGAGGTGGGCAGATTCCTTGAGCTCACAAGTTTGAGACCAGCCTGAGCAAAAAGTGAGTCCCATCTCTACTAAAAATAGGAAAACTGAGGCAAGAGGATCACTTGAGCCCAAGAGCTGGGTGTTGCTGTGAGGTGTAACGCCATGGCACTCAACCCAGGGCAATAGCTTGAGACTCTTGTCTCCAAAAAAAAAAAAAAAAAAAAAATTAGATAACATAAAATTGACCATTTTACGCTAAGTCTCAGCACTTTTTCTAGTCATGTGAAGTCTCAGAGAGACTGCCTCTGATGGTCTCCCTGAGGGCCCACTAGCTTAGCCTCCCAGAATTGGCCCATTCTTCAAACTGACTTTTTCTCTTCCTCTTCTCTAGTCTGCCTTCTTCCCACTAAACACTCTCTCCTGCCACTGATCTCCGCTATGATTTAACAGAAGAGCAATCCTACTAAACAAATCCTACCAGGTTTTGGTTAATTCACTAATACAGTAAGCGTTTACACAGCCGCATACCCTTTTAGGTATTTTTAGGAAGTGATCTAGTTTTTTGGCGTACATTCGTGAATAAAAAGGCAAAGATACCTGACCTCATGAGGGTCCTCTTACTTTATTAAAAATGCAGATAATGGGAGCCCTATTCCAGAAGTTTGGATTTTTTAAAGTCTGAGATAGAACCGTGGAATCTGCATTTTATGGAGCACTCCAGGTGGCTCTGAAGCCAGGTGAGTCAGGCGATTTACGTAATCTGAACTAAGCCTGGCAGTAGCTCAATTAGGAGCCCAGTAATTCACCTGCTGTTTCTGCAAAGTATCACATAAAATCTAACTGTTATTCCACATCAAATTGGTTTGTTGTCTTCTTCCCACCGTAGGGTCTTTGGGAGAGGGTGGGGATATGAAAAAAATTTCAGGCAAACTGAAGCAGCCCTTTGTCAAGAACTTTCTAAGGTCTCCTAGGGCTAGTTCTGCAGAGGGGATCTTGCTTAACTTGAGACCTGGCTGATGAGATTTAAAGACAGAAAAGGAAAACCAAAAGTGGGTAGGAGCCACAGGTGGCCTCTTGGCCCACACCCCACAGGAGGCAGCTGCTGTTTACAAACCCTGTGGCTGGGCCCTGCCACAGACAGTCTTTAGGATTATTTCAAAGACAACACCTTTAACTTCGGTATTCTGAACCATTTTAAGGCATCCTCATATCCCCCTCTTTCCTAATAAGAACAAGACCAGCTTGTTTAACATTTCCTCATACCACAGATATTTTTCATGAGGCCTCACCCACTCCCAGACAATAACAACATCCTTCCTGTGGCTTGGTGACCAGCACATATCTGAGAGGTAGAAAGGCACTTACACGGTGGCATCGCCGCCCCTTCTCTTTGTTTCAACCCTTGCTAAGATAACCTAAAACACAGGGAAAGTAGGCACTGGGTGGCCCATTTCAACCTTTTTTCCCTTTTCCAAGATGCCTCCCAAATTCCAGCCCTGAGTCAACTACTGTTCCATTATTCTGTTTAAAAGATAACATAGGCTCATTTTGAACTCAGAATAAATACGTGGCACAGAAACAGCCTTGCCTCAGATGGGTCCACAGGGGCAGGAGTGGCAAGCAGGCTGTGCTCCATCCCAGCCCCCCGTGGTCTGGACTACAGTCCAGAGGACAGACACTCAGCAATCTGAACGGAAAGCTGGTGTCGCAGAAGCCAGTGAGGAACTGGGTTCTTATTCCACAATTTAAAAAGCCAAATATTTGATCTACTCAGAACAACAGAGTGCTGCCAGCTCTGGAGACTATCCAGGTGAACAGGCCCTGGAAAGCTCTTGAGATATGTAGCCTACGGTCCCTAATCTATTCACACTCCCAACAACCTGAGCTGATCCCCCCAGTTCTAGAGACTGTATTAAAGATGACATTCTCAACCAGACAGATTTTGCCCTCCAAGACAACTGGCAGTGTCCAGTCCTGTTCATGCTACTTGCACAGTGTCACAAATGTATCTCCTGAAAAGATGAGACACTGACGGGCACCAGGGGACGGTTTGTGCAAAACATGGTTGTCCTCCTTACTGTCAACCTCAAAGGCTGGAAATGAGAGCTCCGAACAGTCCCCAAATAATCCATCTGCCCAGAGGTGCCTCCCTCCCCAGAGTGGGGCAGCCCGCAGCCCAGTTGCCGTTGCCGATAAAATACATTCACGTTTTACCTTATTTTTTTTTTTCCACTGATATTTCCATTCAACCTACTACCTCTTGGGATTATATTTTCCATATGCTTACCATTTCCAGTATAAAACAGAAATACCTTTTATTTATTCTCTTAGAAATTTTAAAACTTAAAGCAGTCCTGTGTCCTAAGATCTTATGAATGGCTTCCACATTCTTTTTTCTTTCCTATACTCTTTTAAGTTTTGTATCTTTGGACTCAGAAAGCTCAAATGCTTTTGGATTGTCCTCATATAGCATTCACTCACCAACTCTGACAGGTCAGAACAACTCAGTCTCCTGCATTGTGCCCAGAAGGCCAGACCGAGGAGGGAGTGATCTGGTCTGTCCCTAACAGCCTGTCTGAGCTGGGCTCTGCCTCTAGTCCCAAGTGTCAGCCTGCACAGAGGGCCTGGCTTCTGTTTTATATAACTCTATTTCACAACTATTTCTTCCCAGTGGTCAAATCGGCAGGCAGACTTCAGCCATTAAGGTAGCCGAAAGCACCGTTTAATCGCCATGTACTAGGTTTTCCACCATGCAGACACAGCCTTGCTGCAACTTGTGCAGCACGTGGGCCTGTGACACTTCTGAAAGCAGAATGAGAGGATCTCTGGCTCCGTGAGTTTCAATTTGGCAAGTGAGTCTCTTGTGGCACACTCCTGCAGTTCCTTCCGCTTGAAAAGCTAGTGTGAAAAGATGAATTTGTTTGTGAAAACAGAAGCAGCTATTCCCACCGACCCTTCACACCTTATCTTCTGCAATGAACAAGTCAGAGTTCTTGTTTGCTTGTTCATCAACCTGCTCATCTGCCAAAAACTCTGGCTGGATGCCACAAACACAATGGTGAAGAAGACAGCAAAATGGAGTTTATAGTCTGAAAAGAATGACAGACCAAAGTGGGGACAATCAGTAAACAAGCAGAGATGGTGCGAGCAAGTGCTGCAAACATGACAAAAACGGGGCCAAGACACAGAGTAAAAGGAGGGGACCTCTTTAGAGGGATGTTCAGCAAGGCTGGCGTTCAAACTGAGACCTCAGAATTAAGTGGGAGGCAGCCAGGTGATGAGCTGGAAAACTAATCTAATCATAAAGCCCTATGGAAAGAAAGACCTTGACTCATTCGTGGTATTGCATGACCCACACGTGGCTGGTTTGCAGTACGCAGGGCAGTGGTGGCTTGAAAAGTGGAGCAGGCAGCAGCGTGAGCAGGACCTCCAGGCTGGGGTAAGGAGCCTGGATTCTGTGCTAAGCAGGAAAAGGCGGCCACTTAACAGTTTTCAGCAGGGGCGTTACATGCTGTGTCTTCTATGCGGAAAGAAGGTAATTTATACATCCGTACTCAGTCTGGACAGCACAAGAATGGTGACATTACTGCATCGGTTTGTGGGAAGGGTCCTGAACCAGACCAATGCAGCAACTGTACAGGGGATTCAAGCTGTCTTGATGATGAAACTGATCCAACAGTGCGCAGAAAGACAGGTAGACTCCTCAGCTGTTGGGGCTCCAAGCCCCTCCACACCCCAGGGGACAGTCACTGTCTTGGCATTCGTTGCCTCCCCAAGCCCTCTAGTTTTACTTGCCCTTCAGCTTCAAGCCTGCATTCCACAGATATTCCCGGGTGTCCTGTCCCTGCCTGCATTCCCTGAAATGGTGCCTGTGGAAGGAGTAAATTGTTCCATCCAGGTCACATGTGAAGCCAACTGGGTTTCCACAGAATGGAAAATGCACCTTTGCAAATCTCCACTTTGGTGCTTCCCAAAGCACCCAGAAGCCATCTGGAAGCATAGATAGTGCAAAACATCTAGACTTCAATAGCTTTAAAGCTAAAAAATGTGTTTTATATCTGACCTCCACAAATGCCTCAAGTGTTTAAACCCGGGTGATTTCAAAACCTTCTAAGACTTAGATTTACCTAAAAACCTGTGTCTCCAAATGCTGCCTAGGAGCCCCCATTGTGCTTCCACACAGACGTCCGAAACTAGAATTTCTGCAGGAAGTCTGCACTCCAGTCTCCAAGCACATTCCTTATGACTGACACAATAATGATTAGGAACCAAAGCCTAGGAAGTTATAATTACTTTTCCTAATGAAAAAAGTAACATGCTAACTTGGTTAACTTAGAAACTCAATAGAGTACAGAAAGAAAAATAATGTTTCCTAGGACCTATACATATTTTTTTATCTTAGAGATTTCTAGCCTCACCAGAATGAACCATGCAGGCACCCTGATCTCAGACTCCCAGCCTCCAGAAATGTGAGAAAATAAATTCCTGTTGTTAAGTTGAAATAAATAAATAATAAATGTCTATGTACTTTGCACATCCAATCTCATAGGTAGGTATCATTTCCATTTTATGGATGAATATGCTTGGATAGGTTAAAAATGCCGTCCGTGAGGTCACAGAGAACCTAAGTGTCAGGGTCAGGGTTTAAACTCAGACTAGTCTGAATCTAGGTCACCTGTTACTTCTTCCCTCTTGTATCTTTACAATGTTTTTCCTCTTGAACTAATCCAGCATCCAGGAATGCCTAGAAATTGGTCGCATTTGTCTATGTCTTCAGATGGGTTCAAGGCTTTCTGTAGTACCCAAGCACATGTTTCCCGCCCAACTGAGGGCAGGGAAATTACAGAGATAAGAAATTTTAAAATCCAGATATCTTCAAGAATTACACTTTACCTCCCCTCCACCAAAACACCCCTGTCTCCTGAATTTTTATATTCTTTCTGAGGCTGGCAGTTTTTAGGGCCCCTTCCATCACTCTGCCAGTTTCTCTAATGGAAATACTCCAGGAAAGAAAAAGACAGAGGAACAGGGGACTGTGCTGCGGGCTGCCCCGCTCTGGGGATGCAGGCACCTCTGGGCCGGAAGTAGCTGCCTGGTCAGTGCCAGGCGGAGGAGTCAGGGCTTCCTAGCTCAGGTGCCTGAGAACAACAGAATGAGATAGAAACCCCCAGAGGTCCTTTGTGGACAGGTGACTTATTCATGGAGTATACACATAATATTCAATAGAAATAGCCTCAGTAGGAAACCACTAAGTGGATATTGAAAGCACTCGTACATATTGAAATGGCAAACTCCTAATGACAAATCAAAAGGCCTTCGTATACAGGCTGTGAATCCAGACTTCTCCCTCCCACTTCACACGCACACTGCGGGGAGTCACAACTGACAAGGGAGGGGGTTGCTTTGCTTTGGAAGTGCAGTTACTCTGTCTCCTGTTGTCCTGGCCATTTGGGATTGAACTAGGATGTTATTTCTGACAGCAACTCTGGTAATGAGTCTTTTGGTGATGACACAGTACACAGACTAGGCGGTATCTCTGTGCTGTGAGTCCTGTGATAAATGCATGGTCAGGCCATGGTGGCTCACAACTCCAGGAAAGCTGCTACTGTTATCATCATTTTAGAGACGACAAAACTGAGACTCAGATGAGTCAAATGACAGACCCAAGGTAACACAGTTAGAAGTGAGCAGAAGAGGATGACCCACACCCAGGACAGTCTGACTCCCAAACCTTGATTCTTAAGTAATGCACTTTTCTTCCCACTTTAGCTATGGAAGACAGAGAAGTGATCATTTAAGAGCATTAACTAACAGAAGAATGCAAATGCGAGAGAGATTGTATTGTTGCTACATCTTTTAAAAAGCCTACCCTTATTCTGGCAAATGAAGAAAATAGCTATTACCCCCATTTCCTGCTGACGCTAGTCAAGCCCCTGTCAGTCTGAGACAATGGTTTGTGGTTCACAGATTTACACTAACTACACAGGCCCACTATCCCCTGGGATTTGCTGTGTGAAAAAGAGAATATAGAACAGAATGTCAGACTTGTGAGAGTGAGGACCTTTGTTTTATCCCCTGATATGTCCTAAGTGCTCCAAGTAGTACCTGGCATACAGCTGGCACTCAAGAAGAATTTATGAATGAGTGCCAAATTCTAGATGAGTCAATTGCATGACCTTCCTTAACTATGGTGATAATAATGTCACGCATAAGGGGACATGGTAAGCTGGGCTATTGGCTAACACGCATTCATCAACGCATTCAATACCCTCCAAGCCCCGAAGTGGTCCCTGCCTTCTGATAAGCACAGCGCTTTCTAGTCCCCTCCTGCACTATGTCAGGTTTGGTCCATGTGACCAATAGAAGATGGCAGAAGAGAAGATATGCCACTTCTGAGATCAGGTGTAGAGCCTGGGGCTTCGTCCTGGGCTCCCTTCTCCTGGTTCACTGCTTCTGGGTAAATCCAGCCCCATGAGGATGACACTCAGACAGCCCATGGAGAAGCCAACAGAGCAAGAAATCAAGACCTCCGCAATGGCCAGCAAGGAACTGAGACCTCTTGCCACCCATGGGAGTGAGTCTGAAACCTTCCTGCATCCTCAGTGGAGCTCTGTGGGGACTGCGGTTCCAGTCAAGAGGTGGACTCCACCCTCAGGAGCCAGGTCGAGCTAGTGCCACCGGCTAAGTAGCTTCCAAATTTCTGAACTTACAAACTGTGTAAGACAATAGATGTCTTGCTATTTTCAGCTGCTTAGTGTTGGAGTCATTTGTTACACAGCAATAGATCCTGGATATAATTAACTAATCTTGTCATCCTATTAATGTAGCAACTAGGATCTAACTTTTGAGCAGAAGAGAATTTTTTTTTTCTATTAGAAAAGTTTATTTAACAAAAAGTTGAATATGAAAATGTACAAGACTCGATTTTGACATCATAGTAAAACAGGCTCATTGGAGACGGGACATGGATTTCTCTGCAGAACAGCCATTATTCATACTCGTTCCAAAGCTTCTAACATGATGATAGTATTTCCTCGTATTACATGATAACTTCTTGTCCATAAATTTTTTCAGTTCAGGAGGGTGAGCTTTGCTCATGGTAGTAACTCCACCAGATCAAGGATAAGCAGAAACGTAACTTGCATCCTCCACCCCGCTTTGGCGGGAAGCCAGATGTCTGAGCTCACTTTTACACATTCTTCTCTCTCCGAAAAGCTTTTAAAACATAAGATGTGTTCTTAATGACCTACTGTGGTATCTTTTTCTTTGCTATGCACACATGTCAGGATGGTGGGGCACAGATGTGATGTCATGTATACGGAAGAGCAGTGTTCACCTTCCCTGAAGTAGAGGAGAGATATTCTCAGGAACTTATAGAAAAAAATCTTCCTGCTGACATTAATGTTGATTCGCTTTAACTTCTCAGGAACTTAAATTCTAGGAAAGAGGAAATATCACAACCCAAAACACACAACAATCAGAGAATTTTTGGATTGTAACAAGTGCTAAGATGCCAGTGCGTGTGCACTGCAGCCCATACACAGAGGCCAGCCCTCAGAAGGAGGCCACTGAGAGTTTTCTGAATTTGGCAAAGTACCTGTAGTGGTACCTCATTCCGAAAAGTCGCGCAAAGAATATTCACAGAGGAGGAGGGCTTGCTCATCCTGAAGAAGCCACGGGGAATTTGCCATGATTCTTCTTCCACAGAAGAGATTTCTTAAGTTAGGATGTAACTATGAAATACCTGCAACTCAAAAAGGAGGAAAATGGACTCAAAAGGGGGGGAAATGGAATGAAGTGGAACTCCTTATCAAATTGATTGGCTTAAGTCACCTGTCGATTAAAGCCCCACTGTAAATTTAACAAGGAGGGCACAGTGGGAGGCTGGCAGCAGTCATCAGACCAGCCAGGTGAGTGTCAGCTCAGCCCCAGAGCAGCTCTGTTCAATTGACTGCAGAGTCCGTTCCAGCGCTTCCTCCAGCCCTCTGCGGTTATTTTATTTTATTTTATTTTTTGTCTGGGGCTGGGTTTGAACCCGCCACCTCCGGTATATGGGGGCAGCGCCCTACTCCTTGAGCCATAGGCACCGCCCCCCTCCACACCCAAGCTCATGGTACCTCAAGGAGGAAGCACATTTTGTTGACTGTGGAGTTGACTCTGGCAGAATGTCTAGCCCCCTCCCTAGGCAGATCTCACAGACAGGAGCAGAGCCGGCAGTTCCCATTGAGGGCTGGTGTAGTTTTCCCCCTTCCCCGACCTACCCACCTTCTGCTGGCATGGTGACATTATTTTGTCAGTTTCCAGATTTATGTACAGTGATGGTCTTCAACTCATTATTACTTTAAGAAGATGGAAACAGGAGGAATTTGTGAGGTGGTGTGTGTGTGTGTGTGTGTATGTTTCTTATATCTGGAAGATAAACTAAGCAGCACTTGTAGCAAATGTTTGCCCACTACAAGCAGAATGTTGCCTTTGAAAGCACTTGAAATGGAGAGATTTAAAAGCCGGAGCAGGAAACATGGCAATAGGATAATGAGAAGGACCTAGAAAGCAAGTCATCTTCAGAGAAGCATAGCCACTGCGGAGAGAGGGGGAAGACGTGGCCACGTTCTGTCCTGTCAGTGCTTATCTGCCTCAGAAATGGGGAAGAAAACAACATTTCACCTAAGGGGTGAAGACGACACTGAGGTAAGGTGCCTTCAAACAGGATTTGTGCGGAAAAGCAAACTCATTATTTAGCCAGAGGGTTTCGAGGCCAGGGGCTGCCCACCGGGTTTAGGAGCTCGGAAAAATAACACACAGTGTAAGATCTTTTTATTCTCATCAGTGTGGTCCATCTCCAGACATGCCTGCTGGCTGAACGTTTCCAGAAATGCTAGACCCTCATGGAAGCTGTTTTTTTCCTGTCAGGAGTACAGAAATTTGGTTAATGTTACTTTTAGAATCTTAAATCACAAGAGAAAGATGCCAGAGTTCAAATCTCTCCTTTTTAACATTTAAATTCCTGAAGCTCTTGCTTTAAGGCCATAAGCCAAAATCTCCTCAAAAGATTTGCTTACATGCCTTCTAGAGATAAAAGAAATAGATACATTTGTGATAACTCCTTTTTTCACCAAGGTTCTGTATATTGTTTTTTAAGGTCCTCAGACATTAATAATCCATCAATGCATGTGCAAGCTGACATGGTGAATGAGGAATAGTATTTATGTGCTCCTAATGGGACTAATAAAGTCTCTAGAATTTAGAGTGTGCAGGAAATATGTCTATGGAACATTTTTATTCTAAATATAGACATTTTTAAGGGCATAACAATTTACTCAGCATGCTGAACTGCCTTCTCTGAGCCATTCTGTTCTGGCCAATCACACTACACATAAACATGTGTAGCAAATACTATTCCCCTCACGCATGTTTAATGGGCATTTGTCATAGTAAAATGACCTAGCAGTTCCTTTCTTCCCCCTCCACCAAATCACCAATATGACTGAACCATCAAATTAAGCAATGAAATGCCAAATTTTCTTCTTCTTCTTTTTTTTTTTTTTTTAGATTGCACTCAGTTATGAGTTATCTCAGTGGAAAAAACAGTCCTAAAAGCTGAGGTTTTTTTAGTTTTCCTTTTAACAACTTTTCAACAGCTAAATTGCTTTCAGTAAATATGAGTATAGTAAATGATCTCCCAATCACAGCACGTTTACAACTAAGTAAAATGTCCTTTAAAAGGGGTGTTTGATGGTCTACTGCCAGAACACAAACTATAGTGCACAGCTTATAATTGACTCAGTGTCAGTAGGGAATCCCCAAGATGAAGTATCCTCTTCACCAAGAAGTTCACCACAGTGACATGGAAACATAAATTTGGAGTTGGAGGTCAAGGTGAGAGGGGAGAAAGCCTGAAAATGGTAGGAGGTCACTTAAAAACAAAGTAAAAATTGCTGGACGGGCTCAAAACTAAATACAAGAGAGAATGAGAAAGAGTTCAGCTGTTCTCTAAGGACTGCTTGCCTTTTAGAAAAGAAGAAAATGCCTAGATAGATAAGAAAATAGAAGCAAAAGTCTAAGGTAAAGGAAGTATGTTAGGCATGAAGAAAGCTCCATTTGCTTTCTCTTCAGATTCCCGAAACTAGAATGAACAGATAGACACACAAAGAAAGGAAGTGTTTGATGTCCTGGAGCTGACTTCTCTGTGCAGAGCGAGGAACCAGTTTCAGAGGATTCTTCTTCCAACCACCACCAGCCCCGGCTTCAAGTTCTTGGGTCCTTGGGACTCTTGGAGAAACTGACAAAACTATAGAATGTGTCCACATTGTAACATGGCACAAAACTGTGCATTCAATTTGGGGAATTCACAAACTCAACAAGCTAGATCATTTATCTTCCCGCATAAAAAGAGGCTATTGATAAGAAAGCAGGCCCTCCCCAAGAGACCGTGGAACTTGTCTTCATGCCACTCCATTTTGGTGTCTAGGGTGGGGCTCAGACATAATATCTCAAGACATGTTTGCTGACATACATAGCTTGTAGCTTACAGCGTGTATATGTATAGTATATATGGAGTCAGAGTGAGAGAAAGCGCTTAGATTAGGGCATTATTTGGCATCATTTGCCAAAAACTGCATTCTTTTTGGCTCTACTTCTACCCAAAGAAAATTTCCTTCAGAATACTCACCCCAAATAATGGTAAGGTCAGAATGTCTATGTCAGAGGGGATCAGGGAGGGCAATCTGGTCTCATGTCAGCCAGGGAGTGAAGCTGAGTTCACAAAGCACTTTACAAATGTAGACCATAAACCCCACTGGCCTGCTCAAAGAGATAAGAAGTTAGGGTGTCTTCCAGGAGCTCAACCTGTCTTCCAGGCCTTTACAATTAAGTCAGCTAGCTTATTTAAACCTCAGCGTATTCTATAAATACATTTGAGGCCCACTCATGGTGCGGTCTGGCCATAACATTTCTTTGGGGGTCTGTATGGAAGACACTTAGGTTTGGATCCCTGAGCCCTGAGGGCTCCATCTCAGGCCCCCTGGCCTTCTCTGTGCCCACGGGGCAGGTGTCCATGATGAGCCTGCACAGCTCTTTGTCCCCTGAGCTTGGGCATGGCTCAGAATCCTCCACACATGCGAGTTGAAACATATTTGTCATTTACATACACTACATGTTCCAGCACTTTCTACCTCTTAAAAAACAAGAATGATCTGTGGCTCTTAGGCGTTCACTCTGAATTTCAACTGCACTTTAGATGACTAGTGAGTTCTAATCATTATTGACTTTCAAATGTCTTGTTGCACTTGGCTTCCAAATGGAGGCCTGGATCCTGTGTGAGCTGGGTCTGGTAACACCTGTTTAATTATCTTCTCTTACGTGAAGTCTGAAACAGCAGTTGGAAGCATGGGCCCTGCATCTCCCTGCTCTGCTCAAATTCTGACTCCAGCATTTACGGCTGAGATTTGAGCACGTTCCTTTCCCTCCTGCCTCCATTTCCTCATTTGGTAAATGAGGATAAGATAGTGCTATTTCACAGTGTTTTTACAAGGATATGCGTTAATAGCCAAAAACCACTTAGAAGAGCAGCTGCCTTTTTAGACATGTAATAAATATGATTTTTTAAAAAATGTGCTAAACCAAAAAAAGACCCTGATGATCCGTGTTTCATTAATTTTCACTGCTGCCCAGTACATTACATCACAGAAACATGAAGAGCTGTGCGGCTCCTATAGAAACTCACTGCAGTTAAATTCAACAGACATTTATTGAATGCTTGCTCACTAGATGTCTGACACTATTTTAGGTTCTGGAAATACAAATTTTATAGCACATCTTCACCTTGAAGCAAAATCCCATCAGTTACTAGCACCCCCATTTTCTCTGGGTGATGATAAAAATGCCCAGCAGCTTAAAAAACATACTCTCCACTTAGATCGGAATGGATTCAAAGCTACTGCTTGGCAAACAGCTGCAGGTTTCTTCCTGGAGTTCCACCTAATACAGTGGTTCTCAACCTTCCTAATTGCCGCGGCCCTTTAATACAGTCCCTGTGGGTCGCAACCCACAGATTAAGAACCACTGATCTAAGATACTCATTCTAAAATAAGCAACAGTAAGGAGAAAAACTGAGAAACCAATCTTGGTTCTAGAGAAGAATCTGCTGCTTTGATTCAAGATCAAGTTCTTCTTCATAATGACCTTGTAGCCCTCTTTACTCAGACCTGCCAGCTGACTTAGACTCACAAGGAATATAGGTAGCAAAGTGTGGGCCTTCTTAGATTAAACAGTTTTCTCACCTTGCCTTGTATTCTTACAGATTACTAAATTTAAATATGCAGAAAAATAAAGACTTTCTTGTTCGGCCTCCCTTATTCTCCATGTGCTGTACCTGGGGTGTCTGACAGCCTCATTCCAGTCATGACTGCCATTCTTTCTAGGAGAGTCATTGCTTCAAATTATGTGTGGGTGAGTGTCTGGGAGCTCAAGACATTCAATGTCCCCATCTAGTTGCAAATTCAGAGGTGTATTTGGGTCCTAGCTACTCGACCTCACCAGCATCGTGCCCCACACGGGACCAGGAGCTCTTAGGGTGGACTGATGTCCACCAGTGGAATCAGTGCAGACAAGTTTGAGCCTCTCTTACTTGCCTCTAAAATGGGGGCAATTAAACTCCAGTGAACAAACTGAGATAATGTTCTGTGTATACATTCTACATACTGCAAATTTGCTACTCAAAAATAAGATATTAGTGCCATTTCTCAACTTATTCAAGTCTGTTTCCTATTAATAAACTACAAATGGTCAAAACGTTTTTCGTCAATAGCATAAAGTTTCTACAAGGACTATATGGGTTGTGCATGTATGTTATTATAGCGACTATTGCAAATACTAGTTATCTGCTCTGTATACTTCCTGAGAGCTTTGCCACTACCTTCTTAGGGCCCTAATGCTAATTTCCTGTCCATTTCTTTTGTGTTTGTGTAAAGAAGAACGATATTCTTCTCCACAAAAGGTATCGTTCAGTAGTTTCTCTTTAATTCTCAAACCTCGATGACTTCTAACAAAATTATCACAATAGCTCTGAGGCATGAAAGATGCTGACAGGACCACCTTCCTCCCCAAAAGCATCAGAATCAGCGTTTCATGTAGCCCAGCCGGGAAGACTCCTGGGCGGCCACTGCGGAGGAGGGTTCCTCCAGTTCTTGGGGCTGATGGAGGACCCCTGGGTGGCCACTGCAGAAGAGGGCTCCTCCGGCTCTCAGGGCTGACAGAGGACCCCGGGGCAGCCACTGCGGAAGAGGGCTCCTCCGGCTCTCAGGGCTGACAGAGGACCCCGGGGCGGCCACTGCGGAAGAGGACTCCTCCAGCTCTTGGGGCTGATGTTTGCTCATGGTCATCACTTTCTACTTTCCAGGGTGTTTCACAGATTTGCTTTCTTTTTTTTTTTTTTAAATTTATTTATTTATTTATTTATTTTTGTAGAGATAGAGTCTCACTTTATGGCCCTCGGTAGAGTGCCGTGGCCTCACACAGCTCACAGCAACCTCCAACTCCTGGGCTTAAGGGATTCTCTTGCCTCAGCCTCCCGAGTAGCTGGGACTACAGGCGCCCGCCACAATGCCCGGCTATTTTTTGGTTGCAGTTTGGCCAGGGCCAGGCTTGAACCCACCACCCTCGGTATATGGGGCCGGCGCCTTACAGACTGAGACACAGGCGCCGCCCAGATTTGCTTTCTTTTAATTAACCCAAATCAATACCTAATCAGCCACATTAAGGAAGGAACAAGAAGCTATGATAGTGTCACTAGGTAAATTTATCTTGTTCCTTTGCTTATCCTCTGTCCTGCCGGTAAAGAGTAAAGGGCCGTTAAACCAGAACTGGACCTTTGTTGTGAGGCTGAAGGGCCCAGCACAGCACACAGTAGGTAGCAGGTGAGCAGTATCTGTAACTTCTAGCCCATTATCTTCTTTTCTTGCACCAACACTCTCCTCTCATGAAAGACTGGGCTTCAGAATTTGAAACTGGCAAGAATTTTCAAAGATCAGCCCTCGTATTTTTCAAATGGTTATAGCCCTGGAGCCCTGTTTTTCTTCATCACTCCAGGAACTGTACATGTGTGTTACAGGCGTAATTAAATGAGAGGTGGGACCTCAGCGCCCCAGCCGGCTCCTCCCGCTCTTTCTGAGACATGTCCAGTTTAAAAGCCATTTCTCTACGTGATTACTGACTCAAAGACAATTTACTGTGAATCCAAAACGTGCCAGTTACTGCTAAGGGTTCAGGACATATGAGATGAATAAAACTGACAAGGTCGCTGGTCTCAGGGAGCTCACCTTCCAGTGCAGAAAGACAAAAAAAAAAAAAAACATACAAACCAGGGATCCACATAAATTCAGACAGTGTTACAAGTTATGAAGAAAATACAACTTCAGGAACGGGATAAAGTAATCGGGGAAGAGAGGAGAGAAGAAGCTCAGTCATGTGTGACTGCTCTAGGGAGGGGAACAGGGCAGGTCTCTCCAGGAGGTGATATTTGAGCTGAATCTTGCATGACAAGCACAAGCCAGCTGAGTAAGTGCTGGGGAATCCAATCTGTTTGGGTTGCAGTTGGGGAAACAAAGACGCAAAGGAGGGGTGACTGGCCCTAGTGCCACCCTGTTAGTTAAAGCCTGGACGAGAAGAGAGATTTCCTGCCGCTCCACACTTACCCACTGTGATGTAATGTTCTTCTTTGCAGTTTCTGTAAGTTGGCATGCTCTTGTCTTCCCAGCAATTTTCTTTAAAACTGATCTTTTTTCTTAATTCTTATTTTCTTTGGAAAGTCACTCATGTAACCAACTTCTGTCCATATATGTTAAAAACTGTCATGGTAAACAAAGTGCATGTGTGTTTACGTGGATGCGTATGTGTGATGAGAGCTTAGGTCACATTTTTCTAAGCAAAGGTAAGACCCAATCTATTTAGAGACCTTTACAAGTAACTGAAAAAAAAAAAAAAAAAAATGGCACCCTAGGCCTGGTACGGTGGCTCATGCCTGTAATCTCAGCACTCTGGGAGGCTGAAGCAGGTGGATTGCTTGAACTCAGGAGTTAGACCAGCCTGAGCAACAAGACAACCCCATCTCTATTAAAAATAGAACAAAACTAGCTGGGCATGGTGGCTCATGCCTGTAGTCCCAGCTACTACTCGGGAGGCTGAGGCAAGAGGCTCACTTGAGCCCAGGAATTGAGGTTTCTGTGAGCTACAATCATGCTATGGCACTCTACCAAGGGCAGCAGAATCAGACTTTATTCCCCTACCCACCAAAAGTCACCATTGTTACAGCTCCAACCTAAAAGACAACAAAGCTGAATGTGTCCACCCTTTAAAACAAAATGAAATGACAACCACAACCAAACGACCTTTTTGGTTTCGTGCTTGTTTTGTCTTGCTTTGTTTAAAAAAAAAAAAAAAAAATGTATTGGGTTGGCCTAAAGCCTAGGATGTGATCCACAGACCCCCAAGGTCCTAGGAATCCTAAAGAAGCCATCTGAAGAGCAGTGCTCTAACTGAACCAAGGGAGAGGGGTGGAGAGAGAGAGATGTGTTATTAAAGAAAGTCTCCAGATTTAGTGTCTATTTAAGAAAATTTCCCTCGGTTGGTTTGTTGGGGGCAGATTCTGTGCATTTCCTCTTTCCAGTTCTATTAAATCCCTACACAGAGCTGAGTTTTAAGGGCTTAGGGCTGCCCTTGGGAAATAGGTGATTACACTCCCTGCTTAGGGTTTTAGTGATAAGAAAAAAAAGAGGCAGTGGACTGAATTCCCCTCCCCCAAGCCCATTTCTCCGTGACTCTCTTTTATAGTTCCCTTTTAAAACGGAAACATATTTAAAAAATGAAGTGGTGACACATAAAATCCCATCCATCAATCTGCACTTTTCAGTTGTTAAGTGTATATGAGAGACAGCCAGACACACAGACGGTGAGACAGACGTACGCAGCTGAGACACCAGTCAATTCTTGAAGGCTTAACGGGAATTGCTTTATTTTTCATTTTATATTTTCTATTTCATGTAATTATTTCACAGGGGTACTCACTTGGGAATTTGCTTTACCCCACAAAAATGTTGCAAGTGTAGTTAGGAGAATGGGGGGTGGAGGATCAGTGCTCTCTCTAAAAATAAATTTAATGGATCAAACTCTACTTATATAACTGGTTCTGAAACTGGACGTCCCTCCAAAGTGGGTCAGATATAAAGTGATTTGGTCAATACTTCCAGGAAAGGTGTTAACAATGAATGGGGCTTGGCTCTGCCCCTTCTGCCAGGCTGGTCCTTGTCCCCAAGACCACTTCAGACCTTCCTCACTACTACTTCCTTTGAAAAACAAAACAAAAACATTCCGGCCTTGTCATCTGTCCTTTCAACTCCTCCTCTGTAGATGTATTTAAGGAGAGACTAAAATTTAAGAAACAAAAGGAAAATATCCAGGAACTATTGGAAGTGTATGATCCCACAAGAGGCGTCCAGGTGATTCAAGCCACTCACCAAGTGCCCTCTATAGTTTTGCCAAGAGGTAAAGTAAATACTGAGGAAGTTAAAGGCCTCCCCAAGTTGCCCTTCTAATTAGTATCAGAGATGGCACCAGGACCTTCAACACCCAACTCCCAGGCCAGTGCTCTCACACCATCTCACTAATAAGGACACTGAGGAGACACAATATAGGAGCACTGTATCACTCCCTCTTTATTCATTCACTTACTGTGAAAGATAAGATGGAAAAAATGAGGCCTCAGAGTCATTTCCTACTAGAAAACAGTGACAGAGTTTAGAAGGAGTGCTCTCGAAGATGGAATATGCTCAACTTTGCCCCGGATGCTATATAGCTAACAAGGTCTTCTGTGAGCTCCAAGATCAAATGCAATAACACTGCCCATTCGTATCTGCTGTGCGGTTTGCCTCTCCCAAGGGCAGCATAACAGAACAAGAGGAGTGACATCTTTATGAGGTTAACCCTTTTCTATTTTAAGGGTAGAGCAGGGAAGGCAGATGTGTTCCCTGGAGCGGAACAAGAATGCTGGAAATTTGGTTAGTTAGGAAGAATGACAGCAGCGGACCCTCAGCCAGAAAGGAGGAACACTGAGCTGGGGAAGCCTAGGAGAATGTTGATGCACATGAAGTGAAAGTGAGAAGACACAGCGCTGCGGAGCTTGAAGTATTGTCCTGTGAGAAGAGACAAAGGCAAAAAGCAAGGAAACTGACGTGCATTACGCTCGGCCACGGGCCAGACAACACGCCAGGCCCAGGGTGGGGAACCTGCAGCCTCCCGGCCACATGTGGCCTTCTAGGTCCTTAACTACAGCCTTTTGAAAGGTGACATGTGGCTTTAGGACCGCAGGTTCCCCACTCTTGTGCTAGGCTCTTTCATGTTCTGCATCATCTCATTTAATCCGCATGACCTTTTGAGATAGTTACCATTATCCTGAAAAGCAGAAAATGAGGCTCAAAGATGTTGAGTCACTACTCCAGGTAGCACAGCTGAAGAAGTGAAGCCAGTCCTCCCCACGAAGGTCCGCCAGCTCTGGTTCAGTCAACCATTGCTACCTTACAACCCCCACCCTCAAAGTTAGTGGCATAGAACAATGCTGCAATATTTCTAATGACTCTGCAGATGAGCTGGGCAGTTACTCTGCTGGCTTCCGCCGGGCTCCCTCGTGCGGCTGCACTCTGAGGGCTGGCTGGGTCGGGATGGCCTCACTCATGTCTGGGCAGAGGCAGGGGCACTTGGGCTCTTCGCATGTGGACGCGCACCCTCCACTGGGCTAGACCAGCTTCCTTACATGGGGGTCTCAGGTCATTTTACCAGGAGGGCATTTCTTGTCACATACTGCTGGTTAAGGCAAATCACAAGGCCATTCAAGATTTGAGTGGGGAGTGCTGGGGGAAGCATCCACTTCCTGATGAGAACAGTGACAAAGTCACATTACAAAGGAACATGGAATGGAAGGAATTGTGATTGTTTAAAAGACAATCAGCCACAGGTTCTAAACTATACCATACCTACTACCAAAATTTTAATAAAACTCCTGAATTTCCCATTATCTTTTATATAGGTTTATTAAACAATCCTTAATAAAATTAAAAAAAAATTTTAAACCTGGAATAAATGTCAGAAAATTTGGGTTCTAGTCCTAGCTATGGAGTCTTGGGGGGTTGTTTTTCTTAAAGTGGGCTTTGATTTCTTTATCTAGGAAAAGAAGGTTACATCTGTTTTCTCTCTAAGGGCTCATACGATTCTATAAATTGTAGAATAGTGCCCTATTTTTAGATCAACGTGAACTGGCCCTCTAGGGGATGAGCAGGATGGAGATGAGAGAAGGCACAAAATGAGATGGCTTCTATTTTGCAACACACTCCCTTTTGCTGTGGGTGCAGAATTTGGGAGGCAGCGAACAAAGAGAACTCCTTCCTATGCCTGGTTGTAAAATCTTACATGATCTGAGTGCTACTCTGACTGTTTTCATTTATTATATGCTAAACCAGCATGGGTCCTCCAGCATTGTATCAAGGATTAAAGCAAAATGTCCTTGCTCTAAGGGCTTCTAGACCTGGTTAGACAAAACAATTCCCCTGCAGCACACGCTCATACCAGCTGCGGGCGAACGGCCCTGAGCCAGTGTCTTCCTGAGGGAAAGGCTTAGCTGGGAGCTCTCTCAGAAAGATATTGTTGCCTAGTCTATGGAGGATCAGGTTCCCAAGGAGAAAACTAATGTTTAATTTAGCACAAAGACAGCTCGAATCTCTCTCTGGGGGACTGAGCCTGCAAACAGATCCACATGCAAAGAATCTAAGTGAGGAAAGGAAGCTCTTTGGTGCAATGGTTACAGGACTTGGATCCAAACTGTCACCACTGCCTCTGCCACTGTTTCTGCAGGGGACTGCTGCTTTTACCTGTTTACTCTCATGTCTGCACTTTGCACTTTATCAACACTTCTGTGAAACAACCAAATGGGATAATACCACTAGCACATACTTTAATTAAATGGTGCAGTGTGGCAATCAAATGAGCAAGCCTTAGCCGATTTAGCGAGTATTGAAAAACATAGGTGAACAACAGCAAGGACAACAAAAACCCCTTGATTTCCCAGCTGCTTAGCCAGAGAAGGTTTTTACTTTTGCATTAGACTTGAGAGCCCTATATAAATGCGCAGTTTACACGTAAGTATGACATAGTACAGTACGCACTGTATTCAATTAAGCCTCTTCTTTGCACCCTGGTTACCACAACTCTAAAAGATTATACTGTGTCTCCAACAGACTCCTGGTAAGTTATTACCAGCCATAGCAGACTTTTGCCTTAACTAAATTTTCTTAAAAAAAAAGCAGACATGTAATTAACCTTCTGTTCAAATCCCTCACAACAACTCTGTTGTGCAAGGAGGAATATAAGGTGCTGGGCTTCTTGTGGACAAGAGGTGTGAGTGTGCTGGGTAAGATCCACAAGTGTAACTTAGCCACATTTCTAACAAAAGAGCATTTTAAAAGCGATAATGTTAGACACTGGTAATGACTCCACACTAACATATGAATCTGCCAGAATGACTCAGGAAGCAAGAACACCGTTCAAACAAAACAAAACAACCCAACCAAGTTTGACACTATATTTCCTAAGCATTCTTATCCTTAAGAAGGAGAAAGAAGCTAAGTTGAAATGATGGGGGAAGAACACAAAAAGAAAAAAAAAATTCTTTAACTGCATCTTTTGCTCTGCATTACAACCAGTAAATTCATCCTTGCCTAAATATCATCTATCAAAGAACAAGGACTATTGATATAATCCTTTCACTTCTTCATAGAAACATCATGTTCTTGATTTGATTAAGAATTATCATCACTGGAACTTGCTTTGAAGGCTTGGCAACATCTTCCTCACATTTCCTATGGAAAGTCACACTTCAGGAGGTACTGAGTAAAGATAAGATTCCAAGCTAAAAACCACATCAACACATGGAATTTTTAACACACTCTGAGCAGGGATGGGAAGAGGACAAATCTGTGTGGCCCACTCATTTGCAGATGCAGTGAGTTAAGGATTCCTTAACAACTTTAGCCAGGTTCTGACTTTCAAAAGCATAAATTTAAATCTCCACAGCAGGGAGCTTCCCTTTTGTGACTCTATGACCAGATTCACTTAAGAATTATTAATTTGAATTAATAATTCAATTAAATTGGTAAGTTTGCCTACTCAGTTGTGATGATTCAAAGCTTTTTCTAGATACTTTAAATTTCTCATTTACCATCTAAGTCCACACTCTGTACTCACTGGGTAACTGAAAGATCACCCACACTGTATTCTCTAAGTTTGGGGTCAAGCAGACACTCTAGTCAAGTTCTAGGTTGGGAATACTAGAATCCTAACAATTAAAGAGATATTAATTGGTCTCATTCTCAAGAAAAACATGTTGAACCCATTCTAGGGAGAAGGAAATCTGTATCAGGGGCCAGGCACGGTGGCTCACACACGTAATCTTAGCACTTTGGGAGGCAGAGGCGGGTGGGTTACTTGAGCTCACAAGTTTGAGACCAGACTGAGCAAAAGTGAGACCCCGTCGCCACTAAAAGTAGAAAAACTGAGGCAAGAGGATGACTTGAGCCCAAGAGTTGGAGGTTGCTGTGAGCTATGATGCCACAGCACTCTACCCAGGGTGACAGCTTGAGACTCTGTCTCAAAAAAAAAAAGGGAAGAAATCTATCTCAAGTGATATCTCCATTATTAAATTATTGAGGAAAATCAGATAAAATAGTACTCCTCACTAACCATTTTAAGTAAATATTAAAGAAAAGCCATGCTCTTCCACAAAATGTCTGATACACTTTTAGAGATAAAATCTTGGGAAAAGCATGAATCTGATTCAAGTATGTCACTTCTCAGAACAACAGTTAAAATTTATGGAGCCTCTGTAAGGTCCCAGACAACTGCCTTATTTAATCAATAATTCTGATGTTATTAATAGTTCTATTACTATCACTCCATTTTATAGCTAAGGAAACTGAGGCAAGAGAGTTGACTTGACTTAACCAAGAAAACATGGCTATTAAGCAGCAGAGCTGCAATTTGAAACCTGATGGTCTCGCTCCAGATTCCAGGCTTTTAACTGCTCTGCTGCCTTCACTCCTTAAACAAGCCAACTTGAACTCCTCTATTTCCAACCCTACCCACCTCCCTTTTAGACTATAAATTCTAAGAGGCCAAAGGCTATATCAAAGTGCTCATAAATGTATTTCTGGCACAGTGCATGCCATAGAAGAGCTACACAAAGATTATGTATTGAATTAATGAACAATTTCTGCAAACTTTAAAAACTACACGTCTACAACTTTGATGTGAGATTAAAAAACCTTTGTTAAAACCATTAAGACACGTAAGACCTGCTGTGATACGTGTCAGAATTATTATTTACCCTTTTTCATGGTCAATCCTTCAGTCAATTGGTGATGTTAGGGCCTGACTCCCTAGCCTTCCTAAGCCTGTGGGGAATACACAAACTTCTCTCTTCATACCTTCTATAGAGAAGTGCTTTTATTCTTTCACATCTGTTCCTTAGATATATATGTACGGGAAAAGGTCAAAGCTGGTCGCCCTCTTGCTATGGTCGGCATCCAACCATCAGTCTGGTGGCTTTTCTCCTTTGTCAACTATTCTATAGGGTAAACAAGGACCAAATTGGGGGGAAACTGGTATCCAGCTGGACCATAAGCAAAGTAAAAGATCTGTAAGACATCTGTATTAAAAGCAAGAAAATAAGCAAATCTCTAAGAACATCTATAATTATGACTTCTCATACATTTTTGCTCATGATTTCTTTTTTCCAATGAAAAGACCTTTTCTGACAGTATACAAGTAAACACATTTGCTGGGAAGAGCAATTCCACACGTCCAGGGAATAAATATACTTTTACCAACGGTAATTCTTGTTTGCACTGGAAGCTTAGTGAGCCTGAGAAGAGAAGTGTAGCTGGTCTGCTTTTAGTTTCTCTTCTGCCTCTAGCTAGTATGCTTTTAAAATCACCTCCTTTCAATGCCAAAGGCCATGTCTTACAGTATATAACTCACCATGAATGGGGGAAGTGTGTAAATTGCAAGGCATTAAGCAGCTCAAGGGACTGGAAGATAATGCAGAACACTTAGGCAACATGCTTTGAGAAGAGGCTGCTAGGAGGGGAACATAATGCTTGCCTTCAAGTGTATGAAGGATTGTGATGGCTTCACAGCTGCCATTCCTCTGAGCTTTCCTTGCTCTACTATTTTCCAGAGCTTTTGATTTGCTGCTGATAGACCTCCAGGTCCTCCAGAATGTGGACTATCCTCGCTTGTCCCCCTTGCTGCTCACACTCAACCGCATTATCAGTCAGACTATACTCTCTGCCCCCTAAACACTACCTTTCACACCAGCATCAGGGCCCTGTCCAGTATTTCCACATTCTTTCCCTTCTCCAAGGCCCTGCTGGTGGCCAGCACTCTCCATGCAGTGACCCCTGGCAGGATTTGAATCTTCCCCCACCCACCCATTCACCCAAGGACTCATGTTTGGAGCACCTACAGTGTGTCAGGCACTATGCTGACTGTGTTGCTAAATAACTGACTTTATTTTGCAAGAAGATACTGATGACAAAAATGAATAAAATTATTTTCCCAAACTCATACAGCTAACATGAAAGAGGTAAAGTCTCCATCTTTCTTTAAGGCTGCATAATGTATCTCAAGAATGGAAGAAAAAGTATGCAATGTACTCAGCCCTACTATGAAACCCAAAATTATAGCCCAAAAAGAAGGGGAAAAGGGAAAGGGAGAGGAGGGGAGAGGGGAGGATGTGTGGAGAAAGGGTAATTGGTGGGACCACACCTATGGTGCCTATCTTACAAGGGTACATGTGTGGAGAGAGGGTAATTGTGGGACCACACCTATGGTGCCTATCTTACAAGGGTACATGTTAAATTTACTAATTGTAGAATATAAATGTCTTAACACAGTAACTAAGAAAAGGCGGTGAAGGCTATGTTAACTTTTGTGAAAAAATTTCAGTTTGTGAAAAAATTTCAAATTGTATATAAAACCAGCACATTGTACCCCATGATTGCATTAATGTACACAGCTATGATTTAATTGAAAAAAAAAAACTCATACAGCTAGTAGATGTGAAGTAGGGACCTGAACATGTCTAACTACAAAACCTGTATATTAAATTATTCCATTTACTCTACCTGTAAGCCTCAGTGTTCCTTTTTATAAAGTGGGACAAATGCCACTTACTCGGTTTTTGCAGGTATTACCTAAAATATTGTAATAGAAGTACCTTGCATATTCTAGGATTCAATAAATATTTATTCCTCTCTTTCTCCATTTTCTATGCCAGTGTCAGCCGCTTCCATGTGGTTAGTAATTACTGAGGTGGTCTTGATTTCTCCTGTAGACCATAAGTAAGCAGGGAATATATCTTTAGCTGTATTATTCCTTATTCTCCCATGAAGTCTGCCTGAGTGTGAGGGAAATTAGCATGAAAATGCAGAAGGAAACATTTAGACTTGTTTTCATTAAATACAGCCCTGCCTATGAACATTAATGTATATAAAGGTCTGGATTAACGAACAAGAAAGTAGTATTCCTAGCCTCCACTCAGGATGGTTTATCTGTCATATGTAGAATTGGATGACTGTTTTCAGATTTCCTTGTAGGCTTTTTGTGACTAAACAACAAGGCTAAAAACAAATACAAACAAACAATAAAAACAAAAAAAAAGTTAATTGTGGCCACTCTTTTAATCATATTTAATTGCTATGTCTGAGAACATTTGAAAGCCCTGCTTAAAGATCTTGGTACTTAAACATGTTCACACATAGAGAAGCCATAATGATATTAATTTTAAGACTTAGAATATTTTGATGAATATCACCTAGCAATGACATTATTTCAAAGAAAGCAGATGTCTCCTATAAACAAACATTGACCCAAACAACAAGACATCTTACCTTGTTTCCACCATAACACCACCTTGCTGTCCAAACAAGCTCTCTGTCAATTTCTGATAAAGTATTGTACCAACTTTTCTGTTTGTGTGAACCCTTTTGCCTTTGTGAGAACTTATAATTATATTGAAAAGAAGTGGTAGAAAGGTCCTGGCTAGATAAAAACACTCCTTTTGTTACTCTGTTCTGGCAAATAGAATAAAAATAAGTCAGTGCTTAAGGAAATGATGGCTGCATATATGAATAATGTAAACACTTCTGTACGGTCCTGGGGAGGACATTTATCACATGAACAGTCATAGAAACCCAGCTCTGGCCCCCAATTACAGCTCTCAAATCCTGAATTGTTAATTGAAAACTTGATTATCATCAGTTAAAGGAACCAGAGACCTCTGGCAATAATTTAACTTGTTTGACTTTCTTAAGCTAACAATGAACATTTTAGGCTATTGTTGACAAAATATTTAACTTTCCCATGCCATTTGTGTAAATGACTTTTCTAATATGTCTTAGATGCTCTGGTGACACACCTTTCCAAGCTTCTCAGGTCCACGAGAGGCTGTAGTTACATTCATTCAAAGACTCCAAAGACTTTCACAGCATCGCACATTTTAAATAGGATTTCCTGGGACTTTCAGGGCCACTTAAGTATACCCATATCTCAGTCTTATCTTGACAGCACTAAATTTGAAATACCAATTCCTCTATTTACAATAAAAGCTATTTTGTCATTTAAAACAGACAACTGAAAGCTCACTGTACATTTAATCCCTGGAAACACTGGCATTATCTCCAGTGCTATAATGGCGCTCTGCATTTCTGCAGGGCTTACTTACTTTCCCAAAGCCTGTTCAGAAACATGCATTGATCTACTTTCTCAACAAGCAGGGGCAGTGGGGCTGTTCTCCCTCTTTCACAGACAACTGCTAAGTGACTTGTCCTAGGTCACCCAGCTGGATGGTGGTCAAGTGGGCACAGAACGAAGGCCTGCAGCTCCTTGCCTGGTCTGCTTTCTTTCCTCCACACCACATTAAGAAAAGATGATCTCTGAAGCCAAAGATGACTTGGAACCACTTATCTACTCATCCTAGCAACACAATCTATGCAACAGAAAAAGAGCTTGTCTCAGGCAAAAGGGAAAGATTAATACTGTACACAGAAGCTCTAAACATTACTGTTCCATGCACTAGCAATTACTCACATTCACAGTTCATTCAAAGATTCAAACATACTTCACCAGAAAATGATTTAGTGCCTAAAGCCTGCTCCAAGTGGTTAGAAACGCAGATCTACTCTAAGCCCTACCATCCGGGACCTCTGAAAGGCTCTGTTTCTGTAGTCTCTGTAACAGTGGGGCTTCCCCTGAACTTGCACTTGAGCTAAATGAAGAAATTGGCTGAGTAAGAGCTGCAGAATTAGTCTCTCAATGTGGACAGAATTAGAACTGGCTTGGAGGTTATTCCTGCATTGTTCTTGAAACTAAGGCTATTGAAAGGATTTAGATATTATATATTCCAGGCTGTCACACCCTTCAAAGTCAACACTATTCCACTGAAAATAAGTTGTCTTTTCACCTCACACAGCAAATATTACCCACCATATTCAAAGCATTGTACTAGAAGGCATGCAGAACACACAGCTTCCATCTCAGGACACAGCACATATTTGATTTTAAATAATCAATATTTTTCCCATCTCCAAAGGACATTTATGGTCACTTACAGCATATAAATTCACTATTACAAGTTATATATTCAACACGCCCAGACCATATAAATCTGGTTATGGACGCAATAGCAATAATTTATAAAATTAATAAAAATTCTGACACTCTGAGCAAAAGCCCTCTTAAATTAATATTCTCTGATAATAAGAAGTGCCTGGGTGAAGTGAAACAGGGGATGTGACCTGTTTGGTGAATCTCTTCCAAATGCCCAGGCCTCCCTTTGGACACAATGTTATCCCGTCAACACAGCACTTACATCACTGTCTCTGAGAACCACTCTGAATAACAAAGCACCACTTGTAGAAGCTAAATGGAGAGGCCAATTTCCAAAAACCAAAAAATGGGCTGGTGGATCAGTCCTTGCCACATCACGCATTCTCAGTGAAAAGCAAACACTGAAAAGAAACTGTCCCTTTTCCTGTTTACACGGCACTCTCTGCATCACTATACCTGGAATGGGAGCAACTATAAGGGAATGTTTTAGGACAGTGTTTCTCAACCTTACACGGCACTCTCTGCATCACTATACCTGGAATGGGAGCGACTATAAGGGAATGTTTTAGGACAGTGTTTCTCAACCTTCCTAAGGCCGCAACCCTTTAATACAGTTCCTGTGGGTCGTGACCACCAGATTGAGAACTGCTGTTTTAGGAGATGGGTGCTGGTTAGAAGAGAGGAGACAGATTCCCACTCAGAACAGGGTGACACAGCAGCCACTTCTGGCTTCTGCCTCAGGAAGCCCTCTGTGGGAAGGGCCAGACATTCTTCTCTCACTTCCCTTGCAGCACAGATCTTGCTATTGTAAAGTTACACCCACCCAGGTTGGTTTCATTACCCATCCTGAAAAACCCAAGACACAGAGGCAGCCATATCTTATTTCCAAGTTGGACAAAAGCAAACCAAAGAACAAAGCCATAAACAGACATGCCACCTTCCTTCAGTCGCTGGGCTATGACGGCCACAGGAGAAGCCCACACTGCAGCCCTGAGTGGCCCCTCCAGTCCCGGCACGCAGGGCAGAGATGGATGGGTCCTCCCATTCAGGCCTGGGCTGAGCTCAGTATCAACCCCAGAGACACTTACCAGGAGACTGTGAGACACACAAAGCTGTATTATTGGGAGACTTGCAGCAGATTATAAATTTACTGGGGACAATCAAGGCATTTGGATACTTCTGACTGCAGATGCCAGCAACACACACATACATACAAACCTCATTCTTCTTTTCATTTGAGCGATTCTTTACCACCCTCCTTTATCCCAGCATCTCTTTTTCACAAAACAAACTCCCTCTGCTCTCACAGGGAATCCCAGGGAGAAGCGGCCATAGAGCAGGTGGTAGAGAAAGAAAGTCAGGCCTTGAAACTCAAAAGCATCCCACAAATTGGTGCCATTCAACCATCAAATGATAAACACTGGGCAGTTGATAGTTGTTTTTGAACTGGTGTTGGCCCCAAGAAACAGCAAATTGGGGTCTCCTGGTATGGTGAAGGAGAACACCATCCTGGCTCCCAGAGCTTCCTGGAACCTTCCTCACTGTGGAACCAGACCAGGGATATGAGGAAGCCAGAAAGCAGCAGCGATGCTGCTTTTCTAATGCCCCTCCTCAGGCTTCTTTGGAGGAGGAGTTAGGCCCTGAACATTCTCCCCTTTGGGCTTTTTGAGAACTTTGGGTCTTAAATGGCCATTTCCTGTTGCTGCCTTTCATTAGGGCTGGTTGGGTAAACTTGGATAAGTGCTGTTAGCTGACACAGAATCCAGGAGCCCCAGTAACTCACAGCAGGCAGCCTTTGGGGCTGAGGGCAGGGCTCCACCTTCTGCCTTAGAGGCCACTGGCCCAGAAGCCTCAGGGGAAGCCCGCACGTGGCAAGCAGTCACTTGACCAGAACCAGCAGGGAGAATCAGTGAGTCAAGGCTTGACACCTCTGGGATGGGGTGTGTCCGCACCTCTGAGAAAGAACCTCCAGCAAGAAACCGAATCGGAACTTTCAGGTTTGATATCTAGTTGGCTGCTCTGTGCTGCCCAATTCAGTGAAGGCTCTACCTGACCATGCTTGACCAGGGAGCTTCGGAAAGGAAACTGGATGGGGCTGAGGGGTGAGGGAGTCTACAGCACACCCGGGAGTAGGCCTTTTAGGAACATTCCTTTACTAGTCTCTCTTTGGGTTATTTTTTCCAGATTTTGTTTTTGACTCACAGAACTTGCTCTGTGCTACACATCACCATTTATGTTCTTATAAGCCAAGGGAAAAGGGCCACTTCAAAGGGGGCAAAGGGGAAATAGAGAAAGAAGGAACAGGCTTTGCTAAAGGTTAGGCAGGCTGATAAATGCTGAAAAATGCCTGTGGTACCTAATCAGAGCTGCAGAGGGACCCTTGAGAGGGGACTTTCCTTGGGGGCTCAGATCTTGTAGCCCCTTCTTGTACACACTGTGAACACCAGAGAGCCTAGAGAACCCCAGAGAGCTGCAAAACTCCAGCTTTTCAGTGAAGGAACATCCTATAAGGGGAGGAAACCCACAAACAAGCACCAACGGCACTGAATGAATAGAGTCTAAAAAACCACCCAAACAACACACCCAGTGGCCTTACAGGGAGTCAGGTGACCTCTTGGCCTTTTTCCCTGCCGTCCATTCTACCCTAGGCCAAGGCAATCTCTACCCTCATAAAAGGCCCCAGGACCACAGCCACAACCATGAGAAAGCCAGGTGCTTACCGCAATCAGGGCTGAGTTCCTCTGGTCCCCTAGGGTTGAAGCTGGTGGCTGCTGCTCTCCGTTTATCCCACCACCGCCACCAGCATTGCTGCTGGTCAGCAGGTGCTGCTGGTGGTGATGGTGATAGTCTGGTGGGGGTGGTGGGGCTGCTGTTGATGCTGCTTGGGAGGCCACAGGAGGCGCAGCAGCGGGTGGTGCAGGGGCTGTAGTGGTGGCAGCAGTGGTGGTGACCTTGGTGTGTTTGCCAGCCTTTCTTGCCCCCTGGCCATGCTGTACAAGGCTCAGGAGCTGCAAGGTGCTCTCTCTTTCCCGGTCTGAGCTCTCGGCCCGACCACGTTCATAGCGTCCTTCACAACTCAGGTGGTGCTGGCGGCAGACAGCGATCCGAGCCCGGAGGCGCTCCACGATAGCACTGTGCACTCTCGGGGTGACTGAGCCCCCTCCAAGGAGCCCCGCCCCAGAGGCCCCCCCTAGCCCTCCTGTGGGGGCCTGTGGGGGCGCTGTGTCCCCCATCTTAGTGGACACAATGATTGCTGCCTCTGGGATGGTGAGGTGGAAAGGGGCTACTGCTGGCTGTGGCAGGAAAATCTGTTTTTGACAATGTGAGCTCACTGTTCAGGGCCACATGAATAGAGGTCTTCAGAGATTGCGGGGAGCAGTGGAGAAGGTGTGGGGGAGGGGAGTTAGTAAAAAGAGGATGGGGAGAAAGAATAGAAATCAATTGCAGAGGGTAAGTTGGAAACAAACCCTGATCAACTTACTCTAATTGCATTTGACAGCTCTAGAGAAGTTGGACAGAGTTGGTGGATTTTTTCCTTCGCCAAGCTGACAAGAGCACTAGGTACTTTGTAAACACACGATCTAGGGGATAGACCAAGAATTCAGGGATTGTCCAGCAAAAGACAGAAACACGCAGTGAAAAGAATTGAGAGAGTATAATACAGAGCTGGACCCTCCCTCACCTAGTTGTTACAGAATATTCTTTATGGAGATGTTTCTGAAGAGAAACACATTTCTACCACAGTCTATGTACAGGCAGCCTTTACTTTTTCTCAGGTTAAAACACAAGCAGTGCTGTTCCAGGTTTTTGAAGTCAATGTTCAAAATGTACAATAATCAAGAGAGACTGTCTTCTGGCTTTTAATTGGCTTTCCCTTTGCTCCGGTGATTTCTCCTCTTTGGGGGTACTGTAGGATGTTGTCTTCTCCCCAAAGAGGGAGACAGCTTTTCAATTGTTAACAATGCCAGTATTGGACTTTTGGACCATGCTTTTTTCTTTGGCGAATCCAATCACGGTAAAATCCTCACCCCGTCTGAGGTTTTCTAGGCTTAAATGAAAGCAATCTGAAGTCGCTAGCCACTGAGAGAGATCCTTCGACACATTTCTTCTTCCCCGCTTACGTTCCTATTCCTCTCCCCCCCGCTCTATTCTAACACAGTATCAAGAGAAGACAAACTCTTCCGAGAGTAATTTACAAACGATGGTCAAACTTACAAACTTCCAGCACATAGCACCGAGTCATGTCCAGCCACTTTTCTGTCCACTTTAGTACATTCCATCCCGGCCAGTGGATCTGAGGGTCTGGACTCGCAATAAGCAATGTGGTTCTACCTCTTGTATTTGCTCCGCTTTATAGACGGAAAAAAGTAGCTTGTATTTTCCTTTCTCTTTCTCGTCTGTTGTTAGCCGCTTCGCTGACACTGGCTCCCGCACGGAGTCACGGCGATACACAGCCTTTCATTGTGCTCCGAGAGCAGAGGGAGAGAAAGAGAGAGTGCGAGCGAGGAGAGAGCGCGGCGCGCGCGGGGGCGGGGCGGGCGCGCGGCTCGGGCGGAAGGCTGGGGCGCTGCGGAGCCGGCGCCCGCGGCCGGCGCGCCGAGGGCAGGGGGCCGCCCAGCGGCCGCGGAGGTAAGTCCCGGGCCTGCGCGTCTCGGCGGCCTGGGGAAGGCTGGGGCGCTGCGGAGCCGGCGCCCGCGGCCGGTGCGTCGAGGGCGGGGTTGGGGGGTGCCCAGCGGCCGCGGAGGCAAGTCCCGGGCCTGCGCGTCTCGGCGGCCTGGAGAAGGCTGGGGAAATTCCCCAGCCTCTGCACAACCGTTTCTCCGGCTCGAAATGTTGAAGAAATTCCGGGCCGGGAATGTGTTTTCCCCTTCAGACCTACATTGACGCCCTCCTGAGGATGTCATTTTCATTTTTCAATATGTTGTAAATGACACCACTGAGCACCCTAGTGAGAGCCCGGTGAGCACCGAGGAAACGTTTATTAATAAAGAAGCCGGCGAGAGCGTATGCTGGGGGCGGGGAGCGTGCGGGGAGGAGGGAATCTTGCTGTCAGCTCCTGAAGGCAGGCAGGGGTCTGTCTGGATCAGAGAATATGGGTGATCACAAATAGATCAGTAGGGATAAATAAAATATTTTATGAGGATGAGAAAATTACCAATACCAATTCTAGAATAAAAGGTTTTTCTTTAAAAATGCAAGATTGCCATCGACAGACCAAAGACCTGAGGTCATCGCTATCTGGTACACATCTACAATGAGGAAAATGAATATGGAGTAGTTGAATTTCAGGAAGTTTAATAACACAAATAAAATAGTTCTCTCACACACACCAGTGGCCCGTCATCTTCAGATGATCCTACTTTGAAAATACTCATCCTTATAGTGGATTCTGCTTGTCATTATCAGCTACGGAAAATCATCTAAGGTGAGCACAATATTGGAACAGTCAGGGCTAGACATATTCTAGGAGTCTGAACTTAGAAGTCATCTGGATATGAGGTCTCAAGCAAAGGATGTTCATTAATTTAAACCAACTTTGCCATTTCAATAACATGGTGCTGCTTCAAACCGAGCTATGGCAAGAAATGAACGGGCAAAACCACTGCAAACATTTCAAAACTGCATTTATCTACAACTTAGTTCCAATAGATTGGCCTACATTAGTCCATTTCATTTTTCACAAATCCTGGAATGTTTGCTTGAAGATGGGACAAGTACTCCCTGATAGAATACAACTTTTAAACTCTTTCTTGAAACATACTTCTGTATGCCCCTCTCAAAGCTATTAGTTCCTCATTACTCATGAGAAAAGCAGAAATATATCTTTGTTAAACAAAATTTTAATGGAGAATTGTCGTAAAGTGTCATTAAAAAGTGAAAGTTTAAATAATTTTATACTTGATCCTTTAAAAGTTGTGTTTATTGGACAATCTCTTCTTTCTACTATGATGGACGTTTTACATTCAACTACTATAGGTGTTTTACATTCAGCAGTCATACCTGATGAAAAAGTGTGTAATATAAATTTAAAACTTAATGTTCACTTTGTAGCACTGCATATATAGATTTTGATTAATAATATGTCAGCTATTCCTAAATGATACAAACTTTGATTTCTCTGTTAGACATAGACATATCTTAAAAAGTTGTGAGGTAGAAATTTAATAAATTTTCATACTATGGTGTAGGACACTTCTTTGGATTATGTTTATACACATTTACCCTTATAAAAACATTCAATTTCAAGTTGACATCAGTATTGTCAAAATCCTCATTTCCATTCACATCAGTAACTATTTAACTGTAAAACATCACTGTTTCAGGCACAGCACTTTGCATACACAATCTTCTTTAGTCCATGAACAATTCTGAGACCGGTAATATTAACTGCACTTTCTAAGTGCACTTTCTAAGTGCAGTTAATATTACCGGTCTCAGAACTGCACTTAGAAATGAGGGAACTGGGCGGCGCCTGTGGCTCAGTGAGTAGGGCGCAGGCCCTATATGCTGAGGGTGGCGGGTTCGGACCCAGCCCTGGCCAAACTGCAACAGAAAAATAGCTGGGCGTTGTGGCGGGCGCATGTAGTCCCAGCTGCTCGGGAGGCTGAGGCAAGAGAATCGCTTAAGCCCAGGAGTTGGAGGTTGCTGTGAGCCGTGTTGACGCCTCGGCACTCTACCCGAGGGCGGTACAGTGAGACTCTGTCTCTACAAAAAAAAAAAGAAATGAGGGAATTGAGTCTCATCAAAATTAAACTACGTGCTCCAGTTAATATAACCAGAAAGTTACAGACAAGGATTCAAACTCAAGAATATCTTCAAACCTCTCTTCAGCAATGGTCTTGCTGCCTCCATATCAAGTGTGAAAGGAGTTATGGGAAAGCAGGACTATCCCCAATGGCTGCAATTATCCCTCGGTCAGTATGTTGGAACTTAAGCAAGCTCCATAATACCTCCAAGGAATGAGTACTGGATAGAAATACTCAGCTGACTATGAGAGGAGACAAGTCAGGAAATATGGTCAATTGCATCTAACAGTCTATAACATAAACGTTTTTCCCATCTTATGGCTTGATTCCCTTTCTCACACCCTGATACTCCTGTATGGCACTATGAATCCCTTCAGACATTGCTTCCCTCCCATTTGTCCACTTATATGCTTATCTCTTCTATTCATAACTATCTAACTCTACAGTAATAAATGCCCAGATAAAAATTTGATAGTAATGAGATGACATGTGAGATTTATAAGCTTCAAAACTTTTGTATTGTAACTGAATCAGTGATTTTGATGATGATAATATGCCATAACACTTATAAGGGATCATTCTATTTTTCAACATCTTCATTTTCTTACAAATGATTTTATTTTGGTCCCCTAATCTATGCTAATTCTCATTTTCTAACAGCTTATTTGTCATTCTTCTGGTGTTACCATATACCTTTAAAAACCCTTATATTCTCTAAATAACCAGTGAAGTATCACGCTTGGCTGCAATGATCTCAGACATCAGGAAAATTACCTACAAGCACCAATTCATGATCAATAGCTGTTCTAACAGGTAAAGTGCTTCAGTCCAACAAGATGACTGACCTAGGAACTGGATCAGCTACCATCAATCCTTGGAATTATTAGTGACTTAATTTTACAAATTAACTGCATGCTATTAAAAATAATAGATAAATCAAGTTTTAAAACTTTCTGTTTAGAACTCTCACTCTTCACCTATTTGAGGCCTATCTATAGCACCATGTTTGCGAAGTGATGCATCCAGGGTCATCAGAGGTACTTTAGAGGTGATTCTTTTTTATTTCCTCTGGCCTTCCTTATTTACAAATCATGCGTGATCCTTCACCCTGCCACTCTGTCACTTCTCTAACTCTCCTTGCTTCTTTTTGGACACTGTCACCTTCATCTTCACTTTTCAACTATGGCTTCATTTTTATTCACTGAGATTTAGTTAAGGATTATTTGGCCATGTGCCAGAGAAATAAAAATTAGAATACGGGGGGGTGGCGCCTGTGGCTCAGTCGGTAAGGCGCCGGCCCCATATACCGAGGGTGGCGGGTTCAAACCCGGCCCCGGCCAAAACTGCAACCAAAAAATAGCCAGGCGTTGTGGCGGGCACCTGTAGTCCCAGCTACTCGGGAGGCTGAGGCAAGAGAATCGCTTAAGCCCAAGAGTTGGAGGTTGCTGTGAGCTGTGTGAGGCCACGGCACTCTACCGAGGGTGGTACAGTGAGACTCTGTCTCTACAAAAAAAAAATTAGAATACGGATATGTGGCTGAAATTTCTATTTCACTCTTTTGAAAAAGGTATACACTTACATGTATAACTTTGACTCAGTCTGTGCAAAAACAAAGTATGTAAACAAAACGTGTACCCACTAGCATTCTGAAATTAAAAAAAAAATTAAAAGAAAGGTATATACTCATTAAACATAAGCATTCTCACCATTTTGTGAGTTTTTTCTATTCAGTTTGTTTACAATAATAATAATTTCAGGAAATGAATTGCAGACAAGAAGCTCCATGTAAAAACTCAGTGCAGCTTTTTATGTATGCACATACACTGAGGTAAACGCCACGAATCACATAACAGATAAAGTTAAGTTCAACCAACAATACTAACAAGTAAAAGGATCTCAAATTCCACCACAGAACAGATCCTACTGGAATGCCACTTTTAAGAATTAAAAATATAGAATACACAGGGTTCATTTGTTCACTCTGCAACTGTTTATTTTATAGGAGAACTGAAGTGTGCAAAGCAATGCAAATACCAAAAATAGCTTTTAAAGTGTTTTTGGCTGAATTTGTCTCTCTGAGATCTTCTGATTCTAACATACATACTTAAATGGGAAAATCTGTTGACAAAAATAAATAAAATACATTTTAATCATAATATCTATACAACATCATAATATCTAGACAACATTGAATAGCATGTTGAAAAGCATAAAAATACATATGATGGGATTATTCTTGAATGTGAGGGTTGAAAAGACTCTAGAGGCCTGAAATCCATTTGAAAGGGAAACTTTAAAAAAGGAAAAATATGCTCTGTCCTTGGAATAGATCAGCTACTTTCTGATTCTGAGGCAAGCGGCTTGAACTGAGGGGCTTGAGGTTTCTTCAATGGCCCACTGATATATATGATAGTATTTAAAAATATATTATCATATAATACTGCAAAAAATAATAACAAAAAACACCTGGAAAGGGATGAAGCAAAAAATACACATAGATGTTAATCGAAATATTTTTTTTTTTTTTTTGGCCAGGGCTGGGTTTGAACCTGCCACCTCCAGTATATGGGGCCGGCGTCCTACTCCTTTGAGCCACAGGTGCCACCCAATCTAAATACATTTTTAAAATCCATATATTTCCACTAAACTGAAAGGACATGAACAGTTCACTCACTTGACAGTCATGTGTTATAAAGGCATTGTTATGTAACTTTAAAATTCATTTACAGACTTAAAAATTAAGCCATTTACCTATGTACATCAGGTAAAAGTTTTATTAGACTGTAGAGTGCCATGTCATGGGAATTAAGATGAACATATGTTTTAAACAAGATATTTTGCCATGAAGATGTACATAAAATTTATAAATTCACCACATGATATAGAGAAACAAGATTCATGATCTTCACATTTACAATAATTTATAAAATCTTCTCTGAAGGAAATGTGTTACAATTCAGTCAAACTTCTCATCTTGAAAGTAATCCGCAAAATTGAGATATTCTTCAAGTTGACCGTATTTCTGCATATATAATAAAAAAGCTAGTTATTTTACTCAAAGCAATGAAGATAAAGTGGGCCTTTTCAAAATATATACACAAACAGGAACAAGTTCATTTCATGTTAATCATGAACAAAAATATTTTTATTATTATAAACAGGAACTCAATTTCAAATAAGCATTTATAACTCAGAAAACATTAGAAAGAGATCATATTGAGTATTATTACTAATTTCATAACTGTCTTGTATGTTATAATTTTTCTATTACACTTAAAATAGAAATGCAATAATTTCAATAACTTATTCAACAAAAATTGTTTAACATATATCAAATACTCTGCTAATCACTGTCCAGGTAACAAAATTTTTAAAGCTTCTTTCTCTGACCCTAAGGAGAACAGAGTTCAATACTAATATACTGACAGCAATTAGTATTAAGAGCCATAAAGTGGTACAGACACTATTAAGAGGGTTTGTAAGAGGCCACAGTTAATTGAGGTGACCAGAGTGGCATTTAAGCTATTCTGGGAAAAAAGATTTGCGAAGCAAAGAGTTGGTAGTGAGGGTTTTCTTTAAGAGACAAGAGTCCATCTAACAGTGACATGACAAGAAAGCACAGGATTTGTAGAGGAAGAAAGGAAAAACTGAACAAAAGAGATCAAGGTTAGAGAAGAAAAAGTATGAAATGCAAGGTTAAGAGGCTTTACAATGATTTGATAGGCGAAGATAAGCTGCTAAAGGTCTTAGAGCAGGGGACACAACTGATCTAAGGTGTATTTTTAAAAAATTGTTAAAATACCAATTTTAGAATGGTTTGACAACCAATGATAAGTCTATGGTAACAAATTAGGTCATGACAGCCCAAATTTGAGTGATAGCAATGAAGATGAAGAGGAAAGAAGAGGGTAGAAAAAGTTAAGAGAGGAGTCAAGACTAAGAGGTTTTAGAGTTGACAATCAGAGAATAATGAATGGCAGGGACACTTCACAGGTGGTTGGGGGAGGGAAAGAGGCACATGCATTCTTTGGAGAATTCAAAGGGCTTACTTCAAGTAAAGGAATTTAAATGATCTGATGGGTTCTTGATTCTGTTTATTAATTGTTTCTGTCCTCAGTGAGATGAGAAAGGATCCTGATGATCTTGACTTTTATGGTGATAGGGACCCAGAGAAGGGAATGTGAGGAATATATTTTCCTTCTAGACAAGCACATGAATCCCTTTCCAAGGTCATGATATCTGATTGAATCACCTTCTCAGGAGAGAATGAAGAACATAACAGAAGGGTAAATAATATGTGGACTAATTAGGGATTTTCTTGGTCTAGTTCCCAGATTTGGTAGTAAATAAAGTATTCTAGAGTTAGAAACCTATACTTTAAAAATGTGGTTGTTTTTATGCTTTTGTTATCTTTCTTTATACCCTTTTTTTCCTCTATTATTTATTAAATTTATTTTGGAAAATTAAAATATTTCTACTAAGACAGAAAGAAAAATCTCTCCTTGCTTTTATTGCAAATTATAGTTAAGGTCAATTGATCGCTTACTAAATACTTCTACACTAAATGCTTAAAATGTGTTACACATTTAATCTCTGCAAAAAACTCTATTAATTCCTACTTTACAAATGAGAAAATTTAGGCTTAGAGTAAAACTAAAAGGTAATTTGTACCCAAATCATACTAGTAGTAATAAATAGCAGAAAAAATACTTAAACTCATGCTTTTAACCATTATACTATCTGCTTCCAAGATTTAAAGAATAGGACCAGGATGTGGCACTGGCAAGAAAGAACTAAAGCCTTGAGGGGCGACCTGCAGAGAAATAAATATTGTTGTGCCAGCCCATCCCTTCTACCTGAAGATGCTGCTCCCATAGTTTTCTTCACTAAAAATGTGGAGAGTCTGGGTCTTATTTTAATAATGAAAATTACTCTCTTAAAATGCCAGACTTACTGAGGAAAACAGCTGTAACATGGAATGGAATGTGGGGAAAAGGTCAGAACATAAAAGGAGTTTGGAGTCTTCTACTCAGAAGCAGCAGCTAGACTTGTAGAAAGGAATTGATTTGCCAAGGAAACTTTGAGAGCTAAGGACAGAATCTAGTGTACCAGGTACTTTCACGCAGTGGTCCTCAATCTTTTTTTTTTTTTTTTTGTAGAGACAGAGTCTCACTTTATGACCCTCGGTAGAGTGCCGTGGCATCACACAGCTCACAGCAACCTCCAACTCCTGGGCTTAAGCGATTCTCTTGCCTCAGCCTCCCGAGTAGCTGGGACTACAGGCGCCCGCCACAACGCCCGGCTATTTTTTGGTTGCAGTTCAGCCAAGGCCGGTTTGAACCCGCCACCCTCGGTATATGGGGCCGGCGCCTTACCGACTGAGCCACAGGCACCGCCCTCAATCTTTAATTTATGTAAGAATCACGGCAATTTTAAAGTATCTGATTAATATACCTGAAATGATTGTCATTCAATAGGTCAGGGGTGAGGTCAGGGATTATGCATTTTCCACAAACTTCTAGGTGATTCTGACACAGTTAATTTAGGACCGTATTTTGAGAAATATCAGTTTAAGAGTGGGGAAAAAAAGGAAGAGGAAAAAAGTTAAAAAAAAGAAAAAGGAAGAAAAGAAATGAGAATAGCTTCAGGAAAGGGAGGCATATCCAATTCTAATTCTAAATTCTTATTTATATAACAATATTTATGTAATATGTTGAAAATTTACTTTAACTATAACTGCCACTTGTGAAAGTTTTGTAGTTGTGTTCCAAGTACCAACTGACACTTGATACTTCTGGAGACATACTTTCTTCATGGTTTGGGGACAGGTATCCATCACCCCAACCCAGCAATCCTATCTTCCATTGTCCAGGAAACCCCATCATCACATGCACTTTCTTATTTTATTAATGAACAAACATTTGTTAGAATTTTTCATATTCTAGTTTGTTTATATTACAGTATGTTCTTGAATTATTCTGCAGAATAAGATACATTTTATGTTTATTATATATTTTGGTTTTATCAAAATTTTTCTTTTTTTTTATGCTTGAGTCACTCCTACCCCTTTAATTTCATTAGATTAAAAACATTATCATCCTACTTCAACAGTTAGGAAGAAGAACAAGAATAATGAAGTCAGTCAAGTTGGCAGGTCTTCAGGAAGACATGCTGAGCCATCTTGAGGAGAATAGGCAGCAAGGGGAAAAGTAAGGTATGAACACAGGCTGGGTTCTGGGTTTTATATAGCTTGTGTAAGGCAAAAGAAGGGGCCGCCATAATTGGAAGGTAAGAGCAGAAAGAGCCACAATATAGCACTCAAGCAGCACTGAGCCCAGGTGTTGTAGAGGGTCTCAGTGCCCATGACCAGGAAGCTGAGGCCAGGAAGGCACTGGTCACAAAGCACTGCCCCTCAGAGGCACGGAGATAGGAGAGACAGAAGATGGAAACTTCATAGCACTTGACAAATTGTGAAATTTCATCAAAGTACAATAAGCTGCAAATAGGTTTATATTGACTATATACTTCTGTGGTTTCTAGGAAATATCTTGAGAAAGTCTTTGGACATTTTTTTTTTAGTGGAGAGATCTTAACAGCTTTAGAAATTAAGCTCTTTGGCATTTTTTATGTGAAAAAATGTGCACATTGTTCTAAACACAATGTACAATCTTGAAATGCCTTCACTGCTTAATGCTAAATGAGTTACTCTTCATACATAATATGACACTTATTCCTAAGAATATTTTTTTTTAGAGACAGAGTCTCACTTTATCACTCTCGGTAGAGTGCTGTAGCGTCACAGCTCATAGCAACCTCCCTACACCTGGACTTAGGCAATTCTCTTGCCTCAGCCTCCCGAGTAGCTGGGATTAGGTGTCTGCTACACCACGCAGCTATTTTTTGTTGCAGTTTGGCCAGAGCTGGGTTCGAACCCGCCACCCTACCCACTAAGCAACAGGCGCCGCCCCCTTAAGAATATTTTTCTTATTCCAGTGCCTTTCTGTTGTCCCAAACCTTGTTAAGATTTCTTTCAGGCATATGATTTGGAAATGCCTTTTGTTTTTTCTGCAAGAAGTTTAATATTCTTCTCCATAGATGCTTTATGTAACATGTATATTAATGCATAGTGATTTTTCTACACCTAGGATACAGTTTTTCACAAATGTGGTATCCCAATAGATTTTCCCATTCCACTAGAGGGCTGGCAACACTTGAAGGCATCAATAAAACCACGTTAAGAATTTAACGTTGTCTAGGAAAATGAATATAGGCATTACTGGACGAGTGACAGCTCTTCCCTAAGGCCAATGGAAAAGCAGAGAAGGATGGTGGGGGGGACCATTTGGAATAGAAGTAGAAGCAAAGTAAAAGATAAAAGCTCAAGAGAGTAGAATGAGAAGAAGACAACTTGAGGATCAACTTGGGGGAGGCGAGATCACTGAGTGGTCTGTGATGGCAACTGTTGACAGGGAAACTGGTCATGATATCATTGTCTAGACTGGGAGACCTTCGCTAAACATGGCATGTCCTAAGAAGTTCTTATTTTCTTGTTCTCTTTTTATTTCACTATGCTCATAAATTTGTGTTCTACGCTCTCTTGCTTTATTTTTTATTTTCCTCTTTTACAAATGTCCGCATGATATAACCCAGGCAATAGATTTTAAGCCAGGCTTTTTTTTTTTTTTTTAAAGATTAAATCTACTGTTTATCTTAGTTGCCTAAAAATCTACTATTTGTTCTCTCTTACACATTCATGTAACTAGACTTTCTTTAGAGGACTACAGTTATATTAGCATCCTTTCCATGTACAATAAACAATTCTAAAAGCTCTGTGAGCAGACTAAAGCTTATGAGCTGCCCAGAGCTTCGGGAATCCAGTGCACTTTTCAAAATCCCCACTTTATCCCTGATATCAAACTTAGTGATCAATAGGATATGGGGGATCAAAATCAGTGCTGTGGCCTAAAACCTCTGCACCCCCTTGATCTTCAGTTACAGTGCTCACTGCTCAGTCCCATGTCCTCAAGAAGAGGATGTGGGTGGTATTGGAACTGGCAGCCGAGATCCTTTCCTCAGATTGGCACCAGTTGCTTCTTCACTCTCAGGTCACAAGAACTGTTCTAAAGAATAGGAAGCAGACAAGCAGAAGTGAGTCCTGTACTTTGTCAAAGAAAATAAGGGGACTTAATATATATGCAGCAATACATATGTAAAGGTGAAAGGATTGAGGTCCTTCATTAAGAAACAGTACTATTGCTTATTAAAATTTATCTGATGAGCTGAGTGAATCCTAGAACATCGGGGCATCTATTCAGGCAGGACAATGACAAGTATGAAAAAAATGGGTGGAAGATGAGAAATACAAACACAGGGAGAGAAGAAGAAATTCTCTTTTAAATTTCACTGTCTTCTACTCAATTGTATCCCTCCGCTGATTATATTTAGGCTCCAGATGGTTTTTATATATTCACCTTACCTCCTTAATCCAGCCACTTTCTTTTAACTGACTGAAAATTCGTTCCACTGTTTCTTTAACCTGTTCATCCTCAACTTCTTCTGTCTTTACAATTGAGCAACATTCCTGGTACAGTTTGAATTTAAAATGCTTCAGTTTATGATAAATTCTGGTACGATTAGCACAAATTCTGCCAACAGTAAATACCTAAATCAAGAAATGAAGATTATTATTGACATATGAAATTAAAATATAGTAATGAATATACAACCTTTCTGGTTTTCATAATAGTATAGTATAATAGTATAATCTAATAAATGCATTATTAATTTTATTTAAATGTTTATACAATAATTCCTTTACCTTCTCTTATTTATACAACCAGTCAACAACTGAGCAACCACTCTGTTTCGAGTATTGGGCCAGGCACTGAAGACAGGTAAGTGAAAGACGTGCTACTTGAGTTTGAGGGAGCTGATAGTCTTGGGAGAAAGACAAATTATTACACAACAACATGACAAACACTGTATCCAAGATGCAACTGAGATGCTATGCTAGTGAGAAGGGGCACTTAACCCAATCCATAAATAAGAAAGATTTGTAGGTAGGTGATGAAACGTAAAATTAGCCAAGTATGGGAAGGGAGAAATGGCTTGGAAGGCAGAAAGATGAACACACGTGAAAGCAAGAGAAAGCATGTGAAGTACTGTGCATACATGTTCACTGAGTTACAAATGCTTACATTACAGTAATTTTCTAGATATAAGCATCATGTGAAACTGAAACTCTTATACTAATATTAAGTTTCGATAGTTTTTCACTAAATACTATCCCCCCCCAAAATTTGTAAAGTAAAAAATAACTGTGTGTTTAGGCATATGTGTTACTTTAATTAAGGTGTTGTTAAGACACCTCAATATTTTAATATCAGCCAGCTAAAAGAATTTTAATTTCTAAGTTTATATGGACTTCTAGAATTCTATGATTAGGAATACTCTTTTATGAAATCATGCAAACAGAACTTTTCCCTTTCAGAATATTTTAAATGCTTGAAGTTTGTTATATAAACCCATAGTTGAAATAGAAAGATAGCATCACTGCACTGACCAAATTAAACACATTTTAACCTACATTACCTACTTACCTATTTCACCATAAAAAATGCATCAGAAGGGGCTCTAAACATTAAGATGTAGTCAATTTTATTCTCATGGCCTAAACTGAGGAAGTAGGTAAACTCTGACTAACACATATATTTGTATCTGTGCCTAAGTTCACTAATTGGTTATGTGTTCACAAGTGTAGTAAAAGTGGTATAGTTTTAATATTTATCTGTGTAACTTGTGTTCTATCTAACCAAAAACCGTACTTATTTTTCTGAAGCAACGCTGCAAAGGACACACAGGTAATAATGTTCAGTAGATAAACCAAGAATATGTTTCCAAAAATGAATAAAAGTTATATCACTATGATTGGCAAGTGGCAGGTTTGATGTGTTTTGTATTAAAATGGTATTTGGGACTTTTTAAAACCTCTCTTTAAATTCCTAACAGTTTAAGAAAAGCATATTCAGATTTCTGTTTGTGGTTGTGTAAAAACTTTCCTGTTTTTCAGATCAGTAGAACTAATGAGGAATTATTTATTGTACACTGCTGGCCTATTAAAAGTAGCTTTTCCAATTCAACAGTATCAACAAAGTAGCTCTAGTAGTAAATGACTTTCCAACAATTCACTTGCCAGGCATTGTGGCAGGCACCTGTACTTGGGAGGCTGAGGCAAGAAGATCTCTTGAGCCCATGAGGTTGAGGTTGCTGTGAGCTACAATGCCACCACACTCTACTAGGGGTGACAAAGTGACACACTGTCTCAAAAAAAAACCTAAAAATAAATATATGTGTATATATATATATATTTGATTTATGTAACACAACATGGTCTTTAATTTATTAAATCATTTTTGCTAGGATTCAATGTATAATAGATCAGAGTTTAAATAATGAGGAAATTTTCTATGGCTATGGTGAGGATAGAAATGAATTTTTCTAGATTTATATACTTATTTATATTTTATAATAACTTGTCAAACAAAACATTAAAGATAAATTCTGAATTCACTGTCCCTATACAAACTTCCTAAATGATTCTTGCAACCCAGACTGCTCAGAGAGATCTGGTCAATTATTGCCCAATAGTATGAAGGAATCATACTATCCAATTTAGTAGAATAATTCAAACAAATAATATTTCCATCTTAATAATCGACTGGAAGGGTTTAGAGACAACTTTAGGTCTCTAACTCCCTCTCCAATCATACATACCCTTCATGAATATGCACATTCACCGGTGGAAGCTCTCAATATTAATATTTTTGAATTTATAAATGCAGCACTCTTATAAAGAAAGATTAAAAAATAGAAGTAGTTAACATTTGCACTTTTTATTACTTCATGTTGTACTTCTCTGCACTGTGTATCAAATACTTATTCTCCAGTTTTGTCTGTTCATTCAGAATTAACAGCATCTTTTTTTAGTTGTTGTTTGGCCAGGGCTGGATTCGAACCCGCCACCCTGGGCATATGGGGCTGGCACCCTACCCACTAAGCCACAGGTGCTGCCCAATTAACAGCATCTTAAACACGTAGGGAGATTGCTCGAGAGATTCTGACATACTTCTAATATGGTCTAGGTTGAAGCATGGTGTTCTTTGAATTCTCTCATATTAGGATGGACAGCCACCTTCTATTATTTACTTGTGGATTACCAACTTGATGGCTTATCTGCCGTAAGCGTTTCCACTTGGATCAAATTCTCTTTTGGACACAAAGAAGGCTTCTGTCCCTGTGCCTTTGTGTTATCTCTTGTCACTCCCATCCTGTACCCTCACCCTCATCCTCCCCTAAGTTTGGGTAATGTGTACTTAGGGAATATGTACTGACTTTATTATCTCACTGAATTAGGAAAGTATATGCTATAGAAGACATCTTTTTCACATTCAAAAATTATAACTTCTTTCCGTATATTCTTTCCCTTTCTTCTGGTGTATTCTCCATTTGTAAACATTTCTTGGAGTTATTTGTACAAGTTTATGAACTGAAAATTTCTAAATACTGTACGCTAAAATGAGAGGAAAGAATACCTGTTTATCATGTGACATGAAATCATCTGTTTCCATGGTTCTGGTGTTATACAACTTTCCTGATAAATGCACTGAATATCTACAGTAGCGATGCAATCCACAAGCTTGGCAGGAACAGTGTTCAGTATTCTTCTCACGGATACTTACGTTAGAATAATTTTCTACCCGTTCCTGAAAACAATTTAAAAATACAATAAGGTTTAAAAGAAAAAAAATAATGAAAATCTAACCAAATTAAAACTTTTCTTCGGAATCACAGTAAGAAAAGATACAAGAACAAAACACCCAGGCATTTTTTACTTTAATACTCAGCACATAGTAGGTATTTGACAAGATATTTTTAAATATACAAAATGAATTTATAGTTTTATAGTTTTGGCTATTAAATGAAAAGAGATCAGACTTGGAAAAAATTAGTTTCATATCTCTCACATGTAGGAGCTGCTAAATAGTGTTCTTGGATAGGATAGATTTTCATTGAATTCCATCTTCTCATCTCTAGTTGTTATTGAAGTATTAGTGAAAAATAGGAAAGAATGAACAGCAAAAATTCAGAATAACATAAGAAAAAGAGTTCATTTAGGGTAGTTAAAAATGAGAAAAAATCACATTCATTCTCTATTATATATATCATATTTCCCGCACAATAGTCCAGAAATAATTTAATCCTCTTGTCATTACTTTCTATACTCCTGTGAAAATGAACAAATTCAAAGTGGAATTGTTACATGTCCTAGTATTCATATGGGTAGTCTAATAGCTCAGCTGTCAATGAGTAAATAAACTAAGAAAATAGTCTGCATTCATAAAAAAGCTTTATCAGTCTGTGGAATGACTTGTGCCTGAGTGTTTATGCTTATGGTCTAGGTCTGTGCTACACATTACTGTGCTAATTAGCTGATTAGGTTTTACCACAGTATTTGAACTGTACAAAATGAGGGTATTAGCATGGTTATTAATGTACATTCACATCTACTACCAGACCAGCCTGATGGTAATTTACTTAATGCAATACACTGACAGTTTCCTTTTTACATTGATTGTATGATTTGAAACAACATTTTTTTGGTCTATTTTTTCATATTTCTCAAACTTCATGGAACTTCATGAAATGTGTCACAGGCTACAATTCAGACTGAATGAGTGACTAACCACTTTCCCTTCCTATTTCTGTGGTATTCATGGAAACACGTGGTAAGATGAAACCCCTAAGAAAAATACTCTCAGCTTGATTCCCTGTGTGACCACAATGAGCAGAGCATCCTGTCAACTTACACTGGATATATAAGCAAAAAATATACACTGCTGAGTTACCAGAAGTTTTCTTTTTGTTTGTTCATCATATTATTTATCTTTTACAGTATAACCTATCTTAAGATCTTACTAAAGCATCCATGTCCCTAAATTTTTCAGCTAATTTTTTTACATATTATAGTTATTATTTCAACATTGGGTTATCCAAATTCAGTATAATCTAGGGTAAAGTGTAGTATGGCCTAAAGGCATGCACTTCAGAGTTCAATAGACTCCAGGTTTAAATATGCCTAATTACTAACTCTGAAATCTTACTACTTAATTTTTTAAGTTAGAATTTGCTCATTTCTAAAATGGAGGAAATAATAGTGTCTTCCTATGGGGTTACTTTGAAGATTAAATAAGATACTTCAGAGATACTGTGGGTTTAGTTCTAGGCCACCATCAATAAGCTAATATAGCAAAAAAGTGAGGCACACAAATATTTCCCCATTGTATGTAAAAGTTATATTTACACTATATTATGCATTATGTCTAAAAAACAATGTATATACCTGAATTTAAAAAATCTTTACTGCTAGAAAATGCTAATAACCATCTGAGGTGGAATTGTTTTTTGTCATCTTTTTGCCGGTAGAGAGTCTTGCTTTGGTGTTGATGTCTGCTGACTGATCAGGGTAGTGGTTGCTGAAGGCTGGGGTGGCTGTGGCAATTTCTTAAAGTAAGACAGGTTTGCTACATCAAATGACTCTTCTTTCACAAAAAGTTTGTCTATAGACTATGATACTGTTTGATAGCATTTTGCCAAAAGTAGAACTTCTTTCATAATTAGAGTCAATCCTCTCAAATCCTGCCACTGCTTTATCAACTAAGTGTACATAGTATTCTAAATCCTTTGTTCTCCTTTCAACAAAATTCACAGCATCTTCACTAGAAGCAAATTCCATCCCATCTTTCTTTGCTCATCTATAGAAGCAACAGCTGTTAAAGTTTTAACATGAGATTGAAGCAATTCAGTCACATCTTCAGGCTCCACTTCTAGTTCTCTTGCTATTTCTACCACATATGCAGCAAATTCCTTCACTGAAGTGTTGAATGCCTCAAAGTCATCATGAGGATTGGAATGAACTTTTTCCAAACTCCCATTGATGTTGATATTTTGACTTCCTCCCCCAAATAACAGATGTTCTTAATGGCATCTAGAATGGTTGAATCCCTTCCGAAGGTACTTTGTCCAGATCCATCAGAAGAATCACTATCTATGTTACCTATAGCCTTAAAAAAATTATTTCCTAAAAAATAATACTTAGAAGTTAAAATAACTCCTTGATCTATGGGTTGCAGAATGAATGTGTTAAAGGCATGAATATGCATGTATAATATTAGTCTCACTACCTATCTCTACCAGAGCTCTTGGGTGACCAAATATATTATCGAAGAACAGTAATATTTTGAAAGGAATCTATTTTGGACTAGTAGGTCTCATCAGTAAAACATTCAGTATACCAAGCTGTAAACAGATATGCTATCATCTAGGCTTTGTAGTCTTGGTTATAGAACACAGGAAGAGATTTAAATAAAAAAAAAAAAAAAGGACACAGGAAGAGTCAATTTAGCAATTATTATTATTATTATTGTTATTATTTTTTGAGGCAGAGTTTCACTTTGTCACCCTGGTGCTGTGGTGTGGCGTCATAGCTCACAGCAACCTCAAACTCCTGGACTCAAGCCATTCACTTGCTTTAGCCTTCCAAGTAGCTGGGACTACAGGTCCTGCCACAACAGCTAACTATTTTTTTTTTGAGATGGTGAGGTCTTGCTCTTGCTCTTGCTCAGGCTTGTCTCAAACTCATGAGCTCAAGCAACCCATGCTAGGCTCACACTAGGATTAAAGCATGAGTCACTGTGCCTGGCCTTCAATTTAGCATAATTCTAAAGAACACTAAGATTTTGGAATGATAAATGAGCACTGGCTTCAACCTAAAAGTTATCAGCTGCATTAGCCCCTCACAAGAGAATCATCCTGTCCTTTGTAGTGTTGAAGCCAGGCATTGACTTTTCCCTAGCTATAAATCTCCTAGATGTCATCTTCTAATAGAAAGCTTTCATCTATGTTGAAAATACACTGTTTAGTGCAGCTACCTTCATCAATGATCTTAGCTTGATCTTCCAGTTATACTGCTGCAACTTCTATATAAGCACTTGCTGTTTCACCTAACACTTGAACCTCATGAGCCAATCTCTGCTAGCTTCAAACACTTTTTCTGCAGCTTCTTCACCTCTGTCAATATTCATAGAACTGAAAAGAATTGGAGGCATGCTCTGGATTAGCCTTTCTTTGGCTTAAGGGAATGTTGTGGCTGGTTTGATCTTCTATCCAGGCCACTAAAACTTTATTCATATCAGCAATAAGTCTGTTTCACTATTTTATCATTGGTAGCATTTTTAAGTGCCTTCAAGAACTTTCCTTTGCATTTACAACTAGGCTAACTGGCATAATAGGTCTAGCTTTCAGCCTGTCTCAGCTTTTGATTTGCCTTCCTCAAAAAGCTGAATCCTTTCTAGCTTTTGATTTAAAGTGAGAGATATATGACTTTTCCTTTGAATTGAACACTGACTGGGAGGCAATTTAAAGATATTAATTGGCCTAATTTCAATATTGTTCTGTCTCAGAGAATAGGAAAGCCTGAGGAGGAATGGTCAGTTGGTGGAGTAGTCAGAACATATTCAACATTTATCAATCATGTTCACCCTCTTATAAGGGCATGGTTTGTGGCACCACAAAGTAATTACATTATTAATATCAAAAATCACTATACTGTTATATATGTTACAGCATATATTCTGTTATATATGTTATATACTATAACAGATATAATAATGGAAAAGTTTTAGATATGTAAGAATTACCAAAATGTGACACAGAGACACAGAGCGAGCATATGTGGCTGGCAAAATGGCAGTGCTAACATCTTTGCTTAAAGCAGGGTTGCTACAAACTTTAAATCTGTAAAATTGTGGTAACTGTTGGCTCAGTGCCTGTGGCTTAGCAGCTAGGTCGCCGACCACATACACCAGAGCTGGTGGGTTCAAATCCAGCCTAGGCCTGTCAAACAACAATGACAACTACAACAAAAAAACAGCCGGGAGTTATGGCAGACACCTGTAGTCTCAGCTACTTGGGAGATTGAGGCAAGAGCATCGCTTAAACCCAAGAGTTTGAGGTTGCTGAGAGCTGTGACACCACGGCCCACTACTGAGGGTGACATAGTGAGACTCTGTGTAAAAAAAAATATATATATAGTAACTGCAAAGTGCAATAAAGTTAAAGTTAAAATAATACATATATATATATAGTAACTGCAAAGTGCAATAAAGTTAAGCACAATAAGACAAGGCTTGCTTGTATAAGCTATTTTTATTTCTATTAAAGAAAACAATATTTACGCTATGTTGTAAGATCTATTTATCCTCAAAAAAAGTAAATATGGTATTTTCCTTTAAATGGTAAATCTTCTCTGGATGTGAGGAAGAAATTGGGATTTGGGGAAGTTAAAAACTTACCTAATGTCAAAAAGAGACATATGATAGCCCTAAACCACTCTCCAATTTTAAGTTCTATAATTCTTTTCATAATTCTAAAAGGGTCTCTTAGAAATAACCCTCGATGGCTAATTTATCAACAGATAATTCAAGGATGAATAGGCCTTGGATGAAAATACCAGCAGTAAAGTAGAGAAGCTAATGATTTAGCACTTGAATGATTTTATAATGAGCTTAAACTTCTATTATTTTTTTCACTTTTCCCCTTGCTAATTATTAGAACATAGAATGTTAGAAGTAGGGGAGGACTTTAAAAATCATATATACATCCTCTACTATTAGAGATATGATCAGAAATCTAGAGGATACAATGGAATCTTGCAAATCTTATAAATTAAAAAGGTGCTTCCCCACATTGGTAGAATTACAAGATCTTAAGGTAGACAAGAATGAATGTCCAATGCTGTTTTGGCTAGTGTTTCCCAAACAATATTTTATGGAAATCAAACATCTTAGAAAGCAATAACAAGTACTTCATGAAAAAGAGCCTTATACTATAAAAGACAAAGTATTGTAGTTCTACATCCCCCTCTTGTGTATTTACAGTTTAAATTTACATAATAATGCTCCTGAAAGTCTTCCAGTAAAGAAACTTAACTAAACTCAGCCAAATGTCTTTGGCTATGAAACTTTCTTTTCTGAAACAATTAACATCTTGAAAGCTAATCTCATTTTTAAAAATGGGCTATGCACTAGAGATTTTTGGAAGTTATTTGTCATTTGGAACCACTTAATTATTGGACAGATATAGTTAGTGTGGAAGGTGAAAACCATAATAGCTTTTAGAAGAGGTTTGAAATAATAAGCAGATTATTTAACAAATAAATGTCCATACTTTAGAAGATCATTCAATCTGATTGTTACATTGAAATCCTACCAGGTCCATTGTCCCTATACCCCCACCAAAGATTCAAAAACAAATCATATACCTTATATTGCTCTTTCCAACGACTTCTAGAAGCTAAACTCTCTAGACGAGGCTGAACAAAGCGGTTATCCAAATAATGAAGAGATGTCAACATATCTTGGGCATATGATTTTTGCCTAGTGCCATCTGTTCAGGGATTAATGACAACAAAAAAAATCATTTTGTCCATATGAAATAGTTAAATAATACTTAAGAATCTCTTCTCATAGTTTTAGGATGTTGGTTGGTTGGTTGGTTTAAAGCATTTTAATCTAGGAAATAAATTAATGAAGTCTAAAAAATTATTCTATCAGAACATTAAACAAAGAAAACAGAGTAAAAGACTAGTTTTTATGTCATGCTTCAACATTATTTTCTTCTAACAAAAGCCACATAAAAGCTTGCCTAATTTATTCTTTTTATATATGGTACAAAACTAACAGAGATTATCCACTGAATTCCAAATAAAGCTCAAATTCTGAGCAGGCTCCAGACTCTCCGCAATTGGCTCCTTTCTGCCCATCCCTGTTTCAACAAATGAGAACCCTGTTCTCTGGCTAGATCTTTTTCTTTACTCCTCTTTTGCATGGTAAACTCATTTCTGCCTTCTTGGTATGACTTACATTATATTCTCTATTTATACATATCTTCTTAGTCTGTAAATTTAAGCTTTGTTTTCCTGCCTTAACATTTTCTTAAAGAATTCAGCTAATAAATACGTCATGGTTTTGTTTGTTTGTTTGTTTTTTTGAGACAGAGTCTCACTGTTGCCCAGGTTAGAGTGGTACGGTATCACTGTAGCTCACTGCAACCTCAAACTTCTGGGCTCAAGAGATCCTCCTGCCTCAGCCTCCAAGTTGCTGGGACTACAGAAGCCTGCCAGGATGCTCAGCTAATTTTTCTATCTTTAGAAATGGAGTTTTGCTCTTGTTCAGGCTCGTCTGGAACTCCTGAGCTTAAGCAATCCACCCACCTCGGTCTCCCAGAGTGCTAGGATTACAAGCATGAGCTGCCATCACTCCTGGCCTATCATGTTTCCTTAAATCATAACAAATTCAAACACCTTACTATGGCTTACAAAGCCCTTCAGGCCCCTGACTATTCCTCTGAACTAGCGTTCAGTCCCTGACTTTTCCTCCTGTGTTTTCCCACTCTCCTGCTAATTCCACCCCAGTGACAAAGGTCTATTCTAGTTGCTCTTGAACACCAAACTTATTCTTTCCTAAGGATCTTAGCAATAGGTAAGGTACCCTCTGCTGGAGTCATGTCTTACTTCCTCTCTCATCTTATTTCATTCAGTTTTCTGTTTAGAAGTTACCTCTTGAGAGACCTTCTTTGATCAATTTAACTAACATACAATAATAGACATTTAATTTCTCTTATTCTCTCTCCTTACCCTATTTTATTCTTTGTTACATGAACTAATCACTAGTTGAAAACATATTATATGTTTGTTTACTCATTTATTGTCTGTCTCTCTCATTAGACTTTACATAACCTGAACCCAAGAATCTCATGTCTTAAGTCACCGTTGTATCTCCAGCTCTCAAATAATGCCTTGCCTATCACAGGCATTCATTAAATATTTGTTCAATAATTCATAAATGAAATTTTATTTGGCACTGAGGTAGGTATTCAAACATGATGTATCTGTAATCTGCTAAATGCCAGATTTTGTGCTAAATGCAAGGAAGTAGATATATAGTAATATATATCTACTACATATATATAGTAATATATATCTACTAATATATCTATAGAAGTATATGAACATACTTCTTCCTACATCATGATAAAGGAGGAAACCAAAACAGTTTCAATTCAATATGAAAAGTACATATATGAGTATCACCATACTCATGATGGTGGTGGCACAAATGAGAGTGATAAATACTACTTGAGTAGGACATAGATAGCTTTCATAAATAGTTTTTCTACTCACTAAAAAATATGGCTCAAAAAGGAATTTTACAAAGAAACAACATGAATAAAGGCACAAAAACATAAAACAATAAAACAGCATGTATCTTTTAGTGAAATTCAAAGTGCATATAGAGATGTTGGTATGGCACATGAGTGTTGAGACACCCTGCTGTTTTATGAGTACATGTCTTACAACCTTAAATTCACTGTGAACCCTCAAAAGGCAAGGAGCTATTCTTATAAACTTAACCTTCCATATTTCTCAAATAATCAACCCCAACAAGCATTTTATATGAATGGAATTTTGGTGTAGTTAATCCTAGAGGGAACAATTGGAAGGCCTTAAAAATGGTTCTCCTTGATTTTGTTTAATATATATGGTTTTAAAAGTGGAACTGTTTAAAACTGTAAGGAGAATAAAAACCAAATTGCTGGGTTCATACCATTAACTTACCATACAATGTTCCCAGAAAAGATTCATCTAAAGCATTGATCAGAAGAGCCTTCACAACTCTTTCAAAGTGAGTATAGTGGTCACTAAAAGAATCTGAAATTAATTTTAAATAAATATTAGAATCTAGTAGACAAAACAATTCCCTAAATGCAATAGCTTCCTTTCCCCAATGCTAAGAAATTAAAACTGTAAATAGCAGAACTAGCTTAGGCACTCTGACTTTATAGCTGCCCAGAAGGGAAAAATATCCTTTTATCATAAGGACACTTGCACTAGACTGTTTACTGCAGCTCAATTTACAATCGCCAAAATGTGGAAACAGCCTAAATGCCCACCAACCCAGGAATGGATTAACAAGCTGTGGTGTATGTACACCATGGAATACTATTCAACCATTTAAAAAATGGAGACTTTACATCCTTTGTATTAACCTGGATGGAAGTGGAAGACATTATTCTTAGTAAAGCATCACATGAATGGAGAAGCATGAATCTTATGTACTCAATTTTGATATGAGGACAATTAATGACAACAATTAAGGCTACCCCTTAATTATCCAGTTTTGTACATATTAAGGCCTAGATATCCGAGAGATACTTTGATAAAGATGTTCAACAAGATAATGGAAAATTTGGGCTTATACTCGGAAGAAATCTTGGCTAGAGATAAAAATCTGGGAATTTCTGTTCATAGACTGGGCTGAAGTAATGGGAAAGAGGCTGCCCAATCCACAAGCAAAATGAAGGCAGTTGAGGATGGAACCCTTGAAAACATCAAAATTTTCACATTTCCTCAAATGGAAAAAGAGGAAAGCAGCATTACACATAAGAAGGCAGGAAAGAGTGCTACACAGAAGCCAAAAGAAGAGCGTTTGGAAAGGGACAATGTTCAGTGATAGTAAAGGACAGAACAATAGTTGGCTAATGTAAGAACTGAAGAGTATTTTGGCAGTAATTGATAATTTTAGCAAGAGAAATTTCACTTGAGTTATGGATGAAGAGCCTGAGTACAGTGCTTTGTAGAGTTCCTGGGAAATAAGACCAAAAAGATTAAGAATATTAGCTAATGAAACATTCCAATTCAAGGGAAGAAAGAACAAACATGCTTACTACTTGAGGAAAGACAGCTTGTAAGGACAAAAACCATTAAAAATAAAGAGAACTAAGTGGATGATAAGGCCAGAAGACGTAAGAACACATAAGATAAATATATTGCATACAAAATGAGATATATCTTCTCCTGAGGGAGAGATGCTCAGTATTAAAAATTGAAGCTACTTTTTACCCAAATGAGTTGAAAACTTATATCATTAAAAAACCTATACACAAATGTTTATAGAATCTTTATTCATAATTGCTACAACTTGAAAACAATCAAGTTATTCAACGGTGAATGGTTAAACATGACTGTTGTATACCCATACATGAAATATTATTCAAAGATAGAAAAAATGTACTATCAAGCCATATTTAGACATGGAGAAAGCCTAAATGCATTCTGGTAAGTGAAAAAAGCCAATGTGAAAAGTTAAAAGCTGTGTGATTCCAACTGTATCACTTATTGGCAAGGGCAAAACTACAGGGACAGTAGAATGTTCAGTGGTTATTAGGCGGTCAGGGAAGAGAGAAAGGGAGAATGAGAGAGCACGGGGGATTTTAAGACAGTGTAACTATTCTGTTATTATACTGTGATGGAGGATACATGTCATTATACATTCGTCAAAACCCATAAAGGGTAGAAAACAAAGAGTGAGCCCCAGGGTGGCGCCTGTGGCTCAGTTGGTAAGGCGCCAGCCCCATATACCGAGGGTAGCGGATTCAAACCCGGCCCCGGCTGAACTGCAACCAAAAAATAGCCGGGCATTGTGGCAGGCGCCTGTAGTTCCAGCTACTAGGGAGGCTGAGGCAAGAGAATCGCTTAAGCCCAGGAGTTGGAGGTTGCTGTGAGCTGTGTGATGCCATGGCCCTCTACTGAGGGCCATAAAGTGAGACTCTGTTTCTACAAAAAAAAAAAAAAAAAAGAGTGAGCCCCATTGTGAACTATGAACTACAATTAATAATAATGTATCAATACTGGCTCATCAATTATAACAGTGGTACCAAATTATTGCAAGAGATTAGAAACAGGGAAAACTTTGTGAGGGGGTGTATGTGAACTCTCTGTAATTTCCGCTCAGTATTTCTGTTAATCCAAAACTTAAAAAAAAAAAAGAAAAGTAAACGTAAGACAGAGAAGGAAGTTGAAGTAGTTCCCATCTGCTAGACTTTCATTTCCATTAATTAGCAGGAGTAGGTATGAATTGGTATTTCTTAGCAAATGTTCTATCACACTCTAGGTATAGAACACAGAATGACAAGATGCCTCCTATTTAACTGTTCCTGTGATTCAAATATACAGGTAAACCAGTGCCTATAAATATAAGGTAAACCAGTACCTATAAATATAAGGAAAATAGTCATTAATTTGAAGCATACAGATGACTATAACTGGCATCTGCATAACTGCTGAATTTATTGAAATTTGAGTCATACATCAATCTACTATTTTAATACTAATCATGAGATCTAAATTAAGCCACGTTACACTTAATTTGAGTAAATATGACCTTTTATAAAATATTTTGAAAAAAATGTAATCTTGAAGAAAAAAATTAAAAATGTATCATACCCTGTGCTACCAGAGGTGTTAAACAACAGAGTTATAAAAGCAATCTTTGAAATTATGTACAAGAATCAGAATAATAATATATATTTAAATATATCCTGTATTTTCAGGTCCTATTATTTAAATACTCATTAGTTATGTGAAAATATAAAGATTCTAATTTCTTATTTTTGATATATTTCACTGTTCGAATGAAGCTTGAAGCTTTAAAAGGCCCGATAAAACCTGGTTCACAAGGTGTTTATCTGTAGACCCCCCGAAATCCCCAAGTCTATTTAAATGGATCTGTGATGTCACGACAAAATAAGATGAAATATCATTTACTTGTTCTTTTCACTGTGGTAACGTTTTTGCTGATGGTACAAAAGCAAAAGTAGGTGAAGCATCTGTTAACATGCCAGAATGTTCATGCCTTATCATGAATCATGGCAATAGCACAAAACTACCAGCAATTATTGTCTCAAAACTACTCTGCACTCACTGTAAAAAGGCACTTTCACTTAAGAATGTCCTTAATGAAGTGGCAAAAATTATTAATTTTATTAAATCTTATACCTTAAATATACATCCTTTCAGTACCCTATGAATGAAAGGGGAAGAGTGCATAAAACAATTGTTCTGAGGAAAAGCACTTACGCAACTGTTTGAGTTGGGGCAAAGCCTCATTTATTATGAAATACCATTTTTATCTGAAAGAAAGACTGGAAAACTCTAGTTATTCAGACCTAGGCATCTGTCAGACATTTTCCCAAAAAAGAACAAAGTGGGCCTGTCACTTCAAGGAGAATAACTTACAGTATTTGTTGTCCATGATAACAATAAAGTTTTAAAGTAGAAATTAGAATTCTGAAAAACTTGTATGCACTGTTATGGGCTTGACAGATTCCCAATACTGTAGAAATAGTCTGATGAGATTGGTATTGATATTAATGATGTGGTTTTTCAAAACTTATAAAATGAAATGTGTCCACATTTGGAAGATCTACATAATCCAGTGAACCAATATTTTCCAAATGACCAATGCATTATATCGCAAAATCACTAAAGGTTAAAAAAGATCCATTCAAACTGCAAGACACACCCAGGGTGACAGCTTGAGACTGTCTCAAAAAAAGAAATAAAATAAAATAAATAAAATACTCCTCTTTTTTCCAGATACCTATCTGGGTAAAGCAAAGTTATTCTGAAAATGAAACCATAGTTCCTAACCAATGATTTAAAACATGATATTAAAAAACTGATTTTACTTGATATAACAAGAACAAGTTATAAAACATTTTGATATTTAACTTACAAAGGGAATTCTGTTTTACTAATTTCAGTTGTGATGTAGTCAACTTTTCTCCTCGTTGGTTTTTATTTTCTTCATCACCTTCCTCATCTTGCACTACAAAGTCATCAATAATATAATCATCTCCATCTTCATCATATTCATAATCATCGTCCTCTTCTTCCTCTTCAACACCACTGCTTGGGCAGGATTCCTTTTCAGAGTCCTAATTAAATTAAAATACATGTTTCAGTAAATTGTGCCTCCAGAATGCTCAGTATAAACATGAAATTAAAATCTGAAAACAAACAAACAAAAATGTTCCATAGAAATTAACTTTATATTTTAAGGTTAAAAATAAAGAGTTTTGTTAGTTAAATTTTGAACTTTTAAAATCAGGAAGAAGATAATATACCTCAGGAAAGCAACATAAAATGTTTAAAATGGACATTAAGATTGAAAGAAGTTAAAAACAGGAAAGACCATATAAAACAACAAATAGTCTTTCTATTTAAAAAAAGAGTGATGGACTGAGACTCATGCTAAAGCAATATATTAGATCCAACAGTGTAATCAAACATGTTCAAGGATATTTGATTTAAAAATAAATTCTAGTATTATTGAGAAATAGAACAGACTCAGCACTTTATAAAAAATACTTTAAGCAAAAATTTAAAAGCAATAACAAAGCCAACAAAATATAACACACCTCAAAATCTCTACCACTATTGCGTCTCTGACGAGATCTTTGTTTTGAGAGTTCTTTCAGCTTCTGAAGTTGTTCTCGCTTTCTTGCAGCTAATGTTTTCTCAGGGTTATTTTGTTCCATTTCCACTGAGGAACATTCATCTTCAACCACTCTACGCGGACGTTTAACACCTACTTTTCTAACCAGGATATCACTGTCATCACTCTCATCGCTGTCATACATCACAGAAGATATCCTTTTTCTTTTCCCTCGCTTGATGTGTTCTTCTTCTAAATCCTCCTCTATTATTTGGCCAGTGTGTGTGCACAGATCAGTATTCTCTTGACTTGGATGTTTTTCCTGATCTGGTAAATCAACATTCCTAAGTCTTGTTTTGTTCATTTCTTCTTCATATGTTGAACTGTTGCCAGAGTTAATGAGATCCTTACTGTCGTTTCCGTCACTTTCAACTTTGCTTAATTTAAATTCTCTTTTATTTTCTGGTGCTTTATTACTATCAAGCCCCTTGTTACTATCAAGTTCTTCATTATCAAAGCCTTCATTATTATCAACACTTTCATCACTATCAAGTTCTTCACTATCCACATCTTCATCACTATCAAGCTCTTCATCACTATCAAATAATTGTGAGATACTATTTCTTTTAGTTCGCCTCCAATCAACTCGAGATTTCTGCTCAGGCACTTGAGTTTTAGAATTTTTCCTTGTTTCATGTCTTCTAACATGTACCATTTTCACTTAAGCTTCTACAAAATAAAGTTATTAGGAATATAACAATGATAACCAGATTACAGCAATGAATGCATTTATGGAACAAATTACATTTATTTGACTTTATTAAATGGTTCACAAAGGCAAAATCACATGAAATATCTGAGTGAAGATTGCAGAACAGTTATTCAACAAATAATTTACTGAACATCTATGAAATAATTATATGAGCATCTATTCTAAATTATGCTATATGTTGTGCTGAAAGGAATATACAAGAAAGAAATTATAATCTTGTCCCTCAGAAGATTATTATCTATGTGTAGAACTAAAACATACAAACATATAATAAGAAAAATTCATGGTAATATTCATTTAGTACCAAATAGAAGGTAAGAATAAGTGCGATCAACGTGTAAAGATGCAGGAAGATCAGAAGCAAGTTCTTCACTTGAAGATTATCTTAAACAGATGTGATCTGATATAATTCTGAAGGATTGATTATACTTTGACAGAAATAATGAAAAAGGGATTTGGGGAAGGCAAGAATGGTAAGGGCTAAACTTTACCGCTGAGAAAGAACATGGTGTGTTTAGGAAATGAGGGTGAATAAAAATGTATGAAAAAACTGTATTCTGGAAAAAGGATACAGGGTGAAAAAGTAGGATGGGATTACCATGATGATTTATCTTGGAGGTGGAGTTATATAGGATCAATCAATTTACAATGAGGAAAGTAATAAAGTAGTAAGTAAGAGACAGAACAAAAGAGTGCAAAATTGAGAGATCACCTGTCCACTAAGATTGTATACTCCAGTAAAATGGTAATGGCTTTATAAGCCATTGTTAAAGTTCAGGGTACAATATAATCCAATGGAAAACTTACTAACAAGCCAATAATGTAGTCAGGTGAAAAAAATAAAGTGTCATGGCAAAGCAGAGCATGGCATTGGGAAGGAAAATAAAAGCCATCAGTTTCTGATTTAGAAAAGTGTGAATTCCATTAAAATTATCACAAGCATATATTAAAAGAACAATTAGCAACAGGTAAGATAACCAGAAAAACAGTAAATCAGCAACACTTATGTACTTCTATGGTTGCTAAGAAATAGAAATATGATCACAATGTAATGAGACTGACCTCATAATAGATATATAAGAGCTTACATATTGAATTGAGCGCTATCCCCTTCAAAGAAATCACCTCATGAAGCTGATTATTCCGGTACATCCACCACAGCACAGAATGTTCTTGGAGTTGTTGTTTTTTTAATAAACCATAGTATCAAAAATAAAAATAAAAATATGAACATAATCACACTTCATTTTTATCCCAAAGAGTGGCTTCAACATCCACTTAATTCACCTGTCTCAGTTATGATAGTACAAATTCTATAGGGTTTACAAGGCAATGAGACTGCTTCTATAATGCTAACACCTCACATAAAATCAGAACAACAGGGCCTACTAATTATATATCAGAATTTATTTTTATAGTATAGGCTTAAGTATAACTTTTTTTTTTTTTTTTTTTTGTAGAGACAGAGTTTCACTGTACCGCCCTCGGTAGAGTGCCGTGGCGTCACGCGGCTCACAGCAACCTCCAGCTCTTGGGCTTACCTGATTCTCTTGCCTCAGCCTCCCGAGCAGCTTTTAATGACAGTAACTACTACAAGATAGAATCAGTAATGTAATAGCAATCTAATATATTCTAGCCAACAGACTAAATAGTTTTGTTATTTAAAATTATACTTGGGTTGTATCTTATAAAGGCTGACATTAAAATCAGCAAAGATGAAAACTTTGTGATCTGATATAATTGGTCAAAATGACCCTTTTTAAGATTCCTTATACAACTCTTCAAAGTATGATTTTTGTATATTCTATCTTGTCCACTCACTTCCAGATTTTAAACAGATTACTGTTTTTTTGGTTAAGCATGATATAAACTAGGCAATTTATATTTTGAAGTAACACAGTACAAAGACATATTTTTAAACATATATAAATTTGTATAAGCTAATTGTGCACATGTGCAAATGCATTACACTGTAATAAGAAAGTAAAGCTTTCTAGTAAACCTGCTTAAGTTAGGAGAAATAATGAAAAAAATGACAAATGTTTGCAGTAGATACAATAAAGCAAATAAGGACAGTAGGTGATTTTATTAGTACCCCAAAGCATATTCGTATACACATAGATGATTATATTACAAAACTATAACATGTCTAAAAGATATTTATTTGTTATATAAATTGGTTATTTCTATGACACTGGTAGAAAAGATTGAGGATGCCACACTATTAAAGAGACTCATGACTACAAACAGTTAAGCTTTAAAATTTTTTAAAGTGCATTTTCAGTGCATTTTCATATTTATTTTTAAATCCTGACAATGATCTCAGGAGATTTGTAAATATCAAAGCCAAGGACATAGAGTTTAAATGACTTACCGAAGATCACACAGCTTGTTAGTGACAGCAGGGATTAGAAACCAGGTCTCCTGATTCCCCGTCCAGTGCTACACAATGACTGCTGCCAATATCATATTTGCACAAGTAGTAAAGATTAAGCCTTTAAAAAGTCATTATTTAATCTCTCATTCATGCTAAATTTTAGTTTCAGAAAATTAAAATGGTTTAGAGTTTACAAGCATGCTTTGTTTACAATGGTAACTGAATTTTAGTGCACATGAGTTAGGCCAGAAACTTCTGGAAATTATTTTTTCACTAGGCAAGAAAAGAATGTGCAAAAGAGATGAAAATTTGCAGACTTCCCTCTACCATCTTATTGATGAAACTGACCACAAAATATAAGGGAGTCCCCAATGAGCCTAAAAGTAAAAATTTCAAAGAAAGTCTGATGAGAAAAATATTTTTTTGGGAAACTGCAGGATTTGAATGCTTGAGGAGGCAAATTTATTTAAATTAAATCAATTTTCATTTGGCAAATGTTTGCAGTAGATACAATAAAGCAAAAGTCTTTCCTATATTTCAAAATTGCCATTAATATTAAAAAGGCAGAAAATTCTGTTATTGAAAACAAAAAGATAATTTGAATGGTGGTTGGCTCCTCTTTTTAATTGTGGATGTCTTTACTACATTAGCTGGGGAGGGAAGAATGATGACACAGGGTCAAAGTGAGTGAATGTGGGAAGAGAAATGAGAAGGAAAAGCTAGTTTGATGGGTAAGACATCTCTTGGCCTTCAGAATTAACTCAAAAAAGAATCCATGCAAATGGATGTAACTTCTTTATATGCTGAATATACACTCAGTTTCCCAAAATGAGAATTTTATCAAGCTTCTGTAATGATACCTTACCTTTAGGAAAAGAGAAAAACAAAGAGATTCCAGACAGAAAGCATTAAATAAGTGAATGAAGACGATCAATACTATTACTTTGTACTTCATAGTTAATAATCATTTAAGAAGCACATACACAGCTATGCTGTCTGCCAAAAAATAATCCATATTGTGTTCTTTCTCTAACACAGTAACTCCATACCTAAAAGGTACTCTGCTGATGAAATTTGAGTTTCTCATCTGAAGAAAAATCTTTTTTCTAAACTGAAGTGAATTCATACTCGAGAAAAGATTCATCCTAGAAATCACCTACTTGCTGTATAAGCAATGCAGGTGGTAGTTGACACCCTTAGGCACTGGCACTCTGGGCCATTATTTGAAATTCCAGAAGAAGGGATGCATTCCTATTTATAAATTATCACCCCTCCTTGATGTTTTCTTTTATATGGCAATTTGGAGAGGAAACATCAATAAACCAAACAAATTTTTGAATATCTACCAAAATGCCACGACATACTCAGGGGTGGGTGTTCCTAGACAAAGTGAACAACACGGTCTCTGCTCCCAAGGAGCTCACAATCTGATGAAGTTACTGGGGGCACCAGAAACAAGCCAGCATAATACACGACTTGAGGGCTATAATATACAATTCTGAGTAAGTTCTTATCATACTGCCGTAGTTAGTTTAGTCCTTCTATTGGCTGGAAAAGAGGACAGCACAACATCACAGAAATAGGAAAGAAAGAAAGGGAAGCCAATCTCTCCCACTTAGAATCATGGTCCAATATTCCACAATTTCACAAAGCGATTCCTGCCAGGTTGTCATCCGGGATAACTAGGTTATTCATTAAAATCTGTAATAACGAAGGTGGTTCGCCCAATCCAGTAGGGATGAGAGGCAGACGAAGGAACAGATCCTCTTGGGAGTTAACACCCGAGAGGGTGATTTTCAATTACAAACCTGACTCTTCGGCGGGACGCAGCACTCTGCGCAGCCCGCCTCCGGTCCCCGCGCCGTCACTCGGTCTCCAGGAGGGAGGGCACGGTAGCTAGGAAACCGGACTCTCTAACAGAGCGTCGCAATGACGTGCTCAGGGCAACAGAAGCCCCCAGACCCCAAAAGGGTTCTGCATGCAGAAAATAAACATGGGTCTGGAAAGGCCAGAAACCCGAGAGATCACGGACAAGCTCCAAGCATCAGTTCCGAGCACCTCACGAGAGCGGAAATAGAAGGCGCCGCGCCCACCGCAACTCTGTCCAGCAGAACAGTCAGCAGAGGAAAGACCGCGGGGCGCCAAACAGCCCGCTCAGAAAGCGCCCGCGGAGATTTTCTCGCGGCCCGCCAGGAGGCGCGGCTTTCCCGCCTCTCTAATAAACAGTTTAGGGGAGGAGCAGGAGCTAGTTCCCGCCGGGAGCCAGCCCCGCACCGCCCTCGCGCTCTCACCTTTCAAAGCTTCGCCGCCTCTGCCTCCGCCTCCGCCTCCGCCCAGGGCGCCAGCTCCAGGCAAGCGTCGCTCCTCCCTCTTCCGGGAACCAAGGGAAGTCCCGTCTCTGGGCGGGGCGAGGGCGGGACCAGGAGGCGGGAGGGAACGTCTTCCGGGAGCGTGGCTAGGGGAGGAGCTGTTGCGGCGCGGTAGTCAGGGAGCGGTACGGGGTTCTGGTGGCTGCCGAGGTGGGACGAGGGGCCCGGCGCTGGGGAGGACTGCCCAAGCTGAACTTGTCGTGAGGAAGTAGGGCTACCGGGCGGGCCTAGCTGCTGGCGAAGGACTCAAACGTAACCGTTCTCCTAGGCGGGGGGAGGCGGTACCTGACTCCCGGACTCTTCCGCTCTTCGCCGTAACTTTGAGGTGTGGCAGGGTTAGTGGACGGCGCTTTCCCGGGATCTGGGCGTGCAGGAGGTTTATGGCCGCAGGGGTTATAGTGTTCCTCGTGGTAACTGGGATAACAAAACACATGTCTGTAATCCGGATTATCCGCGGTGATTTGGGGCCTCCTCTACTGCTCGTGTAAGTTAAAGGCCTGTTCTTTGAAACTTCCTCCTCTTCCACGTTGCTCTGCAGTCATTTTGCCAGCCAAGCCCATTCTGGGAGGGGGTCACAGCCACCAACTTGCTGGTAAGGTCGAAAGACTGTGTAAGACTCTTGTTAAAGTTAAGTACGTTAAGAGAAAGGATTTTGTGGATTCCTAGAGTGTGTGGGGTAAGTTCCAGAGCCTCACCATGTCAGGGAAACGGAAGCGTGTGGTGTTGACCATTAAAGATAAGCTTGATATAATAAAGAAACTTGAGGATGGAGGTTCTTCTAAACAACTGGCAGTGATTTATGGAATTGGTGAAACAACAGTTCGGGATATAAGAAAAAATAAGGAAAAAATTATAACTTATGCAAGCAGTTCTGATTCCACAAGTCTTCTGGCCAAGAGGAAATCTATGAAGCCATCCATGTATGAGGAACTGGACAGAGCTATGTTGGAATGGTTCAACCAGCAAAGAGCCAAAGGGAATCCCATATCTGGACCAATTTGTGCTAAAAGAGCAGAGTTCTTCTTTTATGCTTTGGGTATGGATGGTGATTTTAACCCCTCTGCTGGTTGGTTAACTCGTTTTAAGCAGCGACATAGCATTCGAGAGATTAACATTAGAAATGAAAGGTTAAATGGAGATGAGACTGCTGTGGAAGATTTTTGTAAAAATTTTCGAGATTTTATTGAACAAGAGAATTTGCAGCCTGAACAAATCTACAATGCAGATGAAACTGGACTCTTTTGGAAATGTCTACCTTCCAGGACTTCAGTACTCAAAGGTAAATGCATTGTCCCTGGGTACAAATCAGTTGAAGAAAGAGTCACTGTCATGTGTTGTGCCAATGCAACAGGTTTACACAAACTTAAACTTTGTGTTGTGGGGAAAGCAAAGAAACCTCGCTCCTTTAAGTCAACTGATACCTTAAACCTACCAGTCTCTTATTTCAGCCAAAAAGGTGCATGGATGGATCTTTCCATTTTCCGGCAATGGTTTGATAAGATTTTTGTGCCACAAGTCCGGGAGTACTTAAGATCCAAAGGTTTGCAAGAAAAGGCTGTGCTCTTGTTGGATAATTCACCAACACATCCAAATGAAAATGTCCTGAGGTCAGATGATGGCCAAATATTTGCTAAATATTTGCCACCTAATGTGGCTTCATTGATTCAGCCTTCTGATCAGGGAGTTATAGCAATGATGAAGAGAAACTATCGTGCAGGTCTTCTTCAGAATAACTTAGAAGAAGGTAATGACTTGAAATCATTCTGGAAGAAGCTAACTCTGTTGGATGCACTTTATGAAATAGCAGTGGCATGGAACTTAGTAAAACCAGTTACGATTAGCAGAGCATGGAAGAAGATTCTCCCTATGATAGAAGAGAAAGAAGGCTTGGACTTTGATGAAGAAGATATTTCAGTGGCTACTGTGGCCACCATTTTACAACATACCAAAGGGTTGGAAAATGTTACTACCGAGAACATTGAAAAATGGCTTGAAGTAGACAGTACTGAACCAGGCTATGAAGTGTTAACTGACAGTGAAATCATTAGAAGAGCGCAAGGCCAGACAGATGAATCCAGTGAAAATGAGGAGGAGGAAATAGAACTGATTCCAGAGAAACATATTAATCATGCAGCTGCTCTCCAATGGACTGAAAATTTACTGGATTATCTAGAACAACAAGGTGATATGATTCTACCTGACAGACTGGTAATACGAAAACTTAGAGCTACCATCAGAAATAAGCAGAAGATGACAAACTCAAGTCAATAATAGCATTTCAGTCTTATCATTGTTCTGGTGATTGCAATATGGCTTAATTTTCTCTACTTTTCACATACATCCTATGAAATAGATTTAAAAAATTAAATCTGAAGTGGTTTTAGGATTATGTGTTTTCATCATCTGTGTCTTTTGTCCCTTTGTGCAGATAATCAGAAGCTGAGTCCATATAAATATAAATTATGTGTACCCATGTATTCAGTTTTGTAAATCTGCAATTATCCATTCTATAGCAGTGGCATTCCTTATGTTTTCAAGCAAAAGTTGGAGTTACCAGTGAACAGATTGAGCACTTTCCCAAAATCTTCTGCTTGATTTATGAGGGCTCTCATAGTAATCTTTTCTTATGCTAACCATTGTTTTATATATTTGTATAAAGTGATAGGATAAGAAAGATCTATATTGTTAGATTTCAGAATGATATAAATTAAAAAAATGAAATTAATGATGGGGTAATCTATGAATTAGAAAAACAATTTAGAAACATTTGTGTGGGTTCAAACAGAAAATTATTCTGGAAATGAAATAAATATAGGAAATGATTGCTGAATGAGCAACAAACTATTGGAAAACTGATACATAAAAGGAACATTCTGGTCAATTCATTTGTAGGAAATGGGATTAAAAATTGGGAAATTTAGGGGGACAGGAAATAAATAGGCTTGTTTTAATTTGCCTTTTTTATTATGTTATGAATTGAGTAACAATATAAGTTTATTATTTATTCAGGTGATTATAGGTTATGTAATGTTACATGTGGGAATTTGAAATGTTAATAAATTTTTTGGGGTTTTGGGGTATTTTTAGTTTTCATGTTTTTTTACTGCATGCTTGGAAATGTTATCTATAATTTGGAAAATTTTGTTGTACCTAGCCCTTTTATTTGAAAAGAAAATAAGGAATGAAAAGAATGAAGATTTTATTATTTTGAATGTCATTATGTTTGTATTCCATTTTAAGAAGAAAGCAGAAATAGTTATGGAAAGTGCCAGACACTGAGGAATTTCATTGTTATTATTTTGACATTTATAAAAAGGTATTAATCTAAAATTTAATCTGTCAGAATTTTGATACATTTTCTTTATAAACTCAATGTTTAATGTATGTAAGAGACTGCATATGTTAATTAATTTATAGGCAAATGTTTCCATAATATTTCATATTTTGGCCTAAAATAAAAAAAAAGAATCATTATTTACATTTTTAAAAGGTTTAACTTTTTCATTGAAATACTTAACACTTTTTTGTGCCTTTTTTAGAATTAACTTTAAAGGATTTTTAGCTTTCCATAAATTCTGTTATCTTCATGAGATACATAGACATATATCTAGATTTTTTGTAAGACTTATTTGTGAGAAAGGTGTTTAAAAATTGTGTTTATTGCATAAATTGTGTTGTCGTACATTGGGGGGGAAGCATCAGAAGTTAACATACATATTGAATCAGATAATTGCACATCCTGCTATAAATTAAACTGTATAAAGAAGAATTTTTCTAAAGTGAAAATATGTACTAAGAAGCTTGGAATTTCTCACTGTTTTTAAAATTAATCATGTCAATGAAAATGCAGCTGTATCATTGCCACCTAGTGGTAAAATTAACATTACTGTTCAAAGCTGTGTGGTTTTAAACTTTAATATCTAGTAAAAAAGGTTCACTGTTTTGTGGCCTTGGGTGTGAATCTTACAACTTTTTCTCTAGCTGGTGAGGTGTGAGACTGCTTTCTTTGGTTCATAGCTATTTGCTTTTCTCTGAAATTTGCCAACACTGGTAGGTTAGCAGTTCTGTTTTGGACTCTTCCATTCTTAATATAAAAGGTATCAATTACTGAAATACATTTTGTGTTCTAAACAGTGTTCATATGTCATGTAATTGTCTAATTATGAATTAAGCAAAAATACTCTTAATTGCTGAAGATTAGTTGGCTGCAGTTAAGAGTTTAAGCCCGGGTATTTGACTTGAATTATCTGTTTTCTGATTTCCAGTTGGCCATGCACAGTATCATTTCTCACTTCAACAGTTTAAAACCCAGCATTGAGAAATTGAACAGTTCATGCAAACATTTCTCTTAAGAGGCAGTCTCAGAGAATTGAAGAGTTGGCACAGCAGAGTACCAACATGGAAGTCTTTTAGGCCAAAGATACTGGAAATTACTACTACCAAAAGCACAGGAGCATGTACACACTCAAATGTATACAGAAATAAAAAAAAAAAAAAAAGCCCCCAAATGAGACAATATGGGGAAGAGAGTGGTGGTTCAAATATTGGTAGTGTGAGCTCAGAGGATAAGAAAAAAAATAGGGAAATGTGGCTTGCAATGAAGTGTGTTTTGTAATTTTGCCCATTTCAGCATCCTATTCCTGGGCTTATTAGTTTGTGGCTTCTCAGTCTTAGATGAGCCCTATAAGATCTCCACTGTTACTCTTTCTGATTTCCAGTTGGCCATGCACAGGCTCCTTTCTCACTTGAACAGTTTAAAACCCAGCATTGTGAAATTGTTGAGAAACCTGTGGAACGTTGAAAAAGTCAGTGCCAAGTTAAATGCACTTGGTCAGTAGTTGTGGCAGACGATGCCAAAATCTGTTTGGGTTATATTCTATCCCCAAAGTCATTAATTGTTAGTTCTCAATTCTTGTTCCATCAGTGCTTCATTGGAGACTGTGTTTGGCATTATATTTCTCCATTAAAAGAATCATAGACTCATGTTCTCTTACCAGTTTTCCAGGATTTTTCTTATCAATATGCTGTTATACAATACACTCAGCCAGCTGAACAACACCATGTTTCTTACACTTATTATAGCCAAGAATTCTGTGAATAGATTTACCAGAAGGAGAAATTAGAAAGTTGCTTTTCTGGAAATTTCTGCTTTGGGCGCTGGGGGAATAATAGTGTGAAGAGTGGAATTCTTTGTCTTGCTTAAATAGAGTGAATCAAAAAATTTTTTTAGCTTTACTATATACCTAAGACTGTCGGGTATGGTGGGTTTAGGGACATATAAAAGTTGGGGAAAAAGTTCTTGTCATTGAGCATCTTGCAATCAAGGTGGAAAGCAACATAATTTTTTTTTTTTTTTATTGTTGGGGATTCATTGAGGGTACAATAAGCGAGGTTACACTGATTGCAATTGTTAGGTAAAGTCCCTCTTGCAATCATGTCTTGCCCCCATAAAGTGTGACACACACCAAGGGTTCAATTGTAAACTCATGTAAAGCAGCCAATATAATGTATGTAAAGAAACCATCGAGATTGATTTGGTTTATCCGTTCCTTCACTGGCTTCTATGCTGCATACACTCTGCATTTTAAGCTTTGTGGTGGTCTTGATTTTTATTGCTTCTGAATGACTTGATCCACTTCCATTACCTGTGCGTGATCCAGACATCCTGTCCGGACCCATGATTTATATCTTCAATTGAGAAGCAGGATTTAAGTTTAGAAGTGAAATTTCAATTGTTACTTTGCTTCCCACGTATAGTGAACTTTCCATTAGCGTTTTACTCATGTCAGAGCCACCTACATGGGCCAAAGATTTTGAATAGTTATTTAACTGCTGCCTACGTAAAGCTAAGATACTTTGGTCTGAAGTAGCAAGATAGGTAATTATTTTCCTGTCTATATTGCTTCTTAATGTAGCTTTTTCTGGCATACATGTGCTCTTCACTCCATTCCTTCTGATGGACACCTTTTTGCTGCCTTTGTGGCTACTCCAGTCTAAAATTTGATTTCTTATGTTTAAACCCCTAACAGCCTTACAAGATTATTATTCAAACTATTAAGTAGCTATTGTCCTTAAAAGTGCTATCTACCTTTTTTCCCCTACATAAGGCAATAGCAACTTTATACAATAATTGTATGCACTTCTGTGCAAGTAGAAGCTGAGATGGAAGGATGTCCAAAAGGTAGCAGTTGCTTTCCCACCCACACCTAATGTGAAAATGTCTGTAGGGCCTCAGATTCTATGAAAATTGTCGTATTGTGAAGTCATTTTCATGGTTGTGTCTCTTAATACTGGAACATGAACATCTAGAGATCAAGGACCATGGGATCAATGCTTTGTAAAGTAATACATACTCAGTAAATATGTATTTCAACATTAATTATACACTATGTGCAAGGAAAGTTCTAGGCCATGTATGGGATACATGCCGAAGACCATCTGTATTCAAGAGATGTACAGTACAAAGAGGAAACAGAGTATGAATTAAGTATTACATGCTGAAGGAGTGCAAATGAAAGACTAATTTTGATATGAGTGACATAAGTAGGTATAATATTTCTGATATGAAGTGTTGAAGTGGTAAAGATTGAATTGGCCTTGAAAATAACTCATATTTTTCTGGTGCTTTATAGTTTTCAGGATTTTTTCATAGACATTGGTTCAATGTCCAAGAGACCATCTTAAAAGATAAATGTGGTTGGGAAAGTAAAACTCTTAATCTAATCTTAACTGCTGAGATGAATCTTTAACTGAGAAGTCTTGCTAAGGCTTTGTCTGTCTTATTTCCTTTCTACTGTTCACAGTCTAGTCCAAACTGTTTTTGAAACCTATAGAACCTCCCAACTTTCTGAGCTTTCCATAAGCCTTTTTATTTATTCATTTAGTTGACTGAACTCACCTTTTGTTACAATGGTTAAACACAGGAAGGAATGAGTCATGTTAATTTTCTAGTTCTCTCCAGCCACTTCCTCTAGAGCAGGGCCTCATAACCTCAGCATCATTTGAGGGGTATATACTATGCATTGCAGGGTTCTTAGCAACATCCCTTGCCTCTACCTACCACCTCCTCCCTGCTCTGGTTATGACAAAAAATGTCCACAGACATTGCCAAATGTCCCATAAGAGAGAAAATAGTCCCTAAATGAGAACTATAGTTTGTAGACACTTGGTCTGTTTTCCAAGTTATTGAAAGTAGTTATCTTATATTAATAAAACATATTTACCACTGTTCTGTCTTTCCAGCATCTGCTAGTTGTTTCCTTCCTAATTTCATGCCACATATTTGATGTTTTTTCAAAGCAACACCCTACTCAGGGTACTTATTTCTATTGACTTGAGTAACTCCAGCTGATGAAACTTCCAAATTTTAGAGGCTTAACAAATAAGCAAGCATCCATTTTCTTCATGTGTTTCTAGGACCCAGCCTTCCTCTATCTTGTGATTTTTCTGTCTGCTAAATCCTTAGAATTCTCTGCATCCAATTAAGTGGGAAAAGAGGATGCAGGATACACACTTCTTTTTTAGCTTCCATCTGTCCAAAGCCATACACATACTTTTCATGAGAACTAATTCTATTTGTGAGAACTAATCACCTGGCCCTGTCTCACTCTGGGGTGAGGGTGGGTGGGCATGGGCTGAAGTGTCTAGGCAGTAGCAGTCTTGTATAAATGGAAGGAGAAGAAACAAAGAACAAATTTTGCTGAGTAATTAGCCCTTTCTGAAACAAAAATAAAGCAGTTATTCTCATAAAATCGCCAAAGGAGCTTTATAAAGAATATCAGGCCAGTCACGGTGGCTCATGCCTGTAATCCTAGCACTCTGGGAGGCTGAGGCAGAAGGATCAGGAATGCCAGGCCAGGCTGAGCAAGAGTGAGACCATATCTCTACTAAAAGTAGAAAAACTAGCTAGGTTTAGTGGGCACCTATAGTTTCAGCTACTCCAGAGGCTGAGACCAAGAGGACGCTTGAGGCAAAGAGTTTGAGGTTGCTGTGAGCTATGGTGCCACTGGCACTCTACCCAGGGCAACAGAGTGAGACTGTCTAAGAAAAGATATATATCAGTTCATGAATCCAACTCCCAGAGGATCTGATTTAATTGGTTTAGGGTGACTGGTGTATGTTTTTAAAAGTTGAATCCCACAAGATAACAAATTTGCCAGTTCAGAGTAGAAGAAAATAATCGGTTTCTTTGAAGGACTATGAAGTTAAGACTACATAAATACAATGATTTGAATATTTGTCCTTTCCAAAATTTATGTTGAAATTTAATTAAAAAAATTAATTGACAATCTAATAATATTGGGAGGCAGGGCCTTTAAGAAGTGATTAGGCCATGAGAGCACCATGTCATGAAAGGTTTAATGCCATTATAAAAAGGGCTTTCAGGAACAAGCATGCTATTGTCCCGCCATATTATGCAGCCAGAGAGCCCTTGCTAGATGTTAACTTCCCGGACTCCAGAATTGTGAGTAAATAAATTTCCTTTTTCATAAATTACACGATCTAAGGTCTTCTGCTATAGCAGCATAAACAAAACAGACCAAGACAAAAAGTGTGTGTGTGTTGAAACTATGCTATTGGAGGAAAGAACCAGGAAATTGGAGGCAGAAGACCTATATCTGAGTGTAGCTCATTTTGAGATGTTCTGAATAGTTCTTTTTCATAAGTACTTATTAGTTTATGTATGTACTTGGTTGTATTAATTTTACATATTTCAGAATTCTTTTCTGAATTCCCTATTATTCCTTACCCTTCCCTACCACGTATTAAGGGTGTAGTCTTCATGAAGTTGGCATTTTAACATTTGGTGATTTGTGATTGTGCACTTCTCACTGCAGTTGAGATACCCAGAAATACTATGATCTCTACTTATGCAGCACATGTTGTAGGAAGTCCAGAACATTTGGAGCCACTGATAGTGAGAATAAGAAACGGATCTTATATCTTGCCAGATGGGAAACTCAGGAACTGGTCTTCTAAGCTTGGGTGCCTCTCATTCCTGACTTTTTACTGACTATGAGGGGCATTACCCTAATAATTTATACCAAGTTCTGCTTCTAACTGAAGATGGACATCATTTTTTTTTTCTTGTGCTTAGCCTGGAAGATGGGTATGAGTGCTTAGATTCTTGTTCCTGCTCCCAGCTTTCACCACTTCACGTATGGAACATAGTTTGCTCTTACACAGTTTATGGCAATGTTTTTCTTTTAAAAAACAAAACCTCACAGCACACATAAATTATGTTGACAAAAAAAAAGCTAAAAAAAAGAATATGGTTACTGTGCTTTGAACTCCTTTCAAAAATAATTAATAATTGTTAAAAATTTTTGCGGCACACCTAAGATCTTGTTATGGTATACCCGTGTATACACAGCACACTGGTTGAAAGTCACTGGTTTATAGTCTTCTAAAAGATTACCTACCTATTTTGAAGATGGTTATATTTGCTTTTTTAAAAAGTAATTTTTTTTTATTTATGTGATTGATGTAAAATGAGAATATCTGCTCTCTCAACAACTTATGTTAATATCAAAAGTCCTAGCCATGTGATCTTGGGTGAGTCTCTAAATTTCTCTGAGTCTCATTATCTCTAAAATGAAAAAAAGAATTTATCCTTATTTAGGATAAGGATTGCTAAAAGGATTAAATAAATGTATAACACTTTTATACAAGTAGTTTTATACGTATATGCACTTTATACATGTATACTTCTATACATTATAGAAGTAATGTTTTTATATTACTCAGGATTAAAGGACTCGGCATCATAAACATGGAGAAATAAGTGGGAGAGTAAGAAAACTGTAGTTTTTGTGTTTTACTGAAAATCAGGGTGACCTTGATTTTTTGCTGTATTAACTTCTAGAATTTTTGTAATTTTACATTTTACAATTAGGCCTATGAACTTATTTTGAGTTAATTTTGTGAAGGGTATAAAGTCTGTGACTAGATTAATATTCTCTTGCATGTGGATGTCCAGTTTCAGCACCATTTTTTTTAATTTTTATTTATTTTTTTTAATTTTCACATATACATGTGTTCATTAGGCTTCTACTTTTTGCCCTCACAAAATTAAAAAGGCTTAAAATTTAACAACAATAACAATGTTTAAGATAGGACCAGAAACAAAAACCTCACAAAGAACAAACGAAGACAAATACATTCAGAAAAGAAATCAGACGATTGCTGCAATGAAATATTAAGCAACAATAATAGTAATGCAAAGAAAGTAACATTCGCATTGTCAAATGAGAGTATGTCTATTATAGCGCCATTTGTTGAAAGGACCCTCTTTTCTCCATTTCCTCGCCTTTGCTTCTTTGTCAAAAATTAGTTGACCATATATGTGTGGTTCCTTTTCTTTTCTGTTCCATTGATCTGTTTATTCTTTTCCTAGTATCACACTGTTTTATTATAGTTTTAGAGACTATCTTAAAGTAAAATGGTATCAGTTCTCTGACTTAATTCTTCCACCTCAGTTTTGTGCTAACTATTCTGGGCCAATTTTCTTTTCATATAAAATTTAGAATCAGGCCAGGTACAGTGGCTCATGCCTATAATCCTAGCACTCTGGGAGGCTGAGGCGAGTGGATTGCTTGAACTTACAGATTTGAGATAGAGCCAAAGCCAGAGATAGAGCCAGATCCCGTCTCTAAAAAAATAGCCCAGCGTTGTGGGGGGCGCCTATATTCCCAGCTTATCGGGAGGCTAAGACAAGAGAATTGTGTGAGCCCAAGAGTTGAAGGTTGCTGTGAGCTATGACACCACAGCACTACCAAGGGTAACAAAGTGAAACTCTGTCTCAAAAACAAACAACAAAAAAAAAATCCCTAAAATTTAGAATCAGTTTGTTGCTTTTCTTAAAATAACTTGCTGGGATTTTTTTTTTTTTTAACTTGCTGGGATTTTGATCGAAATGTTATTGATATTATAGATTAAGTTGGGAATAACTAGTACCTTGAAAAAAATTGAGGCTTCCTATCCAAGAACATGGAATATATCTAGAGTTATTTAGATCTTCTTTGATTTATTTCGTCAGAATTTTGTAGTTCTCATATAAATTTGTACATGATTTGTTAGGTGTTTACATATACCTAAGTATTTTTTTTCCTTTCTCTCCCTGTCTTTTGGTACTAATGTAAATGATATTGTGTTTATAGATTCAGATTCCAATTGTTTGTTGCTGATATGTAGGAAAGTAATTGAGTTTTGTATGTTAGTCTTGTATCCTGCAACCTATAATCACTTATTAGTTACAGTAGTTTTTTTTTTTAATTTTGTATATGTGTGTGTGTGTGTTGATCCTTTAGAATTTTCTACCTGAAAAATCATGTTATTCATGAACAAAGGCAGTTTTCTTTCTATCTATCTTTTTTTTTGCAGTTTTTGGCCGGGGCCAGGTTTGAACCCGCCACCTCTGGTATATGGGGCTGGCGCCCTACTCTTTTAAGCCACAGGCACCACCCAGGCAGTTTTATTTCTTTCTATTCAATGTCTTATTTCATCAGCTAGGATGTTGAATAGAAGTGAGGAGATGTGGTTCCTTTCTTAAAAAATATTTATCTATTTAGAGATGGAGTCTTACTCTGTCACCTAGGCCAGTGGTAACAGTGGCCCAGGCTGGAGTGCAGTGTCATGATTGTAGCTTACCATAGCCCTGTCAACTTGGGCTCAAGTCATCCTCCAGCCTCAACCTCCAGAGTAGGAGGATGAGATAGGGTCCTGCTGTGTTGCCTAGGCTGGTCTTGAACTGCTGGCCTCAAACAGGCCTCCTGCCTTGGCCTCTCAAAGTGCTCTGATTACAGGTGTGAGCCACCAAACTTGGCTGTAAGTATTTTTTTAAGGAAGATATTTTATTATCTCATGAATTTAATAGTGGTAATTCTACATTAAATAAGGGTATAAAAATTAGATCAAGGCAGTGCCTGTGGCTCAAAGGAGTAGGGCACCGGCCCCATGTGCCAGAGGTGGCCGGTTCAAACCCAGCCCTGGCCAAAAATTGCAAAAAAAAAAAAAAAAAAAGACATTAGATCAATAGGTAACCAAATTCTTATAAAAAATAAATTGCAGAGAAAGCCAATTTAAATTCCCTTGCAAACAATGATTTCTGACTGACATAATAGATAAAAAGAAGACTTCCCTTCTACTTAAGTCAGTTTTCAGGGTACACATAAAACAGTAAGGAGCCCCTATAACTTCCAGCACAAGACATCCAGAGGAATTAAAAAAAATAATAAACATGCACACTAGGGAACACATAAAATAAGTAAAATGTTTTTTCATTTCCTAATTCAGTTCAATAATTTAAAAAAAATCACCCCTTTAGTGAATATTATGGAGAGAAAAAGAAGGGAAAAAGAAAATATTTTTTGAGCATTATTATAGATTATCAGATAACTTTGCAGGGTTAAGATTTTTTTTTTTTTTTGTAGCGACAGAGTCTCACTTTATGGCCCTCAGTAGAGTGCCGTGGCCTCACACAGCTCACAGCAACCTCCAACTCCTGGGCTTAAGCGAGTCTCTTGCCTCAGCCTCCCGAAGAGCTGGGACTACAGGCGCCTGCCACAACACCCGGCTATTTTTTGGTTGCAGTTCAGCTGGGGCCGGGTTTGAACCCGCCACCCTCAGTATATGGGGCCGGCGCCCTACCGACTGAGCCACAGGCGCCGCCCAGGTTAAGATTTTTTTAAATTGAAAAATGAAATAAGAAAGAATAGAAAGGACAGCACACTCACATGTTCTCAAGACAAATGTGAACACACACACGTGTTCACAAGACAAATGTGAACACATGTTCACAAGACAAATGTGAGCGCACATGTTCACAAGGCAGACATGTGAACACATTCACAAGACAAAAATGTGAACACACACATGTTCACGAATCAAACAAATGTGGTCACATTCAGATGTTCACAAGACGAACAAATGTGAACACACTCATTTATTTGGTGCTAGGGTTGCAGTTGTGAACTAGACCAGTTTAACGGCAGAGGCAATTACAAAGACCCAGAGAATCATTACATAAGAGGTAAACATGTTGGTGAAGGGAGAGACAGGATAACAAATGCAAGGGTTATAAAACATACACATGCACCCACACCATAAAGACAATCCATATAGACCACAGAAAAACAAAGATATACTTACTAACACATTTTAAAGTGGATAATCCTTGTTATCTTTTTTAATAAATGATTTTGATTCTAACTTTGGAATCAAAACTTAGCTGATCTAAAAATCTTACTTTTTCATAAAGAGAGCCTAATTTAAGACCTCTGGAGGATTTTAAGCATCTTTGTTTAAAAAGGTGTGTATTGGCATTGGGGGGTGGGGGGGTTGGTAGGTAGGGCAAGGGAGACATGTTAAATGGGGTAACATCTCCACCTTGTGGTGTTTCAGAATATTGACTTTGCTTTTAACAGAATTTGGAGTTTACTTAGTTCTGGATAAAAATATATCTAACTTGATCGTGCGAACAAGGGAGCATAATCACAAAGCAAATCAAATCTACAATTTCTCAACTCACTTTTTTGTTAATGCTAAACTAATAGAAGCTATATTAACAAACAGCAGTTGCAATTGCTTAACAGTTTTCTGGTCAGTGTCCACCTTTACTAGATTCAGGGCAAGAATCAAGAGATAATCCACATTTCTATCAATCTTTTCTAAAATCTGTTGCCAGGAGTTTCACTTTTTAAGATGAAAATCTCTCTTGCTATTTTCTTGCCTTTGAAAATATAACAAAAAATGAGGACCACTGCCACCAGGAAGCACAATACTTTCTTTGATAAAATCCTCTTTCTCCGACTGAGACGCTTCTGGATATAAATGGGGTAAAGGCTCTTAAAATGCTTAGGATGCAGGTGTATTCTCTCTTTTGTATTGTTTGACATTTTTATTACTGATTTGGTTTTTTATCATATGAAGTTTCGTTTGTAATCAATCCATGTTTTGTCATTCAGTGGTTTTGATGTGCCAAAACTGTATAAAAAGGACATTAAAGTAAGGAATCTGAGGTGCAGCCCCCAGCCACCAGATGTTTACAGTCTCGACAAGGAAGTAGAGAAACACACAAAAAAAACACACTAAAAAAATCTTTGGGAATGTAAGTGCCTAGAACTACACATACTAAACTGAGGGTTTAAATGGAAAGTGTGCAGGTTCTCTGTCTTAATTATACAGGTCCCTCATTCATATTTTAAATAGATTTTTAATGTAAATATAAGATAAAAATAATTCAGAAACCATGGAAGAAAAAAATCTATAATATCACTTCATTAACTCAAGTATTCAGTATTTAGATGTACAACAGTATTTTTATTTTCCACATCATGAGGTTACAAACCTTACAAACCACTTACAAACCACTATGTAAGAGAATCTGTAATTAAAGGACATAAAAGATCATGTGTCAAAATTAAGGTAGGATGACTGAGGTCTTTATAACTTTTTTAATTAGGTAAAAAATACTTAGGAATAAATCTGACAGAAATGTTCAAGTCTCTAGCCGGGCGTTGTGGCGGGCGCCTGTAGTCCCAGCTACTCGGGAGACTGAGGCAGGAGAATCACGTAAGCCCAAGAGCTGGAGGTTGCTGTGAGCTGTGTGATGCCACAGCAATCTACAGAGGGCAGTAAAGTGAGACTCTGTCTCTACAAAAAAAAATAAAAAAAAAAAAAGAAATGTTCAAGTCTTTCTTGAAGAAAACTATCCAATAAGCAGAGGAACATAAAAGAATCAGTTCTTGGATATAAAATCTGTTTTGTTTTTTGAGACAATCTCACTCTGTTGCATCAGCCTAGCCTACAGCAACCTCAAACTCCTGAGTCCAGCCATCCTCCTATCTCAGCCTCTGGAGTAGCTGTGACTACCGGTGCCCACCACAATGCCTGGCTAGTGTTTCTATTTTTTTTTATTAAGTCATAAACACATAGATCTTGTATACATTGATACCTTTATGGGGTACAATGTGCTGATTTTACATACAATTAGTTAATATAGCCTTCACCTCATTTACTTAATTATTGTGTTAAGACATTTATAATCTATCCTTAACAGATTTGACATATACCCTTGCAATATGAACCATAGGAATGATCCCACTGTATACCCTCCTACCGTCGAATCTGCCCCCTCCCCTCCCATCTGCCTCTTCTTCCCTTCTTTATTTTGGGCTATAGTTGTGATTTATCTTTCTTATGAAAGTGTGAATGATTATATATTTGTTTCATAATAGTACTAGTACATTGGATACTTTTTCTTCCATTCTTGAGAAACTTTACTAAGAATATGTTCCACCTCCATCCATGTAAACATAAAAGAGGTAAAGTCTCCATCTTTTTTAAGGCTGCATAACATTCCATGGCATACATATACCACAATTTATTAATCCATTCATGTGTCAATGAGCACTGGGCTACTTCCATGACTTGGCAATAATGAATTGGGCTCAATAAACAATCTTGTGCAAATATCTTTGTTGTAAAGTAAGTTTTAGTCTTTTGGATATATGCCTAATAGAGGAATTGCTGGGTCAAATGGCAGGTTTATTTTTAGATCCCTGAGTGTTCTTCAAACGACTGTTCAAAAGGAATGTATTAGGTTGCATTCCTACCAGCAATGCAGAAGTATTCCCTTTTCTCCACATTTACGCTAACATCTGTAGTTCTGGGATTTTGTTATGTGAGCTACTCTTACTGGAGTTAGATGATATCTCAAAGTAGTTTTGATTTGCATTTCTTTAATGATTAAACATGATGAGCACGTTTTGTGTATCTGTAGGCCATATGCCTGTCGTCTTCAGCAAAGCTTCTTCTCTCTTGCCCACAATGAAATGGGATCACTTGTTCTTTTCTTATTAATAAGCTTGAGTTCTCTATGGATTCTGGTTATCAAACCTTTGTCAGAAACATAACCTGCAAATATCCTCTCCCATTATGAGGGCTATCTACTTGCTTTACTTACTGTATCCTTGACTGTGCAGAAGCTTTTTAGTTTGATCAGATCCAAGTAATGTATTTTTGGTGTTGCTTCAATTGCCCAGGGTGTCCTCCTCATAAAATATTCCCTCCCAGACAAATTTCTTCAAGCGTTTCCCCTGCACTCTCTCCAAGAATCTTTATAGTTTTATGTCTTATGTTTAAATCTTTTATCCAGTGAGAGTCAATTTTTGTTAATAGTGAAAGGCATGGGTCTAGTTTCAGTCTTCTACAAGTCGCCAGCCAATTCATCCAGCATCATTTGTTAAATAGGGATTCTTTCCCACAATTTATATTTTTGATAGGCTTGTCAAAGATCAAATGACGATAAGTGTCTGGCTTCATCTTTTGGTTCTCTATTCTGTTCCATACATCTACCTATTTTTGTGCCAGTACCATGCTATTTTGTTCACTATAGATTTATAGTATAGTCTGAAGTGTGACAGCATGATTTCTCCTGATTTGTTTTTATTTCTGAGTAATGTCTTGGCTATTCGAATTTTTTTTCTGTTTCCATATAAAACGAAGTACTAATTTTTCCAGATTTTTAAAGTATGATAGTGGTGCTTTAATAGGGATTAAATTAAATCTGGATATTGCTTTGGGTAGTATGGACATTTTAACAATGTTGATTCTTCCCAGCCATGAGCATGGTATGTTTTTCCATTTGTTAATATCTTCAACTATTTCTTTTCTCAGAGTTTCATAATTCTCTTTATAGAGATCTTTTGCATCCTTTGTTAGGTAAACTCCCAAATATTTCATCTTCTTTGGCACTACTAAAAAAGGTATAGAGTTCTTGACTGTTTTTTTCAGCTGGAATATTATTGGTACATATAAAGGCTACTGATTTGTGAGTATTGATTTTGTATACTGAGATGCTGATGTATTCCCTGATCACTTCTAAGAGTTCTGTAGTTGAGTCCCTAGGGTTTTCCAGGTATATAATCAGATCATCTGCAAAGAATGAAAGTTTGATCTCCTCTGATCCAATTTGGATATACTTGATCACTTTTTCTTGACTGATTGCGATGGCTAAGACTTCCATTACAATGTTAAAAAGCAGTGGAGACAATGGGCAGCCTTGCCTGGTTCCTGATCTGAGTGGAAATGATTTCAATTTTACTCCATTCAATATAATATTGGCTGTGGGTTTGCTGTAGATGGCCTCTATCAGTTTAAGAAATGTCCCTTCTATACCCATTTTCTTAAGTGTTGTGATCATAGAAGATGCTGGATATTATCAAAAGATTTTTCTGCATCAATTGAAAGAATCATATGGTTTTTTTTATTTTGTTTATGTGCTGAATTATATTTATAGATTTACGTATATTGAACCAGCCTTGAGACCCTGGGATAAAACTTACTTGGTCATGGTGTATAATTTATTTGATGTGTTGCTGGATTTTGTTTGCTAGGATCTTGTTGAACATTTTTGCATGTATATTCACTGGTAACCCTCTGTTGCCCAGTTCTTTCTAATACTAGAGAAAACTAGGTATTTGTGCCTGAGTCAAAGGGGAGCCAATGCCTCCACAACTGGGCTGTCTCACTGTGTGACCTTCAGGCAAGGAGGAGTTCAGGCCTGATTCCCTCCATTGTTCATTGGAAACTGGGGAGTGTTCCACCTGCGTCTGTGCCCAGGTAGGGGGGTTACTGTGGCAGCATATGGTTCTCTCCCTTGGAGACCATGCCTCTGCCCTGGCCACACTCCTCATCTGTAACCCTTTCAGGCGAGGTCAGGTTCCCTCCGTGTTCCACAGAATTTGGGAGGTATCTCTCCCTAATTTTCCCCCAGTGGGACTGTGCTGCTGAGGGTTTGTGGAGCTGCCACTGCAGTCAGGGGTGGTGCTGTGGGTTGGGTGTGCCACTCTTGGATTTGCTGGAGGAGTGGGCAGCTGCTGGGTCATTGGTCAGTGGGGCAGTCCATGCTGCTACGTACTTTCACAGCACAGGCCAAGTCCCCCTCCACTTGCAACTCCCTCCTTCTACTAGAGTTATAGTTTCAGCGCAGCTGTCCCAGAGCCTATGAGATGCCTCACCCTAGCAAAAAATCCACTGGACACTCTGGATTCTGCAGGGGGTATGCTTCCAGAGCACCAGGAGAGATGGGGAAGGGTGGATTGGGAGTTCAGGAAGGCAGGGAAAATTTTTGTTTAACTTTTATTCCAGGCAAGAGACTGCCTGGGCTTGCAGGGGATCTCTCTGGAGAAGGAATCCTCAGCTGCTCTCTCCCCTGTGTTGAAACAAGAGGTCTTCTATTCACTACTTGCTTGTAGCGATAATACAGCAAGCCACTCTCTTGGGGTGGGGGGGAGGGTAGGGGAAGGATTCTCATCCTCTTTGAGATGAGTTGTGTACCTGAAATTCACTTCCTTGAGTCCCAGCTTGCCTCAGCAGGGATGACATGAACCCCCCTCTCTCTCAGTCAGCTCCTGATCTTCAGCTTTATTGGGTTGGTTCTGGCCATTATTTCTCCCTATGGACGGGAGTGTCTTCTGAAACGTGGCTCCAGTGGGTCATCTTGCCTCCTGTTAGTGTTTCTATTTTTAGCTGAGATGGGTTCCACTCTTGCTCAAACTTGTCTTGAAATATTGAGCTCAAATGATCCCAAATGCTTGGGCCTCCTAGAGTGCTAGGATTACAGATGTGAGCCACTACACAAGGCCTAGAATCTTAGTATTGTAAAGAAATAAATTTTCCTCAGATTAATATACAAATACAATGTAATTCCCATCGAAATTCCAACTTTCCAAAGCGACTCTACAAGTTTTTTTAATAACTAAATATTAGAGAAGAGCTAAAATATTCCATCTGAGGGGGGGAAAAAAAAGAAAGGAAATGGGTAAAAACAAATTATATACAATTAAAATTGATACTGGCAGAGGAAGAGGAAGATCAATGAGATTAGAAAATCAAGAAACATTACATGTAGGCATTTGATATATAATGAGAGCAGTATTCTAAATTGATGAGAAAAAAATGAGTTACAGAAAACCTAGTTTTGTGACAATTGGCTCTATATTTAAGAAAGAGATTTACATTTTTACCCCATTCCATGCACTACCCAATTTACAGATGAATTAAAGTTTTAGCTATTAAAATTGAAATAACATTTTTTGGGAAAAAAACATATGAATAGTTGCAGAATCTTAGAAAAATAGATTTTAGTAAGTATTATTTCAAAGACAGAATCCAACAAGTAAAATTTGGTTGATTTTATTGCATAATTATTAATACTGATTCGAGGAGTAAATGTAAAAAAATGTTATTTTTGGAAAGAGAAATGAATGATGAAAAATTGCAACATATATAGGAGGCCAACATCTTTAATGTCTTTAAAACAAAATAGATCTTATAAATCTACAAGACAGTCACTAATATGTGAAAAAGGTGAAGGGAATCTCTAATTCACAAAGAAATCAAAGAGGAAATAAATATGGTCACAAAATACCACCAGGTAATTCATAAAAGAAGTCAAACAACTGGCCTACAACATAAGAAACTATTCACTTTTGCAAGTATACACAGGTAGGGCATTATATGGTAACATGTGAAATGATCCAAAAAAGAGAGTCTATATTTTGAAGTACAAATTTATAAAAATTAAAACCCAGTTGATATCCTTTATTGGCAAAGGTAATGAAGAGTAAACTGGATGAAACTTTCTTGAAGGTATCTTAGCAGTATTTACATGCATTTCTAATTTAAAGAAATACACATGAATTTCAATCTAGTATTCCTGAATTTAGGAATTTATCTTTTTAAAAAACTTAATGTTTTTTCTTTTTAGGAATTTATCTTAAGAAAAGTATTATGGATATGTACAAAGATTGTGTTATAAAGATATTGCCTATAATGACAACAGCAAACAACCTAACTGCTTTACAACATGGGCATGGTTAAATAAATTAATTTTGACATGTCATGTAACCATTGTAGTAGTATTGTAGAAAAAGTAGTATTTAGAAAAATGTTTACTAGTGTAGAAAAGAATCAATTGTATCATGAGAAAATAGGTCACAAAGGTTTTATAATTCTTGTTCTAGTTTTCTGTTTAAAAGTACATCTATTCCCTAAGATGATAGGAGAATGGATTTATAAGATGTCAGTAGTAATATTTAGGTGGTGGGCTTAAGGATCATGCTTTCTGGTTTTGCATGGGTATATTTTTCTAATTTTTAAACAAAATATATTTATTCATTTTGTAACAAAAACCCATAAACTATTTTTTTTACATTTTCTTATAAGAAACTCTTCTAAAATTGGACAAGGATGATTCAGAGTTAAGAATCCTGGTGTATGTATATGTAACAGGGGTTAAGTGTTAAGCCCACATGAGAACTGAGAATGGTTGGCAGAAATAATCAGATAGCAGTTACTGAGAGAATAGTATTGATTTCTGAAACAAGCTGTGGATGGGCAGGTGGAATTCAACCTTGCCTCTTAGCTCAGAGCTGAGAGCTGAGCTCTCACTTCAAAGCTGCATGTTTGGGAAAAGCTTCCTGTTTGCTTCGACTGCTTTGGAGAAATTATCATGCCATGGGCATCAGCAGAAGTGGAAAATTGGTTGTATGACCTTTGAAACATCGTGAGGAATAACAGAAAAATCCATTCTGTCAAAGCTGAAAATTATCATTCTCTGGCAAGAGGCTCTGGTCTGGATGTACATTTGCTGTGGAATGTTTTTCCTTCTGGGAAAACACCTGAATATACAAGTATAAAACAAAACATGAGAAAAAAATATTTGAAAAATAGCAAGCAAATAAACTACATTGAGAATTAAATAACGCTTTAGGATAAAGTGTCTTTTGCACTAGGCAGAGTTGCTTCTTTGGAGAGAGAGTTCTTCACTAAATTGTATTTTTTTTAATGCTATTAATTAATTTGTTTGTTTTATATGTTACTTATTTTTTGTTAGACCAAACTGTATGTATTTATCATGTACAACATGATGTTTGAAATCTGTATAGACTATGGAATGGCTAAATCAAGCTAATTAACATATGCATTACTTATATACTTTCGGGGGGTGAGAACACAAAATCTACCCCTTTAGCATTTTTCAAGTATATAATGCATTATTATTAAGTTTAGTCACGATGGTATAGAATAGATCTTTTGAACTTATTCCTCCTAACTGAAATTTATATCTTTTGATCATCATGACCCCAATTCCCCACTCACCCATTCCCATGGCAACCACCATTCTGCTCTCCTTTTTTACCAGTTGGACTTTTAGTTTTCATATGTAAGTAAAATAATGTGGTATTTGCCTTTCAAGGGCTTGGCTTATTCCACTTAACATAATGTCCTCCAGGTTCATCCATGTTGTTGCAAATGTTAGGATTTCTTCCTTTTAATGGCTGAATAATATTCTATTGTGTATATATATATTCTATTCTATATACCACATTTTCTTTATCCGTTCATTTGATGATGGATACTTAAGTTGATTCCATTTTAGTTGTGTGAATGATGCTGCAATGCACATAAGGGGTTTATGTCTCTTTGATATATTGAGTTCATTTCACTTGAATATATGCCAAAGTGGGCGTGCTGGGTCATATTATGGTATTCCTGTGTTTGTTTTTCTCAGCAACCTCTATACTGTTTTCCACACTGTACTAATTTACATTTTATTCATATCAACAATGTTCCAGAGTTCCCTTTTCTCCATACCTCACCAGGAATTGTCTTTCATCTTTTTGATAATAGTCATTCTAATAGGTGTGAGATGATATCTCATTATGATTTTAATTTGCATTTTCTTGATGATTAATGATGTTGAGCATTTATTCATTTACTTGTTGGACATTTGTATTGTCTTCTTTTGAGAAATGTCTATTCAGGTCTTTCCCATGTTGAAGTTAGGTTACTTGTTTTCTTGCTACTGAGTTTTTCATATATTGTAGATATTAATGCCTTATCAGATGTATGTTTTGCCAATATTTTCTCCCATTCTATAGGTTGTCTTTTCCCTATGCTGAGTGTTTCCTTTACTTTTAAGAGGATTTTTAGGTTGATGTAATTCCATTTGTGTATTTTTGCTTTTGTTGCCTGAGCTTTTGGGATCACATCCAAAAAATCATTGGTCTGACCAACAGTACAGAGCTTTTTCTTCTGGTAGTTTCAAATCTTATGTTTAAGTTTAATACATTTTCAGTTGATTTTTGAATATGGTATGAAGTAAGGGTCTAAATTCCCGCACAATACTATTGAAGAAATTGTCCTTTCCCCATGGAGTGTTCTTGGTATCATTGTTAAAAAGCAAGTGATGGTAAATGTGTAGGTTTATTTCTGGGCTCTTTGTTCTGCTTAATTGGTCTATGTGTCTGCTTTTATGCCAGTATCATACTGTTTTGATTAGTATAGTTTTGTAGTATATTTTGAAATAAAGTAGTGTGATGCCTCCTGTTTTGAATTTTTTTTTTTTTTTGAGGTTGCTGTGAGCTATGACGCCAGGGCACTCTACCAAGGATGACAAAGAGAGACTCTGTCTCAAAAAAAAAAAAAAAAAAAGTCAGCAGAGCTGACTATGGGTTAATAGACTTGGAATGTCATCTGCCTAGATTTGGATCCTGCTTCTGCCACTTACTGTTTGAATAATGCTGAGCAAAATCCTTTTACCATGTCTGTACTTGTTCCTCCATTTTTGAACTAAGAACAACAGAAGGTACCTGACACATATTGTATATTTGATATATTAGCTCTTCTATTAATTGTGTTTCACTAATTTCTAGCCACATAATCTTGAGGCCAGTTAATTCCTACTGCAGAACCTTTCCATATACAGTTCCCTTTGCCAGTAATGCTCTTCTCACCATTTCCTGTGGTTGGTTCCCTTTTCATTCTTCAGGTCTCAGCCTAAGTTCTTCCCTGACCACCTTTTATAAATTGCATCCTGTGTCTTTCTCCCTTTCCTCTTTGATTCTTCTCCTTAGCACTTAATGCCTTTTAATATAGATTCACAATTTCTTATTCTAATCACCTGGTGCCAGGTGTTTTAAAATCCAGAATTTTTAAAATTTTTAGATTTTAGAACATAGTACATATTGTACCACCAGCAGGATCTAGGAGTAACCCCCTATAATCAAGTATATGATTTCAGCAGCAAAATCTTTAAAGATTTTAAATAGCCACATAGCAGTTCAGACTGGTTGTCCCCAGAAAACAAGTTCAAAGCCAAATCAGGTTGGGTGACCAAGTAAGTTGCAAAACAGAAGAAAAACTTTTCAGTTTTCACAACTTTTTGGCCTTAAAAAAAATTTTTTTTTATTTAGTTTGAGACAGAGTCTTACTTTCTTGCCCCTGTTAGAGTGCCATGGCATCACTGCTCACAGCAATCTCAAACTCTTGGGCTCAAGCAATTCTCTTGCATCAGTTTCCCAAGTAGCTGGGACTAGGCACTCCCCTCTCCACAACACTCAGCTATTTTTTAGAGACAAGGGGTCTCACTCTTGCTCAGGCTGGTCTCAAACTCGTTAGCTCGAGAAATCCATCCACCTCAGCCTCCCAGAGTGTTGGGATCACAGGCATGAGCCATGTGACCAGCCTTTTTGGACTTTAGATCAGAGGCTGTGGACCTGTAAATATTGTACAATTCATTTTTACTTTGTTAGTCACTGGCATCCCCAACCACCATTAAAATGTAAACGAATTGGGCAGGATTTTGTTTTAGATATCATTAGAACCTAAGCTTAGAATCCTTCCTATCAGAGTAGGCACTTCAACATAGAATTAATAGCTGTGGCTGTTGCACAAAGCCTTACATGTAGTAAATACTCTAATAAACATGGATGGAAGAAAGAAGAGCACTTCAGAATGCTTAGGTCACCTATCTAAGGTCAGGTGGCTAGTTCAGGACTTCAAACCGAAGGTTCCAACCCTCAAGCTAGTCTTTGTTGTTTGTTCATCCATTTATTTTACTTATTCAGCAATTATTTACTGAACATCTGCCGTGTGTCAACTTCTGTATTGAGCTTCTCCTAAAAGCTTCTGGAGATAACATCTCAGAGGCACTAGACCTCACCTTAGCGCAGGAGCTGTGGTTGCCTGGGCTACTGACTCTTTGACCCCGCCCCCTACAGAAACCAGGAACCTCATAGCTGCCAAGGCGTGGCGTCCTTCAAACGCCCCAAAGCTCTACATGCCGCGCCCAGCACACCTAGAGCCAAAAGTGTCTGGAGACACGCAAGGGTTGGCTGGTGATCCCACCAACCAGGAGACGCTCTCATCCAGACCCCAGCCCGCCTGGCCTCTGCCTCCCACAAAGGGTCGAACAGAAGTCACAAGCTCATGGCCGAGCTGTGGCTAGGGAATTGGCAGACTTCCTACTGCTTCGCCTCGCCTTCCACTCACCTCTGTAATTGAAGAGGGGTAGGATTCTGGGTTTCTGGGGTGGAGAGCTGGGTTCCTGCGGTTAGACCCCGAATTTTTTATTCCAGTTTAATGTGAGGGTACAACCAACTAGGTTGCAATGTTTGCATTTGTTAGGTAGAGTCCCTCTTGTAGTTGTGTCCCACACTCAAGAGGTTGCAATGCGCCCTCATTGCGTGTGTATGTGTGGGAGGATAGATGTGGGTGAAGATGTGCTTAGTTTTGTTTATTCATTTGTTTGTTTATTTTTGAGTGGGCATCTAGAGAAGTTAGGAGTTCACACCAGAAAAAAGAAAACAAAAACAAACTGCACATATGAAATTCAAGCAAAGGACAGACCATAAAACAGAGCTAAACTGATTTGTAGATGCTCAGTTGCCACTGAACTATCAATATACTATATACAGGGCCGGGTGCTCTGGCTCACACTTGTAATCCCAGCACTCTGGGAGGCCAAGGTGAGTGGATTGCTTGAGCTCACAAGTTCAAGACCAGCCTGAGCAGGAGTGAGACCCTGTCTCTAAAAATAGCAGAAAACTAGTCAGGCATTGTGTTGTATATCCATAGTCCCAGCTTCTCAGGTGGCTGAGGCCAAGAGGATTGCTTGAATCCAGGAATTAGAGGTTGCTGTGAGTTATGATAACACCATGGCAGTCTACCCAGGGTGACAGAGTAAGTCTCAGTTTTTTTTTTTTTTTTAAATACACACACAGACACACACAGGGTGTCAATAAAGTTCATGTGCAATTTACTATGTTAAACTATTTTAAACTACACACAAATTTTATGTCCATCTTCTTATAGTCATACACACACACTACATATAACAGAGAAATGTTAAAAAATGGAAAGCACTGTCCTTTTTACCATACAGGAGAGTGAGATGTAAAACGAAACCTTTTCCTTCTATGTGTGCATTGCTTGAGCAGCAGCTGTTGAGGGTGTAGTTATGATGAGATTATCTGTTCTTGTTGTTGGGGTCACAGAGCTCACTTCTATGGTTACCAAGTGTACTTGTCTCTGAAGAAGATGGATTTTCCCAGTGCCAGTTCTCTGAAATAGAAAATGAGAAGAGGAGGCAAGCCTCAGGGTTTATTAAATAACAAATTCCTTCCTTTATGATGAGTGCTCTTGAGTCTACTCCAGATATACCCATGGGCACTTGCGACAGTACTGGGAAGTTGTTCTTTGGCTCAGGGAAGCAGGCTAGGAGCACACGGAGAGGCACCCTGCAAGAACCCCAGGAGAATGATAATGAAGCCTGCAAAAGCTCCATAGGAGTAGTCCAGAAGCCTAGATTCAGAGAGCCACCATATAAAGCATTCTGGAGTAAGTTTGTTTTTAAATTTTAAATGTTGTAATTCCCTCCTTTTATTCTTGTCATCAGTAAAGTTCAGATGCAGAACCTAGTTATGGCTGTGATGAAAAGAGTTAATAAAAATCTATGTTATAGACTTTCTCCAAAGAAATGGCCAATAGATATATGAAAAAGTGCTCAACATTTTAGTTATTGGAGAATTAAAAATCAAACTACAATGGGATATCATCTCAGCCCAGTTAAAATGGCTTTTTATCAAAAAGGCAATAATGAATGCTGGTGAAGGCATGAAGAAAGGAGAACCCTCACACCGTGGTATAGAGATCCTTTAAAACACTGAAAATAGAACGACCAGATTATCCAGCAATCCCACTGAGAGGCATGCAGTATATCCAAAAAAAAAAGAGGGAATGAAGTATATATATATATATATATATATATATATATATATATATATATATATATATATATAATCTGTATTCCCATGTTCATTGCAGCACTGTACACAATAGCCCAAATTTGGAACCAACCTAAGTGTCCATCAGTGGGTGAATGGATGAAAAAATTGTAGCACATAAACACAAAGGAATATTATATAGCTATAAAAAGAATGAAATCTTTGGCTTGGCGCCTATAGCTCAAGCAGCTAGGGTGCCAGCCACGTACACCGGAACTGGTGGGTGAGAATCCATCCAGCCAACCAAGCAACAACAACTACAATCAAAAAATAGCCAGGCTTTGTGGTGGATGCCTGTAGTCCCAGCTACATAGGAGGCTAAGGCAAGAGAACCGTTTAATCCCAAGAGTTTGAGGTTGCTGTGAGCTGTGACGCCAAGGCACTCTACCCAGGTTGACAGCTTGAAACTCTGTCTCAAAAAAAAAAAAAAAGAAAAGAAAAGAAATCCTTCTATTTGCAACAGTATAGATGGACCTGAAGATCATTATGTTAAATGAAATAAGCCACGCACAGAAACACAAATCTTGCATGTTGTCACTCACATGTGAACACTAAATATTAAAAACAATCTCAACAGTAGAATGATGGCTACTGGAGGCTGAAAGGGCAGTGCATACGGGGGAATAAAGTGGGGATAGTTAAGGGGTGCAAAAGATAGTTAATAGCTAGAATTAACAATATTTGACAGCACAACAAAGTGACTATAATAAGCAGTAAGTTAGGGTATACTTTAAAATAACTAAAAGAGTAGAAATGGAACATTCCTAACACAAAAAAATAATAAATGCTTGAGGTGATATATATTCCAATTACCTTGATTTGATTAATTCACATTAAATTCTGTTACCAGAACATCAAATGTAAAAATACATTTAAATACCCTAAAAAATAAAAAAAATCTGTATTCATGCTTGTAAGGGAGAGAAGAGAGCACTAACTCTGCTCTGAGTTTCTCCTCCAGAAAATCTGATTTAGTTGTCCAGTTCATTCTTGAGGTGCCAGCATCATTTGAAAGCACCTCAGATGAGTCTAGTGCACAACCACATTGAGAGCGGTGGCTTTAGAGGCTGCTGTGGGAGAGGGGGCAGCTGCAGCAGCTCTGAGATGATTTAGTAGTGACATAAGTGTTGGCAGCTGAGCTATGAACAGAGGTCTGTGGATAGAAGGAGAATTACAGTCCAGTTTTAACAAAGATCAAATGTCAGGCACTGATGTTTCCTGGTAGAGGGAACTTTAAGGAAAAAGAACCAAGATCTTACAATACAGGTAGGGACTATTACATGTCTGATCTTGGACTTTCAGGTTACATAAAAATTTCTAGGAAGAACAATCTTTTAAAAGAAATATTTAAATTCTGGAAGTCTGAAATGACATGATATCAGAAATATGAATGACTATATTTGGTAGCTATTAAAATATTTCCTATATTTGTAGATGTGTTAAAGACCAAGAAAATAAATGCTTAAATAGAAATTGAACCTTTTGTACTACAACTTTGTTAAGAAATTGATCTATAAGATAGTTAATGTAAGAATAATTTAATCCATAAATAGTACTAATTTTTAGAATTCTTAACTTTTATGTAGATGGCAGAATATTCTAACCTCTTCACTAACTGGCTGACATTACTTAACAGTAATACAATCTAAGATAAATGTTTCCATTTGAAGTCAAAAGTTAAAGGATGAAACAATTGCCAAATAAATTAGTAGCAAATGATAGGACCTGTGAAGTGGAATCTGCTAAAAGTTCAGATTTGCTGATAAAATTCAATTGTTCAGGAGCTTAACTTTTGGAAGTAAATTTGCTACTACTAAAAACAAGTCTGCTAAAAAAAGGAAATCATTGTAATCTGTTGCAATAATTTGACAAGCTTATGGAGACATGAAAGAAAAGGGATACATGATTCATTTAAAAATAGAAAGATATCCATCTGTCTTCTGTCCCTTTTCACAGTGCTCAGCAGGGGGCTCTTTTGTCCCAGTCTCAAGAGTCAGCCATATTCCAGGTGCTGGAACTAAACTTTGTGTTAAAGAGATAGAGTTGAAGAAGTTCCAAGATAGTACCTGAATTTCAAGTCATAGCTGTTTCTAGTTCTCACTGATTCTAGTAATTTTACAAATGTGTAACAGCCTTTCCACAAATTTTAATAGGCTTAGCTTTAGTTTTTATCTGTCTAAGCAATTCTTTTTTCTTAAGTAAAGTGTAGTAATTACACAAATAGACTTTAGAATCAGAGAACTTGGATTTGGGGAATTGATTTTACCTCTTTGAACTGTAAATTCTTATTGTCAAACAATTCAAGCTTACTCTTTCCTCTACAGTTAGACTTCTAGGATCTGCCTATTATCTTGGCCACAGGCTTAGAAGGACTATATCAGTAACAGACTTTAGGGGCCAAACATACTATTTCTCATAGAAACTTTGTTCTGCTAAGACTAAGTGAAGGAAAAAGCCTATCACTCTTGCTTTCAATTCTTCTTTGTTTCTAAGATCATTGACTAAACATCAAATCATAGAGCCATTCTAAGAATCCGTTCTGGTATATACACTATGTCTGATTTTTCCAACTTAAAAAAAGAAAATGCAGCTGCTTGCTGAGGACTAACTAATTAATTCAAAAAAATTTCATTCTGATGAAGATTTAAAAAATAGACAAAATAATTTTATAAAAACAATATTGTTGAAAAAATTCTGAGACAACATTTGGGAGAGGACAAATCAAAACAGGTGAAGCCAGCATTTGAATGTCTGCATTTTCTGGAGGCATTTGACAGAAAGAGATAACTGAGAGGGTGAGCAGCACTCCTGATACTTTTTTTGAAATGCAAGTGGAACAGAAATTGGATTTGAGAATCTGCTGAAATTTGGCAATGTATTGAACAACTTCACAATTAGGATTGCAGACCCCTAACTGCATACACGCTTACACGAATCTCAGCTCAGCATGCATGCAATAGAGCAGCACAGCACCACGGCCCTGACAACTGAATTCATACTAGAACTTCTTACACAAGTCTCACCTAAGCCCTAAACAGTACATCCACCAAACAGACCCAAACCAGCAAAGTGATGATTTAGGGACCTGAGTAAAGATTAAACCAGGGTTCACTTGTGACTGCTTGCTATTCTCTCAGTCTTTTTTTCAAGTCATGTTTGTTAGCTGCAGAGGAGGAGGATATGGTCAGGGTTCCTGAAGAGTGAGTCTGGTTACAGTCCAGTTGCCCCATTCCCCTGGCACCCTGCAGCTTTAGTTTATTAAATTCAAAGTCCTCACAGTTCAAAGCAGCCTCAGCAGGCCTAGTGCACAGACACTGGTTGTGTGTGTCATGCTGTGGAGGAGGAGGAGGAGGAGTCTGGGGCACAAGCGTCAGCACACACCCTGCTTCTGTCCTTCAGGGTCCTGTGTCTCTAGAACACTGTCCATTCTTAGTTTAGTGTGCAGTCTTGTAAACAGCTGCCATCCTCTCAGCTCAGTCTAGCTTCCAGATACTTTTTCTTTTATTTTGTTCTGATTTGCTCATTTGTAAAACTGTCCTAATCTTTGCTCACTTTTAACTGTTAGAAACTCTTAATAGTTTTCCTTAAATTTTGTAAGCTCTTCCCCCTGTTGCCCCTCAAGCGTCACCATATTCTGTATACAAAATGCATGGCAGGGATACAAATAATTTAAGAGTCTTTTATGAATAAAGTTTGCATTAAATATTAAAAATAAAACCCAGGGCTTGCAAAAACTGAGAAAGAATATATAGTCTGAATATATCTAGGCTTGTTGCTTTCTTTTCTTTTTCCTTCCTTCCTTCCTTTTTTTTTTTTTTTGAGACAGAGTCTTCAAGCTGTCACCCTGGGTAGAGTGCCATGGCTCACAGCAACCTCAAACTTTTGGGATTAAGCGATTTTCTTGCCTCAGCCTCCCAAATAGCTGGGACTACAGGTGCCTGCCACAACGCCCAGCTATTTTTGTTGTTGTTGTTGTTGTTACTATAGTTGCATGTTGTTTTAGCTGGCCAGGGCCGGTTCGAACCCACCAACCTCCGTGTATGTGGCCAGCGCCCTACCCACTGAGCTACGAGTGCCACCCCAGGTTTGTTGCTTTCTTTAAAAAAATCAACAATCTCCAAAGGATTAAAATAGGAGCAAAAGTGTAAACAACAAAACATTCATAAAACATTTCACAATGTTCAAGATACATATGAAATTGTAAAACAGACAAAACCAATCAATGATGAAAAAATGCCTTTGAAGAATTGATTGCTTGGGAAGAAGTATCAGGAACTTTCTGATGCTATGGAAGTGTGTATATCTTGCTAGTGTGTGGTTACATGAGTGTGTATGCATTTATCAAAACATATTAAGTATACATTTTATATTTTTGCCTTTCACTATGTATCTATTTACAAATGAATTTGCAATTGTATTAACATTTAGTTGGTAAGTTTGCTTTCCATGATGCCAGGAGTTAGCAATCCAGAAAATACTTCCTGTGTGTATTTCAGCCATAAGCAAATGAAAAAATATATATACATATATAGAAGATACCGAAAGCCAAGTTGCCTACTGTTGGAAAAGAGAGGAGAAGCTATAATTATGGAAGGAAAAGGAAGACTGGAATGTCCTCTGTAGTATTGAAGATGAGAGTTATCACTGTGAGCTCAGGCTTTTAATAGATTTACATGTATTATATATGTCTTCTATGTTTATATTTCCTAGTTATATATGCTAAGAGAATCTAGATGTTCTGATATCTCAATAACAACAAATATACCCAATGCCCACAGCCCTTCTGCTAAATACCATTAGAAGGAACTGTGATTATTTGGAGAAAAAGCAGATGCCAACATGAATCAAGAAAAGTATGAAACAAGTCTGGAACATCTCATGAACCCAGAAAGCAAAGAAGATCTCAAAGAATGATGAAGACATAACAAAGTGCCGCACTAGTCAGCTTGTAGAGTCTTACCCTGAATAAAACTTGGACAATTTGAATATCAAATAATATTAATGGTTAAGTAAAATAATCTATGTGTCTATGTTAAAATATATACGTAAGTATATAAATGATAGAGAAGGAAAGGAAGCCTCTTTCTTTCAGTAATATGCAAATTAGTAAATATAAAAAGTACGATGGAGTTGGAAAATCATCAGACAGTATTGAAACTTAGTGGTGAAAGTTTGATGAGGAAATAGGGTAATAACATAACCTCAAAATAGCTCTTCACAAATTACCAATTAAATTCAAAGGGGAAAAAATAGTAACTTGCTACTGGAAGTTATTGTTTTCAAGTGATCAAACTTATCATTGCTTCTAATGGAACAGATAGACTAATATTATGCTGATATTAAGCCCTGAGAAGACATAGTATCACTTCTGTGGTATTTCTTGCAAAAATACATGATAATCTACCTATGGTGCATCTTACAAGGGTACATGTGAAATTTACTAAATGTACAATATAAATGTTTTAACACAATAACTAAGAAAATGCCAGGAAGGCTATGTTAACCAGTTTGATGAAAATATTTAAAATTGTATATAAAACCAGTGCCTGGTGCCCCGTGATTGCATTAATGTACACAGCTAAGATTTATTTAAATACATGATAATCTAAATGGAAGGAAACGTTAAACAAACTCAAGTGGAGGAGCACTTTATAAAATAACTGGCTTCTCCTCTTTCAGAATGTGAATTTCAAGACAGATAAAGTGGCACATGCTAGTCCAGCTACTTTGGGGGCTGAGGTAGGAATCACTTGAGCCCAGGATTTCAAGGCCAGCCTGGACAACATAGGGAGAACTTGTCTTTAAAAAGAAACCTTGGGATTATTGGAGGAGGTGGCGCAAGGTGGCTGTCTAAAAACATTTGCTTTGCAACCACTGGTGCAAAGAGAGAGATTGGGGAAAAAGGATTCCAGCCCCTCTGGCTGGGGTGCCCTGCCTGAAGGCATTGATTTGGGGAGCATATAGGCAGCAGGAGACTCCAGGAACCAATGAAAAGACCGGGACCAGTGGAAAACCAACACAGAAGGCAAGTCATTGCATGTCAGCAGAGGCCTGCCAGTTCTGTAGTGGGTTTCAGACAGAGAAGGCCAGTCCAGCAGTTCTATTTTGTACTGTGTACTTGCCAGAGCTGCCTTGGGAGAGGTTGGGTGAGTGAGTGATCTTAAACAGAGCACAGTGGCCAAGTTTGAGCCACCACGCAGAGCTAAGCTGTTATTGTTTGGTTGCTGGTAGAGTGCTGCCATGTGGAAGAGCTGCCTGGGAGAAACAGCCCACAGCATCCTTATGGCAGGATGGTTCTAGCATGCCGGGTGGCTAGGCAGCCACTTTTGGGGAAAGTTGAGCAAGACCTGCTTTTCTGGGAAAGCCACTTTGTGGCCAAGGGGCACTGATTGGTAAGATTGAGGTATATCTCCTAAATAGACTGACTTGAGCGTCAGGCTCCCAACCCTGCAGGGATTGAGGGCAAATAAATCAGGAACAGGGGACTGGGTGACCTTGGCAACAGTGGCATCCCACGCCCATCTTTTACAGCTGTAATAGCATTGTGATTAGCATCTCCTAACCCCAGAACATCACCTATTGTGCAAGCAATATATATGTATTTTTTTTCCTTTTTTTAATCCCTGAGGATTTTTTTGGTTTAGTTTTTATGTTTTACATTTTCATTATTTCTTTTGTCAATAGTAATGGCTCAATTTTTGCTAGGTTTTCTGCACTTTTTATTCTTTTTTTCTAATTTTTTTCCCTTAGGTTTTTTTTCTTATTTGTTTTTTATTTTTATTTTGTTATATTTATATATTTCCATTTTTACTTTCTTTAATAATGAGGGTTCCATTTCTGCTATGGTTTTTCTACCCCTTTTATTCCTTCATTTTCATTTCTCTCCTTTTCTCTCTCTTTTTGTGAAGATTTTTCTACTTTTTTATCTTTCTCATATGCATTTCACAAATAACAACTAAGATATACCCCCCTTTTTTTTACATCTTACATAATTTTATTTTTGATTTTCTTTATATAATTTTATTATTATTAGTTTTCCTTTTTTTCTGAGATGTTTTGTTGTTTGTCAATCTGTATTGAATTTACAGGAAAGAGCCTCACTCTAAGACTGTGCAAGAGGGCCAATGCATTGGAATGGCTTAAGGATACCTTGATCCCTTGGTCTAGAGTGTCCTGCTAGCTTTGTCCGCAGTGTGACATACAGCCAGTTTTTTTTTTTTTTTTCCTTCTATTCGATGGATATAAAGTCTTGTTTTTGTTCAGGCTGATTAGGAGGTCCTTACCTTGAGGGACCCACCCATCCCGGTCCACTCAGAGGCCAGGAATTGCAAGTTAAAGCACCATGATGAGCACTACTTATTACTCCCATTTCTCTCTTTCTGTTTGTCTTCTCTTTTTGTCAACCTTTCCTTTTACCCTCTCCCATTTTTCTTGTCTTTTCACTTTTTCATTCTTTCTCCCTTCTCACTCTTCACTCACCTCTTCCTTTTGACCCTATACCAAAAGAACACTTAAAAACCTAATCACAGAGACAGGGTAATTTAAAGAGAATTTTAGGGGAAGAAAGCAGGGAAGAAGAAAATACTCATGAAGAGGAAGACACAGAAAAATTATGGCCACATGAAAACATGAAATCACAATATAACAACCCCCTGTCCCCTAAGGGATTATGAGGTAGCTACTGCAGAGGATTCCACCTATAAAGAAATGATGGAAAGAAACTTCTCTAAAGAAGACAGATGCATGATCTACAAACACATGAAAAAAAGCTCATCATCCTTAATCATCAGATAAATGCAAATCAAAACTACTCTGAGATATCACCTAACCCCAGTAAGAGTAGCCCACATAACAAAATCCCAAAACCAAAGATGTTGGCGTGGATGTGGAGAAAAAGGCACACTTCTACACTGCTGGTGGGAATGCACATTAATATGTTCCTTTTGGAAGGATGTTTGGAGAATAGGTAGAGACCTAAAAATAGACCTGCCATTCGATCCTATAATTACTAGGTTTATACCCAGAAGTATAAATTCTTTTCAAAGAATCAAAAAATCAAAGACATCTGTACCAGAATGTTTATTGCAGCCCAATTCATAATTGCTAAGTCATGGAAGAAGCCCAAGTGCCCATCGACCCATGAATGGACTAGCAAATTGTGGTACATGTATACCATGGAATATTATGCAGCCTTAAATAAAGATGGAGACTTTACCTCTTTCATGTTTACATGGATGGAGCTGGAACATATTCTTCTTAGCAAAGTATCTCAGGAATGGAAGAAAAAGTATCCAATGTAGTCAGCCCTACTATGAAGCTAAATTATAGCTTTCACATGAAAACTATAACCCAACCATAGCACAAGACTATAAGGAAAGGGCCAAGGAAGGGGAAGGGAGGGGTGAGGTTAGGGTAGAGGGAGGGTAATGGGTGGGGCCACACCTACAGTACATCTTAGAATGGGTAAAGGTGAAACTTACTAAATCCAGAATACAAATGTATACATACAATAACTAAGAAAATGCCATGAAGGCTATGTTGAACAGTTTGATGAGAATATTTCAGATTGTATATTAAACTAGCACATTGTACTCCTTGATTGCACTAATGTACACAGCTATGAGTTAACAATAAAAATGAATAAAGAAAGAAAGAAAGAAAGGGAATTTAAAATGCAGATTGAAAAAACAATGATGGAAATTGCTGAGAAAGTGGTAAATAACCAAAAGGAAATCCAAAAACAGAACCAAATAAGGGATGAAAGATATGATGAATATAGAAAGAATATAGCAGAGTTTAAGGAATTGAAGGAGTCAGTCATGGAACTTAAAGATGCAGTAGAAAGTATCAATAACAGATTAGACCATGGAGAAGAAAGAATCTCAGAGGTAGAGGATAAAGCTCTTGTACTAACATAGCCCGTTAGAGATGGGAAAGAAGAGAGAGAAAGCAGAATACTCACTCAGACAATTACAGGACTTCACAAAATATTCAAACACACATATTATAGGTATCCCTGAAAGGGAAGAAATCATCCCTTTGGAGGGAGGGAATGGAGGCTGTATTAGAAAATATTATAAATAAAATTTGCCAAGTATAACAAAAGATTCCAACACAATCCTGTCAGAAGGATATTGAACCCCAGGTCATCTTAACTCAAACAGAGCATCTCCAAGACACATTGTTATGAACTGGTCCAAACTCAAGATGAAAGAAAAAATTCTGCAAGCAGCCAGGAGTTAATAGCCAATAGACCTACAGGGGCAAATACATCAGGGTAACACTGGGCTTAACAGCTGAAACCTTTCAAGCCAGAAGAGAATGGTCATCCACCATTAACCTTTTCAAACAAAATAATTTTTAGCTCAGAGTTTTATATCCTGCTAAGCTAAGCTTTAAAATTGATGGAGAAATAAAATCTTTTCCTGATATGGACACATTGAGGAAAATCACCACAAGTCCAACTCTATAGGAAACACTTAGACATATTGTACACACTGATCATCACAGTGGACCACCAGCAAACACCCAGAAACTAAAGGAAAAAACCTAGCTTCCACAATAACACAAAGGATAAAACTGAATAATTAACTTCCTCAAAATAAGATGAATAGACCTCCATCACACTTATAAGTTCTCTCAATAAATGTAAATGGCTTCAATTCCCCACTGAAGAGGCACAGGTTGGCTGATTGAATTAAAAAGAACAAGCCATCTATATGTTGACTCCAGGAAACAGACCCAGCCTCCAAGGACAAGACAAGACTCAAGATGAAGGGTCAGAAAACAGTATTTTAGGCACATGGAAATCAGAAAAAAGGATGGGTTGCAATCTCATTTTCAGATACAAGTGGATATAAAGCAACTAAAGTTAAGAAAGACAGATTGTCACTTCATACTGCTCAAGAGAATAATACAAGAAGACATTTCAATTTTAAATATTTATGCATCCAACATAAATGCTCCCATGTTTATGAAACAGACTTTAACTGGTCTGAATAATATGATCTCCTATAGCTAGGGACTTTAGCACCCCCTTTACTTAGCTGGACAGATCCTCTAAACAGAAACCTCAAAGATACAAGTGACTTATATGCAACCCTAGAACAATTGTGCTTGATAGACATATATGGAACACTCCATCCCAAAGGAAAGGAATATATGTTCTCATCATCATCCCATGGAGTGTTCTCAAAATAAATCATATCCTAGGACACAAATCAAACCTTAACAAAATCAAAAGAATTGAAATTACACCTGGTATCTATTCAGATCACAAGGCAATAAAAGTGAAATTCAACTCCAACAAAAATTGTAATCCCCGCACAAGGGCATGAACAATAAACATCTTTATGCTGAATGACAGTTGGGTCAAGGAGGAGATAAAGGAAGAAATAATTAACTTCTTGAAAATAACAACAATGAAGACAGAAGCCACTGAAAACCTGTGAGATACTACAATAGCAGTGGGAAATTTATCACATTAGATGCTTACATCCAAAGACTGAGATAATGAATCAGCTTAAAGAAATGGGAAAGAAAGAGCAATCCAATCCCAAACCTAGAAGAAGGAAAGAAATAACCAAAATTAAATCAGAAATAAATGAAATTAAAAACAAAAGAATCATTCAGAAAATTAATGAAATAAAAACTTAATTCTTTGGAAAGATAGCTAAAATTGATAAATCATTAGACAGATTAACTAGAAAACAGAAAAGTAAAATCTTTAATAACCTCAATCAGAAATGAAAAGGGGGAAATAACAACGGATACCATAGAGATATAAGAGATTATGAGTACTACAAAAGTCTCTATGCCCTGAAATTTGACAATGTGGAGGAAATGGACCAATACCTGGAATCACACCATGTTCCTAGACTTAACCAGGAAGAAATAGATTTCTTGAACTGACCAATATCAAGAAGCAAAATTGCAGAAACAATAAAAAAGTTTCCAACAAAATCACATCAGAATTCTATCACACCTTCATAGATGAGCTTGTACCTATACTGTAGAATCTATTTCAAAACATTGAGAAGGAAGGAAACTTCTCCAACACATTCTGTGATGCAAACATCACCTTGATTCAAAAACCAGGGAAGGATCCAACTAAAAAAGAACTACAGACAAATTTCACTAATGAATATCAATGAAAAAATACTCAACGAAATCTTAGCTAATAAATTGCAACTACACGTTAAAAAATCATACATCACAATCAAATAGGCTTCATCCAAGGGGTGCAAGGCTGGTTTGACATACCCAAATCCATACATGTAATACATAATATCAATAGAAGCAAAAACAAAGACATTATGATCCTCTTGATAGATGCGGAAAAGGCATTTAATAAAATTCAGCATCCTTTCCTAACAAGAACACTTAAGAAAATAGGCATAGGTGGCACATTTCTTAAGCTGAATGAAGCCATCCATGACAAACCCACAGGTAACATCATACTGAATGGAGTAAAAATGAGAGCTTTTCCACTTAGAACTTCAACCAGAAAAGGATGTCCACTCTCGTCACTATTATTCAAAATAGTGCTGGAAGGATGAGCAAATGCAATCAGGTAAGAGAAAGCTATAAAGGGCATCCAAGTTGGGGAAGAGGAGGTCAAACTCTTGCTCTTTGCTGATAATATGATCATATACTTAGAAAACTACAGAGACTCAACCAAAAAACTCCTGGAGTGATCAAGAAATACAGTAACATCTCAGAGTATAAAAAATCAATGTCCATAAATCAATAACCTTTGTATACACCAGTAACGGCCAAGTTGAGAAGCCAATCAAGGACACAATTCACAGTAGCTTCACAGAAAATGAAATACTTAGGAATATACCTGTCCAAAGAGGTGAAGGATCTCTATAAAGATAATTATGAAACACTAAGAAAAGAAATAACAGAAGACATTAACAAATGGAAGAACATATTATGCTCTTGACTGAGAAGAATTAACATTGTTAACATGTCTATTCTATCTAAAGCAATCTACTGATTGAGTGCAATCCCCATTAAAAAACTAATGACATACTTTGAAGAACTGGAAAAAATAGCACTTCATTTTGTATGAAACCAGAAAAGAAGCCCAATAAAGCCAAAGAAATTCTTAATAATAAAAACAAATTCACTGGCATCACTCTACTGGACTTCAGGTTATATTACAAGTCCACAGCAACCAAACAGCATGATTCTGGCAAAAAAAGAGATGTATATAGACATATGGAATAGAATAGAAAACCAAGAGATGAAATCAGTCTCTTAATGCCATCTGATCTTTGATAAACCAAACAAAAGCATACAGTGGGGAAAAGAATCCCTATTCAATAAATGGTTCTGGGATAATTGGATAACCACATGTAAAAGCCTGAAAGCATTTTATCATAAGGACATTTGCATTATATTATTTGTGACAGCTCAATTTACAATTATCAAAATGTGGAAACAACCTAAATGTCCACCAACCCAGGAATGGATTAACGAGCTGTGGTATATGTATACCACATGGAATGCCATTCAGCCATTAATAAAATAGAGACTTTATATATTTTTTACTAGCCTGGATGGAGTTGAAACACATTCTTCTTAGTAAGGTATCATAAGAATGGAGAAGCAAGTATCTAATGTATACAATATTAATATGAAGGCAATAGACTATTTAATACACACCCACACAAGAGAAAAACTCAAATCAATTCAAGGTGGGGGGGGAAGGGGAACCATGGAGGGAGGGAATGGGAGGCGGGAAGGGAATGGATGTGCTTCCACTTAATAGACATGATGTTGGGGGTATGGCACACTTGTTGGGGGAGAACACAATTATGAGGGACTCTACCTAATAAATGCAAACATTGTAACCTATTTCTTTGTACCCTCAAATTGACCTGAAATTAAAAAAAAAGAAACCTTGAAAAATTATTTCAAGGCTACCAAGGAGATATAACAATGAAATGTTATATGGAATACCAGACTGGAAAACAAATCACTATAAAGGGCATTGATGGGGCAATTGATGAAATATAAATATGAGAGTGGATTAAATAATAGTGCATCAATGTTAAATTTCTTGATTTTGATAATTGCATTCTAGTTTTGAAAGAAAATGCCATTAGAAAAGACACAGAAATGGTTCAGAATGGTTCAGAAAAGAGGTATATGCATATAAAAATAGAAAATGAAAAGCAAATGGGGCCAGGGGTGGGTGGGTCCTGCCAATACTTCTAGCACTCTGGGAGGCTGAGGCTGGCAGATACCTTGAGCTCAGGAGTTCCAGACCAGCATGAGCAACAGTGAGCAACAGCCTCTATAAATAAATAAAGAAAAGAAAAATTAGTCTGGCATTGTGGTAGGCACCTGTAGTCCTAGCCAGTAAGGAGACTAAGGCAGGAGAATCACTTGAGTCCAGGAGTTTGAGGTTGCTGTGAACTATGACACCGTGGCACTCTACCCAGGATCACAGAGTAAAACTCTGTCTAAATAAATAAATAAATAAGTAAATAAAGCAAATGAATGGGGCAAAATATGACAATCAATGAATATGCTATACAGGAATTCATTTTGCCATTCTTATAGCTTTTCTCTAATTTTGAATTTTTTTTTAAATTACAAGAGAAATAAGAATCATCATGTAAAGAGACTAAAGGAAGAAAATTTGAGGCAACTCCCCCACCCCACCCCAGTCCTGATGTGGAAAGTGGCTGTTAAAGGAACTAGAAAACAGCAGTGTGGCTGGAGTGTGCTGACAAGAGACTGGGTGGCAGGTGGGGGTGGAAGCAAATAAGACCACAGATGCAAAGGCCAGCTCATGCAGGTTCTCATAGGCCACATTAAGAATTTGGCTTTAATTCTAATGAGAATTCAATGTAAGGTTCTGAGGAAGGAGGTGACAAAATACATTTTACAGTTAATTCTGGGAGTGATTCTGATTGGAGCTGCTTGGGCTACTCTCAATCACTGTAGCTACAGAAAGAAGGAGCAGAAATTGCCAGGCCTTCATGCGCCTTTCCCAGGAGGAGGAGGGTGGGAGAAAACCCCACTGGAGCCCCATGGCACAGCCCAAATCAACAGCTGCCACTGCCCACACCCTGCTCTGCCTGGGCTATTCCACATACCACTCATTTGGTCTGATCTTCATTTCAGTATTACAGTTCCAAGGATGCCCCAAATCACATTACAAATTATCCTACATATTCAACAGCAAGAACAACAGCAAAAGGCCACACTTAAACCTTCTCCAAAGGGAGCCAACCCAAAATGACATCTACTTTCTTTATTTGGTATTAAGTCTCACATCTCTAGATGATATTTATTTCATCTGGTCAAGTTTGACCTTGTTTCTGCAGCTGAAGGCTAGATGAAAAATTTAATATTGGAAGAGAAATAGTTATTCAACAACTTCAATACAGAGGGTTCCCCTCCTCCAGGAAGGAAGGGCTGTGCCTGAATCCAGCTATCTGCAGTAACAGGGATCCCCTTCTAATAGTAGCAGCAGCTGCAGCAGCCTAGTCTGCGGGAGTTATCAGGTGATGGCAGCTGGTGTTCTCAGACAGCTCTTTTTTTTTCCCACCTCCCCCCTCCCTCCCCTCCCTTTCTTAGGTTGTAACTGGGTTATAGCTTTCATGTGAAAACCCTACATTAGTCTCATAGTAGGGCTGAGTACATTGGGTACTTTCTCTTCCATTCTTGAGACACTTTACTAAGAAGAATATGTTCCAGCTCCATCCATGTAAACATGAAAGAGGTAAAGTCTCCGTCTTTCTTTAAGGCTGCATAATATTCCATGGTGTACATATACCACAATTTATTAATCCATTCGTGGATCGATGGGCACCTGGGCTTCTTCCATGACTTAGCAATTAGGAATTGGGCTGCAATAAACATTCTGGTACAAATATCTTTGTTATGATGTGATTTTTGGTTTTCTGGGTATATGCCCAGTAGAGGAATTACAGGATTGAATGGCAGATCTATTTTTAGATCTCTAAGTGTTCTCCATATCTCTTTCCAAAAGGAATGTATTAATTTGCATTCCCACCCGCAGTGCAAAAGTGTTCCCTTTTCTTCACATCCACGCCAACTCTCTGGTCTTGGGATTTTGTGATATAGGCTAGTCTCTCTGGAGTTAGACGGTATCTCAAAGTAGTTTTGATTTGCATTTCTCGGATGATTAAAGATGATTAGCATTTTTTCATATGTCTGAAGGCCACATGCCTGTCTTCTTCAGAGAAGTTTCTCTTCAAAACCCTTGCCCAGCCTGCGATGGGATCCCTTGTTCTATTCTTGCTAATGCGTTTGAGTTCTCCGTGGATTCTGGTTATTAAACCTTTGTCGGAGACATAACCTGCAAATATCTTCTCCCATTCTGAGGGCTGTTTGCTTGCTTTACTTACTGTGTTCTTGGCTGTGCAGAAGCTTTTTAGTTTGATCAAGTCCCAGTAGTGTATTTTTGAAGCTGCTTCAATTGCCCGGGGGGTCCTCCTCATAAAATACTTGCCCATTCCGATTTTTTCAAGGGTTTTCCCTGCACTCTCCTCTAGTATTTTTATAGTTTCATGTCTTAAGTTTAAATCATTGATCCAGTGAGAGTCTATCTTAGTTAATGGTGAAAGGTGTGGGTCCGCTGTCAGTCTTTTACAGGTTGCCAGCCAGTTCACCCAGCACCATTTGTTAAATAGCGAATCTTTTCCCCACTGAATGTTTTTAATTGGCTTGTCAAAGATTAAATAACGATAAGTAGCTGGATTCATCTCTTGATTCTCTATTCTATTCCAGACATCTACCTCTCTGTTTTTGTGCCAATACCATGCTGTTTTGATCACTATTGATTTGTAGTATAGTCTGAGGTCTGGTAGCGTAATTCCTCCTGCTTTGTTTTTATTTCTGAGTAATGTCTTGGCTATTTGAGATTTTTTCTGATTCCATATAAAACGAAGTATTGTTTTTTCCAGATCTTTAAAGTATGACAGTGGAGCTTTAATAGGGATTGCATTGAAATTATATATTGCTTTGGGTAGTATAGGCATTTTAACTATGTTGATTCTTCCCAGCCATGAGCATGGTATGTTTTTCCATTTGTTAATATTTTCAGCTATTTCTTTTCTTAGAGTTTCATAGTTCTCTTTATAGAGATCTTTCACGTCCTTTGTTAGATAAATTCCCAAATATTTCATCTTCTTTGGCACTACTGTGAATGGGATAGAGTCCTTAACTGTTTTTTCAACTTGACTGTTTTTGGTAAGTATAAAGGCTACCGATTTATGAATGTTGATTTTGTAACCTGGGACGCTGCTGTATTCCTTGATCACTTCTAAGAGTTTTGTAGTAGAGTCCCTAGTGTTTTCCAGATACAGTATCATATCATCCGCGAAGAGTGAAAGTTTGATCTCTTCTGACCCTATATGGACACCCTTGATCACCTTTTCTTCCCTAATTGCAGTGGCTAAAACTTCCATTACAATGTTAAAAAGCAATGGAGACCATGGGCAGCCTTGTGTGGTTCCTGATCTGAGTGGAAATGATACCAATTTAACTCCATTCAATATGATATTGGCTGTGGGTTTGCTGTAGATGGTCTCTATCAGTTTAAGAAATGTCCCTTCTATACTGATTTTCTTAAGTGTTCTGATCATGAAGGGATGCTGGATATTATCAAAAGCTTTTTCTGCATCAATTGAGAGAATCATATGGTCTTTGTTTTTTAATTTGTTTATGTGCTGGATTACATTTATAGATTTACGTATATTGAACCAGCCTTGAGATCCTGGGATAAAACCGACTTGGTCATGATGTATAATTTGTTTGTGTGTTGCTGGATTCTGTTTGTTAGGATCTTGTTGAATATTTTTACATCTATATTCATTAGTGATATGGGTCTATAATTTTCTTTTCTTGTTGGGTCTTTCCCTGGTTTGGGGATCAGGGTGATGTTTGCTTCATAGAACGTGTTGGGTAGTCTTCCTTCTTTTTCTACCTTTTGGAACAGGTTAAGTAATATAGGTACTAATTCCTCTTTAAAGGTTTGGTAGAATTCAGATGTGAAACAATCTGGTCCTGGGCTTTCCTTTTTAGGGAGGTTTTGTATGGTCGATGCTATTTCTGAACTTGATATGGGCCTGTTCAACATTTCCACTTGATTCTGGCTAAGTCTTGGAAGGTGACGTGCTTCCAAGTATTGGTCAATTTCCTTCAGATTTTCATATTTCTGAGAATAAAGTTTCTTGTAATATTCATTAAGGATTTTTTTGATTTCTGAGGAGTCTGTTGTTATTTTGTCTTTGTTGTTTCTGATTGATGAGATTAGAGATTTTACTCTTTTTTTCCTGATTAGGTTGGCCAGAGGTTTATCTATTTTATTGACCTTTTCAAAAACCAGCTTTTTGATTTATTGATCTGTTGTATTATTCTTTTGTTTTCAATTTCATTTAATTCTGCTCTAATTTTGGTTATTTCTTTTCTTCTACTGGGTTTGGGGTTGGAATATTCTTCCTTTTACAGTTGCTTGAGATGTCCCATTAAGTTGTTAACTTCCTCTCTTTCCGTTCTCTTGAGGAAGGCTTGCAGTGCTATACATTTCCCTCTTAGAACTGCCTTTGCGGTGTCCCAGAGGTTCTGATAGTTCATGTCTTCATTGTTGTTTTGTTCCAAAAAATTGGCGATTTCTTTTTTAATCTCATCTCTGACCCAGCTATCATTCAGCATAAGGTTATTTAACTTCCATGTTTTTGTATGAGTATGCAGATTCCTGTTGTTACTCAGCTCAAGTTTTATTTCATGGTGGTCCGAGAAGATGCATGGAATAATTTCTATTGCTTTAAATTTACTGAGGTTAGACTTGTGACCTAAGATATGATCGATTTTGGAGTAAGTTCCATGGGTTGATGAGAAGTATGTGTATTCAGTTTTGTTGGGATGAAATGTTCTGTAGATGTCTGCTAAATCCAAATGTTGGATGGTTTGGTTTAAATCTAAGATTTCTTTGCTCAGCTTCTTGTTGGAGGATGGATCCAACACTGCCAAAGGAGTGTTGAAATCTCCGAAGATTATGGAGCTGGAGGAAATCAAGTTGCTCATGTCTGTTAGAGTTTCTCTTATAAATTGACGTGTATTCTGGTTGGGTGCATAGATATTAATAATTGAGATCTCATCATAGTGAGTATTACCCTTAACAAACATGAAGTGACCATTCTTGTCCTTCCTTACCTTTGTTGGTTTAAAGCCTATTGTATCTGCAAATAAAATTGCAACACCTGCTTTTTTCTGATTACCATTTGCCTGAAATATGGACGACCATCCTTTCACCCTGAGTCTGTATTTGTCTTTTAGGTTAAGATGTGACTCTTCTATGCAACAGATATCTGGCCTGAGTTTTTGTATCCAGTCAGCTAACCTATGCCTCTTTAGAGGACAGTTTAAGCCGTTCACATTAATGGAGAATATTGATAAGTCTGGTGCAGTTTTGGGTATTGAGTTTTTCAAAAGTCCTTGGGCATTTTCAATCCTTTCGCCAGTGTGGAAATTGGAGTTTGATCTGAAGTTTCTGAGTGAGTTTACTTTTGTGGTATAGGATTGGGTCGGTCATTATGGAGGATAGGTCTGAGAATATCCTGAAGAGCTGGTTTGGTTATGGCAAATTTCTTCAACATATGAATGTCATTAAAGTATTTAATTTCTCCATCATAAATGAAACTCAGTTTAGCTGGATACAAGATCCGGGGTTGAAAGTTATTTTGCTTTAGGAGATTAAAAGTTGGTGACCACCCTCTTCTGGCTTGAAAAGTTTCAGTAGAGAGATCTGCAGTCATTCTAATATTCTTCCCTTTGAAGGTAATGATTTTCTTTCTCTTGGCAGCTTTGAGGATTTTCTCCTTCATATTAACTTTAGTGAAGTTAATTATGATATGCCTTGGTGATGTCTTATTGGGGCTGAGTCATGCTGGGGTTCTGAAACTGTCCGCTGTCTGAATTTCAGAATCTCTAGGCATGTCTGGAAAATTCTCTTTCATAATTTCATGCAGAAGGGCCTCTGTGCCCAGCGAGGCTACTTCATTTGTTTCTGGAACTCCTATGATTCGGATATTCACCTTCTTCAAATTATCCCAGAGCTCTCTGAGATCTGTTTTTGCTCTCCATTTCTCTTCCTCTTTGAGAGTTTGGGAGCGTTCAGAGGCTTTATCTTTGATGTCAGAAATCCTTTCTTCTGCTTGCTTCATTCTGTTACTGAGGGATTCTACTGTATTTTTCATATCTTTGAGGGCTGTAAATTCTTGCTTCAGTGTGTCTAAGTCTTTGGTGGTTTTGTCTTTAAATTCGTTAAATTCTTGAGACAACTTTTGAATTTCTCCTCGAATTCCTAATTCCACTTTGTGAATCTTGTCTGCAATCCAAATTCTGAATTCGATTTCTGACATCTCAGCCAGTTGTTTATGAATGGGATCTTCAATTGCATCTGCCATATCTTTTCTTGGGGGGGTTGATCTATTCTGGTTATTCATGTTATCAGAGTTTTTCCTGCTGATTCCACCCCATGGTTGTTTTACTCCCTCTGATTTTTTTCCCCTGGGGCTTTGTCGAGGGCCGGTACAGTCTTTTGGCCTGAGAAACTGGAGCCCTGTCTGGTGTGGTGGGGCTAAATGGTTCTGCCTTGTTTTCAGCTGGTTTCTGTTCCACCCTAGTGAAACAGATACTTTGGATTGAAGTCTCAGCTGTGGAGAAATATCAGCAATTAAGTCACCCTTCCCCCCACCGGCAAACAATTGGAAAAGAAACCTTCCTACCACCGTGCACCTAGGGTACCACCTGATTTGTCCTCAGGTGATTGGTTCAGTTCAAAAATGTCCAAATCAATTGTCTCAGTCTGCACCTGTCTCGGGTGAGAGAGTTTAAGAGGTCTTTGGGAACTGGATCACAGGGGTCTGGTGACTACTCTGGTGTGGCTTGCTCCAGTGCTACGTGGAGTCAGGAGAAGCTACCCAGCCTATAAATCAGTCTGGGAAGTTTGCTGCCTCCTTCCCCACCTTGCACCACTTCACACCCAGTCACTGATAGCCCTGCAGTTGGCTGACCCAGTTGCTTGTAGTGAATTGGTACTCCGGGAGTTTGTACCTGCCTGAATCACAAGGAAGTCTGCCAGGCCACTGCGCTCTGCCTCTCTCCAGCAGGAGGAGGTGAGGCCTGACAACCTCGGGCGCTAGATGAAGGTTGAGGGGTTTTCACTCAGGTCCAGTCTTGCCCCTGATTAATGTTACTGACAGAACAGAACAGAACAACTCTGTGTTTCCCCTGCAGAAGAGAAGCTGAATTGAGTTCCAAATCAGCTTGTCTTTGCTCTTGTATTGTCTATAGGCTGACGATCCCCTGAGGGCTAGGTGCGTCTTAGGTTTAGTAAAGCGGACCTCTGGATCAGCCCCGCCCTGGGAGTTTCCCTGGTTTGCAAGTTGGAGTTGCCTCAGGCAAACTCGGAGTCTCTGGTTGCCCAGGGAGATGGGGGTGTGGCTTCAGAATATTCTGTAGTGAGCCGTATTGCTAGCAGAAGAGGGCTGCTGCCTTGTGGCTCAGGCAACTGTTGCTCCAGTGTAGTTCCCCTCCAGCCAACCGTCCTCTCTCTGCTCCCATATACCAGAGTCTGCACCAACCTGCTGCAGCCCAGCACTGTCTACACCCCTCGAGCAATTGCCCAAGAGTCTGGACCCCTGGGGGACAGGCCTCCAGACCTTGGAGCGAGAGCAAAGGGGAGCGCGGGGAGCACTGGAAGCCTGGGGTTGTGGGCAGAGAACACACACAGCTTTACACAATTTTATGCCTGGCCGTATTGTCACCAAAAGACGGTGTTGCACTGTGCCTCAGGGAACTGCCACTCTGGTGCAGTCCCCTCTCTGCTGACTGACCAGGACTGGCCTCCAGGTCCCAGTGTGAGCGAAGGGGAGTGCTGGGAGCTCAGAATTCCAGGTAGAGACTATATACAGTTTATATATTTTTATGCCTGGCAGGAGGACGCCATGGCACCCTAGTAGGGGAGGTAGGTCCAGGTTTTAGAGGGTCTCTCCTGTGGAGTGTAGTGGGAGGACCTTTGAACTCTGCCCGGTTGTTTGTGGGGCACTCTGAGCCGTTCTCATGGAGGAGGGGACTCCTGTCTGCTTGGTGATGGATTTTCTACCTTTTGTTTGTATCCTTGTGGTTGCAGCTCACCTCAGCGGGGTTGACGTGCGTTCTACAACCTTCTCTCTTAGTCCAGCTCAAATCCACCAGGTTACTTGCTGAATTTTTGTCCTTTAACTCTCCTTCTGAATGGGAGCCTCTGTGGAAAGCTGGCTTCAGTCAGCCATCTTGTCTCCTCCCCTCTCAGACAGCTCTTGATATTTATATTCAGGCAATTTAGTGTCTAAATTCTTTCTATTTACACCCCATATCCAAAATTCATCATGACTGCATTTTCAGACAGTAAGTGATCAGAGTCCCTTACCTGGGGGGACAGAGACCTGTGTTGTGCCCAGCACTATGCTAAGCAGATTTTTGTAGACCTTTTTTTGTGATAATAAAATAATACAGATTGCATGTCTCTTAACTTTGATTCATATGTTTTTCCAATAAATCTGGTTCCTTACAAACTTAACACACGACACTGCGGAATTTGTTATCACCTACCTTTAACTATAACAAAACACATTTTTAAATCTGTTTATAGAAAGGAATGAATATAGTGCAGTTCCTGTCCTGCAGGGTGACTTGCATTTGCTGGTTAGGTGTACCGAAGATTTCTCCACTCTGGTAGTGGGCCGGTTTCCTCCACTGGGGTAGACTAACTTCTTTCAGGTTCTTCTTGATAGGAGTATTTCCCTGTTCTGAGCTCACCAATGTGCCTATTCCTGAGAGTGGTATAGGTAAGGATTCTCCTTCTGAGGTATAGAGACCTCTATTTATTTTGTCTCCCAGCATAGGATGCTCTTCTGATCACAGAACCTGCTCTCAGAAGGAAACACTCCAGATGTGCTAGGTATAGTTATGTCTTTTGCCCACCATAACTCCCAACCTTCCCTTTCTTCTCCCATGATCCTAAGGCAGTGTAACACTCCTCAGAACTCCTTTTTACAGCTTTTGGAGAAGAATTTCTCTTACATCTGCTGGGTTGGTAGGTTGCGTGTCTTGGGGTGCTGAGAACCCCATGTACAGTGTGACAGTCAGAGCTCTGATGACTGATTTGTACATGTTAGTTGGGCATCAATCCAGAGTCAACTCTGACTTTCAGCTCAGTGACTTCAAGATACTGTCTGATTGCTTAAACAGTGTGTTGTCATTTGCAGCCTGGAGTCCTGCTTAATTACACTAGGGTTTCTCTGCTTTAGCTGAAGACAGTCTCCTGGCAGATCTGGGAATCACTTGAGGAGCTAAGTGATCGTGCGACCTTTTTGGGCAGGTTTAGCTCTTCTCTGGCAGTCACACTCCTTTAAAATCCTAGCATGTTGCTGCTGGTTTCGATTTTGAGGGGGCCTCATCAGCTTGTAACAAATGCGGGATATCTCATTGGTCATGATCACAGAATCTGGACTTTGTCTTTGAAGTTTCTATCTCTTAGCAACGGTAGTCAGGCTTCTGTCCATAGCTCCAGGCCTGAGTTTAGTACCTTTGTTTTTATTCTTGCCTTTACAACAACAGAGAGGAAGGTGAGACATACAGATTTCTTTTAGCAAATGTGTGAAGAAGAGGATTTTCCCCCCTTCACCATTTTGAAAACCCTCGCCATAAAAACTTTAATTTGGGTATATTAGATAATATTTTTAGTATAGCCACATTGCTTTAGCAATTTGTACTGTGAAAGCTAACATTCAGAATTGAAATGTTTGTAATTTTAAAAGGCCTTTGATTCTGACTGAAATCCTGCAGTCAGACATTATGATTTTCTCTACATTTATGAACCATACTAATTTATTTCTTATATACTGCTTTCTCTTTGAGTTCTGAAAAGTCTTTCTAAAATGTTTCATTTCTGGTAATTGTATGAATGGATTTTATGTAGAAATATAAAGATTATTCATAATATGATTTAAAAGATACTTCTGAAAGTTTAAATGGCATAAAATACCTTCATTAGGAAGAAAACTGAGATGATGTAGATGAGGTGAATTAGAGAAACAATTGAGAGGTAAACTAATTAATTCATAAATGTTTTCTGAATTATAATTAAATTACAACATATTTACTAAAATCGTTTTTGGAATTATTTTCTTTGCTAGTTGATTTTGACTAAACTTTATAGCGAAAACTATTTCTTTTTATTACCACATAGTAGCAACATAAGACAAATATAGCTTGCTTTAAGAAATCCCAAAATATAAAACATAAACTTCTGACATATTATAAAAATGAAGTATCCAAGTAAAGGAAGGATTCTTTCAGAAAATTAATCATCTTATTTAATATACAGTTCTACTGGTGATTTATTTTCCAAAATGTACTTTCAGAAATTATATTCATTTTCTATTAGTGTATAATAAATTGCCACAGACACAGTACCTTTAAACAGCAGTCATTTATTAGTTCACAGGTCTGTAGGTCTGTAGTCAAGGCATGGCATGGCTGTATTCTTTGCTCTGGATATCATGGGTTAAATCAGAGTATTGACTATGCTGCATTAACTTTCTGGAGGTTCTTGGGAACCTCCACTTCCAAGTTCATTCAGGTTGTTGGAAGAATTCAGTTGCTGATGGTTGTAGGACCCAGGTTCCCATTTATTTCCTGATCATCAGCTAAAACTACTATTAGTTCTTAGCTCCTACCCACATTTCTTCCAAGTGGCCCCCTCTGTCTTCAAAGTGAGCAATAGTGAATTGTCTCCCCTCATACTTTGAAAGGCTTCCACCATGAGAAGATCAATGCCTTTCAGGGGCTCACCTGATTAGATCTGGCCCTCTGAGAATAATCGCCCTGTCAAAACATCAACTAATTTAGGACCTTAATTATATCTATATAACACTTCACAGAAGCACTTAAAGTAGTGTTTGAATGAATCACTGCACAAAGATTTGTGTGTCCTAAGGGGTGGGAATCTTGGAACCATCTCATTATTTTGCCTACTACACTTTTGACATGTGCCATGATTCGATTTAAAAAAAATTATTAAAAAATATGATTAAATAGTTACAAATGAGAGGTTAGTCAAAAGACTTGAAGTTATTTTAAGTAGGAGTTAAACTCCTCTAGTTCAAATTCTGATGTGTTTCTGGTCTCTCAGTCTGTCAACTCCCAATGTAAAGTATTGGCATTTTCCTGTGTGGACTTCACTTCAGCTCCTTTTCTACCAAGGCACAAGCCTTGCAGTCTTTTTACAGCAAGACAATGACTACAACATCACTGCCATTATGTAAGCTCTCTTCCCATCAGCCATTAGCTGGTAAAAGTGGTGTGTGTTGAGCATTTATAATAGCAAAGCTTGGGAACCTACAAATACACCCTATAAGCACATCACAAAAGTAGGGGAGGGCCTATACTTGTTCATTTTTTTAGCTTTGCTGCCCCCAAGAAAATGCCAGTTCTGAGATAGCATCCCCTATGTCAGCTACCTCTGGTTCAAAGGCAGCCCCTCCTCCTTAGAGGAAGGAATGTAGTCCCCAAGGCCTGGCTATACTCCAAATCAGCTCTCTTTATCTCTCTCAGGGCTAAGCTGAAAAAACACACCTTACATTCTGCCAGCTACTTAATCTCTCTTTCTCATTTCAAACTTCAATATATTCTTTAAAAAAAAAAATCATACTAAAAACTTCTCCAAAGCTAAGTGGCATAAACAGCTCTGTTTCTTGCATCCCAGTTCCCTAGGGAATGTTCATAATATTGTCTCCAGTCATTAAGAAAGTGTTAAATCATGTGCCACACACTGTTTAAGAACACAGAGAAGTGTGTAAAACTGCCATATTTCTAGCTGGGTCATCCTAGTACAGAATTGCCATGTGCCCAGAGATTTATGAATTTCAGAATGAATGAAGCACATGAGCTGTCACTGCTGTGCTGTTTGTGGTGGTGAGTTGGGGATGCTGTGCTTCAGGGGGCAGCCTGATTCACCCTTGGTGCATCAGCTCTGGCTCTTTGTCTTTGAGTCATCAGATCTCAAGCCCAGTTCTTCTGATTCCTATGTAAAGTCACTTCATGTTTCTGTGTTTTAGTTTTGTATCTTACAAGATATACACTTAGAGTTTTTATACATGCTAGAGATTATTTTAAGCACCCCTGCCTCCTGCATTGAGGACAAATCTTGCCGATGTGCTTCTTGTCCCTTGCATTAAGAACTGAGGCAGAGCTGGGTCAGTAGATGAGATTTCTCTTACTTTCTAAATACCCTCCACATCTCGAATCTCTTGTATGTAATCATTTCTCCATATCACCACTACCCCTCCCTTTGGTCCAAGTCATCAAACTTCTCTTATCTGAATTATGATAGTAGCTTCCTCTCTAGCCTCTCTGCTTTTCTCTTCACTCCCCCATAGTCTGTCTTCTATATGGCAGCTGAGACAATCCTTTAAAAACTGGAGTCTGGTCTTGTCACTTCTCTGCTCAGAGACCTGCAATGACTTCCCATTTTATTCAGCATAAGAATAAAAGCCCTTACAATGGCCTATAAGCCTTTCATTCTCTGCTACCCCCCAATTAGCTTTCTGACCCATCCCTGTATGTTTGGCTCCTGTGACGTTGTCCTTCTTGCTGTTCCTCACCCATGCAAGCATGATTTCACCTCAAGGTGAAATTGTCTTCTGTGTCTAGGTGCTCTTCCCTCTGATGTGTGCCACCTCCTTATATCTGTTTAAATGTCACCTTCATAAAGAGGTTCACACAGACTCTTCTCTACCTTCCCTCCCATAGTCCTTGTCATAATTTCCACACACTGTGTGTCTTACGAATTTTCTATATGTATTAGTCATTTTTTGTTTTCCTTTGGGAGGATGCAAGTTCCATATGGGCACATGTATTTGCCTTTCTTCTCTGGAACAGCACCTGGGATGTAGTGGGGGCTCAATAAATATATATGGAATTAACGAATGAATGAATGTTGTGCTAAAGAAGACAGAGATGGACAAAGACTAAGTCATGTCAGTTAAAAAGCTGGTGCGTTGTTGCAGCCCCTATGGCTCTGGTCTCGATTGCCGCAGGAATGACTAAGGCCTGACGTGGATTAGAAGTACAAGCTTGCAGGAGGCAGGCTAACCTTGATTGCAAGGTAGTCCGGAGCAACCTCCACAGTAGCCTTTTATTGAGACAATATAAGACAGGTGAGGGAGTATTAGACAATGACTACATGCCTAAGGATTACCCTGGGCTCAGGCTCTTTCTCCACAACAAGAACTTGCAGACAAATTGCTCGAGGGTCCGCCCTCAAGCTGCAAATCATCTTGCTCAGAGGTTGTCTGGCTCTTGGCTGGATGACCTGGATAGACAAGGAAGAAAATCTGTTGTTGGTTATTTCAGCCGTTCTCCTCACTGAGGAGCTTTCGGCTAAGCAAAAGAAACAGAAGGGCATTTAAGTATAACACAGAATTACACCAATGGAACTAATCCGGATAAAAGGGAAACTATTTTAGCCAAACTAGGCATGGGGAAAACATGACCCCTTGGTGCTAATCATCACCCAACTATGTGCTATGGGCTGACCCATAGGGCCCATGACGCTTCCATGGGAAGTATTAACCACCAGCCACAGTTATGTTAGGTGGGGAAAAGGCTGTACCAAACTCAGACCCTTTCCAAAGAGCAGTATAACTTTAAGTAAAGATCAGGTGCCCAACTGAAACATATATATCCAACAAGTGAAATTCTCGTACTTTGGCCAATACCAGTATAAACATTACCTCAAAGCCTGCTGTTCGTGGTCTTTGTTGTCATAACCATCAAAGGTTTAGAAGATGCATTCTAAGCTTACCTGGGGCTTGTTATTCAGCCCAAAATAATGAAATCCTGTATCAATCTTCCCACTCTGCATAGAAGCTCCAACTGCCTCTTAGGGAAATAGGGTGCTGACTGCTCTTAACTACTTCCTGCTGCTGATGGACGGTGATATGGGAGAGGCAGCTAGAGTTCCCACAGAGGAGATTGATCCAGGGTTTCTGTATTATTAAATAACCTAGGCTCCAAAAATCAGGGTCCTTTGAGTAAAAGAAAAGGTAGTGAAAACAAATTTGTTAAGGTGCTGGCAAGGTTTTCTGTTCATGTTGAGGCTTAATCCAGTGGGTTGGTAACTGCTGCTTCTCTTTATGTTCCGTAATAATATGGGCAAAATCTTGACCCCAATGCAGTACGTAACCAGGCTTCCACTCTGACATGTCAGGTTTTCTATAAAAAATAGGTTATTGTTTTGGAGAGGATGGTGAATGAATGAGAGATATCCAATGGCGTTCTGCAGCTGTCTTTCTGTCATTGCTGAGATTCAGAAAAGAGCTCTAGTGAGCATGTACTTAGGACTATTATTCAAGGGGAAGATATCCTCTCCCTCTCTCTGTTTATCTAACATATCTTTCAATGTTTTATGACATCGCTCAATAATGGCTTGTCCTTGAGAATTGTAAGGAATACAATGAGATAATTGAATATTCCAAAAAGATAGGAAGGTATTTAATTTGTGAGTGGAATAAGAAGGTGCATTATCGGGCAGTGCCTGTGGCTCAAGGAGTAGGGAGCTGGTCCCACATGCTGGAGGTGGTGGGTTCAAACCCAGCCCCGGCCAAAAACCACAAAAAAAAAAAAAAAAAAAGAAGGTGCATTATCAGTTTTAATAGATTTAGGGAGACCCATAATATTAAAGCATTCTGACAAATGTTGAATTACGTGGTGAGTCCTTTCTCCCGGTAAAGCAGTAGCCCAAGAGAAATGAAAGTATCTATGCAATGATGAACATGTTTCAATTTACCAAAGGATGAGACAATGGTCACATCCATCTGCCATATCTGATTTGCTGCTTCTCCTCTAGGGTTGGTTCCCTCCGGAAAGGGAGGTAAGTGTATAAAGAATCTGCTGAGACTGAGTCCTTATAAGTTGAAATTTCTTACGGAGCATTTTTGCAGTAGCTTGTGTGTAAGAGTGAAAGGTAGAAGCTTTTTGAACATTACCAATAAGGGCCCGATCTATTTTTGCATTCAATAAGGTCATTGGACCCGGTAGTATGTGGTGCTCTGATATGAGTTATGTAGATAGAGTGAGTATGATGCCATATAAGTGCCTGAATAGACTCAAAGAGAGAAGAAATCTCATCAGTGGAAGTGATAGTTGCTGTTTCTATCTTTCTAATAGCTATGCAGTCATACTGAGAGTCCGTGACCACATTTATTGCACAAAGAAAGTCTTGAAGTAAAATAAAAATAGCATATATTTAATGTTTTTGAACCAAGGTATAAGGACTTTGAACAACTTTGGAAGTATTACCATCTGTATATCCAACTTTACTGTGCTTGCTGGCATCTGTGTAAAAGATAACAGTGTCAAAAATTGGAGAGTCTCTAACAACATAAGGGAGCATCCAAGCAGTAAGCTTTAAAAACTGAAGTCTTTTGTCATTAGGATATTCATTAGTAATTGAGCCTATATGGAATGCAAAAGCAATTTGCCATGATATTGATAATTGAAAATTGAGTTGAATTTGCTTTTCTGTGAAAGGAACAATAATAGAATAAGGACCTGTAAGTTGGAAAATTCTATTTTGACCCTTAGCAACCAATTCACAAATTTTATCTAATTATTGTGGTAATTTTTGTGTAATTCTGTTCAAAAGGAACAGCCATTCTAAAAGAGTATCTACTTGATAAATAACTCCAGTTGGGGAGTGACTAGTAGCTATAATTATTAGCCAAATCGGAAAGCTGACATCAATCCTATCTAATTCTTTTGATGCAAACTCTTTTTCAATTAGTTGCAGTTCTTCCGGAGTGAGTGAAGGAGGACTATTTAAGTCCAAAGGTCCTTCCAGAATTTTGAAAAGATTAGACGTAGGTTGGTATTCCTAAAATAGGACATAACCAATTAATATGACCTAATAGCTTTTGAAAGTCATTTAAAGTAGACGGGAATCCAATCAGAGTTGAAAACATTGTGAAAGAATTTGAATTTGAGTCAATTTATATCCTAAATAATTCTAAGGAGCTGTAGTTTGCACCTTTTCTAAAGCAATTTGAAGACCATAAGACTATAATATTCATACAACTTGTTCAAACATTTCCTGTAAAACAGTCAAAGTCTGATGTGCCAATAAGATGTCATCCATATAATGAATAATGTAGGCTGTAGAGTATCTCCTTCTAAGAATCTGTAATGGTTGATTGACAAAATTGACACTGTTGGACTATCAACATACCTTGTGGCAGAACCTTCCACTGGTAACGCTTGGGAGGCTTCTGCTGATTATAGACAGGAACATAAAAAGCAAAAATGTGGTCAGTCTCTAGGATGCAGGTATATGGTAAAAAAAAAAATCCTTTAAGTTAATAACATACAAATACCATTTGGAAGGAATCAGAGTGTAAAGGAAGTCCTAATTGCAGGGGTCCCATGAGTATAGTAGTTTTGTTAACTTAGTGAAGGTCAGTGAGCATTCTCCAATTGCCTGATTTCTTTAACACACAAATAGGAGAATTCCAAGGGCTGATAGAGGGCTCGATATGCCCTTGCTCCCATTGTTCCTGTACTACTAATTTTAAAGCATCCAGTTGTTCCATAGTTAATGGCCACTGCCCCACCCACACTGGATTACTATTCTTCCAGGATAACCTGAAAGCATATTTCAGGGCAGTGGCCTCTATGCTAAATTTGACATTTGCAAGGAATTAGATAAGGGGATAGTATGATTCTCACAGCATTCCATTACTGGAGCAAATCACAACCCCATAGGTTAATAGCAATGTTGGCTATATATGGTTGGATTTAAGCATTCTGCTTGTCCAGCCCCAAGCAGAGCGAAGGCAAAATACTCTGAAAGATTGAATCTAAAGTTCTGATGCCAACAAGAGTAATATCAACAACTCGTTTTGGTCATTCCCTGGGCCACTGATTTAGAGCCATAACCAAAACAGCCTGTGTCTAACAGGCCAGTAAAGATTTTATCTTTCAGAGTCAATTGAGGCATACTTATTAACAGACATTTGCCAGAAAATATGGCTTGTGTTACCAGGCTCACCAGTATGCTTTCCCCGAGTACCTTGTAACTTAATGTGTGGCAAGAGTAGCAATTGAGCAATCTTTTGTCTGGCCAAAATTTGAGTTGCTTGGTTTACTGAGATCATGATCTGTATTTCTCCTAAGTAATTACCATCAATAGCACCTGTGTGGACTAACATTTCCTGACATGCTAATTCAATTTTCCCAAGCAATAATCCAACAGTACCTGGGGGCAGAGGACAACACATTCCTGTTTTCAATTCTTTTGCTCCCATGTGTGGAAGCAAAAGGACATTATCATATGCCAGTAAGTCCAGAGCAACACTGCCTGAGGTGGTGTGTAAAGGAGACTGAACAGAGTGAAGTTGCTGGTGAATGAGTACATTCTCATACCCGTATTCTTTGCCTGGGGCCTGCCTACTAGTTTTCCTGCGATAAAGCTGTTCCCTTTTTATCGAACTGAGAGTGGCACTCACTTGCCCAATGGGGTGCTTTCTTACACCTGGGACATAACCCAGGGGGTTTCCATTTGTTATAAGTCTTTTGGTTATTGTTTTTGCTATAGATCTTCCTTTTCCAACACTCTTTTCTCCTATGTCCCAATTTTCCACAGTTAAAATGTTTAGGATGGTACGGACTGACCCCTTCTTTTAAAATGGCAGCAAGCAAATTAGCTTTGTGGAATTCTGTTCCTATATCAGCACATGCCTGTATATATTCCTCTAAGGGAGCATTTTGTGCTCTCAAAGATCATAAGGCCTTTTGACACTCAGAGTTAGCATTCTCAAATGCTAAAGTTTGGAAAAGCATGTCTCTGAGTTCCAGCTGGGCAATGGCCTTATCGACTGCAGTTTTTAATCGGGCTAGAAAGTTGGTATAAGGTTCATTCTCTGACTGCATTATCTTAATAAAAGATTTAGAGATATCTCCAGGAGTCTGAACCTTTTCCTAGGCCCTAAGACAACACAGTCTGATCTGGACTATGGCTGTGTCATCGTACTGAAGTTGATTGGGAATCTCCAGTCACTGACCAGACCCAGTGAGCTGTTCTGATATTATAGGGACTCCTCTCTGCTTGTTTTGGTGACTCATTAGGTCATCCTCCTCCTTTCACCAGGTTTTGAACTGTAAATACTGTCCAGACTGAAGAACAGTTCTGGCTATCACGTCCAAGTCATAAGGAATGAGCCACTGCTCTTGTGCAAGTCCCTGTAATAGACTTCTAGAAAACGGGGATTGCATATCATATTGTGCTACAGCCTGTTTCAAATCTTTCAGAACTGCAAAGGTGATCATATGGTGATCAAAATGTTGGCCGCCCTTGAGGGTGTTGTGGATCGGGAGGAATATCAGTGACTGTAACCAGAAAAAGCCCCAAAGTGTCTTCCCACTTAAAGTTACCCGTTTTACGCCCTTCTAACACAGCCTTCATCACAAAAGTCACAGGTGGTTCATTTACATAAGGAGGCACTGAGGGCACTATTGGGTGGTGTAAGTTGGCATTTCTGATGGTGAGACTATTTGCCCGGTATTCCAATTATTTGATCTGAGCAGCCATAATGGCCACAGAAGTAATTCCTTGCTTATTTGTGTCTGTAGCATATGCTCTTGATTCCCAGTTCTCCTTAGGTCCAGCTTCCCACTGAACCTCACTATTCTCCTCACTTTCAAATTCTGTTTGAACATCATCTTCTTCTTCAGTTTTTAATTCTCATGAATCTCCAAACAGGAAGCTACCCATTGTTTTCTCTAAATGTCTTCGCTTATTTACCAAAGACCTCACTTATTCTGAGTGAGGTTCTGTAGATTCTAAATTGGCCCAAGGTCCCACTTGTCCTGAGCAGAGTTTCCCTTTAGACTTCCTCCCACTGTCTGTCAAAGGCCTCACTTACTTCCGAGTGTCACTTTCCCCTTTGGTCCACACTCCTGGTGTCTTGTGTCCTGCTGGATCCTGCTGACTATGCCAGATGTCACAGCCCCTATGGCCCTGGTTTTGATCACCACAGGAAGGAACCAGGCATGATGCAGATTAGAAATACAAGCTTGCAGGAGGTGGGCTAACCTTGATTGCAGGGCATCCCCGAGAAACCTCCGCAGTAGCCTTTTATCGAGACAGTACAAGACAGGTGAGGGGAGTATTAGACAATGACTACATACCTAAGGATCACCCTGGGCTTGGGCTCTTTCTCCACAAGCACCTGTGGATGAATTGCCCAAGGGTCTGCCCCCCAGCTGCAAATCATCTTGCTCAGAGGTCATCTGGCTCTTGGCATCCTCTACAATGCGTCACAGAGCAGCATGCAGAAAGGCTATTCTCAAGTCTGTGCATTGTAAGGAATCTTGAGAGAGGGCTGGAATTCCAGGAAAGGCTCGTATTACAATGGAAAACTGGACTGCTGCTCAGAAGCTGAGGTGGAAGACCAGGCAATGGCCTGGTCATATGGGAAGTTGAAAGGAGGCTAAACTCAGACTTATTCCAGTTACCAGATATTAAGAGAGGGCATAGTATCTGATACACTTCCTTCTCTGAACAGGTGATGTTGATGAACCAGAGAAAAACAGAGTTTACAAATGAAGGGCACTAGTGCTCAAAGCTCAGTGGAGCTAGGAAGGGCAAAAATTGATTGTTATCTTCAGTTATTATTTTTTTTATTATTAAATCATAGCTGTGTACATTAGTGCAGTCAAGGGGTAAAATGTGCTGGTTTCATGTACAATCTGAAATATTTTCATCAAACTGTTTAACATAGCCTTCATGGCATTTTCTTAGTTATTGTATGAAGACATTTGTATTCTGCCTTTAGTAAGTTTTGCCTGTACCCATTCTAAGTTGCACCATAGGTGTGGCCCCACCAATTACCCTCCCTCCACCCCAGCCTTCCCCCTCCCCTTCCCTCCCTTGGCCCTTTCCCCATATTCTTGTGCTATAGTTAGGTTATAGCCTTCAAATGAAAGCTATAAATTAGCTTCATAGTAGGGCTGTGTACATTTGATACTTTTTCTTCCATTCTTGAGATACTTTGCTAAGAATTCCAGCTCCATTCATGTAAACATGTTATCTTCAGTTATAAAGTGCTCATTTCCACTAGACCTTGCAGAGTTTTCAAAAGAAAAGCCTAAGGTCAATGCACATGAAGAGGTTGGCTGTTTTGTAATTATAGGTGCATGTTTTTAATCATTTAAAAATATTTTAAATATACGGTAGAAGCTCTATACTTCACCACCTTTCTACATCGACCACCTCCTTTAGTTGACCTAATTTTTATAGATTGGACATGCACCACATGTATGTATCAGTACAGTAGGCCTAGTTCCATATGTTGACCACCTCATTTGTTACAGTTCCTTCAACTTATGGAAGTTCTACTGTAATTAGTAGAATTAAAAGTAGTTGTTTGTCTTTGTCTAATGGACTAACTTATCTAAAATATCATTGAGTGTGCTTGTTTTGGCAGCACATGTACTAGAATTGGAATGACACAGAGAAGATTAGCATGGCCCCTGTGCAAGGATGACACACAAATTAGTGAAGTGTTCCATATTTTTATGATTCAGACAATCATAATGGGGGTGGATAAGAAAATGGAAAGACAGAATCAAAAGTCAGACAAGAGATATGTAGACTATAGAAAGAATATGGCAGAGATTAAGGAAATGAATGAGACAATTAGGGAATGGAAAGATGCAGTAAAAAGTATCAAAAATAGATTAGACCATAGAGAATAAATAACCTCAGAGCTAGCAGATAAAGTGTTCACATTAACCCAGGTAGTTACAAAGGCAGAAAAGAAGAGAAAGAAAGCACAGCAGGTGCTTAAAGAACTATGAGACTCCATGAAACATTCAAACGTACAAATAAGAGGTCTCCAAAAGGGAAGAAGATTGTCCAAAAGGAATGGAAACCCTGCTGGAGACTATCAAAAATGAAAACTTCCCAAGTTTTCCTAAATGTCCCGATACACTCCTTTTAGATGGATACCGAACCCCAGGTTTTCTCAACTCTAACAGAGCTTCTTCAAGACACAGTGTAATGAACCTATCCAAAGTCAAGATGAAGGAGAAAATTTTGCAAGCAGCTAGGAGTAAGTGCCAACTAACCTATAGGGGGAGAGTCATTAGGATGATAGCATACTTTTCAACTGAAAATTTTCTAGCTAGACAAGCCTGGTCATCCACCATCAACATCCTTAAACAAAATAATTTTCAGCCCAGAATTCTGTATGCTGCTAAACTAAGCTTCAAAATTGATGGAGAAATGAAATCTTTTATGGACATACAAGCACTGAGGAAATTCACCGCAAGACCAGCTCTACAGGAAATACTTCGCCCTATTTTCAACACTGAACACCACATTGGACCATCACGAAAGTAAACCTAGAAGCCAAAGGCCACAACTTTGCTTCCACAATGGCATAAAGGATAAAACTACACAATAGACTTACCCAAACAAGATGAATAAAATTCTACCACACTTGTTGATACTCTCAATAAATGTCAATGGATTGAATTCCCCACTGATGTGGTAAAAGCACATCAAAATGTGGGATAAAAAAACACAAACTACCCATTTGCTGTCTCCAGCAGAAATACCTAGCCATGAAGGACAAATCAAGACTCAAGGTTAAGGGACGGAAAACAGTATTTCAAGCAAATGGAAATCAGAAGGAAGGTGGGGTTGAATCTTATTCTCAGATACAAGCAGATTCAAAGCAACTATAGTTGAGAAAGACAAATATGAACACTTCATATTGGTCAAAGGAACAATACAACAAGAAGACATCTCAATTTTAAATATTTATGCACCCAGCTTAAATGCTCCCAGATTTATGAAACAAACCTTGACAGATTAGGACATGTTCTTTAAACAGAAACTAAATCAGAATACAAAGGACTTAAATGAGACCCTGGAACAAATGGGATTAATAGACATATACAAAACACACAATCTCAAAGTAAAAGGATATACTTTTTTTCTCATAAATCAATGGCACATACTTCAAAATAGATCACATCCTAGGATAGAAATCAAACCTCTGCAAAATTAAAGGAATGGAAATTATACCTTGTCTCTTCTCTGACCACAGGCTATAAAGGTAGCAGTCAACCCCAACAAAAACATTCAACCCCACACAAAGGCATGGAAATTAAACAATGTTATGCTGAATGATAGATGGGTTCAGGATGAGATAAGAGAGGAAATTGTTAAATTCCTCAAACACAACGAAATGAAGACACAAATTACCAAACCTGTGGGATACAGCAAAAGCAGTCCTGAGAGGAAAATTTATTTCACTAGATACCTCCATCCAAAAAAAAAAAAAAACCAAAAGAAAGAAAGTGAGCACATCAACATACTCACAAACCAACTTATGGAAGTGGAAAAAGAAGAACAATCTAATCCTAACCCCAGCAGAAGAAAAGAAATAACCAAAAATAAAATCAGAGATTAATGAAAGTGAAAAGAAAAAAATCATTCAGAAAATGAACAAAACAAAAAGTTGGTTTAAAAAAAAAAACCAACAAATAAAATAGATAACCTTTAGCCAGACTAAACAGAATCAGAAAAGTAAAATCTCTAGTAATCTCAATCAGAAACAATAAAGGGGAAATAACAACAGATGCCACAGAAATACAAGAAGTTATCTCTGAACACTACAAAAACTCCACATCTAGAAATTTGACAATGTGGAGGAAATAAATCAATACTTGGAATCACACCCTCTTCCTAGACTTAATCTAGAAGAAATAAATCTGAACAGAATAATTTCAAGCACCGAGATTAAAGAAACAATAAAAAAACTCGAACAAAAAAATACCTTGGTTCAGATGGCTTCACACTGGAATTCTATCAAACCTTCAAATAAGAGCCTAATCCCATGTTGCAGAAATTATTCCAAAAAATTGAGAAGGAAGGAGTCATTCCCAACATGTTCTATGAAGCAAACATCACCCTGATACTAAAACCAGGAAAAGATGCAACTAAAAAGGAGAACTTTAGACCAATTTCACTAATGAATATAGATGCAAAAATTCTCAACCAAATCTTACTCAGTAGATTACAGCTTCTCATTTAAAAATTCATACATTGACAACTTTTGGGGTCAAGACACAATTATAAGAGTGACTTTACCTAACAAATGTAATCAATGTGACCTAGTTTCTTGTACCTTCAATGAATCCCCAACAATAGAAAATATTTAAAAAAAAAGTCATACATCATGATCAAATAGGTTTCATCCTAGGGATGCAAGGTTGTTTTAACATACACAAGTCCATAAATGTAATTCACAATATCAACAGAAGCAAAAATAAAGAGCATATTATCCTCTCAATAGATGCAGAAAAAGCATTGGTAAAATCCAACATCCTTTTCTAATTAGAACTCTGAAGAAAATACACAAAGGTGGTACATTTCTTTCTTTCTTTTTTTTTTTTCTTTTTGTAGAGACAAGAGTTTCACCTTACCACCTTCAGTAGAGTGCCATGACATCCCATGACTCACAGCAACCTCCAACTTCTGGGCTTATGTGATTCTCTTGCCTCAGCCTTCTGAGCAGCTGGGACGACAGGCGCCCACCACAACGCCCACCTATTTTTTTTGTTGTTGTTGTTGCAGTTTGGCCGTGGCCAGATTTGAACCTGCTACCCTTGGTATATGGGGCCGGTGCCCTACTCACTGAACCACAGGCACCACCCAGTGGTACATTTCTTAAACTGATTGAAGCCTTCTACAACAAACCCACAGCTAATATTATACTGAATGAAGTAAAAACTGAAAGCTTTTCCACTCAGATCTGGAACTAGACAAGGTTGTCCTCTATCACCGCTAATATTCAACATAGTGCTGGAAGTTCTAGCCAATACTATCAGACAAGAGAAGGTAATAAAGGGCTTCCAAATGGGGGCAGAGGAAGTTAAACTCTCTCTCTTTGCTGATGAGATGATATAGTTAGAGAACCCCAAAGACTCAATCCCAAGACTCCTAGAAGTGATCAAAAAATACACTAATGTCTCAGGATATAAAATCAATGTCCATAAATCAGTAGCCTTTGTACATGCCGATTACAGCCAAGATGAGAAGCTAATAAAGGACACAATTCCCTTCACAGAAAATACGAAAAAAACGAAATACCTAGGAAAAGAGGTGAAGGACCTCTATAAAGAAAATTGTAAAACCCTAAAGAAAAAAATAGCAGAGTATATTAACAAATGGAAGAACATACCATTCTCATGGATGGGAAGAATCAACATTGTCAAAATGTCTATACTTCCCAAAGCAATTTACAGAGTCAATGCAATCCCCATTTAAATACCAATGTCACAATTTCAAGATTTGGAAAAAACAATTCTTCATTTTGTATGGAACCAGAAAAAACACCTGTATAGCCGAGGCAATTCTTCATAATAAAAACAAGTTTGGGGACCTCAGCCTACCAGACTTTAGGCTGTACTACAAGGTCATAGATCAAACCAGTATGGTATTGGCACAAAAATAGAGACATAGATATCTGCAACCAAATAGAAAACCATGAGAGGAAACTAATATCTTAAAGCCATCTGATCTTTGACAAATAAACAACAATGTACACTGGGAGAAAGATTCCTTATTCAATAAATGGTACTGGGAGAACTGGATAACCACTTGCAAAAGACTGAAACTAGACTCTGCACCTCTCTCCACTCACAAAAACTGATTCAAGATGGATAAAATATCTAAGTCTAAGGCATAAAACAATAAAAGTCCTTGAAGAAAGTGTAGGAAAAACACTTGAAGGTATTGGCCTGGGGAAAGACTTTATGAAGAAGACACCAATGGCAATTGCAACAACAACAAAAATAAACAAACGGGACTTAATTAAACTGAATAGCTTCTGTACAGCTAAGGAGACAACTAAAGCAAAGAGACAACCATCAGAATAGAAAAGATATTTGCATATTATGAATTGGACAAAAGCTTGATGACTAGGATCCACGGAGAACTCAAATTAAGCAAAAAAGAAAGAGCCAACAATCTCTTATATCAATGGGTAAGTGAGATAAATAGAACCTTCTCTAAAGAAGACAGATGAATGGCTAACAAACATATAAAAAAATGCTCATTGTCCCTAATTATCAGAGAAATGCAAATCAACTAAGATATCACCTAACTTCAGTGAGAATGGCCCACCTCACAAAGTCTCAAACCTGCAAATGCTGGTGTGGATGTGTCGAGAAGGGAACACTTTTATGTTGTTGATGGAACTGCAAACTAATACAACCTTTTTGGAAGGAAGTATGGAGAATTCTCCAGGAACTCATAGTAGACCTCCTGTTTGATCCTGCAGTCCCATTACTGGGCATCTACCCAGAAGAAAGTAATCATTTTATCACAGGACATTTGAACTAGACTGCTTTTTGAAGCTCAGTTTACAATTTCCAAATTGTGGAAACACCCTAAATGTCCATCAACACAAGAATGGATTAACAAGCTGTGGTATATGTGTACCATGGAATACTATTCACCTACTAAAAAGATGGAGACTTTACATCTTTTGTATTAATCTGGAGGGAGTTGAAACACATTCTTCTTAGTAAAGCATCACAAGAATGGAGAGGGATACAATGTACTCAGTTCTGATATGAGGATAATTGATGCTAGCACATGATAGAGGTGGGGGAGTGTGTGACATGCCTCTTGTGGGTGGGACACAATTATAGGAGGGACTTTACCTCACAAATGCAAGCAGTGTAACCCAGTTCTTTGTACACTCAATGATTCCCTAACAACAACAACAAAAATCAGCTTCCCCAGCACATAGCCAGGTTATTAATGCCCCGTCTGAGTCTTAGGTTCCTGAACTGTAAAATGAGGTAATAACAGTCTCTACCATCAGAGGTCACTATAGAGAAATAAATGACATAGTGCAGATGAAGTTTTGAGAATAGGTCTTGGCATAAAATAAATGCTCAGAAATGTTAGTCATTATTTGACATGAATTCTGCCCTCAACTACTGTAAATTATAGATTATAAAAATTGTGTATAACTAATGTTGATAGAAAGTAGAAAAGGTAAGTACCATTAAGAAAGAGACAGAGTGCTAAGTTTTTCATTTTTTATTACATGAATGTTTTGTTAAATATATACATGGTGCAAGAATCAAAAGGCACAAAAAGTGACACATACGAGTAAGTTTCCTGCTCACAGCTCTCCCCAGCTGGGTAGATCCTCTGCTTAGATTCAGCCACCATTAATAGTGTCTTATGTGTTCTTCCAGAGAGTCTTTGCACATTGAGCATGAGTGTATATGTTTTTCTTCTTTCACACAAATCAAAGCACAATACCACTGTCTGGGCACATTTATTTATCACTTAGTAAACTACAATGGAGGTCATTACATGTGTGGACCCATGCAGATCTGCTCTATGCTATTTGATTGCATGAGAGGACATTGTTGAGTAACCAGTTCTGTGTTGGTAGAATTTTGGGTTGCGTCCGATATTTTGCTATTACAAAAAGACTGCTGCAATAAATATTCTTTTTTTTTTTTGGAAAAAAATATCATTGAGTGATTTATACAAACTCTTTTATTATTACTTTCTGGGCAATCTCTCAAGTGATTGTCCTTTACTTGAGGTCTGGATTGTGATTCTTAATGTGTGGTCTTTATTTTTACTATCAGTGTATTGATTTTTTAACATTGATAACTTTTCCTTCAGAGATTTATTCCCTAAATTGGATATTGTCATTTCTTTTGCTTGAGTAGGTAGATATCTGAATTTACCCTAATTAGAATCGACTGATCCAGGTTGACAAAGAGCCCCATGCAGCCTACATTATGATATGCATAAAGAATGAACTTAGTTTTCTCAAGAGTCAATGTTTTTCCATTTATTTTAAGATAATTCAGAAAGTCCCATAAAATCCTTCTCAGAAATAATTCTGAAAATATTTCAAAGTATAAAACACACATATGAAATATATGAGCTGAAAATTCAAAGTATGAAAATTCACTTAAATCTATTCTAGTCAATATCCTTCCATATGGGATACATACCTCCAACTATATTCAATAAAAATAGTTCAGTAAAAATAAGTATCAATCATATTGCAAAGCCCTGGGGAATATCAGAATGAACAGAGCCAACCAAGTTGGCTTTTGGAAGCTCACAGAATAGTAGGAGAGAAACGCAAGTTTGATAGCAATTACAATAAAGCATGAATTCTGTCAAGGGAGATATGTGTTCATGGGGGGGCTACAGGAACAAAGTGGAGAAGCACTGAGCTCAACATAACTATGGGCATTGAGGACATTTTCTTAAATATACAATACGTACATTGACTGTTGAAAGATAGAAAGGAATTATCCAGGTGGGTGGGGAAAGAATAGTGTAGAAAAGTGAGGCAGAAGGAACTGCATATTACTGTTCAAAGCTCTGAAAAAGCAACATGTATTTGGGGGGAATTTGAGTTGATTAATGTTCTCTGAGAGTACTGAAGGTGGTGAGGCTGAGCCAGACCAGGAAAACTCGTGTGTTATATTTTAGGAAATTTTGATGAAGAGACCTGAGGTGTTTGTAATGAGTAGATGTGATTATTTCCATTCTTCAGAAATTTCACTGAAGGATAATGGTAGTTACTACATATTTTTCTTACTTAATTCTCCTCATAAGCTTGTGACCAGTTGAGTGTTTACAGCATATTGGATTTAACTGAAAAGATGGCCATTTTGTTCTGTCCCCTTCTTTATCCTTCTTCATAAATTTCATCTATTTTCAATTTTCTGTTATTTGTGGTAGCTACTGATGACAGGACAGATGTATTAACTTGCATAACTGTTTCTCCTCTTCATTTATTGCTCTGGATTTCTTTAAGGCTGCATAATATTCCATGGTGTACATATACCACAATTTATTAATCCATTTGTGGATTGATGGGCACTTGGGCTTTTTCCATGACTTAGCAATTATGAATTGGGCTGCAATAAACATTCTGGTACAAATATATTTGTTATAATGTGATTTTTGGTCTTCTGAGTATATACCTAGTAGAGGAATTATAGGATTGAATGGCAGATCTATTTTTAGATCTCTAAGTGTTCTCCAAACATCTTTCCAAAAGGAATGTGTTAATTTGCATTCCCACCAGCAGTGTTCCCTTTTCTCCACACCCACACCAACATCTCTGGTCTTGGGATTTTGTGATATGGGCTAATATTTCTGGAGTTAGATGATATCTCAAAGTAGTTTTGATTTGCATTTCTCTGATGATTAAAGATGATGAGCATTTTTTCATATGTCTGTAGGCTGTGCACCTGTCTTCTTCAGAGAATTTTCTCTTCAGAAACTTCAGAGATGTTCTTCCCCTTGCCCAGCCTGCAATGGGATCACTTGTTCTTTTCTTGCTTATACGTTTGAGTTCTCTGTGGATTCTGGTTATTAAACCTTTGTTGGAGACACAACCTGCAAATATCTTTTCCCATTCTGAGGGCTGTTTGCTTGCTTTACTTACTGTGTTTTTGGCTGTGCAGAAGTTTTTTAGTTTGATCAGGTCCCAGTAGTGTCTTTTTGAAGCTGCTTCAATTGCCTGGGGGGTCCCCCTCATAAAATACTCACCCAGACCAATTTCTTCAAGGGTTTTCTCTGCACTCTCTTCTAGTATTTTTATAGTTTCATGTCTTAAGTTTAAATCTTTAATCCAGTGAGAGTCTATCTTAGTTACTGGTGAAAAGTGTGGGTCCAATTTCGGTCTTCTACAGGTCACCAGCCAGTTCACTGAGCACCAATTGTTAAATAGGGAATCTTTTCCCCAATGAATGTTTTTAATTGGCTTGTCAAAGATCAAATAATGGTAAGTAGCTGGATTCATATCTTGGTTCTCTATTCTGTTCCAGACATCTACTTCTCTGTTTTTGTGTCAGTGCCATGCTGTTTTGATCACTATCAATTTATAGTATAGTCTGTGGTCTGGTAGCGTGATTTCTCCTGCTTTGTTTTTTTTTCTGAGTAATGTCTTGGCTATTTGAGGTTTTTCTGATTCCATATAAAATGAAGTATTATTTTTCAAGATCTTTAAAGTATGACAGTGGAGCTTTAATAGGGATTGCATTAAAACTGTATATTGCTTTGGGTAGTATGGACATTTTAACAATGCTGATTCTTCCCAGCCATGAGCATGGGATGTTTTTCCATTTGTCAACATTTTCAGGTATTTCTTTTCTTAGAGTTTCATAGTTCTTTTTATAGAGATCTTTCACGTCCTTTGTTAGATAAACTCCCAAATATTTCATCTTCTTTGGTACTGCTGTGAATGGAATAGAGTCCTTAACTGTTTTTTCAGCTTGACTATTGTTGGTATATATAAAGGCTACTGATTTATGAATGGTAATTTTGTAACCTGAGATGCTGCTGTATTCCTTGATCACTTCTAAGAGTTTCGTAGTAGGATCCCTGGTGTTTTCCAGGTATACAATCATATCGTCTGTGAAGAGCGAAAGTTTGATCTCTTCTTACCCTATATGGATACCTTTGACCACCTTTTCGTCCCTAATCGCAGAGGCTAAAACTTCCATTACAATGTTAAAGAGCAGTGGAGACAATGGGCAGCCTTGTCTGGTTACTGATCTGAGTGGAAATGACTTCAATTTAACTCCATTCAATATGATATTGGCTGTGGGTTTGCTGTAAATGGCCTCTAACAGTTAAAGAAATGTCCCTTCTATACCAATTTTCTTAAGTGTTCTTATCACGAAGGGATGCTGGATATTATCAAAAGCTTTTTATCAATTGAGAGAATCATATGGTCTTTGTTTTTTAATTTGTTTATGTCCTGAATTATACTTACAGATTTACGTATATTGAACCAGCCTTGAGACCCTGGGATAAAACCAACTTGGTCATGATGTATAATTTGTTTGATGTGTTGCTGGATTCTGTTTGTTAGGATCTTGTTGAATATATATATATATATTTTTTGTAGAGACAGAGTCTCACTGTACCGCCCTCGGGTAGAGTGCCATGGCGTCACACGGCTCACAGCAACCTCTAACTCTTGGGCTTACACGATTCTCTTGCCTCAGTCTCCCGAACAGCTGGGACTACAGATGCCCACCACAATGCCCGGCTATTTTTTTGTTGCAGTTTGGCCAGGGCTGGGTTTGAACCTGCCACTCTTGGCATATGGGGCCGGGGCCCTACTCACTGAGCCACAGGCGCCGCCATCTTGTTGAATATTTTTGCATCTATATTCATTAGGGATATTGGTCTAGAATTTTCTTTTCTTGTTGGGTCATTTCCTGGTTTGAGGATCAGGGTGATGTTTCCTTCATAGAACTTGTTGTGTAGTCTTCCTTTTTTTCCTACATTTTGGAACAGGTTGAGTAATATAGGTACTAGTTCCTCTTTAAAGGTTTGGTAGAATTCTGATGTGAAGCCATCTGATCCCAGGTTTTTCTTTTTAGGGAGATTTTGTATGGTTGATGCAATTTCTGAACTTTATATGGGCCTGTTCAACATTTCCACTTGATTCTGGCTAAGTCTTGGAAGGTGGTGTGCTTCCAAGTATCGGTCTATTTCCTTCAGATTTTCATATTTCTGAGAATAAATTTTCTTGTAATTTTCATAAAGGATTTTTTGAATTTCTGAGGAGTCTGTTGTTATTTTGTTTTTGTCGTTTCTGATTGATGAGATTAGAGATTTTACTCTTTTTTTCCTGGTTAGTTTAGCCAAAGGTTTGTCTATTTTATTGACCTTTTCAAAAAACCAACTTTGGATTTATTGTTCTGTTGTATAAATCTTTTGTTTTCAATTTCATTTAATTCTGCTCTAATTTTGGTTATTTCTTTTCTTCTACTGGGTTTGTGGTTGGAATGTTCTTCCTTTTCCAGTTGCTTGAAAAGTCCTATTAAGTTGTTAACTTCTTCTATTTCCGTTCTCTGGAGGAAGGTCTCCAGTGCTATAAATTTCCCTCTTAAGACTGCTTTTGCGGTATCCCAGAGGTTCTGAAAATTCATGTCTTCATTGTTGTTTTGTTCCAAAAATTTGGCAATTTCCTTCTCAATCTCATCTCTGACCCAGCTATCATTCAGCATAAGGTTATTTAACTTCCATTTTTTTTTATGAGTATGTAGATTCCTGTTGTTACTGAGTTCAAATTTTATTCCATGGTGGTCCAAGAAGATGCAAGGAATAATTTCTATTTCTTTAATTTTACTGAGGTTAGACCTGTGACCTAAGATGTGATTGATTTTGGAGTATGTTCTGTGGTCTGATGAGAAGTATGTGTATTCAGTTTTGTTGGGATGAAATGTTCTGTAGATGTCTGCTAAATCCAAATGTTGGATGGCTAGGTTTAAATCTCAAATTTCTTTGCTCAGCTTCTTATTGGAGGATCTATTCAACACTGCCAAAGGAGTGTTGAAATCTCCTACTTTTATGGAGCTGGAGGAAATCAAGTTGCTCATGTTTGTTAGAGTTTCTCTTATAAATTGAGGCGCATTCTGGTTGTGTGCATAAATATTAATAATTGAAATCTCATCATATTGAGTATTACTCTTAACAAATATGAAGTGACCATCCTTATCCTTCCTTACTTTTGTTGTTTTAAAGCCTATTGTGTCTGCAAATAGAATTGAAACACCTGTTTTTTTCTGATTACCATTTGCCTGAAATATGGACGACCATCCTTTCACCCTGAGTCTATATTTATCTTTTAAGGTAAGATGTGACTCTTGTATGCAGCAAATATCTGGCCTGAGTTTTTGTATCCAGTCAGCTAACCTGTGCCTCTTTAGAAGACAGTTTAAGCTGTCCACATTAATGGAGAATATTGATAAGTCTGGTAAAATTTTGGGTATCAAGTTTTTCAAATGTCCAGTGGACATTTTTAATTCTTTCACCACTGTGGAAGTTGGAGTTTGATCAAAAGTTTCTGAGTGAGTTTACTTTTGTGGTAGAGGATTGGGTTGGTCATTATGGAGGATAGGTCTGAGAATATCCTGAAGAGCTGGTTTGTTTATGGCAAATTTCTTCAACATATGAATGTCATTAAGTATTTAATTTCTCCATCATAAATGAAACTCAGTTTAGCTGGACACTGGATCCGGGGTTGAAAGTTATTTTGCTTTAGGAGATTACGTGTTGATGACCACTCTCTTCTGGCTTGAAAAGTTTCAGCAGAAAGATCTACAGTCGTTCCCATATTCTTCCCATTGTAGTAATGGATTTCTTACATCTGGCTGCTTTCAGAATTTTCTCCTTCATATTAACTTTAATGAAGTTAATTATGATATGCCTGGGGGATGTCATATTCGGATTGAGTCATGCTGGGGTTCTGAAACTGTTGGCTATCTGAATTTCAGAATCTCTTGGCATGTCTGGAAAATTTTCTTTCATAATTTCATGGAGAAGAGCCTCTGTGCCTTGAGAGGCCACTTCATCACTTTCAGGAATTCCAATGAGGCAATTTTAGCCTTCTTTGAATTTTCTCAGAGCTCTCTGATAGAATGATCCATTTTTGCTCTCCATTTCTCTTTCTCTTTGAGAGTTTGGGAGCATTCAAAAGCTTTGCATTTAATGTCAGAAATTCTTTCTTCTGCTTGCTTCACTCTGTTACTGAGGGATTCTAGTGTATTTTTCAGATATTTGAGGGCTGCAAATTCTTGTTTGAATGTGTCGAAATCTTTGGTGGTTTTGTCTTTAAATTCGTTAAATTCTTGAGACAACTTTTGAGTTTCTCCTCGAATTTCTAATTCCGACTTTTGAATTGCTCCTCGAATTTCTAATTCCAAATTTTCCTCCATTCTATTAATCTTGTTTGCAATCCAAATTCTGAATTTGATTTCTGACATCTTGGCCAGCTGTTTATGAATGGGATCTTCAGTTACATCTGCTATATCTTTCCTTGGTGTGGGGGTGGGGTTTGATCTATTCTGGTTATTCATGTTACCAGAGTTTTTTCGCTGACTCCACACCATGATTATTTTATAACGTTTGATTTTTCCCCTGGAGTTTTGTCAAGGACCTTTACAGTGTAATGGCCTGAGAAACTGGGGACCTGCTTGGTGTGGTGGGGCTAAGTGTTCTGTCTTTTTTTCAGCTGGTCTCTGTCTGACCCTAGTGAAACAGTTATTCTGGGTTGAAGTCTCAGATGTGGAGAAATACCAGCAATTAAGTCACCCCACCCCCCACAGGCAACAATTGGAAAAGAAAAATTAAACCTTCCTACAACCACATACCCAGGGCACCACTTGAATAGTCCTTGGGCGATTGGCTCTGTTCAAAAGGTCCAAATCAATTATCTCAGTCAGCACCTGTCTCCAGTGGGAGAGTTTAAAAGGTCTCTGGGAACTGAATTGCATGGGTCTGCTGACAACTCAGATATGACTTGCTCTGGTGCTCCGTGAAGTCAGGAGTACTCACCCAGCAAATCGATTAGTCTGGGAAGGTTGATGCCTCCTTGCACCTCTGTCACACCCAGTCACTGATAACTCCTCAGGGCTGTGACCCTGTTGCCTCTAGTAAACAGATACTCCAGGGGTTTGCACCTGCCTGAATCACAAGGAAATCTATATCTGCTCAGCCAGGCCGTTGCGCTCTGCCTCTATCCAGCAGGGGGAGGTTTGGCCTGACAACCTCGGGCACTTGATGGAGGCTAGGGGGTGTTCACTCAGTTCCAGCCTTGCCCCTGATTGATGTTACTGACAGAACAGAACAGAACAACTTTGCAGGAATTTGTTTCTGTCTCTGCTAAATTCGCCTGCAGAAGAGAAGCTCTTTTGAGTTCCCAGAGCCTGCGCCTCTGGCCCTGTCTTTGCTCCTGCAGGTTTGTATTCGGTTAACTGTCAGTTCTAGCCTCTTGTCTTCCTTTGTCTATGGGCTGACGATCCCCTGAGGGCTGGGTGCATCTCAGGCTCAGTAAAGCGGTCCTGTGGGTCATCCCCGCCCTGGGAATTTCCCGACTCTGTGCGTACATTTTCTAGTCTCCACACTCCACCTCAGGCAAACCCTTTACTCATGGGGCCTGCTTTTCATTCCCAGATCTGTTCCGTGGTGGTTGCCACCTGAGAAGATACCCGGCCTCCTCTATTTGTCCAGGGAGACAGGGTGTGTGGCTTCAGAATATCAGTGAATGAACCCTGTTGTTGCCATAAATGGCTGCTGCTCTGTGCCTCGGGGCACTGCTGCTCCGGTGTTGTTCCCTCTCAGCCGACTGTCCTCTCCTCACTTCTGTGCCACAAAAAGAGCACTGAACAGCTGTTCAGTCTAGGCCATGTCCACAACCCTCGAGAAATCACCCAAGAATCTGGACTCCTGGGGGACAGGCCTGCAGACCTCAGAGTGAGAGTGGAGGGGAGTGCTGGGTGCTCAGAATTGCAGGTAGAGAATATATGCAGTTTTATATAGTTTTATGCCTGGCAGGAGAACACCGTGGCACCCTAGTAGGGGAGGTAGGTCCAGTTTTTAGAGGGTCTCTCCCGTGGAGTGTAGTGGGAGGACCTTTGAACTGTGCTTGTTTGTTTGTGGGTCACTCCGAGCCATTCTCATGGGGGGAGAAGGACTCCCGTCCGCTTGGTGATGGATTTTGTACCTTTTGTTTGTATTCTTTTTATTTTTATTTTTATTTTTTTTTGGTTGCAGTTTTTGGCCGGGGTTGGGTTTGAACCCACCACCTTCGGCATATGGGGCCGGCGCCCTACTCGGTGAGCCACAGGTGCCACCCCTTTTGTTTGTATTCTTGGGGTAGCAGCTCACCTCAGCAGGGTTGATGTGCATTCTTCAACCTTCTCTCTTGGTGAAGCTCTAATCCACCAGGTTACTTGCTAATTTTCTGTCCTTTAACTCTCCTTCTGGATGGGAGCCTCTGTGGAAAGCTGGCTTCAGTCCGGACAGAACCTCTTAATGTCATGTAATATATGTGAGGAGGAAAAGGGAAGTTGAGATGCACATGGACACTAGACTTCCCTCAAACCTTCAGATGAGGATGAATTTTGTTTTAACATTGTTTTACTTCCAGATTGTACCTAATTAGCTAATGTAGCCTTGAGAGGAACACCTGTCAAACAGGTCTGTGTTTCTTCTTGATTTGTGATCCTTAAAGAGGTGGGGATCTTATAGTTCAACTTTTTTGTAGTTGCACTCTGCTCCATGCTCCATGCTGTTGATAACACCAGTATGCTTCTGATTTAAGCATAGATGTACTATTGACTTCATCTGACCTCTGCACTGAAAATAGATCACTGGTGAAAGCAGGCAATGTAAAATGGGGCTCTAAATTTGCTTCTTATCTAATAACATAAGTTCTGTCTATTTTCAAGTGTTTTGCATGCCAGCGTATTTCAAGGACCAGCTCCTAAATATGTTTCAAAGAGAGTAAAACTGCATAATAAAAAGTCAGAGACATTTTAAAATGATATTAGCTTGTAAAAGGGCAGTTGTTGAGTTGGCTATATAGAATTCTAATGATTCTCATTACTGGGATAAGGGGAAATCTTTCTTTCTAAAATTAGAGTAGTTGGGGAGGAGGGAAGAATTTGTTTGTTAAGACCTAACCTTTTATTAATTAAAAAATAGGTAAGAGGCATAGTTCTAGTAAGGGGGAATTGGCTGACTGGGGGTAGAAGAGATTGAAGGGGAGGTTCTTGAAATGGATAAGAGAGATTCATGCTTCATGCTTTCTGAAAAAGAATATGGAATCAGGTATATTGAAAGCATGGTTAAGAGTTGGAAGAATCTAGAACCGGACAGAAACGTGTTAAATTCCTGGCTCTATTTTCTTAGTGATTTGTGCCAAACTATCTGACCTAGTTAAGATTAGTCATTTAAAAAATAGTTTTAAATATTCAACTTTTTTCTTTTAATTTTGCAAGTTCCTGGTTTTTAAAAATTGTTTATTTACTTATTTTGTTATTAAATCATAGCTGTGTACATTAATGCAATCATGGGGTACAATGTACTGGTTTTATATACAGTTTGAAATATTTTCATCAAACTGGTTAACAGCCTTTGCAGCATTTTCTTAGTTATTGTGTTAAGACATTTATATTCTACACTTAGTTAATTTCACATGTAGCCTTGTAAGATGCACGATAGGTGTGGTTCCACCAATTACCCTCCCTGCACCCATCCTTCCCCCTCCCCTCCCTCTCCCCTTTCACCTTCTTGGGCTATAACTGGGCTATCGTTTTCATATGAAACCTATAAAGTGGTTTCATAGTAAGGCTGAGTACATTGGATACTTTTTATTCCATTCTTGAGATACTTTGCTAAGAAGAATATGTTCCAGCTCCATCCATGTAAACATGAAAGAGGTAAAGTCTTCATTTCTTTTTAAGGCTCCATAATATTCCATGGTGCACATATACCACAATTTATTAATGCATTCATGGGTTGATGGGTATTTGGGCTTCTTTCATCACTTAGCAACTATGAATTGGGCTGCAATAAACATTCTGGTACATATATCTTTGTTATAATGTGATTTTGATCTTCTGGATATAAACCAAGTAGAGGAATTATAGGATCAAACAGCAGATCTATTTTTAGATCCCTAAGTGTTCTCCAAACATCTTCCAAAAGGAACGTATTACTTTGCATTCCCACCAGCATTGTAGAAGTGTTCCCTTTTCTCCACATCCACGCCAACATCTCTGGTTTTGGAATTTCGTGATGTGGGCTAATCTTATTGGAATTAGATTATATCTCAAAACATTCTTGGTTTGCATTTCTCTGATGATTAAGGATGATAAGCATTTTTTCATATGTCTGTAGGCTGTGCGCCTGTCTTCTTCAGAGAAGTTTCTCTTCAAGTCCCTTGTCCACCCTGAGATGGGATCACTTGTTCTTGTCTTACTAATACATTTGAGTTCTCTGTGGATTTTGGCTATTAAACTTTTGTTGGAGACATAACCTGCAAATATCTTCTTATTCTGAGGGCTGTCTGCTTGCTTTACTTACTGTGTTCTTGGCTGTGCAGAAGCTTTTTAGTTTGATCAGGTCCCAGTAGTGTATTTTTGATGCTGCTTCAATTGCTTTTTAGTTTGATCAGGTCCCAGTAGTGTATAATTGATGCTGCTTCAATTGCCGGGGGGGTCCTCCTCATAAAATATTTCCCTAGGCTGATTTCTTCAAGTGTTTTCCCTGCACTCTCTTCTAGTATTTCTATAGTTCCATGTCTTAAGTTTAAATAGTTTATACAATGAGAATTAATTTTTGTTAATGGTGAAAGGTGGGAGTCCACTTTCAGTCTTCTACAGTTCACCAGCTAGTTCACCCAGCATGATTTGTTAAATGGGGAGTCTTTCCCCCACTGAATGTTTTTGATAGGCTTATAAAAGATCAAATGATGATAAGTAGCTGGGTTCATCTCTTGGTTCTGTATTCTATTCCATACATCTACCTCTCTGTTTTTGTGCCAGTACCATGCTGTTTTGATAACTATTGATTTATAGTATAACCTGAGGTCTGGTAGCATGATTCCTCCTGATTTGTTTTTATTTCTGAATAATGTCTTGCCTATTAGAAGTTTTTTCTGATTACATATAAAATGGAGTATTATTTTTTTGAGGTCTTTAAAGTATGAAAGTGGAGCTTTAATAGGGATTGCATTAAAATTGTGTATTGCTTTGGGCAGTATGGACATTTTAACAACGTTGATTCTTCTCAGCCATGAGCATGGTATGTTTTTCCATTTGTTGACATCTTCAACTATTTCTTTTCTTAGAGTTTCACAGTTCTCTTTATATAGATCTTTCACTTCCTTTGTTAGGTAAACACCCTAATATTTCATCTTCTTTGACACTACTGTAAAAGGAATAGGGTCCTTGACTGTTTTTTTATGCTTGACTATTGTTGGTAATATAAAGGCTACAGATTTATAAGTGTTGATTTTGTAACCTGAGATGCTGGTGTATTTCTTGTTCACTTCTATGAGTTTTGTAATAGAATACTTAGTATTTTTCAGATATACAATCATATCATCTGTGAAGAGTAAAAGTTTGATCTCCTCTGACTCTATATGGATACCCTTGATCACCTTTTCTTGCCTAATTGAAATGGCTAAGACTTCCATTACAATGTTAAAATACAGTGAAGACAATAGGCAACCTTGCCTGGTTCCTGACCTGAGTGGGAATGATTTCAATTTAACTCCATTCAATACGATATTGGCTGTGGGTATGCTGTAGATGGCCTCTATCAGTTTAAGAAATGTCCCCTCTACACCCATTTTCTTAAGTGCTCTGATCATGAAAGGATGCTGGATATTATCAAAAGCTTTTTCTGCATCAATTGAAAGAATCGTATGGTCTTTGTTTTTTATTTTGTGTATGTGGTGAATTATATTTAGAGATTTACATTTATTGAACCAACCTTGAGACCCAGGAATAGATCCCACTTGGTAATGGTGTATAATTTGTTTGATGTGTTGCTGGATTCTGTTTGCTAGGATATTATTAAATATTTTTGCATCAATATTCATTAGTGATATTGGTGTATAATTTTCTTTTCTTGTTGGGTATTTTCCTGGTGTGGAAATCAAGGTGATGTTTGCTTCATAGAATGTTTTGGGTAGTATTCCTTCTTTTTCTATATTTTGGAAAAGATTGAGTAATGTAGGCACTAGTTCCTCTTTAAAGGTTTGGTAGAATTCTGATGTGAAGCCATCTGGTCCTAGGCTTTTCTTTTTAGAGTGATTTTATTTAGTAGATGCTATTTCAGAACTTGATATATGCCTGTTCAACATTTCCACTTTGTTCTGGGTAAGTCTAGGAAGGTGGCGTGCTTCCAAGTATTGGTCCATTTCCTTCAGATTTCCGTATTTCTGAGAATAGAGGTTTTTGTAATGTTCATTAAGGATTTTTTGAATTTCTGAGGAGTCCATTGTTATTTCATCTTTGCCATTTCTGATTGATGCAATTAGAGATTATACTCTTTTTTCTGTGGTTAGTTAGCCAAAGGTTTATCTATTTTATTGACCTTTTCAAAAAACCAACTTTTTGATTTATTGTTCTGTTGTATAATCCTTTTGTTTTCAATTTCATTTAATTCAGCTCTAATTTGGGTTGTTTCTTTCCTTTTGCTGGGTTTGGGATTGGAATGTTCTTCCTTTTCCAGTTGCTTGAGATGTCCCATTAAGTTGTTAACTTCCTCTTTTTCCATTCTCTTGAGGAAGGTTGCAGTGCTATAAATTTCCCTCTTAGGAGTGGCTTTGCAGTATACCAGATGTTCTGATAATTTGTGTCTTCATTATCATTTTGTTGTAAAAATTGGTAATTTCCTTCTTAATCTTATTTATGACCTAGGTATTTTTCAGAATAAGGTTATTTAGTTTGCATGTTTTTGTATGAGTATGCAGATTCCTGTTGTTACTGAGTTCAACTTTTATTCCATGATGGTCTGAAAAGATACAAGGAATTATTTCTATTCTTTTAAATTTGCGGAGGTTAGACTTGTGACCTATGATGTGATCAATTTTGGAGTGTGTTCCATGGGCTGATGAGAAGAATGTGTATTCAGTTTTATTAGGATGAAATGTTCTGTAGATGTCTTAAATCCGATTGTTGAATGGTTAAATTTACGTCTAAAATTTCTTTGCTTAGCTCCTTATTGGAGGATCTATCTAACACAGTCAAAGAAGTGTTAAAATTTCCAATATTATGGTGCTGGAGGAAATCAAGTTGCTCATATCTTTTAAAGTATAAATCGAAGTGCATTCTGGGTGGGTGCATGAATTTTAATAATTAAAATCTCATCATGTCGAGTGTTACCCTAAACAAATATGAAGTGACCATCCTTATCTTTCCTTACTTTGCCTTAAAGCCTATTGTATCTGTGAATAAAATTGCCACACCTGCTATTTTCTGATTTCCATTTGCCTGAACATAGATGACCATCCCTTCACCCTGAGTCTATATTAATCTTTTAAGGTAAGGTGAGATTCTTGTATGCAGCAGATATCTGGCCTGAGTTTTTGTATCCAGTCAGCCAACCTGTGCCTCTTTAGAGGACAATTTAAGCTATTCACATTAATTGTAAGTATTAATAAGCCTGGAAGAATTTTGGGTATCGAGTTTTTCGAATGTCCAGTGGACATTTTTAATCGTTTTGCCACTGTAGAAGTTGGAATTTGGTCAAAAGTTTCTGAGGGAGTTTACTTTTATGGTAAAGGATTGCACCAGTCATTATGGATGATAGGTCTGGAAATATCCTGAAGAGCTGGCTTAGTTATGGCAAATTTCTTCAATGTATGAATGTCATTAAAGTATTTAATTTCTCCACCATAAATGAAACTCAGTTTAGCTTGATACAGGATCCTGGGTTGAAAGTTATTTTGCTTTAAGAGATTAAAAGCTGATGAACACCCTCTTCTAGCTTGAAAGATTTCAGCAGAGATCTGCAGTCATTCCAATATTTTCCCCCTTGTAGGTTATGGGTTTCTTATATCTGGCTGCTTGCAGAATTTTCTCCTTCATTTTAACTTTGGTGAAGTTAATTATAATGTGCCTAGGAGGTATTATTTGGGTTGAGTTGTGCTGGGGTTCTGAAACTGTCTGTTATCTGAATTTGAGAATCTTTTGACATGTCTGGGAAGTTCTTCTCCATTATCTCATGAAGTAGAGCATCTGTGCCTTTCGAAGCAACCTTGTCGCCTTCTGGAATTCCTATAAGGCAAATATTAGTTTTCTTTGAATTATCTATCCCAGAGCTCTCTGAGAGAATGATCTGTTTTTGCTCTCCATTTCTTCTTTTCCTCTTTGAGTGTTTGGGAGCATTGAATAGTGTTGTCTTCAATGTCAGAAATCCTTTCTTCTGCCTGTTCCATTCTGTTACTGAAACATTCTACTCTATTTCTCAGATCTTTGAGGGCCGCAAGTTCTTGTCTGAATCTGTCAAAATCTTCGGTGAGTTTGTCTTTGAATTCATTGAATTCTTGAGACAACTTTTGAAATGCTCTTTGAATTTCTAATTCCAAGTTTGCCTCCATTCTATTAATCTTATTTGCAATCCAAATTCTGAATTCAATTTTTGACATCTCATCCATTTGTTTATAAATGGGATTTTCACTTGGGTCCACCATGTTGTTCCTTGGGGGAGTTATTCATGTTACCAGAGAATTTCTGCTTCCACCCCATGATTATTTCACGTTGTTTGGCTAGATGAGCAGATAAGGTGATGTTGGGTTGGGGGCTCCTGGAATAGTGATTAACCAGCCCTTGGCCCAAGATATGGGACTGTTGTGTATACCTTTTCCCCTAGAGCTTTGCAACAGACCCATACAGTGCTATGGCCTGAGATACTGGGCACCTTCTTTGTGTGGTGAGGCTAAATGGCTCTGTCTTGTTTTCAGCTGGTCTCTGTCCTACCTTAGTGAATCAGTTACTCTGGGTTGAAGTCTCAGCTGTGGAGAAATACTAGCAATTAAGTTACCCGGCTCCCCATGGGCAACAACTGGAAAAGGAAAATCAAACCTTCCCACAACCACACACTCAGGTTACCACTTTGGATAGTCCTTGGGTGATTGGCCCAGCTCAAGAGATCCAGATCAACTGTCCCAGTCAGCACCTGTCTAAAGTGGGAGAGTTCAAAAGGTTTCCAACAACTAGATAACAGGGGTCTGCTGGCAGCTCAAGTATGACTTCCTCTGGTGCTCTGTGAGGTCAGAATGACCCACCCAGCAAATAAATTAGTCTGGGAAGGTTGATGTCTCCTTCCCCTCCTTTCATCTCTGTCACACCCAGTCACTGATAATCCCATAGGGCTGTGACCCAGTTTCCTCCAATAAGCAGATGCACCAGGGGTTTGTGCCTACCTGAGTCACAGGGAGATCTATATCTGCTCAGCCAGGCCACTGCCCTCTGCCACTATCTGGCAGGGGGAGGTAAGGCCTGTCAACCTCGAGTGCTTAATGGAGGCTGGGGTGGTTCACTCAGTTTCAGCCCTGCTCCTGATTGATGTTGCTGATAGAACAGAACAACTTAGCAGAATTTGTTTCCGTCCCAGCTATTCCCCTGTGGATCAGATACTGTTTGAGTTCACAGAAACTGTGACTCATCCCGGTCTGTGCTGCTGTCTGATCTCTGCTACAGTCTTTGTTGGAATTGGAATTAGAGCTCACACTCAGCTGTCAGTTCCAGTCTCTGCCTGCCTTCCTTTGTCTCATCTATGATCCCCTGCAGTCTGGGTGCATCATAGGCTCAGTGAAGCAGTCCTCTGGGTCAGCCCCACCCTGGGAGTCTGCCATCTCTGTGTATGGACATTCTAGTCCCCACCCTCTGCCTAGGCCAGTACCAACTTAGGCATACCCTTTACTCACAGGGCTTGCGTTTCCATCCCAGATCTGTTCTGCCAGTGGCTGCCACTGGAGAAGATGCCCGGTTTTCTCTGGTTTCCCAGAGAAGCAGGGAGTGTCTCTCCATAATATTCCCAGGGGTGTGAGCCCTATTGTTCCTGCCACTGCTGCTCTGTGCTGCAGGGCACTGCCTCTCCCTCTCCCACATGGTTTCTTAAATCCACCGTCCTCTCCTTTCACCCATGCCACAGAATCAGCACAGACCTGCAACAGCCCACACCTTGTCCACACCTCTCGAGAAAATGCCCAAGACTCCATGAGGGGCAGGCTTCCATACCTCAGGATGAAAGTGGAGGGGAGTGCTGGGAGTTCAGAATTACAGGTAGAGGATATATATAGTTTTATACAGTTTTATGCCTGGTGGGAGAGTGTCATGGCACACTGGGGAAGGAGTTTTGGTTTTTAGTGTCTCTCCCATGGGATAAAATAGGAGGAGATCTTAACTCTGCTCACTTGTTTGTAGAAAGTATACTGCAAGCTGTTCTCATGGCGGGGGGACTCTCACCACTTGGTGATGGATTTTTGTACATATTGTTTGTTTCCTTGGGGTTGCAGCTCACCTCAGCAGGGTTGATGCACAGTCTTCAGCCTTCTGTCTTGGCTCAGCTCCAAACCATCAGCTCACTTGCTAAATTTCTGTCCTTTAACTCTCCTTCTGGATGGGAGCCTCTATGTAAAGCTGGCTCCAGTTGACCATTTTTCTCAGCCATATTTTTGAAATGGAATAATCATTATTTAATATTAGGTTGTGTGATGGTTTAAGGATATAAAGAACCATGCTTGGTGAAAAGTATGTGCTTAATACAGAGGAGCCCTTTTCTCTTTACAATGTGGGTGATCATCCCCATTATTAAGTAAACACAGACTTCTTAGTGCTTGGGCTAAGATAGGAATATGATGAAATATTTCACACAATTATGCCAGCAGGATGTGCCAAGGAAAAAGTCTGTGGGTGTGGTTTTGGGGTAGTAGTTCATACTAGGGATACCAGGAGATAGGACCCCACTCTTTCTAGACTAGATCTTGAGATCTAGTGGGGTTAGAGCTTTGGTTGCCATCTTGTTGCCATCAGGAAAAACCTTGGACTTTCTAGGGGTGATCATGAGAAGGGAAGAAAAGGCAAAGGCAATTCAGTGAGAGAAAAGAGAGAGAGAAAGAAGGGAAAGAGAAAGAGAGATTCTTAATTCAGGTATTGTCATTTGATCTGTGAGTCTAGCCATGCCTAAAGTTGGCACTACCCATGGGTTTTCTACATCTTGAGTCAATACATTTTGAATTTAAGCCTCTTAGAGTTTTCACATTCTTGTAACAAAGCATGTCTATAAAAGAAAAGAAGTCATATCTTTTACTTTTTGATTAAAAAAGAGCATTTCTATTATCTTTTCTTTCTTGAATGTACACATGATGCTATCAACAATGAGACAAAAAAGCTTGAGGGAAAGACTAGAGAAACACTGACATATCTAAACTGACAGAATGGAGCCGAGGAAATAATGCCAACTTCACTTTTGTATTAGTTTACAAGGGATGTCATACAAAGTGCCACAGACTAGGTGGTTTGGACAGCAGAAACTTATTTTCTCATAATTTTTGAAACTAGAAGTTTGATATCAAGGCATTGGCAGAGTTGGTTTCTTCTCAGACCTATTTCCTTGGCTGATAGAAGGCCATCTTCATGAGATTTCCCGTGGTCTTTCCTCTGGTTGCTGTAACCTAATCTTCTCTTCTTATAAAAACACTGGTCATATTGGGTAAGCACCCACCCTAATGACCACATTTCGATTTCCTTACCTCTTTAAATATAGTCACATTCTGAGATACTGAGGGTTAGGATTTCAATATAGGAATTTTGAGGAGTTGCAATTCAGCCCGTAACACTTATATAGAAAAGCAGCACCTACACTAGTAATCATGTTTTGGGTTATTTTTTTTCAGTATTTCAGAAACTAAACCAAATAGTTAAACCCTGATGTAAGTAGTTTAATTTCTTTTTATGTAGGTACATATTTTTTGGCTCACTAGGAACCAGGGTATGATCTAAAGTTTTGGTAAAACTCACAATTTTAAGAGAAAGATTTTGTAGACAAAAGATAATTCCTTCTGAGTCCAGGGAATATAGACAGTTTCTTCTTCATTTTATAAAAAGGATGTTTTTTTTCTATGAAATAAATTTAGGGCTTTAATAGCTTAGAGAGACCATTGGAGAAAGAGGAAAAAAATAAAAGAGCAATGTAGGGTAGGGATTAGAAGGGCAAGACCTCAGACATACAGATGGGAGTTTCACCAAGAAGATTAATAATAGCGTCTGCCAATACCAGAGTACTTTGTAACTTCTGGACTCAAAAAAAAAAAAAAGCCTTTTTCCTCAAGACTGTATCTCTATACTCAATCCTAAAACTTGAGCTGATAATTACAAATGTTAATATTTTCAACTACACAGTAGAGGCATTGCCTATTTGGGAGCTTCCATAACACTTCAGTAGGCCAGCTACATCTCCCCAGGGACTGAAAAACCTATATAGGTTGTATTCTAGCCCTGTTAAATAAAAAAAAAATGCATCTCTAAAACAAGCAAATGCATCTTTTAAAACAAGCCAGGTTTTAAAAATATCATCCACGACTCACGTTTGAAAGATTTGAGTAATAAAGAAAAGCATAGTGGGGGTGGCACCTGTGCCTCAAATGGATAGGGCGTCGTTTCTCATATGCCAGAGGTGATGGGTTCAAACCCAGCCCCGTCCAAAACCCACAAAAATAAAATAAATAAAAGCATAGTGTTTGAAAATTATTCATAGAGACAGTAAGCATTTGATGAATTTTTCCTTCCAAGATTTTAATGTAAGGTCAGATCCTTTAGTCTCTAAGTGGGTTGGGTTCCCGAATCTTTTAGGAATTTAGGAATCTTAAAGGAATTTTAGCCTGAATATAAACTTCGGGAGTGGGGGCGAGCTGAATTAGAAGAGAACCCACATAGTTTATCCACCAATTGTGTGTTTATCACACTAGAGGGCGCTTGGAACTCACACATTAAAGAGCAGCCGCCGCATCAGCGTTTAAAATATCCATTTTGATTGCCATGGTGATTCTTAATTAACAGATAACATCAGGGTTTTATTGACACCAGTAAAATGAGGTGACTGTGACCTTGACTAATAAAATGTGTAATCATTTTGGAAATATCGGGAGTCAGACACTACTTAGATATTTCTTATTGGTGACCTGTAATCAATACAAACAAAATCTAAATTGCAAATTACTCAAGCTACATCTACACGGTAAAATTTTTATTTCTTCTTAAAAATAAGATTGAATATATGTTTGTGAAAGCTTTAGGATAGGAGACATAACCGACTGAATAGCATCTGTAATTGTTACATAAGAAGCACTGAATTGCTTGGCTACTTTTAAATACTAAATAAACAAATTTCAGGCACAGGGAAAAGGAGTCTCTGAATAGTATGGAATATATTTCAAAGATTTAACTTTCTCCTCCTGCACCCTGAGTCCAGAGGATGAAGCAAAATGAGGAAAAAGAAATTCTCTTCTGTTCACACACGTTGAAAGCTTGGGTATAACACTAGAGGGCACTCGTCAGTCACTCTGTTACATTTCTCAAGACAAGCCTTCCCAATCACTCTGCGTTTACTAACGTTTGAGGGTTTAGGAATAATCACTCCACAATTCTGCACGGTTTCTTCTTTTTTTGTTGCTCTAATGCTTCTGCTTATTGTGACTAAAAATGATTTGACTACATGAAATGGAAGCTGGAGGGACTCAGCAAATCCACGCTGCCTACGAAACTATACATAAAATATACTTGGCAATCATAAATTTTTTATTCTTCCTAAGCTAAGTAAAAATTTAAGAAACTTTATGCTTCTCCTCTTACGTTTTTACTTTTCTGCATATTAATCACTTTGATACTTTATTTTAATAGGTGTTTCACAGGATGAAACCAACTAGTACATTGGTTTATCATACTGTGTTTTCTTTGTGTATGGTGAAGAAATAATACATTTTATAAAAATATTGATCAATGCTCTAGTTTTCTGGGGCTGTGCTAGCATATCTCTTACTCTGAGGCTTTATTACTGTAGTTTTATTTATATATTTATTTGTTTGTTTGGAATTCATTGATGGTACAAAGAATTAGGTTACACTGATTACATTTATTAAAGTCCCTCTTATAATTGTATCCTGCCCCCAAAAGGTGTGCCATACACTGTGACCCCCCATCTCTCTCCCTCCTCCCCTCTCCACACTTGCTCATTCCCCTAACCCTCCCCCTTGTATTAGCTCATCTGCTGCCTTCATATTAGAATAGAATACATTGGATTCTTGATTCTCCATTCTTGTGATGCTTTACTAAGAATATGTTGCACCACCATCCAGGTTAATACAAAAGATGTAATGTTTCCATCTCTTTTAATGGCTGAATAGTATTCCATGGTGTACATGTACCACAGCTTGTTAATCCATTCCTGGGTTGGTGGGCATTTAGGTTGTTCCCGCATTTTGGCAATTGTAAATTGAGTTGCAATAAACAGTCTGGTGCAAATGTCCTTATGATAAAATGATCTTTTTTCTTCTGGGTAGATTCCCAGTAATGGGATCGCGGGATCAAATGGGAGGTCAATTACTGTACTTTTTAATAGAGCATGTGGTAGATTGTATTATTATTTGAAAATATTTACTTTCTTTCCAATGGGAGGAAAATACCTGCATCATCATATGAACTTGGTCAATGTGATGTGAGAAGTAAACATGCTGCTTTCAAACAAAGGTTGTAAATGTGATCAAGAGCAAAGGCTTTGAGAATGCATGTGTTAGGCATAGTGGCTGCATATCAGCCTGAGTCACTGAATGTGAAGATATGTCCACAAGAAGCAAAATACTGATGGCTAAGAGGAGCTCACTGACGTGATACTTGGTCAAGAAATGTTTGTTGCTGTCAGCCATTGGAGTATCGGGGTTACTTTTTGTGTAGCCATCTAACATAGAAATTTGGTATGCGAAGTGCGGAATTGTTGTATGAAAATAAGAGGTATGTGGCAGTTTCCTTTAGGATAAAGCTGTATGTAGTGAGGAAACTATAAAGGAAATGGAAAAAAGTGGCTATTTAAGTAATGTATTTTTTCTTCAGTGGCAATAACTTGGGAGAAAGATAGTCTACCTAATGAACTTGTAGCTTTTGCTGGCAAAGTATTGAAAAGGAATATTACTAGTGTGAATTGGTTGTTAGTAGCTGCATTTGATAAGATACACATATATATATTTTTTTATTGTTGGGGATTCATTGAGGGTACAATAAGCCAGGTTACACTGATTGCAATTGTTAGGTAAAGTCCCTCTTGCAATCATGTCTTGCCCCCATAAAGTGTGACACACACCAAGGCCCCACCCACCTCTCTCCTAAGATACACATATTTTTAAAAAGAAATGAATACAGAAAATAACTGGTTTGTTTTTAGCAAGGAATAAAATAGAAAACAAAGAGCTCCAAATCTTGGGATTTCAAAGGTGAAAAATTGAACTGTTTTTAATCTTCATGTGGTAAAGGATAAAATCAAGAAATCCTTTGAGCAAAGCCAATGATTAAGAGATAGGCTTAGATGAAATTATGGGTGTGACCACAAATCCTAAAGGCACAATTCTGCCATCACTGGATAAGTCCACACTACCTTTAAGTAAGTATAGATAAAATCTACCAAAGAATTGTGCCATTAGCTACTGGCACACAGAAATGGAATCAAATAGATAAATAGCTAACAATATCTTTGAAAAAATTGTACTGCCCAAAGCACTGTCATCCTCCATTCAAAGAGTCTGTAATTGTTTGAGACTATTTGTGCCCCAACTTTCTTGGGAAAGAAGAAGCTGAGGAAGCTGTTCGTTTCCTGGGGTGGTAAACGTGTCCAGTGCTTGCCTCAGATGCATCCAACAGGCATAATGAACAAAAGAAAGGTTGTCCTGGAGGGTGGTGTCAAAGGCAGAAACTGACTGGGGAGCTATCTCCTGAGAACACCAGAGGGGCCAACTCAGGGAAGCTTCCCTACACCAAAATAAACACCTCACAATACTTGTCCATAATTTCAAAATGTCTGTCTACTAGTGATGGCTACATTCTTTTTCTCCTTCTCCTTTTCCTTCTTTGTAAATGGGAGTTTTATTATAGTTCTTCTGTCCCTGTTCTATTTTATGTGGATTTATTTCACACCTGATATAGAGACTAACATGAGTTCTTCAACTTTGCACTTGATGTCGTAAGTGGAGGAGATTTTCAGGGTATATATATCTTTAAAGTGAGTGAGAAATGGAGGAAAGTGAATGTCCTTAGAAGGTGGTCTGTGATAGATGTATTATTCTTTGCAAATCTGTATTCCCTTCTCCTGCCTGAGCAGAGTATATTTTTCTGCTCTCTGGATGTTGGGCTAGTCCATGTAACTTTTATTTTTTTTCTTTTTGCTAGTGGAATGTGAGCCAATGAACAATGAAACAAACGCTGTATGTGCGCAGAAGCTTCAAGTGTGATTGCTTCTTGTTCTTTGCCTCTGCTGTGAAGTGGCTATGCCTTACCGGAGGTCTGTGAATGAAAGGAAACATGGAGCGGAGCTGAGCAGAGCTGCAGAGGCCCCATCCGCTCCACAGATGCAGACATGTGAGTGGGAAACAAATGTGTGCTGTTGTAAGCCACTGCAATTTTGGAATGTTTCCCTCACAGCAAGCTGAGAAATGTAGGACATGAGAACTTGCGAGGTCCTAGGCAGGTAGCACTTGTACAAACACTAATGTGACTTTTTAAAAACAATCATTTAAACTATAGAATTCCCACAAATCTTTTTCCTTACTAAAATGAAACGAATTGCTGATGTTGACATCCACAACACAGGAAATTTCCAATAGAAAGACAATTCTGTAAGAGAATAGAAGGTTGTTGGTTTAGTTTGGGGGGACTCTGAAATGTATCTGGAGTGAAATAATGAGTCAGATCCAACTATTTGTAATGTATGCTCTAAAAGTGCACTAGACACTTTTGAAAACTGCAGGTATGTTACTGACATATAATCTACTACTGAGAATGTCAGCTCATATTTCTCAGTTGAACCGCTGCCTGTGTCTCTCTAGCTTGGCACACCAGAGTGCCTGGATCATTTAAGAGTGCACGCATGTGATTTTATACTAGTATTGAAGTCACAGCATTTGCTAACAATTTTATTCTTATACAGATGAGAATGGATCCAAGATTCCCCCGTAATAACCCAGGCTTGCTTATTTCGTTTGTATTTCAGGCCATAATGTTGGCACTTGGGAATGTGTTCCCCACGAACCTCATCTGTCACATGAATGTTTATCAAGGGTGAGTCTGAAGCCTCTTGAACTCCTAGAACTGATGTGGCTACTCATGAAGGTAAATCAAAGTTGGGGAAAGGTGCCCATTATCCGGTGGGCCTCTGATCTTCTGCTTGAAAATAAGAACAAGTAGAGGGAATGAGGAGTAAGTGAAGAATGGCAGAATGGCTCTTCTGCTCAAAAATTTTTTCTAACCCAATTATTCCACTTGGGTCATTACAAGTTCTTTTCTAAAATGAAGAAAAAAAAAAAGCACTAAGAGAAGAGTAAGTGTTTAAATTTTATAATGCCATAGGGAGTAATTTCTTGAGGACTCAGAGTCCAAGGAGGGGAACATTTTTGAGTTGGAAATGTTAAGGGAAGACCCGAGTGAGGACGCTGCAGAGCCGTGAACAGAAAACCACAGGTTGTGGTTGTGCCTGTCCTGTCCTATCCAACTCAGAGTCACGGAAGGACAGATAATGTCAGCGGTGCTACGGGTACTGAGGACTTCAGGAATTTCCCCCCAAACTAATTTTCTTACCTTCTAGTGTGGCATTCTCTGAACAAAATCCCACATAGAGCACAGTCGGCTCCTCAAGCTATCTCCACTGTGGCACATCTGCCTCGCTTGCTTTCCCCGTTCTCTCAGCCATCATGTCATGGACCCTTTCATACCACTTCCAATCTCTCTACCTCTGGGGTTCCTGTGCCTGATTGATTTTCTTGGCAGAATCGACCTCCTTCCTTCCCATTTTAATTTCAATTTCCTAAATACGTCTCACTTTGTGCTGTCCTTATCTGTTTGGGTATAGCGGATGTATTGAGGTCCATGCCCAAGGCTTATTTATCTTTTTGTCTCTGTCACAGCATCTCATGTGTAATGGGTGCTCAATAAAATCTTACTCATAGAGTGGAGAGAAAGAGCGAGGCTACAAAAAAATCAGAAAAGTTACACAGAACCAAAATGGCAGTGGATAGATGTCAAAACAAACTTCATCCACTGTGAAGTTTTATCTAGAGTGACAGCTGGCCCAGGTACCCTTGGGAATCATTTTCTTCATAAATTTTGGTACGTGACAAAAGTGCTAAATAGATTTTAGTGCCTGTAAAATACTCTCCCAATATTATAAGGCATTTGGCAGTGGCTGGCAGCAGGTGTGTGGTCAGCAGTCTTTTCTTTGCTGCCCACCCTCCCCTTTGACTCATGGACATAGCAGTTAGGGAGAGAGCTTGTGGCTGTTTGGAATCCTGTTTTTCTACTAACAAAAGATGTTGATTACCTTGGATGAAAAAAGTTCCCTTTTCTGCCTTTGGCATGCCAGATTGGCTGCAGAAGTGGTATGGATATTTCCACACTTTTTTCTGGCTCAAAGCTGTGCTTTTTTGTGGATAGTTCATTTCCTTTGCACTGACCTGCTTCTGGTAACCTCCACTTTGGCTAGTAAAGCAGCATTGCTTGGGGAACCTGCTGTCATATATCCTCTGGGCTCATCCTGCCTGGTGATGCTGGTGGCAGAAGGCTTTGTTTTTTTGCCAGCTACACTAACTTTGCAGTTATATTATGAAAGTGACACTATTTCTTTCTTTATTGGGGAGCATATGTGTGTACATGCAGAGTAAAAAAGAAAGAGATGGAGAGGGAAATTGAGAGAGAGAGAGAAAGATGAGAGATAGTATTCTCTGCTATGCAATTTTAAGAACATTATTTAGGCTAGGTTAAACTCTGAATGTGGTCTATAAAATGCCTTTCTGCCTTATTTGAAAAATTTCTGCCTTTAGCTGGCAATGCAACATTCCTATCCTTATGCTTGTTGACTTTCCACAATGTTGGACCTTCTTGGATAGTGCCATACTATTCATTTATTGAATTCCTACTTAGGCCAATGCTACAGTGAGTGTACCACATGTCTTATGTCTAATTATTATAAAAGTATCACAATATATAAACAGTCCTATGTTCAGCACTCTGAAGATGAAAAAACTGAAAATCATATGGTTTATGGCTGCAGTTCTGAACCTCTGGTGTTGCAGCCTGGTACTGGGCCATGGCCTGTTAGGAACCAGGCTGTGTAGACAGCATCACTGCCTGAGCTCTGCCTCCTGTTCCATCCAGCCCCCACCGCTGTGCAAGGAAAAATTATCTTCCATGAAACTGTTTCCTGGTGCCAAAAGGTTGGGGACTACCGAATGATGTGATTTGTTCAAAACTACCCATCTATGAAAGAGCAGGATATAGATTTGGGATTCAAACTTCAGGTTAGCTGATTCCAAGACCCATATTTTTCCTTTACATTGTGCCATTTTTTTCTGAGTTTTCTGCCATCACCCTGACAGTCTGCCCCTTTCCTGTTATTGTCCTTCCTCAGGCCTTTCCTCGGCCTCAAGAAAATTTCTATTTTCAAATCTAGTCCAATAATTCTTGGACAAGCACAGTGGTTCACACCTGTAATCCTAGCTCTCTGAGAGGCTGAGGTGGGTGGATAACTTAAGCTCAGGAATTTGAGACCTGGCTGAGCAAGAGTGAGACCCCTATCTCTACTAAAAATAGAAAAACTAGCTGGGCATTGTGGCAGGCACATGTAGTCCTAGCTATTGGGGAGGCTGAGGCAAAGGGATTGCTTAAGCCCAAGAATTTGAAGTTTCTGTGGGCTATGATGCCATGGCCTTCTACCTAGGACACAAAGTGAGACTCTGTCTCAGAAAACAAAAGCAAAAGCAAAAACAACCCCGCCCCCAAAACATAGTTCAACAATTTTTAATCCAGGCCATACATTACAATATTTTTTGAGCTTTAAAATTACAGATTTCTAAGCATAACAGACTGCGATCTTTATTTTAGAGGTCTCAAGATAATAGTTGGGTTCAACAAGTGATTCTGAAGTGCAGCTAGGTGTTGAATCCTAAATTTAATTTACTTTGCATGATACGCTAATACTTTCTTACTTGATTTGATTTTCTACTTCTTCATGATTGCATCCCTGGGCAATATGCAAAAAGCAGAACATGAAGATTATTTTTTACTCTGTTCTACAAAGAAAATCAGTGGCTTGGGTATTACATGAGTCAGGAGTGACAATAACATTCAGGTTTGTTATTGGAATAGACTCCTATGTTAATTTTTTTAATAGATTTTATTTCAAAGAGATATTTCACCTTTTCTAATTTCTCTTCCTTAATATTAATTTTGAGGACATAGATAATCTTGGATAATTAGGTCAAAAAATTCTGCAGATGTTATCAGCTCTTTAATTTAAAAAAATTCAGGAAAAAGGGAAACTGAGGGTCAGAGATCTGAATTCTAGCTTTAGCGCTAAAAGCTGCAAATGTGGAGTGAATCAGCCTATAACTCTGACTCAGTTTCTCACATTTGATGAGATGAGTTTGATGAGTTGTCTTAGGACAACTTCCAGATGGACTACCTTGTGGAAACTAGGATTCCAAACTCTTGAAATAACTTCTAAGCTCCTTATTGCCTACTTGAGCATTATTTCTATTATCTCTTTTCTCTGAATTCCCAATATACTCAATAGCCTTTGTAGTAAAAGAAGAGTTATGTTCTCTAATATTCTTCACTGTGTCACTGAATTAGTTTTTGAAAATATATTAAGATAAGAGGGGCTTCAAGAGATATCTGATTAGAGACACTATAGACATTCACCTCCTCCACAAAGAAAAACAAAAATAGCAAGTGGATAATCATTCTTTGATTGGATCATCTAAAAGAGAACACTGAAATTCAGGAGAGAAATAACAGTAAATATCTAAAGCAAGGCAGGAGAGGAAAGTGAGGTAGCCTGCTTGACTGGGATTGGCTAGGAGACTTGAGACTCTCCCTAATGCTGGATAAAGGTAAGTGAGTGACACTTAGTAATCTACATTCCCACTGTGGACACTTATAGCCTACTATGGGAAAGCCCCTAGAACCACAGGCCTGGGAAACAGTCTGCCAAGCTCATTGCAGCTACTATCAATGAAAGTATAGGCTGGGGGCCTTAGAGGTTTGTCCCCACACTGCTATTGTCCAAATCATACATGATGTGACCGCCCAAGGGTCCCAAAACCTGCTGATTCACCTGGGCCACTTCTGCCACTATGGGCATTTAATCAAGCCACCTGAATACCCAAGAGTTGGCCTGTCTACTAGATCTTCTAACAGAGGTGACATTGTACACTGCCTTGGGGCCTAAGGACAGGGAAACTTGGTCTAACTGCCACAACTAGATTCCAAGGACAGGATCATCTGGCATTCCTTTCCCCAGCAATACTTAACCACAGCATCCATTATTGACTGCAATGAGGAAATCACAGACATTACTGATACTGTTTACAGCCAAAGAAATCATATGAAGATTACACTACTTCATATACCAAGAATCAAAAGCAAAATGTGCTACCCATCTAACACCATGCATAAATTTTCAATTAAAAGTAAATTAAAACAAATTAAAAGTAAATTAAAACAAATTGGAAGAAGCAACTGTTACACAAGATATCAATGTAAGAACCCAAGATGTGGAAAAATGAAAACAAGGAAATATGATGCCTACAAAGTAATACAATAAATTTCTCCAGCAAAAGTTTCCTATCAAAAAGAAACTTATGAAGTCCTGGATAAAAAATTCAAAAATAGTGATAGTAAAGAAGCTAGGTATGATACAAGAGACTATAGAAAAATAATACAGAAAAATCAGGAAAACAAGTCAGGATATAAATAAGAAATTTACCAAAGATATACATGTCATAAAAAGAAAAATAAAAGTCCTGGAACTGAAGAATTTATTAAATGAAATACAAAATATATTTGAAAGCTTCAACAATAATAGATCAAACAGAAGAAAGAATTTCAGAACTTGAAGACAGGTATTTTGAAATATTAATAACACTCTCAGACAAAAATAAAGAATAAAAAAGAATGATGTCAGAAAGTGACCACATAGTTAAACTTTTGGTGTCCCAGAAGGTAAAGGGAAAATTAAAGGGATAGAAAATCAATTTAAGAAATTATACTGGACTAGTTCCTAAGTCTAGCAAAAGATTTGGGCATCCAGATACAGAAAGCCAAGCAACCCCAAAGCAGATTCAAGGAAAAAAGGTCTCCTCCATGGCACCTTATAGTCAAAGTGTTAAAAGTCAAAGACAATGAAAGAATTCTAAAAACAGGAAGAGCAATACATCTGGTCACTTAAAAGGGAACTCTCATCATTCTAAAAGCAAATTTCTTAGCAAAAACCTGACATGCTGAGAGAGAGAGAGAGTAAGATGATATATTAAAAGTGTACATGCTATGGGAGCATAGGGTGGTAAATTTAAAGTGTTGAAAGTGTTGAAAGAAAAAAAACACTGTCAGCCAAGGGCATTACTTAACAAAGTTGTCATTCATAATGAAAGAGAAATAAAGTCTTTGTCAGACAAGCAAAACTGCACTAGTACAGTCCTACAGCTTAAGGGAGTCTTACATTTGGAAGCAAAAGGATGATATCTGTCATCGTGAAGATACACGAAAGAATAAACCCCCTTGGCAGAACAAACACACAAATAAGAAAGAGAAAAGTCTCAAATGTCACCACTACAGAGAACCACCAAACAATAATGATGACCAATAAAAGAGAAATAAAGAAATAAAGGATAGTAAAACCCCCAGAAATTAATTAATAAAATGATAAAAATAAGCCCTCACTTATTTTCTTTTTTTAGTTTTTTTTTTTTTTTTTTTTAGAGACAGTCTCACTATGTCACCTGTGGCAACATAGCTCACAGAAACCTCTAACTCCTGGGCTTAAGTGATTCTCTTGCCTCAGCCTCCCAAGTAGTTGGCACTGCAGGCACCAATGCCCGACTATTTTCTGTTGCAGTTGCTGTAAGGACCAAGTTAACTTCATTTTGTTAAAACTATCGTCATCTTGTCCCTCAGTCTTCATTTTGCAGCTGTATACCAAAGGTGTTAGGCAACCTGCTCCCTCCCCTGCCCCTCGTCCTTGCCCTATGATCCGCGCCCTTGCACAATGTCTGCTCCGAGCAATAACAAACACTCTCCCAGACAGCCAAGGACAAGGGCTCAGTCCCCTAGACCCCCTATCAACTTGCTCCAGCGGCTCACCTCACCCCCTCCCTTTTTTTCTTTCTGTACCCTTAAAAACCTTCCTCCATTTCAAGATCAGGGCTTCTCTGATCTCCTGCTGTGCCAGGACCAGGGAGCCCAGGCTCAAGCTTGTAAATAAACAACCTCTTGCTTTTGCACTGGACTTCGTCTCTGGGTGATTTATGTGGGGAATCCCGTGACTCAGGCACAACATTTGGGGGCTCATCCAGGAGAACCCCCCAAAATCACCGAGTACCTGCTCCAGAGGTGAGTGTGTGTGTTCTGGCATTTGTCTTGTCCTGTTCCGTGTTGGTTCCATTTGTTGAATCTGTAGTCAGGACGTGGAATCCCTGACAGAGTTGAAGAGGGGACACACTGTAGATGGGGGACTAGGACATGGATTCCTCAGCCCCTGGTCAAGAAGACCACGGAGAGGCGATCCTTCTTGTTGCGAGACAAGGTGGGTCATGACCGCCAGACAGGGTTACACCGTTGTCTCATTTTCGGCTTTGCCTGAAAACCCGCAAGAGCAGGCTTCTGTCTTCTGGAGGAATCTTGGGTGTTATTTGTTTTGTCTGTGTTTTATTATATTTGGAGGGCAACATGGGACAGATGCAGATGACCCCCCGTCCCTAACTTTGACTCATTTCCAGGACTTCAAAGACAAAGCCCAAGACAGGTAAACTTGTTTTTTGCAGGAATGAATGGCCAGCGTACCACATCGAATAACCACCAGAGGGCACTTTTCATCTCCCCATTATCTTTTAGGTCAAAGATATAGTCTATTGATCTAGGACCGGGCACCCGGACAAGATCCCATATATAACTGCTTGGCAGGACCTCATGGAGAACCTGCCATCATGGTTAAAATGCCTCCTTCCTTCATCAGGCAAGGAACTAGCTAAACTCCTAGCCTTGAAGGAGAAAAAGGAGAAGTCCCCTGAACCCACTCCCCCTCCCCCAGTCCTCCAAGGAGGAACTGATCTAGAAGTGCTCTTCCCCCCTCCCTATCAACTGTTACCTCAGGAGGCACCTGTTCCTCAGAGTCTGCCAGGCAGCAAGGCCACTCCAGCCCCAGGTCCAGAGGGTAGCCACCAGAGCCCACCTCACACCCACCATAGAGCCCTGCGCGATCTGACGGCAGACTCCATGGTGTTGCCTCTCCATGCGGCAGGCCCCCCTGATGAAACGAATCCCCTGAATCAGCCATACCACTATTGGCCCTTCGCCACAAGTGATCTCTGTAACTGGAAAATGCAGAACCCTAAGTTCTCCGAAAAACCTACTCCCTTGATTGACCTCTTAGACTCAATTCTTTTTACCCACCAGCCTACCTGGGATGATTGTCATCAACTGTTACAGGTTCTTTTCACCACTGAGGAACAGAACCGCATCTTGGCTGAGGCCAGGAAGGCTGTCAAGGACACAGATGGAAGCCCCACCACCAAACAGGCTCTCATTGATGCTGCTTTTCCTCTTACTCACCCCAATTGGGACTTTAATATGGGAACAGGTCAGTAGACTCCAAGTCTACTGCCAGAATCTAATGAGGGGTCTCCGTAAAGCGGCTAGAAAGCCAACTAATTTGGCCAAGGTAGGTAATGTACAGAAGGAAAAGACAGAATCCCCCGCAGCTTTCTTAGAAAGAATTATGGAGCATTCCACATGCACACACCCCTATACCCTGAAGCTGAGGAGAATAGAGCAGCAGTTGTCATGTTCTTTGTTAATCAGTCAGCTCCATACATTCAGTACAAGCTGCAGAGAATAGATAGACTGGGCAAGAAGTCTTTGCAGGGTCTCCTAGAAGTTGCTGAAAGAGTCTACAACAACTGTGAGACCCCCGAAGAAAAGCAAACAAAGGTGGCTAAAAGACAGACCCAGGAATTAGCCAGGATCCTCCTGGCCTCCACGGCCATGACCTTAGACAAAAGAAACAGGCAGCTGCACCGACTGGCGGCAGGAGGTAAGGAGGGCTCCTCAGGTGGGGAAAGGCTCTGCCTCCAGAAAGACCAGTGCACCTATTGTAAGGAACATGGACACTGGGCCAGAGAATGCCCCAAGAAACCACCTCCCAGACCTTCATGCCCCTCCTCAGTGCCAGTCTTGGAACTGAGTGGGCTTGAAGGGTGGGGGGGTGGGGTCAGGGCTCACCACCCCTCCCCGAGCCCCGGGTAACTCTCAGAGTGGAGGGGACCCCAATTAATTTCCTCGTAGATCCCAGAGCCCAGCATTCAGTCCTGACACAGGACCATGGTCCTATGGATGCCAGGAAATCATGGGTCCAGGGGGCCATGGGCATCAAACAATATTCATGGACTACCTGAAGAACCATGGACTTAGGTGTGGGCTGGTTATCCCACGCGTTCTTGGTTATCCCAGACTGCCCCTACCCTCTCCTTGGGCGAGACCTCCTAACTAAGGTAGGAGCTCATATCATCTTCAAAAATGAAGAACCCCTTATCACAGACCAGTATGGCAGTCCCATACAAATACTCACCCTACAACTTGAAGATGAATACAGACTGCACAAGCAGCAGCCTGAGGGCCATCATGCTGACAGATGTCACTGTATGGCTGAAAACCTACCCACTTGCCTGGGTAGAGACTGGAGGAGTGGGGCTAGTTGCCCACCGACCACCAGTCATCGTAGAGCTCAAGCCAATGGCTGAACCCATACGAGTAGGGAAGTATCCCATGTCTCATGAGGCCCAGTGGGGCATCATGCCTCACATTCAGAGGTTTTTAAGAGCGGAATACTAGTGCCCTGTCAATCTGCATGGAATACTCCCCTGTTGCCTATAAAAAAGCCACTTACTAATGACTATAGACCAGTCCAGGACCTAAGAGAGGTCAACAAGCGGGTACTAGACATCCACCCCACTTATACACTATTAAGTGCTCTCACCCCTGATTGAGTATGGTACACTGTTCTTGACTTAAAAGATGCCTTCTTCAGCCTCCCTCTAACCCCCCAGAGCTAGGCAATGTTTGCCTTTGAATGGAACGATGAAGTGCAAGGGATCCATGGTCAACTTACCTGGACCTGGCTGCCGCAAGTGTGTAAGAACTCCCCCACCATCTTTGATGAAGCCCCACACGAGGACCTGAGTGAGTACTGGCAGCAGCACCCTCACCTGACTCTTTTACAGTATGTAGATGACATTCTGATCGCAGCCGAGACAGAAGCAGAATGCCACCAAGGCATCCAGGACTTGCTGACTGCACTAGGAGTTCTGGGGTACTGGGCCTCTGCCAAGAAGGCTCAGATTTGTCAACAAACTGTGAGTTATCTGGGGTACATCTTTAAAAATGGTCAGCGGTGGCTGTCCCAGGCAAGAAAAGAAACAGTTCTGAAAATCCCCCCTGACCCCACACAGTGAGGAGTGCGGGAGCTCCTTGAGTCAGCCGGTTTCTGCTGTCTGCGGATTCCAGGATTCACGGAGATAGCAAAGCCCCTCTATGAAGCCACCCGGGACAGCCTGCCTTTTCAGTGGAGCGTAGAACAAGAAAGAGCCTTCCAGGCCCTGAAACGAGCTTTGCTCTTGGCCCCAGCCCTAGGACTCCCAGATATTACCAAGCCCTTTCATCTGTATGTAGATGAGCACAAAGGCATAGCAAAAGGGGTGCTTGCTCAACCGCTTGGTCCCTGGACCCGGCCAGTCACCTACCTGTCAAAGAAACTAGATCCTGTAGCGGCAGGCTGGCCCCCATGCCCACGCATCATTGCAGCTACTGCATTACTGGTTAAAGATGCAGATAAATTAACTTCAGGGTAAGAACTGTTGATCACGACCCCTCACGTTGTTGAGGGAGTCCTCAAACAGTCACCAGATCGGTGGGTTAGCAATGTCTGACTCGCCCACTACCAGGGCCTTCTGTTGAACTCCCCACGAATCTGGTTCCTACCAAAGACCTCTCTCAATCCGTCAACCCTACTGCCAAATCCGGACCGAGACGCCCCCCTCCATGACTGTGTTGACATCCTAGCCCAGGTTCACAGCGTATACCAGGACCTTACGGACTAGCCCCTCCCTGATGCAGAGGCCATCTGGTACACAGATAGGAGCAGCTTCATACAAGATGATGCAGGTACGCGGGAGCAGCAATGGTGTCTGAAACCGAGACTGTATGGGCAGAGCCCCTCCAAGCTGGGACGTCAGCTGAAAAGGCTGAGCTCATAGCTCTAACACAAGCCATGACCCTGGGAAAGGCCTAAGACTTAACATGTATACTGATAGCCGATATGCCTTCACCACTGCCGACATACACAGGACAATTTACCAGGAGAGAGGACTCCTTATGGCAGAGTATAAGACTATCAAAAATAAAAATGAAATACTCGACCTCCTAAAGGCCTTATGGCTTCCCCAGAAGCTAGCCATCATTCATTGCCCTGGCCATCAGCGGGGCAACTCCCCTGTAGCCAGAGGCAACTGGCGGGCCGACCAGGTCACCAGGACTATAGCCACTTCGGCTATCCAAGAGCTTCCTATTACAACATTGCCAGACCCTGAACCCCCAACACTCCCACAATCCTCAAAGTATACCTAAAATGGAGGACCTAAAATGGATAAAACAGATCACACAAGCCCACTCCCCCAAGAAGTACAACGGATGGTACATCACCTGTGATGGCAAAGCACTTGTGCCAGGAAATCCTCCATAGAATCCATTCATACACCTAGGGTCACGCAAAATGAAATACTTACTGCACCATGCCAAAATCAAAATACAAAACCAGAATACTAAAATTGATGAAGTCATAGCTTCATGCAAAGTATGTATTGTGACTAACAGTGTATGTAGCTCCCACAATCCAGGGTCCAGAGAGCGTGGGATGGAGCCAGGTATGTAATGGGAAGTGGGCTTTACTGAAGTTAAACCAGGTAAATATGGATACAAATATCACCTTGTTTTCGTAGATACATTCTCAGAATGGGTAGAAGCATTTCCGACCAGAAAGGAGACTGCGCAAGTAGTACCAAAGAAAATACTAGAAGATATAATGCCTAAGTTTGGAATCCCTAATCAGATAGGATCAGATAATAGCCCAGCCTTTACTTCTCAGGTAGTGCAAAGTCTAGAGGAAACCTTGGGGACTAATTGGAAATTGCATTATGCCAATCGACCCCAAAGTTCAGGGCAGGTAGAACGGATGAACTGCACCCTAAAACAGACCCTGACTAAATTAATCATGGAGACTGGCAGTGACTGGGTATCTCTCCTCCCCTTTGCCCTGTACAGGGTGCGAAACTCACCCTACCTTATAGGAAAAACTCCCTATGAAATTCTCTTTGGAAGGCAACCCCCTATAGTCCCTAAATTGCATTACAATGCCCTCACTTCAAAGGGCACGGATCTTAAAGCTTAGAAAGATTGTGCAGTAACTTTACATTTCTATCAAAAGGCACAACAAGCTGTTTGGGAGAAACTTATAGCCTTCTACAGCTCAGGACCTGTCCCTGAACCACATACTTTCTGGCCTGGAGACTAGGTGTATGTGAAACGTCACCGACAAGAAATGCTGGAGTCCCAGTGGAAGGGCCCATACACTGTGGTCCTCATTACTCCCACTGCACTCAAGGTTGACGGCATCACCTCCTGGATACATCACATGCACATTCACCTAGCTGACCCGTTCACCATCAAAGAAGACTCCATCCCCCAGTGGAAACTCCGATGGGACCCTGATAACCCACTGAAGCTCAAACTGCAGAAATGCCAGGATCCCTGATGCCACCATATGTGTACCACTTACTGACTTACTCTACCTTGCTGATTATACCCCTCACTGCTAACCCTCATCATCCCATTAAGATAATGTGGCTAGTCACTGATGCTAGCACAGGGACGGTGCTCAACCAGACCTCTGGAGTTCACCCTAAGGGTACTTGGTTCCCAGAGCTCTTAGTCGACCTACATAATCTGGTAGGGATTAAACCGTGCCCCTCAGGGCGGCAGTCATATTGGTCCAGAAATACTCTAACCAAGTACTTTCATGTTTGCCCTGGTCACCTTCCTAATAAATGTGGAGGAGCAAGTTCATATTTCTGTAACTTGTGGAACTGTGTTTCCACTGGGCAATTATGGTGGAACCCCCGAGACAAGGAGACTTGATCCAAGTAAAGAGGAAAGGTGTTTGGAGAGGGCACTCCTGTGCAGGAGGCCCCAAACCTGACGCAGTCAGTATCACCTTTACAGAGAAAAGAAAGCGAATGCTAGATTGGGAACTTGGCAAATAGTGGGGCGTGAGACTGTACAATGTACACGGTGCAGACCCAGGTAATGTTTTCCAACTCAAAATCTTATACACCCCTGTTAATAATAAGCCTGCTGCAGTGGGCCCCAATATATTGCTTAAGCCTCCCTCTGTAGTCACCCCTAAGCTCCGTGACTCCCCTGACTCCCCAGACCAAGCATCCAGTACCCAAAGTCTGATTCTAAACCCCACACCTGTGCCTACCACAGATTCTGATCCACTTTGGAAATTGGTCATTGCTACATACCAAGTTTCAAATACTTCCAGACCAGACCTTACTAAGTCCTGTTGGTTTTGTATAGAAGCCAGAACCCCATACTATGAGGGAATTGCCCTAATAAGCAAACCTAAGATCAGCTCCCAGGCTAGCAACTGCCGTTGGCAACAGTCTAAGCCCTGAGTCACCCTACAGTCCATTATAGGACAAGGAACCTGTATAGGTCAGACACCCCCCCAATACCAACATCTATGTAATCAAACTCTCACCTGGAATAGGACTGGATATATAATTCCCACCAACAATTCCTGGTAGGCTTGCTCGACAGGGCTCCCCATGTGTCTACATGGGGCAGTCCTTGATTTAACCCGGGGCTTTTGTGTTAAGCTTAGTGCAGCTCATCCCCAAGCTAATCTATCACTCAGAAGAAGACTTATATCAGGCATACGAGTCAGTTGCAGGCACACTTACAAGAACCAAGAGAGAACCAGTCACAGCAATAACTCTAGCATACTCATGGGACTAAGTATAGCAGGAGCAGGCACAGGAATCTCCTCCTTAGTCCTACAAGACAAGAACTACGGAGCTCTGTGCGCTGCAATAGACTTAGACATAGAAAGAATAGAAAACTTCATTTCCCACCTTCAAGAGTCCCTAACTTCCCTCTCTGAAGTAGTACTCCAAAATAGGTGGGGACTAGACTTACTGTTCTAATGTTTGATAGCAGAGTAGGATGACTGTAGTTAACAACAGTCTATCGTACACGTCAAAATACCTAAAAGAAGAACTTGAAATGCTCCCAGCATTTAGAAATTAGAAATGGGTGATGGACACTTCAAATGTCCTGATGTCTTGACTTCATCATTACAGTCTGTGCACACAATAAAATATCACATGTAACCCAGAACTATGGACAAGTATTATGCATCAATAAACGACAACAACAAAAGATGCCAAGATACTTGAGAGGAAGTGTCATTTTTTTGTCAATAATTTTTATATATATTTATTTTTCTTTGATAGTCTAAAAATTATTATTATGTATTTTTTTATTGTTAAATCATAGCTGTGTACATTAGTGCAATTAAGGGGTACAATGTGCTGTTTTCACATACAATCTGAAATATTCTCATCAAACTGTTCAACATAGCCTTCATGGCATTTTATTAGTTATGGTATGTAGACAATAACTATAAGCGTACAGCAACCAAAATAGCATGGCACTGATATAAAAACAGATACACAGACCAGTGAAACAGGGTAGAGACCCATAAATAAATCCATTTATGGATTTACGTATATTGAACCAGCCTTGAGACCCTGCGATAAATCCCACTTCATCATGGCGTATAATTTTTTGATGTGTTGTTGGATTCTGTTTGTTAGGATCTTATTGACTATTTAGCATCAATATACATTAGTAATATTGGTCTATAATTTTCTTTTCTTGTTGGTTCTTTCGCTGGTTTAGGGATCAAGGTGATGTTTGCTTCATTCCTTCTTTTTCTATATATATATATATTTTTTTATTAAATCATAACTGTATACAATGATATGATTATGGGGCATCATACACTCACTTCATAAACCATTTGACACATTTTTATCACAGTGGTTAACATAGCCTTTCCGGCGTTATCTCAGTTACTGTGCCAAAACATTTACATTCTACATTTACCAAGTTTCGCAAATACCCCTGTAATATGCACCACAGGTGTGATCCCACCGATTCCCCTCCCTCTACCCACCCCCCCCTTTCCCACTTCCCCCTATTGTTAAGTTGTAGCTGGGTTATAGCTTTCATGTGAGAGTCCCAAATTAGTTCTTTTTCTATATTTTGGAAGAGGTTTAGTAATATAGGTACTAGTTCTTCTCTAAAGATTTGGTAGAATTCTGACGTAAAGCCATCTGGTCCTGGGCTTTTCTTTTTATGGAGATTTTGTATAGTTGATGCTATTTCAGAGTTTGATATAGGCCTGTTCAAAATTTCCACTTCATTCTGGCTAAGTCTTGGTAGATGGCGTACTTCCAAGTATTGGTCAATATCCTTCAGATTTTCATATTTCTGAGAGTAAAGTTTCTTGTAATATTCATTAAGGATTTTTTTGAATTTCTGAGGGGTCTGTTGTTATTTCATCTTTACTATTTCTGATTGATGAAATTAGAGATTTTACTCTTTTATTCCTGGTTAGGTTGGCCAAAGGTTTATCTATTTTATTGATCTTTTCATAAAACCAACTTTTGTATTTATTGATCTGTTGTATAATTCTTTTGTTTTCAATTTCATTTAATTCTGCTCTGATTTTGGTTATTTCTTTTCTTCTGCTGAGTTTAGGGTTGGAGTGTTCTTCCTTCTCCAGTTGCTTGAGATATCCCATTAAGTTATTAACTTCCTCTCTTTCCGTTTTCTTGAAGAAGGTTTGCAGTGCTATAAATTCCCCTCCTATGACTGCCTTCTCAGTATCCCAGAGGTTCTGATAATTCGTGTCTTCATTGTTTTGTTCCAAAAATTTGGTGATTTCCATCTTAATCTCGTCTATAACCCATCTATCCTTCAGCATAATGTTATTTAGCTTCCATGTTTTTGTATGGGCATGCAGATTCCTGTTGTTATTGAGTTCAACTTGTATTCCATGATGGTCTGACAAGATGCAAGGAATAACTTCTATTTTTTTAAATTTGCTGAGGTTAGATTTGTTGCCTAGGATGTGGTCAATTTTGGAATATGTTCCGTGGACTGATGAGAAAAATGTGTATTTAGTTTTGTTGGGATGAAATGTTCTATAGATGTCTGTTAAATCCAGATGTTGAACGGTTAAGTTTAAATCTAAAATATCTTTGCTTAATTTCTTTTTGGAGGATCTATCCAGCACTGCTAAAGGGGTGTTAAAATCTCCAGGTACTGGAGATTTTTTTTCCTGGAACTACAGGAAATAAAATTGCTCATGTCTGTTAGAGTTTCTCTTATAAATTGAGGTGCATTCTTGTTGGGTGTATAAATATTAATAATTGAAATTGCATCGTATTTAGTATTACCTTTAACAAATATGAAGTGTCCATCCTTATCCTCCCTTATTTTAGTTGGTTTAAAGCCTATTGCATCTGTGAATAGGATTGCAATGCCTGCTTTTTTCTGCTTTCCATTTTGCCCAGAGTATAGATGACCATCCCTTCACCTTGAGTCTATATTTGTCTTTTAATGTAAGATGTGATTCTTGTATGCAGCAGATATCTGGCCTGAGTTTTTGTATCCACTCAGCCAACCTGTGCCTCTTTAGAGGACAATTTAAACCATTCACATTAATTGAGAATATTGATAAGCATTTCGAGAGTTCAGTGGACATTTTTAATCCTTTTGTGACTGTGGAAGTTGGAATTTCATCAAAATTTTCTGGGTGGGTTTACTTTTGTGGTGGAGGATTGCACTGGTCTTTATGGAGGATAGGTCTGAGAATATCCTGGAAAGCTGGTTTAGTTATGGCAAATTTCTGCAACATGTGAATGTCATTAAAGTATTTAATTTCTCCATCATAAATGAAACTCAGTTTAGCTGTGTACAGGATCCCAGGTTGAAAGTTATTTTGTTTTAGGAGATTAAAAGTCGATGACCAACCTCTTTTAGTTTGAAAGGTTTCAGCAGAGAGATCTGCAGGTATTCTAATATTCTTCACCTTGTAGGTAGTGGTTTTCTTTCATCTGGTTGCTTTCAGAATTTTCTCCTTCATATTAACTTTAGTGAAATTGATTATGATGTGTCTGGGGGATGTCTTATTTGGGTTGAGTCATACTGGAGTTCTGAAACTGTCTGCTATCTGAATTTCAGAATCTCTTGGCATGTCTGGAAAGTTCTCTTTCATAATCTCATGAAGAAGAGACACTGTGCCTTGTGAAGCCATTTCGTCACTTTTGGGTATCCCTATGTGGCAAATATTGATTTTCTTCAAATTATCCCAGAGCTCTCTGAGAGAGTGATCTGTTTTTGCCCTCCATTTCTTTTCCTCTTTGAGAGTTTGGGAGCATTTGAAAGCTTTGTTTTCAATGTCAGAAATCCTTTTTTCTGTTTGCTCCACTCTGTTACTGAGGGATTGTACTGTGTTTCTCAGATCTTTGAGGGCTGCAACTTCTTCTCAATGTTTCAAAATCTTTGGTCATTTAGTCTTTTAATTTGTTGAATTCTTGAGACATCTTTTGGGTTAATGCTTGGAATTCTAATTGCATCTTATTTGCTATCCAGATTCTGAATTAGATTTCTTACATCTCAGCTACTTGTTTGTGCATGGGATCTTGTGTTGTGTCTGCCCCATTGTTCCTTGGGGGAGTTTATCTACTCTGATTATTGATATTGCCAAAGTTTTTCCATTGATTTCGCCTCATGATTGTTTTTTACCGTTGCCTCTGGGTATCCTTAGAGTTGGTGAGATGTGTCTCCAAGATTAGACCCCAGCGTAATCACTGTATTGTTGCTGGATCTTTGTAGAGAGTGACCCTGTGCAGCTCCTCTGGGGCTGGCCCAGCCAGGGAGTTCTGACTGTGGGAGCAGCTCTGGAGTTTGGCACAATGGGATCCAGCAACAGGGCCAGGGGTGGTTGTGCACATGGTTCTGGGAGTGCCTGGCACCTGGTGACTTTGGCATGGAGAGCCCAAGGCTCCAGCAGTCTCTGGCCAAGAGACAGGCTCTGCACAGAAGTGCTCTGGAGGGTGATCGGCTACCTGAGTCCCTGGCCAGATGAGCAAGCCAGTGTGGAGGCAAAGAGGGTACAAGAGAGAGGATGTGGGGTTGTGTGGCTCCTGGAGTTCCTGGTCAGAGGCCCAGTGTTTGCAGCTCACAGGTTGCGGGCGCTGCTCCATGGAGGTACCAGCGGCTACGGTAGTGGATTGCAGTTCATGCTTGCATGAAGGTCCCGGCAGCTGCGGGTCACGGATCACTGGTCACGGGTTCTGGCACTGCTCGCACAGAGGTCTGGGTGCGTGGATCACAAGTCCACAGGTGAAGATTCTGGTTGGGGGGGCTTGGCACAGCCCCCGAATTTCTTGCTGGGGAGTCACTTGGACTGGCAGACATTGGGGGGGGGCACTGCCCCTGAACCTCCTCCGGAAGTGTCATTTTTATTCATCTCATCTTCCCAACCAAACATCTCATCTCCCCAACCAAACATTTTTATTCATCTCATCTCCCCAACCGTGTTGCATATGTAAAAGGAGAAATTAAATACAAAGAACTGTAACTTTTAGAGGTGGGCACCACTTTAGAGATCATTGACTTTACCCATTTTCTTGTACCTATGAAAAAGTAAAGGCAAAGAGCCAGTGACTGATCACTCAGGCAGCCAGTGGCAGATGAGAGGTTTAACCACGTTTGCTGAAATCTAGGGAAGTATATTTTCTCTGTTATCCCTCTTTTGCGTATTGGTTGACAGGCACTGGATTACACCATTCACTCTAACAAAACTGGCCACATCTGAATGTTTGGCTATGCATTTCTCCAAACAATCTACGGGGGAATAATTTGGTGCTTTTATATTAAATTTTATTTCTACATTTATCACTAAATATCTTAGAGATATCAAGAGGGGCCTAAACCCAGCATTGTGGTCATTATTATGGAGAAAGTTACATACTTGTGCCATTAGCTCAATTTTTTAAAAGATGGGAGGTAGAATTTTGATAAGGAAAAGTAGATCATAAAAATCTATTGTAAATTAGTGTAAAAAACAGCTTTATCATCTGGATTCAGCTGCACATATTTTGCTTAGTCTAAGGGTGTATGTATTATGTTTTTAGAAATGAAGAATTAATGGGATTAACATTTTTCTTATTTAAGTTAAAAATAGAAAATGTTGACTTCAGCCATCCATTAGTGTTTGGTATAGGGATAAGGGGACATAGATTTAGCAGAGCCAGCTTGGCTTGTTTGCAACCAAATATCACTAGGTAAGCACCATTCTCTGCCCCCTGTGCTCTGGGCTGTCCCTTAACTGCTGGGCTAGCATACTCTCAGGTTATTTTAACCTTTTAAAAAAATGTTAGCTTTGCCCTATAAATAGATTTCTGAGACTCTCAAGTTCTAATAATAGTAGCTGATATTTTCTCTTGAGAAATTAAGCCTTTTTATGGCCATTACTCAATGACTTAAATTAATTATTACTCTTGAAATTTGTCTTTATATGCAATATGGTGGTGGGGCCACCTTTTTAACTCATGTTAAATGAGTTATACTGCTAGTGTTACTTGATACTACTGGTTCTCGACCAGGGACTAGTTTGCTACTCAGGGACTTTTGGCAACATCTGGAGACACTTTGAATTGTAACAACTGCTGGGACAGGGTGTGTGTACTGCAGGCATTTGTGCACAGAAGTCAGGGATGCTGCTACAAAAAATCCTACCATTTGTAAGAATCTCCTACAAAAAAAGAGTTATTTAGCCCAAAATGTCCATGGTGTTAAGGTTGTTACATAATATAGATTTACATAAAAATGTTACCTTATATACATAGATAGGACTCATTACTGATAATTTAAATCTGTATCAATTAATCTATACCAAGTATGGAATTTTAGATATTAGCTTTAATTTGCCAAATTTATGAGTTGTTGCATTGCTCTTGACAGAGGTTTGAAGACTCTTGAACAGGACTGCTATCTCTATTAAAAATCCTGTGGCTCAGTGAGTAGGGTGCCAGCCCCATATACCGAGGGTAGAGGGTTCAAACCTCGCCCTGGCCACACTGCAACAACAAGTACAAAATAAATAAATAAAGACATTTATCAGTATTTATGATTTTTAAATCATTTTTAATTAAGATTTCAACATATAGGTCCTAGAAAAAAGTAATTCTGTAAATTAATCTTCATCAAAGCTTGGTGAGTGTTCTCTTAGCCCCGATCTCTGAAACAGGCTTGCAGGATCATGTCAATACATTCGTTTAGTTATTTCTGCTGTAAGACTTCAATGCTAATTCTGTTTTTAGCTACTTTTTGTAGCAGCTATTTTAATGAATAAATGAGAGAAAAACATCCTTTCTTTTCAAAGCTAAAATCTAGTTAGTGGCTCCATGGCTGCAATCCCAGTGCACTGTGATTTTGCCTTTAAATTTAATTCCCAAATAACTGTAATGGCAAATTAGTTTCTTTCTATTAGTTAAGTGGTTATACACCAATCAGAACTGAATACACACACTATTAAGTGTATAATTGTATTTGAGAATTTCACAGTCCACTTCATCTTCCTTTAGGATTCCTTGAGTGTTCCCTGACTCACATTTCTTAATGAAGAGAGTGTGTTACCAAATGTTTAGATATGGTTATTTCAGTGGAGAATATTTAAAGTCAGGCTCAAAGGTGAATCAGGTGGCTAATAAGTTTTCAAGGTCTTCATTACTTAGGCCTTGGTCAGAATCCGGCAGTTTTTCAGGGAGTGGAACTTACGGTTTATAGTAGATTTCTGAAGAAGGTGCAGTGACTTGGCGCTCTCTACATTTCTTAGTGGGTAAGGCTTGAATTCCTTGCCATCTCCTTGTCATAACAAAGACCAAATATTAAATGAGTTGGCTATGACACGGTGACTAGAATTAGAGGAAATCCTTTCAAGGTGACACAAATAGGTATAAAGGACTTGGATCTTGTTATTTTTTCTGAGAAATGAATTGTGGCAAAAGAGAGTTATTTTTTTCTCTGAATAGATTTATCTTTATGGAATTTAAATTCTATAGCTTTCACATTGCCATTCTTCTACAGTGCAGATTGTTATTGTATAAATATGAGTACAATTATACTTATTCAAGGATATTTATTAGGAATTTCTCATGTTCTTCCATTTATAACAATTGTGTAGAGTAGGAGTTCGAAGAGGAGCATAGTGAATGTACAGTATCATTTCTTGAATGCCAGCAAGAAAGCATTGTGGATTAACATGCTGAAGCTCTGGAGTGAGACAGAGCTGTGTTCAGAGCCAAGTTGTAGGATTTACTCACATGCATCTGGTAATTGTTGAATTAATTTCTCTGAGGCTGAGTTTCCTACTGGGAAACTACTGGCTGGGAAGCAGTGTAATCTACTGGTCAACAGCAATGACTGTGAATGCAGACTGCACACATTTGTTATCTGCCCCACCACTCATGCATTAGTAGGTAAGCATGGTAACCACTCAGTTCCCCAATGAAAAATAGGGTTGGATGTCATTCTGCTTTCAAAACTTGTAGCTCATAGCAGGTGGTCAGTCAACGATATGAATCATCATCAGCATCGTCCTGAGATAATAAATGCTCTATCAGAAGAGGTGTTTAATCAGAAGAATTGGCTACTTTTAGGTTAATGTCTAGTATATTCATTAAAACAGTAACAGTTTGATCTAGATTACCTCTTTTGTGGGTCTATGAATAACATTCTAAAGATAGGATTTCAGAACTATGGCAACTGGGCAGAAAAAAGTTTAGGCAAGAGCACCTTCACACCACATAGGCGATTACCTTTTGGGAATACATGAAACTGATGACTGAGAATTCTAATTAATTTTCTGTTACCAAGGTTAAACAACTCTGTTTTTTAAAAACCTGTATCAAAATTGTAGTTATTCTCCTTTTTAATTCTTTCCAAATTCTATACATCTCTCTTGAATTAATTTAGTTACACAGTCAAGAAATGCTGCGTGAATTCTTCATATTACTGCTTCTTTTATTTATGCATGCCAAGAACACACTCTTTTTTCTCAGTAACAACAGAACCATTCTTGACACCTGTTTAGTTTGAGGTCACCTCTGCCCATAGCTCTCTTTGTAGCTGCATAATGTCAGCTGTTTCTCATCTTTAGTTTTTGCACTTCGTTTTCATTTCAAAATGCACTTTTGTGCTAGTTGAAAGTAATGATTTTTATTTCTGCCTCCTTCTGCTGCCAGGGTCATTTGGAAATCTAATTTATCTTCTCAGGGTGAATGACTCACCCTTCTCTTCCACCCTTGGTGGCCATGTCATCAGTGGATGTGATGAAGAGCTCTTTCTTCTCCTGATAAGTAATAGAAGAAAATGTTAAAAAGCTTCAGGCTCAGGGTAGTCTTCTGTAAGAATTTTAGTTAAAAGAGTTCATGGAGTAAAACAGGTCAAAATCAATTAAAACAAACAAAAATACTCTTTTGAGCTATGGGGATATCTTAAGTACTTAGAATCAGGAAGTTTATTCACACCAATTGAACACTGAAAACTTGAGGTGGGTATATTTGGACTAGTCCTTTGAAATGAACTAAAGATCTTTTCAGTGATCTGATATATCAGCTAATGTACCTTACTTAACAAGCAGTGTCAAAGTCCTAGGAAATAAGCCTCAAAAAGTCCTGAACAGAGTGTTTTGTGGGCCAGATCTCACACTTTATTCTTGGAATTGGAAAGCTCTCCAATGACCTACACTCAATCTCTATTTCCTTTTACTTTTCACACACTGTTTTAACCATGTATTTTATTTTCTGTACTCTTTTTTTTTTTTTTTTTTTGCAGTTTTTGGCTGGGGCCGGGTTTGAACCTGCTACCTCTGGTATATGGGGCCGGTGCCCTACTCACTGAGCCACAGGCGCTGCCCCTTTCTGTACTCTTAAACTTGAACAGTTGGGGCCTTGCTGACCCTGACTGTCCTTTCCAGGGTTAACCAATTGCTAGGGAGAATAAACCACTTGTTCTTTTGAAGAAGATTTTCAATACAAATCGTTCAAGGCAGAGCCCATACTCCCAACCATCTCTGTTATTGAGCTCCCATATCCTGAGCCACCATTCATTTGCCTGATCACCGTAGGGCCAGGTACCTGGTGACTAGAGATAGCTCCATTATCCCAGAGTCTTTTGAAATTAATCAAATTAGCCATGCCTAGACCAGTTTATCCTGCCTTGGCCTTTGCTTCTGATGGAAACCACAATAAAAGATCTTGCCGACAGCTTCTCCCTCCCATTTGGCCTCGTGACTGACCCCAGAGCTCTGCAGTGTGGCCCTGAATGGTGTGCCCCTTCCTCTTGGGAACTGTGAAACACAAACTTATCTTTTCAGTGGGAATTGTCCTCAATCGTTGGCCTTACCATACATAATTATATAGCACACTGGAAACATTTAACCTTCTAGCTTCCTGAAATAAATCAAGTATAAGAACAACTAGCTAGAATTGAAGGAAAGTTCTACAGCCACCTGTGTGTGGTAGTATAGGATGATAATTACTGGTTGCAGAAACACCTTCTTGCCAAGCAGTCTGAAGAGCACATACATAGGACCAAACTTAGACTGAAATAAGAAAAAAGTAAAATGTGGGCGGCGCCTGTGGCTCAGTGAGCAGGGCGCCGGCCCCATATACCGAGGGTGGTGGGTTCAAACCCAGCCCCGGCCAAACTGCAACAAAAAACTAGCCGGGCGTTGTGGAGGGCACCTGTAGTCCCAGCTACTCGGGAGGCTGAGGCAGGAGACTCGCCTAGGCCCAGGAGTTGGAGGTTGCTGTGAGCTGTGTGATGCCACGGCACTCTACTGAGGGCGATAAAGTGAAACTCTGTCTCTACAAAAAAAAAAAAAAAAAAAAGAAAAAAGTAAAATGTGTTCTGTCAGATTAAAAAAAAAAAACAACTTCTTTAGGTTTTTTTCAGCACCTTAATTCCTCATCTGTTGCCTCTGATTTCACAGTTTTGATCCATTTTTTCTGTGTGTACTGTCCTTGGCTAGACAGAATCACATTCTTGTTTTGGTACTACTAGTAATAATAATGAAGACAATAACATGAAAATAGTTTTTAAAAGCTACTATAAGAAAGACCCTGTACTGAGATCTTTACATGTTTCTTATTTTGAAATTTGCAATGAACTCTGAAATGTAGGTTTCTGATCTCCTCCTTAGAGATGGATAGACAATTACAGAGGTCATGTTAACTTGTGTCAGATTGTTCATCCACTTCTAATGGAACCTGGATTCAAGTGTGGGCACTACAGGAAACACTGATCTCTCATTGCAGCTCATATGAGAAAGTACTTCTGGCTCAGCGCCTGTAGCACAGTGGTTAGGGTGCCAGTGACATACATAGAGGCTGGTGGTTTAGAAACTGGTCCTGACCAGCTAAACAGCAATGACAACTGCAAAAAAATATAGCTGGGCATTGTGGTGGGTGCCTGTGGTCTCAGCTACTTGGGAGGTCGAGCAAGAGAATCACTGAAGCCCAAGAGTTAGAGGTTGCTGTGATCTGTGATGCCACAGCACTCTATGGAGGGTGACATTGTGAGACTCCTGTCTCAAAAAAAAAAAAAATGTACTTCTTCTGGTGGTAGCTTAAAGAGGACAGGGAGGTAGCTACTGTCTTGGTGACATTTTGTGGTATGGACTCAATGATCCTTGTGGAGAATTAATGAGTTCCTTCTTCATGCTTTGAAGGCACATTGCTTGTATTTTGAATTATACATATTCCAGTCATAATTGCATTAGAGATTGGTGGGTATATGTTATCAGCTCAACCAGCTTGTGGATGTTGGTGAACAGGAATGTACCTCATCTCTGTATTCGTCACAGCGCTTAGCCAGGGCCTTGAGCTCATTTAAGTATACAACAAATATTTGTTGAATTGATTTGAATTGAGGATTAAATGCATTAATGCATGCTAAATCCCTTTGTAGGACACTAGCCACATAAAAGACACAATTATTTCAGTCAGGGTGTAGAGAATGAAGAGGATAGGAGGATAGCAGGAGGGGGAACTTAATCCAGAGATTTCAAAATCTTTTTGACAGTGAAGTCATTGAAAGAATATAGAATTTTCATTTAAACTAGATTTTTTTCTAGGGGCTTCTAGTGAAGAGTTTTCTAAATTCTAACTAAAAACTTTTGGAAGGTAAAGGTAAAAAGGTGAAACCTTACAGCAACATTGAACAAAAAGACTCAGAGAAAAACCCTGAAAGTCCATACTTTCCTTATTAAAACACGTTTCACTGTGGACAAAGGCATGCTATCTCCTGGAAATCGAATAAATTTGGGGGCATATTAATATGTTCTGAATTAATATTTGAGAAGACAACTTGACCAAAGAATGCACAAACAAGCAATGAACCAATCTAGTTACTACTACATACCTTTTCTATCATCAGTGCTTTCTTTCTACACCAGTATCAACAGAATAGCTGAGATACCTGCTCTCCAGTTACCTGTACTGAACACCACTCAAGACAATCACATTTCACTTCTTTGGTCACAAATATTTGATTCATTTTTTTCCTGCAAGCAACATAAACTCTTTCTCTACCCATGGGAGAAAATGAAGAAGGACTATCCACCCATAGCATCAAGTCAAAGTCTTGGATCTCTGGTCGACTCCTGGAGGTTTCCAGATTGCAGGGATGAACTCAGAGCCACATGAGTGGATCTGCCTTATACGTTATTGCAGTCAGTGTGTGATGACTAGCCAATTCTCTAGGAAAAAAACAAAAGTGATTTTTTTTCATTGGGCCCAATGTGGCTGGCTCCTCTTAATTTTTTGTCTGTGAACTAAAAATAATAATCTGTTCCTACTAATCTAACATATAACGACTGAGCAGGACAGCCAGAGTAAACCTTGTTTGAAAATAGAAAGTAAGGAAGATTCACAATAGTCATTGGTGGCAATTCTAAAATTCTACTCTAGGCAGAATTTTCAAAGGCCTGCTGCACTGAGGATGAGGACCATTCTTTTGCTTGGTCTTAATTCTGCTAGGAGGAGCTCTTTAGCTCATTTTCCTGTGGCCCTCAGCTCTGCTCCTTCTGAGATTCTTTCTTCCCATTATCCTCTTTGACTCTATGTTAAGTGGGGATTAGAGAGTAAGCTTTTCTTTTTTTTAATATATAAACTAGCACATTTTACTAACTTTTTTTTTTACATAATTGACTTTATTTATCTTTTTTAATAATTGTGTACATGAATGCACTTATGGGGTACAATGTGATGATTTTATATACAATTTGGAATGCTTACATCAAACCGGTTAACATAGCCTTCACCTCACTTACTTAATTGTTGTGTTAAGACATTTATACTCTGCTCTTAATAGATTTGTAATGTACCCTTGCATTGTGCACAATAGGTGAGGTCATACCAATTATCCTCCCTCCGCCCGGCCATCCCCCTTTCCTCCCCGCACTCTCCTCTTCCCTCCTTTATTCTGGGTTATATACTTTTTCTTAAATTCTTGAGATACTTTACTAAGAAGAATATGATTCAGCTCCATCCATGTAAACATAAAAGAGGTAAAGTCTGCATCTTTTTTTATGGCTGCATAATATTCCATGGTATACATGTACCACAATTTTTTAATCCATTCATGGGTTGACTTTATTTATCTTTTTTAATAATTGTGTACATGAATGCACTTATGGGGTACAATGTGATGATTTTATATACAATTTGGAATGCTTACATCAAACCGGTTAACATAGCCTTCACCTCACTTACTTAATTGTTGTGTTAAGACATTTATACTCTGCTCTTAATAGATTTGTAATGTACCCTTGCATTGTGCACAATAGGTGAGGTCATACCAATTATCCTCCCTCCGCCCGGCCATCCCCCTTTCCTCCCCGCACTCTCCTCTTCCCTCCTTTATTCTGGGTTATATACTTTTTCTTAAATTCTTGAGATACTTTACTAAGAAGAATATGATTCAGCTCCATCCATGTAAACATAAAAGAGGTAAAGTCTGCATCTTTTTTTATGGCTGCATAATATTCCATGGTATACATGTACCACAATTTTTTAATCCATTCATGGGTTGATGGGCACTTGGGCTGCTTCCATTACTTGGCAATTATGAATTGGGCTGGAATAAGCATTCTGGTGCCAATATCTTTGTTGTAAAATGATTTTTTGTCATCTGCAGAATTGCAGAATTAAATGTTTCCTTTGCATAGGAATTTGGAAGTCCAAGATTCATTTTAAGTCTTGAAGAAGACTCATTAATTTTTCCTCTTTCTCCTCCTCTTCTTCCTTCTTCTTTTTTTTTTCATTTTTATTTTATTTTATTTTATTTTTTTTTGATAACTGATTTTTTCTTTTTATTGTTGGGGATTCATTGAGGGTACAATAAGCCAGGTTACACTGATTGCAATTGTTAGGTAAAGTCCCTCTTGCAATCATGTCTTGCCCCCATAAAGTGTGACACACACCAAGGCCCCCCCCTCCTTCCCTCTTTCTGCTTCTCCCCCATAACCATAATTGTCATTAATTGTCCTCATATCAAAATTGAGTACATAGGATTCATGCTTCTCCATTCTTGTGATGCTTTACTAAGAATAATGTCTTCCACTTCCATCCAGGTTAATACGAAGGATGTAAAGTCTCCATTTTTTTTTAATGGCTGAATAGTATTCCATGGTATACATATACCACAGCTTCTTAATCCATTCCTGGGTTGGTGGGCATTTAGGCTGTTTCCACATTTTGGCGATTGTAAATTGAGCTGCAAGAAACAGTCTAGTACAAGTGTCCTTATGATAAAAGGATTTTTTTCCTTCTGGGTAGATGCCCAGTAATGGGATTGCAGGATCAGATGGGAGGTCTAGCTTCAGTGCTTTGAGGTTTCTCCATACTTCCTTCCAGAAAGGTTGTATTAGTTTGCAGTCCCACCAGCAGTGTAAAAGTGTTCCCTTCTCTCCACATCCACGCCAGCATCTGCAGTTTTGAGATTTTGTGATGTGAGCCATTCTCACTGGGGTTAGATGATATCTCAGGGTTGTTTTGATTTGCATTTCTCTAATATATAGAGATGATGAACATTTTTTCATGTGTTTGTTAGCCATTCGTTTGTCGTCTTTAGAGAAAGTTCTATTCATGTCTCTTGCCCAATCATATATGGGATTGTTGGCTTTTTTCATGTGGATGAATTTGAGTTCTCTATAGATCCTAGTTATCAAGCTTTTGTCTGATTGAAAATACACAAATATCCTTTTCCATTGTGTAGGTTGTCTCTTTGCTTTGGTTATTGTCTCCTTAGCTGTACAGAAGCTTTTCAGTTTAATGAAGTCCCATTTGTTTATTTTTGTTGTTGTTGCAATTGCCATGGCAGTCTTCTTCATGAAGTCTTTCCCCAGGCCAATATCTTCCAGTGTTTTTCCTATGCTTTCTTTGAGGATTTTTATTGTTTCATGCCTTAAATTTAAGTCCTTTATCCATCTTGAATCAATTTTTGTGAGTGGGGAAAGGTGTGGGTCCAGTTTCAGTCTTTTACATGTAGAGATCCAGTTCTCCCAACACCATTTATTGAATAGGGAGTCTTTCCCCCAAGGTATGTTCTTGTTTGGTTTATGAAAGATTAGGTGGTTGTAAAATGTTAGTTCATTTCTTGGTTTTCAATTCGATTCCAAGTGTCTATGTCTCTGTTTTTGTGCCAGTACCATGCTGTCTTGACCACTATGGCTTTGTAGTACAGACTAAAATCTGGTATGCTGATGCCCCCAGCTTTATTTTTGTTACAAAGAACTGCCTTAGCTATATGGGGTTTTTTCCGGTTCCATACAAAATGCAGAATCATTTTTTCCAAATCTTGAAAGTACGATGTTGGTATTTTGATAGGAATGGCATTGAATAGGTAGATTGCTTTGGGAAGTATAGACATTTTAACAATGTTGATTCTTCCCATCCATGAGCATGGTATGTTCTTCCATTTGTTAATATCCTCTGCTATTTCCTTTCTGAGGATTTCATAGTTTTCTTTATAGAGGTCCTTCACCTCCTTCGTTAGGTATATTCCTAGGTATTTCATTTTCTTTGAAACTATGGTGAAGGGAGTTGTGTCCTTAATTAGCTTCTCTTCTTGACTGTTATTGGTGTATACAAAGGCTACTGACTTGTGGACATTGATTTTATATCCTGAAACATTACTGCATTTTTTGATGACTTCTAGGAGTCTTGTGGTTGAGTCTTTGGGGTTCTCTAAGTATAAGATCATGTCGTCAGCAAAGAGGGAGAGTTTGACCTCCTCTGCTCCCATTTGGATTCCCTTTATTTCCTTGTCTTGCCTAATTGTATTGGCTAGAACTTCCAGCACTACGTTGAATAGTAAAGGTGACAGAGGACAACCTTGTCTGGTTCCAGTTCTAAGAGGAAAAACTTTCAGTTTTACTCCATTCAGTAAAATATTGGCTGTGGGTTTGTCATAGATAGCTTCAATCAGTTTTAGAAATGTGCCACCTATGCCTATACTCTTCAGTGTTCTAATTAGAAAAGGATGCTGGATTTTATCTTCTTCCTTCTTTTTCTTCATAGTTTTCTATATTCGTTTGACATTATGAGTATTTAAAAAAATAGTAGGCTTCTCATTATTTGAATCTAATCCCTTCCATTTGCCAATGGAACATTGTGCGTGTGTCTCTGTGTGTGTGTAAATATATATTCTTGACTTAGAGGAATGGACAAAGTTTTTTCCTTGAACAATTGCAAAGATTTACTGGATTTCAACTGAATCCATTCAAGTATTCTCAGCAACAACTGTAAGGACATACCCTTGATTTAGTACTTGCTATTAAACTGAGTTTTAACTAGCCTTTGCCTCTCAAAATTCTACTAAGTAGAATTTTCAAGGACCTGCTGTCCTGTGGATGAGGAACATCTTTTCTCAATTTTATCTTCTCATATTTTAAGTTGAGAAAACTTTTCCTCTTCCACCTCCATGAGTCCCTAAATGTGTGGTTTCTCTTTATTCTCCATTATTTCTGTTTACAACTGAACCAGTCCTTTGCTGAGCCTACCCTTTTCTTTTACTACTTTGCAAAATAAAGCAAACAGCAACTGGGACACATTGTTAATGTTCCAATCTGTCCCCCAGAAAGATAAGTCCATCAGGTGCAGGATCTGCCTTATAAATTATTGCAGCTGGAAAATGTTTAATAGCCAGCTCTATGGGAAAAACCCAAACCCAAAACACCATGGTCTGTAGCACTTCCCAGTTTCAGTGGTATAAATTCTCCTACTACTGCAGGTTCAAGTTACCAAATGGCTTGGCTTATAAAAGTTGGCACTAGGAAGAGACACTCACAATGAGCTCTCTTGTGTATAAGCCAACTCTAGTACACCACTGATCACAGGTGATTGTTCTACCAAATGCTTTGCCATCACTTAGCACTGAACGTCATCCCTCCATTCTTTCTTATGACATGCTGCTGAGCCCAAGCCAAAGCCACATATTAAAAAAAACATTTTTGTGACAATTCCCCACTTTTTGGTGCCAATTTCTGTATTAGTTAGGATTGATGATGTTTGTTACAGTAGCAAACAAAGCTACTCAGTGGCTTAAAACAGAAACAGCAAATTTCTCGCTCATACTACCAGGCCCATTACAGGATGTCTGGGGCTTATGGTCCTCATGTTCAAACCAAGGACTTGGGCTGAGACAACAGCCACCAGAGGGGCCTTGCAAACCAGCCTCTACAGAAGAGAAGAGAAGCTAGGAGGGTTGGTAGTGGTGATTAAATGAGTTGTCCTCAGAAGTGATGTGTATCACTGTGTTCACAATGCATTGGTCAGGATTAGTGACAAGACCAGAAGGAGCAAAGAAAGGAGGAAAAAAGTGTGAACCTACCATGTACCTGTAAGGCAAAGAATAGAGAATATTTGTTGGTCAACACTAATGGCTGTCCCAGCTCTGTAATAGTAGAGATGTCTAGAGCCCTAGAATTTATGCAACGGGCCAAAAATATTGAACTAACTTTTACTCTTCCTCTCTTCTTCCCTCCCTTCCTTCCTTCTTTCCTTCCTTCCTTCTTTTTTGGTAAATTATATAGAAGATTTAAATCAGTAAAGATTAAGAAAATAAACAATGACAGTAATTATCAAGATCTTCTTTTATCATGATTCAAAAAAGATTTTTGAATAGTTCTGCAGTAATTATCTAAAATTAGGATATACAATATGATATGTAGTAGCTAAATCATGCGCACATGCACATTCATAAAACATCCTCAGGAAATGACACAATAGCTGTTACAGTGTCTCTGAGTGATGAGATTCTGTTTCTTTTGTTTTACTTTTTCCAATTTCATATAAACTTAGAATTTTGCAGCTACAAACCTGAATTTCCTTTATAATGAGAAAAAATCAGACTTTAAAAAGTTTACATAATTTTGTATGATTTATTTTAATTCATCTATGCAAAAATATAACCAGAGTTAAAAACCCGAGAAGGAAACACTCAAAATACCCTTAGTGGTTGTTTCTCAGTGGTGACATTAGGTATGATTTTCAAAAAATATATTTTTCTTTTTCAGATTTCCAGTAATAATGATGTGTTGTTTTCATTGTTATTATAATTTAAAAATGATGAATGGGGCCTCTTCTTTATTTCTCTTCATTATAATTTATTATAGTTTCATCTTACTGAAAATTTTCTTTTTCTTTATGACTGCTTCTACTATTACTGTCTCCTGATGAAACCCCACATCAAGGCAGGCCAGGAGGATGGGATGGCTACTCAGTATTAAAACTCAGCTCAAATGTCTTCTATTCAGAGGATTTCTTTGATCACTCATCTAGACAAAATACCTGTTAATCATTTCTTTTAGCATTTGCTTTGATCTATGGCACTTAGCATTGCTTAAAATCATCTTCTCTGCCTCTGTATACTTGCTTGTTGGATTCATCTCCCCCTTGGAATGTAAGCTCCATGACAGCAGGGTCCTTCATCTGTCTTGTTCTCACTTAATTCTTAATACTTAAATCAGCACCTAGCACATACTCGCATACTGCTAGTTGAATGAATGAATGCTGGACAATGGACCATGGCTTGTTTTTGTCAGGAAAAATGGTAATTCAACAGAATAGAAAAGCAATTGCATCTGTAAGTAAGAGCCAATTCTTCCTAGGAAGCCATATTAGACATCAGTTCTAAAATACTATTGAAGGCCTGAAAAGGGAAGGTAAAACAAGCAAGTGTTTTCTATATGCAGGAATAACTCAGGAAATGATTTATAGAATTTAAAAATAAGAGAGTGCTGCATCTACTGACTAACTTCCAGAGGTCATTTGGTCAGGCTGGAGCTCAAGGGGCAGTCAGAACACACAGTCCCACTATTCCCATGTCTCTGCTACTATAGACTCTGCAGTCAGGTTGCATGTCTGTGTAGATTTTCTAAGGTCTGATTTGCTGTCCTACAATATTGCAGTGTGAATGTGAATATGTGTGTGTGTGTGTGTGTGTTGAGGTGCTGCTTTTGAAGACCCCCAGAGGGTTCTACTGCTCTGTTTAAGCAATTAGGATGTCAGGTCAGGACAACATTCCCTTCACTGCTTCAGAAAATAAAAAGCCCAATGGGCTAGGTGAGCAATGTCTATCACCCTGGATAATGGATGGATTAAAAAAAGCAATTTGAGGACAATGGGAAAGTGGCTTAAAAGAGTGAAGGGGTTTTGGCATGGGGAATGAAGGGGCTTAACACAGAGTCTGTGCTGGGGGACTGAAGACTCTGGGAGGAGCCCTCCTGAGCAAACATTGGGTCCACATTTATTATCATAAAACAGGAAGGAGTAGACAAAAGCTGTTCATCAGACATCAGCGCTGATTGGGAAGGACAGGGAGAAGGTCAGATGGAAGGTCTCCACCTTTGCTTTTGCAAAACTGCAGACCTTGAGCACAACCTTTGCTTCCAGCATCAAGAGACCTTTGCAATCCAGAGAATCTTTACCACAGCCACTAGGCCTGGTGTTGCTCCCCTCACATTACATTCTCTCTTGGAGGCCAGTTTCCTGCCCTCCTGCATGAATGCCCATGCCATTCTCGTGACTCTGGGTCTCCCAAGCAGAAAGCAAGCCTATGCTCCAGGTCAGGGAACAATTATGCCTACAAAAGAGAACATTAAGCATGTGTCAGTTGTAGCAAGGATTCTTAAGGCAAAGAAAGGTTGTGTATTCAACTTCAGGATTAGATTCAACAGCATAATCCTAAAGGTTTTCTAGAAGTTACAGTTGCTGAAGTTTGTAGCATGGTTTTATCCTCAGTAAAATACATTTGATAAGGCCCAGAGTTTTCACATCACATGACTATTTGGACATGGCCCTGGGCAGCCACCTTCCTCAGAGCTGGAGCGAGGCCGGGTTTGCTTGCAGTGCTCCTGGTCTACATTTCTTATGTTCCACTGAGAGAAAGTCATGCTCTTTGGGGGAGGGAAAAAGAAACTAAAATTGTTTACGCTAGAATATTTTTACAGATCCACACTACAAAACCTTACATCAAAGGGCTGAAATACAAACGTGGCATTGCATATCTCTTTCTGGGGCTAAGGAGACATCTTGGCAGGAATCTTTTCACAGGAACTTTCCTTGACTCTGCCTTTCTCCTCCTCTTCCGTGTTATGTCTCTAGAACCACAACTTGTGTAGATGAGCACTGATTTGATTGGTCTTTGTTCCCATATCATGTTTGCAGTGAGGCTTCCCTTCCCACTATAAATTGCTCCCTCCCAATTCTCCATATTCTATTCCCTTGCTCATTTTTCACTTTTGTCCTTGACATCACCTAAAATCAAGTTACTTATTATTTATTTCTGCCCCAGAATATACATTCTATAAGAGTAGATTAGATATTCATGTCTTTCTTATTCACATTTATGTTCCCAGTATCTAGAACAGTATTTGGCACACAGAGGACACTCCTTTAGCGTTATTTGAATGAGTAAATCAATTTATGCATCTAATTGGCATATTCCTCCAAAGCACCCTCATTAAGTTATATAAGATTGTTACAATGATGCTGTTATTACAAATTTGTCTACTAGCGATTGCCTTCCTCATGATTCATAATGTAAGGGTCATGTTGGCAAGCACTTTGATTGAAAACATTTAGAACCAAAAACAAGGGCAAGTGCTTCTTGAAATAAATGAAAGAATGAATATATGAAATCATTTTTAAAACCCCCTTTTCAGAATTGCATGCAGAACCAGTCTATGGCATGAATACGCAAAACAGCCTATCTGCATGCTGCTTTTAACTAAAAATCCTTAGGTTTAGAGAGCTCTTAGTAGACCAAAAATGGTCCTTATTATAGCTTTACTTATAGGCAATCTTCCTTATGTCCTGTAATAGACATAGAAGATGGACAAAGAAAAGGTAAACAAACACACCTAAATCCCATCAGTTGACAGTCTCATAAAACTTACCTTCAGTTTAACACTGAGGGGCATATTTGGGTAATGTTACATTTTGCTGAAGCATATAGCACAGACTAGCTGAGGCTCTATTCTTTAAAAACCCTGAGGGAAAAGCATGTGCATGAAATAATACAAATCCTAATGATGCCTCTTGAGTTTATTTTGCATGGTCTTTTAACTAAAATATTGGGAATGTAAAGGAAATATAAACCACTTTAGTTGTCTGAGCAACATGATTCATTTGGTTTCTGCTTACTGCTGATAGTAGCACATTTATATTTCATGGTTTCTGAATTCAAAGCACTGTAATATCCAGATGTGGTTGACTACTTTAAAGATCAAATGATAAACAGCATTGTTCTTTGAAGTTAGATAGTAAGGCTGAAGAATAGTCCATTCAGCAGCAAATCTAAAGATTTATATTAAGTAGGAAAGTCATATTAATCTTGCCTAAGTGTGCCTGGTGTTAGAAACTTATTATAGGGAAAGTAGGAAACATTTTATAAAGTAAGTGGCTCCACTGTGACCTGGAGGAAAGTGCTACCAAAACAAAGAGAAAGACTCCATAAATAATGGGAAACTCAGTACCACAGCTCACAAGCCCACTTCAGTTTTGCCAGTTGAAAAGTTGGCATGCAATTTCAGAATGCTTCATGATCTAGAAATAAGTTTTTGTTAAAGACATAATGATATAAAGCTATAATGGACTCCCTCCTGCAAGAACACAATGCCTTAAAAATACCAGGGTGGTGTGAGTGTTCGCGTGAGTGTTCACGTAGTTCTCTGTGGCTGAGGATGCATTTTTAATGCTGCTCAAGGTCGCTGTGGATCCTGGCAAAGTTGCAGCATAATGATCTAATACACATTTGAGTGTTTGTAGCAGGCAAAAAGTTCTATATAAGTTTCAGGCGTGGCATTTTTCTCATTTTTGTTTTCAGTACATTTATATATGAAAAGAGTGCTCTTCGTCATTTCTTCCAAGTGCAATTTTAAGCATGAAATGACTATTTGGTCTTCAGTTTTGATTTGACAAGCAACCTGTACAGTGGGTAGTCGGGTGCTGATGAGGTGGACTTCTGGGTTAATGAAGGTATGTATCATCAACTTGATATATTTACATGTTTACATTCTCCTTTCTAAGAAAAATTAACTAATTTGTTAAGCTAAAATTCAAACTGTAACTAATAGTTAATTACAGCCTTTCATTCTGAGGCAAAGTTTACAAAGTAAAAACATCTTTTCTTCTATCATAACTCAAAAGGCGATTTTCAAATCATGCTTCTTGGAGCACTTCTTTCTTCCTTGGCCATTAAGTACTTCTAAGATACTTTTCTAGCTTACAATGAGGTGACTGATTTTTCTTTAAAGAAATAAACCTCTGTGGATTGTCCAACACAATTATTCAGTTAACTGGATGCTGCTTTCTTGTTTGATGGTACATGTGTGTTAAGTCTTACCTCCAAACCCAGCTGTATGATTCCTGAAACAAGATACAAAATAGAGTTTCTTAGAGATTAAAGGAAGCTAACAAATGTTATATGGGAAAAGTTCAGGATCTAATAAGTCTGGGAAATACTGTGTGTTATGTGAGTTAATCAAACTTCTTTACTATAGAGCTTCTCTGAGCTTCTGGCGCATCAGTTGCAGTTACGGGCTCTGGAACCTGACTGTCTCGGCCCACATCTCAATGCTCTCATGAGCTGGGTGACCTTGGTTAAGGCCTCAGGTGGATGGCTTAACCTTTATGTGCTTTTTCTAGAACTATAAATCAAGTTACCTCACAATGTTTATCTCTGAACATACAATGTTAAGGAATTATGCAGGTGCTATTATAGTTAGTGTGCAATTGGGAATTTCTACAAAAGGAATTTATTGTGCAGATTCTATAAACATATCTGACCATGGATTCTTTCTTTTCCTGACATCTGACACATAAGTATTCCCAAAAATGTACTCAGGGAAATGTCCTTAAATAACATCCTAATTTCCTAACACAGTCTTATGAGGAATAGTAAACAGCCACATGTCCTTCATCCAGATTTTCAAATTGTAATTTTTTTCCTTTTCTTTACCCTCTCTCTCTCTCTCATATATTAGATCCTGCACTTTTCCCATATAACATTTATTAGCTTCCTTTAATCTCTGAGAAACTCTGTTTTAGATCTTGCTTTCAGGAATCATACAGCTGGGTTTGGAGGTAAGGTAAGATTTTGTGATATGTCAACCTAAGTACTTTACCATGTGTCTCCTAAGAATGACAGTCTGTTACAGAACCAAGTAATAATGCTTGGAAAAGAAACAATAATTATATAGTGTCATCAGTCAACATTTATAAGTTATCATAATGTTTTTTATAACTGTTTAAAAACAATTTAGGATCAAACTGAGGTGCACACATTTATCTATCTATCTATACAATTTTTTGACACTTTTTAAATCTTGGATAGTCCTCTCCTATTATTTCCTGGCATTGACCTTTTGGGGAGCTCTGATTTATAGAATGTCCCTTTACCGACTGTTCTCCTTGAAGTACTGATTAACTTGTTCCTCTATCCTGTCTCTCCCCTGGTAATTGGAAATTAGGCCTATAGTTTTGATGGGACACCAATTAAGCATTTTGACAAGAAGGCTTGAAAGGTGATAATCTGACTTTCGTAACACACCTTGTTATTAGGATCAGATTGTTCCTTTATTGGCGATAAGTTTGATCACTTAGTCAAGGTGGTGACTCTCAGAAGTCAGTCATAAAGTTGTATTTTTTCCCTTTGTAATTTTTTTAATTAAGTATTTTATACATAGATCATAAATACATTTATGCCCATTTCAGTGTGTTGATTATTTGTACAAACTGGAGTGCTTACATCATACTAATCAGCATAGCTTTCATCTCATTTACCCAATTATAGCATTAGGACATTTGTGAGTACTTACAATGTGCTCCATAGTTGGGGTCGCCCTACTATCCCATACTATCCCTCCCACTCCCTCCCCATCCCTCACCCTCCGCTTCCCTTCTTCAGCATAGACTAAAGTTGTGTTTCATATTTCATATTATAAATTGGTTTCACAGTAGTACTGAGTACATTGGATACTTTTTTTTCCATTCCTGAGATAATTTACTAAGAAGAATATTTTCCAGCTCCATCCATGTAAACATAAAGGAGGTAAAGTCTCCATTTTTTACTGTTGCATAATATTCCATGGTATACATATACCACAATTTATTTATTTTTTATTTTATTTATTTATTTTTATTAAATCATAGCTGTGTACATTAGTATGATCATGGGGCACCATACACTTGGTTCATAGACCGTTTGACACAATTTCATCACACTAGTTAACATAGCCTTCCTGGCATTTTCTAGTTATTTTGCTAAGACCTTTACATTCCACATTTACTAAGATTCACATAGACCTTGTAAGATGCACGACAGGTGTAATCCCATTAATCCCCCTCCATCCACCTACCGCCCCCCTCCCTCCCCTCCTTTTCCCCCTTCTCCCTATTCTTAGGTTGTAACTGGGTTATATCTTTCATGTGAAGGTCCTACATTAGTTTCATAATAAGGGTGAGTACATTGGGTACTTTTTCTTCCATTCTCGAGACACTGTACTAAGAAGAATATGTTCCAGCTCCATCCATGTAAACATGAAAGAGGTGAAGTCTCCATCTTTCTTTAAGGCTGCATAATATTCCATGGTGTACATATACCACAATTTATTAATCCATTCGTGGATCAATGGGCACTTGGGCTTTTTCCATGACTTAGCAATTATGAATAGGGCTGCAATAAATGTTCTGATACAAATATCTTTGTTATGATGTGATTTTTGGTCTTCTGGGTATATGCCCAGTAGAGGGATTACAGGATTGAATGGCAGATCTATTTTTTGATCTCTAAGTGTTCTCCATATCTCTTTCCAAAAGGAATGTATTAATTTGCATTCCCACCAGCAGTGCAAAAGTGTTCCCTTTTCTCCACATCCACGCCAACATCTCTGGTCTTGGGATTTTGTGATATAGGCTAGTCTCACTGGAGTTTGATGATATCTCAAAGTAGTTTTGATTTGCATTTCTCTGATGATTAAAGATGATGAGCATTTTTTCATATGTCTGAAGGCCGTGCGCCTGTCTCTGCAGAGAAGTTTCTCTTCAAGTCCCTTGCCCAGCCTGCAATGGGATCCCTTGTTCTTTTCTTGCTAATGCATTTGAGTTCTCTGTGTATTCTGGTTATTAAACCTTTGTTGGAGACATAACCTGCAAATATCTTCTCCCATTCTGAGGGCTGTTTGCTTGCTTTACTTACTGTGTTCTTGGCTGTGCAGAAGCTTTTTAGTTTGATCAGGTCCCAATAGTGTATTTTTGAAGCAGCTTCAATTGCCCGGGGGATCCTTCTCATAGAAAACTCACCCAACCCAATTACTTCAAGGGTTTTCCCTGCACTCTCTTCTAGTATTTTTATAGTTTCATGTCTTAGGTTTAAATCTTTAATCCAGTGAGAGTCTATCTTGGTTAATGGTGAAAGGTGTGGGTCCAGTTTCAGTCTTCTACAGGTTGCCAGCCAGTTCACCCAGCACCATTTGTTAAGTAGGGAATCTTTTCCCCATTGAATGTTTTTAATTGGCTTGTCAAAGATTAAATAACGGTAATTAGCTGGATTCATCTCTTGGTTCTCATTCTGTTCCAGACATCTACTTCTCTGTTTTTGTGCCAGTACCATGCTGTTTTGATCACTATCGATTTGTAGTATAGTCTGAGGTCTGGTAGCGTGATTCCTCCTGCTTTGTTTTTATTTTTGAGTAATGTCTTGGCTATTCGAGGTTTTTTCTGATTCCATATAAAACGAAGTATTGTTTTTTCAAGATCTTTAAAGTATGACAGTGGAGCTTTAATGGGGATTGCGTTGAAATTATATATTGCTTTGGGTAGTATGGACATTTTAACTATGTTGATTCTTCCCAACCATGAGCATTGTATATTTTTCTATTTGTTAACATTCTCGGCTACCTCTTTTCTTAGAGTTTCATAGTTCTCTTTATAGAGATCTTTCACATCCTTTGTTAGATAAACTCCCAAATATTTCATTTTCTTTGGCAGTACTGTGAATGTGATAGAGTCGTTAATTGTTTTATCAACTTGACTATTGTTGGAATATATAAAGGCTAACTATTTATGAATGTTGATTTTGTAACTGAGACACTGCTGTATTCCTTGATCACTTCTAAGAGTTTTGTAGTAGAGTCCCTAGTGTTTTCCAGATATACAAACATATCATCTGCGAAGAGCGAAAGTTTGATCTCTTCTGACCCTATGTGGATACCTTGATCACCTTTTCTTCCCTAATTGTGGTGGCTAAAACTTCCATTACAATGTTAAAAAGCAATGGAGACAATGGGCAGCCTTGTCTGGTTCCTGATCTGAGTGGAAATGATTACAATTTAACTCCATTCAATATGATATTTGCTGTGGGTTTGCTGTAGATGGCCTCTATCAGTTTAAGAAATGTCCCTTCTATACCAATTTTCTTAAGTGTTCTGATCATGAAGGGATGTTGGATGTTATCAAAAGCTTTTTATGCATCAATTGAGAGAATCATATGGTCTTTGTTTTTTAATGTGTTTATGTGTTGAATTACATTTATAGATTTACGTATATTGAACCAGCCTTGAGACCCTGAGATAAAACCAAATTGGTCATGATGTATGATTTGTTTGATATGTTGCAGGATTCTGTTTATTAGAATCTTGTTGAATAGTTTTGCATCTATATTCATTAGTGATATTGGTCTATAATTTTCTTTTCTTGTTGGGTCTTTTCCTGGTTTGGGGATTAGGGTGATGTTTGCTTCATCGAATGTGTTGGTTAGTCTTCCTCTTTTTCTACCTTTTGGAACAGGTTGAGTAATATAGGTACTAATTCCTCTTTAAAGGTTTGGTAGAATTCTGACGTAAAACCATCTGGTCCCGGGCTTTTCTTTTTGGGGAGATTTTGTATGGTTGATGTTATTTCTGAACTTGATATGGGCCTGTTCAACATTTCCACTTGATTTTGGTTAAGTCTTGGAAGGTGACGAGCTTCCAAGTAATGGTCAATTTCCTTCAGATTTTCATATTTCTGAGAATAAAGTTTCTTGTAATATTCATTAAGGATATTTTAGATTTCTGAGGAGTCTGTTGTTATTTCGTCTTTGTTATTTCTGATTGATGATATTAGAGATTTTACTCTTTTTTTCCTGATTAGGTTGGCCAAAGGTTTATCTATTTTTTTGACCTTTTCAAAAAACCAGCTTTTTGATCTATTGATCTGTTGTATTATTCTTTTGTTTTCAATTGCATTTATTCTGCTCTGATTTTGGTTATTTCTTTTCTTCTACTGGATTTGGGGTTGGAGTGTTCTTCCATTTCCAGTTGCTTGAGATGTCCCATTAAGTTGTTTACTTCCTCTCTTTCTGTTCTCCTGAGGAAGGCTTGCAGTGCAATAAATTTCCCTCTTAGAACTTCCTTTGCGGTGTCCCAGAGGTTCTAATAGTTCATGTCTTCATTGTCGTTTTGTTCCAAAAATTTGGCAATTTCCTTCTTGATCTCATCTCTGACCCAGCTATCTTTCAGCATAAGGTTATTTAACTTCCATGTTTTTGTAAGAGTATGCAGATTCCTGTTGTTACTCAGCTCAAGTTTTATTCCATGATGGTCCAAGAAGATGCATGGAATAATTTCTATTCCTTTAAATTTACTGAGGTTAGACTTGTGACCTAAGATGTGATCGATTTTGGAGTAAGTTCCGTGGGTTGATGAGAAGTATGTGTATTCAGTTTTGTTGGGATGAAATGTTCTGTAGATGTCTGCTAAATCTGAATGTTGGATGGTTAGATTTAAATCTAGAATTTCTTTACTCAGCTTTTTGTTGGAGGATCGATCCATCACTGCCAAAGGAGTGTTAAAATCTCCGACTATTATGGAGTTGGAGGAAATCAAGTTGCTCATGTCTGTTAGAGTTTCTCTTATAAATTGAGGAGAATTCTGGTTGGGTGCACAGATATTAATAATTGAGATCTCATCATATTGAGTCTTACCCTTAACAAATATGAAGTGACCATTCTTGTCCTTCCTTATTTTTGTTGGTTTAAAGCCTATTGTATCCACAAATAAAATTGCAACACCTGCTTTTTTCTGGTTACCATTTGCCTGAAATATGGATGACCATCCTTTCACCCTGAGTCTGTATTTGTCTTTTAAGTTAAGATGTGACTCTTGTATGCAACAAATATCTGCCCTGAGTTTATGTATCCAGTCAGCTAACCTATGTCTCTTTAGAGGGCGGTTTTCGCCATTCACTATAATGGAGAGTATTGATAAGTTTGGTGAAATTTTGGGTATTGAGTTTTTCTAAAGTCCAGTGGACAGTTTTAATCCTTTTGCCATTGTGGAAGTTGGAGTTTGATCAGAAGTTTCTGAGTGAGTTTACTTTTGTAGTAGAGCATTGGGTTGGTTATTATGGAGGATAGTTCTGAGAATATCCTGAAGAGGTGGTTTGGTTATGGCAAATTTCTTCAGTATATGAATGTCATTAAAGTAATTTCTCCATCGTAAATGAAACTCAGTTTAGTTGGGTACAAGATCCGGGGTTGAAAGTTATTTTGCTTTAGGTGATTAGACGTTGATGACCACCCTCTTCTTGCTTGAAAAATTTTGGCAGAGAGATCTGCAGTCATTCTAATGACCTTCCCTTTGAAGGTAATAGTTTTCTTTCATCTGGCCGCTTTGAGAATTTTCTCCTTCATATTAACTTTAGTGAAGTTAATTATGATATGCCTGGGGGATGTCTTATTGGGGTTGAGTCGTGCTGGGGTTCTGAAGCTATCTGCTATTTGAATTTCAGGTTCTCTGGGCATGTCTGGAAAATTCTCTTTCATAATTTCATGCAGAAGGGCCTCTGTGTCCAGTGAGGCCACTTCGTTTGTTTCAGGAATTCCTATGGGTTGGATATTTGCCTTCTTCGAGTTATCCCAGAGCTTTCTGAGGGAATGATCCATTTTTGCTCTCCATTTCTCTTCCTCTTTGAGAGTTTGGGAGTGTTCAAAGGCTTTATCTTGGATGTTGGAGATCCTTTCTTCTGCTTGGTCCATTCTGTTGCTAAGGGATTCTACTGTATTTTTCATATCTTTGAGGGCTGCAAATTCTTTCTTCAGTGTGTCTAAGTCTTTGGTGGTTTTGTCTTTAAATTCGTTAAATTCTTGAGATAGCTTTTGAATTTCTCCTCAAATTCCTAGTTCCATTTTGTTAATCTTGTTTGCCATCCAAATTCTGAATTTGATTTCTGACATCTCAGCCAGTTGTTTGTGAATGGGATCTTCAATTACATCTGCTGTATCTTTCCTTGGGGGGGTTTATGTAATCTGGTTATTCATGTTACCAGAGTTTTTCCACTGATTCTGCCCCATGATTGTTTTACTCCCTTTGATTTCTCCCCTGATGTTTTGTCAAGGACCCGTACAGTGCTGTGGCCTGAGAAACTGGGGCCCTGTTTGGTGTAGAGGCTAAGTGGTTCTGTCTTGTTTTCAGCTGGTTTCTATTTGACCCTAGTGAAAGAGTTACTCTGGGTTGAAGTCTCAGCTGTTAAGAAATACCAGCAATTAAGTCACCCCACCCACCTCAGGCAACAATTGGAAAAGGAAAATCAAACCTTCCTACAACCACACACGCAGGGCACCACCTGGATAGTCCCCAGGTGTGTGGCTCAGTTCAAAAAGTCCAAATCAATTGTCTTAGTCAGCAGCTGCCTCGGGTGGGAGAGTTCAAGAGGTCCCTGGGAACTGGATCACAGGGGTCTGGTGACTGCTCTAATATGGCTGACTCCACTCCAGTGCTGTGTGGAGTCAGGAGGAGCCACCCAGTAAATACATCAGTCTGGGAAGATTGATGCCTCCTTCCCCACCTTGCAGCTCTGTCACACCTAGTTGCTGCTAGCCCCACACGGCTGTGACCCAGTCAGTTGTCTGCAGTAAGCAGATACTCCGGAGGTTTGCACCTGCCTAAGTCACAGGGTAGTCTATGTCTTCTTGTCTAGGCTGCTCCTCTCTGTCTTTATCCAGCAAGGAGTAGTGTGGCCTGTCAACCTCAGGCACTTGATGGAGGCTGGAGGTGTTCACTCAGTTCCAGCCCCACCCTTAGTTTATGTTACTGGGTGAACGGAACAACCCTGTGGGAGTTTGTTTATGACCCTGCTAGATTCCTCTGCAGAGGAGAGGCTGATTTGAGTTCCCAGTACCTGTGCCTCAGGCCCTGTCTTTACTCCTGCAGGTTTGTATTCGCAGCACGATTAGTTGTCAGCTGTAGCCTCTTGGCCTCCTTTGTCTATAGGCTGGTGATCCCCTGAGGGCCAGGTGCGTCTTAGGCTCAGTAAAGCCATCCTCTGGATCAGCCCCACCCTGGGAGTTTCCCAGCTCTGCGGGTGTGTTTTCTAGTCCCCGTGTTCCACCCAGGTCAGTGCCGCTTCAGGCAAGCCCTTTACTCACGGGGCCTGTGTTCAGTCCCAGGTCTGTTCCGTGGTGGTTGCCATCTGAGAAGATGCTTGGCCTCATCTGGTTGCCCAGGGAGACAGGAGGAGAGGCTATGAGATATCTGGGTGTGGGCCTTGTTATTGCTGAAGACGGCTGTTGCTCTGCACCTTGGGGCACCACCGTTTCAGTGTGATTCCCTCTTAACCCACCATCATGTTCTTGCTCCTTTGCTGCAGAGTCAGCACTGGCCAGCTGCAGGCCAGGTCCTGTCTATACCTCTCAAGAGTTCACCCAAGAATCTGGACTCCTGGGGGGGCAGGTCTTCAGATCATGGAGTGAGAGTGGAGGGGAGTGCTAGGATCTCAGAGTTGCAGGTCATAATGCCAAGCTCATTGATACCAAATGAACAAATAAACAGATACAAAGGTTACCAGGCACAAGGGCCCATAGATACAGAGACAGATGGAAACACATAGACATACAGGCAACAGCCACGACAACAGCAATATAAGAACAACTGTAATAAAAATAGTGATAATTGTAAAATAATTGAAAGAAAGGAAAATAAGAGAGAAAAAGTGGTGTTAGTAGAAATGTTAAAAGAGAAGAAAGAAGAAATTAAAATTAGAAAACATAGAAATAAAAAATATATCTATATAAAAAGTAATAATAAAAAATTATCAAAATCTCCTCCATAAAATGGTGAGGAAAAAACAGACCAAAACAAAGCAAAAAACCCCAAGAATACCAAAAAAACCAAACCAAAACAAAAAACAAAAGGCACCAACTACAAAAATATTTTTGCGTGTAGAAATATACCTATATATATCTATATGTCTGCTGTTGGGATCAACTTCCATAGGAATATATTCATACTGCAATATACTTTCTGGACGCCAGGTAGCGCTATGAGTGGTTCCCAGGCTTATACTTGATTTACAGTTTATACTGTTACCATGGTAACCACCTTCCATGGCCAATGGCCATTTTGGAATTTCTGTAAAAGTTTGTGGCCTAAGAATTGTGTAACCTCGGCTGTTCTTTTCCAGACAGCACTTGCGACCGACATTCCCATTCAGTGCAGGTGTCCATGCTTCTTAACTCTTTCCACTCTGTTCCCAGGTTCTCCTGCAAACTGGCAACTGCAATTGGCCGTGGGGGGAGTGGTGCTGAGTTCGCCCCGTCACTGGTGGGTTTGCGGCTTTAGCTGCTGTTCAGCTGGTTCCGAGTTTGTGCTTTAGCAGCTGAAGCCGGGTCCGTGGCTTCAGCAGCCGTAGCCGGTTCCTGTCGTTGGAATGTTCAGGGAACTTATTCTGAGTTTTATGGTTCAGAGTTTCCCGTTTGGATTGGCATCCGCCAGTTCCCCACGCAGCCTGAACCGCCAGCCCCCTCCAACACCTGGGGGAAAGGTGCCTGCCCTTTTGGGTAGTTCAAAATGTTTGTTTCCTGGGCAGGATTCCTTCCCTTCAATTGTCCAACAGGTTGCCAAGCTCCCTGTGGTTTTGAGTGGCTCTCCTTTCAGATGCCTCCCTCAGTTCAGGAATAAATATTTGTCAATTGGGTTTTGTCAGCATTTACAAGCTGCTGACCTCCGTAGGGGAGGGGCCTGCTGGCCGGCACAGCCGAGCCAGGAAGAATCTCTACAACAGTCTGTGGTTTTAAATTACCGCTCATTTATAGCAATCCGCCAGTTTGCTGGGTGTCTCCAGCTGTCTGTCCACTCCAATAATCCACACACTGGGAAGGTCCAGACCCCCTTTCCTCTCACCTGATGGCTTGGGAGAGGTGGGCTACACGTCCATCCTGTCTGCCATCATGCTCTGCCTCTCCTACCACAATTTATTAACCCATTCATGGGTCTATGGGCACTTGGGCTTCTTCCATGACTTGGTAATTATGAATTGAGCTGCAATGAACAATCTGGTGCAAATATTTGTATTGCCAAGTGATTTTTGGTCCTTTGGATATGCACTTAGAAGAGTAACTGCAGGATTAAATGGCAGGTCTACATTTAGATCCCTGAGTGTTCTCCAAACTTCCTTCCAAAAGGAATGTACGAGCTTGCATTCCCACAAGCAGTGCAGAAGTGTTCCCTTTTCTCCACATCCATGCCAACATCTGTTGTTTTGGGATTTTGTGATGTGGGCTGCTCTTACTGGAGTTAGATGGTATCTCAGAGTAGTTTTGGTTTGCATTTCTCTGATGATTAAAGAAGATGAGCATTTTTTCATGTGTCTGTAGGCCATGCACCTATCTCCTTCAGAGAAGCTTCTGTTCATGTCTCTTGTCCACAATGAAATGGGATCACTTGTTTTTTGCTTAGTAATAAGTCTGAGTTCTCTGTGGATTCTGGTTATTAGACCTTTGTTGGTAGTATAACTTGCAAAAATCCTCTCCCATTCTGAGGGCTGTATATTTGCTTTATTTAGTGTGTTCTTGGCAGTGCAGAGCTTTTTAATCACTGCAGAAGCTGCAGTGATCAGATCCCAGTAATGTATTTTTGATGTTGCTTCAATTGTCCGGGGTGTCTTCCTCATGAAGTATTTTCCCAGGCCAATTTTCTCAAGCATTTCCCCTGTACTCTCTCTGAGAGTATTTATAGTTTTATGTCTTAAGTTTAAGTCCTTTAACCAGTGAGAGTCAATTTTTGTTAGAGGAGAAAAGTGTGGGTCCAGTTTTAGTCTTCTAGAAGTTGCCAGCTAATTCATCCAGCACCATTTATTGAATAGGGAATCTTTCTCCCAATTTATATTTTTAATAGGCTTATCAAAAATCAAATGATGATAAGTGTCTGGGTTCACCTCTTGGTCTTCAATTCTGTTCCATACATCTACCTCTCTATTTTTTGTGCCAGTACCATGCTGTTTTGATCCCTGTTGATTTATAATATAGTCTGAAGTCTGGAAGCATGATTCCTCCTGATTTGTTTTTATTTCTGAGTAATGTCTTGGCTATTTGAGGTTTTTTTCTGTTTCCATATAAAATGAAGTATTAATTTTTCCAGGTCTTTAAAATATGAGAGAGGTGCTTTAATAGGGATCACGTTAAATCTGTAAATTGCTTTAGGTAGAATAGACATTTTAACAATGTTGATTCTTCCCAGCCATGAGCATGGTATATTTTTCCATTTGTTAACATCTTTAACTATTTCTTTTCTCAGAGTTTCATAGTTCTCTTTATAGAGATCTTTCACGTCCTTAGTTAGATACACTCCCAGATATTTCATCTTCTTTGGCACTATTGTAAAGGGAGTAGAATCTTTGTTTTTTCTCCTTGACTATTGTTGGTGTATATAAAGGCTACACATTTATGAGTGTTAATTTTGTATCCTGAGACATTACTATATTCCTTGATCACTTCTAGGAGTTTTGTAGTTGATTCCCTGGGGTTTTCCAGATATATAATCATATCATCTGCGAAGAGTGACAGTTTGATCTCCTTTGGTCCTATTTGGATCCCCTTGATTGCCTTCTCTTGCCTGATTGTGGTGGCTAAGACTTCCATTACAATGTTAAAAAGCAGTGGAGACAGTGAGCATCCTTGCCTGGTTCCTGATCTGAGTGTAAATGATTTCAATTTTACTCCATTCACAATTATATTGGCTGTGGGTTTGCTGTAGATGGCTTCTATCAGTTTAAGTAATGTTCCTTCTAAACCTATTTTCTTAAGCGTTCTGATCAAGAAAGGATGCTGGATATTGTCAAAAGCTTTTTCTGCATCAATTGAGAGAATCATATGATCTTTGTTTTTTAATTTGTTTATGTGATGTATTATATTTATGGATTTATGTGTATTCAACCATCTTTGGGATCCTGGGATGAAACCCACCTGGTCGTGGTGTATAATTTGTTTGATATGTTGTTGGATTCTGTTTGCTAGGATCTTATTGAATTTTTTGCATCAATATTCATTAGAGGTTTTGGTCTATAATTTTCTTTTCTTGTTGTGTCTTTTCCTGGTTTGGGTATCAACCTAACCTTCTGGTTAGGTTAGCCAACAGTTTATCTATTTTATTGACCTTTTCAAAAAACCAAATCTTTGATTGGTTGATCTGTTGTATGATTCTTTTGTTTCCAATTTCATTAATAGGGTGATATTTGCTTCATAGAATGAGTTGGGAAGTATTCCTTCTTTTTCTATGCTTTGGAAAAGAATAAGTAATATAGGTACTAGTTCCTCTTCAAAGGTTTGGTAGAATTCTGATGTGAAGCCATCTAGTCCTGGGATTTTCTTTTTGGGAAGACTTCTTATAGTTGATGCTATTTCAGAGCTTTATCTAGGCTTGTTCAACATTTCCACTTCTTTCTGGCTAATTCTGGGAGGATGACATGTTTCCAAGTATTGATATACTTCCTTCAGATTTTTATACATATGTGAGTATAGTTTTATGTAGTATTCATTAAGGATTTGCTGAATTTCTGAGGAGTCTGTTGTTATTTGGCCTTTATCATTTCTGATTAATGAAATTAGGGATTTTACTGTTTTACTTCTGGTTAGGTTAGCCAATGGTTTATCTATTTTATTGAGCTTTTCAAAAAACCAACTCTTTGGTTGATCTGTTGTATGATTCTTTTGTTTTCAATTTCATTAAGTTCTGCTCTAATTTTAGTTATTTCTTTTCTTCTGCTGGGTTTAGGGCTGGAAAGTTCTTCCCTTTCTAGTTACTTGAGATGACCCATTAAGTTATTGACGCCTTCTCTTTTCGTTCTCTTGAGGAAGGCTTGCAATTATATAAATTTTCCTCTTAGGACTGCCTTTGCTGTATCCCAGAGGTTCTGATAGTTCATTTCTTCATTATTGTTTTGTTACAAAAATTTGGTAATTTCCTTCTTAATCTTGTCTATGACCCAGCTATCATGCAGCATGAGGTTATTTAGTTTCCATGTTTTTGTATGTGTGTGGAGATTCCTATTGTTACTGGGTTCAACTTTTATTCCGTGGTCTTTTGAGAAAATACAAGGAATGATTTCTATTCTTTTAAATTTGCTGAGGTTAGACTTGTGACTGAAGATGTGATCAATTTTGGAGGATGATCTATGGGCTGATGAGAAGAATGTGTATTTGGTTTTGTTAGGGTGAAATGTTCTATAGATGTCTATTAGATGCAAATGTTGAATGGTTAAGTTTAATTCTAAAATTTCTTGCTTAGCTTCTTTTTTGAGGATCTATCCAACACTGTCAGATGAGAGTTAAAGTCTCCAACAATTATGGTGCTGGGGGAAATAAATTGCTCATGTCAGTTGGAGTTTCTCTTACAAATTGGGTGCATTCTGGTTGGGTGCATTGATGTTACTAATTGAAACCTTGTCATGTTGAGTGTTGCCCTTAACAAATAAGAAGTGACCCTCATTGTGTTTTCTTACTTTGATTGATTTAAAGCCTATTGTATCTGAAAATAAAATTGCAACACCTGTTTTTTCTGATTTCCATTTGCCTAAATTATAGATGACCATCCCTTCACCCTGAGTCTATGTTTATCTTTTAAGGTAAGTTGAGATTCACAAATGCAGCAGATGTCTGGCCTGAGTTTTTGTGTCCAGTCAGCCAACCTGTGTCTCTTTAGAGGGCAATTTAAGCCCTTCACATTAATTGAGAGTAATGATAAACCTGACAGAGTTTTGGGTATTGAGGTTTTTGAAAGTCCAGTGGAAATTTTTAATCCTTTTTGCCACTATGGAAGTTAGAATTTGATCAAAAGTTTCTGAGTGATTTTACTTTGGTGGTGGAGGATTGTGTTGTTCATTATGGAGGATAGGTCCAAGAATATCCTGAAGAGCTGGTTTAGTTATGGCAAATTTCTTCAACATGTGAATGTCATTAAAGTATTAATTTCTCCATTCTAGATGAAACTGAGTTTAGCTGGATACAGGATCCTGGGTTGAAAGTTATTTTGTTTTAGGAGATTAAAGGTCGATGACCACTGTCTTCTAGCTTGAAAGGTTTCAGTGGAGAGATCTGCAGCCATTCTAATGCTCTTCCCCTTGTATGTAATGGTTTATTACATCTTACAGCTTTCAGAATTTTCTGCTTCATATTAATTTTAGCAAAATTAAATGGTCTGTGAAGCTAGTGAATGATGCCCCATGATCATATCAATGTACACAGCTATGATTTAATAAAAAAAAATTTAGCAAAATTAATTTAATGTGTCTAAGAATTTTTATTTGGGTTGAGTTGTGCTGGTGTTCTGAAACTGTCTGCTATCTGAATTTCAGAATCTCTGGGCATGTCTGGAAAATTCTCTTTAATTATTTCATGAAACAAACCATCTGTACCCTTTGCAGCAACCTCATCACTTTCAGGTATTCATATAAGGTGAATATCAGACCTCTCTGAATTATCCCAGAGCTCTCTGAGAGAATGATCCGTTTTTGTTCTCCACTTTTTTTCCTCTTTGAGTGTTTGGGAGCATTCAAAAGCTTTATCTTCAATATTGGAGATCCTTTCTTCTGCCTGCTCCATTCTCTTTTGAGGGATTCTACTGTATTTTTTAGATCTTTGAGGGCTGCAAATTCTTGCTTTAATGTGTCAAAAATCTTTGGTCATTTTGTCTTTAAATTAGTTAATTTCTTGAGACATCTTTCGAATTTCTGCTTTAAATTCTAATTTCATCATTTCCTCCATTTTGTTGATCCTATTTTCTATCCAAATTCTGACATCTCAGCCATTTGTTTGTGAATAGAATCTTGTGCTGTGTCTGCTTTATCATTTCTTAGGAAAGTTGATCTACTCTGATTGTTCATGTTGCCAGAGTTTTTCTGCTGATTCCACCTCGTGATTGTTTTTCACTGTTGGCTAGGTGGTCTGGTAAGGTGAGATTGGATTGGGGTTTCCTGGGGTTGTGGTTAACCAGCCCTTTGTTAAGGATCTGGGACTGATGACTGCAGCTTTTTCCCCTTTAGCTTTGCAAAGGTCCTGTACAGTATTACAGTCTGAGGCTGGGGAAACCTGCTTGGTGTGGTGGGGTTATGTGGCTCAGTCTTCTATTCAACTAGTTCTTGTCTGATCCTGGTGGATCAGTGACTCTGGTGAAGTCTTAGCTGTGAAGAAATACAAGCAATTAGGAAACCCCACCTCCCCAGACAACAACTGGAATGGGAAAATTGACCCTTCCTGTTACTACACAACCAGAATATCACCCTAGAGGGTCCTTGGGTGATTGTCCCAAGTTAGGGGTTCTGAACCAATTGACCCTGTCAGTACGAACTCTCAGATGGGAGAGTTTGAAAGGTCTCTAGCAGCTAGATAGCAGAGGTCTACTGGCTGCTCAGATTTGGCTCTTTCCAGTGCTCTACAGAGTCAGAAAGGCCTGCCCAGTAGCACAGTAGGACCAGGGGGCTGAGTCACTTTCTCCACTTTGTTCCTTGTTCATGCACAATCACTGGTGACCCCGCAGGGCTGCAGTCCTGTTGCCTCCAATAATGCAAAGTGCCAGAGCTTAGCACCTGTCAGAGTCAAAAGAAGGTCAATGCCCCTGAGGCCCGACCACTGTCCTTGCATACCAGCCAGCTGGGGGAGCTGAGGCCTGCCTGCCTCGCATGTTCAATAGCCACTGGTGAGTGTTCCACTTGGGCTCAGTCTAATCCTGGGGGTACCAGGCCTGTAAATGCTTTTCTCCCTCAGCCACTGAGCCTTTGCCCCTGCCACTCTGCAGCACTAGCATCCCTTTAGAGTGACTTCTGGTTTCCTCTAGCAGTGCACAGAGTTGGGTGGGGGTGGGGGTTCTCCAAGATTAGACCCCAGCACAATCACTCTATTGTTGCTGGATCTTTGTGGGAAGTGCCCCTGCACCACTCCAGTACCACTGCTAAAGCCAGAGAATTCTGGCTGTAGGAGCAGCTCTAGGAGCATACTGCACATGGATCTGGCAGCAGAGCAGGGTATGCTGCATGTGATTCTGGCAGTATCCAGTGCCTGGTGACTTCAGCAAGGAGAACACTACTCCACTGGAGATTCTGGTTGGGTGGGGGCCTGGCACAGAGTCAGGGCAGGCAGCGCACAGCTTCAGTGGTCTCCGGATGGGCAGGGCGCTGTGTGAGGTCTCAGCAGTCCAGGTGGGAGGGCATGGCACAGAGGCAGGGAAGGCACCCCGGGCACGGCGTGGCTTGGAGACAGGGAGGGAGCAGGGGACCGACTCAGTGGGGGGTGCGGCACTCGGTCAGGCAGGCTGGGTGGGGCATGCTGCTCATGAGCCTCCTCCCTCAGTCTCTGCAGGGGTTGGGGGGGAAGGGTGGATTGAAAGTTAAGAATGGCAGGGAAAATGTTAGTTCAATTTTTCTGCCTGGTAAGAGAATGTTCAGACTCACTTAGGGTCACTCTGGAGGAAGTAGTCCCACTTCTTATTGCTCTCACCTGTGGGTTGAAATAAGAGATCCTCAGTTCACTACTTGCATGTAGAAATCCCAGAGGAGCAAACGAAGTGAAAGGAAAAGGAAAAAAGAACCCACAGCTTTCTTGGGGGAGGGGTCAGGCATTTTTCCTTTCGGTTGTGTTTTGTACCTGGAGATTGTTGTCTTGGAATTACAGCTTGCCTCAGCAAGTGTAACCAGTAGTTATCTATCTTCTCTCTTGGCTGGGCTTCCTATCTTCAGCTCAATTGGATACCCTCAGGACATAATCCTTCTTTCTGGACAGTAGCCTATGTCAGAGGCTGCTTCCAGTCGGCCATTTTGCCCCTCCTCTCCCTTTGTAAATTTTAAACAATCTATTGTGTAATGCACTGTGACTTGCAAATCTCTTTCTTTTACCAACACTTGCCAATTCTTTTTGTATCCATTGATAACATGGCCTAAATCAAATATTGTTTATACATTGGGTTTAGAAAATGGTGATTTTTTTCCTTTGTCCCACATACACAGATTAGCAGGTATTATTCTGTAGTGACATTCACTATTCTGAGTGGCATGTGATCCAAGACGAAGTGAGGGAATGGCATGGAAGAGCAGACACACACTTGACAGGCTTAGGCAGCTTTATGACAGTTGTAAAAGAAAACATTAGAGCTTTTCAGAGAAGACATGTCTAAACGTTAAGACAAAGGAGGGACGCACATCACACACTTGAGAGACACAGATTTACACACAGATTTACCATCTTACTACTCCCTAGGAAGGCCCCTGGGAAGGCCCAGTGACAAGTGCAGCTTGTTTCTTATTGATGCCGTAAATCCCTTGTTTCTTTGACTCATTTTTTCATTCTATCATTTGGCTAGCATGTCCCTTTTGTCACCATCTTCATATTCTTAGTCCTCTTTTTCTACCGATGTCATACTTATACCTAGCCCATGTCTCTTTTTCTTGTGTAAATTCTTAGAAGTGTTGGTAGAAAATAGAAGGGTTAGGGTTAGGGAAAACACAAGAATCCAAACCTTTAAGGTAGCCTCACACAGGTTATCGGGCTCTGTGTTTTTTGGGTTTGGGTGGGAAATATACAGTGCACTCAAACAGGGTCATCAGGGGAGGTTAATAATACTGTGGGCAGTACAAAAGTAACTCGCAAAAGATGCTGTGGTGCCCTTAGCTGTGGCAAGTTAACACCTGTTGTGGAGAGAGGGCCGCCTGAAGGAGCAGCTGACTTAGAGGGACACGGCTAACATACTTAGTCTTTGTGATGAGGAGCTGGAGAGCAAATACTCCAACTTCCTCATATTCTGATATAAAGTATAAGTTCTGTGGAGGATAGAAATTTTATTTGTCTCAGACACCTTCCAATGCATCACACAACAGAGTACTTAAAATTTACAAAGAGAAAAATATGCCTTTACAGTGGTGATTCTGAGAGCCTCCACCTTGAGTAAGTGATGAAACTTGTCATCCCTAATAAAAGCAAACTAGTGCTAGGCATGTAAGTGTTGTTTAGTGAGTGAATGTATCCACAGAGGAAGGGATGGATGAATGAGACAGACGCAAAGCACTCATTTTGCGTTTCTTAGTTGGTCTTGTGAAAATTCAAAAGCAAATTCAATTTTCTTTGCCTTACTAATGTATATCAATGCCATGAGATCTCATTATTTTATTTTTAGAAAATACAGGCATGAGAACATTAACCAGAAGACCCTTGCTGGTATTCGTTTTTTTTTTTTTTTTTGCAATTTTTGGCGGAGGCTGGGTTTGAACCTGCCACCTCTGGTTTATGGGGCCGGTGCCCTACTCCTTGAGTCACAGACGCCACTCCCTCCCTGGGACCCTTGAGTTGAACATGTTACTTACCAAATCTCATGGGGGGAATGTGAGGCTGCTTGGTGAACCTGTTGATGTGGACACTAATTCAACTGACACCAGCAGAGAAGCAGATGTTATCCTTGGCATCGTGGGGTCTGAAAAAACTTTGTAACCTGTAAAATAAATCAAAACATAATAGCTAACCTTCAAAACCTTTTGATTACCTCCCAGGGGTTAATATTCTTGAAGGCAGCATAGTGTGGTGGGAAGTCCTGTGTTTTGATTTAAATAAAATGTTACCAAACCCTAGGCCTGCTATTTGTCATATAACATTGGAAGATTACTTAAAGTTTTAAAAAATCTAACTTTTCTCATTTATTAATCCAGGATAATCTCACCTACACTGTGTTAAAAATTAAGTTAGAAAACGTATTCCAAAGTTTCCCTCTGGCATGTGGCAAATGCTTTCCATATGCCAGCCAGTTCACTGCTTTCCTTGGGGGTACATTAATATATAACCATAAATGAACATACAAAAATCAATATAAATCAATGCCATATGAATTTATATCATACCCTTTTATTTACCTTTGTTTTTTCAAACTTTTGGAAAATTCTTTTTTTTTAATTGAGACAGAGTCTCACTTTGTCACTGTCCCTACAGTGCTGTGGTATCACAACTCACAGGAATCTCAAACTCTTGAGCTCAAGTGATCCTCTTGTCTCAGCCTCCCAAGTAGCTGGAACTACAGGGACCTGCCACAACACCTAGCTTTTTTTGCTGTTGTTGTCATTGTGGTTGTTTTTTGTTTGTTTAGCCTACCTGGGTTGGGTTCAAACCCACCAGCCCTGGTGTACATGGCCAGTGCCCTAACCACTGAGATATAGGTGCCCTTATTTTGGAAAATTCTTGATGACCTTTTGTAGTTAATCAACTTAGAATCAATTTCAGTGATCTCTGCCAAAGAAGGGAGAAGAACTACATGTTTTTACATAATTATACTCTGTCATTTATTTTTCAAACCTGACAGCTAGAAATAATTTTCTTTGTCAGATGGAAATAGTCAAAAAGTAAAAATTGAAAATAGAAATAAAGATAAATTATCAGAATTCATAGAAATATCCCATTTCTATGTGCTGATGGCAGCATTGGGCAGAAATCTTAGAATTTTCTTACAGAAAGTTTAAATATTTTCATGTTGTTATTATATTTTACCAGAAAGAAAAGTACAACAAAATACATACAATTTTTGAACATCATAACTCTTAGTAGTAAAGCTATCTATCAATAATATCACTTTGTGACATACAGAGAAAGATGGGTACCTTTTGTGGATATTATTATTTTTGTATAATCACTGAATTAGGATGAGTTAACCACTTGTTGAAATGCAGGTTATTTCTTTTTGGGCCCTGGGATGTTAGTCAGTTTTCTGGAAAAGATAAAGGACAAATGGGCTTTAACATAACAAATGTTCATGATGTTAATAACACTTTAGCAAAAATAAGTGTTTTATTCCTGCCAGTATTTAGAAGATGAGGATTTTATCAAGGAATACAGCAGCGTCTCAGGTTACAAAATCAACATTCATAAATTGGTAGCCTTTATATATGTCAACAATAGTCAAGCTGAGAAAACAGTTAAGGACTCTATTACATTCACAGTAGTGCCAAAGAAGATGAAATATTTGTGAGTTTATCTAACAAAGGATGTGAAAGATCTCTATAAAGAGAACTATGAAACTCTAAAAAAAGAAATAGCTGAAAATGTTAACGAATAGAAAAACATACCATGCTCATGGCTGGGAAGAATCAACATTGTTAAAATGTCCATACTATGCAAAGCAATATACAATTTTAATGCAATCCCTATTAAAGTTCCACTGTCATACTTTAAAGATCTTGAAAAAACAATACTTCGTTTTATATGGAATCAGAAAAAACCTCAAATAGCCAAGACATTACTCAGAAATAAAAACAAAGCAGGAGGTATCACGCTACCAGACCTCAGACTATACTATAAATCGATAGTGATCAAAACAGCATGGTACCGGCACAAAAACAGAGAAGTAGATGTCTTTAACAGAATAGAGACCCAAGAGATGAATCCAGCTACTTACCATTATTTGATCTTTGACAAGCCAATTAAAAACATTTAGTGGGGAAAAGATTCCCTATTTAACTAATGGTGCTGGGTGAACTGGCTGGCGACCTGTAGAAGACTGAAACTGGACCCATACCTTTCACCATTAACTAAGATAGACTCTCACTCAATCAAAGATTTAAACTTAAGACCTGAAACTATAAAAATACTAGAAGAGAGTGCAGGGAAAACCCTTGAGCAATCCGTCTGGGTGAGTATTTTATGAGGAGAACCCTCTGGGCAATAGAAGCAGCTTCAAAAATACACTACTGGGACCTGATCAAACTATAAAACTTCTGCACAGACAAGAATACAGTAAGTAAAGCAAGCAAACAGCCCTCAGAATGGGAGAAGATATTTGCAGGCTATGTCTCCAACAAAGGTTTAATAACCAGAATCCACAGAGAACTCAAACGCATTAGCAAGAAAAAAACCAAGTGATCCCATCGCAGGCTGGGCAAGGGACTTGAAGAGAAACTTCTCTGAAGAAGACAGGCTCACGGCCTATAGACATATGAAAAAATGCTCATTATCTTTAATCATCAGAGAAATGCAAATCAAAACTACTTTGAGATATCATCTAACTCCAGTAAGATTAGCCCATATCACAAAATCCCAAGACCAGAGATGTTGACGTGGGTGTGGAGAAAAGGGAACACTTCTACACTGCTGGTGGGAATGCAAATTAATACATTCCTTTTGGAAAGATGTTTGGAGAACACTTAGAGATCAAAAAATAGATCTGCCATTTAATCCTATAATTCCTCTACTAGGCACATACCCAGAAGACAAAAATCATATTATAACAAAGATATTTGTACCGGAATGTTTATTGCAGCCCAATTCATAATTGCTATGTCATGGAAAAAGCCCAAGTGCCCATCGATCCACAAATGGATTAATAAATTGTGGTATATGTACACCATGGAATATTATGCAGCCTTAAAGAAAGATGGAGACTTTACCTCTTTCATGTTTACATGGATGAAGCTGGAACATATTCTTCATAGTAAAGTATGTCAAGAATGGAATAAAAAGTATCCAATGTACTCATCCCTACTATGAAACTAATTTAGGGCTTTCACATGAAAGCTATAACCCAGTTATAACCTAAGAATAGAGGGAAGGGGGCAAGGGAGGGGAGGGAGGAGGGAGGTGGGCGGAAGGAGGGTGATTGGTGGGATTACACCTGCGGTGCATCTTACAAGGGTATATGTGAAAGTTAGTAAATGTAGAATGTAAATGTCTTAACACAATAACTAAGAAAATGCCAGGAAGACTATGTTAACCAGTGTGATGAAAATGTGTCAAATGGTCTATAAAACCAGTGTATGATGCCCCATGATTGCATTAATGTACACAGTTATGATTTAATAATAATAATAAAAAAGATGAGGGTTTAAAGTTCTTTACATATAAACTCAATTTATTTTAAACACATGCACACCATTCACTTCTTTTTTGTTAGTCTATTTGTAACAATTATTGTTTTTGCCATTTCAACTTTTAAATCTTGATGTAGCATGGTCCTCCCTTGAAGCTCAGCTATGCTCCCCTCTGGTTTGGGTGTGTCCAGACACGTCTGTAAAGCTGGAGAAGTGTTTTTCTCCTAGAAACAGAGACTTGAGGAATCCTTCTGGGAAAAAAACCTAGCCTTAAGGGATGAGTTCAAGTTTCTAAATCTGGTCCAAGGATAAAAGTAGGGTCCCTTTACAAGAAAAGACTGAAGGGTGGAAGAGAAGGGTAATGGTAGTGGGCACTGGAGATGAGTCATAAATAGCTGATTAGGGAACCAGAACTTGAGGGAAACAGAGCTCAAGCTATTTCAACACAGAACAACACAACCTTGAGGTTGGGGAGGGACAGGCGTGGGTGATTAAATAACCTCTAGGTTATTCTCTGTACATAATGCAGACCTAAAATGATTGTCTGTCCCCCTTTACTTGTGGGTTGGGAGTTTCTAATGAAGGAAAAAACCGTCCTCTGACCTCACCATCTTAGGTAGGCTTGAGCCTTCAGACAGTAGAAACGGGGTGATGCTAATTTAGGCAGCTTCCCAGACAAGGGGACCCAACTGATTGCTTGGGTGGCTAGGAAAGGAATATTTCCTTTGGAGCAGGAAAAACTAGCCATTTTCCCTGTTTCATATTTTCCTAATCTTGAAAATTAATAAGATGTGAGCCATCTACATTTTGTGAATTATTTGACAGTATCACTTTGTGGTTTTAAAGGCTAACTCAATTTTTTGAGGTAGAATATTTAATAAAATTTGCTTACTAAATGTTGAAGAAGGCAAAAAAGTTAATTTAAATATTTTAGCTTCATTGAAATAAAATATCTGCTGAAGCCACCAAAATGTATAGTAAGTAGAATTAGCTCTCTGAGAAATCCCTAAGAGTTGTGAGAAGCCCAAGACTTATTGCAATCTTGCTGCAGTTCACACATTCAAGTCCCCTTAGATTGATCAATCAGCTTATCAGCTTTCTATCACTCACTTTGCAATCTCAGAGAAAGATAATTTCCCCAGAAACAATGAAAAAGAGTGTGTGTGTGTGTGTGTGTGTGTGTGATATATCTATATATTTCATATATAGATTGCAGTCTAACCTCTTGAGAAGTGCTTAGTAGAGAAATCTTTTCAGGAAGCAGGTCATTTCCTTCTTTAAGTTGTTTGAAGAACATCATCCCTAGCTTTCAAAACTCACCCAATATATTTCCATTGTTACACAGCAAGTACTTTGTTTTTCACTGTTTCTGTGAAGCTGTTACAAGTCTGACATAAGATGCATGTGAAATGTTGGGATGTTTGGCAGAAGTAATGCAACTATCACGATTGAAGGCAGCCAAGAAACTCATTTTCAGGTCTCTTCAGTTCCCTCTATGAAACACTTTAGCCTACACCATCAATTTAGAATTATATGGCTGCCTACTGAATTTCACTAAGGATCACCAAGTTCATGATTAGGAAGAATTCTTTGCAATTTGTTTCACTATAAATAAAGTTTACATGTATCTTTTCTAGGTACGTTTTCCCAAACAATCACATTTTCTATAGAGCAATTATTTGTTGAACAAAAAAATAAGAAATATCACTAAATATACCAAAATGGATTTACTGTGAAGCATTTTAATGAATGAGATTTAGCAATGTACGTGTATTGTCATATGTTTATGAAAAATTTACAAGTTGTACATTCTAAGAGGAATTGTTTAAAACACAATCGCCAATTCTCTCTTCTATGATTTCCCTTTCATCACCCATTTGTCAGTGGCACTGGAGTGCTGTGAGCATTTTTGAAATATAAGAAGAAATGGAACTAGAGACACATTTAGTTTGGGTTTGCTGGGATATTTATGTTGGTTTTCAGTGTCTTCTGGGTATAGATAAGTTATTGCTTGTACAGGAACGACCCCTGTGGCCGCTCACCCTGCATTGTGTCAGGAAAATGCAGTGCCAGAGATCTCAGGGTGCCATGCAGCTCCCGGCAGCACTTGGTGCTAAGGCAGCAGAGAAAACACTATATTTGAAAAGTAAAAGCTAGAAGGTAATTTGGGGAGATATTTTTCTAAGCACTAGGTTGTGTAAAGTTTTATGTAGAGGACATGATTCTCACTGATGCTGTTCAGGACTCTCTTCAGTAATATACTTGGTAATGGAATACATAATTATTAACATGCCATACCTTCATATTTTTAAATGAGAATTTCATAAAATAGAATTATTAGAATTCATAAAAGCACAAATACTTAGTATTACAATAAAAAGTAACTATATGTATAATAGCTCAAATATGAAAGAAACATGATAGAGGCCTTCTCAAATTTGATAAATGTTTTAAGTGTCATATGATGTTACCAATTATTAGTTATAATTCTAAATTAACTCTTATAAACTGTCAATAATACAATCAAATTTTAACCTTCCAGGCTACAGGAAAGACTAAGTTACATTTTCATTCTCTTGTTAGAAAATATTTATTCTATGAATAGTTAATCAAAGACAATGTGGCCAAAAAGTCTAGGGAAAAAGATGCCTGAGACGTACACAGGGCAGTTAATCAATAAGAATGTTATCTTGTGGGTATTTTTCTTTGTATTTTGTAATATTTGTATTATCTGTCAAATTTTTAATGTCTGACATTTGTGGTGGTCTGATTTCTCATGACATAAATGCTACTAGCTTTTAGCCTAATTCTGTGGTTTTTATTAAGGAGGATCTCCAAATTCTATAAGCTTTAGGATCCTCCTAAACTGATTTGCCCCAGTAAAGACAAATTATCACAATGTTTTTACAAATTGACTTTAAGGAAGTATAATTTATATATAACAGAATGCACATATTTTATGTGTAGAGTTTGATAATGTTTGACAAATGCACGCACCCATGTGGTTACCACCATGATCAAGACACAGAATATTTCAGTCATTTCCAAAGGTTCCCTTGAGACCTCACACTCACTCCTCATCCCCAGCTCTTGGCAGCCACTGATCTCCGTCCTATCTCTATAGATTAGATTTGTCTTTCTTAAAGTTTGGTATGAATTGAGCCATGGGTACATACTCTGTTGTGTCTGGTTTCCTTTGCTCAGCTTAATGTTTCTGAGATTTAGTAATGATGTTCCAAGTACCAATATTTAATTCCTTCTTATTGCTGAGTAGTATTCCTTGAGAGACATTTGGGTTATGCCCAGTTTTCTCTGCTGTGAATAAAGTGGTATTCATATACATGTCTTTCAGCAGTTCTCAACCTGTGGGGTGCAACCCCTTTGGAATGTATTAAAGGTTCACAGCATTAGGAAAGTTGAGAACCCCTGCTGTGGATATGTATTTTTATTTCTGCCAGGAAAATACCTAGAAGTGAAATTTCTGGATTCCATGATCAGTATATACTTATAAAATTTTAGCTTTCAGGTGGTGCCTGTGGCTCAGTCGGTAAGGCACCGGCCCCGTATACCGAGGGTGGCGGGTTCAAACCCGGCCCGGGCCAAACTGCAACCAAAAAATAGCCGGGCGTTGTGGCGGGCGCCTGTAGTCCCAGCTACTTGGGAGGCTGAGGCAAGAGAATCGCTTAAGCCCAGGAGTTGGAGGTTGCTGTGAGCTGTGTGAGGCCACGGCACTCTACTGAGGGCCATAAAGTGACACTCTGTCTCTACAACAAAAAAAAATTTTAGCTTTCAATTTTTTGTGGCACCCTCTAAGATTTAGCTTAGTCCATCTATGAATTCCTCAAGTATTTATAGAATGCACTATGAAAGATACCAGGGAATGATTGGTGAATACGAACTCTACCCTGAAGCTCGCAGAAAACAACAGCAGAAATTTCAAAGGTAGAATTGATTCTCAGGATTGGTAGTAAGGAAAGGCTTAAGTGGAGTCTTAAAGAAAATACAAGGGCTGTCCTGACAGTGTCCAGCCAGGGACTATGAACCAGACATGTACATGGCGGCACACTTCAGGACAGGCCTGGTATGTGGTTAGGCAGGTACTGGATGGATGAGGACATGGCAGTCAGAGGAATATGCACGTGCTAAGGCATGGAATATTTGGGAAACTTCCAGGTGTTTGGAATTTCAAGGAAGGTAATAGAATTAGGTAAAGGTAGAGCAGAAAGCTGGGCACATCAAGGACCCCCCAGTGCTATGCTGATGTGTTCTTTCCCTGGGGAGGCCTCCCGTTGTCTCCTGGTGGAGCCAGTTACATCCTGGGCTTGTCACATATTGGGCACATGTTTCCTGTACATATTGTGTGATACTTATGCACCTGTCTCCTGTACTCTTCTGTGAGTTCCTATCTTCAGTGTTTACTACTCCTGGCACTGATTAGGGTATTAGAAAATTAGAGTTTATAAAAGAATGAATGAACAAATGAGAATGAATGGAATGACCTACATTCTCTGCCATTGAACAGATTCAGAAAAAATTCTTCACCAAAGACCTATGAGTCCTTCCTTTGTGAAGGCACGTTAGAAATACATATTTATTTGTCTGCTGAAGCAAGGTCATGCGTATAATCTTCTTAAGAGCTTGACTTACTAATTTCAATTGTCTTTATGATCAATACTGATTTCATGGTTTCATCATCTCTGGAGTAATCTGCATGGATGGCTCAGATAGTTGAAATAAGTGGATCAACTGTGCTACAGTTTTCTTAATTTTGTGGTAAAATTGGTTTTAAATTGTAGTCCTAAAAAAGAAAGCTTTGTTTTAGAGAAGCTAGAAATCTTTATATATTGTGAGCTATCCATTTTTGGCCATAAATGATGCTGTGTTTTCTAACGAGTGTTTTCATTTGTGCCAGAGCTCATAAAATTCTATTATCTTCAATGAGCTTCATTTACACAGGTTTAAATAGGCCAGGAGCCCACCTTTATTTATGAAAAGTGTATGTTTTGTCAACCTGTGGTAATCATAAATAGCATTTATTTCATTGTTCATTTGCTTTAGTAACAGTAAAATAAATACACAATGGGAGAGGAAAGAAGTCTGCAAGAAAGAAAAGTAGTTTAGATAAATAGAGAGAGAACAGAACCAATTAGGAAGGAGATTGGAATGTTCTAAATTATTGATGAGTTAAAATTGAAGTGATTATATCATTAGCCTCTTAAAACAAGGTACTTTTGAGAATGGAAGAGGGATGACAAATGATTCTGTCTGGATAACAGGTGGTATGTGAGCTGTCCCAGGCAGATAGAGGATGGTCACCGGGTTGAAGTGCTCTTTCCAGATCCTTTTGTTTCAGACGGCTGTCCCTTCTTATCACTGCCATTTAAGGTGCTAATCACTAGGTCTGGGAATAGCTATAGACCTTTGACTTTTCTTGTTAAGCTTCTCACAGACATGTTTCCTAGTAGATGGGCCATTATAGCCCAAAAGGAGAGAAATTATTTTTCAAGTTGCTATGGCAGTATTAAGGACTATATGTGGTGATAGGTATATTAGTTTGCTTGACTGTAGTAATTATTTCTTTCTATATATATGTATTAAGATAAGCATATCAGAATATCATGTTGTGCACCTTAAATATATATCATACAAAATAAAAATGATAGAAAACAAAGGAAGTGTTGTCCTCAGGAGACAGTTGACTTGAAGGGGAGGATAAGCGTTAGCAGATGGTTAAAAGTTTTTCTATCTTTTGACTCAGAAGGAAGGATATATCTCAATCTTTTTCAGGTGTGAAAATTTCTTTAATTTTTAATTCTGTACACATTGACTATGACCCACAGTTGCTCTGTTGGCTGCTGGGAATGCAGTGGTGAGCCAGAGGTAGTCACTGACCCTAGGACTCAGAGTGAAGATAACAAACTGAATCTTAGTTGGAAAACTTTTTTGGTGGGATTCTGAAGGTAGTGAAGTTAAAAAAATAATTTCAACAGTTTCAGCAGGACTGAATTAAGTAGACATTCTCCAATGGGTTATTTGAAAAGACAATGACTATTTATGTGTATATACTCATTTTTTACTTGTTGTTTTACTCAATTAACAATGTTCTTTCTTTCTAATTTCCTAATTTCCAAGTATAAGTAAGCTTGTTTTGGGAAAACTCTTTGATGTTCCTTGGAGTTTCTCTGTTTGAACTCCATTTTTAATCTTGTTCTCACTTTTGAAGTATTTTAAAAATGTTTTAGCATCTCTTTTTAAAAAGCAATTTGAGTTTTATTGATCTGCAGAGCTTAAGTTTAGAATGCACAGATAGGTACTTAAATACTTTTTAGTAATAAATATTTCAAAATTAGATGGCTTGAGAGTTACTAAAGAGAAAATTAAGTTTTATAATACATCTGTTGTGAGATTAAGAGGGCAATTGTGATATTTTGGGTTATTGTGTTTGGTGAGAATCCATTTTTTGTGTTGTTCTTTTACCTTGCTTAGTTTTGTATACAGATTAGAGCATATGTTGTTTTTATTCATTTAATACACATTAATAGAGAACTACTACATTGGTTGGTGAGGAAGATATGAAAATAAATGAGGGAATGTCCTCCCTTTGTGTGGCTTATATTCTATTAGAGAAGAGATATACAGACAAGTGAATGCTTTGAAGTATTTTGCTAACTAGTATAATGATTGAATGGAGGGCTCTGGTGTCTTTAAAGTCCAAGTTAGAGCGCTCATTTGTCATACCATGTAACCTTGACTAATTCATTCAAACTTTCCTTCTTTCATTTACCTGCTGACCATGTGTTTTATGTGATCTACTTCCTGGGGTGACTGTGCACATTAAATGAATCACAAAAAGAGTGTGGCCCAATATGTAGTACCCTGAAGTGCTCAGTGAATGCTGGGGATATGATACCATCACTGTGTAAGTTAAGTCACATAGGAAGGAATGGACAACTGTAGCTAGAATGTAGCTTTAAGAAACAATTATAAAAAATGGAGAAAATATTTTTTATTGTCCTGAATCTATTAATGACCACCCTTGCTCTCTGGACCCAATATTCATGAAACAACTTGATAATATTACTAAGCATTCTTTTTGGAGAATTCTGAAATGTGAAACTGTCAATTAAACCATCTCTGTTCTTCTGCAAGTGATTGTATCTCACTATATATATGTATGTATATATATAGTAACTTCTTGCTCATGAGTAGCAAAGAACACAACTTTTGACCTTCCTTGGAAAAAGGGATGCAAACAAGGAAAAAGAGGGGCAAGGTCATTGAGGTGGCTTATTGATGGCAAGAGTGAAATTCTAGATTACAAGTCATTTGCCTATTTGCTGTAAGCACTGCCCTTTCGTTAGGCTTTCTGTGGGAAGAGCTGGGGGTAGATGGATGAGTCTCTGGGCTGTTCTAGCTGAGGACAGCACTCACTGTTCCCGGATGAGCACCTGATGGGAGGAAGGGCAGGTGTTTTTGTCTTTCTCTGAGGTCAGCATCTCCGGTGATGACTGCAAGTCCTCCTACCTGGTGCTCCCAGCTCCTCTGGTCAGCCATTTCCCCTTGAGCTCAGCCTCTGATAGAGCCAGCTCCCCCAAGGCTGCCCTCTGGCTGCTGAACCCCTCTGCCTTTCTGTCCTGCAGGCCTGAGTGACTGTAGCCCCTAATCACTGGTCTCCAAGGTGCTTCACCTTCTTCTAGCAGTTATTTAATCAGTTCAAACATATTTGTAATTAATTTCTCTCATTAATATGTTCTCTCTATTAAATTACCTGGTGTGGTAGTTTTATTTTCTTGGCTGCACTCTGACTAATACAGAGCAAATGATAGCAATTTTACCCTTGTTGCTGGTCCCTGGCTGAGAGTTTCTGTGACTGATAAGAGTATCTGTAAGAAAACATCAACACGGTGTGATAATTTTAAAAATAACTCAGTTATTAATCAACTTTGAAAGTTTGGTGGAGTCTTCATTGATCACTATCATAGGTATAACTGATCGAAAGATATACTTTCTTGGCAAGTATTGTTTGTAATACATAGGTACTTGAAAGCAATTAGGAAAGCAAGGCAGCGTCCTAGTGGCTGGAGAACTATTAAGGATGCTTCCACATAGTTGAACGAGATAGAACAAGTTATGTCACAACACTTTTCTCCTTTTTTACTTTATGAAATGAGAGTGAAAAGGATGTCTTGTCTCTTTGTACTTACCTCAGTGACTATTCTAGTGCTTTAAAAATATTTTTGTTAAAAGGATTTTTTTCCTGCTGGGTAGATGCCCAGTAATGGGATTGCATAAGGACACTTGCACTAGACTGTTTATGGAAGGTCAATTTACAATCACCAAAATGTGGAAACAGCCTAAATGCCCACCAACCAAGGAATGGATTAACAAGCTGTGGTGTATGTACACCATGGAATATTATTCAGCCATTAAAAATGGAGACTTTACATCCTTTGTGTTAACCTGTATGGAAGTGGAACATGTTATTCTTAGTAAAGCATCACAAGAATGGAGAAGTAAAAATCCTATGTACTCAATTCTGATATGAGGATAGTTGATGACCTAGTACAGGTGAGGGGTGGGGAAAAGGGAGAGCAGAGAGGGAAGGAGGGAGGGAGGTGGGGAAAGGGGATAGAAGAGAGGGGGTGGGGGAAAGGGAGAGGAGAGAGAGGTAAGGAGGGGGTGAAGGAAGGGGAGAGCAGAGGGAAGGAGGGAGGGGCGGTCATGGTATGTGACACATCTTTTGGGGGCAGGACACAATTATAAGAGGGACTTTACCTAACAAATGCAAGCAGTGTAACCCTGTTCTTTGTACACTCAATGATTCTCCAACAATATATTTTTTTTTTTGTTAAACATATGTCAAATTCCATTTCATCTGACATGTGCTGGTTTCCTACTTGCTTTTTTGTACCTCTATCTTTCTTTACCAGGAAGGAGGGAAGAATTCATCTAGGCATGAAGATGAATGAATTGTGTTAAGCAAGGAAAAAGTTAATGTATTTTTTGATCATCTTATTTTGCTTTTATTCACATACATATAATTGTTAGTTTTCTTATAGCTGCTACAGTAGCCCAGTGAATAATTCATCTGTTGTGGTGATTGGATATGGGGTAGAATTTCCATAGTTGACAACCTCCTTGATGCAGTTGATGCAGTTTTCATAGACTGGACATGCATTCTGTGTACATGCATTCTGTGTACAATGCACTAGGTCAGTACAGTTGACCTAGTTCCTATGTTGACCACCTCCATATGTTAGCCAACGTGTTACAGTCCCTTGTGTGGTCACCTTTCTGTATTTCATTCTACTGTATTTCATTCATTCCTCTAGGGTTTAGACCGTAAATGGCTACATAGAGTTTTACTTCCCCATCCCCAGCCCATATTCCACTCAGACCTTTTTATTCTCTAAAGACTCCATACATGCGTATGATTTCATTTTCCTTTAGTTTCACCCAGGCAAATCTCTCATCTTCTTTAAGTGCCGTCTTCTTCATGACACATTCTCAAGTGTTCCCACATAAAAATTAATTGTGTTTTAATTTGTCCCTTTTTAAGTACTTACCATATTAAATTGCAATGATTTCTGTGTCTGATTTCCTACTAGATTTTGAGCATTTTGAGAGTTAGAACCATTTTTTTCACTTAATCTTTAATACCTAGTAATTTGCTTGCCATATGGAATGTGTTCAGTGAATGAATGCTGTAGCATTCTGTCTCTGATAATTTATAACTGTATTTGACAATTTATACTTATACTTTATCTACTAGATTTTGAACTCTTTGGGGCAAGGGAGCAAGGAAAAGTGACTCATTTTATTCTGTTTCAGATCTTTGGTTTGTTACCACACTCTATTCCCAGTATATTACCTGGTAATATTAGGGCTTCAGTGAACTTTGGTTACATTTGGACAAATATGAGCACCTCATCTTGGTGGTAAGATTTCAGAAAATTCCAAGACATTGTTCAATTCATGGAAATCTAATCTATTTCTGAGTAGATGCTTCAGAAATACCTATAGTCATAAGTCACAAAATGTACCAAATGATGATTTTAACTTTATACCTAGAATAATCTGAATATATGAAAAATAAAATGAGGGCTGATATTCATTTGTATTAGCCTAAGGCTAGATAACACTGCAAAGTTTATTTTTTCGTTATTAAATCATTTTAGCACCACATAGATATGTATACATGACATAATTCTCAATTATAGAGCTAAGGAAAAGCCTAAATAAGCATACACATTTGTCGACTATATAAGGTATTGCATCAAGCAAGATCCTGGAAGAAAACAGATTGCTGTTTTCAAACTGGGAAATCTGAGCAGAGTTTAACAAAGGGACTGCTTGCAGGTTGTGAGGAGGATTAAAGAAACTAACCAAGAGAGTGCAGTGCCTTAGGCCTGGTAACTCTAGGGAGACAGAGCAGTGGCTGGAATCTGGAGAGAGACCTGCCTGAGGAGCTGCACCTGAGGGAAGGTGTGAGCTGTGGTGGGGCCTCATGCAATCCAGGGCTAAGTGACAGGAAGGGAGTCAAGGGGGAAGTGTTCTAGTGTCATGCTCCTCTGCCCTCTGACCTTCCAGAACCTGTCATTGTATGGACCCAACCCAGAGCAACAAGGACTGTTGTGGATATTGATATGGCTTCCCAGGTCACGGAACACAGTGTCAAAAGACAGAGGGCAGATACGCGATAACTGGTAGAGATACTGATTCTGGGGACCAATTCAAGACCATGTTTCTTAGCTGTATATATCCACCTTGTTCCCAAAATAAGAACAAGTGTTTGCAAAGACAAAATAATTTTTTACTTGGAAGACTCAGGCACTAACTTCCTCAGGATTTTCACAGATTCTAGTCTCTTTAGGAGTTATAGCTGATTATGAGGTTAATCCCCAAAATTTTTGAGGAGATTCTACTCATTGTGGGAATGAAAACTTAGAACCCTTAAAACATCACCTTCCACCATTAATCAGAGTCTGCTTGCATAATGCAAGCTATTCACCATTTCTTATTTTAAATTATATGAGAAATCAGAAAAAAAGCGAGAGGAATTGGGATTTGGAACTACACGTCTATCTTGAAGATGTTGTCTGTCCTTTGTGGGTCACGATATGTGCACTGGCTTTTCTGGGATGGCTTTACAGTGCCACTAACACTGTTCTGTAAGAGGGTTTGGATAATTAGACCAGTTACATAATACCTTTGCTTTCTCGTTTTAGTTCCAACTCCAACTTTTTCCAGAATAATTTATTTTCTGTTCCTTTAATCATTTGGCCTGTTCTTCTTTGGACTATTTCCAGTTTCTCCACATTCTTTTAAATAAAGCTTAACTATTATAAAGGGCTATTCTGGGAAGTCGTTACTTAAAGAAAAATTGTTAAAGCATTTAAAAGTTTAAAAATGGCCATGTAGATGTGAAGAAATGAAATGTCCTTGTCTAATAATGCTGATAGTAGAATTGTAGTAAATTAAATTACATCAGGTCAGAGCATAAAACCTTGAATGAGAGTCAAGCATATCAGGACCTGAGAAAGAAACGCTTTGTTAACAAAAAGTGATTGCAAAGAGCCAGAAATAGAACTGAGAGGCGAGAGAACTTCTCCTTTTACCAGTCACTAAAAATTCTCTTCTAAGACGAGGATCTAACTTCAATTTTCTAAAGTGGACACAAATCCCAAAGGAGCCCAGACACACTTAACTACACTAGAAAAAGAAGAATTTATTATTCTACCTGGAAAAGTTTATGTAACTGTTTGTTGAAAGAAAGGAAGCTAACAAGTTATCAAAGTACTTTATCTGGCAAACAACGTATTGACTGATTGATGTTCTTTATCTTTAAAATATATCAGTCATGAAAGATAGAATATTATTATATCCTTTTTACTAATTAGGATGTTGACTTAGATTAGAATCCAATTTGGCCTGAGCCTAAAGCTTAGCTGTTTCCCATGACATGATGGTATGGGTAATTATCTAATAAAAAAAAATAGATGTATCAGGAAAGCACTACATTTTAATCTATAGGGTGTATTTGTTTTGTAGGTGAAAGTTTTAGACAATCTGTGAACTTGTGACTTCAGGATGTTCTATATCTAAAAAAAAAATTCTTCAATGATCATTACTTGATCTGTTGATTCAAGTAATAAAGTACATTACTTGAATTACATAGCATGAAATATGTCTCTTTATAGAAAAACAAGCATAAGAATATGTGTTTTGATCAGAAAAGCTTGATTAATTTCTGAGGCATAAGAATAGAAAGATATCAAATAGGACAGAAAAATTCTAATGTTGCATAAGCAAGTTGATAAACTTTATTTGATGGCTAACATAATCTTTGTATATATTTTATTTCATTTATTCCTCAAATGTAAGTAAGTGTATTTGTAGTATCTTCAACACAGATAGCCTGATGTAAAGAGTTTCTCATTTTTGGATTTGGGCAAATGAGATTTTCATCAGATAATGCCTTCTGCCTTGTTAGCTATGGATGAGTATAGAATTCGTAATCTGTCTTTTTTTTTTTTTTTTTGAGGCCAACTTCACATTTTCATGAGGTTTGAATGTTGTCTATAAATCTTTTGTCTTAGCAAATGTAGTTGATGGACTGCCTAAAACATTTCTGACTTGTCTGCCTGTCACTCTGTCAGCAACACCAGAATTCCAACAATTAGCATTTATTGAGTACTTTCTGAATGACAATGTCTTGCAGAGCACATTTTTATATTTTCTCAGTATTCACTCAGATGTACAGTCTAAAAAAGGTGTTTCTGGACTTAAATGAGATTTTATATGTTTTTTAAATGAATTAATTCATTAATGAATTTCTCAAAGAAAAGTTTTTAAGCTCTAACAATGTACTAAACACCATGCTAGATTCAGAGATGATGTCTGCAAGCAAAGGATGATTGTATAATGTAAGAAAAACAAATATGCACACACACACTCTGAGAGAAGAATTATGATAACATAGAGAGGTACCAACAAAGGGGTCTTGGGAAATAGTACTAGGGTTGTTTCTAGAGCTGTAAAGTAGATGTTTTGGAACATATAGTTGAGTGTATGAATTCTCTAAAAAAAAATTAGAAAATTTAGAATGCATGCATGCAGGATTTTCTTTTTAAACTTTTACCAAATTTAATTTGGGAACTTTAAGAAAAGCAAACTTATTGATAATTAAACTGACGCATTCTTACTATATTACAATGGGCAATTTTACTAACATTAATACAACCAGAATCAGGCCTCAGAAGTGTTTCAGAACAAACTGAGCAAAACTTACATGATAAAAAACAACAACAACAACAACAAAAAAAAACAGCTCCATTTGTCCATTGAACAGATGACTATTGCATACCAAAGATAAATTAGAGGTTAATAGGTCAACTTAGTTTCTGTGGTGTTGAAATATGAGTTATGATTATGCTAGATAATAAATTTCTCAGGCTTGAATTCTTTTCTGCTTCAATTATTTTGTTTTTGATTACTCCATCTGCTAAGATTTCCCATGAGAGAGCCTTCATTTTTTTTGGAAGGATCAGTATTTCTTTCTTTCTTTTTTTTTTTTATTGTTGGGGATTCATTGAGGATACAAAGAACCAGGTTACATTGATTGCATTGTTAGGTAAAATCCTTCTTATAATTGTGTCCCATCCCCAAAAGGTGAGTCACACACTGTCAGCCCCCTCCCTCCTTCTCTCTCTCATCTCTCCTCTTCCCCCACCTCCCTCCCTCCTTTACTCTCTCTGCTCTTCCTTTTCCACACCCCTTCATGGTGTACTATGTCATCTACTGCCCTCATATCAGAATTGAGTACATAGGATTCTTGCTTCTCCATTCTTGTGATGCTTCACTAAAAATAATGTCTTCCACTTCCATCCATTTTAATACCAAGGATGTAAAGTCTCCATTTTTTTTAATGGCTGAATAGTATTCCATGGTATACATATACCACAGTTTGTTAATCCATTCCTGGGTTGGTGGGCATTTAAGCTGTTTCCATATTTTGGTGATTGTAAATTGAGCTGTGATAAACAGCCTAGTGCAAGTGTCCTTATGGTAAAAGGATTTTTATCCTTCTGGGTAGAGGCCAAGTAATGGGATTGCAGGATCAAATGGGAGGTCTAGTTTGAGTTTTTTAATTTGACTTCTCTATGGATCCCAGTTATCAAACTTTGGTCTGATTCAAAATATGCAAATATCATTTTGCATTGTGTAGGTTGTCTATTTGTTTTGGTTGTTGTCTCCTTAGCTGTACGTTTAATTAGAAGCTTTTTAGTTTAATTAAGTCCCGTTTGTTATATTTTTGTTGTTATTGTAATTGCCATGGAAGTCTTCTTCATAAAGTCTTTCCTTGGGCCGATATCTTCAAGAGTTTTTCCTATGCTTTCTGTGATAATTTTTTATCTTTTCATACCTTAAATTTAGGTCTTTTATCTAACTTGAATCAATTTTTGTGAGTAGAGAAAGGCACGGGTCCAGTTTCAGTCTTTTACATGTGGAAGTTCTCCCAGCACCAGTTCTCCCAGCACCATTTATTGAATAGGTATTCTTTCCCGCAGTGTATGTTCGTGTTTGGTTTATCAAAGATTAGGTGGCTGTAACATGTTAGATTCATTTCCTGGTTTTCTATTTGATTCCAAATGTCTATGTCTCTATTTCTGTGCCAGTACCACGCTGTTTTGATCACTATGGCCTTATACTACAGCCTAAACTCTGGCATGCTGATGATGCCCGCAGCTTTATTTTTACTACTAAGAACTCCATTAGCTATACAGGGTTTTTTCTGGCTCCATACAAAATGAAGAATTATTTTTTCCATGTCTTGAAAGTATGCTGTTGGTATTTTAATAGGGATCGCATTGAATCTGTATATTGCTTTGGGAAGTATAGACATTTTAACAATGTTGATTATTCCCAGCCATGAGTATGGTATGTTCTTTCATTTGTTAATATCCTCTGCTATTTCTTTTTTTTTGTCTCAGATCTCCTTTATTTGTTTATTTATTTATTTTTTTTATTAATATTAAATCATAGCTGTGTACATTAATGTGATTATGGGGCACCATACACTGGTTTTATAAACAGTTTGACACATTTTCATCACACTGGTTAACATAGCCTTCCTGGCACTTTCTTAGTTATTGTGTTAAGACAATTATATTCTACATTTACTAAGTTTTACATGTATCCTTGTAAGATGCGCCATAGGTGTAATCCCACCAATCACCCTCCCTCTGCCCGTTCTCCCCCCTCCCTCCCCTCCATCTCCTTCTTCCCCGTCTTCTTAGGTTATAACTTAGGGTTTCGTAATTATCTTTACAGAGGTTCTTCACCTGTTTTGTTAGGTATATTCCTAGGTATTTCATTTCCTTTGCCGCTGTAGTGAAGGGGGCACTCACATCTTGGCTATTATTGGCGTGTACAAAGGATACTGACTTGTGGATATTGATTTTATGTCCTGAGACATTACAATATTTTTTGATGACTTCCAGAAGTCTTGTGGTTGAGTCTTTGGGGTTCTCTAAGTATAAGATCTTATCATTAGCAAAGAGGGAGAGTTTGACCTCATCTGGTCCCATTTGAAAGCCCTTTATTTCCTTCTCTTGCCTGATTGTATTGGCTAGAACTTCCAGCACTATTTTGCATAGTAATGACAATAGAGGACAATCTTGTCTGGTTCCAGTTCTGAGTGGAAAAGCTTTCACTTTTACTCCATTCAGTAAAATATTAGCTGTGGGTTTGTCATAGATAGGTTCAATCAGTTTCAGAAATGTGCCACCTATGCCTATACTCTTCAGTGTTTTAATTAGAAAAGGATGCTGGATTTTGTTCAATGCTTTTTCTGCATCTATTGAGAGGATCATATGGTCTTTGTTTTTGCTTCTTTTGATACAGTGAATAATGTTTATGGACTTGCGTATGTTAAAGCAGCCTTGCATCCCTGGGATGAAACCTACTTGATCAAGATATATGACTTTTTTGGTGAGAAGCTGTAATCTATTGGCTAGGATGTTGTTGCATCTATAATCATTACTGAAATTGGTGTGAAGTTCTAATTCTGAGTTGGGTCTTTTCCTGGTTTTGTTATCAGGGTGATGTTTGCTTCCTAGAACATGTTGGGGAAGATTCCTTCCTCCTCATTTTTTGGGAATAATTTCTGTTTATTTATGGGAATAAACTCTTCTTTGAAGGTTTGATAGAATTTTGGTGTGAAGTCATCTGCACCAGGGCATTTTTTTGTTGTTTCTTTGCTCTCATTTGTTATATTTTTGTTGTTTTTTATTGTTTCTTTGATCTCAGTGCTTAAAATTGGTCTGTTCGGGAGATCTATTTCTTCCTGGCTAAGTCTAGGGAGAGGGTATGATTCCAAATATTGATCCATTTACTTCACATTGTCAAATTTTGGGGCAAAAAGTTTCTTGTAGCATTCAGAGATAATCTCTCAGTAGCATCTGTTGTTATTTCCCCTTTATCATTTCTGACTGAGGTTACTAGAGATTTTACTTTTCTATTTGTAGTTAGTATGGCCAAAGGTTTATCTATTTTATTTTTGCCCCCAAATCAACTCTTTGTTTCATTAATTTTCTGAATGATTCTTTTATTTTCAATTTCATTAATCTCTGATTTAATTTTAGTTATTTCTTTTCTTCCACTGAGTTGAAGCTTAGATTGTTCTTCTTTTTCTAATTTCAGAAGATGGCTTGTGAGTTTGTTGATATCAGAATCTAAAGTGATAAATTTTCCTCTCAGGACTGCTTTTGTTGTATCCCACAAGTTTTGGTAGCTTGTGTCTTTATTGTTGATATGCTCAGGGAAGTTAATGATTTCCTCCTTTATCCCTTCCTGTACACACCTGTCATTCAGCAAAAGGTTATTTAATTTCCATGCCTTTGTGTAGGGTTGAATGTTTTTGTTGGAGTTGAATTCCATCTTTAATGCCTTGTGGTCTGAGAAGATACAAGGTAAAATTTCAATTCTTTTGATTCTGTTGAGGTTTGTTTTATATCCTAGGATATGATAAATTTTGGAGAATATTTCATGGGCCGATGAGAAGAACAAATAATATTCTTTAGCTTTGAGATGGAGTATTCTGTATATGTCTATCAAGCATAGTTGTTGTAGAATCTCATTTAAGTCCCTTATATCTTTGTTTAATTTCTTTTTAGAGGATCTGTAAGAAGAGTGTTAAAGCCCCCTGTATTACGGTGTTATAGGATATCATATTGATCATACTAATAAGGTCTGTTTCAAGAATCGGGGAGCTTTTAAGTTTTGTGTCTAAATATTCAGAATCGAAATGTCTTCTTGTATTTTTCCCACAACCAATATGAAGTGTCCATCTTTTTCTTTTTTAACTTTTGTTGCTTTACATCCACTTGCATGTGAAAATAAGATTGCAACTCCTCTTTTCTTCTGAATTCTTTTTGCCTGAAAATTATCTTCCAGCTTTAACTCTGAGTTTTAATTTTCTTTTGGGACTAGGTGTGTTTCCTGCAGACAGCAAATGGATGGCTTGTGCTTTTTAATACAACTAGCCAGTATATGCCTCTTCAGTGGAGAATTCAAGCCATTAACATTTGTTGAGATAATTGATAAGTGTGGTAGTGTTCTATTCATCTTATTTTGTGAAAGTTCATTGCTTAGTTTTATCTTTTGCATCACTGTGAAAGCTAGGTTCTGTCCTTTAATTTCTGAATGCTTAACTTTGCTGGTGGTCCCTTGTGATGGTCAGTGTGTAGAACAGGTTAAAGTATTTCCTGTAGAGCTGGTCTTGTTGTGGCAAATGTCCTCAATGTTTGCATATCAATAACAGATTTGATTTCTCTATCAATTTTAAAGCTTAGCTTAGCAGGATATAGAATTCTGCTGGAAATTGTTTTGTTTAAGTAGATTAGAGGTAGATGACAATTGTCTTCTGGCTTGAAAAATTTCATTACAGGAGTCTGCAGTCACCCTGATGGATTTGTTCATGTAGGTCAATTGGTGCTTACTCCTGGCAGCTTGCAAAAATCTTTTCTTTTGTCTTGACTTTGGACAGGTTCATCACAGTGTGTCTTGGAGAAGCTCTGTTAGAGTTGAGGCAACCTGGGGTCCGATATCCCTCTGAAAGGAGTATGTCAGAAACTTTGATGATATTTGGGAAATTTTCATTTACTATATTCTCTAGTATGGCTTCCATTCCTCTGGGACATCCTTCTTTGCCTTCTGGGATACCTATAACTCATATGTTTTAATGCTTCATAAAGTCCCATAATTCTGTCAGTTAACATTATGCTTTCTCTCTCTTCTTTTCTGCCTCTTTAGCTATCTGAGTTATCTCATGAGCTTTGTCCTCTACCTCTGAGATTTTTTCTTCTGCATGGTGTAATTTGTTGTTGATACTTTCTATTGCATCTTTAAGTTCCCTAATTGACTGCTTCAATTCCTTATGCTCTGCTATATCCTTTCTATATTCTTCATACTGTTCATCTCCTATTTGATTCTGTTTCTGGATTTCCTTTTGGTTATTTTCCACTTTCTCAGGAATTTCCTTTATGGTTTTTAGGTTATTTTCCACATTCTCAGCAATTTCCTTTATTATTTTCATCATCTGTGTTTTACATCCCCCTTTTGTCATTTCTAACATTTCTTTATAGGTGGAATCCTCTGCAGTAGCTATCTCATGGTCCCTTGTGGTGGAGGGGTTTCTCTGGACTGGTTTTTCATACTGCTGGGATTTTTCTGCTGATGCTTCCTCATGAGTGTTTTCTTTTATCTATTTTCCCATCCTAATTTTCCTTTCACTTCCTCTTGCTGTTTAAATTACTGTGCCTCTGGCCTAAGGTTTCAATGAGTCCTTTTGGTATAGGAATAAAAGGATATGAAGATTAAAGAGCAAGAAGGGAAAAAAGATTAAAAAAAAAGAAAAAAGAAGAGGGGGTGAGTAAACAGGAATGTTGACAAAATGATGAGAGGCACAGTAAGAGGGAGGAGTATTAAAGGTGTACACTAGGGTAATTTCACCCAAACCTTACAACCCCCCCAACCTCTGGGGGTGCTGGGTTGGGTGGTTCCCTTGATGTCAGAAGCTGTTTGCCAGTCTGAGCCGACATGGTGCAGCACCTCCACCAAATAGAGAGGAAAGGCAAAAATACTATAAATCAGACCAAAATAAACAAACAGAAAACCTTACAGGATAAAATTGGGAAAAAACAAAAACAAAAACAAAAACAAAAACAAAAACAAAAACAAATAACAGGAGCAGATACACTAGCAAAAATGAAGTTCTTATTATTAAAGAAGGCAACAATGTAAAATTATATTTAAACTTGAAAAATGAAGGAAGAAAAAAAGGAAGGGGGAAAAGGTTGAAATAAAAAAACAAAAACCCAAAATCAAAAACAAAGCAATATATGTATCTTGCTGAGTGTTGTCTGGGCAACAGGTGATCTTCTCGGGTATGAAATGCTAATTACAATGCTGATATAGTTGTATGAAATGGAGACCGGAGGTCTCTGCTGAGGACCACAGGGTTAAGATCCTGAATCTCTCCTCAGCCCACTTAAATGACACTTTAAACTGTTAACTTTGGCTAAGCAGAAGCTTTCCCAGGAAAGCACTTGTCGCTGGGACCTGAAGTGGCTGCCACTTATCTGGTGCAGCAAAACTGGCCTCACTCTATGCCTCTGAGGGCTGAAGCTACAGGGCAGCCCTCCTACTGCCAAATACTGAAAGCTCTGCTCTTCCCTGGTGTCTCAGTCCTGGCCTCTGGCGCTGCTCACAGTCACTAGATCACTCACCCATGGTTTTCCAGCCCCAGCCTCACTCTGCGACCCTGAGGGTGGAGCTTACAGGGCAGCTCTCCCACAATGTCTGCATGCATGACCCACAGCCAAACAATGTTAGCTCCCTTGTGGTCTAGCAGCTCAGTCCCAAACCCTGGACAGCACTTAAAGTCATCTGAACTCTTGCCCAAGTTCTCTCAAAGTAATTCAACTGAGTGCCCCCAAAACAAAACAATACACAGAGAAGGCCTTCCCTGTCTGCAATCTTGCTGCTCTTGTAGTTACAGCTATGGTAGCCTTAGACTGATTGCAACCACTTGCCAGGGCTCCATTGCTTTTGTCCTCCTTCTTGGGTCCAGAAGTCTCCTGAGGTCTCCCTGTATCCCCAAAGGGCTGTTTATGGGCAGAGCCCCTAAGCCAGAGATGCCTGGAGTCTTTATTCCCCCAATATCACCATACCTGGTTGCAAAGAGGCTGTTATTTGGCCACCATCTTGCTCCTCCCCCAGTGAATATAATTTCTTTTTTTAATTGTTAAATCATAGCTGTGTACATCCGTGCAATCAAGGGGTACAATGTGCTGGTTTTGTATACAATCTGAAATATTCTCATCAAACATAACTGAGTGGTATACTTCATTGTGTGTGTGTATATGTATGTGTGTGTGTGTATGTGTGGATAATACATATATCATATTTTCTTTCTTTATTCTTTCATTTTGTGGATACTTAAGTTGATTCTGTATTTTAGCTAGTGTGAATAATGCTGCAATACACATGGCAGTATAGATATCTCTTTACTATGATTTCCTTTCCTTTTAGATAAATGCCCTGTGGGAGGATTGTTAGAGTATATGGTAGTTCTATTTTTAGTTTTTTTGAGAAACCTTCATACTTTTTTTTTTTTTTGATATTCCCTTTTTCCTTTTTTTTTTGTAGAGACAGAGTCCCACTCCACGGCCCTCGGTAGAGTGCCGTGGCATCACACAGCTCACAGCAACCTCCAACTCCTGGGCCTAAGCGATTCTCCCACCTCAGTCTCCCGAGCAGCTGGGACCACAGGCGCCCGCCACAACGCCCGGCCACCCTTCGGCTGCAGTTCGGCCGAGGCCGGGCCCAAACCCGCCACCCTTGGCATATGGGGCTGGCGCCCCACCAACTGAGCCACAGGCACCGCCAGAGAAACCTTCATACTTTTTTACATAGTGGCTACACTGGTTTATAGTCCCACTAACAGTGTGTAAATGTTCCCCTTTCTTTGCTTCCATTCCATCACGTATTATTTTTTCTCTTTTTTCATAATAGCCATACTAACTGGGATAAGATATTGTCTCATTGTGGTTTTCATGCATGTTTCATTGATCGTTAGTGATGTTGAACATTTTTTCATGTATCTGCTGGCCACTTGTATGTCTTCTTTTGAGAAATTTCTATGCATATCCTTTGCCATTTTTTAATGGGATGATTTGCTTTTTATTGTTGAGTTCCTTATTCTAAGTATTAGTCCATTGCTGGATGAATAGTTGGCAAATATTTTCTCCTGTTTAACAGATTCTTTTCTCCTGTTTAACTATATTGATTGTTTCCTTTGCTGTGGCAGAAGTATTTTAGTTTAATGTAGTCCCATTTGTCTCTTTTTTTTTGTAGTTTTATTTGCCTATGCTTTTTGAAGTTTTAGCCATTAAACCTTTTCTTAGACCAGTATCTTGAAGTGTTTTCCCTAAATTTCCTCCAGTAGTTTTATACATTCAGGTTTCACCTTGAGATCTTTGATCAATTTTTAGTTGATTTTTATATATGGTCAGAGATTTTGTATAACTTGAGTTGAGATTGTACATGGTGAGAGGTACTTCTGAACATAGATATCCAGTTTTCCCATCACCATTTATTGAGGAGAGTGTCTTTTCTTCAATGTATGTTCTTGGGAATTTGGTCACAAATAAGTTCACTACAGAAATATGGATTTATTTCTGGGTTCTGTATTCTATTCCTTTGGTCTATGTGTCTCTTTTTGTACCAATGCCATGCTATTTTTGTTACTATAGCTTTGTAGTAAGTATTTTTGTTTTGAAGTCAATTAGTGTGATGTCTCTGGCTTTATTCTTTTTGTTCAGGATCACTTTGACTATTTAAGTTCTTTTTTTGGTTTCATGTGAATTGTAGGATTGTTTTTTGTATTTCTGTGAAGAATGTTATTATTATTATTATTTTTATAATTCCTGGAGTTTAATTTTATGGTTAGTAAAGAGAGTAAACCACAGGGAACATAGTTAAGACATGTATTTCAATTATACATGCATGAACTTATTTTGACTTCATTGCTTTAAAGCATAAGTATTGGTATGTCCATTTTTTAAATTAAATCATAGCTGTGTATATTAATGCAATCATGGGGTACCATGCACTAGTTTTGTATACAATTGGAAATATTTTCATCACATTGGTTAACATAGCCTTTCTGGCTTTTTCTTAGTTATTGTGTTAAAACATTTATATTCTACATTTAGTAAGTTTCACATGTACCTTGTAATATGCACCATAGGTGTGGTCCCACAAATTACCCTCCCTCTATCCATCCTCCCTCTCCCCACCCATCCCTTTTGCCTTTCCCCATATTCTTAGGCTATAATTGGGTTATAGCTTTCATATGAAAGCTATAAATTAGTTTCATAGTAGGGCTGAGTACATTGGGTTATTGGTGTTTTGTTAGAGATTGCATTTAATCTGCAGATTGCTTTGGATGGTCTAGCCATTTTAACAATAATAATTCTTACCATCCCTTAGGATGTGCTCGCTTTCCATTTGTTTGCATTTTCTTCAATGTCTTCCATCCATGTTTGTAGTTTTCCATGTGTAGGTCTTTCATCTCCCTTGTTAAATTTATTGCTAGCTGTTCAATTCGATTTCTTTTTGTAGCTATTATATGGGATTGATTTCTTTTTTTTAAATGATTTTTTAAAATTTTTTTATTGTTGGGGATTCATTGAGGGTACAAAGAACCAGGTTACACTGATTCCATTTGTTAGGTATAATTTTTAATTTTTATGGATACATTTAGCTTGTACATATCTATGTTATTGATTTCTTGATTTGCTTTCATCTATTTTTTATTGGTGTAGAGAATCTACAGATTTTTTTTTTATTAAATCATAACTGTATACATTCATATGATCACGGGGCATCATACACTCCCTTCATAGACCATTTGACACATTTTTATCACAATGGTTAACATAGCCTTTCCAGCATTATCTCAGTTACTGTGCCAAAACATTTACATTCTACATTTACCAAGTTTTGCAAATACCCCTGTAAGATGCACCATAGATGTGACCCCACTGATCCCCCTCCCTATACCCACCCCCCCTTCCCACTTCCCCCTATTGTTAGGTTGTAACTGGGTTATAGTTTTCATGTGAGAGCCCCAAATTAGTTTCATAGTAGGGCTGAGTACATTGGGTACTTTTTCTTCCATTCTTGAGATACTTTACTAAGAAGACTATGTTCCAGTTCCATCCATGTAAACATGAAAGAGGTAAAGTCTCCATCTTTCTTTAAGGCTGCATAGTATTCCATGGTGTACATATACCACTATTTATTAATCCATTCGTGGATCGATGGGCGCTTGGGCTTTTTCCATGACTTAGCAATTATGAATTGGGCTGCAATAAACACTCTGGTACAAATATCTTTGTTATGTTGTGATTTTTGGTCTTCTGGGTATATGCCCAGCAGGGGGATTACAGGATTGAATGGCAGATCTATTTTTAGATCTCTGAGTGTTCTCCATATATCTTTCCAAAAGGAATGTATTAATTTGCATTCCCACCAGCAGTGCAGAAGTGTTCCCTTTTCTCCGCATCCACGCCAACATCTCTGGTCTTGAGATTTTGTGATATAGGCTAGTCTCACTGGAGTTAGATGATATCTCAAAGTAGTTTTGATTTGCATTTCTCGGATGATTAAAGATGATGAGCATTTTTTGATATGTCTGAAGGCCGTGCACCTGTCTTCTTCAGAGAAGTTTCTCTTCAAATCCCTTGCCCAGCCTGCGATGGGATCCCTTGTTTTTTTCTTACTGATGCGTTTGAGTTCTCTGTGTATTCAGGTTATTAAACCTTTGTCAGAGATATACCCTGCAAATATCTTCTCCCATTCTGAGGGCTGCTTGTTTGCTTTACTTACAGTGTTCTTAGCTGTGCAGAAGCTTTTTAGTTTGATCAAGTCCCAGTAGTGTATTTTTGAAGCTGCTTCAATTGCCCAGGGGGTTCTCCTCATGAAATACTCACCCAGACCAATTTCTTCAAGGGTTTTCCCTGCATTCTCCTCTAGTATTTTTATAGTTTCATGTCTTAAGTTTAAATCTTTAATCCAATGAGAGTCTATCTTAGTTAATGGTGAAGGGTGTGGGTCCAATTTCAGTCTTCTGCAGGTTGCCAGCCAGTTCACCCAGCACCATTTGTTAAACAGGGAATCTTTTCCCCACTGAATGTTTTTAATTGGCTTGTGAAAAATCAAATAGCGGTAAGTACCTGGATTCATCTCTTGGTTCTCTATTCTGTTCCAGATATCTACTTCTCTGTTTTTGTGCCAATACCATGCTGTTTTGATCACTATCGATTTGTAGTAAAGTCTGAGGTCTGGTAGTGTGATTCCTCCTGTTTTGTTTTTATTTCTGAGTAATATCTTTGTTATTCGAGGTTTTTTCTGATTCCATATAAAACGAAGTATTGTTTTTTCAAGATCTTTAAACTATGACAGTGGAGCTTTAATAGGGAGTGCGTTGAAATTATATATTGCTTTGGGTAGTATGGACATTTTGATAATGTTGATTCTTCCCAGCCATGAGCATGGTATGTTTTTCCATTTGTTAACATTTTCAGCTATTTCTTTTCTTAGAGTTTCATAGTTCTCTTTATAGAGATCTTTCACGTCTTTTGTTAGGTAAATTCCCAAATATTTCATCTTCTTTGGCACTACTGTGAATGGGATAGAGTCCTTAACTGCTTTTTCAACTTGACTGTTGTTGGTGTATATAAAGGCTACTGATTTATGGATGTTGATTTTGTAACCTGAGACGCTGCTGTATTCCTTGATCACTTCTAGGAGTTTTGTAGTAGAGTCCCTAGTGTTTTCCAGATACACAATCATATCATCTGAGAAGAGCGAAAGTTTGATCTCTTCTGACCCTATATGGATACCCTTGATCGCCTTTTCTTCCCTAATTGCGGTGGCTAAAACTTCCATTACAATGTTGAAAAGCAATGGAGACAATGGGCAGCCTTGTCTGGTTCCTGACCTGATTGGAAATGATTCCAATTTAACTCCATTCAATATGATATTGGCTGTGGGTTTGCTGTAGATGGCCTCTATCAGTTTAAGAAAAGTCCCTTCTAGACCAATTTTCTTGAGTGTTCTGATCATGAAGGGATGCTGAATATTATCAAAAGCTTTTTCTGCATCAATTGAGAGAATCATATGGTCTTTGTTTTTTAATTTGTTTATGTGCTGAATTACATTTATAGATTTACGTATATGGAACCAGCCTTGAGACCCTGGGATAAAACCAACTTGGTCATGATGTATAATTTGTTTGATGTGTTGCTGGATTCTGTTTGTTAGGATCTTGTTGAATATTTTTGCATCTATATTCATTAGTGACATTGGTAAATAATTTTCTTTTCTTGTTGGGTCTTTTCCTGGTTTGGGGATCAGGGTGATGTTTGCTAAATAGAACGTGTTGGGTAGTCCTACTTCTTTTTCCACATTTTGGAACAGGTTGAGTAATATAGGTACTAATTCCTCTTTAAAGGTTTGGTAGAATTCTGACGTGAAACCATCTGGTCCCGGGCTTTTCTTTTTAGGGAGGTTTTGTATAGTTGATGCTATTTCTGAACTTGATATGGGTCTGTTCAACATTTCCACTTGATTCTGGTTAAGTCTTGGGAGGTGGCGTGCTTCCAAGTATCAGTCAATTTCCTTCAGATTTTCCTATTTCTGAGAATAAAGTTTCTTGTAATATGAATTAAGGATTTTTTAGATTTCTGATGAGTCTGTGGTTATTTCGTCTTTGTTGTTTCTGATTGATGATATTAGAGATTTTACTCTTTTTTTTCTGATTAGGTTGGCCAGAGGTTTATCTATTTTATTGACCTTTTCAAAAAACCAGCTTTTTGATTTATTGATCTGTTGTATTATTCTTTTGTTTTCAATTTCATTTAATTCTGCTCTAATTTTGGTTATTTCTTTTCTTCTACTGGGTTTGGGGTTGGAATGTTCTTCCTTTTCCAGTTGCTTGAGATGTCCCATTAAGTTGTTAACTTCCTCTCTTTCCGTTCTCTTGAGGAAGGCTTGCAGTGCTATAAATTGCCCTCTTAGAACTGCCTTAGAGATGTGCCAGAGGTTCTGATAGTTTGTGTCTTCATTGTCGTTTTGTTCCAAAAAATTGGCGATTTGTTTCTTAATCTCATCTCTGACCCAGCTATCATTCAGCATAAGGTTATTTAACTTCCATGTTTTTGTATGAGTATGCAGATTCCTGTTGTTACTCAATTCAAGTTTTATTCCATGATGGTCCGAGAAGATGCATGGAATAATTTCTATTCCTTTAAATTTACTGAGGTTAGACTTGTGACCTAAAATGTGGTCAATTTTGGAGTAAGTTCCATGGGCTGATGAGAAGTATGTGTATTCAGTTTTGTTGGGATGAAATGTTCTGTAGATGTCTGCTAAATCTAAATATTGGATGGTTAGGTTTAAATCTATGATTTCTTTGCTCAGCTTCTTGCTGGAGGATCGATCCAACACTGCCAAAGGAGTGTTGAAATCTCCGACGATTATGGAGCTGGAGGAAATCAAGTTACTCATGTCTGTTAGAGTTGCTCTTATAAATTGAGGTGCATTCTGGTTGGGTTCATAGATATTAATAATTGAGATCTCATCATGTTGAGTATTACCCTTAACAAATATGAAGTGATCATTCTTGTCCTTCCTTACTTTCGATGGTTTAAAGCCTACTGTATCTGCAAATAAAATTGCAACACCTGCTTTTTTCTGATTACCATTTGCCTGAAATATGGATGACCATCCTTTCACCCTGAGTCTGTATTTGCCTTTTAAGTTAAGATGTGACTCTTGTATGCAACAAATATCTGGCTTGAGTTTTTGTATCCAGTCAGCTAACCTATGCCTCTTTAGAGGACAGTTTAAGCCATTCACATTGATGGAGAGTATTGACAAGTCTGGTGGAATTTTGGGTATCGAGTTTTTCAAAGGTCCAGTGGACATTTTTAATCCTTTCACCAGTGTGGAAGTTGGAGTTTGATCCGAAGTTTCTGAGTGAGTTTACTTTTGTGGTATAGGATTGGGTTGGTCATTGTGGAGGATAGGTCTGAGAATATCCTGAAGAGCTGGTTTACTTATGGCAAATTTTTTCAACATATGAATGTCATTGAAGTATTTAATTTCTCCATCATAGGTGAAACTCAGTTGAAGTTCACAAGATCCTGGGTTGAAAGTTATTTTGCTTTAGGAGATTAAAAGTTGATGACCACCCTCCTCTGGCTTGAAAAGTTTCAGCAGAGAGATCTGCAGTTATTCTAATATTCTTACCTTTGTACGTAATAGTTTTCTTTGGCCGGGCTGCTTTGAGAATCTTCTCTTTCATGTTAACTTTAGTGAAGCTAATTATGATATGACTGGGGGATGACTTATTGGGGTTGAATCGTGCTGGGGTTCTGAAGCTGTCTGCTATCTGAATTTCAGATTCTCTAGGCATGTCTGGAAAATTTTCTTTCATAATTTTATGCAGAAGTGCCTCTGTGCCCTTCGAGGCCACTTCATCGTTCTCAGAAATCCCAATAATTCGTATATTGCTTTTTTTTGAATTATCTGAGAGCTCTCTGAATGAGTGATCCATTTTTGCTTTCCATTTCTCTTCCTCTTTGAGAGATTGGGAGCATTCGAAGACTTTATCTTCAATGTCAGAAATCCTTTCTTCTGCTTGCTCCATTCTGTTGCTCAGGGATTCTACTGTATTTTTCATATCTTTGAGGGCTGTAAATTCTTGCTTCAGTGTGTCTAAGTCTTTGTGGTTTTGTCTTTAAATTCATTAAATTCTTGAGACAACTTTTGAATTTCTCCTCGAATTCCTAATTCCATTTTATTAATCTTGTCTGCAATCCAAATTCTGAATTCGATTTCTGACATCTCAGCCAGTTGTTTATGAATGGGATCTTCAATCACATCTGCCGTGTCTTTTCTTGGGGGGTTGATCTATTCTGGTTATTCATGTTACCAGAGTTTTTCCGCTGATTCCTCCCCATGGTTAGTTTACTCCCTTTGATTTTTCCCCTGGGGCTTTATCAAGGGCCCGTACAGTGTTGTGGCCTGAGAAACTGGGGCCCTGTCTTGTGTGGTGGAGCTAAGTGGTTCCGTCTTGTTTTCACCTGGTTTCTGTTCGATCCTATTGCAACTTCTACTCTGGCTTGAAGTCTCAGCTGTTTGGAAAAATCAGCAATTAAGTCACCCCGCCTGCCCCACTCTGGCCCCAGGTGGAAAAGGAGAATCAAACCTTCCTACAATCGCACACCCAGGGCACCACCTGAAAAGTCCTCAGTCTATTAGCCCAATTCAAAAGGTCCAAATCAACTGTCTCAATCGGCACCTGTCTCGGGTGGGAGAGTTGAAGAGGTCTCTGGGAACTGGATCACAGGGGCCTTGTGACTCCTCTGACATGGCTCATCCCAGTGCAGCGTGGAGTCAGGAGGAGCCACCCAGCAAACAGAGCAGTCTAGGAAGGTTGACGTCTCCTTCCCCACTTTGCCCCTCCGTCGGACCCAGTCACTGGTATCTCTGCAGATGGCTAACCCAGTTGCCTGCAGTGAACAGACACTCCAGGGGTTTGCACCTGCCTGAATCGCAAGGAAGTCTGCCAGGCCCCCGCAGACTGCTGCTATTTAGCAGGAGGAGATGGGGCCTGACATCTTTGAGTGCTTGATGCAGGTGATGGGAAGGAGGTGTTCACTCAGGCTTAGCCCCATCCGTGATGGATGCTGCTAACAGAACAGAACAGAACAGACAACTTTGCAGGGTTCTGTCTCTTTTCCTGCCGAAATCGCCTACAGAAGACGGGCTGTTCTGAGTTCAAACGTCTTTGCTGCTGGAGGTTTGTGTCCTGTTTGCTGGTGAAGGTTTGCATCCGATCACCTCTCTGGGTCAGCCGCGCCCTGGAAGCTTCCCGGGTTTGTGAGCAGTGTCAGGAAATCCCCCGCTCACCGGTGGCCTCCTCTGGTTGCCCAGGGAGACAGGGGGTGTGGCCTCAGAATATCCAGAAGTGAGCCGTTCTGCCGTTAAAGAAAAAACGGCTGTTGCTCTGCCTCCAGGGAACTGCCGCTCTGGTGTTGGCACTCAGCTGACCCTTTTCTCCTCTGTCTCGCGCCCCAGAGTCAGCACTGAGCAGCCGCAGATTATGCTGGGTCCACACCCCTCAGAGAGATCCCCCAAGAATCCGAACTCTTGGGGGACAGGCCCCCAGACCTCAAGTGGGATTGGGGGGAAAGCTAGAGTTTCATTCAGTTTTATGCCCGGCCATATTGTTGCCCGGGGAGGGTTGCTGCACTGCACCGCAGGGAAGTGCCGCCAAGGCTTGATTTCCCCTCAGCAGAGTGCCCTTTCCTCGCTCACGTGTCTCAGAGTCAGCGCTGACCTGACGCAGCTCGGGCACTGTGCACTCCCCTCGAGAAATCACCCAAGGATCCAAACTCCTGGGGGATAGGCCTCCAGACTCCGAGTGAGAGTAGGGGCACTCAGCGGGGAAGCTAGAGTTTTATTCAGTTTTGTGCCCGGCCGTAATGTTGCCTGGGGAGGGCTGTTGCACTGCACTGCAGGGAAGTGCCGCTGAGGCGTGAATCCCCCTCAGCCCAGTGCCCTGTCCTCGCTCGCGTGTCTCAGAGTCAGCGCTGACCAGTCGCGGCTCGGGCACTGTGTGCTCCCCTCGAGAAATCATCCAAGGATCCGAACTCCTGGGTGACAGGCCCCCAGACCCCGAGTGAGAGTGGGGGGGAAGCTAGAGTTTCATTCAGTTTTATGTCTGGCTGTATTGATGTACGGGGAGGGCTGCTGCACCGCCCCACAGGGAAGTGCCAGCGAGGCGTGACTCTCCCTCAGCCCGGTGTCCTCTCCTCACTCGCATGCCTCAGAGTCAATGCTGACCAGTCGCAACTCGGGGACTGTCCACTCCCTTTGAGAAATCACTCTAGAATCTGAACTCCTGGGGGACAGGCCTCCAGACCTCAGTGGGCAGGAGGGGAGTGTTGGGGATTCAGGGTTACCGGCAAAGGATTTTTAAAGTTTTATTCAGTTTTATGCCCGGCAGGAGAACGCCACGACATCCCAGTAGGGGAGGTAGTTCCAGTTTTTAGAAGGTCTCTCCCATGGAGTTTAGTGGGAGGGCCTTTAATTTCTGACCGTTTGTTTAATTGTGGGGCTCTTGAGCCGGTCTCATGGGGGAGGGGGACTCCCGTCCGCTTGGTGGTGGATTTTGTAGCTTTTGTTTGCGTCCTTGTGATCACAGCTTGCCTCAGCGGTGTTGATGTGCGTTCTTCAACCTTCTCTCTTGGTGTGGCTCAAGTCCACCAGGACACTTACTAAATTCCTGTCCCTTAACTCTCCTTCTGGACGGGAGCCTCTGTTGAAAGCTGGCTTCAGTCCGCCATCTTGTCTCCCTCCCCAGAGAATCTACAGATTTTTGTATGTTGATTTTGTATCCAGCAAATTTACTGAATTTATTTATTAGTTTTAAGAGATTTTTGGTGGTATCTTTGGTTTTTCTATATATAAGATCATGTCATCTACAAAGATAGGCAATTTGACTTCCTATTTTCCAATTTCAATGCCTTTTAAAACATTTAAAAATATTTTTATACATTTAGGAGGTACAAGTGCAATTTTGTTAGGCAGATATATTGCAGTGTTCCTGTTTGAGTTTCTAGGAATGCCTATCAACCCAGCGGTGTACATTGTGTCCAATCAGATATTTTTCACCCCTTTGCTCCCTGATTTTGGTTTGTACAATGTCTATTATTCCACTCTACTACGTTTTTTTTTTTTTTTTGAGACAGTCTCAAGCTGTTGCCCTGTAGAGTGCCGTAGCGACAGAGCTCACAGCAACCTTAAACTCTTGGGCTTAAGCTATTCTCTTGCCTCATCCTCCCAAGTAGCTGGGGCTACAGGTGCCTGCCACAATGCCCATTTATTTTTTTAGTTGTAGTTGTTATTGTTGTTTGGCAGGCCTGGGCTGGGTACAAACCTGCCGGCTCTGGTGTACATGGCTGGCACTCTAGTGGCTGAGCTTCAGGTGCCAACCTACTGTATTCTTTTGTAGATATTGTTTAGCCCCTACTTAAAAGTGAGAACATAATAATATTTGGCTTTTTATTTCTGAATTATTTCACTTGGACTTCCAGTTCCATCCATGTTGCTGTAAAAAATCTAAGTTCATCCTTTTTTATGAGTACTAGATTTTATCTGTCTATCTTTCCATCTATCTATCAATCTCACCTATCTACTGGATATTTATCATCTATCTTTCTATCTATCTATCACATTACATTTTCTTCATCCAAGCATGAGTTGATGGATACCTAGGTTCATTTTATATGTTTGCTATTGTGAATAGAGCTATGAAAAATGTATGAGTGCTGGTATCTTTTTTTTTTTTTTTTTTTGTAGAGACAGAGTCTCACTTTACCGCCTTCAGTAGAGTGCCGTGATGTCACAGGACTCACAGCAATCTCTAGCTCTTGGGCTTCCGCGATTCTCCTGCCTCAGCCTCCCGAGCAGCTGGGATTACAGGTGCCCGCCACAACGCCCGGCTATTTTTTGGTTGCAGTTCAGCCGGGGCTAGGTTTGAACCCGCCACCCTTGGTATATGGAGCTGGCGCCCCACTCACTGAGCCACCGGCGCCACCCCATTCAGGCTGTTTTTATGTCCATATAAATTTTAGGATTTTTTTTCTGATTCTGTAAAAAATGATATTGGTATTTTGATAGGTTTTGCAATAAATCTGTAGATTTCTTTGGGAAGCATAGTCATTTTAACAATATCATTTTTCTATCCATGAGAATGAGATATTTTTCATATTGCTGTGTCATCTATAATTTCTTTCATTAAAGTTTTGTATTTGGCCTTGTAGGGATCCTTCACGTCCTTGTTTAAATGTATTCTTAGGTAATTATTTTTGTAGCTATTGTAAATGGAATTGAATTCTTGATTTGGTTCTTAGTTTGGCTGTTATTGGTTTATAGAAATGCTATGCAGTTTTGTATGTTGATTTTGCATTCTGAAACGTCATTAAATTCATTTATTAAATCTAGGAGCCATTTTGAGGACTCTTTAGGGTTTTTGAGTTACAAGATCATTATTATCAGAAAACCAAGATAATTTAACTTTTTGTTTTCCAATTTGGATGGCATTTTTTTTTTGTCATTTCTGATTGTGTGTGCTATGACTCCCAGTAATATGTTGAATAGGAATGGTGAGAGTGAACATCTTTGTCTTGATGCCCCTAGAAGGTAGGCATCTAAGGGGAATATTTTCAGCTATTCTGCATTCAGTATATTGACATGGTTTTATCACATATGTATTTTATTATTTAATATATATTCCTTCTATGCTTATTCTTTTATGTTTTCTATCATTTCATGAAATGATAGAAATACTTAAAAGAATGCTAGACTTTATCTTTTTCTGCATTTATTGAAAGAACTATATTATTTTTAATTGTGATTATGTGATGAATGACATTTATTGATTTGTTTTTCTGAACTAAAGACAAAAGACAAGACGCATTTATGTATTTTTATATGCTGAACCATCCTGAATTCCTGGAATAAAACCCATTTGATGGTAATGTATTGTCTTTTTAATGTGGTATTGAATTCAGGTTGCTATTATTTTGTTGAGGATTTTTACATTTGTGTTCATAAGGGATATTGTCCTATAGTTTTTATTGTTGTTGTGTCCTTCCCTGGCTTTTGTGTCAGTGATACTGATTTTACAGAGTGAGTTAAGGATATTTCCTTCCTCATTAGTTTTTTTATAACAGTGTCATCAGAATTGATGCCCAGTTTTGTTTTTATGTCTGGTAGAATTTGAATATGAATCCATCTGGTCCTTGGATTTTGTGGAGGGGTGCTGATTCAATATCACTGTTGGTTATTGGTCTGTTAGAATTTCCATTTTCTTCTTTTTTTTTTTTTAATTAAATCATAGCTGTGTACATTGATATGATCATGGGGCATCATTCACTAGCTTTACAGACCATTTACCAAGTTTCACATATACCCTTGTAAGATGCACCGCTGGTGTAATCCCATCAATCCCCTTCCCTCTACCCACCTCACCCCTCCCTCCCCTCCCTTTCTCCCTTCCCCCATTCTTAGGTTGTAACTGGGTTATAGCTTTCATGTGAAAACCCTAAATTAGTTTCATAGTAGGGCTGAGTACATTGGGTACTTTTTCTTCCATTCTTGAGATACTTTACTAAGAAGAATATGTTCCAGCTCCATCCATGTAAACATGAAAGAGGTGAAGTCTCCATCTTTCTTTAAGGCTGCATAATATTCCATGGTGTACATGTACCACAATTTATTAATCCATTCGTGGATCGATGGGCACTTGGAGCACATCATAACAAAGATATTTGTACCAGAATGTTTATTGCAGCTCAATTCATAATTGCTAAGTCATGGAATAAGTCCATTTTTTTCTTGGCTTAATCCTGGTAAGCTGTTTCCAGAATATATTCATTTCTTCTAGGTTTTCTAGTTTGTGCCTGTAAAGATGCTCATACTACTCTTTGATGATCTTCTGTATTTCTGTGGTATCAGTTTAAATGTCTCCTTTTTCATTTCTCACTGTCCTTATCTGAATCTTCCTTCTTTTCTTCTTGATAAATCTTGCTAGTTGTCTATGAATTTTTTTGTTTATAAAAACCCAGCTTTTGATTTTGATGATTTCTTGTATTGATTTTTTTTTGGTTTCAATTTTATTTAGTTCTGCTCTGATTTTTGTTTGTTTTTTTTCTGCTAGCTTTGGTTTTGGTTTATTCTTTTCTTTTCCAGTTTCTTCAGATGGTTTTAATTTGTGATCTTTTAATCTTTTTGGTCTAGGCAGTGTAAGCTTCCCCATTAGCACTGCTTTTACCATATCCAAGAAGTTGGAATGTTGTATCCCTATTTAAACTGAGTTGAAAAAAATCTTTTGATTTCTATCTCAATTTTTTTGTTGACCTCAGCCCTACTATGAAACTAATTTATAGCTTTCATATGAAAGCTATAACCCAATTATAGCCCAAGAACATGGGGAAAAGGAAGAGAGAGGGGAGGGGAGGAGAGAGGGTGGGTTGGGGAGGGTAATTTTTGGGACCACACCTACTGGTGCATCTTACAAGGGTACATGTGAAACTTACTGGATGTGGAATATGGGTGTCTTAACACAATAACTGGGAAAATGCTGTGAAGGCTATGTTAACCAGTTTGATGAAAACGTTTTAAATTGTATATAAAGCCAGCACATTGTACCCTATGACTGCATTGATGTGCACAGCTATGATTTAATAAAAAAAAAAAGAAATTTGTTGTTGACCTAAAGATCATTGAAGAGCAGGTTTTTTACTTTCCATGCATTTATGTAGTTTTGATAGTTCCTTCTTAGTATTTGTTTCTAGTTTTATTCTACTGTGATCCAAGAAGATAAGTGATATGATTTTAGTTTTTTAAAATTTATTGAGACTTGTTTTGTGGCCTAACATATGTTCATTTTGGGAAATATTCCATACACTTATTAGAATGTATAGTCCATGGTTGTTGGATAGAATGTTTTGTAAATGTCTGTTACATTCATTTGTCCTGGAATCCAGTAAAATCTCATTTCTTTAGTAATTTTCTGCCTCAATGATCTGTCTAGTGCTATCTGCATCTCTTGCAATAATCATATGGTTTTATCCTCCATTTTGTTGATGTGATATATCATTTTTAATGATTTACATGTTGAATCATCCTGGCATCCTTGGTATAAATCCCACTTGATCATGGTGTGTCATTATGTTGATGTGCTGTTAATTCAGTTTGCTGGTTTCTTCTGAGGCTTTTTACTTCTATGTTTATTAGGGATATCGACTTATAGTTTTCTTTATTTTGTTGCATACTTGTTTGTTTGGGGATCAGAGTAATACAGGTGTCAAAGCATTTTCTCCTCTTCAATTATTTGGAATAGTTTTAGGAGAATTTGTATAGGTTATTTTTAATAACTTTCATAAAATTCAGCAGTAAAGCCAATCTGTCTGGAGATTTTCTTTACTGGGAATTTTTTTAAATTATTGTTTCAATCTTGTTACTCATTATTGGTCAGTTCATGGTTTCTATCTCTTCTTGGTTCAATATTGGTAGCATGTCAGTGAATCTCCAACAATAACAAAAAAAAAATTGGTAGTGTGTATGAGTCCATGATTTATCGATTTTTCTCTAGGTTTTATAGTTTAATAACATATTGTTTTTTATAATAGTGTCTGATCCTTTGTATTTCTGTGGTATCAATTGTAATGTCTTTGTTTTCTTTCTGATATAGTTTTTAAAGCCTAAATAGTATAATAGATGAATCATACTGAACATTAGACAACAAATAATCCCTATCAGATAAAAACTCTTGTAAATAATATAAAAAGAAAGAACATGTATTTTACAGAGTTGACATTTATGATGTTAATGTAATCTTAGTACTAAAATTTAACTAGAAAAAAAGAGAAGGGAATAAAATAAAAATCAGCATGGTCATTATGGAAAAACTAAATGCATCCTTGAAAATAATGGTTAAGAGAAATCACTTTTAAAGAACTTGTGTTTTTCCATCTGCTTTCAGTTTACTGAATGCAAGTGCCAAATATCTAGAACATTAGATTTGATGTAGGTAGTTGTTTTGTCAAACAAATTTGAAGAATCAAGAGGGGAAAAATAGTTGTCTACATACAAAAGGGAGTAATTATAACAGCAAGTCATGAAATCTATTCCGGACAAGGAAGGAAGAAAGGGTAGCACAGGAATGAGTGATGATAAAAAGACACCGGGATCATTAACCACCATCTCTGGTGGACAAAAGATTGATTTTATCAGCAATTCTGAGATATAGGAAAGGCAATATAATGTTGGTGAAACTGAGAAACAGATATGATAAAAGACTTCTAAAGTGAGTATAAACAATGAGAAATTAGTAGAGATTTCACTTCAACTTGAACATCCTAGCTCTTAATCCCTTTCCTGATTCTGCTATAATTGTCTGCAGCCCTATCTATACAGACTTCCACATGATCCTGATCTTCCTAGTTGCTGCTATTTTTCAGGGGTTAATTCTCACTTAGGGTCAATTCAAGCTTTCCACATCACCAGTCATATTGTGTGAAGTCTCAAATTTTATGTTTATTTTGGCAATGTTGTAAATTCTAATCATCTAAAATAAATATTTACTTTCAAGAGAGAGGAAGCATCTTATAAAAGTAAAATTAATTCTATTGTAATAAAATGCCCACCCTGTATGTAAATGGAGAGCACATTTCAACATTCTATGACAATTAAATTTCCTGTAATCTGTCTCCTCCTTTTTTATTTTATTTACAATGTTTCTTTGCTTCTTTTTGAATATTAATTTTGAAATACCATTTACAACCTTCAGTTTTTCTGCTTTTGGTTCCACAGAACAGATTAACTCGGAAGTGCTAAGAACCTTTTTTTCTAGAATTCTATAAATCTCCTCATAATGTGTATTGTTTACATTCCTTTCCCCTGCTCTTCTTACCAAGAACTCCTTCAAGGTCATCAAACTTGAAATATGTATTTATAATCATTATGTAATAAAATCTTCAGAAAATGGGACTTTTTGACATCTTCCTTTTTATACAAACTGACATTTATTCTTCTGCCAATGTTGATACATAAAAATGTGCAGAATACATGTGTCATCATTCAGAAAATAGACAAAAATGACTGCAGAGTTGTCTTGTAAGTAAATCAGTTATCATTTTGTATCAGGGTCAGAAAATGTAGTGTTTAGTTTGATTTATCTTCTGGATGTGTGCCTGTTTCTTTGTAACATCAATTTCCTAAGAAATATAATCTATCAACTTTGATAGATAACCCTTTCAGGCTGAACACCACCAGTACACTAACATTTTGGAGGCCATTCTCCATACATGTCAAATTGTAAATCAAGAGCAAAATCCTCCTAAAAGTATGTTTCTAAGATATTATTGTAAAAAAAAATTAAAAAGTGCACCAAAGAAATAGAAATAAATCTTCTATTCAAAGAAATAGAAATGTAAAAATTGGAATGCAGGATTCTAACTGTCCTTAATGTCCAAAATTGCTGTCATAAGAAAAATCCATGTTTAGAAAATACAATTGTTATCTTGATTTTTCTCCTTTACTCTTAAAAGACCCTACTTGCTATTATATTTATTTGTACAGCCCGATTTCACCATATACTTTTCTCTTATACTTTTTTACATTTGCTTTCTCAGTAATTTACCCTACTTGATTTTATATCCAACATTGAATACCTACCAGTCTGTACAACTTATTTTATATTGCTTTAAAGTGTGATTTTTCTCAAACCCCAGATGGAGTAAATGTGAAACACTGTTTTGTGTAGAAATTCCAGTCACTGCATTTGTTTGGTTAAGACAACTTAATTGCTGTCAGAGGCACTTCCACTTTCAGCTAGTAAAACAAAAATTCAATGATCAGGCGAGAGCAGAGAAGAAATAATATTTAATATGTCTGCCAGGGCCTCTTCACAGCACCTATCACCAGCAAGGAGTCAATGCTGGAGGGAGGACATCAAAGAGAGTGAGAATGCAGAATTGACAAGTCATGTTCTCATGAAATTATTGCTGAGCTAGAGGTAGAAAAGTAACATCAAGCACAGATGTCAGATAAGAAACAGCTACACACAAAAGGCAACTCTCGGAGTTTTAAACATAGTAAAATGTATTTTGAAAGTAGGAAGAACTGTCTTTTCTCAAATTCCTAGCCTTGAGAGGAGTCACATCAAGGAGATCTGATAAACTGTTGCTGAAGTAGAAGAAGCAGGTTGATAATGCCAAAGATTTGCAAATAATTTTTAATGTTTACATCGTTTCAACACCCCACTCTATCTTTTCTCTAACTCAGAACATTATTTGGGGAGTTAAGGAAGGACTCAAGGTTAGAAAGTAAGAAGCTGCTTAGTCTAATTCCAATCAAATCACATTGCTGTGCCATAGACGGGGAGGCACAGAGCAGTTATTGGTGAGGGGACATGGTCCCTTGCAAACCTATGTGCCTAATCCATCTACAGATATGCAGGAATTTGGTGTGTACAAAGACCTTGGAAAAAAATCTGAGGGTATTAAGATGCATATTTCAAGCAAACAATGTGGTTTGATGGGCTCTGTAGATTCACTTCCACCGAAAGTCCTGCTTCAAAGAGAGCATAATGCTCACATGGGTGACAATGGTGGGAAGGTAGGAACTCTATCATCCAGACCCAGGGACAGCAGAATATACCTTTAAAAAAATTAAATTCCATTTTCAAATTTTGAATTTTTATAGGTACATAATAGTTGTATATTTTTATAGGATACATGTAATATTTTGATTGGCATAAATTTGAATTAATCACACTAGGGTAAGTGGGGTGTCCAACACTTCAGGCATTTATCATTTCTTTTTTTTTGTGTTAGGAACATTCCAGTTCTACTCTTTTGGTTATTTTATTTATTTATTTATTTTTAGTTTGGATTTCTAGTTTATTACAAGTGAACATAAAACATAGCTCTCTTTATTCCCCTATCATTATGACATTTGGCTTATAAAGTCCTAAGCCAGTACAAATTAGACTCTTAAATAATTCCATGTGGAAAGTGACTTCCCAGAGGTACTTAATTCTTGACTAAAATATCTTATTTCTGATAGCTGAATGTTAATAATTATAGAAATGTAAGTAATTAGCAATAATTTTTATTCTTCTATTCTTTTATTATTATTATTAAATCATAGCTATGTACATTAATATAATCATGGGGTACAATGTGCTGGTTTTATATACAATTTGAAGTATTTTCTTCAAACTGGTTAACATTTAGGCTAAAAGGCATTTTTTTAGGTATTGTACTAAGACATTTATATCATTTATTTTTGTGTTAGGAACATTCCAGTTCTACTCTTTTGGTTATTTTAAAGTGTACCCTAACTTACCACTGACTATAGTCACTTTGCTGTCCTATCAAATATTTTTCACATGGTAGTTCTACTTTTATTTTTTGGGAGGAAACTATATAGTGTTCTCCATAGTGGCTGCACTAATTTACATTCTCACCAACTGTGTGCAAGGGGTTCCCTTTGTTCACATGCTCTTTAACATTCAGCATTGTCTGCCTTTTTGATAAAAGCCATTTTAACAGTGTGGAGATGATATCTCCTTGTAGTTTCCATTAGTATTTCTCTCATTACTAATGATGTTGAGCATTTTTTCATATACCTGTTGGTCATTTGTATTTGTATGTCTATTCCCGTCCTTTGCCCATTTTTAAATCAGATTACTTAATTTTTTCTATCAAGTTGTTAGAGCTCCTTAAATATTACAGTTATTCATCTTTTGTCAGATGGGTAGTTTCCAAATATTTTATCTGTTTCTGTGGGTTGCTTTATTCTTTTGTTGATTGTTTCTTTGCTGTATAGAAGCTTTTTAGCTCAATATATCCCATTTCTCCAGTTTTGCTTTGGTTGTCTGTGCTTTGTAGGTATTACTTTAGAAATCCATGCCCAGACCCATGTTTGAAAGCCTTTCCCCAATGTATTCTTTTAGTTGTTTCACAGTTTCAGGTATTAGATATAAGTCTTTCATCTATTTTGATATTATTTTTGTATATGGTAAGGGATAAAGGTCTGGTTTCATTCCTTTACATATGGATATCCAGTCTTTCCAGCACCATTTATTGAAGCAACTGTTTTTTCCCCACTGTGTGTTCTTGCCACTTTGTTGAAGGTAAGTTCACTAAAGATGTGTGGATTTTGTTTCTGGGTTTTCTATTGTGTTCCATTGGTTCGTGTGTTTGTGTTTATGCTAGTACCATGCTGTTTTGTTTACTATAGCTCTGTAGTTAAATTTGAAGTCAGGTAATGTAATTCTTCTAGTTTTGTTCTTTTGACTAACAATGGTATTGGCTATTCTGGATTCATGCACATTTTGGAATTACTCTTTTTATTTCTCCAAAGAATGTCATTGGTATTTTGATAGGGTTATTTTGAATCTGTTGATTGTTTTGGCTAGTATGGACATTTTAATCTAATCCATAAACATGGAATATCTTTTCATTGTTTTTTGTATCCTCTTCAATTTCTTTTATCAATGTTTTATAGCTTTTATTATAGAGATCTTTCACTCCTTTGGTTAATTTATTTCAAGGTATTTTATTTTATTTGTAGCTATTATAAATGGAATTTGTTTCTTAGTTTCTCTTTCATATTGTGTACTGTTGGCATATAGAAATGCTATCTTTTATTTTTAAATTAATATGAGGGTTAATTGTTCTCACTTTCAAGGTAAAGTTCAAGTTGTTGAGCTCTTGACCTAGAGGCGTGCTAAACACCCTCACATTGTATATATTAGGTGAGATCCCGCCAATTGCCCTCCTTCCTCCTTTCAATCACCCCCCTTCACTCCACTCCCTCCTCTTCCCTCCATGTTGCTAGACCATATTTGTGTTTAATTGTTTGTGTGGACATGCTACTATTTATATATTGGTTTCCTATTAGTATTGAGTATATTGAATTTTTGTTTCCATTCTTGAGATACTTTAGTAAGGAGAATGTGTTTCAACTCCATCCAGGTAAATGTAAAAGATGTAAAGTTTTCAGTTTTTCTTTCTTTTTTTTTTTAAAAAAAATTAAATTCAGCTTTTCTTATGGCTGTATAGTACTCCAAACACATGCCACAGTTTGTTGATCCATTCAAGGGATGATGGGCATTTAAGTTGCTTCCACAACTGGACAATTAGGAATTGAGCTGCAGTAAAAATTCTGGTGCAAATATCTTTATGGTAAAATGATTTTTGTTATTCTGGGTAGATACCAATGACATTGGTATCCTGTTACTTTACTGAATTTATTGGTTCCAATCCTTTTTTTGTATGGAGTCTTTAGGTTTCTCTAAATATAAGGTCATATCACCTACAAACAAGGATAATTTTATTTCTTCCTTTTCAATTAGGATGCCTTTTATTTCTTTCTTTTGTATGATTGCTGTAGCTAGAACTTCCAGTATTATGTTGTATAACAGTGGTGACAGTGGGCATCCTTGTCTTTTTCTAGATTTTTTAAAAAAGCCTTTGAGTTTTTTCCATTGAGTATGATACTAGCTTGAGTCTGTCATACATGCTTTTTATTGTGTTAAGTGCCTTCTATAACCCAGTTTTGAGAGTCTTTATCATGAAGGGATATTGAATTTTATTGAATGCATTTTTCAGCATCAACTAAAATGATCACATGGTTTTTGCCCTTTATAAAAATTTTTAACAGCTTTAATGAGGTATAACTGACATGTGATAAATTGGGCATCTTTAAAGGGACATATTTAAAGACATAATTAGAATGATAATATGATAAGTTTTGCCATATATGTACACCCATGAAACCATCATGATAAAGAAAATATTTATCATTTCCCAAATTTTTCTCCTGTGTCTCCCTCTATAGCCCCTCTCCTCTCCACAGGCAACTTCTGATCTGCTTTTCTGTCACTATGGATTTCGTTGAATTTTCTAGAATATTATGTCAATGGAATTACACAGAATATACTCTTTTCTGCCTGACTTTTTTCATTAAGCATATTTTATTATATTTTATTTAGCATTGTTTATTTATTTTTATTGCTGAGTAGTGTTCTTTTGCATGGATATACAAAAATGTGTTCATTTACCTGTTGATGGACTTTTGGATTGTTTCCAGTTTGGGGATATTATAAATAAAATTGCTAAGGAGTATTCATATACACATTTTTGTATGGACATATGTTTTCATTTCTCTTGGGTAAATATCTATGAAGGGAATTACTGGGTTATGTGGTATGTGATTTTAAAAACCCTGCAAAACTTTACCCCAAAGTAGTTACAGCATCAGATCTATGCCACAATGTGTGAGAATGTAGTTCTCCACTTCCTCATCAATACTTCCTATGATAAGTCTTTCTAAGTTTAACTAAGTGATGGTGGGCTCTCTTAGTGGTTTTAACTTGATTTTAACTTGCATTTATCTAATCATTAATGATATTGATCATTTTTCAGATGCTTATTTTTCATCTGTGTATGTTGTTTAGTGAAGTGTCTATTCAATTTTTTTGCTCATTCTTTGTTTTCTTATTATTATCAGAGTTCTGAATATATTCAAGATCACTTCTTTTATTATATTTTAAAATATTTTCTCATACTGTGACTGGTCTTTTCAGTCTCTTAAGAGTGTCTTCTAAAGAGCAAAAGTTTTGTTTTTTGTGAAGTCCAATTTGTCAATGTGTTCGTTTATGGACTGTGTTTTTACTGTCCCATCTAAGAAATCTTTATCTAACCCGAGGTTGTAAACATTTTCTCCTATAATTTCTTCTAAACATCTATAACATAGTGTTAAGTTTTAAATTTAAATTTACATTATTCTGGACTCTATTCTGTTTCACTGATGTATTTTTCTGTTTGCATGTCAATACTGCACTGTCTTGACTACAACAGCTTTTTAACAAGTCTTGAAATCAAGTTGTCCTCTAATGCTGCTTTTTTTCTTCATGTTTGTTTTGGCTATCCTAGGTATTATACATTTCTGCACGATATACCTCCCAACTTATTCTGTTAGGCCAACATCATCCTGATACCAAAACCTGACAAAGACATTATGAAAAAGGAAAATTATAGACCAATAACCTTCAAACATATAGATGTGAAAATTCTAAACAATATTTTAACAAACAGAATTCAATAATATGTAAAAAGAAAAATACACCATAACATAGTGGAGTTATCACACATATTCAAGTTTTTACTAGAAATAAATGCTAGAGATTGAAAAATATCCATAAATTTTGTTTGTAGTAGCATGAAAAAATCCAAAACATCTAGCAATAAATTCAATGAAAGACATACAAGATCTCTGTTTAGAGAAGTTTAGGATATTGCTGAAAGAAACTGTGGAAAATCTAAATGAGGGAAGAGATATGCAATAGCAATGAATTAGATGAGTCAACATTATAAAAATGTCATGTGTTCCCTTTATTAAGCTATCGATTCAATACAATTCAAATCAAAATCCCAACAGGTTTTTCATAAAAATTGGTAAGCAGATATTAAACTTTTAATAGAATTGCAAAGGACCTAGAAAAGCCAAATAAATCTGGAAAGGGCAAAGTTGAAATAAATACACTGCCTTATTCTAACAGTTGCTATAAAAGTAAAGAGCTCTTGTAATTATGATGGTGTTATATCGGCCAGCATAAGTATAGAAAAAAAATAGAACAGAATAGAATCCAGAAATAGTTGGGCTAGGCAGGAATATTTTAAACAGAATCCAAGAAACACTAAACATAGGGAAAAATTATACAGAACTAGAGTTCATTATCTTAAATGAAGTATCCCAGGAATGGAAATACCATAATATGTTTTCATAAGTGGGAACTAAATTATGGGTATACATGGCCATGCAGAGTGGAGTAATGTTCACTGAAAACTCAGAAGGGGGGTGGGCTGGGGAGCTAAGGTATAAAAAAATTACCTGTTAGGCAAATATACACTATTTGGATGATGGATACACCCAAATTTTGCCACTACACAATTTATCCATGTAACAAAAAACCATTTGTACCCTCTAAATTTACTGAAATAAAGAAAATATATAAATTGTACCTTATAAATACTAAAAACTTCTGCTTATCAAAATACATTAAGGCAAAAAGACAATCCAGATTAGAAGAAAATATTTACTATATATACATGTAGTATTTACATATTTACTATTACATATGCATATTTGTATATATTATATATGTATTATTTACATATTTACTACTATATATATATCTAATAAGACAAATCAATAATGAAAAAGACTGACAACCCGATTAAAAATGGGCAAAAGAATTTGGGCAGATGCTTAAAAAAACTGGGTATACAAGATAAGATTATATGCAAATAAAAAGGTGTTCAGTTATTGGCCATCAGTGAAATACAAATGGAAACCATAAGACACCACTACACACCTACCAGAATGGCCACCATGGAGAAGACTGAGCATCACAAAAGGGTGTGTAACAACGTGAACGCTCATATAATGAGATGGGAGTATGAAACAGTACAACCAATTTGGACTTTTTTTTTTTTTTTTAGAACAACGAACACCTTTATTACATAAGCTAAGACAGGAGAGAAGTAGAATTATTTGCCTTTCCAGGCCTTGATTTTCCTCAGATAGAACTCTAGCTCCTTGCTTTCTAGCACATAGCCATCTGCTCAGCCACACTGACCAGGTCTTGATGCAATGTACGCAGGAATCTGCTCTGTTGGAACTGCTCCTCAGAAGACAGCTTATTTTGGCATTTTTTTTCCTTTCATCATATTTCTTCTGAATTGCTTTGATTGTTTTTTGATTAAAATCTCTTCTTCCTCAAGAGTCAGCTTGGCCCCCTTCTTGCCGCCCAGGGACAGTTCAAGGTGAGATTAGTACCCTGTCCATGAAGCGATCAATAAGCACAACGCAGTTCTTCACCAAGGTCTTGGTGTGAACCATATGTGAAACACATCTGAAGAAAATGTTTCCAGGGAGTAACAATCTGTATCAAATGCTGATATTTAAAATAATGTAAGAATTCAATTGATCACTGGATTTAGTTTTAGGTAAGTCATTGAAACCTAAATAGTAGGAAAAACTTAAAATTAAATACAGTCCTTAAAGGTTTTTATTCATGCTATTTCAAATAAATAGAATTTTATAACAATCTATTTTTCCTTTTTTTGTTCATTTAACTTCATCTCAATACACAATTGAGAAACAAAGAGTGCTATGTATAACATTCTTCCTAACTTAGCTAATATATATTCTTTTAGCATTTCAATATAATCAATTCATTTCCTAATTATATTATTTTAATATCTTTAATATTCTGTTTTTGCACACAAAATTGACAGGTTTCACAATTATCAATTCCCTGTAACGTATCTCTGTAACAGTAACAAATTTACTATTCTCCCAAGTACTTAAGGATTTCAATGTGTAAAGTTTATAAGCAGATGTTTGCATTTCATTATAGATGTATACTTACTTATATTTAAAAGTGAAATTTTCTAATAACATAAATTCAAATATAATTCACTGTTTATTTACCTTATCATTATGCTGATAAGATGGCTTCTATGAATACATAAACATTCCAAAAATTACTTTAAAATGGACATTTAGCAGTCTGGGCTTTGTAAGATCAAGTGTTCAGGCAGAATACTGATGTGAAGATAAACTTTGGTAAATAACTAAAAAATAATTTTCTGAAAAATCATGGGTTAAAAAAGAATCACAGGGTGGAGACAAGATAGCTGACTGAAGCCAGCTTTCCACAGAGGCTCCCGTCCAGAAGGAAAGTTAAAGGACAGAAATTTAGCAAGTGACCTGGTGGATTTGAACTGCACCAAGAGAGAAGGTTGACGAATACACATCAACCCCGTTGAGGTGAGCTGTAATCCCAAGGATACAAACAAAAAGTACAAAATCCATCACCAAGCAAACGGGAGTCCCTTCCCCCATGAGAACGGCTTGGAGTGCCCCACAAACAAATGAGCAGAGTTCAAAGGTTCAAACGGGAGACACCCTCTAAAAACTGGACCTACCTCCCCCACTAGGGTGCCATGGCATTTTCCTGCCAGGCATAAAACTGTATAAAACTGTATATATTGTCTGCAATTCTGAGCTCCCATCACTCCCCTCCACTCTCACTCTGAGATCTGGAGGCCTGTCCCCCAGGAGTCCAGATTCTTGGGTGATTTCTTGAGGGGTGTGGACAGTGCCTAAACTGCAGCTGGTCAGTGCTGACTCTAGGGCACAGGAGTGAGGAGAGGACAGTCGGCTGAGAGGGAACCACATCAGAGCAGCAGTGCCCTGAGGCACAGAGCAGCAGACATCTTTTAGCAACAATAGGGCTCAGTCCCAGATATTTTGAAGCCACACTCCCTGTCTCCCTGGGCAATCATAGGAGGCCAGGCATCTACTCAGGTGGCAACCACCACGGAACAGATCTGGGATGGAAATGCAGGCACCGTGAGTAAAGGGTTTGCCTGAGGCGGTACCGACCTGGGTGGAGTGCAGGGACTAGAAATGCACTCACAGACCTGGGAAGTTCCCAGGGAGAGGCTGACCCAGAGGACGGCTTTACTGAGCCTAAGAGGCACCTGGCCCTCAGAGGATCGTCAGCCTATAAACAAAGGAAGACAGGAGGCTAGAACGGACAGGTAAACGAATACAAACCTACAAGACCAAAGACAGGGCCTGACGTGCAGCATCTGGGAACTCAAAACAGCTTCTCTTGTGCAGGGGAATTTGGCAGGGACAGAAACAAATTCCCGCAAAGTTGTTCTGTTCTGTCAGTAACATCAATCAGGGGCGGTGCTGGAACTGAGTGAACACCCCCCAGCCTCCATCAAGTGCCTGAAGTTGTCAGGCTTCACCTCCCCCTGCTACATAAAGGCAGAACGCAGTGGCCTGGCTGAGCAGATATAGATTTCCCTGTGATTCAGGCAGGTACAAACCCCTAGAGTATCTGTTCACTACTGGCAACTCGATCAGCCAACTGGGGGGCTATCAGTGACTGGGTGTGACAGAGGTGCTAGGTGGGAAGGAGGCATCAACCTTCCCAGACTGATCAATTTTCTGGGTGGCTCCTCCTGACTCCACACAGCACTGGAGCAAGCCATATCAGAGTAGTCACCAGACCCCTGTCATCCAGTTGCCAGAGAACTTATAAACTCTCCCACCTGAGACAGGTGCTAACTGAGACAGTTGATTTGGACCTTTTGAACTGAGCCAATTGCCCGAAGACTATTCAGGTGGTGCCCTGGGTGTGTGGTTGTAGGAAGGTTTGATTTTCCTTTTCCAATAGTTGCCTGTGGGGGGCAGGGTGACTTAATTGCTGGTATTTCTCCACAGCTGAGACTTCAAGCCAGAGTAACTGTTTCACTAGGGTTGAACAGAAACCAGCTGAAAATAAGACAGAACCACTTAGCGCCACCACACCAAACAAGGCCCCAGTTTCTCAGGCCATAACACTGTACGGGTCCTTGACAAAGCTCCAGGGGAAAAATCAAATGGTGTAAAACGTCATGAGGCAGAAATAGCGGAAAAACTCTGGTAACATGAATAACCAGAATAGATCAACCCCCCCAAGGAAAGATATGGCAGATGTGACTGAAAATCCCATTCATAAACAGCTGGCTGAGATGTCAGAAATCAGATTCAGAATTTGGATTGCAAACAAGATTAATAAAATGGAGGAAAAATTGGAATTAGAAATTTGAGCAGCAATTCAAACGTTGGAATTAGAAATTCAAGGAGAAATTCAAAAGTTTTCTCAAGAATGTAACGAATTTAAAGACAAAACCACTAAAGATTTTGATGTACTGAAGTAAGAAATTGCAGCCCTCAAAGATCTGAAAAATACAGTAGAATCCCTCAGTAACAGAGTGGAGCAAGCAGAAGAAAGGATTTCTGACATTGAAGACAAGGCCTATGAACGCTCCCAAACTCTCTAAGAGAAAGAGAAATGGAGAGCAAAAACGGATCATTCTGTCAGAGAGCTCTGGGATAATTTGAAGAAAACTAATATCCACCTCATTGGAATCCCTGAAAGTGATGAAGTGGCCTCGCTGGGCACAGAGGCCCTTCTCCATGAAGTTATGAAAGAGAATTTTCCAGACATGACAAGATATTCTGAAATTCAGATAGCAGACAGTTTCAGGACCCCAGCATGACTCAATCCGAATAAGCCATCTTCTAGGCATATCATAATTAACTTCACTAAAGTTAATATGAAGGAGAAAATTCTGAAAGCAGCCAGACATAACAAATCCATTACCTACAAAGGGAAGAATATTAGAATGACTACAGATCTCTCCGCTGAAACTTTTCAAGCCAGAAGAGGGTGGTCATCGACTTTTAATCTCCTAAAGCAAAATAACTTTCAACCCTGGATCCTGTATCCAGCTAAACTGAGTTTCATTTATGAAGGAGAAATTAAATACTTTAATGACATTCATATGTTGAAGAAATTTGCCATAACCAAACAAGCTCTTCAGGATATTCTCAGACCTATCCTCCATAATGACCCGCCCAATCCTCTACCACAAAAGTAAACTCACTCAGAAACTTTTGATAAAACTCCAACCTCCACAGTGGCAAAAGGATTAAAAATGTCCACTGGACTTTCAAAAAACTTGATACCCCAAATTTTACCAGACTTATCAATATTCTCCATTAATGTGAATGGCTTAAACTGTCCTCTAAAGAGGCACAGGTTAGCTGACTGGATACAAAAACTCAGGCCAGGAATTTGCTGCATACAAGAGTCACATCTTACCTTAAAAGATAAATATAGACTCAGGGTGAAAGGATGGTCATCCAAATTTCAGGCAAATGGTAATCAGAAAAAGCAGGTATTGCAATTTTATTTGCGGATATAATAGGCTTTAAACCAACAAAAGTAAGGAAGGATAAGAATGGTCACTTCATATTTGTTAAGGGTAATACTCAATATAATGAGATTTCAATTATTAATATCTATGCACCGAACCAGAATGCACCTCAATTGATAAGAGAAACTCTAACAGACATGAGCAACTTGATTTCCTCCAGCTCCATAATAGTCGGAAATTTCAACACTCCTTTGGCAGTGTTGGATTGATCCTCTAATAAGAAGCTGAGCAAAGAAATTTTAGATTTAAACCTAACCATCCAACATTTGGATTTAGCAGACATCTACAGAACATTTCATCCCCCAAAGTGGAATACACACATTTCCCATCAGCCCATGGAACATACTCCAAAATCGATAACATCTTAGGTCACAAGTCTAACCTCAGTAAATTTAAAGGAATAGAAATTATTGCTTGCATCTTTTTGGAACACCATGGAATAAAAGTTGAGCTCAGTTACAATAGGAATCTGCATACTCATACAAAAACATGAAAGTTAAATAACCTTATGCTGAATGATAGCTGGGTCAGAGATGAGATTAAGAAGAAAATTGCCAAATTTTTGGAACAAAATGACAATGAAGACAAGAATTATCAGAACCTCTGGGACAATGCAAAGGCAGTCTAAGAGGGAAATTTATAGCACTGCAAGCCTTCCTCAAGAGAATGGAAAGAGAAGAAGTTAACAACTTAATGGGACATCTCAAGCAACTGGAAAAGGAAGAACATTCCAAACCCAAACCCAGTAGAAGAAAAGAAATAACTAAAATTAGAGCAGAATTAAATGAAATTGAAAACAAAAGAATTATACAACAGACCAATACATCAAAAAGTTGGTTTTTTGAAAAGGTCAATGAAATAGATAAACCTTTGGCTAACCTAACCAGGAATAAAAGAGCAAAATCTCTAATCTCATCAATCAGAAACAACAAACACAAAATAACAACAGACTCCTCAGATATTCAAAAAATTCTTAATGAAAATTACAAAAAAATTTATTCTCAGAAATATGAAAATCTGAAGGAAATTGACCAATACTTGGAAGCACGTCACCTTCCAAGACTTAGCCTAAATCAAGTGGAAATATTGAACAGGCCCATATCAAGTTCTGAAATAGCAGCAACCATACAAAACCCTCCTAAATAGAAAAGCCCGGGACCAGATGGCTTCACGTCAGAGCTCTACCAAACCTTTAAAGAGGAATTTGTACATATATTACTCAACATGTTCCATAATGTAGAAAAAGAAGGAAGAATACTCAACACATTTTATGAAGCAAAAATCACCCTGATCCCCAAACCAGGAAAAGAGCCAAGAAGAAAATAAAATTATAGACTAATATCACTAATGAATATAGATGCAAAAATATTCAACAAGATCCTAACAAACAGAATCCAGCAACACATCAAACAAATTATACATCATGACCAACTCGGTTTTGTCCCAGGGTCTCAAGGCTGGTTCAATATCCGTAAATCTATAAGTATAATTCAGCACATAAACAAATTAAAAACAAAGACCATATGATTCTCTCAATTGATGCAGAAAAAGCTTTTGATAATATCCAGCATCCCTTCATGTTCAGAACACTTAAGAAAATTGGTATAGAAGGGACATTTCTTAAACTGATAGAGGCCATCTACAGCCAACCCACAGCCAATCTCGTATTGAATGGAGTTAAATTAAAATCATTTCCACTCAGATCAGGAACCAGACAAGGTTGCCCAAGGTTTCCACTGCTCTTTAACATTGTAATGGAAGTTTTAGCCATCACAATTAGGGAAGAGAAAGCGATCAAGGATATCCATATAGGGTCAGAAGAGATCAAACTTTCGCTCTTCGCAGACGATATGATTGAATGTCTGGAAAACACCAGGGATTCTACTACAAAACTCTTAGAAGTGATCAAGGAATACAGCAATGTCTCAGGTTACAAAATCAACACCCAGAAATCGGTAGCCTTTATATATACCAACAACAGTCAAGCTGAAAAAATGGTCAGGGACTCTATTCCATTCACAGTAGTGCCAAAGAAGCTGAAATATTTGGGAATTTATCTAACAAAGGACGTGAAAGATCTCTATAAAGAGAACTATGAAACTCTAAGAAAAGAAATAGCTGAAAATGTTAACAAATTGAAAAACATACCATGCTCATGGCTGGGAAGAATTAACATTGTGAAAATGTCCATACAACCCAAAGCAATATACAATTTTAATGCAATCCCTATTTAAGCTCCACTGTCATACTTTAAATATCTTGAAATAACAATACTTCATTTTGTATGGAATCAGAAAAAGCCTCAAAAGCCAAGACATTACTCAGACATAAAAACGAAGCAGAAGGATCATTCTACCAGACCTCAGAGTATGCTACAAATCGATAGTGATCAAAACAGCATGGTATTGGCACAAAAACAGAGAAGTAGATATCTGGAACAGAATAGAGAACCAAGAGATGAATCCAGCTACTTACCATTATTTGATCTTTGACAAGCCAATTAAAAACATTCAGTGGGGAAAAGATTCCCTATTTAACAAATGGTGCTGGGTGAACTGGCTGGCAACCTGTAGAAGACTGAAACTGGACCCACACCTTTCACCATTTTCTAAGATAGACTCTCATTGGATTAAAGATTTAAACTTAAGACATGAAACTATAAAAATACTAGAGGAGAATGCAGGGAAAACCCTTGAAGAAATTGGTCTGGGTGAGTATTTCATGAGGAGAACCCCAGGAAATTGAAGAAGCTTCAAAAAGACACTAATGGGACCTGATCAAACTAAAAAGCTTCTGCACAGCCAAGAACACAGTAAGTAAAGCAAGCAAACAGCCCTCAGAATGGGAGAAGAAATTTGCAAGTTATGTCTGTGACAAAGGTTTAATAACCAGAATCCACAGAGAACTCAAACATATAAGCAAGAAAAGAACAAGTGATCCCATTGCAGGCTTGGCAAGGGACTTGAAGAGAAACTTCTGTGAAGAAGACAGGCGTACGGCCTACAGACATATGAAAAAATGCTCATTATCTTTAATCATCAGAGAAATGCAAATCAAAACTACTTTGAGATATCATCTAACTCCAGTAAGATTAGCCCATATCACAAAATCCCAAGACCAGAGATGTTTGCGTGGATGTGGAGAAAAGGGAACACTTCTAAACTGCTGGTGGGAATGCAAACTAATACATTCCTTTTGGAAAGATGTTTGGAGAACACTTAGAGATCTAAAAATAGATCTGCCAATCCTATAATTCCTCTACTAGTCATATACCCAGAAGACCAAAAGTCACATTATAACAAAGATATTTGTACTAGAATGTTTATTACAGCCCAGTTCATAATTACTAAGTCATGGAAAAATCCCACGTGCCCATTGATCCACAAATGGATTAATAAATTGTGGTATATGTACACCATGGAATATTATGCAGCCTTAAAGAAAGATGGAAACTTTACCTCTTTCATGTTTACATGGATGGAGCTGGAACATATTCTTAGTAAAGTATCTCAAGAATGGAAGAAAAAGTATCCAATGTACTCAGCCCTACTATGAAACTAATGTATGGCTTTCACATGAAAGCTGTAACCCAGTTATAACCCAGGAATGGGGGAAAGGGAAGGGACGGAGGCGGGAGGTGGGCGGAAGGAGGATGATTGGTGGGATTACACCTGTGGTGCATCTTACAAGTGTATATGTGAAACTTAGTAAACGTACAATGTAAATGTCTTAACACAATAACTAAGAAAATGCCAGGAAGGCTATGTTAATCAGTGTGATGAAAATGTGTCAAATGGTCTATAAAACCAGTGTTTGGTGTCCCATGATCGCATTAATGTACACAGCTATGATTTAATAATAAAAAAATCACAATGAAAACACAAAAAAGTATTTTTAAAATTGAATTTCAAAAAGGATAAGTTGTTTACACAAAGTTACACAGATAATCAATATAGAATGAGTAGTATTTGATTCTGAGTTTATTTTTTTTTTAAACAGAGTTTGACTTTGTCACCTACAGTAGAGGCATCATAGCTCACAGCAACCTCAAACACTTGGGTTCAAGTCATTCTCTTCACTCAGCCTTCCAAGTAACTGGGACTACAGGTGTCTGCCACAATGCCTGGCTATTTTTAGCGACGGGGTCTTGTTCTGGCTCAGGCTGGTGTGGATAATTCTGAGCTCAGGCAATCCACCCACCTCGACCCCCCAGAGTGCTAGGATTATAGTTGTGAGCCACCCTGCAGGCCTGATTCTGAGGTTTTAAACGTTTGAAATCATTGCCTCTGTGATTCTGAAAGAGGCCTCAACTTTTATCTGTAGGCTTTTCAAAGATACTTGAAGTTGAATAGAATTTATCTTAATCTGTTCCTCTGGTATTTTGAAAGAGGCCTCAATTTATATCTTTAGGCTATTCAAAGATACTTGAAGCTGAATAGAATTTATTTTAATCTGTTAATAAGTTTTCCAAAACAATTTGAGTGGAAACTCATTAATCCTTCAAATCTCCCACTGAAATGTAAACTCCATGAGGGTAGTAACTTAGCTAGTCATGTTCATTTACCTCCCCATTCTCAGCATTTAGTGTAACCTTTGGGATATATGTTGTGTTTGCAAAAAATATGGATGAAAGGAGAGAAGAAAGGAATAATTAAAATTTGGAGTTCTTATCTGACATTTGATTGTTGTATCCTCAACTCCAGTTACATAAAATATTAATTGCATCCCAAATCGTAACTATTTAAGTGTTTAACAGAGATAAAGGTAGCATGAGGTGGTATTATAATAGAAAAGAAAATCTTAGATCAACATCCTAAGAGGTGTAAAAATTAAAAAACCAGTATCAAGTATTTTAGGTATTTTGGGTAGAGCTGGTTCTTGAGAATATACTTAAGTTTGTTGTTGTTGTTGTTGTTGTTTTGAGACAGTGTCTCACTTTGTTGCCTTTGGTAGAGTGCTGTGACATCATAGCTCACAGCAACCTCAAACTCTTGGGCTTAAGTGGTCCCCTTGCCTCAGCCTCCAGAGTAGCTGGGGCTACAGACTTCTGCCACAACACCTGGCTATTTTTAGACATGAGATCTCACTCTTGCTCAGGCTGGTCCACCTGCCCTGGCCTCCCAGAATGCTGAGATTATAGGCATGAGCCATCATGCCCGGTTTATACTTAAGTTTTGAAGGCACTTTTATGGGTTAATTGTATCTCCCAAAATTTATATATTGAAATCCTAACCCCAATACCTCAGAATGTGACTTTATTTAGAAATAACGTTGCAGCAGACATAGTAAGAGTGATCAAACTTAGGAAGGTAGACCTCTAATTCAATATGACTCATGTCCTTATAAAAAGGAAATTTGGACACACACATAGAGTGAATGACATTAAAAAGGAAAGCAGAGATTACTATGATGTTTCTAGGAATGCCAACAATTGTCAGCAAACCACCAGAAGGTAGGGGAGACGTGTGGGACAAATCATGTCCTCACAGCCCTTAGAAGAAACCACTCCTATCCATACTTTGATCTTGGACTCCAGAACTGTAAGACGACAGATTTCTGTTGGTATAGCCATCAAGTTTGTGGTATCTTGTCATAGCAGCCATAGCAAACTAATACCCACTGGGCTATCGAATCATTTCTAGTTGACTATCTTTCTGTAGCAGATGGTTTGTACATGAAAGACAGGGGAGGTAAGGGATGGAGACTAGGTTGGGGCCGCTCTGTGAGAGATTGAAATGTCACCATAAAACAAATGCTCTAAAGCAAGTGAAGAGTTATGTGGGATGACCTTTAAATACTTCCAACTTTGAATGTTTATAGGTCTGCATTTCTAAGATTATTTCTCTCTTTGGAGTCATTATTCAAACAGAAAAATGGTGTATCAGTTCCAGAAAAATTTCACTAAGCATTTAAGGATGCCATTCATAAAGCAGTGTCCTCTTTTGAATGGTTTCCAAAGCATTTGAAAGTGAAAAGCAGTGATTCTTCATCTCAATACTCTAGAAATAAAGTTGACGACCTTTGAGCCAGAGGCACCTTAAGGAACCTGTCAAGGTCTTTTAGAGTCTTTAAGAAAGAGTATTCCTCTCACAGTTCTCAGGCATCAGCCCCTGAAGGACTGACTCCTGCTCTCAGGATCCTGAGTTCTCAAGACACACCTGAATCCAGAGGATCAGAGCATTACGGAGAAACTGTCCACTGGGCACCAGAATAATTATATTTTAGTTATCATGATATTTGTTACAATAAGAAAGAATATTCTCTAAATTTCCTTTTAACACTGTTATGACACCTCTTCTTACACATGTGTCCTCACTTATCACAAGTCCTTGAGTTCTTTGAGGACAAGAACTGTCACTTGACCATATTACTTAGCACAGTGTATGCCTGGTGCTTTGCTTAGAAATGGAGGAATGAGGAGGCATCTGTGACCAGTAGGTAGGGTGCCGGCCCCATATACTGATGGTGGTGGGTTCAAACCCAGCCCCGGCCAAACTGCAGCAAAAACATAGCTGGGCATAGTTGTGGTGGGCGCCTGTGGTCCCAGCTACTCGGGAGGCTGAGGCAAGAGAATTACCTAAGCACAGGAGTTGGAGGTTGCTGCAAGCTGTGATGTCATGGCACCCTACTGACGGTGATAAAGTGAAACTCTGTCTCTACAAAAAAAAAAAAAAAAGAAATGGAGGAATAAACATAACGAACATTTATCACTTGATAAATAAATCAGCAATTAAAGCACCGGATAAATGTTTACCAAGTAGTGATACAATTTGTCACAAAAGCACAAAGACTCACCAAGCTCAGTGCTACTTCCCCCTGAAAATTAGCCTACATCTGAAACAGAATTAAAGACCCATCTTCACTCCCTTACATATCTCTCTGCATTCACTACACCTTTGTTAGAATTATCTCTCTATGGATTATTTATCATCTAGATAATAATCCCTATGGATTATTATCATCTAGTACTCCTGAAAGGAAGGGGTCTTTTTAAAATTTTTGTATCACCCACACATATCACAAGGACTGAAACTTTGTGGGTGTGCAAAAATACCTTAATGCGTTTGTTGTTTCCCTAAGAAAGAATTAACGTTTTATGTATGAAGCACCTGCTGAACGCCCAGATGATGAGGCTAAATAAGCATATGAAGACAGCATGAAAGATTACAACAGGAGCTGGAATAATGTAAAAATTGAAGTCATAGAATTTTAAAAAGATGGCCCAGGTATGTACGTGTTGTTATTTTCAGGTTCTTTATTACACAATACCTATGAAATTCCTGCCCTGATAGCTTCAGCTTGATTTGTTGATTAGTTGTTTAATTATTTTATTTAATTTCAGACTTCTCTGTGTATCTTACTGGATTATATGCTATACAGTTATTTTATAAAAATTGAGTCATGGACATGTTATATAAAGTCTGCATTTCACTTTCCCTGTGCAACACAAGCCCTTCTACTCAGCTCTTATAGATCTAACTCATTCTTATTAATCATCACATAATATTCCATGCCATGTGTATTGATTAGGGTAAATGAATAAACTATTCAAATGGGACCTAAAAGCTGCAATGAGAAAAAAAAAAAAAAAGTTTACTTCTTTTTAGCGTGATAGTTCCAGATGGCTGTTCCTTGTCCACAGGTAGCTTTGTTCAGGGGTCAAGGCTGACAGCAGTTCTAGTATCCTCAACATGTATCTTCCAAAGTTGCTCTTATTGTTGCCATTCCAACCCTGGACTGGAGAAACTGTAGAAAGGGGCATATGTGGGAGGTGTTTGTGTCATTCCTGGACTTGGCCACATCACTCCCATTCACATTCCATTGACAAGAATTGACTTACGAGGCTTTACATAGTTGCTTGGGGGCCTTGGAAGATCAGGCAGGCAGACATATTTCAGCTATGACCTATTCCTTCACAGAGGGAGAGGATAAATTTTGTACTTTTCACCCTAATATGGATTTACCAAAATTTGCACTTTTCACCCTAATATGGATTTACCAAAATTTGTTTGAACTTTTTTCTAATGATGGGTCTTTATTTTTCATTTACCCCTACTTACTAATGTTATTATTGATATGGATTCCAGGAAGTGGAAGTAAAAGATTCGGTAAATGTAGTGCCATTGCTTTTCCAAGCGGGCTGTAATTCCTTGCATTTCTACTAGTCCTGCAGGGGGAACTCTCTTTCCTCCACCATACCTCCATCCGTAGTGTAGTAGTGTAGTAGGCGTAATGAGTTTATAGCAATAGCTCATTATCAACTTCAATTTGCGGTACCTAGACGGCTAGAAACCTTACACTTAATACTGCATTTACTGGTCACTTGGATTACTGTTCTTTTAATTAGATTTTATAAGTGTATCCTCCATTAGGTTGTCTTTCTGTTACCATTTTTATCTTTCTAAATATATATATAAATTATATATATATTTTTTTTTTTTTTGCAGTTTTTGGTGGGGGCTGGGTTTGAACCCGCCACCTCTGGCATATGAGGCTGGTGCCTTACTCCTTTGAGCCACAGTTGCTGCCTTGCTAAATTTATAATTTTTAAAATAAAAACACATTTGATAGCCCTAGAAATATGCATTTTAGATTTACCTCTTCCCAAACCCTCTCTCTGTTTCATAAAAAATTAAAAATCCACTCTAATATGGATTTACCATATTTGGATTTACCATATTAGGATTACCCTTAATATATTTCAAAGGGCAATGTTTCAAATGCACCAGATGCCTCTAAGTTGCCATATATATTTTAACATACAATCCTGGGCTTAACTTGTTCTTTAAAAACAGAATAATGGATATTGCATGCTGATATTGCATTTGCAGTTTTAAAATAGGTACACAAGGTAGCCATCAACAAGTGTTCTTTTGTCAAGAAGTACACAGTCCCCAGCTGCTCTGGCACCATTGTGCCAACCAATACATTGCAGAAGAGCTAATTCGTGTGGAGAAGAAAATGTTCATCTAGTAAATAAAACATAGGCCCCTTGTTATAGTGTGGTGTGATTTGAGATTGATATGCCAAGCATTTGATGGGTTTAATTTGTTCTCCAGTGATATGTAATCAGCATTACAAAACCTCTCATGCATCACTGGGATGAATTTGGATAATCTTCAAATCAGCATTCAGAGAAAAAACCCTAAACAGAGTCTGTATATCTGTAAGACTGAATGATTATGTCTACCCTTCTTCAGAAAGCTGAGGGAAGATTTTAAGCGATAATTAAGCCCTAGGACACTTGTAAGATGTGGGGAAAATATTGTTTTCTTTTTATTCACAAAGAGGAAAATGAGAACAGTTAAATGATTAAATGAAAGAGCTAGATAAAGATAGAATTCCTGAAGTGCTGATGTCAGGGTAATCGTCCAGTCACCAGATTAAAAGTACATCTCCTCTGGTTCTGGTTTAGCAAATGCAAGCAGCATAAAGAGCCCCACACTGGGCTAGTCAGCAGATAAACAGGATAAGCTCACTTGCTGAGTGGCCAGACCAACTCTGCAGAAGCCAAGGCCTCACCATGTTAAGGGACATGTCAAAAGAAACAAAATATTGTTTTCTGTAGGACTTCTTAAGATAACTGCTTTGAATACGTGACAAAATTCGTCACATTTGAAATAATACGATCAATTGGATTTAGAGTAATTCTACTAATATCTGAAAATCATTTTTGTTTTCTCATCCAGGCATGAAAAGGGCTATTTCTAGATAGTCTGGCAGAATTCAAATACAAAGAACCCTTTTCAAAAATAGATGTGGCTAGTAGAAGAAAAATTTCTTTAAGTAGTTTTTCAGTTTGGCTCCATTTAATTATCATAATAATTATCTAATTATGTATAATCAATTTATTATTAAGCATGGTAAAAATAAGCATAACAATAATATATGTCTATTTTATTTCCAAATCTTATAAAATGTGTAGACATTCCACGAATGTTTATTCAATTTTTGGCATTTTAGATTTCAAATGTTTTTAAATTCTTTGAAGCACATTTTGGAGACTGAAAGAAGAAATAATTTCTCAAATCTGTTAAAGGTTTTTAAAATGGTACTCATTCTACTGGGTAACAGAGAATAACCAATGTAAGCTCTGTGTCTAAAATATATACCCAATTACTTACTTTTTTCCATCACTGCTACTTTCTTCCTGGCAAAAATTCCCACTTCTCTCACCTGAACAACCAACCACAGGACAATTATCTTCCTGTTTTTATTCTTGCCCTCTTATAGAATATTTTCCAAGTACCAGCCAAAATGATATTTTAACAAGATAAATCAGATCATACCACCACAAACGTAAAATGTGACTTTTCCCCAATGCACTCAGAATAACATTGTACTTCTTGCCATGACTATAAAACCCACTTGCTTCCAGCCCTGCAGCTTCATTTCCTGTTACTGTTTCCGTTACTCACTCTTCTTCCAGCTCCTCAAATATGTCAAGCTGATCCCACCTTTGAACCTTAGCACTTGCTTCTCCCTCTTTCTAGAACTCTGCTTCTCTCTGAATGGTGACCCCTCTGAACATTTCAGACCTCAGGTAGCACAGCACTTGCTCAAGAGGCTTTCCAAGATCCCTTCATCAGATTTCGCCACTTTTGGCTTACACTATCATATTAACTTGTTTTATCTTAACAATTACAGATCACTGTAATTGTTTTATGGATTTTTGATTTTGGTTTTGGTTTTCCTGCTTGCTTCTGGATTCTTCTAGAATAATATAATAACCATGATGACTGGAGTCTTTTCTGTCAAATTCATGTCTTTATCCCTGGTATCTGGAACACTCTGGAACATACTAGTGTGATAAATATTTGGCAGTGAATTAACCTTAGGCTTATCAATGTTTGATCACATGCATAATAAGATTTATTATATAAATAGTCCAATATAAAGCACATGTACAACAACTTCCAGTATGTCTTAAAAACTTTTATCTTTGGATAGACAAATCCCTAAGAAATAGCTCAATCATTCTACCAGCTAGCACCTTTAGCCAAACTTCTCTTTCTTAAAAAATTATTTTTATAATAATTATTATGAATACATAATACTTGTACATGTTGATAGGATATTGATAGTGTACATGTGATGTTTTGAGATTGTCATACGCTGTAAATTAATCTAATCAGGGTGATTGGGGCGTTCATCACCTCTGGCATTTATCATTTCTTTGTGTTAGGAGCATTCCAATTCCACTGTTTTAGTTATTTGAAAATACACCCTAATTTATTGTGTATTATAGTCACATTGCTACCCCATCAAATATTGTTTATCTATCTATTCAATTGTGTTTGTGCATTAACCACCCTCACTCTATCCCCCCACTCCTGGCTGTGCTTCCCAGCCTCTGGCAGCCATGATTCTGCTCTCCATCTTCATGAGAGAATTGTGTTTAATATTTAACTCCAACATGTGAGTGAGGACAGGTGAGATCTGTGTTCTGTGCTTGGCTTATTTCCATTAGCCTAATGTTCTCCATTTCCACCCATGTTGTTGCAAATGGCAAGATTCCTTTTTTGAGAAAATTTAAACCAATGCAAAAGCTTTGATTTAATAGGCATGTGTTGAATATTGCATGGGGGGTTTGCATTTGGAAAGTATGCCTTTTTCCAAGCACACCAGAATAATCATGGGAGAAATTATATGTGCTGGGCTATAAATATGGTTACAACATTTTCCAAAGAATTTCATACACACAGAATAACCCCAAATAAATTTGGTCTTGTTTCCCCTTCCATTTACTCCTTAGAAATCCAATTTAAGGGGCAGTGGGATTCATTCTTGCACTGAAATGAACCTGTGACACTCTTTGAGAGACACATGCTCAGAGACAAGCAAGAAAGGGCTTCTCTTTTTGTTTCTCTCTCCAGATGCTTGAGAAGGGCTTTTACTTACAGTGATTAGAATGAGGAAAGGACCACACAACAGCAGGTACCAATGTCTTAAGCTACTGCCTGTTTTAATCAGGAGATATTAGGAAAGATTATTCAGCTTTCTTTTATGTATTTTCCAGTGACATTTCACTGCTCTCTTGTCCCCTTGGACCAGCCTGATCTGGAACTTGACAGACATGTCTGCAGACTTGAGGGCTGTTGCACACATGTGCTTTCCCTGGTCCTGAAGTGTGGGGTCTGAAATGTGATAATGGGGATAGCTGCTCCTTACAAAGTTCCTATTATGTGCTAGATAGTATTCTCAGCAATTGATATGTATTAACTCATTTAATTCCTATGGAATAAATAGGTTCTCTTTTTAACTCATTTCCCAGATGGGCGACTGAGCTGTAATTTCCCAATTACACCGACTTGAGTAATTGACCCGGTGTCACCAGGTTGGACCAGGTCAGAACCGGCATGGAGCCTTGGCAGCCACAGCTCCCAAGTCTGGGCCCTGCACTGCGAGCTCTCGGACGCTGCTGTCGGTCCTCGTATACAGTTGTCTCCGTGGGATTCTGAGCCACATAAGGAAAGAAGCTGTGGTGGGCAAGACCTGAGAGAAGTAAGAGAAAAACAAACGACCCCAACTGCTGGACAGGAAGAGCCACCATCGAAGAGGTGCTGGAAATAAAGAAGGGACTTTTCCAGCCAGTGTTCTGATTTTGTCCTGGTTTGGACTGTACCTAGAAATAAAGTTGCCATCGCCATATTTACTCCTCTTAAATCTTTCAGTTTCAGGCCAGAATGTGTGAAAGTTTTCTCTCCCATTGCCATTCATCCACAATGAATCTGAAGTCTTTCTCTGAGGCTCCACGCCCCTTGGACTGGAGCAGCCTGGCGTAGCAGTAGTTGGTTCTTTGAAGTCAGGCAGGCTTGGATTTGTATTCCTTCTTAGCTATTACTAACCCATGTGATCTGAGCAGCTATCCCAGTCTTTTAACTATTCTTAGCTTAGTCTCCTTGTGCATCTAATGGGAATATTAATTGTTAGCAGATTGGCTTATTCATTCAGTCCATAAATATCTATTGATTACTTGCTCTGTGCAAGCAACTGGTGGGCATTGTTTGGGCAAAGTAGTTAATAACTGATATTTGATTTTACACTCAGTAAAATTAAAATCCAGTAGAAAAGACAAGCAATCAGTACTCCTGGCGTAAGTGCTAGGGCTGATATGAATACAGGCATTGTGAGGATTATAGCACTGTTGGTGCCAAAAAATGGCCTTAAGCAATGTGGAGGCTGGGGGCCTTTTCTCCACTGTCTCCATTATTCTAATGGTCCTCACTGCCATCACACTACTGTGGTTGTTTCTGAAACCTTGCTTTCCTCAGAACATTTTACTTTTAATGTCCAGCGTGGCTTTGAAGTGATGCTGTTTAACTACTTTTGAAAGTTAAATAGGGTGATTTGTGTCATGCATAGTTTGCACCTCGGTCACCTACTCTTCCATTAATATTCATGTGTCATTAATACATTAGCCTTACATTTCCTCTAAAAGGAAAAAATGGAGAATTCAAGAGGAATATTTAACAAAAAACCTTAAAATTTTGAGAAAATGAAATAAAATATTGGGACTTTTGGCTTTCTTGTTAATTGCCAATTATCATTACAGAATTACTTGCTATGGTTTTTGCTGACTGTCTCTCAACAGCCTCATTTCATTCCGCTTTTTCTTTTTTTCTTTTTTCTTTTTTGAGGTGGAGTCTCACTATGTCACCCTGGATACAGTGCTGTAGCATCGCAGCTCAGAGCAACCTCAAACTCTTGGGTTTAAGAGAATCTCTTGTTTCAGCTTCCCAAGTAGCTGTTAATACAGGTGCCCGCCACAATGCCCAGCTATTTTTTTTGTTGCAGTTGTCGTTGTTTAGCTGGGTTGGACTGGGTTTGAACCCACCAGTATTGGTGTGGCTGGCACCCTACCCACTGAGCTTATGGGTGCTGCCTTTATTCCAATTTTAAATGTGAAATTACTATTAGTTTCTTTCAGAGTTGATATTAGAGTTTGACACTTCTGGGTTATTGATATGTGTTTTGTTTCCAAAGCAGGCTCCTAGTAATATAGACAAATGCATATTGCCTCATGTATATATTTTTAATCAGTGTGAAAGTAACATTTAGGAAGTTACAGAGATCAGGAAGAAGATTTTATTTAAAAAGGTATATGTCTTCTCCTTTCTTCCTTTGGGTGAGCTTTATTTCTGCAAAACCACCAGGTTTAGATGATATGTGTGGTTCAGCAGATCTATTTTGAAAGTTTATAAGGGGGGATAGTTAAATTCTCTTAGCTTAGAAAATAAAAGGAGGTAAGGCTTATTGAAAGAATTAAATATGTGGTAGACTTGAAGAAACTGAAGGAAATTTTCATGATTACATTAAGTCTGCAAATAACTTCCCCCAAATGATTGTAGGGTGAATGGAAACCTCCTAACCTCTACATTGACAAGGAATGACTCAAAATATTTTAGATTAATGATTGTGCTTAGAAATACTGGCCATAGAAGCATTTATATTAGATTATATACATTTATTTGCTACCCTGATAACCCTGAAGCAACAGGAAAAAATATTCATACACATTTTATTATTAGCCAGTAGCAACTTCAAATGTACATACACAAACCCAGAAAGCAGTGGGATTGGGGATTGACAGAGAGCTGCATTGGGTTTGTAGAACCCCACTAAATAAAAAATAATCCTTTTGTGACCTGAGAGTATTTTACAATAATTAGAATAGTTTAATCTTAAATTTGTAATGCTGATAGCCTATCTAGAAGATCACACAGCCATGGAACAAACTATTTTTACATTCAGTTTGTAAAATAACTTTAAGAAAATATTCTATTAATACTCTGTAGGTCAGCAATTGCATATTCAATGAATCTCACTTTACCATAAACCTTTATCAAGATTTAATTACCATGAAATAAGAAAGGGAGAGGTAGTTGAAATGTTTATGTCAAATCATAATTAAAAACCATCTGGGATTACTCATAGTCATTTAAGATTTTATTTAATTGAACCACACATAAAAACAAAATTAATGTGCAACTTCCAATTAACATAACTATCTAAAAATTGTTCAATAAACCAAGGAAGATTTAAACATATGTGTGTTGGCAGGCATGCATGAGTGTGTGCATGTATATAATGAATAATGTACATGTATCTGCAATTTTTTCTTATATAAGATTTTATAGGCATAACCCAGGTGTGGCAGAGTGTGCCTGCACTCCCAACTACTCAGGAATCTGAGATGGGAGGCTTCACAAACCAAGGAATTCAAGACCAGCCTGGGCAACATAGTGAGACCCTATATTAACAAAAAAAGTTATAAATGTGCAGCCATTGGTGTGTGAGCATGTATGTGTTCATGTGCGCCACACCTTAGGTATGTTGTTTTCATAGCCAGATTTTTTTTTTTTTTTAAACCACCAGGTTCTTTCAGTGAAAATTCCATTCTACTTTTTTGCACTTGGCTTACAGAATTCCCCTGTGAATTCTGTTTTATACTGTGTAGTTTAAATATAAAACATTAAACTTCCCTGCTTGACTTATTTATTTATTTATTATTTTTTTTGTAGAGACAGAGTCTCACTTTATGGCCCTTGGTAGAGTGCCGTGGCCTCACACAGCTCACAGCAACCTCCAACTCCTGGGCTTAAGCGATTCTTTTGCCTCAGCCTCCCGAGTAGCTGGGACTATAGGCGCCCGCCACAACGCCCGGCTATTTTTTGATTGCAGTTTGGCCGGGGCCGGGTTGGAACCTGCCACCCTCGGTATACGGGGCCGGCGCCCTACCGACTGAGCCACAGGCGCCACCCTTCCCTGCTTGACTTAGAAAAGCGGACAGTGAGGATAGATTAAAGATGGCAGCCGAGTAACAGCTTCCCTGCAAATGGGAACAGCGAGTCTGGGGAGACAAGACTCCAGGCATCTCTAGCCAGTGAGATCTGCCTATAATCACCCCTTTGAGGATACAGGGAGCCAGCAAGGGACTTCTGGACCCCAAGAGGAGGACAAAAACAGTGGAAAACTGGCAAGTGGTTGCGTGTGTTCGATCGACCTAATCACACCAGCAACCGTAAGTACAAGCAGCACTGAGAGTGCAAACTGCAAAGGCCTTACCTGTGAACTGTTTCGGTGTTCTTGGACTTGGCACTAAGTTGAACTGCCTTGGGGAGAGCTTGAAAAGGAATGTGGAGAACTTTGGGCATTGTCTGGGGGCCCAGACTGAGCCACTGAGCAGGGCGCAGAAAGCCATTGTGAAAGAACTGCCCCGGCAAGCTCTGCCCTCAGGGTCTCAGAGCAAGGATTGGGCAGGTCAAAGTAACCTACTGACTGAGCAGCCTAAAGGTGGGGACTGAGCTGCCTTACAGCCTTAATCCTTAGGGGCAGAGTGAGACGGTTTTGGCACACTGGAGCCTTGGGCAGTTGCCCTGGGTAGAGTGCCGTGACATCACAGCTCATAGCAACCTCAAACTCCTGGGCTTGGCACTGCCCAGACCTCCATAAGAGCTGTGCAGCGATCCCTGACCAGTGACCCACACACACCGGGCCTCCACATTCCCTGACCAGGAACTGCGGGAGCCACACAACCCTGCGTCCTTCCTCCTGTGTCCTCCTAGCTTCCATACTAGCCTGTTCATCTGTACAGGGACTCTGGTAGCTGCGTGCCCTTTGGAGCCCTCCCTGCCTCTGCGCAGAGCTCTTCTCCTGGCCAGAGACTTCTGGAGCCTTGGGATCTCTGTGCCAAAGTCACTGGGCACCTGGCACTCCCAGAACCATGTGCACCACCCCCAGCCCTGTTGCTGGATCCAGGAGTGTCACAAACCGGAGCTATAGTTCCCAGAGGAACTATACAGGGTCACTCCCTACAAAGATCCAGCAACAATAGAGTGATCCCGCTGGGGTCTAATCTTGGACAGACAACTCCCCAACTCTGAGGACAGCCAGAGGCAACGGTAAAAAACAATCATGAGGCAAAATCAACAGAAAAACTCTGGAAATATGAATAATCAGAGTAGATCAACTCCCCCAAGGATCAATGGGGCAGAAACAGCACAAGACCCCATGCACAAACAAATAGCTGAGATGTCAGAAATTGAATTCAGGATCTGGATAGCAAATAAGATCGAATTAGAATTCCAAAAGTTATCTCAAGAATTCAACAGATTCCAAGACCAAGTGACTAAAGATTTTGACACATTGAGACAAGAAGTTGCATCCTTCAAAGATCTGAGAAACACAGTAGAATCCCTCAGTAACAGAATGGAGCAAGCAGAAGAAAGGATTTCCGACATTGAAGACAAAGCTTTCGAACACTCCCAAACCCTCAAAGAAGAAGAGAAATGGAGAGCAAAAACAGACCACTCTCTCAGAGAGCTCGCAGATAATTTGAAGAAAATCAATATTCATCTTATAGGGATCCCCGAAAGTGATGAAGTGGCTTCACAAGGCAGAGAGTCTCTTCTCCATGAGATTATGAAGGAGAACTTTCCAGACATTCCAAGAGATTCCAAAATTCAGATAGCAGACAGTTTCAGAACTCCAGCATGACTCAACCAAAATAAGACATCCCCCAGACACATCATAATCAATTTCACTAAAGTTAATATGAAGGAGAAAATTCTGAAAGCTGCCAGACAAAAGAAAAAAATTACCTACAAGGGGAAGAATAGCAGAATAACTGCAGATCTCTCTGCTGAAACCTTTCAAGCTAGAAAGGATGGTCATCAACATTTAATCTCCTAAAACAAAATAACTTTCAAATCAGGATTCTGTACCCAGCTAAACTGAGCTTCATTTATGATGGAGAAATTAAATACTTCAATGACATTCACATATTGAAGAAATTTGCCACAACTAAACCAGCTCTCCAGGACATTCTTAGACCTATCCTCCATAAAGACCAGCATAATTCTCCACCACAAAAGTAAACCCACCCAAAAAATTTTTGATCAAATTCCAACTTCCACAGTCGCAAAAGGATTAAAAATGTCCACCGGTCTCTCAAAAGGCTTATCAATACTCTCAATTAATGTGAATGGTTTAAATTGTCCTCTAAAGAGGCACAGGTTGGCTGACTGGATACAAAAACTCAAGCCAGATATCTGCTGCATCCAAGAATCTCATCTTACATTAAAAGACAGATATAGACTCAAGGTGAAGGGATGGTCATCTATATTCCAGGCAAATGGAAAGCAGAAAAAAGCAGGCATTGCAATCCTGTTCGCAGACGCAATAGGCTTTAAACCAACCAAAATAATTAAGGATAATGATGGACACTTCATATATGTTAAAGGTAATACTCAATGTGATGAGATCTCAATTATTAATATTTATGCACCCAACCACAATGCACCTCAATATATAAGAGAAACTCTAACAGACACGAGCAACTCGATTTCCTCCACTTCCATAGCAGGTGGAGATTTTAACACCCCTTTAGCAGTCCTGGATAGATCCTTCAAAAAAAGCTAAGCAAACAAATTTTAGATTTAAACTCAACCATTCAACATCTGGACTTAACAGACATCTACAGAACATTTCATCCCCAAAAAACTGAATACACATTCTTCTCATCAGCCCACGGAACATACTCCAAAATTGACCACATCCTAGGCCACAAATCTAACCTCAGCAAATTTTAAAAAATAGAAATTATTCCTTGATCTTCTCAGACCATCATGGAATAAAAGTTGAACTAAATAACAACAGGAACCTGCATAACCATACAAAAACATGGAAGCTAAACAACTTTATGCTGAAGGATACATGGGTTATAGACGAGATTAAGAAGGAAATCACCATATTTTTGGAAATATACAACAATCAAGACACGAATTACCAGAACCTCTGGGATATTGCAAAGGCAGTCCTAAGGGGGAAATTTATAGCATTGTAAGCCTTCCTCAAGAAAACAGAAAGAAAGGAAGTCAATAACTTAATGGAACGTCTCAAGCAACTTACGAAAGAAGAACACTTCAACCCCAAATGCAGCAGAAGAAAAGAAATAACCAAAATCAAAGCAGAATTAAATGAAATTGAAAACAAAAGAATTATACAACAGATCAATAAATCCAAAAGCTGGGTTTTTTGAAAAGATCAATAACATAGATAAACCTTTGTCCAACCTAACCAGGAAAAAAAGAGTAAAATCTCTAATTTCATCAATCAGAAATGGTAATGATGAAATAACAACAGACCCCTCAGAAAATCAAAAAATCCTTAACGAATACTAGAAGAACCTCTACTCTCACAAATATGAAAATCTGAAAGAAATCAACCAATACCTGGAAGCATGCCACCTACCAAGGCTTAGCCAGAATGAAGTGCAAATGTTGAACAGGCCTATATCAAATTCTGAAATAGCATCAACTATACAAAATCTCCCTAAAAAGAAAAGCCCAGGACCAGATGGCTTTACATCAGAATTATACCAAACATTTAAAGAAGAACTAGTACCTATACTACTAAACCTCTTCCAAAATATAGAAAAAGAAGGACTATTACCAAGCACATTCTATGAAGCAAACATCACCTTGATCCCCAACCAGGGAAAGACCCAACAAGAAAAGAAAATTATAGACCAATATCACTAATGAATATAGATGCTAAAATACTCAATAAGATCCTAACAAACAGAATCCAACAACACATCAAAAAAATTATACACCATGACCAAGTCGGATTTATCCCAGGGTCTTAAGGCTGGTTCAATATACGTAAATCTATAAATGTAATTCAACACATAAACAAACTTAAAAATAAAGACCATATGATTCTTTCAATTGATGCAGAAAAAGCTTTTGATAATATCCAGCATCCCTTCATGATCAGAGCACTTAAGAAAATTGGTATAGAAGGGACATTTCTTAAACTAATAGAGGCCATCTACAGCAAACCCACAGCCAATATCATATTGAATGGAGTTAAATTGAAATCATTTCCACTTAGATCAGGAACCAGGCAAGGTTGCCCATTGTCTTCATTGCTCTTTAACATTGTAATGGAAGTTTTAGCCATTGCAATTAGGGAAGAAAAGGTGATCAAGGGTATCCACATAGGGTCAGAAGAGATCAAACTTTCACTCTTTGCAGATGATATGATCGTATATCTGGAAAACACTAGGGATTCTACTACAAAACTTTTAGAAGTGATCAAGGAATATAGCAATGTCTCAGGCTACAAAATCAACACCCACAAATCTGTAGCCTTTATATGCAAACAATAACCAAGCTGAACAAACAGGCAAGGACTCTGTTCCTTTCACAGTAGTGCCAAAGAAGATGAAATATTTGGGAGTATACCTAACAAAGGACGTGAAAGATCTCTACAAAGAGAACTATGAAACTCTAAGAAAAGAAATAGCCAAGGATGTTAACAGATAGAAAAACATTCCATGCTCATGGCTGGGAAGAATCAACATTGTTAAAATGTCCATACTGCCGGAAGCAATATATAATTTTAATGCAATTCCTATTAAAGCTCCATTGTCATACTTTAAAGATCTTGAAAAAATAATACTTCATTTTATATGGAATCAGAAAAAACCTCGAATAGCCAAGACATTACTGAGCAATAAAAACAAAGCAGGAGGAATCACCCTACCAGACCTGAGACTGTACTATAAATCCATAGTGATCAAAACAGCATGGTACTGGCACAAAAGCAGAGAAGTAGATGTCTGGAACAGAATAGAGAACCAAGAGATGGATCCAGCTACTTACCATTATTTGATCTTTGACAAGCCAATTAAAAACATTCAGTGGGGAAAAGATTCCCTATTTAACAAATGGTGCTGGGTAAACTGGCAGGCAAACTGTAGAAGAGTGAAACTGGACCCACACCTTTCACCATTAACTAGGATAGACTCTCACTGGATAAAATATTTAAACTTAAGACATGAAACTATAAAAAACTTGGAGGGTGGAGAGCAAGATGGCATCCGAGTAACAGCTTCCTTGCATCTGGGCACCGTGAGTGGGGGGAGATAGGACTCCAGGAATCTCTGTCTGGTGGGATCTGCCTATCATCACCCCTGTGAGGATACAGAGAGTCAGCAAGAGACTTCTGGACCTCAAGATGAAGACTAAAACAGTGGAAAACCAGCAAGTGGTTGTGTGTGTTCAATTGGCCTAATCCCGCCTGCAACTTTAAGTTCAGTAGCAGCGAGACTGCAAACCGAAAAGGCCTTACCTATGAACTGTTTTGGTGTCTTTGGACTTGGCACTAAGTTGAACTGCCTTGGGGAGAGACTGAGTGGGAATGCACAGAACTTTGGCCATTGTCTAGGACCCCAGTCTGAGCTGCTGAGCCAGACGGAGCTAATAGTGTTTGGCTGTGGGCCACAGGAAGCCATTGTGAGCGATCTGCCCCGGCAAGCTCTGCCCTCAGGGTCGCAGAGCTAGAATCGGGTGGGAGCTGGTAAGCCAGTGACCGAGTAGCCAAAGGGTGGGGTCTGAGCCGCCTTGCAGACCTAACCCTCAGGGGCAGAGTGAGACCGGTTTTACAACACTGGGTAAGTGGATAGCCACTTCAGCAGTGATTCCAGTGACAAGCACTTTCCTGGGAAAGCTTCTGCTCAGCAAGTTTACAAGCTCAAAGTGCCTTTTAAGTGGGCTGAAGAGAGATTTAGTGTGTCTACCTGCTGGGGTTTGAGAAATCAGCAGCCTCCAGTCGTATCAGAACTGTGATTAACATGTCATACCCCAGAAGACCACGTGTTGCCCAGACAATATTCAACAACATACACATACTGCTTTGTTTTGGGTTGTATTTTGTTTTTTCTGTTTTTTTTTTTTTTTTTTTTTTTGGTTTGGTTGTTTTTTTGTTTATTTTGATGTTGTTGATGTTGTTTTGTTTTTTAATTTCAACCTTTTCTGTACAGATCTTTTTTCTTTCTCAATTTTTCTAGTTTAATTATAATTTCCCATTGCTGCCTTTTTTAATAACTAGAACTTCTTTTTTGCTAGTATTTCTACTGCTATTATTTGGTTTTTCACCCAATTTTATCCCATAAAGTTTTCTGTTTGCTTGTTTTGTTTTGATTTATAGCATTTTTGTCTTTCCTCTCCACTTGGTGGAGGTGGGGTACTGTGTCTGATCAGGTTAGCAAAGAGCTGCTGACCTGAAGGGACCCACACAAATGGGCACCCCCGGAAGGTGGTTTTTTAAAGGTTGTGTCAAAGTACCGTACTGTACACCTATATTGCTCTGTCTCCCTATTTCTGTGCCTCTCTTCTTTTTGTCAATATTCCTTTTACCCACCCCCTCTCCTTTCTCTATTTTTTTTTTCTTTTCACTCGGTCCTCCTTTCTTTCATCCCTTTCTTGCTCTTCAACCTTCTCATCCTTCTGGTCCTGTACCAAAAGGACTCATCTAACCCTTAGTCCACAGGCATGAGAACTTAAAGAGCAAGAGGAAGTGAAAGGAAAATTAGGGCAAGGAAACAGATAAAAGAAATCACACATGAGGAAGAATCAGCAGAAAACTCCAGGCAACATGAAGAACCAGTCCAGAACAACCCCGCCAAGGGACCATAAGGTAGCTACTGCAGAGGATTCCACCTATAAAGAAAAAGAAATGTTAGGAATGACAGAAAGGAAATTTAGAATACACTTGATGAAAACAATGAAAGAAATGATAGAAACAATGAAGGAAACTGCTAATAAAGTGGAAAATAACCAAAAGGAAATCCAAAAACAGAATCAAATAAGAGATGAACGATATGAAGAATATAAAAAGGATATAGCAGAGCTGAAGGAACTGAAACAGTCAATTAGGGAACTTAAAGATGCAATGGAAAGTATCAGCAAAAGGTTAGACCATGCAGAAGAAAGAATTTCAGAGGTAGAAGACAAAGTTCTTGAGATAACTCAGATAGTAAAAGAGGCAGAAAAGAAGAGAGTGAAAGCAGAACATTCACTGTCAGAATTATGGGACTTTATGAAGCGTTCCAACATATGAGTTATAGGAATGCCAGAAAGGGGAAGAAGAATGCCCCAGAGGAATGGAAGCCGTACTAGAGAATATTATAAAAGAAAATTTCCCAAATATCACCAAAGATTCTGACACACTGCTTTCAGAGGGCTATCGGACCCCAGGTCGCCTCAACTCTAAGCGAGCTTCTCCAAGACACATTGTGATAAACCTGTCCAAAGTGAAGACAAAAGAAATGATTCCTCAAGCTGCCAGGAGTAAGCGCCAGTTGACCTACAGGGGCAAATCCAAGAGAGTGACCGCAGACTTCTCTAATGAAACTTTCCAAGCAAGAAGACAATGGTCATCTACCTTTAATCTACTTAAACAGAACAATTTCCAGCCCAGAATTCTGTACCTTCCTAAACTAAGCTTAAAAATTGACGGATAGCAGCGCCTGTGGCTCAAAGTGGTAGGGCACCAGTCTCATATGCCGGAGGTGGCAGGTTCAAACCCAGCCCTGGCCAAAACCGACAAAAAAAAAAAAAAAAGAAAATTCATTATTTTGGGCGGCACGTGTGGCTCTAGGAGTAGGGCGCCGGTCCCACATCCCAGAGGTGGCAGGTTCAAACTCATTCCCGGCCAAAAAAAAAAAAAAAAAAAATTGATGGAGAAATCAAATCATTTACGGATATACAAACATTGAGGAAATTCACCACAACAAGATCAGCTCTATAGGAAATACTTCAACCTGTTCTGCACACTGACCACCACAATGGATCAGTACCAACGTAAGAACTCAGAAATTAAAGAACAGAACCTAACCTCCACACTGATGCAAAAGATAAAACTAAGCAATGGACTCTCACAAAATAAGATGAATAGAATACTACCACACTTATCAATTATCTCAATAAATGTTAATGGCTTGAATTCCCCACTGAAGAGACATAGATTAGCTGACTGGATTAAAAAACACAAGCCAAGCCATCCATTTGCTGTCTACAAGAAACTCACCTGTTCAAAAGACAAATTAAAGCTCCGAGCCAAGGGTTGGTAGACAATTTTTCAGGCAAATGGCATTCAGAAGAAAAGAGGAGTTGCAATCTTATTTTCAGGTACATGTGGATTTATAGCAACTAAAGTCAAAAAAGACAAAGATGGTCACTTTATATTGGTCAAGGGAAAAATACAACAAGAAGATGTTTCAATTCTAAATATTTCTGCACCCAATTTAAATGCTCCCAGATTCTTGAAACAGACCTTACTCAGTCTGAGCAATATGATATGTGATAATACCATCATAACAGGGGACTTTAACACTCCTCTTACAGAGCTGGACAGAACCTTTAAACAGAAATTAAACAAAGATATAAGAGATTTAAATGAGACCCTAGAACAACTGTGCTTGATAGACGCATATACAACACTCCATCCCAAAGATAAAGAATATACATTCTTCTCATCACCCCATGGAACATTCTCCAAAATTGATCATATCCTGGGACACAAAACAAATATCAACAGAATCAAAATAATTGAAATCTTACCTTGTATCTTCTCAGACCATAAGGCACTAAAGGTGGAACTGAACTCTAACAAAAACGCTCGACCCCACCCAAAGGCATGGAAATGAAACAATCTTCTGTTGAATAACAGATGGGTGGAGGAAGAAATAAAACAGGAAATCATTAACTTCCTTGAGCATAACAACAATGAAGACACGAGCTACCAAAACCTGTGGGATACTGCAAAAGCAGTTTTGAGAGGAAAATTCATCGCTTTAGATGCCTACATTTGAGAAACAGAAAGAGAGAGTATCAACAATCTCACAAGCCATCTTATGGAATTGGAAAAAGAAGAACAATCTAAGCCTAAACTCAGTAGAAGAAAAGAAATATCCAAAATCAAATCAGAGATCAATGAAATTGAAAACAAAAGAGTCATTCAGAAAATTAATGAAACAAGGAATTGGTTTTTTGAAAAAATAAATAAAATAGATAAACCATTGGCCAGACTAACGAGAAATAGAAAAGTGAAATCTCTAGTAACCTCAATCAGAAATGATAAAGGGGAAATAACAACTGATCCCACGGAGATAAAAGAGATCATCTCTGAATACTACCAGAAACTCTATGCCCAGAAATTTGACAATGTGAAGGAAATGGATCAATATTTGGAATCACACCCTCTCCCTAGACTTAGCCAGGAAGAAATAGAGCTCCAGAACAGACCAATTTCAAGCACTGAGATCAAAGAAACAATAAAAAATCTTCCAACCAAAAAATGCCCTGGTCCAGATGGCTTCACACCAGAATTCTGCCAAAGCATCAAGGAAGAGCTTATTCCTGTACTGCAGAAATTATTCCAAAAAATTGAGGAAGGAGGAATCCTCCCGAACACATTCTATGAAGCAAACATCACCCTGATACCAAAACCAGGAAAAGACGCAAACAAAAAGGAGAATTTCAGACCAATCTCACTCATGAATATAGATGCGAAAATTCTCAACAAAATCCTAGCCAATGGATTACAGCTTATCATAAAAGAGTCATTCATCATGATCAAGTAGGCTTCATCCCAGGGATGCCAGGCTGGTTTAACATACGCAAGTCCATAAATGTTATCCACCGTATTAACAGACGCAAAAATAAAGATCACATGATCCTCTCAATAGATGCAGAAAAGGCATTTGATAAAATCTAGCATCCTTTTCTAATTAGAACACTGAAGAGTATAGGCATAGGTGGCACACTTCTAAAACTGATTGAAGCTATCTATAACAAACCCACAGCTAATATTTTACTGAATGGTGTAAAACTGAAAGCTTTTCCTCTTAGAACTGGAACCAGACAAGGTTGTCCTCTGTCACCTTTACTATTCAACATAGTGCTGGAAGTTCTAGCCAATACAATTAGGCAAGACAAGGAAATAAAGGGAATCCAAATGGGAGCAGAGGAGATCAAACTCTCCCTCTTTGCTGACGACATGCTCTTATACTTAGAGAACCCCAAAGACTCAACCACAAGACTCCTAGAAGTCATCAAAAAATACAGTAATGTTTCAGGATATAAAATCAATGTCCACAAGTCAGTAGCCTTTGTATACACCAATAACAGTCAAGATGAAAAGCTAATTAAGGACACAACTCCCTTCACCATAGTCTCAAAGAAAATGAAATGCCTAGGAATATAACTAACGAAGGAGGTGAAGGACCTCTATAAAGAAAATTATGAAATCCTCAGAAAGGAAATAGCAGAGGATATTAACAAATGGAAGAACATACCATGCTCATGGATGGGAAGAATAAACATTGTTAAAATGTCTATATTTCCCAAAGCAATCTACCTATTCAATGCCATTCCTATCAAAATACCAACATCATACTTTCAAGATTTGGAAAAAATGATTCTGCGTTTTGTATGGAACCGGAAAAAACCCCGTATACCTAAGGCAGTTCTTAGTAATAAAAATAAAGCTGGGGGCATCAGCATACCAGATTTTAGTCTGTACTACAAAGCCATAGTGGTCAAGACAGCATGGTACTGGCACAAAAACAGAGACATAGACACTTGGAATCAAATTGAAAACCAAGAAATGAAACTAACATTTTGCAACCACCTAATCTTCAATAAACCAAACAAGAACATACCTTGGGGGAAAGACTCCCTATTCAATAGATGGTGTTGGGAGAACTGGATGTCTATATGTAAAAGACTGAAACTGGACCCACACCTTTCCCCACTCACAAAAATTATTTCAAAATGGATAAAGGACTTAAATTTAAGGCATGAAACAATAAAAATCCTCAAAGAAAGCATAGGAAAAACACTGGAAGATATTTGCCTGTGGAAAGACTTCATGAAGAAGACTGCCATGGCAATTGCAACAACAACAAAAATAAACAAATGGGACTTCATTAAATTGAAAAGCTTCTGTACAGCTAAGGAGACAATAACCAAAGCAAAGAGACAACCTACACAATGGCAAAGGATATTTGCATATTTTCAATCAGACGAAAACTTGATAACTAGGATCTATAGAGAACTGAAATTAATCCACATGAAAAAAGCCAACAATCCCATATATCAATGGGCAAGAGACATGAATAGAACCTTCTCTAAAGATGACAGACGAATGGCTAACAAACACATGAAAAAATGTTCATCATCTCTTTATATTAGAGAAATGCAAATCAAAACAACCCTGAGATATCATCTAACCCCAGTGAGAATGGTCCACATTACAACATATCAAAACTACAGATACTGGCGTGGATGTGGAGAGAAGCGAACACTTTTACACTGGTGGGGGGACTGCAAGCTAGTACAACCTTTCTGGAAGAAAGTATGGAGAAACCTCAAAGCACTCAAGCTAGACCTCCCATTTGATCCTGCAATCCCATCTACCCAGAAGGAAAAAAATCCTTTTATCATAAGGACACTTGTACTAGACTGTTTATTGCAGCTCAATTTAGAAACGCCAAAATGTGGAAACAGCCTAAATGCCCACCAACCCAGGAATGGATTAACAAGCTGTGGTATATGTACAACATGGAATACTATTCAGCTATTCAAAAAAATGGAGACTTCACATCCTTCATATTAACATGGATGGAAGTTGAAGACATTATTCTTAGTAAAGCATCACAAGAATGGAGAAGCATGAATCCTATGTACTCAATTTTGATATGAGGATAATTAATGACAATTAAGGTTATGGGTGGGGGAAAAGCAGAAAGAGGGACGGAGGGAGGGGGTTGGGGCCTTGGTGTGTGTCACACTTTATGGGGCCAAGACATGATAGCAAGAGGGACTTTACCTAACAATTGCAATCAGTGTAACCTGGCTTATTGTACCCTCAATGTATCCCCAACAATAAAAAAAAAAAAGTATAATAACTTGAAGAAAGTGCAGGAAAAACTCTTGGAGGAATTGGCCTGGGTGAATATTTTATGAGGCGGACTCCCCAGGCAATTCAAGCAGTATCAAAAATACACTACTGTGACCTGATCAAACTAAAAAGCTTCTGCACAGCCAAGAACATAGTAAGTAAAGCAAGCAGACAGCTCTCAGAATGGGAGAAAGTATTTGCAGGTTATACCTCCGATAAAAGTCTCATAACCAGAATCCACAGAGTACTGAAATTTATTAGCAAGAAAAGAACACATGACCCCATTTCAGGGTGGGCAAGGGACTTAAAGAGGAACTTCTGTAAAGAAGACCTACGCAAAATCTACAAATACATGAAAAACAGCTCATCATCCTTAATCATCAGAGAAATGCAAATCAAAACTACTCTGAGATATCACCTAACCCCAGTAAGAGTAGCCCACATAACAAAATCCCAAAACCAGAAATGTTGGTGTGGATGTTGAGGAAAGGGCACACTTCTACACTGCTGGTGGGAATGCACACTAATACGTTCCTTCTGGAAGGATGTTTGGAGAATACTTAGAGACCTGAAAATAGACCTGCCATTCGATCCTATAATTCCTTTACTAGGTTTATACCCAGAAGACCAAAACTCACAATATAACAAAGACATCTATACCAGAATGTTTATTGCAGCCCAATTAATAATTGCTAAGTCATGGAGGAAGCCCAAGTGCCCATCGATCCACGAATGGACTAGCAAATTGTGGTATATGTGTACCATGGAATACTATGCAGCCTTAAAGAAAGATGGAGACTTCACCTCTTTCATGTTTACATGGATGGAGCTGGAACATATTCTTCTTAGCAAAGTATCTCAGGAATGGAAGAAAAAGTATCCAATGTAGTCAGCCCTACTATGAAGCTAAATTATAGCTTTCACATGAAGACTATAACCCAACTATAGCACAAGACTATGGGGAAAGGGCCAAGGAAGGGGAAGGGAGGGGGGAGGTTTTGGTGGAGGGAGGGTATTGGGTGGGGCCACATCTGTGGTGCATCTTGGAATGGTACAGGTGATTGCACTAATGTACACAGCTACGATTTAACAATAAAAAATAAAATTAAAAAAATTAAAAAATAATAAAAAAATAAAAAAATAACTAGACAACAGCCAGTAGTATGAAAAGAACAAAGCCTCACATATCAATATTAACCATGACTATAAATAGATTAAATGCTTCACTTAAAAAACACAGATTGGCACAATGGATTAAAAAAAAAAACAACCATGATCTAACTATATGCTAACAAAAACTCATCTTATGCACAAAGACATATAGAGACTGAAAGTAAAGGGGTCGACAAAGATATTTCACACAAACAGATGGAATTAAATCAAAAATAGTGAAAAAAAAGAGTAAGAAGTTTATTATATAATGATAAAAAGATCAACATAGCAAAGAGATATAATAATTTCTTTGATATTCCCCAGATGTGGTAGTATGCAGATTCATAAAGAAAGTATTTTTGTGTGTGTGTGTGTGTGTGTGTGAGAGAGAGAGAGAGAGAGAGAGAGAGAGAGAGAGAGAGAGAGAGAGAGAAGGAGAGACAGAGAGAGAGACAGGGAGAGACAGAAAAAAAAAAAAAGAAAAGTGGACAGTGATATTCCCAATAATCAACCTTACAAACTGTGAATTGTTTTATTTATTTATTTACTTTTATTTTTATTATTAAATCATAGCTGTGTACATTAATGTGATCATGGGGCACCATACACTGGTTTTTTAAATAGTTTGACACATTTTCATCACACTGGTTAACATAGCCTGCCTGGCATTTTCTTAGTTATTGCGTTAAGACATTTATATTCTACATTCACTAAGTTTCACATTTACCCTTGTAAGATGCAGCACAGGTGTAATCCCACCAATTACCCTCCCTCTGCCCATCCTCCCCCCTCCTTCGCCTCCCTCTCTCCTTACCCAGAAGAACAAAAATCACATTATAACAAAGATATTTGTACCAGAATGTTTATTTCAGCCCAATTCATAATTGCTAAGTCTTCCCAGAAGGAGAAGCCAAAAATGAGATTAGATGTGTAAGAGATCTCTTGGAAAAATTCCAGTGAAAGATAAAAGGGTGAGCAGCAGTGATCACTATGATTGTAGTATAAATCTGGCATCTCAAACAGGAGAGGGAGAAGGAAGGGTTGGATGAAAAGAATCTGATTCAAGTTGAGTTCTGAGAAAGTTTCAGACAGACTTATGAAAAGCCCCTAGCCCCAGCCAGATTTTCATCCCACACTGGGCAGAAATGTCTTGTTCTAGCCCCTGCTGTGCTCAATCACTGGCTGGGAGTTGCCTAAGGGAAGCATGGCCTGGTGTGAATGCTACCATGGATCTAAAGTTGTGGCAGCTGAAGCCTGTCAATTAACCAGTTTCTGCAGCAAATTCCCTTGAGGTAGATCTGAGCAAGGCACCTACATGGATGACACAGATATATGACTCTTGGCTCCCACAAAATTTGGATTTAAAATTTCTGCTCTGAAATGAAAGTAACATATTTTCCAATAGGGATTTGGGAAGATTGATCTCTACCATGATTGTTTCAATTCAAACTGTTCTAATTGCTTCATACTCACTGCATATTTTTATTCTGGACTTTAGCCACAGATACTAGAGGGAGACTCTTAAGGCAGATTTTAACATACAGAAACATCTTTAATATGAATTTCTCCAATGTAGAGTTAAGGTGTGGCTGTAGGCAGCATCATCAGGTTCGGTAGTTGAAGGAATCAAGGGATATCTTTTTGAAATGTTGCACCTGTGTGAATGTACAACAGCAAGAATCCCTAGAACCAATGTAGTATGAGCCACAAATGGCTGCCAAGATTTTGACTACATGGAGGTACATTCAGAATTGCCATGGTTGAAATACCATGTTTGATTGAGAGTGAGACACTCATCTATGGCTGCTCTACAGTCTATTTGTTACCCTGAGAGACACAGCAGCAACATATTATTGATTTTGGAGAACCAGAGTGGTTGAAAGAAGATATTTGCATTGGTATAAAGAGAACCAGATGAGGAAGTGGGTGTGGTTCATCTCAAATCAACTTCCATTCTTAGAGCATGCTAGAAATGGTAAGATAATAATTACAACTTTATATATGCAGGGCAGCACACTATACACACACTAAGATATTATTTCACTATTCTATTGTATTAAGCTTGAAAATAAAATTACAGACAAGTCTCTAAGGTTAATATAATGTGACAATGCACATCAAATCATTACAGATTTAGAAACTTATTGAAATTAAATTAATGACATTTGTGTTTACTACGTGTTTTAATAAAATGATTTTCCTCAACTTCTCATTTATGTAAATACATATTGACTTGAAAATTTTTTTAAATTTGATTCTTGTCTGAGTCGTTGGTACATAATGGTAATTAGAGCATACCATTCACCTTTTATAAACTCAAGCTAAGCTCATAAATCTGTTTTCTTCAGAAAATAATTGATTTTAAGATATTTATAGATTTAAAATATTTAGATGTTGCTCTCTACCATGTTTGTAGCAGATATTTTTAAATCAGCAAATTTGGATATTTTTAATTTGACAAGAATGACAAATGATCTCTATGAATGCTTTATAGAAAATGTGAATAAAGTTAGGAATAAAAGCTCAAGATGTTCTATTTGGCTAGTGTTAAAATACCATGGGTGTTATTTTAGGAGGAACTTTAAGGGAACTAGATTCTCTTTAGAAATATTGTATTTTAGATTTTAAAGAGAAGAACGCCTGTTTTCACTGTTGAGCACAGCCTAATCATTTATCAGACATTCTCAGAGTCATTAGGTTGTAGTGATGCTGAGGCTATTTTGGTGACACATATAAAGTGTAGAGAGATAAATTTATTCCCGTGCTGCATGTCTGATAAGCGGGATGAAAAGATTCAATCAGAGATGTGACATGCTGTGATAGGCTTAGACAGGTCATTGATTTTCACTCACTGTGCATAAAACACAGTTGACTCTCACGATCCTGTTGAAAGAGTGCTTTAAATTGCCCTGAAAGCAGATAACACCCAGGGAATTTGAGCATATGTATGCAAAAATAAAGATCATTCCCGAATTTAAGATGATTTGAGTATTGATAGAGAACGAACGGGTAAGAAGCCAAATTGTTTCTACTGAATATTCCCATTTTCTTCGACTGTATTAGTGGTCTAGAAAATGAAGGATGGAAAGTGTTTCCAGTCCTCCTGAAATCTGCAATTTATTTGGGAAAATACAATAATATCTCTTGGGCAATAGATGATTAATGCATACTTATACTCATCTGCCTTTGTTCTCTAATTTGGTAGATCAAACACATTTTCTTGAACTAAGATACTAGGAGAAGGGGAGCTCCCCCAAATTCCTTCCTAATGAGGAATAGCCTGAGAATAAAGATTATCAGACTTGTAAAAATAGTAGAACCTTTTATTTTTTCCTTTAAATTATATGTAATAATGAGTTCCAAAGTAAAGAGGGAGAAAGAATGAATAAGTCTGGTTAAACTAGAGATTTTAAAAAGGTAGTCTAGAGTCCAAGCACTCCAGCCTCAAGGGAATAACCCATTTCAGTTGATACTAAGAAATCTACAGCTTAGAGAAACAACTGCAAGCTAGTTTTCTTAGATAATTGCTAATGGGTCTTTCCCCACTGCACCAACATTTGAGAAAATGTTCGTAAGCACTTGGGGAGAGGAGGGTTATGTTTGTTATTGTACAGTGATACTGATAGCTTTTGTTTGTTAAAATACTGAGAGTGCTTTGGGGAAGGAGGCAGTGATAAAGGGACTGATTGATAGAAAATTTCCACACGGCAAGGGGGAGAAAGAAACCCTAATTATGTATGTCTAGTGAAATAAAACTATGCTGTGTCCAGACTGGACTGATCCACACTGGTTCTACTTCCTCAGATATGAGGCCTATAAAGTAATAACACAAGAGAGTTGGATTTTTGTTTTTTCCCCAAGAGAGCTTTTTCCAGGTGAAATACTGGAAGACTAAGTTGTCTCCCACATGGAGTAAAAAAAAAAAATGGAACTGAGTCACATGAATTAAATCTTTTGCACTTATTATTTGATCATCCTTCTAAAGAATACGTTAATAATGTTTGGTAGCTAAAAATCCATTTAAACAGCAGCATTTTAGTTAAGTAAGAAGGAGTAAGTAAAGCATTGTAACAGTATACATTTACCCTGAATAATTTAAGTTATAGCTCTTTTGAATTTTTCTTGCTAGAAATACATTCTTTGCCTTAGTTGCTCTTTAGTTAAATATCCATGCAAAATTATATTTGGAATTTTTTCTTGTCTAATAAATCCAGAAGATAGTTGGTTTCCATATGCCAAATGTTATTGGAACATCTGATACAATGGAAAGAGTAAAAGAAGAATCTCTCATTTCTACTGTTAGATGTCTATAATTATAAAATTATAATTACAAAGGTAATCATGTCACTTTAAAATGCATTTTCATAAGAGAAAAATTTAGCAAAGGACTTGTTTCTATTTATAAAATATTAATGTGCCCTGACATTGAAAATTGAAATGATATTAAATAACTGTTTTGTCTGGAGTAACACTACTCCAGACGTTAAAGCTGAGTTTGGAAAATGATGACCGTGAGATAAGTTCACCTACAGCATCAAGAAAGCTTTCTCGTATTTCAGAGACATTTCTGTCCCTACAAACCTCCCCTTAATAATACAATAGGGCCTGAACTAATGGGATACTTTAGATTCCCTATAATTAAATAAATCAGCTGAGTGCAGGACTAAATTTCCAGCTCTTTGCAGAAATCTCCTCTTTGTAATTCAAGGGACATATAATCCCTTTCATGTATTTGACAAGGTATATACAATACTTTTTTTTCCTTTCCCTAGGAAATCCATCACTCTTTTGAACACATGGGGGACTCTTACATTCTAAAGTCTCTACAATGCTAGGTTGTCCTCTTCAGGATTTGGCTCTTGCCCTCTGGCTAATTATTTTGGCCTCCCTGTTGCTACCAAGGAAACAGGAGAGGATAGTGTTGCTAGGGCAGTGAAATCCTCTTCTCTGTTCCAATAATATCTGGCCAGAGGGAGAGACAGTTCAGGGCCTGCTGATTTGCAATGCTGGGTACCAGAGAGCGCTGCGATTAGAATAGGCTCCAGGATAAATCACCACAATGAATTCCACACAGAATGCATGTTAGCTGAAATCTGTACACTTCCTCTATCTTCTTGATATTAATAGTTAATATGATTCATGAATTAGAGAAAGAATATTTCTTAAAATTTTTTACTTATTAATGAATTCATTTGATACTTTAAAAATGATCAAATATACTTTTGCTAATTTATTCTACCTCCTTAAGATGCTATCCTGTGCTATGTGAAATATAATAGCAGTCTGACCCATGACCTGTAGCTCAGAGATTGGCTCTCTGGCACTTAACATCCTGTTCACAGTGGTCCCCCTCAGTAAATGCTGTGGACTGACTAATCTGTGTAATGTACATGTATGCAGGTAATTGATAAATGGTGAAAGAAGAAAGGCTCAAGCAACTACAGAAGACAACCTTGGACTCTAGAACACCTGTGGTCTGCAGGGACTTTCCCTTCTGCCAAGTTCCTTAGCCCCCTTCAGTCCATGAAGCTGTCTTGAATGGGTTCAAGAAAAACAACTGCCTTTAGGCCACTGTTGAAGATGAAATCCCCACACTCTGTTTGCCTTTCTTTGTCTTTTCATCCATATCATAAGCCTCTCTCTATGTACATTTAATGAAGTCATCTTTTACAGGGTGCACATTGTCTGCAGTAGTTGCTAACTACTTTATCAATTTATGGAATATTTGCTCACTCTGAGAATTGAATTTTCATCAATGAAGCTAAAATAACAGCAAAATTAATAGTAAAACGCCAGAATGTTGAAAACCATGTCCAGCTTAAGACAACAGCAATGTATTAATATTTAATATTAATTAAATTTTCCCCAAATGTTTATCCAACTATCTCCCTGTAGCTGTTTTAGAAGGAGGTCTGCAGCCAGATGATTGGGAATACTAACTTAAATTCTTTAACAAATTCTGTTACATATATGTTTTAGTTTGAAAATTTCAAATTTAATATTTTATCTAGTGAATTACAAATTATTAGCCCATTTTTCCTCTGTAAAAAGAATAAAAGTCTGTATGTAATAGTTTACCAACTTCCCAGAAGAACTGAATAAGGAATAATTACTTTTTGGAATAAGTTTGTAGTCTCAAGAGGACCTTCATGTGTCAGAGGGAGACAATCGTTCTTTGGGAATTACATGCATCATTATCTATGGCTATGTCCACATCTATGTTTATTTTCATATCTATCGCAGTATATTAACATTCAGGCAATGCCACAATTACAAACTCCTTCACTAACTCTACCCTGATATTAGAAGGGAAACAATAAAATAAAAAGCGAATATGGGATGTTAGGGTTAGGAAAGTGCCATCAGGATGAATACGATGGTGGTGGGGAGTAGTTCCCTGAGCAAGTTGGCTTTGAAATTCTGTCATGTAAGGAAATATATATCACAATGCTTTGCTAAAATTCTAGTTAAATATTTTTAAAATTCTTTAATTTTCCCTCTCTGGAAGATTCTCCACTCTGTTTTATTTCTGCTGTTGACAGCATGGCTCTTGGAGTCTAAGCTGTGTCTCTTCAAACATTCCTCACACTCTTTCGTCACTTTGCACAATGAAGGGGAACAATGCTGTTGATGTACTGAGGTTGCATTTTTTTCTTATTATTTTGGATTCATTGAGGGCACAAAGAATTAGGTTGTTAGGTTAAAGTCCTTCTTGTAATTGTGCCCCGCCCCTAAGAGGTGTGTCATACACTGTGACCCCCGTCTCCCTCCCTTTTCCCCTCTCCCTCATTCTCCTACCCCTGTACCATGTATTAGGTAATCTACTGTCTTCATATTATAAATGAGTACATTGGATTCTTGCTTCTCCATTCTTGTGATATTTTACTAAGAATAATGTGTTTTACCTCCTATCAGGTTAATAAAAAAATGTAAAGTCTCTATCTATTGTGGTAGCTGAGTAATATTTCATGGTATACATATACCACAGCTTGCTAATCCATTCCTGGGTTGGTGGGCATTTAGGCTGTTCCCATGTTTTGGCAATTGTAAATTGAGCCACGATAAATAGTCTAGTGCAAGTGTCCTTATGATAAAATGATTTTTTTTCTTCTGGGTACATGACCAGTAATGGGATTGCAAGATCAAATGGGAGGTCTAATTTGAGTTCTTTGAGGAGTCTCCATACTTCCTTTCAAAAAGGTTGTATTCATTTGCAGTCTCACCCACAGTATAAGAGTGTTCCCTTCCCTCCACATCCATGCCAGCATCTGCAGCTTTGAGACTTTGTGATGTAGGCTAGTCTGATTAGGGTTAAGTGATATATCAGGGTGGTTTTAATTTGCATTTCTCTGATGATCAGGGCCACTGAGCATTTTTTCAAATGTTTTGTTAGCCATTCATCTGTCTTCATCAGAGAAGGTTCTGTTCATATTTCTTGCCCAGAGGTAGATGGGATTGTTTATTCTTTTTCTGTTGATTAATTTGAGTTCTCTATAGATTCTAGTTAACCCTTTGTCAGACTGATACCCTGAAAATTTCTTTTCCCATTGTGAAGGTTGTCTTTTTGCTTTACTTGTGTCTTTAGCTGTGAAAAAGATTTTTAGCTTAAGTTCCGTTTGTTGATATTTGTTGTTGTTACAATGGCCGCTGAAATCTTTGTCATAAAATCTTTCCCCTGTCCAATATCATCAAGAGTTTTCCCCACACTTTCTTCTAAGATTTTTATCATTTCGTGTCTTAGATTTAATTAATTGTATTACATGGCAAAAATGCCTTAACACTATTGTTCTCAACTAGGGTAAGTACACTCTTAGAAACACATATCAGATCATAAAATATATTAAATAATTATTGCATAAATAATTAATTCTTATACTTTGAACACCCTATGATTTTGGACACTGAGTCATATTTTGCTCAGGAAAAAAAAAAAAGGAACTATATAAGGAGTTTTAAGACCAGGATGTAATTCAGAAAAGTGGTTATGCAGGTGTTGGAAACCTGGAAAAGCTAAAAGAAAGAGGTTACAAAAGCTGCTGTTATCTGTAAATGTGGGAAATAACAGAGGGAGATGTTATCACAACTCAGAAGTGAGCAGGAGGGAACATTTCCTCAAAAGCTCCAAGTGCCTGAGGAATGGTCATTACTTCAGGAACTGCCAGTATCTTGGGATCCGCGATGGTGGATAAAGGACCACAGTTTCCATGGAGAAGGGGTCCATGGAGAAGGTATTCATTTCTGAATCGATGTCAGGCCATGCTGGGACATTTGAGAGAATGGCATTCTGCTAGTGTTGGGATGGCTGAGGTCATGCCATGTGCCCCTGGGAGCAGTGAAAGATGATGAAGCTTATTCCTTTCAGGTTTAGTCCAACTGCTTTAGTCCAACTCCTACTGAAAGGATTTTGATAGAAATTAGAAACTGGAATTGAGTTTCTTCTCTTCTTTTTCCTTTCAAAATACTTCCAGAGACTCCCACGGGCAGAACTTAAAGATAATTGATCTGGTGAGTAAGTCTGGAAATGTAGTTTATAGACTTTTAGCCCCATCATGGTAGTGCAGGTTAAGAAGGTTGGCTATGAGACCAAAACGTATAAGCAAGTAACTGGTGTGGTTCACCCCATTTCAGTGCATAGCATTCACTCACAAATTTCTATTCATATTTTATCTAACATGTAACAATCATCACAACTTCATACTTCCACTTAAAAAGGCTCACCTGTTCTTTAAAAACCAAAGATGTTGTTTGCCTTCAAAACCAAAGGTTCAAATAGACATTGTCAGTGTTTGAACAATGTTACTATAATTCCTCTGTCAGTTCAGACGTATTGTCATCCAAATATTATGTAAACCGAAAACTAAATTGTTAATTTAATTACCATCAATAAATAATGCAGACAGTTTAGTGCATGGGGTTTTATATTGCCCATTAGGAAAAAAGAAAATGAGCAATAGTTAATAACTGAAATATATATTAAATAAACAAGAAGGAAAATATATTCATATGAGTGATAAAATATAAAGATGGTCCAGAAAGAAAGAGAGGAGAGTAGAGGATGGAGGGCATTTGGAGGGATACAGTGCAAGGGTACATTTCAAAACAAATAAAAGTATATATATTATAAATGTCGTACCACAAAAATAAGTAAGTGATGTGATGGTTATGTTAATTAGTTTGATTTAAGCATTCCATGTTGTATATCAAATCATCACATTGTACTCCATAAATGTATATAGTTATGATTTAATAAAAAAAGAAAATTATTTTGTATTGCCCAAATCACTCCTTATGTAACTGCAAATTATTTTCCCACAGACTATTTTATTTCCTTTTCCCTGATAAAGGAATACGAGGTCAAAATTCTTTTCCTAGTAGCATGAACTAGAACTTTATTTCTGAAAGGTCTGAGTCTATCAAAATCATGCATTCAGGAACTGGAGAAATATTCCATAAAGACTTTGTAGAATTACTGTGCTAGCTGTGAGACTAGTCCAATTATTATTATTATTTTTTTTTTTACCAACTGACCCCAAAGTCCTACACTTTGCTGGTGAACATCTCTGATGTTTGGGTTCTCATGAACTAGAATCAACTTGGAGTCAGTATCTTAAAGAATCTCTTAAAAGTTCTTTTCTCTTCTTGAGAGTCATCTGAACGATAGCTTTAGGAATAATGTGGGCAAGCATCAAATGATATGTACATTCTATTCTTGGGCAGCATTGCAGGATCCTTCCCCAAAGGGATCCCACTAAGATGGACAACTGAGCCAGAAGCTGTGCGTCACTGCTATAGTGCACGCTTGAAGTAGTCTGTTGGGTTATCTATATCAAATAATGATTTAGGAAGATTCCTACCACTTTTCTTTACAAGGATAATGTGATCAATTATTCATTACTATACTTCAAAGGTCATAGGTCAAACCCTTCAGATCGTCACTCTGCTTATATTTCCTATTGTGTGAACTGTGCCTACTTTGCCTCTGGAGTTAAGGGCTGACATTGTTAGGTCTGTCTAGATGGTCCCTGGTCCCCCATTTCCTGGTGTTAAGAGTGAATACTGGTCCTGAGTCAAGCTGATGAAGAAGCAACCCAAGATACAAAGCAATCACACACACAACATTTATCGCAAAGCCAAAGTATGTCTCAAAGGGCAAGAAGGGTCACTCTCTGATCCCAAAGTCTGAGCACACACTGTCTTTTGTATGTGTTTAATCACTAGCTTGTCCTACCTTTCTACTGGAAGGACTAATTGCTATTTTCTGCCTTTTAGGTAATTGACAGATTACACACGAGGTTGGTTATGTAACAGTAACTCATGCTATGCTAATTAGATGGTAATGAGTTCTAGGTCAGTTACAGGTCACTAGGAACTCCTTACTGTGTAGGTTCCCACTAGGAAACCAAATTGCCGCTGAGAATTTCCCTCAGTAATTCCCTCTCCTATTCTGAGGTAAATTCCTAGATGCAATTTGGTTCCTATCTTCAATTCAGTTCCTGCTCTTTGCCACCTATTTACCCTCTGCCAGACCTAACAACAGGAGACTTCTGCCATTCTAAGATCCCACTATTTTCATTACAATCAGGAAGCTGGTTACAACGGCAGTATGTCCCATCATCATTCCAGCTCTCTTAGAACCGCTATGACAGAAATTTCCACGGGATGTGATACTTTACTCACTAGCATTCCTCAATTTCCCAATGCTTCAGATGAGGAGGTATTCAGAGGTCCCTTTATGAGGAGCCTAATGGGATGTGAATTTTTAGCTTGTGCATGCTGACTTTGTTTCAACATTGTTTTCTTCCTAAGTCTTTTATTCCTCTTTTATATAAAGTCAGAGAATAGGCTTCTAAAAGAATTTTTGGTTTTACAATATGTTGTTTTTAGAACCTTGAATATTCGTACTAAAAATAATGAGCGATGGGTTTTGTTCTTATATTATGCTTAGTACAGATATTTCAGTGCATGGGATATGAGGCATTATCAATAAGGTTATCCTTGCTTTGATCTGTGTTAAGTGTAGATTACTGGTTAGCCCTCATTCATATCTTTTTATTTTTGCTTTTACATGTCCAGACCTGAAGTCCCAGGGGACATGAATCTACTTTCTCAATGTGATACATGTACGTGCACACATGGTTTTTCTACCACCTGATAATAGGCTGTCTGAAATTGCGTCTATTCTTTCCACATCCGAGGGTTTTATTCCTCCCAATTAATCGAAAGCTTCTAAAGAACAAACAATTTTGTCTCATACTATTTTTCTTTGCTCTTCATCACATTTAATGCAAGGCTGAGAACATATTTAATATACAATTATTTGTTGGATAAGTCTTTGATAGGATACCTGATACCCTCGCTCTGTGTAATAAAAATCTATTTTATCAATAACCATTTAAGTGTCACAGAAGCACCATTTAGAAGTATTGTGGGGCGGCGCCTGTGGCTCAGTCGGTAAGGCATTGGCCCCATATACCCAGGGTGGCGGGTTCAAACCCAGCTTCTGCTGAACTGCAACCAAAAAATAGCTGGGCGTTGTGGCGAGCGCCTGTAGTCCCAGCTACTCGGGAGGCTGAGGCAAGAGAATCGCTTAAGCCCAGGAGTTGAAGGCTGCTGTGAGCTGTGTGATGCCATGCACTCTACCGAGGGCCATAAAGTGAGACTCTGTCTCTACAAAAAAAAAAAAAAAAAAAAAGAAGTAGTGTGGATGGACTGGTGCACAGAGTTTCCTCAGTAATTCCCTTTCCTATTCTGAGATAAATAAAAATGGCTTCCTGGCCATTTTACAATAAAGAGTATTTCATTTTCCTATTTCCAGATGAAAACAAAGCAGGAAGCAGATACTATTCCAAGAAGAGATCTGTGGGTGTTTGCATTCAGTTTGTAAATGTAATTTACATTTGTATATTTCATTTATGGGGTATTTTTGATACACATTTGGATTTCTAGTTACCACAACATACATTGAATTGTAAAGAAATGGGAAATTTGAATGTAACAAATGGTAAATTAAGCTCTAAAAAAAATAGATGCATGTTAATGTCAGTCATTGTTTTTATTAGAGCTGTTTGAATTAATATACCTAGTAAATCTTTGTCAATGTTAAAACTCAATGGCAATGAGAAATGCTTTGAAAGGTGCTAGTAAATGTATGTTTAAATATAATTTGGTTTTAATTTTTTTTAAATTTCAGAATATTGCAGGGGTACACAAGTTTTGGCTACAGAGTTTGGTTTTAATTTTGAAAAAATTACTTTAAAAATTATACATGCTGGTTGGGCATGGTAGATCATGCCTATAATCCTAACACTCTGGGAGACTGAGGAAGGAGGATCACTTGAGGTTAGAAGTTCAAGACCAGCTGGAGCAAGAGGGAGACCCTGTGTCTACAAAAAGAAAAAAAAAAAAAAAGGGAAAAATTAGCCAGATGTGGTGGCACATGTTTATAGTTCCAGCTATTCAAGAGGCTGAGGCAAAAGGATTGCTTGAGCATAGGAATCCAAGGTTGCAGTGAGCTATGATGATGCCGGTGCACTCTGTCCTAGACATCAGAGTGAGATCCTATCTAAAAAAGAAAATTATACATGCCCGTGATAAAGCAATTCAAATATTAATACTACAACAGGCAAAAGAGAAAGTAAAAACATCCCTAAACTACATAATTATGGAAACACCACTTCTAACATTTTATTGACTACCCTTCCAGACACATCTCTCTGTACACATACACATATAAGTATGTACTGATAATTTTACATGCAATAGTATGCCATGGATGATGCTTTAACCTTATTTTTGAGTCAATAATAATAATAATATATATTTTTTTGAGACAGAGCCTCAAGCTGTCACCCTGGGTAGAGTGCTAGGGCATCACAGCTCACAGCAACTTCCAAATCCTGGGCTCAAGAGATTCTCCTGCCTCAGCCTCCCAAGTAGCTGGAACTACAGATGTCCACCACAACACTTGGCTATTGTTTGGTGTAGTTGTCATTGTTGTTTGGCAGGCCCGGGCTGGATTCAACCCCCCCAGCTCTGGTTATGTGGCTGGTGCCTTAGCCGCTTGAGCTACAGATGCTGAGCCTCAATAATTATTATTGATCTACTTTCTATGTGGATAGACTAAGGGAACCATATTGTATGTAATATTATTTAATATTATCTAATACTGATTACTTATCATCACACTGAAGTAATATTCTAAAGATAGACACATCATTTCCTTTTGTTGTAGAATGAAGATTGCTGTAGGAAAACCTTTTTTTTCAAATGCAGTTTTTTCCATCTTGTCTTATGTTTAGTTAAATTCATTCCTTCATTCATTCATTAAACAGATATTATATTTATTTGTCTCAAACATGTGTCAGTCACTGCTTAAAGTACTGTGGTAAGGCATAAAAGTAATTAGACAAAAATCTTTGCATTTAGTGCATTTGTAGGGATGCATGTGATTTACAATCTTAAACGGGCCTCCAGATATGTAGATAATCTATTACCAACGTTACAGGAAAGCTCCTGTTTCCCCTCATCAATTCTGCATTTTGTAAAATATCTAAATCCTTTCAAGTCTTGTGGATGAAATGTAACGTCTCAGATGTTTATTCACAAATTTTTAATGGATGCGGAATGTCTTCTTATGGCATATTATCCACTTGTATATTTTTCATGTTGCTTAAACACACATTGATATTAATATATTTGAGTTTTTCCCTTACTGATTGGTAAGAAATATTTGTGAATTATAAAGAGTATTTCCTTTCAGTCCTATTTTCTGCAAACATTGTTGGATATGATCTGAATAAAATCATACAGTATGTAATCTTTTAATTTCCAGCTTATTTCACTCAACATCATGTTTATGAGATTCATGTATGTTCTTGTGTTTAGTTGTATTTTATTCATTCTCATTGCCATATACATTTTTATTGACAGAACATACAGTACTAAAATTTATTCTCCTATTCTACTGTTGACAGGCATTTCAGTTATTTCTAGTTTTAGGCTATTGCATATAGTGCAATATACTGTTGCAAGATGCTGTTAATATTCTCATACACGTCTTCTATAAACATTGGTTCACATTTCTGTGGTTTTATACCTAAGAGTAAAATTGCTGTGCCATATGAACTGCCATTCTCAGTCTTTGGTAGATTTCATTAAACAGCTTTCTGAACTGGTTGTTCCAATCTGCATTTGTGATAACTATGTACGTAAGTTCTGGTTTCTATCCTTTTTCTTTTAAACAATCTGATAGATATGTGGTGGTATTACATTTTTTCAAATTAGTGCCTCCTAATACTTAATAAAACTGAGCACCTTCTCACATGTTTACTAACTTTGAAAACTTTTCAAAATACAGATTCAGGTCTCATTACAGATCTGCTGCATCAGAATCTCTAGGAATAGGACTCAGAAATATGTATTTTCAAAAGTTCCACAGTTCTCATCATTCAGAAAGTTATTGAGCATAAGTAAAATTTTAGTTAGAATGGGTAGATTGGTTAACTTGTATGGTAGCTAAAAACAAAGCAACAGAAAACTGGTTATTCCTGACTTCACCTGGAAATAGCAGGACCCACACTTCCCCTTCCTTCCCCTCTCATCACCTTCCCTTCTTTCTTGCTTTTCCCCTCCTTCTAATTCTTTACCTATTTTAGAGAAATATAAACATTACAGAGAAAGCTTAAAACTATTAAAATTACTCTTATTCTTTTATGAACTTTGAAGGCATAGTTTATCAAATGTTGTTACTGGAACTTTAGAAATTATTGTTTAATTTTATTTTTATTTATTTATTTATTTTTGGGACAGAGTCTCACTTTGTTGCCCTCGGTAGAGTGCTGTGAACTATGATGCTACTCTTGGGCTCAAGCAATTCTCTTGCCTCAGCTCCCAAATGGGTGGGACTACAGGTACCCACTACAACACCTTGTTATTTTTAGAGACAGTCTCGCTCTTCCTCAGGCTGGTCTTGAACCTGTGAGCTCAGGCAATCTACCTGCCTCGGCCTCCCAGAGTGCTAGGATTATAGGTGTGAGCCACTGCACCTGGCCCATGTTTAATTTTATTTTTAATTGACAAATAATTGTATATCTTAATATGGTGCAATGTGAGTGGAGGGGATGATGAAAGGAGAGATGTTATCTTTTAGGCTTACTTTATAAATAAATGAGTAGAAAGAAGTGCTAAATGGATTAAAGACTTAAATATAAGTCACAAAATGATGAAACTATAACAGTAGAATAAAACATTGGGAACTGTTTTAAAAAATTGCTCTGGACAAAGACTTTTAGGGTAAGACCTCTAAAGTCTAGCTCTAAAAAAAAAGAATTAGCTCCCTTAATTTGCAGTGACATGGATGGAATTGTAGGTACATTATGTTAAGTGAAATGAGCCAGGCACAAAAGACAAATACTGTATATTCTCATTGGTGTAAGCTAAAAAAGTGGGTCTCAAGGAGATAGAGAGGAGAATGGTGGTTACAGAGATTGGCAGGGTGTGCTTTGGGGGAGGGAACTGAAAAGACATCGGTCAATTGGTGCAAACACATAGGTATAAGGAATACATTCTAATGTTCAATAACATAGTAGAATGACTGTAGTTAACAATAACATATTGTATATTTCAAAATAGGTGGAAGAGAAGAATTGGAATGTTTACAATATAAAAAATAAATATTTGAGGTGATGCATATCCCAGTTACCCTGATTGGATTATTACACATTGTATGTATGGATCCAAAATATCATAGGCAGTCCCCAAATATGTATAACTACTATGTATCAATAGAAAAGAAAAATAGATCAAGTACGTGTCCATTATGGTAAAAAAATAAAAACTTTTATTTCATTTTATCAATTTCTACTAATACTTGAAACTCTACCAAATTCATGCAATTATTAAATATTCTACTGTAGACAAGTTCGTGAATACTTTAGAGAAAATGTACTTTATTTATTTAGTATGATTTTAGATTAAATATTATGAATGGGGCTTCCAAATTATGGTGCCAAGTTTAATGAAGTGTAATTACAGGTCTTAAGATATTTGTATGAGGAGGAAAAGCTTCTTGTGGACCATTAAAGTGTTTTATGTATGATGATGACTGACACAACCCATTATGGAATTTGAATAAGCTTAATTGTCCAAGAAAAAGAATTGAAAATAATCTTTTAGATGTCAAAATATAGCAATTTATCATATGACTCTGTCAGTTGTTATTTAATATGCTTCCTGGTTACAGACATGCTTTTTTGGTGGCTCATTAGTTATGTCACCAGGAAAACAATATTTTTAGTGCTGTTGAAGATGAAACCTTTATACTCAATGTGTTGAAATACTAATTGCACAAGAACATTGGCATCAAAACAATGTAAAATTACCAGTATGACCTGAGCGCCTGGATGATTAAAGGGTAAAGTTGAAAATAAACATGAGTAATGATAATTTATCAGTTGTATTTCTTAACATTTCCATGAAGCTTAATTATATTTTGGAAAAATTCTTTAATTACTATTTCATATGTCATTCAATTGAAGATATACCAATAATAATAATAATTATGTCTTTAAAGAGCTTTTGAGCCTTAAAACTAATAGTAATTGAGAGGCATAGGGTCTAATGGAAACAAATAAGTAGGAAAATAATAAGCCTTAAAGAAGTGAGAGTAGCACTGACCAATATATTTGGTCTTTTGTATTCCTAGTTTCACATCCAAAGATTCAACTAATTGTAGATAAAAAATATTTTTAAAATGGCAGCATCTGTGGCTCAAAGGTGTAGGGTACCAGCCCCATATGCCGGAGGTGGCAGGTTCAAACTCAGCCCCTGCCAAAAAAAAAAAAAAAAAAATATATATATATATATATATTTTTAAATACCAATAAAATAACAATTGAATATTAAATAATACAAAAATAATACAAATAAAAAAATACAGTGTAACAACCCATCATCCTTGGACACCGAGGGACAATTGTATATGTTTCTGTGCAGTTTCTAGAAGTGAGATGCAAATTTCACCCTAAGATTTATCAGCCAAAAAAAAGCAATAAAATAATTTATGAGATTTAAAGCATCTGTAAATTAAAGTCAATGTGTTAGAGCAATCTCTCTTCCCTTGCCCTTGACAGATGCAGTATTGTGTCTAAATGAGCTGCTTATTTAAATAGTTGAAAAGTATAAAGAAAAAGCTCGGTTCAGTCACAGCAGTTCTCTCAGGGCCAGAACGATGTGGTGCACCATTCTCAGGTCATGAACTTTGATATCGACACTCAGTGAGGATCTTAAATAGATAAAGAATAGGCAGACTCCCTGTCCTTCACACCATCATCTATAAATAATATGTTTTCATTCTGGATTTTGATTAAGTGTTAAGTAAGATTACATTTTGCTGGTAACAACATGGGATCCAGATATTTTGTTTTGTGTAAAAAGGGATTACCTATATGCTTTGGAAATTAGCTGGTTCAAAGTGTTCCTAAAAATGTAAAGGGGGCTAATGTAGTCCTTTGTCTGTGTATAAGATGTCTCATCTCCTTATGGAAGAGGTCAATGTACACATATAGACAAAACCACGTGTAAAGGGTAAAGATAATATAGTGCAATGATAGTACCTAAAATAGTTTATGACCGCATACTTTTGAAGTAGAATTTTAGATTTCCACTTTAAAAGAGTTACAAAAGTTACAAGGGTCACAGTCAGCTCTTTCTTAGTATCTGATTCATGTGGATGGGGGTAGAGGCTGAATAGTCTGCTGTACATGGATTCTCCTTCCCACTTTGTATTGAATGCGAATGAAGACTTTTTACAAAAGATGCTTTCCATTTGCACAGGGGTCATTTTCCTGTTTTTCCTTTTGGGTGTTTTTTGCTTCTGCTTTATGAATACCACTTGAAAAGTGATAGATTTATTTTTAAGGCATCCTCTTTCATCTGCAAAGAAAAATTTCTTACTGCCTCAGGAGCTCAGTTGCCTTTTCTTATTTCACTTAAATCCTTTTTTATTCTATATTCATCACATCACCCTAAAAGTCCTACATTAGACTTTAAGCTTTTTTATTGCTGTTTGCATTAGAAACAGCCTTTACGAGCCTCCTGCTGCAAACTTTTCTGTGAGTTCAGACTTTGTTTCCCATGGCTCCTCTGGTGATGGAAAATGTAGAGCATCTTTCTTTTTCTCTTCTAAGTTTTGTTCCACAAAGGAATGGATATTCTTATTTGGTTCTTCATGATTTCTGGAACTATAAGGGTAATTATTACTAAAAAAATCTAACAATCAATCCCATAAATGCAAGTAATTTTTCATATTAATAACCATGTCATGATGAACAAGTGGCAATATCCATAAAGACCAGCTATATCCTAGTGGGCACAGTGCACACTGTCCAGGTGAGGGCACAGTGCACACTGTCCAGGTGACATGTAGTGGCATTAAATGCAGTGGTGTCATATATGCACTGGCATGTAAATGCAGCACCATCATCCATGCACTGGAGTGTAAATGCAGTGGCAACATACATGCAGTGGTATATAAATGCAGTGGTGTATATTTATACTGGCATCATACACATAGTGGTGCATAGATGCAGCAGTGTTATACATGCAGTTCCATGTACATGCAGTGGTGTATAAATGCAAAGGTATGCATATGCAGTGGATTATAAATGCTGTGGCATGTACAAGCAGTAGCAACATACATTCAGTGACATGTGAATGCAGTGGCCCATACTTTCACTAGCATGTAGATACAGAGTCATACATGCAGTGATGTGTACATGCAGTTGCTTACAAAGGCAGTAGTGTCATACATGCAGTGGCATGTGCATGCACTAGCATCATACATGTAGTGGCATGTAAATATAATGGAGTCATATATGCAGTTGTATCATACATGCAGTGGCATGCAGTTCCACTGGACATGCAGTGGTGCCATACATGCAGTGGAATGATACATGCAGTAGCATGTAAAAGCAGTGGCATCATACAGGCAGTGGTGAGTTGCAAGTCATTGACTATAAAGTGAAAGGGCTAGAAACTAGAGCAAACATGGAAAGCTGTTTATTGCTCTCAAGTCTTGCACTAGCTGATATTTTTTGCCATTTGTCTTTTCTGGAAGAGTGGAGATATTACAGAGACTGGTGTAGGAACTAAGAGTCCCTTGTCAGAGACCTCAGATTATGGTTGAGGGCTTGGAGGGCTTCTGGTTTAAAAGAGATTTGGTAATCTTCTGAGTAGCATGGAATAGTCTATTTCTTCTCTGAGAGGTCAACTTCCCAGATTTTCCTGTTACTAGGTAAGAAACCCAAAGGGAGTAAGGAGGAGTAGCGTGTGGGGGAAAGGGCTTCAGTGGTTAGCCACAGAGGGCTATTGCTGGGGAAGGGTTGTGAATTTTTGTTGGGGATAAAGGAAGAACTGAGTAATGAATTGGTGGTAAGATAGAAATTTTTTAAGAAATTGTACAGTCTGAGATACTTTAAAGACACTTTCTCATTTTTTTAACCTCTTTGTACCAAACAGAATAAACTAACACTTGATGAGGAAAGGTCTTATACCCTTGATATTGAGATTCCAGGACATCTCATAAGTGGAAAAAGTTTAGAGATGCCACAGGAGCCACTGGAGTCCTCAAATGTCCTTCAATTCAGCCAGTTTTGAAAGTAATGAATTGAACTGTCACTATAGTCTTAAAGCTTATAACTGTCAGAGGTATCTGAAAGGGATTGAAAAGTGGATTGAAAGCTTGCTGTGATACTAAAGTTAAACAAAGGTTGGCCTCAAAGCAAAAGCAAAAAAGTACTGAAAGTACAAAAACAAGTACTTTCTATTCTACCATAGATGAATGTCCAGAGCATAGGGATCATGAACTGAACTCACTGTGAGTACCTGCATTGTCAGTCATGGAAGGAACACAAGCACCAGAGGACTTAGTACCTTTGGTAGTGACTGAATAACAGATTTGTAGAAAGTTTGAATTTATTGTTACAACTGAAAAATTGTGATTCACTTTCCATTTTAGGATTTTTTGCACTTAATTGTAAGCTAGATTCTCAAGCCCTTAATTTCTCTCCTATGATTTAGTTAGCAAATTCTATTCCTATAGGTGATTATCACATCTGTCAAGGCTGACTAAAATCAAAGCTTGATTATCACAAGGAAGTCCACAAAATGATGTGGACAAGGTAAAGATGGTTGTGAACTTTAACTGAAATACATTCTGTCCCCATAAATTCCTTTATGGTACAGCACTCTTTACAGATCACAAAATACCCCTCCAGTTCTAAGTATGTGGGTCTTCTTATAGTGGCTTACAGGATGTAGAAAAAATGGATACCATTTTGCACAACTGGAAAATCTACCTAAATGTGGTATCAATATTGATTGTTCTTTTTATGTTTTCTCTATTCCATAAACTAATTTTGATATACTATTTACCAAGCATTTAATTTAACTGATGAATTCTACTTTGGGAAACAATAAATATTATCATGATGCTTACAAGAATTTGCCACATCTTAGATTTTCAAATTATTTTCTTTGCATGATCAATAAAAAAGAAGCACAATCATATAGAGGAAAGATATAAAGAGAAATACCTGGGTTTGAATAGGACTCCACTGTTTATTGGGTGACTTTGACTTTGGTCAAAGCTCTTAAACTTTTTTGGCTTTCTAGGATGTCAGCTTCACTCATGCAAAGTCTTTTTTTTTTTTTTCTTGCTGATACATTCTTCTCTCTAGAGCAGTTGATAGATAAACATATACTACTTTTAAAATTAATGAAGAGAGGATGGAGCAAGATGCCAAGCCAGATGGATTATTGGGCTGAGTACAATTGGGGAAGGGGAGAAAACCAAGCCATACCTCATGTGGGGACCTTACCTGGAGTTGTGGCTTAAGGTGCATAGTGAAGTGGAGATATATCAGATACAGTATGAGAAATGTAGTGGTGGAGATTTGAAAAACTAAGCAAGATTTTGCAATCCAGCAGGAATTACCAGTCCATCCACAGACTTTGGGGATGGGAGGAAGCCTTATAGCAGTTTTCAGTTCTCAGGTGAAACTGCCTGTGCAAAGATTGGAAGTGTGAGTGGATTTGAACAGTATACTGAACCCAGATTTGAGTGCTGGTTGGAGTGGATTTGCAGCAGGCTAAACAGCCATACTGGTAAGGTCTCCAGGGCCAGGAGGCAGCCATTGTGGGAAGGTCGGTGGGTGGGCCTCTTACTGGGACACAGCCTTCTTAGTTTTACCTGCCAGGATCAGAACTCTACTCATGACAGGCTCAGGGACTCCTGCACCCCATGGAAACTGTTGTCAGGGGGCAGAGAGAGACCTGCCTCTGAGGGATTCTGGAGAGCTTTAAGATACCAACCTGGCACGGTCTGAATACTCAGGAAATGATCAGGAGTTCACCATGGACAACCAAGTTGGGAAACAAGGACTATGCCTAGTAACTAGAGAGAGGTTGCTGGCTGTGTTATCTGTCCTCTAAAACCACAGCACCACCTGGTATCTTGGCATTATATTACAACATAAATATATTCCTACTAAAGCGGGTCCCTTCTGCTATATATATGTATATATGTATGCATATATATATAATTACTTATTTTATTGTTCTTATTATTAGTATTTTTTTCCTTTTTTCTTTTTTTTTTCCCTTCTGTTTGTTGCTGAGGTTGCTTATTTTGGGTTAGTAGAGCTTTTTAAATTTTGTTTTGATGTGGTTAGTTTTTTTTTGCTAAATTGTTTGGTTGATTCTTTTCTTAAGTTTCATTTTTACTTTGATCAAGAGCAAAGGCTCCTATATTTTTTTGATTACAATATTTTAGCCTCACTTATTCTCTCTCCCTATTTCACTCCTCTACCTTCTCTCTTTGGATAGAAACTCTTCTACTTTCCTCATGTCTCCCACATAAATTGCTTCTGCAACAGCTAATATATCCCTCCCTCTTTTTGTCATTCTTCTTTCTTTCCTTATTCCTCCTTGCTCACTCTCCTTTATTCGATTCAACAGTATTTTTAATTTGCTTTATCTATTCTTATTTTATTATTATTTCTTTTTCTCATTTTTTGCTGAGAGCTGGGTGACACAGCTGTGGTCTGGCAGGTAGGCCATAGCAGTAGTCTGGCTCAAGGAGGCCAAGAGACCTGTCTACCTTTGTCCCCAGGAGGAAAGTATTGGCAAGAGCATACTGCAGAATTTTTGTATTTCTTTTTCATCCTTACTTAATTTTTCATTTTTGTTTTTTGCTCTTTTTCTTCTCTTCCTATTGTTAGCTGAGGAAGAGTCTGGCTCTGCTCAGGCTGATGAAGAGGGTCTGATTTAGAGAAACCCACCCAGCCCAGCTCCTCAAAAATCTTTGAGCTACAGGAGTGGCCTTAGCATCATTCTGGTCAATGCCATTTCTTCTATCATTTTCATCCTCTCTTCCTGTCCTCTTTGTCTCTTGTTTTTAAATTTTTTTCCTGTTATTCCCCTTCTCTTTTTTTCTTTCTCTTTTCTTTCATTCTTTCCTTCTTTATTCTTCTTTCTTTCTTTTCCTCTTGTTTCTCCCTGCTCTCTTTCTCCATGCTCTCTTTTTACCCTTATCCTCATTTTGGCCTCATACCAAGAGACTATTTCATTACCTAAGAACTGAGACAAAATAATTTGAAGAAAAGGAGGAAGTGAGAAGGAAAAGGTAGGTCAAGGAGGTGAACAAGTGGAAAGCACAAATAAGGAAGAACCAACAGAAAATTAGGGCACCATGAAAAAACAAAATAGAGCAACACCTCCACAGAATCAAGAGGTCCCTTTTACAGAAGACTCTTCCTGTAAAGAATTAATGGATTAGACAGAAAGGGAAGTTAAAACATGGATGATAAAGACAATAAAGGGAATGGATAAGAAAACAGAAAGACAGAACCAAAAGTTGGATGAGAGATATGTAGAATATAGGAAGGATATAAAGGAGCTTAACGAAATGAATGAGACACTCAAGGAATATACAAATGCACTAGAAAGTATCAAAATAGATTAGATCATGGAGAAGAAAGAAGCTCAGAGGTAGAGGAAAAAGTGTTAGAGTTAACCCAGGTAGTTACAGGGGCATAAAAGAAGAGAGAGAGAAACAGAACAGTCACTTAAGAGAACTATGAGACTCCATGAAGCATTCAATACATATGAATAATAGGGATCCCTGAATGGGAAGAAGATTGTCCCAAGGTATGGAAGCTCAACCAGAGATTATCATAAATGAAATCTTCCCAAGTTTTACCTAAGATCCTGACACACTCCTTTCAGATGGATATCAAACCCTGGGTCATCTCAACTCAGAGCTTCTGCAAGACACATTGTAATGAACTTGTCCAAAGTCAAGATGAAGAAGAAAGTTTCACAAGCATCCATGTAAACATGAAAGAGCCAGAAGTAAGCACCAACAGACTTACAGGGGCAGAGCCATTAGGATGACAGCATAATTTTCACTGAAACTCTACAAACCAGAAGAGCATAGTCATCTACTTTCAACATTCTTAAACAAAACAATTTTCTTTTTTGAAAATTATTATTAAATTATAGCTCTGTACATTAATATGATCATGGAGCACCATACACTGGTTTTATACACCGTTTGACACATTTTCATCACAGTAGTTAGCATAGCCTTCCTGGCATTTTTTTAGTTATTGTGTTAAGACATTTATATTCTACATTTATTAAGTTTCACGTGTACCCTTGAAAGATGCACTGAAAGTGTAATCCCACCAATGACCCTCCCTCCACCCATCCTCTCCTCTCACTCCCTCTCTCTCCCCCTTCCCCCTACTCTTAGGTTATAACTGGGTTATAGCTTTCATGTGAAAGCCATAAATTAGTTTCATAGTAGGGCCAAGTATATTCAATGCTTTTTCTTCCATTCTTGAGATACTTTACTAAGAACAATATGTTCCAGTTCCATCCATGTAAACATGAAAGAGGCAAAGTCTCCATCTTTCTTTAAGTCTGCATAATATTCCATGGTGTACATATGCCACAATTTATTAATCCATTTGTGGATCAATGGGCAATTGGGCTTTTTCCATGACTTAGCAATTATGAATTGAGCTACAATGAACATTCTGGTACAAATAACTTTGTTATAATGTGATTATTGGTCTTCTGAGTATATACATAGTAGAGAAATTATAGGATTGAATGGCAGATCGATTTTATATCTCTAAGTATTCTCCAAACAACTTTCCAAAAGGAATGTATTAATTTTCATTCCAACCAGCAGTGGAGAAGTGCTTCCTTTTCTCCACCTCCACGCCAATATCTCTGGTCTTGGGATTTTGTGATATAGGCTAATCTTACTGGAGTTAGTTAATATCTCAAAGTAGTTTTGATTTGCATTTCTCTGGTGATTAAGGATGATGAGCATTTTTTTTTCATATGTCTGTAGGCTGTGCACCTGTCTTCTTCAGAGAAGTTTCTCTTCAAATCCCTTGCCTAGCCTGTGATGGGATCACTTGTTCTTTTCTTGCTTATACGTTTGAGTTATCTGTGGATTCTGGTTATTAAATCTTTGTTGGAGACATAACCTGCAAATATCTTCTCCCATTATGAGGGCTGTTTGATTACTGTACTTACTGTGCTCTTGGCTGTGCAGAAGATTTTTAGTTTGATCAGGTCCCACTAGTGTATTTTTGAAGCTGCTTCAATTGCCTGGGGGGTCCTCCTCATACAATACTCGCCCAGACCGATTTCTTCAAGGGTTTTCCTCGCACTCTCTTCTAGTATTTTTATAGTTTCATGTCTTAAGTTTAAATATTTAATCAAGTGTGAGTCTATCTTAGTTAATGGTGAAAGGTGTGGGTCCACTTTCAGTCTTCTACAGGTTGCCAGCCAGTTCACTCAGCACCATTTGTTAAATAGGGAATCTTTTCCCCACTGAATGTTTTTAATTGGCTTGTCAAAGATTAAATAATGATAAGTAGCTGGATTGATCTGTTGGTTCTCTATTCTGTTCCAGACATGTATCTCTCGGTTTTTGTGCCAGCATTTATGATCACTATCGATTTATAGTATAGTCTGAGGTCCAGTAGCTTGATTCCTTCTGCTTTGTTTTTATTTCTGAGTAATGTCTTGGCTATTCAAGGTTTTTTCTGATTCCAAATAAAACAAAGAATCATTTTTTCAAGTTCTTTAAAGTATGACAGTGGAGCTTTCATATGGATTGCATTAAAATTGTATATTGTTTGGGTAGTATGGACATTTTAACAATGTTGATTCTTCCCAGCCATGAGCATGGTATGTTTTTCCATTTGTTAACATTTTCAGCTATTTTGTTTCTTAGAGTTTCATAGTTCTCATATACAGATCTTTCACATCCTTCATTAGATAAACTCCCAAATATTTCATCTTTTTTGGCACTACTGTGAATGGAATAGAGTCCTTAACTGTTTTTTCAGCTTGACTATTGTTGGTATATATAAAGGTTACCAATTTATGAATGTTGATTTTGAAACCTGAGACGCTGCTGTATTCCTTGATCACTTCTAAGAGTTTTGTAGTAGAATCCCTGGTGTTTTCCAGATATACAATCATATCATCTGCCAAGAGTGAAAGTTTGATCTCTCCTGATCCTATATGGATACTCTTGATCACCTTTTTCCCCTCATTGCAATGGCTAAAACTTCCATTACAAAGTTAAAGAGCAGTGGAGACAATGGACAACCTTGTATGGTTCCTGATCTGAGTGGAAATGATTTCAATTTAACTCCATTCAATATGATACTAGCTATGAGTTTGCTGTACATGGCCTCGATCAGTTTAAGAAAAATTTCTTCTATACCAATTTTCTTAAGCGTTCTGAGCATGAAGGGATGCTGGATATTATCAAAAGCTTTTTCTGCATCAGTTGAGAGAATCATATGGTCTTTGTTTTTTAATTTGTTTATGTGCTGAATTATACTTATAAATTTACAGATATTGAACCAGCTTTGAGACCCTGGGATAAAACTGACATGGTCATGATGTATAATTTGTTTGATGTGTTGCTGGATTCTGTTTGTTAAGATCTTGTTGAATATTTTTGAATCTATATTCATTAGTGATATTGGTCTATAATTTTCTTTTCTTGTAGGGTCTTTTCCTAGTTTGGGGATCAGGGTGATGTTTGCTTCATAGAACGTGTTGGGTAGTCTTCCTTCTTTTTCTACATTTTGGAACATGTTGAGTAATATAGGTACTAGTTAATCTTTAAAGATTTGGTAGAATTCTGACATGAAGCCATCTGGTCCCAGGCTTTTCTTTTTAGGGAGATTTTGTACGGTTGATACTATTTCAGAACTTAATATTGGCCAGTTCAACATTTCCACTTGATTTAGGCTAAGTCTTGGAAAGTGATGTGCTTCCAGGTATTGGTCAATTTCCTTCAGATTTTTATATTTCTGAGAATAAATTTTTTTTGTAATTTTCATTAAGGATTTTTTGAATATCTGAGGAGTCTGTTGTTATTTTGTCTTTGTTGTTTCTGATTGATGAGATTAGAGATTTTACTCTTTTTTTCCTAGTTAGGTTAGCCAAAGGTTTTTCTATTTTCATTGACCTTTTCAAAAAAACAACTTTTTGATGTATTGGTCTGTTGTATAATTCTTTTGTTTTCAATTTCATTTAATTCTGCTCTAATTTTAGTCATATCTTTTCTTCTACTGGGTTTGGGTTGGAATGTTCTTCCTTTCCCAGTTGCTTGAGATATCCCATAAAGTTGTTAACTTCCTCTCTTTCCGTTCTCTTGAGGAAGGCTTGCAGTGCTATAAATTTCCCTCTTAGGACTGCCTTTGCGGTATCCCAGAGGTTCTGATAATTCGTGTCTTCATTGTTGTTTTGTTCCAAAAATTTGGCAATTTCCTTCTTAATTTCATCTCTGACCCAGCTATCATTCAGCATAAGGTTTTTTAACTTCCATGTTTTTGTATGAGTATGCAGATTCCTGTTGTTACTGATTTCAACTTTTATTCCATGGTGGTCTGAGAAGATGCAAGGAATAATTTCTATTCCTTTAAATTTACTAAGGTTAGACTTGTGTCCTAAGATGTGATCGATTTTGGAGTATGTTCTGTGGGCTGATGAGAAGTATGTGTATTCATTTATGTTGGGATGAAATGTTCTGTAGATGGCTGCTAAATCCAAATGTTGGATGGTTAGGTTTAAATCTAAAATTTCTTTGCTCAGCTTTTTTTTTTTTTTTTTTTTTGCTTTTCTTTTTTTATTCTTTTTTTAATTTTATTTTTTTAATTAAGTCTTTTGTACATAGATCATAAATACATTTATGCCCATTTCAGTGTGTTGATTATTTGCACAGATTGGAGTGCTTAAATCATACTAATCAGCATATCTTACCCATTTATAGCATTAGGACATTTGTGTTCTACACATGATAGAACCAACTTGTACTTGCAATGTGCTCCATAGTTGTGGTCCCCCTACTATCCCCTACTATCCCTCCCACACGCTTCCCATCCCTCCCCTTCCTGCCTTCATCATAGCCTAAAGTTGTGTTTCATTTTTCATATGCAAGTGTGAGTTATTATAAATTGGTTTCACAGTAGTGCTGAGTACATTGGATACTTTTTTTTCCATTCCTGAGATACTTTGCTAAGAAGAATATTTTCCAGCTCCATCCATGTAAACATAAAGGAGGTAAAGTCTCCATTTTTTTTTTACTGCTGCATAATATTCCATGGTATACATATACCACAATTTATTAATCCATTCATGGGTCGATGGGTACTTGGGCTTCTTCCATGACTTGGCAATTATGAATTGAGCTTCAATGAACAATCTGGTGCAAATATCTTGAATTTGCTCAGCTTCTTATTGGAGGATGTATCCAACACTGCCAAAGGAGTGTTGAAATCTCCGACTATTATGGAGCTGGAGGAAATCAAGTTGCTCATGTCTGTTAGAGTTTCTCTCATAAATTGAGGTGCAATCTTGTTGGGTGCATAAATATTAATAATTGAAATCTCATCATATTGAGTATTACTCTTAACAAATATGAAGTGACCATTCTTATCCTTCCTTACTTTTGTTTGTTTAAAGCCTATTATGACTGCAAATAAAATTGCAACACCTGCTTTTTTCTTATTACCATTTGCCTGAAATATGGACAACCATCCTTTCACCCTGAATCTATATTTATCTTTTAAGGTAAGATGTGATTCTTGTATGCAGCAAATATATGGTCTGAGTTTTTATATCCAGTCAGCCAACCTGTGCCTCTTCAGAGGACAGTTTAGCCATTCACATTAATGGAGAATATTGATAAATCTGGTAAAATTTTGGGTATAGAGTTTTCCGAAAATTAGTCGACATTTTTAATCCTTTCGCCACTGTGAAAGTTGGAGTTTGATCAAAAGTTTCTGAGGGGGTTTACTTTTGTGGTACAGGATTGCAGTGGTTATTATGGAGGATAGGTCTGAGAATAACCTGAAGATGTGGTTTGGTTGTAGTAATTTTCTTCAACATATGAATGTCATTAAAGTAATAATTTCTCCATCATAAATGAAACTTAGTTTAGCTCGATACAGGATCTGAGGTGGAAAGTTATTTTGTTTTTGGAGTTTTAAAGTCGATGACCACCCTCTTCTGGCTTGAAACGTTTCAGGAGAGATATTTGCAGTCATTCAAATATTCTTGCCTTTGTAGATAATGGATTTCTTACGTCTGGCTGCTTTTGGAATTTTCTACTTCATATTAACTTTAGTGAAGTTAATTTTGATATTCCTAAGAGATGGCTTATTCAGATTGAGTCATGTTGGGGTTCTGAAACTGTCTTCTATCTGAATTTCAGAATCTGTTGTTATGTCTGGAAAATTCTCTTTCATAATTTCATGGAGAAGGGCCTCTGTGCCTTTTGAGGCCAATTCATCACCTTCAGGGATTCCAATGAGGTGGATATTAGCCTTCTTTGAATTATCCCAGAGCTCTCTGAGAGAAAGATCCATTTTTGCTCTCCATTTCTCTTCCTCTTTGAGAGTTTGGGAGCATTCAAAAGCTTTGTTTTCTATGTCAGAAATCCTTTCTTCTGCTTGCTCCACTCTGTTACTGAGGGATTCTACTGTATTTTTCAGATCTTTGAGGGCTGCAAATTCTTGCTTCATTGCATAAAAATCTTTGGTGGTTTTGTTTTTAAATTCGTTAAATTATGGATACAACTTTTGGATTTCTCCTCGAATTTCTAATTCTGACTTTTGAATTGCTCCATGAATTTCTAATTCCACATTTTTCTCCATTCTGTTAACGTTGTTTGCAATCCAAATTCTGAATTCGATTTCTGACATCTTGGCCAGCTGTTTATGAATGGGATCTTCAGTTACATTTGCCATATCTTTCCTTGGCGTGGTTGATCTATTCTGGTTATTTATGTTACCAGTTTTTCCAATGATTCTGCCCCATGATTATTTTACACCATGTGATTTTTCCCTGGAGCTTTGTTGAGGACCCATACAGTGCTACGGCCTGAGAAACTGGGGACCTTATTGGGTGGTGGGGCTAAGTGGTTCTGTCTTATTTTCAGCTGGTCTCTGTCTGACCCTAGTGAAACAGTTAGTCTGGGTTGAAGTCTCAGTTCTGGAGAAATACCAGCAATTAAGTCACCCTGCCCCCCCCACAGGCAACAATTGGAAAAGGAAAAATCAAACCTTCCTACAACCACACACCCATGACACCACTTGAATAGTCCTCGGGTGATTGGCTCAGTTCAAAATTTTCAAATCAATTGTTTCAGTCAGCACCTGTCTCAGGTGAGTGAGTTTAAAATGTCTCTGGCAACTGAATTGCAGTGTTCTGGTGACAACTCAGATATGACTTGCTCCAATCCATGAAGTCAGGAGGACCCACCCAGCACATAGATTAGTCTGGGAAGGTTGATGCCTCCTTACCCACCTTGCACCTCTGTCACACCCAGTCATTGATAGCCCCTCAGGGCTGTGACCCGGTTGCCTCCAGTGATCAGATACTCCAGGGGTTTGTACCTGCCTGAATCACAAGGAAATCTATATCTGCTCAGCCAGGCTGCTATCCAGCCTCTCTGCCTCTATCCAGCAGGAGGAGGGGAGGCCTGACAACCTCAGGTGCTTGATAGAGGCTGGGGGGTGTTTACTCAGTTTCAACTCCACCCCTGATTGATGTTACTGACAGAACAGAACAACTTTGTGGGAATTTGTTTCTGTCCCTGCTAAATTCCCCTGCAGAAGAGAAGCTGTTTTGAGTTCCCAGAACCTATGTCTCAGGCCCTGTCATTGCCCCTGCATGTTTGTATTCGGTTAGCTGTCAGTTCTAGCTTTCTGCCTTCTTTTGTCTATAGGCTGAAGATCCCCTGAGGGCCAGGTGCATCTTAGCCTCAGTAAAGTGGTCCTGCTGGTCAGCCCCACCCTGTAAATTTTTCAGCTCTGCACGTGACTTTTCCAGTCCGCATTCTCCACCCAGGCCGGTACCGCCTCAGGCAAACCCTTTACTCATGGGGCCTGCATTTCCATCCTAGATCTGTTCCATGGTGGTTGCCACCTGAGAAGATGCCCGGCCTCCTCTGGTTGTCTTGGGAGACAGGGGGTGTGGCTTCAGAATATCCGGGAGTAAGCCCTATTGTTGCCAAAAATGGCTGCTGCTCTGTGCCTTGGGGCACTGCTGCTCTGGCGGCATGGTTCCCTCTTAGCCGACTGTTCTCTCCTCACTTTCATGTCACAGAATTAGCACTGACCAGCTGTAGTCTAGGCCCTGTCCATAAACCTCGAGAAATCACCCAAGAATCTGGACTCCTAGGGGACAGGCCTCCAGACCTCAGAGTGAGAGTGGAGGGGAGTGCTGGGAACTCAGAATTGAAGGTAGAGAATATATACAGTTTTATTCAGTTTTATGCCTGGAAGGAGAATGCCGTGGCACCCTAGTAGTGGAGGTAGTTCCAGTTTTTGGAGGGTCTCTCCTGTGGAGTGTAGTGGGAGGACCTTTGAACTCTGCTCATTTGTTTGTGGGGCACTCTGAGCCATTCTCATGGGGGAGGGGACTCCCATCTGCTTGGTGATGGATTTTGTACCTTTTGTTTGTATCCTTGGGGTTGCAGCTCACCTCAGCGGGGTTGATGTGCATTCTTCAATCTTCTCTCTTGGTGCAGCTCTAATCCACCAGGTTACTTGCCAAATTTCTGTCCTTTAACTCTCCTTCTGGACGGGAGCCTCTGTGGAAAGCTGGCTTCAGTCAGCCATCTTGTCCCTTTAAATTCTCTAAACATTGTTGAGGAATGTCATTACATTCAGAATTCTCCAAATATCCAGGAAAGTTTGGCAGCTGGCAGCTGATGTTTCTGCTGGAAGTCTCCAAAAGTTCCCAAAGGGTTTCAAATCCAAGACAGAAAAATAAACAAAATAATCTTCAATCCAGAATTCTATATCCTACTAAACTAAGCTTCAAAATTAATGGAGAAATCAAATCTTTTGCAGATATACAAGCAGTGAAGAAATCTGAGACCAGAAAACCAGCTCTTCAAAAAATATTTAGTTCTATTCTCAATACTGTACACCACCAAAGTAAGCATCTAGAAGCTAAAGACCAAAACTTAGCTTCCACAGTGGTGCCAACCATCAAACTACACAAGAGATTTTTCACAAAATAAGATGAATAACATTCTACCACACTTATCAGTGAAATATGTAGAATGTTTTACCTCTGCACCTGGGCAGTGCTCTCTTGAACTTCACTTTGTGTTTAGGTGTCCTCTTCTCATTCATAGATATGTGTGTGTGTGTGTGTGTGTGTATTAGTATATAAGTATTTTCTCAACATAATTTATTTGTTATTTCATCTTCCTTAAACACATTACTCATTATCATTATTAAATTAAATACGTAGGAGGCCATTAACCTGTGACTGTCTCCTTTTGAGTTCCTATGTAAAAAGCTGAAACCTCACTTAGTAGGCAGAAAACAAACAAACAAACCAAAAAAACCCAACAAAACAAAAAACAAAATCTAACTTAGAAGCATATTTTCTTAACAAATACTGGTAGATGGACTTTAGCAAATCACAGGCAGCCAACTGTCAGACCATGCTCAGATAAAGGAAGTGCCCTGCCAGGTGACACGGGAGCAAGACAGACAGCCCGTCACAGTCAGGCAGCTGGGTGATTTCTCTACTTAGCATTTTCATCTATTTGGCTTGCTCAAATAAACTCTGTTAAATTTGTATAAAGTTTTTCTTTTACATTATCTAAATATTCGAATTCATTAGAAATCATATTAGTACTTTTTCTCTTTCCTGCCATAAAAATATACTAAGTAATTTACTTTAGAAACAAAGAAACTACAAACAGTTGTTCTATTATCCTCTCACTCAACTAATACACATTTCAGTGATGCAGTTTGTGAATCTGTAAGACAGTGGGCCGAGGTCTGAGATTCAAACAATCAGCTCACAAGTGCTGAGCTATAGGGGCTGCTTTCTCTGTTACCCTCCGCTCCAAATCCTGCTATGTGTACAACTGAAAGCACTGATTTAAAAACTGCTGAATAATGATAGACTGTCTGCTCTGTTAGATTAAATGAATATAACTTACTTTTAGCATTATATTGAGAAAAATACTTAAGACAATCTCTAATAATTTATTTTTATTTTATTTTATTGTTTTTGACACAGAGTCTCAAGCTATTGCCCTGAGTAGAGTGCTGTGGTGTCATAGCTCCCAGCAACCTCCAACTCTTGGGCTCAAGCAATCCTCTTGCCTCATTTTTTTTTTTTTTAGTAGAGACAGGGTCTTTCTTTTGCTCAGGTCGGTCTTGAACTCATGAGCTCAGGGAATCCACCCGCCTTGGCCTCCCAGAGTGCTGGGATTAGAGGCGTGAGCTACCAGGCCTGGCCCATCTCCAATTCAGAGTACTGAACTAGGTAACTGTCCTAAGGTGTGTCTGGCAGAAATAATGTGTTACTTAAAGAGGTTCTTAAGGGGTAGCGCCTGTGGCTCAGTCAGTAAGGTGCCAGCCCCATATACCGAGGGTGGCGGGTTCAAACCCGGCCCTGGCTGAACTGCAACCAAAAAAAATAGCCGGGCATTGTGGCGGGCGCCTGTAGTCCCAGCTACTCGGGAGGCTGAGGCAAGAGAATCACTTAAGCCCAGGAGTTGGAGGTTGCTGTGAGCTGTGTGAGGCCACGGCACTCTACCGAGGGCCATAAAGTGAGACTCTGTCTCTACAAAAAAAAAAAAGAGGTTCTTAAGACCAGTTGTTAGAACCTGCATGTACATGGAAGGCAGTAATAATCAGTCGTAGTTCTTACAATTTTAATCATCAGTCAGTCCTCTGCGTTGGTCAGCTTTAATTACACTACAGTCCCGCCAGGAAATGCATGATGCGCCTGATTCATCCCCTCTTAGGTGGCTCTTGTTTTCCCTTTATTCAACGTTGTACTGAGCCTGGCTTTATCAATGTCAAGCTGGCAGCATGAACACTTATTGTGGTGTTCTTTTGGCTTTTTCAGAGTTATCTTCTTCTCTCTGGCTTTATCGTGTACATAAGGAATCTATTGAGAAAAGTTAATTGCACATAAATCTTCTATTTTAGGTTAGTCAAACAAACAAAGGAGCAGTGCACACCTTTCCACTGATAACTCTTCCCTTTTAAAAAGATGAACATCTTTTGCATAAAGATGAACATCACTGCCGTCTGTGAGTCTAGGAGGTTTGCCGCATCTATCTTGCAGAAAGCTCTCCTTGCAAATATGATCATGGTTTCAGTTCTCTTTGCAAATGCTCTCTACACATCCAGTTCACCTGAGGTGGGATCAGCTAGTGGTGAAAGACAAGAATATCAAACATGAAACACGGGCAGTCACCATCTGGATAGTTATCAGGGATGTAAACTGTAAACTTAAGTTCACCATTTTGAGGAAGTGTACACCATGTGAATATCGACTTGAAGCACATTAATGCAGAGGGGTGAGCCAAATGCCTGGGTGTCTGCCTCACATCCAGGGAAAACACTGCCAGAGAAAGAACTCCAGGTAGACAGTCCCTCAGAAGCATGGACATCATTTGCTGACTGATGCTGGGGTAGAGGCAGGAAAAACATTTTTGGTACTAGCAGGCAGCTATTTCTACACCGACGTTGAGAAAGGACTGGTTTTCATGTTCCCTATTAGTGCTGTTTCTTTACTATCAGATTGTTTGTGTACAGAGCTTGGAGATGTGCTCCAGAAAGGATTCAACCATGTACTCCAAACACAAAAATTTAGTGGTCTGAGTCATCAAGCACTTCAGTCCTCAGCATTCACTGCAGCTACCTGCCTCCAACGTAGTACAACTTGCCTGGATGCCTTCAATGCAGGACTCCAACAGCATCTCCAACCCCTGCTCTGGCCTGTTCTCAGCTTGGGTGGTGTGTGTGTTTTTTAGGCATAATATTGATAGTAGATGAAGGGTTTTACTTGCTTCTATAATGAGCTCTTAGGGACATACAGTAGAAGGACGTTCAGGGTAGCCCTGGATTTTTACTGCCTTGCTCAGTCACCATCTGCTCTAGCTGGCAGAATCTGGGCCATTGCTCCCGAGTGCACATCCCTTCTTTCCATGGCTAAACAATTCTGTATGTTTTATGGCTAGAGATTTCTGAATCCATTTTTATTTCAGTTAAACACAGGCTCATTTTCATTTTCATTTATATGGATATTCAAGAGACTGATTTTTATTGCTCTCTGGTTTTCAACATCGTCAAAGCTAAATGTAAAGCCTCTGTTAATTCCACCACTCTGATTGTTGTGATGCTCTTAGAGACCCGTCTCTTAAGTGATCTTTTTCTAAAGGTAGGAACTGCTTAGCCTTGGGTAAGACACCCTGTGAAGTGCCTGCCTTATGGGCCCTCTCCAGGACTTGAATATCTCTTCTTTGAAACTGTCTTTTCATCCGTAGAAAACACATCCATTTTCCAGGAGCTCATCATTTCTTTTGGAGGCTGAAGGTATTTCTGCAATATATTGTTTTAAAATATTGACCTTGCCTAAGCTTAGGACATTACAGTGTTTCTATATCATAACATCTGCTACTGAGTGCCCTTCCTTCTTCAGGAAAATTCTCTCTATTAAAAGTTCCAGCACCTGACCTTTAAAATAACTATATCTGATATGTCTGCACCCACTTCTTTTAAATCCTCTGCACTTCAATTTGAACCCTCTGCAAGATCTCTACTTAAACTGAGTCTCAGCATTGCCCACTGGTGTTTCTTGTTATTGTTAGTCTTAAAGTTAAAACTAATTATTAACATTATTCATCTGTCTGCCCTATTTTTAAACAAAGCCATCTTTTAAAAATCAATAAGTCAATTTTTTTGAGTTTTGAATAGTTCATACTGTAGCCATGACCTACAAGAATATTTTTTAGTTACTTTGAGTGTGATTTCAATGGGTATCTAGTATAAAATTCTCTATAATCTTTGAGGACAAAAGAGAAAAGGTAAGTTTATTACATTCTAAATCAATTTAACTTTTGTCCTTTAACCTGTTTCTTAAGATGGTGAAAAAATATCAAATCCCAATTTCATTTTTGGAAATGCTTTCTCACCTGTTTTATAATAACACGGGAATTGGAGGAAGGTAGCAGAGAGTTTATAGAACAAATGCAAGAATTCTTAGTTCTTGGTGGTCACTGTTGGTATCTTACAGTGATGTGTTTGTTTGTTTTGTTTTTTGATGTGTCTGTTAAGTCTAATCCTGTGCCTTCCTCTGGACACCGATCCCTGGGTAGGATCACAGACACTCCTTTGAGCAGTCCTCTCTGTTGCCTGAAGATTGGCTGTGGAGAACTTCATTAGCTCTCAAACTTCAGCCATTAATTAAAACCAATATCTGATGACTAAATATGAAAGAGGCATACATCTCCTCTATTCATGGAAATCTGAGTTTCCCGAACGTATTCCTCCTTGGAGGGCTCAATCTCCTTTCCCTTCTCAACTCTTAGAATCAGGCTCTTCCTTTTTCTTCTGTGTAGTAGAGGACTTCAGTCTCAAACAATAGATAGAGCAGATGTTTCTTTTGGGTGACTGGCAACTTCTGTTTTTAGCTATGCAACCAAAAGCCAGTAACAGTCTCAGAAGGAGATCATGCTAGCTTTAAGGACATTTAAGGACATAAGAGGGGAAATTGTCTCTTACTCTTTTGTATCTTTTTCAAGGACAAGAAATATATAATAATTTAATACATTTTCCACTGTAGCATGAATCCATTCATTTTGCTTGTTTCGATGAAGGCAGGTAAAAGGACAAATTATTTACTCTTCTTACTATTGTATCCCTAGATTATTGAGCATATTGTTGGCATTAGCAAATACATAGGTGAGTGTTGCACTTTCCTTTGGATCTCCTATTTTGTATGCAGACAAATCCTTAGTGAAGAAATTTAGGAAGATGCACTAGATTCCTATTGCTGATTACATTCATTCCCTTTGTATATATCAGTAAATAAACAAACAAAAATCTTTTTCCTTGAGGAATTTACATATATTTGGGTTAGTGGGGGAGCTATATAGTATCAAAATAAATAAATACAATACAATAGAACCACTGTAAGTTGACCACCCAAGGCGCTGTAACAAATTAGTTAACATACAGAGGTGGTCAACATAGGGAACTAGGCCTATTGTACTGATATGTATATGTGGTGCATGTCTGCGAAAATCAGGTCAACTTCAGGAGGTGGTCAGTGTAGGGAGGTGTCAGCCAGGAGGTTCTATTGTACATAGTATCACAGAAGGTGATAATTCCTGTGGAGAAAACTAAAGCAGAGATGAGGAGAGAAAACAGGATGGCAACTGAAGTTCTAATGGAGCGCACAGAGCACTTTCATTTTTGGAACGATGGCATTTGAGCAAACGTCTGGAGTAAGTGAGGGAATAGACCATGTGAATGGCCCCAAGGTGCAGGGAAATGGAGTATAGAGGGAACCATGAAGTGGAGGCCTGAGAATGACAGACACGGGCTGAGGGCAGAAAGGGCGAGAGTTTACACATAGAGACTTGCAGGTTATCATAAGGTTGCTGAATTTTTATTCCAAGGAAATGGTAAGCCATAATATGGTTTGGTCAAAGAAGAGATATGATTTAATTTACATTTTAATTGCATCACTCTTGTTGCTTTGCTGAGAATCTTGTTGGAGATGGGAAGAAGGGTTGAGGCATTTGAGCAGTGAGTAGGCTGTTGAAATGATCCAAATAATTTATGATGGTGGCTTGCACTGGAGATGTATCTGAACAGGTTATGAAAAGTGGTAAAATCCTGGATCTGTTTTGAAAGTACAGCCAAGAGAAACCTAAGATTTAATGATCAAATTCAAGTGAATGGGTTTACAGTTCTCATTTCATTGTGCTTTGAATGCTTAATCAGTATTTCCACTGTATTTTTCAATGAAAGTTTAAGAAATTAAATGAATGATTGAGCTGGGCCTGGGAATGAGGTATTAAAAATGCCTGTGTTGAAGAGTTATAGGATATCTAAATTAGTAATGGCTTTACTCAGGAAGAATAGAAAGTTAAGTCTTTCAGTAAATTCCTGGTTTACTATACCATTTAGATATCACTGTGAATTTTACAACATTGCAACACAACACTAGTGGTGAATAAATACTTGTGAAGCTCCAACACAGCATGAATGCTTCCTAACACCTATTGGGTTGTATATACTGCAATATCCATAAAAGAACTCTAACTAGCCCAGGCATTACTCTTGAGAATGAGAAAACACCTACTCCCCTTAAAATAATAATAAAGAACAGTGGGAGACAAAGTCCCATTAAGAAGATCACATGCAGGAATTTACTAATTTGCAGAAAAGAAAACATGCTTCATGGAGATTTGTCAGAGCAATGCCACATGGGGCTCTATCATGAGAAATGAATAGGCAATCAAAGAAAAATAGAAGGCTCTCATTTTTTTGTAGATTTGTTGGAGTTAGGCACTCATTTATTTTTGGAGTTTTCTCTTATTAGTCCAATAGCTTCTGCCATGCAGCAATCTCATTAAAGATTTTATCATACAAATAATATAAAGTCAAGCTTTCTGCAAAAACTTTGTTCCTAAAATCAGTAATTGACAAATAGCTTTTAGAGTTTTGCTTGGATTCATCACAGTATATGTAAAAATTAATTACTCCCACAGTTTCTACAATGCCATAATATAAGGGTGTCAAAACTTCTCTCTCTAAATGGCATTTCTTAGTATCACACTGGACGTAGGGTTGGCTGTAAATGTGATTTGTGGAAACCATTAATGAAGCACTAGACCTAATTGATTTCTTTTAGCTTTATGACAACATAAAAAAAGTTCTGCACTAGTGATGATAATTCTTCTGAAGAAAGAATATACAGTTGGAAATCTATGTCTATCTATTTTTCCAGTGAGACAAGACTTAACATTTTTAGAATTTGAATGCAGGCATAGCTAAGGAACAATATGATTACATGACTATTTTGATTTTTTTATCATTATTATCACCATTATGTTTACTTTCTATGCCCACTTAGCTCATGCTATATTTGTATCACTGTAATATTTGTATCACTTATTGTAGAAACTGCACCAAGAATGAAACACAGAAAATCAGTGGTGCACACTGTTGAATGAAGGAGTGTATTTTGTTTGACCATTGACAAAGCTGATTTATGACAACAGTTTCAGTATGGGAAGGCCTGTGTTTTCTTCATAAATATGAAAGATTTAAGACTCTAACCTATAATGATTATTCTAATGCAGAGATTTTGCTTTGGTTATTCATTCCATGGTAAATAAAAATAGATGAGATATTTATAAATTAAGATTATTTTAGATATCAAACTAGGACCCAAATGAGATGTCCAACAATTCTCTCTCTTTTGATCATTTATTTACTTATTTATTTTTATTGTTGGGAATTCATTAAAGGTATAAGGTATGTCACACACTGTGACCCCACCCACTCCTTCCTTCCCTGTCTCTACTCTTCCTTTCCCCCACACCCTTCCCTCCCTCTCTCTTTCTCTGCTCTCCCCTTTCCCCACCCCAACCATGTCATTAATTGTCCTTGTATCAAAATTGAATACATAGGATTCATGCTTCTCCATTCTTGTGATGCTTTACTGAGAATAACGTGTTCCACTTCTATTCAGGTTAATCCAAAGGCTGTAAAGTCTCCATTTTTGTTAAATGGCTGAATAGTATTCCATGGTATACATGTACCACAGCTTGTTAATCCATTCCTGGGTTAGGGGGCATTTAGGCTGTTTCCACATTTTGGCAATTGTAAATTGAGCTGCGATAAATAGTCTAGTGCATGTGTCCTTATGATAAAAGGTTTTTTTCCTTCTGGATAGATGCCCAGTGATGGGATTGCAGGATCGAATGGGAGATCTAGCTTGAGTTCTTTGAAGATTCTCCATACTTCCTTCCAAAAAGGTTGTATTAGTTTGCAGTCCCACCAGCAGTGTAAAAGTGTTTTTTTCTCTCCACATCCACACCAGCATCTGTAGTTTTGAGATTTTGTGATGTGGGCCATTCTCACTGGGGTTAGATAATATCTTAGGGTGGTTTTGATTTGCGTTTCTCTAATAATTAAGGATGATGAGCATTTTTTTCCATATGTTTGCTAGCCATTCATTTGTCTTCTTTAGAGAAGGTTCTGGTCATCTCTCTTCCCCATTGACATATGGGATTGCTGGCTTTTCAATGTGGATTAATTTGAGTTCTTTATAGATCTTAGTTATTAAGCTTTTGTCTGATTCAAAATATGCAAATATCCTTTCCCACTATGTAGGTTGTTTATTTGCTTTTGTTGTTGTCTCCTTAGCTGTACAGAAGCTTTTCAGTTTAATTAAATCCCATATGTTTATTTTTGTTGTTATTGCACTTGTCATGGCAGTCTTTTTCATAAAGTCTTTCCCCAGGCTGATATCTTCCAGTGTTTTTCCAATGCTTTTTTTCAGGATTTTTTAATGTTTCATGCCTTAAATTTAAGTCCTTTATCCCTCTTGAATCAATTTTTGTGAGCGGAAAGAGGTGCAGCTTCAGTTTCAGTTTTTTGCATGTGGATATCCAGTTTTCCCAGCACCATTTATTGAACAGGGAGTCTTTCCCCCAAGGTATGGTCTTGTTTGGTTTATTGAAGTTTAGGTGGTTGTAGGTTGTTAGTTTCATTTCCTCGTTTTCTATTTGATGCCAAATGTCTATGTCTCTATTTTTGTGCCAGGAGCATGCTGTCTTGACCACTATGGCCTTGTGGTACAGCCTAAAATCTGGTATGCTGATGCCTCCGGCTTTATTCTTATTACTAAGAACTGCCTTAGCTATATGTTTTTTTTTTCTGGTTCCATACAAAATGCAGAATCATTTTTTACAAGTCTTGAAAGTATGATGTTGGTATTTCAATAAAGATGGTGTTGAATCTGTATATTGCTTTAGGAAGTGTAGACTTTTTTTTTTTTTTTTTTTTTTGTAGAGACAGAGTCTCACTTTATGACCCCTGGTAGAGTGCCGTGGCCTCACACGGCTCACAGCAACCTCCAACTCCTGGGCTTAAGCGATTCTCTTGCCTCAGCCTCCAGAGTAGCTGGGACTACAGGTGCCCGCCACAACACCCGGCTATTTTTTTTTGGTTGCAGTTTGGCCGGGACCGGGTTTGAACCCACCACCCTCGGTATATGGGGCCGGTGCCCTACCGACTGAGCCACATGTGCCACCCAGGAAGTATAGACATTTTAACAATGTTGATTCTTCCCAGCCATGAGCATGATATGTTCTTCTATTTGTTAATATCCTCTGCTATTTACTTTCTTAGGGTTTCATAATTTTCTTTATAGAGGTCCTTCACCTCTTTTGTTAGGTATATTCCTAGGTATTTCATTTTCTTTGACACTATGGTGAAGGGAGTTGTGTCCTTAATTAGCTTCTCATTTTGGCTGTTACTGGCATATGCAAAGTCTACTGAGTTATGGACATTGATTTTTATATCCAGAGATATTACTGTATTTTTTTATGACTTACCCGCAGCGGAATCTTTGAGGTTCTCTAAGTATAAGATCATATCATCAGCAAAGAGGGAGAGTTTGACCTCCTCTGCTCCCATTTGGATGTCCTTTATTTCCTTCTCTTGCCTAATTGTATTGGCTAGAACTTCCAGCACTATGTTGAATAGTAATGGAGACAGAGGACAACCTTGTTTGGTTCCAATTCTAAGTGGAAAAGCTTTCAGTTTAGCTCCATTCAATAAGATATTAGCTGTGGGTTTGTCATAGATAGTTTTGATCAGTTTAAGAAATGTGCCACTTATTCATTGCCATAGCAACATTACATCATCACTGTTGAATATGTACAAATAGATGATTAAGGGTGGGGGTGAATGTTAAATCTTGAGAAACACATTCGCACATAAATTTCTTTCTAGTGAAATAAAAAAAAATCTTGCATGTAAAAAAATGTGCCACTTATGCCTATATTCTTCAGTGTTCTAATTAGAAAAGGATAATAGATTTTATCAAATGCTTTTTCTGCATCTATCGAGAGGGTCATATGGTCTTGGTTTTTGCTTTTGTTGATATGGTGGATAACATTTATGGACTTGTGAATATTAAACCAGCCTTGCATCCCTGGGATGAAACCTACTTGATCATGATGTATGACTTTTTGATGATAAGCTGTAATCTATTGGCTAGGATTTTGTTGAGTATTTTTATTTATTTATTTATTTTTATTAAACCATAGCTGTGTACATCAGTATGATCGTGGGGCACCATACACTTGGTTCATAGATCGTTTGACACATTTTCATCACATTACTTAACATAGCTTTTGTAGCATTTTCTTAGTTATTTTGCTAAGACCTTTACATTCCACATTTACTAGGATTCACATATACCCTTGTAAGATGCACCGCAGGTGTAATCCCATTAATCCCCCTCTTTCCTCCTCCCTCCCCCCTCCCTCCCCTCCCTTTCCCCTTTCTCCCTATTCTTAGGTTGTAACTGGGTTATAGCTTTCATGTGAAGGTCCTACATTAGTTTCATAATAAGGGTGAGTACATTGGGTACTTTTTCTTCCATTCTTGAGACACTTTACTAAGAAGAATATGTTCCAGCTCCATCCATGTAAACATGAAATGTTGAGTATTTTTGAATCTGTATTCATTAGCGAAATTGGTCTGAAATTCTCCTTTTGAGTCGGGTCTTTTTCTGGTTTTGGTATCAGAGTGATGTTTGCTTCGTAGAACGTGTTGGGGAAGATTCCTTCCTCCTCAATTTTTTTGAATAATTTCTGCAGAAGAGAAATAAACTCTTCTTTGAAGGTTTGATAGAATTCTGGTGTGAAGCCGTCTGGACCAGGGCATTTTTTTTGGGGGGGGGAGATTCTTTATTGTTTCTTTAATCTCAGTGCTTAAAATTGGTCTGTTCAGGAGATCTATTTTTTATGGGTTAAGTCTAGGGAGAGGGTGTGATTCCAAATATTGATCCATTTCCTCCACATTGTCAAATTTCTGGGCATAGCGTTTCTGGTAATATTCAGAGATGATCTCTGATATCTCTGTGGCATCAGTTGCTATTTCCCCTTTATCATTTCTGATTGAGGTTACTAGAGATTTTACTTTTTTATCTCTAGTCTGGCCAAAGGTTTATCAATTTTATTTATTTTTTTCAAAAAACCAACTCCTTATTTCATTAATTTTCTGAATGAGTCTTTTGTTTTCAATTTTATTAATCTCTGATTTAATTTTGGATATTTCTTTTCTTTTATTGGGTTTAGGCTTACATTGTTCTTCTTTTTGCAATTTCATAAGATGGCTTGTGAGTTTGTTGATGCTCTCTCTGCTTTTCGAATGTAGTCTTCTAAAGCAATAAATTTTCCTCTCAGGACTGCTTTTGCTGTACCCCACAGGTTTTGGTAGCTTGTGTCTTCATTGTTGTTATGCTCAAGGAAATTAATGATTTCCTTTTTTATTTCTTCCTGTACTCAACTATCATTCAGCATAAGGTTGTTTAATTTCCATGCCTTTGTGTGGGGTTGAATGTTTTTGTTGGAGTTGAATTCCACCTTTAGTGCTTTGTGGTCTGAGAAGATGCAAAGTAAAATTTCAATTCTTTTGATTCTGTTGAGGTTTGTTTTGTGTCCTGGGATTGTTGTGTGATCAGAGACGAGATAGAGTCAGCAGCTTTGTCGTGGGTGCAAACTCACTCCTGCAATGTTAAAGGGCCCAGGAAAGAGACTACACACACAAGATGGCATGTAGCAAAAAAACCCCAAAAAACAACTTTATTTTGTGCCACCTTATATACATCGGTGGTCACGTAGGCACTTAATGTATGATCTATAAGCTTTACCATTACCTAATTCTTACTTAATTTACTATATCTAAAATTAACTTGTGGGTAAATATCAAGTCTCTACATTAACACAATTTCTTCTGCTTTTTGCATTTCTCTCAGACATGCATCAACTCTAACTACAGATCTAATTAAAAATAACAAAGAACCGCACAGGAACTGAAGAAGTGAAACCCCTCATGTGCACATTCAATTTACCCAGAATAGATTTATGCTTTTCCACAGCACAGAGACCTTTAGACTCTTTGCAACATTATGTTTTCACATAAGTCAACCTCTGGTCTGTGTCCCTAGGGGTGAGGCAGTAATACCTCTGACCTCCCAGGCTTAACAGAATGCATGACTTCAGAGTCACTGTTGCTGAACTTTTACCTCCAAGTAAACAGGTCCTGTGTATGCCTCAGGGGAGCCCAGTTCTCTTTTCAGCTTTTTTGCTGTCTGCAAAGCTGCTTCTGTGTTAGCAAAAGCCAATTAACCCTTACCAGGCCCACTTCATGTGCTTCATGTGGGGAGCTCTGTTACCCCACAAGGAGTTCATCAATTTTGGAGAATGTTCCACGGGGCAATGAGAAGAATATATTCTTTATCTTTAGGATGGAGTGTTCAATATACATCTATCAAGTACAGTTGTCTAGGGTCTCATTTGAGTTTCTTATATCTTTGTTTAATTTCTGTTTAGAGGATCTGTCCAGCTCTGTGAGAGGAGTGTTAAAGTACCCTGCTATTATGGTGTTATAGGATATCATATTGGTCAGACTAAGTAAGGTCTGTATCAAGAATCTGGGAGCATTTAATTTGGGTGCATAAATATTTAGAATTGAAATGTCTTCTTGTTGTATTTTTCCCTTGACTGATATGAAGTGACCATCTTTGTCTTTTATGACTTTAGTTGCTTTAAATCCGCAAGTATCTGAAAATAAGATTGCAATCCCTCTTATCTTCTGGATTCCATTTGCCTGAAAATTGTCTTCCAACCCTTAACTCTGATCTTTAATTTATCTTTTGAGACTAAGTATGTTTCCTGCAGACAGCAAATGGATGGCTTGTATTTTTTAATCTGATCAGCTAATCTATGCCTCTTCAGTGGGGAGTTCAAGCCATTAACATTTAATTAAATAATTGATAAGTGTGGTAGCATTCTATTCATCTTATTTTGTGAAAGTCCATTGCTTAATTTTGTTTTTTTTTTCATCATTGTGGAAGCTAGGTTCTGTCCTTTAATTTCTGGATGTTTACTTTCCTGATGGTCCCTTGTGATGGTCAATGTGTAGAATGGATTGAAGTATTTCCTGTAGAGCTGGTCTTGTGGTGGTAAATTTCCTCAATGTTTACATATCAGTAAAAGAGTTGATTTCTCTGTCAATTTAAAAACTTACTTTAGTGGGATATAGAATCCTGGGCTGGAAGTTGTTCTTTTTAAGTAGATTAAACATAGATGAACATTGTCTTCTGGCTTGAAAACTTTCATTAGAGAAGTCTCTGGTCACCGTGATGGATTTGCCCCTATAGGTCAATTGGGACTTACTCCTAGCAACTTGCAAAATCTTTTCTTTTGTCTTGACTTTGGACAGGTTCATCACAGTGTGTCTTGGAGAAGCTCTGTTAGAGTTGATGCGACCTAGGGTCCAATATCCCTCTGAAATGAGTGTCAGAATCTTTGGTGGTATTTGGGAAATTTTCATATAGATTATTCTATAGTATGGCTTTCATTACTCTGGGGCATCCTTCTTCGCCTTCTGGGATACCTATAACTCATATGTTTGAATGCTTCATAAAGTCCCATAATTCTGTCAGTGAACGTTCTGCTTTCTCTCTTTTCTTTTTTGCGTCTTTAACTATCTGAGTTATCTCAAGAGCTTTGTCCTCTACCTCTGAGATTTTTTGTCTGCATGATCTAATCTGTTGTTGATACTTTTTTATTGCATCTTTAAGTTCCCTAATTGACTGCTTCAATTCCTTAAGCTCTGCTATATCCTTTCTATATATACTTCATATCATTCATCTCTTATTTGAGTCTGTTTTGGGATTTCCTTTTGGTAATTTTGCAGTTTCTCATCAATTTCCTTTATTGTTTTTTGGTTGTTTTCCACTTTCTCAGCTATTTCCTTCATTGTTTTCATCATCTGTATTTTACATTCCCCTTATGTCATTTCTAACATTTCTTTGTAGGTGGAATCCTCTGCAGTAGCTACTCTCAGTCCCTTAGGCAGGTTGCTCTCGACTGGTATTTCATTTTGCCAGGATTTTTCTGCTGATTCTTCCTGATGTGTGTTTTCTTTTATCTGTTTCCTTGCAATAAATTTCCTTTCACTTCTTCTAGCTCTTTAAGTTACTGTGTCTCTGGCCTAGGGGTTTGATGAGTCCTTTTGGTACAGTACAAAAAGGATGAGAAGATTGAAGAGCAAGAGGGGAAAAAAAGATTTAAAAAAGAAAGAAAGAAATGCAAGGAGGGGGGTGAGTAAAAGGGAATATAGACAAAAAGAAAAGAGGCTCAGAAAGAGGGAGACAGGAGTAATATAGGTCTATAGTAAGGTACTTTGACCCAACCTTAAACACTTAAACACTCCCCCCAGTACCTCTGGGGTGCTGGATTGGGTGGTTATCTTGAGGTCAGCAGCTGTTTGCCATCCTGTTCAGAAACAGTACTCCACCTCCACCAAGTTGAGAGGAAAGACAAAAATACTATAAGTCAAACCACAACAAACAGATAAAAACCCAGATGGGATAAAATTAGGGGAAAAACCAAATAATAGGGGCAGAAACATAGCAAAAGTGAAGTTATTATTGTTAAAGAAAGCAACAGTGGAAAATTGTGTTTAAACTAGAAAAATGAAGAAAGAAAAGAACAAACAAACAAAAAAAAAAAAAGGAAAATATAGAGGGAAAATGTTGACATTAAAAAGTGAACAAACAAACAATTAATGTACACAACTATGATTTAATAAAAAAACAAACAAAAACAAAACAAAACAAAAAAACAAACCAAAACCAAAAAACAAAACAGTATATATATCATGCTGAAAATTGGGCAAGAGGTGATCTGGGGTATGAGATGTTAATCACAAATCTGATACAGCTGAATGAGATGGAGGCTGAAAGTCTCTGCTAATTTCTCAAACCACACAGGCTTGAGAGGCTAAAAAATGTCTGCTTAGCCTACTTAAAAAACACTTTAAACTGTTATCCTTGGCGCCATAACTGGTCTTACTCTATGCACCTGAGGGCCAAGGCTGTAATCTGCCAAACACTGAGATGTCCTCTTTTCCTCAGAGTCTCAATCCCCACCTTTGGGCTGTTCAGTCACTAGATTACTCGACCAACATCTTCCTGCTGATCCTCACTCTGCCATCCTGAGGGTGAAGCCTTCAGGGGCAGTTCTCCCACAGTGTCTGTGAGGGTGGTCTACAGCTGAACAATATTAGCTCCCTTTTGGCTCAATTGCTTAGTCCGGGGCCCTAGACAGTGCTCCAAGTCATGGGCACTCTGGCCCAGGATCTTTCAAGGCAGTTCAATCAGGTGCCCAAGTCCAAAAGAACGAAACAGCCTTCAGGTAAAGCCTTTCCTGATTGCAATCTCACTGTTGCTGTAGTTACAGCTGTGGGCAGCCTCTGACCAAACAAATACACCCACCACTTCATGGTTCTCCACTGTTTTTACCCTCCTCGTGGGGTCCAGAAGTCTCTCACTGCCTCCCTGTGTCCCCAAAGGGATGTTTCTGGGCAGATCCCACCAGCCAAAGATGCCCGGGGTCTTCTCTCCCCAATCTTACCATGCCCAGTTGCAAAGAAGTTGCTAGTCAGCTGCCATCTTCTCCCTGGTTGTTTTTGATCATTTATTTAATGCTCTTTATAAAACCACTGCTAGTTTTCCAGGCATAATAATGTGCATCTGTAGTCCTAGTTTCTTTAAAGGCTGAGATGGGAGGATCACTTGAGTCCAGGAATTTGAGGCTGTAGTGTGCTGTGATTGCACCTGTGAATAGCCCTTATCCTCAGCCTGGGCAACACAGGACCCTTTCTCTACAAAACAACAAGAAAAAAGGGTGCCGCCTGTGGCTCAGTCAGTAAGGCGCCGGCCCCATATACCAAGGGTGGTGGGTTCAAACCCGGCCCCAGCTGAACTGCAACCAAAAAATAGCTGGGCGTTGTGGTGGGCGCCTGTAGTCCCAGCTACTCGGGAGGCTGAGGCAAGAGAATCACTTAAGCCCAGGAGTTGGAGGTTGCTGTGAGCTGTGTGATGCCACGGCACTCTACCGAGGGCCATAAAGTGAGATTCTGTCTCTACAAAAAAAAAAAACAAAAACAAAAACAAAAAACCCATAGCTAATCAATAAAGTTATTGTTGGTAGAAATGAAATGGCAAAGCCATTGTCATAATGGATTAAATGACAACATAAACGTAGTGTAGTGGGGAGATATTTCCTTGTTCTGTTTGGGTTTTATTTCTTCTTCACTTTCCCCATCACTTGTGCTTTTAATCAAGCTGTAAATAATAAGAGTCTACCTCTCTATGCCTATTGAGAAGTGCAGGTATTTTGGGCTTGGCCAATCTCTATGGCAAACATTAGTTGCCCACAAGGCATGCTTGTGACCTACACAGGTGTATTCATTTTCTACTGTTGCTATAACAATTTACAAAATTTTAGCAGCTTGTATTTATACAAAATTTTTTTAACCTCTGGTGTTTTATTTTATTTATGTTTTTTATTAAATCATAGCTGTGTACATAATGCAATCATGGGGTATAATGTGCTTGTTTTATATACAATTTGAAATATTTTCATCAAACTGGTTAACATAGCCTTCAAGGCATTTTCTTAGTTATTGTGTTAAGACATTTATATTCCACATTTAGTAAATTTCGCATGTACCCTTGTAAGATGCACCATAGGTGTGGTCCCACTGATTACGCTCCTTCCACCAATCCTCTCCCTTCCCTCCCCTTCTCTCTCCTTACTCCATTGGGTAACTTCTCTCTCCTATAACTTCTCTCTCCTATAACCCTAATTGGGTTATAGCTTTCATATGAAAACTATAAATTGGTTTCATAATAGGGTTGAGTACATTAGATACATTTTATTCCATTCTTGAGATACTTTTCTAAGAAGAATATGTTCCAGATCCATCCATGTAAGCATAAAAGAGGTAAAGTCTCCATCTTTCTTTAAGGCTGCACAATATTCCATGGTGTACATATACAACAATTTATTAATCCATTCGTGGGTCGATGGGCACTTCAGCTTCTTCCATGACTTAGCAATTATGAATTGGACTGCAATAAACATTCTGGTATAAATATCTTTGTTATAATGTGGTTTTTGGCCTTCTGGATATATACCTAGTAGATGAATTGTAGGATTGAATGGCAGGTCTATTTTTAGATCCCTAAACAAATTTAACAACTCAAAAGCATTAACTTGTAGTTCTTTAGGTGAGAAGTGCAGCATTGGTCTCCTTAAGCTAAAATCAAGCTGTTCTTTAATGTAGGCTAGAGGGGAATCAGTTCCCTTGCTCATTCCAAAGTTAGAGGATTTTGGTTTTATTCATTTGTAGCATTTATTTCTCCGTTTCCTTGCTAGCTGTCAGTTGAGAGTTGCTATTATCACCAGAAGCCTTTTCCTGGTCCTTGCATATTGCCTGCTAGATCTCAGCATGAGCAAAGGGACATCATTTTTTCATGCTGTCATCTTTCTGACCCATTTATCTGCTTTCCTGTTCCACTTTTAAGAGCTCATGTGATTTATATTAAGCCCACTCAGGTAATTCAGATTCATGCCCCCATATCACATTCCTTACTCTTAATCCCATCTACAAATTACCCTTTATTCTGGGAAGTATTCATGGGTACTAGTGATTTGGATTTGTTTGGGGTATGTGGCATTATTCTGCCTGCCACAGAAAGGAAATGAACACCATTCCAAAGCATTGATGTGATGTGCACCTGCTAGCTTTAAAACCCCTCCTGGTGGGATTGCTGAGCCCACCCCGGTAAGGTTGAAGTTGTACGTGACACATTTCCCAAGCACCATGGAGAAAAGTTTTCTACATGGAGAATGGAGCCACGCCAATGAAAATGGTTAAAGGGGAGAGAGAAAGAGAAAAATAATGAGAGAGAGAGATTGGAAATTGAGAGAGGGGAAAGGCCTTACCAATTTTTTAGTAATTAGATTTAATATTACCTAAAACTAGAAATATCTTGGGTTTCTAAGTATACAAAAAAAACCTAACAAAACCCCTTCATTCTTTAGATAACTGAACTTGTCTTGTTATCTCTTATAAAGAAATTATATAAACTTGTAGGTGTGGCAATCTGCAGAACTAAAATATAGTACTGGGGTTATAGACAGTAAGGATATTGATGTCCTTCATTGAGAAAATTCTTTACTTCTTTTGTATTTAAAAAGTAGCAGATCAAACAGTCACCTTTCATATTTTGGAAATTAGACCTAGAGAGGCCAGACTTTGAAGTGTGTGTTACAAAAATCTTGAGATGCTGGTGTGTTTTAGCAAATTCTTGAAGGTTTTGGTAATTTCCAGTAAGAAATAGTTAAACTTTAGTATAATCAAACCATTTGAAAGAAAGAAGCAGCATTTAACTTTATAATGAGAAGCCCTATCTGCCTGTGGCCAATGATTTCATACTATTGAGGGTGAAATTAAAACAAGCCCAGAAAATTCACGAAATACAAATTCCCTCTTGCACTCAGAAGCTAGTGCAAGCATAGAGAAAGATAGAAACCACTATAGGGAATAAGAATGACACTCAGAAGAAGCCAAAGTAATGAAACAATCTTCTATGCAGACTTCCACTCGTGCCTTCTTCTGTGAACATATTGCATGAGTAAGTTAATAATTCCCTCCCGATAAAGAACCATTCACTATGATGCAATTTTTAGCAAAGGAAAAGCTTGACTCTACCTCAACTCGGGAGTTTTTGTGGAAGGGCAAGATGTAGGTAGTTAGCATTAAACCTAGGATTATGGGAAGATGCTCAGAGCTTCTTGCTGAGGTCAGGATCCTCTAAGATTTATGGCTTTAATTATTGGCTAATGTCATTTCCAGAAATTAAATAGACTGATGGGGTATCATGTTTTTAATATGGCCATAATATGGAGAAATCCTAAAAAGAGCCTGTAAAATTTCAATTCCTAGGGCCTCATTGCCATGGCAATGAAAGGAACAGGGCAATCCTCTCCCACCCTCACCCCTGACCACTGATGGAAATCCAGAGAGAGGAAGAAATAAGGAAAAGCTGTTATACACTGTGGAGATTTTTCAGGCTTGTTGTTGTATTAGAATAACCCATCACATTGTAATATCCTCTTTTACAATTTCCCTTTAGTATTGATTTCCACATATCCTTTAATCATAGGTTGACGCTTTTGGAAAAGTAATGTCTGCTCTTCATCATTCAGGTTGAGGCCATTTTTCTCCCTTTCATATTTCTATGTGTAGAAACTGTTATTAGTGTAAAAACATGCTTGGATTCTCTTTGTCTCCTCAATCATTCTTCCCCTATGAGCAGAAGAATCAATTTTTTAAATGAAATTGGTCAAAGAAACTGGACATGGATGGCTCATCCTTTTTCCTTCTCTCTATGAGCTGTTTTTCTTTTTTTCTTTTTTTTTTGTATTTTTATTTTTATTTTTTTTATTAAATCATAACTGTATACAATGATATGATTATGGGGCATCATACACTCACTTCATAAACCATTTGACACATTTTTATCACAGTGGTTAACATAGCCTTTCCGGCGTTATCTCAGTTACTGTGCCAAAACATTTACATTCTACATTTACCAAGTTTCGCAAATACCCCTGTAATATGCACCACAGGTGTGATCCCACCGATTCCCCTCCATCTACCCACCCCCCCTTTCCCACTTCTCCCTATTGTTAAGTTGTAGCTGGGTTATAGCTTTCATGTGAGAGTCCCAAATTAGTTTCATAGTAGGGCTGTGTACATTGGGTATTTTTTCTTCCATTCTTGGGATACTTTACTAAGAAGAATATGTTCCAGCTCCATCCATGTAAACATGAAAGAGGTAAAGTCTCCATCTTTCTTTAAGGCTGCATAGTATTCCATGGTATACATATACCACAATTTATTAATCCATTCGTGGATCGATGGGCACTTGGGCTTTTTCCATGACTTAGCTATTATGAATTGAGCTGCAATAAACATTCTGGTACAAATATCTTTGTTATGTTGTGATTTTTGGTCTTCTGGGTATATGCCCAGCAGAGGAATTACAGGATTGAATGGCAGATCTATTTTTAGATCTCTGAGTGTTCTCCATATATCTTTCCAAAAGGAATGTATTAATTTGCATTCCCACCAGCAGTGCAGAAGTGTTCCCTTTTCTCCGCATCCACGCCAACATCTCTGGTCTTGAGATTTTGTGATATAGGCTAGTCTCATTGGAGTTAGATGATATCTCAAAGTAGTTTTGATTTGCATTTCTCTGATGATTAAAGATGATGAGCATTTTTTCATATGTCTGAAGGCCGTGCGCCTGTCTTCTTCAGAGAAGTTTCTCTTCAAATCCCTTGCCCAGCCTGCGATGGGATCCCTTGTTTTTTTCTTGCTGATGCGTTTGAGTTCTCTGTGGATTCTGGTTATTAAACCTTTGTCAGAGTGTTCCCTTTTCTCCGCATCCACGCCAACATCTCTGGTCTTGAGATTTTGTGATATAGGCTAGTCTCATTGGAGTTAGATGATATCTCAAAGTAGTTTTGATTTGCATTTCTCTGATGATTAAAGATGATGAGCATTTTTTCATATGTCTGAAGGCCGTGCGCCTGTCTTCTTCAGAGAAGTTTCTCTTCAAATCCCTTGCCCAGCCTGCGATGGGATCCCTTGTTTTTTTCTTGCTGATGCGTTTGAGTTCTCTGTGGATTCTGGTTATTAAACCTTTGTCAGAGATATACCCTGCAAATATCTTCTCCCATTCTGAGGGCTGTCTGCTTGCTCTGCTTACTGTGTTCTTAGCTGTGCAGAAGCTTTTTAGTTTGATCAAGTCCCAGTAGTGTATTTTTGAAGGTGCTTCAATTGCCCGGGGGGTTCTCCTCATGAAATACTCACCCAGAACAATTTCTTCAAGGGTTTTCCCTGAATTCTCCTCTAGTATTTTTATAGTTTCATGTCTTAAGTTTAAATGTTTAATCCAATGAGAGTCTATCTTCGTTAATGGTGAAAGGTGTGGGTCCAATTTCAGTCTTCTGCAGGTTGCCAGCCAGTTCGTCCAGCACCATTTGTTAAATAGGGAATCTTTTCCCCACTGAATGTTTTTAATTGGCTTGTCAAAAATCAAATAGCGGTAAGTAGCTGGATTCATCTCTTGGTTCTCTATTCTGTTCCAGATATCTACTTCTCTGTTTTTGTGCCAATACCATGCTGTTTTGATCACTATCGATTTGTAGTAAAGTCTGAGGTCTGGTAGTGTGATTCCTCCTGTTTTGTTTTTATTTCTGAGTAATGTCTTGGCTATTCGAGGTTTTTTCTGATTCCATATAAAACGAAGTAATGTTTTTTCAAGATCTTTAAAATATGACAGTGGAGATTTAATAGGGAGTGCGTTGAAATTATATATTGCTTTGGGTAGTATGGACATTTTGATAATGTTGATTCTTCCTAGCCATGAGCATGGTATGTTTTTCCATTTGTTAACATTTTCAGCTATTTCTTTTCTTAGAGTTTCATAGTTCTCTTTATAGAGATGTTTCACGTCTTTTGTTAGGTAAATTCCCAAATATTTCATCTTCTTTGGCGCTACTGTGAATGGGATAGAGTCCTTAACTGCTTTTTCAATTTGACTGTTGTTGGTGTATATAAAGGCTACCGATTTATGAATGTTGATTTTGTAACCTGAGACACTGCTGTATTCCTTGATCACTTCTAGGAGTTTTGTAGTAGAGTCCCTAGTGTTTTCCAGATACACAATCATATCATCTGCGAAGAGCGAGAGTTTGATCTCTTCTGACCCTATATGGATACCCTTGATCGCCTTTTCTTCCCTAATTGCAGTGGCTAAAACTTCCATTACAATGTTGAAAAGCAATGGAGACAATGGGCAGCCTTGTCTGGTTCCTGATCTGAGTGGAAATGATTCCAATTTAACTCCATTCAATATGATATTGGCTGTGGGTTTGCTGTAGATAGCCTCTATCAGTTTAAGAAAAGTCCCTTCTAGACCAATTTTCTTGAGTGTTCTGATCATGAAGGGATGCTGGATATTATCAAAAGCTTTTTCTGCATCAATTGAGAGAATCATATGGTCTTTGTTTTTTAATTTGTTTATGTGCTGAATTACATTTATAGATTTACGTATATTGAACCAGCCTTGAGACCCTGGGATAAAACCAACTTGGTCATGATGTATAATTTGTTTGCTGTGTTGCTGGATTCTGTTTGTTAGGATCTTGTTGAATATTTTTGCATCTATATTCATTAGTGATATTGGTCTATAATTTTCTTTTCTTGTTGGGTCTTTTCCTGGTTTGGGGATCAGGGTGATGTTTGCTTCATAGAATGTGTTGGGTAGTCTTCCTTCTTTTTCTACATTTTGGAACAGGTTGAGTAATATAGGTACTAATTCCTCTTTAAAGGTTTGGTAGAATTCTGACGTGAAACCATCTGGTCCCGGGCTTTTCTTTTTAGGGAGGTTTTGTATAGTTGATGCTATTTCTGAACTTGATATGGGTCTGTTCAACATTTCCACTTAATTCTGGTTAAGTCTTGGAAGGTGGCGTGCTTCCAAGTATCGGTCTATTTCCTTCAGATTTTCATATTTCTGAGAATAAAGTTTCTTGTAATATTCATTAAGAATTTTTTGGATTTCTGATGAGTCTGTGGTTATTTCGTCTTTGTTGTTTCTGATTGATGATATTAGGGATTTTACTCTTTTTTTCCTGATTAGGTTGGCCAGAGGTTTATCTATTTTATTGACCTTTTCAAAAAACCAGCTTTTTGATTTATTGATCTGTTGTATTATTCTTTTGTTTTCAATTTCATTTAATTCTGCTCTAATTTTGGTTATTTCTTTTCTTCTACTGGGTTTGGGGTTGGAATGTTCTTCCTTTTCCAGTTGCGTGAGATGTCCCATGAAGTTGTTAACTTCCTCTCTTTCCGTTCTCTTGAGGAAGGCTTGCAGTGCTATAAATTTCCCTCTTAGAACTGCCTTTGCAGTGTCCCAGAGGTTCTGATAGTTTGTGTCTTCATTGTCATTTTGTTCCAAAAAATTGGTGATTTCTTTCTTAATCTCATCTCTGACCCAGCTATCATTCAGCATAAGGTTATTTAACTTCCATGTTTTTGTATGGGTATGCAGATTCCTGTTGTTACTCAATTCAAGTTTTATTCCATGATGGTCTGAGAAGATGCTGGGAATAATTTCTATTCCTTTAAATTTACTGAGGTTAGACTTGTGACCTAAAATGTGATCAATTTTGGAGTAAGTTCCGTGGGCTGATGAGAAGTATGTGTATTCAGTTTTGTTGGGATGAAATGTTCTGTAGATGTCTGCTAAATCTAAATATTGGATGGTTAGTTTTAAATCTAAGATTTCTTTGCTCAGCTTCTTTCTGGAGGATCGATCCAACAGTGCCAAGGGAGTGTTGAAATCTCCAATGATTATGGAGCTGGAGGAAATCAAGTTACTCATGTCTGTTAGAGTTTCTCTTATAAATTGAGGTGCATTCTGGTTGGTAGCATAGATATTAATAATTGAGATCTCGTCATATTGAGTATTACCCTTAACAAATATGAAGTGACCATTCTTGTCCTTCCTTACTTTTGATGGTTTAAAGCCTACTGTATCTGCAAATAAAATTGCAACACCTGCTTTTTTCTGATTACCATTTGCCTGAAATATGGATGACCATCCTTTCACCCTGAGTCTGTATTTGTCTTTTAAGTTGAGATGTGACTCTTGTATGCAACAAATATCTGGCTTGAGTTTTTGTATCCAGTCAGCTAACCTATGCCTCTTTAGAGGACAGTTTAAGCCATTCACATTGATGGAGAGTATTGATAAGTCTGGTGGAATTTTGGGTGTCGAGTTTTTCAAAGGTCCAGTGGACATTTTTAATCCTTTCGCCAGTGTGGAAGTTGGAGTTTGATCCGAAGTTTCTGGGTGATTTTACTTTTGTGGTATAGGATTGGGTTGGTCATTGTGGAGGATAGGTCTGAGAACATCCCGAAGAGCTGGTTTACTTATGGCAAATTTTTTCAACATATGAATGTCATTGAAGTATTTAATTTCTCCATCATAGATGAAACTCAATTTAGCTGGATACAAGATCCTGGGTTGAAAGTTTTTTTGCTTTAGGAGATTAAAAGTTGATGACCAGCCTCTTCTTGCTTGAAAAGTTTCAGCAGAGAGATCTGCAGTTATTCTAATATTGTTACCTTTGTACGTTATAGTTTTCTTTCGTCGGGTTGCTTTGAGAATCTTCTCTTTCATGTTAACTTTAGTGAAGCTAATTATGATATGTCTGGGAGATGGCTTATTGGGGTTGAATCGTGCTGGGGTTCTGAAGCTGTCTGCTATCTGAATTTCAGATTCTCTAGGCATGTCTGGAAAATTTTCTTTCATAATTTCATGTAGAAGGGCCTCTGTGCCCTTGGCAGCCACTTCATCGTTCTCTGGAATTCCTATAACCCTTATGTTGTTTTTTTTCGAATTATCTGAGTGTTCTCTGAGTGAGTGATCCGTTTTTGCTCTCCATTTCTCTTCCTCTTTGAGAGATTGGGAGCGTTCGAAGACTTTATCTTCAATGTCAGAAATCCTTTCTTCTGCTTGCTCCATTCTGTTACTGAGGGATTCTACTGTATTTTTCATACCTTTGAGGGCTGTAAGTTCTTGTTTCAGTGTGTCTAAGTCTTTGGTGGTTTTGTCTTTAAATTCGTTAAATTCTTGAGACAATTTTTGAATTTCTCCTCGAATTCCTAATTCCATTTTATTGATCTTGTCTGCAAACCAAATTCTGAATTCGACTTCTGACATCTCAGCCAGTTGTTTATGAATGGGATCTTCAATCACATCTGCCGTATCTTTTCTTGGGGGGGTTGATCTATTCTGGTTATTCATGTTACCAGAGTTTTTCCGCTGATTCCGCCCCATGGTTTACTCCCTTTGGTTTTTCCCCTGGGGTTTTATCGAGGGCCCGTACAGTGTTGTGGCCTGAGAAACTGGGGCCCTGTCTGGTGTGGTGGAGCAAAGTGGTTCTGTCTTGTTTTCAGCTGGTTTCTGTTCGATCCTATTGCAACTTCTACTCTGGCTTGAAGTCTCAGCTGTGTGGAAAAATCAGCAATTAAGTCACCCCGCCTGCCCACCTCTGGCCCCAGTTGGAAAAGGAGAATCAAACCTTCCTACAATCGCACACCCAGGGCACCGCCTGAAAAGTCCTCAGTCTATTAGCCCAGTTCAAAAGGTTCAAATCAACTGTCTCAATCGGCACTTGTCTCGGGTGGAAGGGTTCAAGAGGTCTCTGGGAACTGGATCACAGGGGCCTGGTGACTCCTCTGACACAGTTCACCCCAGTGCAGCGTGGAGTCAGGAGGAGCCACCCAGCAAACAGAGCAGTCTAGGAAGGTTGACGTCTCCTTCCCCACTTGCCCCTCCGTCGGACCCAGTCACTGGTATCTCTGCAGATGGCTAACCCAGTTGCCTGCAGTGAACAGACACTCCAGGGATTTGCACCTGTCTGAATCGCAAGGAAGTCTGCCAGGCCCCCGCAGACTGCCGCTATCTAGCAGGAGGAGATGGGGCCTGACATCTTTGAGTGCTTGATGCAGGTGATGGGAAGGAGGTGTTCACTCAGGCTTAGCCCCGTCCCTGATGGATGCTGCTAACAGAACAGAACAGAACAGACAACTTTGTGAGGTTCTGTCTCTGTTCCTGTCGTCGCCTACAGAAGACTGGCTGTTTTGAGTTCAAACGTCTTTGCTGCTGGAGAATTGCGTCTGAACACCTCTCTGGGTCGGCCCCGCCCTGGAAGCTTCCCAGGTTTGTGAGCCGCATCACCCGGTGGCCTCCTCTGGTTGCCCAGGGAGACAGGGGGTGTGGCCTCAGAATATCCAGAAGTGAGCGTTCTGCCGTTAAAGAAAAAACGGCTGTTGATCTACCTCCAGGGAACTGCTGCTCTGGTGTGGGCACTCAGGCGACCCTTTTCTCCTCTGTCCCGCGCCCCAGAGTCAGCACTGAGCGGCCGCAGTTTGAGCTGGGTTCACACCCCTTAAGAGATCCCCCAAGAATCAGAACTCTTGGGGGATGGGCCCCCATACCCCGATTGGGAGGGGGGCTGGGGGAAGCTAGAGTTTCATTCAGTTTCACGCAATACTACGGTCCGGGGAGGGCTCCGGCACTGCACCGCAGGGAAGTGCCGCCAAGGCTTGATTTCCCCTCAGCAGAGTGCCCTCTCCTCGCTCACGTATCCCAGAGTCAGCGCTGACCTGACGCAGCTCAGGCACTGTGCACTCCCCTCGAGAAATCACCCAAGGAGCCGAACTCCTGGGGGATAGGCCCTCAGACCCCGAGTGAGAGTAGGGGTTCTCAGCTCTCAGCGGGGAGGCCAGAGTCTTATTCAGTCTTGGGCCCGTATGCCCGGGGAGGGTTGCTGCACTGCACCGCAGGGAAGTGCCGCGAGGCGTGACTCCCCCTCAGCCCGGTGCCCTCTCCTCACTCGCGCGCCTCAGAGTCAATGCTGACCAGTCACAACTCGGGGACTGTCCACTCCCCTTGAGAAATCACCCAAGGATTCGAACTCCTGGGGGATAGTCCCTCAGACCCCGAGTGAGAGTAGGGGCTCTCAGCTCTCAGCGGGGACGCTAGAGTCTTATTCAGTCTTGTGCCCGGGGAGGGTTGGTGCACTGCAC